>NC_141685.1:917980353-919180353 GCF_964263255.1 Lissotriton vulgaris
CAGACCCAGCCGCCGAGGACGCACCACCCCGAGAAAATTGGAGGGCCACGGGTTCCGCAGCTATGGAGTCTTTTGTGGCGTTTCGGCGCAGGATTCAGAACGGACACTGCTGCATGAGGCCCATCTGTGGGCTTTAAACCTTTAGGAACAGTATGTAATGCGAGGACCACATCTCCCATAAGCCCCACTGAGTCATAGGAACAGCCCATCTGAGGGCGTGGACATTGGCTTTAAAGAAAGGAGGTGTGGCATGCGAAAACCGGATCCATCCAGCCTCTGAGGAAGAAGGTTTACCCTTTGAAACGCGTCAGGCTTTCAGGATGGAAAGGCTGTTAAACCGGATCATGCTGCAGGCGATGTTTTTACCTGAATAAAGACTCTGGTTACCGCTGATTCTGAGTGCGACTCATTGCGTGGGCAACTTTGGAGCTTGATATACTGGCGGCAGACCCAGCCGCCGAGGACGCACCACCCCGAGAAAATTTGAGGGCCACGGGTTCCGCAGCTATGGAGCCCTTTGTGGCGTTTCGGCGCAGGATTCAGAACGGACACTGCTGCATGAGGCCCATCTGTGGGCTTTAAACCTTTAGGAACAGTATGTAATGCGAGGACCACATCTCCCATAAGCCCCACTGAGTCATAGGAACAGCCCATCTGAGGGCGTGGACATTGGCTTTAAAGAAAGGAGGTGTGGCATGCGAAAACCGGATCCATCCAGCCTCTGAGGAAGAAGGTTTACCCTTTGAAACGCGTCAGGCTTTCAGGATGGAAAGGCTGTTAAACCGGATCATGCTGCAGGCGATGTTTTTACCTGAATAAAGACTCTGGTTACCGCTGATTCTGAGTGCGACTCATTGCGTGGGCAACTTTGGAGCTTGATATACTGGCGGCAGACCCAGCCGCCGAGGACGCACCACCCCGAGAAAATTGGAGGGCCACGGGTTCCGCAGCTATGGAGCCCTTTGTGGCGTTTCGGCGCAGGATTCAGAACGGACACTGCTGCATGAGGCCCATCTGTGGGCTTTAAACCTTTAGGAACAGTATGTAATGCGAGGACCACATCTCCCATAAGCCCCACTGAGTCATAGGAACAGCCCATCTGAGGGCGTGGACATTGGCTTTAAAGAAAGGAGGTGTGGCATGCGAAAACCGGATCCATCCAGCCTCTGAGGAAGAAGGTTTACCCTTTGAAACGCGTCAGGCTTTCAGGATGGAAAGGCTGTTAAACCGGATCATGCTGCAGGCGATGTTTTTACCTGAATAAAGACTCTGGTTACCGCTGATTCTGAGTGCGACTCATTGCGTGGGCAACTTTGGAGCTTGATATACTGGCGGCAGACCCAGCCGCCGAGGACGCACCACCCCGAGAAAATTGGAGGGCCACGGGTTCCGCAGCTATGGAGCCCTTTGTGGCGTTTCGGCGCAGGATTCAGAACGGACACTGCTGCATGAGGCCCATCTGTGGGCTTTAAACCTTTAGGAACAGTATGTAATGCGAGGACCACATCTCCCATAAGCCCCACTGAGTCATAGGAACAGCCCATCTGAGGGCGTGGACATTGGCTTTAAAGAAAGGAGGTGTGGCATGCGAAAACCGGATCCATCCAGCCTCTGAGGAAGAAGGTTTACCCTTTGAAACGCGTCAGGCTTTCAGGATGGAAAGGCTGTTAAACCGGATCATGCTGCAGGCGATGTTTTTACCTGAATAAAGACTCTGGTTACCGCTGATTCTGAGTGCGACTCATTGCGTGGGCAACTTTGGAGCTTGATATACTGGCGGCAGACCCAGCCGCCGAGGACGCACCACCCCGAGAAAATTGGAGGGCCACGGGTTCCGCAGCTATGGAGCCCTTTGTGGCGTTTCGGCGCAGGATTCAGAACGGACACTGCTGCATGAGGCCCATCTGTGGGCTTTAAACCTTTAGGAACAGTATGTAATGCGAGGACCACATCTCCCATAAGCCCCACTGAGTCATAGGAACAGCCCATCTGAGGGCGTGGACATTGGCTTTAAAGAAAGGAGGTGTGGCATGCGAAAACCAGATCCATCCAGCCTCTGAGGAAGAAGGTTTACCCTTTGAAACGCGTCAGGCTTTCAGGATGGAAAGGCTGTTAAACCGGATCATGCTGCAGGCGATGTTTTTACCTGAATAAAGACTCTGGTTACCGCTGATTCTGAGTGCGACTCATTGCGTGGGCAACTTTGGAGCTTGATATACTGGCGGCAGACCCAGCCGCCGAGGACGCACCACCCCGAGAAAATTGGAGGGCCACGGGTTCCGCAGCTATGGAGCCCTTTGTGGCGTTTCGGCGCAGGATTCAGAACGGACACTGCTGCATGAGGCCCATCTGTGGGCTTTAAACCTTTAGGAACAGTATGTAATGCGAGGACCACATCTCCCATAAGCCCCACTGAGTCATAGGAACAGCCCATCTGAGGGCGTGGACATTGGCTTTAAAGAAAGGAGGTGTGGCATGCGAAAACCGGATCCATCCAGCCTCTGAGGAAGAAGGTTTACCCTTTGAAACGCGTCAGGCTTTCAGGATGGAAAGGCTGTTAAACCGGATCATGCTGCAGGCGATGTTTTTACCTGAATAAAGACTCTGGTTACCGCTGATTCTGAGTGCGACTCATTGCGTGGGCAACTTTGGAGCTTGATATACTGGCGGCAGACCCAGCCGCCGAGGACGCACCACCCCGAGAAAATTGGAGGGCCACGGGTTCCGCAGCTATGGAGCCCTTTGTGGCGTTTCGGCGCAGGATTCAGAACGGACACTGCTGCATGAGGCCCATCTGTGGGCTTTAAACCTTTAGGAACAGTATGTAATGCGAGGACCACATCTCCCATAAGCCCCACTGAGTCATAGGAACAGCCCATCTGAGGGCGTGGACATTGGCTTTAAAGAAAGGAGGTGTGGCATGCGAAAACCGGATCCATCCAGCCTCTGAGGAAGAAGGTTTACCCTTTGAAACGCGTCAGGCTTTCAGGATGGAAAGGCTGTTAAACCGGATCATGCTGCAGGCGATGTTTTTACCTGAATAAAGACTCTGGTTACCGCTGATTCTGAGTGCGACTCATTGCGTGGGCAACTTTGGAGCTTGATATACTGGCGGCAGACCCAGCCGCCGAGGACGCACCACCCCGAGAAAATTGGAGGGCCACGGGTTCCGCAGCTATGGAGCCCTTTGTGGCGTTTCGGCGCAGGATTCAGAACGGACACTGCTGCATGAGGCCCATCTGTGGGCTTTAAACCTTTAGGAACAGTATGTAATGCGAGGACCACATCTCCCATAACAAGAAAAACTAGGTTCCTTTCTGTGGTTCTTGTATTTGAAATACAGTTTACTTTTTAGGGATTAGGACACCTACAGCATTTCTATTCTCAATGATATGTACCCAAGACTTGTTCCACAGTTATCTCTCAAAGAACATAATTTTCTTTAAAATCAAATTTATTAAAAAATTTGATTTTAAAGAAAATTATGTTCTTTGAGAGATAACTGTGGAACAAGTCTTGGGTACATATCATTGAGAATAGAAATGTTGTAGGTGTCCTAATCCCTAAAAAGTAAACTGTATTTCAAATACAAGAACCACAGAAAGGAACCTAGTTTTTCTTGTTTTGCTGCCTTTCCCAGTCCTTTCTGGGTGTGTAAGGGAAAACTCTCTCTTTTGTCAAACCACATCTCCCATAAGCCCCACTGAGTCATAGGAACAGCCCATCTGAGGGCGTGGACATTGGCTTTAAAGAAAGGAGGTGTGGCATGCGAAAACCGGATCCATCCAGCCTCTGAGGAAGAAGGTTTACCCTTTGAAACGCGTCAGGCTTTCAGGATGGAAAGGCTGTTAAACCGGATCATGCTGCAGGCGATGTTTTTACCTGAATAAAGACTCTGGTTACCGCTGATTCTGAGTGCGACTCATTGCGTGGGCAACTTTGGAGCTTGATATATATATATATATATATATATATTTCGCTCAGGGTTTCCACCTTTCTCACACTAGAAACCACGCACTCCGGGGGTAATTCTCCAAGTTGATTTTATTGTGTTCGAAACAGACGCGTTTCGGCGCTCCGCCTTCCTCAATGTTACAAACATTGTGAGGTGGCGCCATGTTTTATCACTCGTGTCCACGTGAATTTACAATGAAAACAAACAAGGGACTCTAATCAAGACACCATATTGAGTGATCTTCATATTGGGCTCACGTTATGTCTAAGTAATCTAATACACTTTAACATGTTTTCATAAGTGCATTACGCTACAAATTACTGTTTCCATTTAACAAGTAAATTAATTCATTTGTACACATCATGATTAATATTAAAACCATTATGATGTAAAAATACAAAATGATATTTTCAGGCCATATATCGGCTCCACAATAACCCGTCAACTAGGTCAAGTGTTCCACCCAGATTAAAACGCTGCCACAATCAGTTTATTCGGCATATACTATTAACCTTTTCTTTGGTAACTGCCCTTCTGGTATATTATAACAGTACCGAAACTGACAGCGCCATCTTGGTGGTCCTTCCCCAAGCCAGGTTTCGTCATTCAGCCGTATATCGGCATGACCAGATTACTTTTTGACAACCCGTGACACTTCATCTTATTAAGCCGTGGATCGGCCAACTTCCCTTGTCAAAATTTGTTTTCACAAAATACTTTTTTTCTTTCTTTTTCCATAGTTCACAAAATTCATAAAGTTCATTAGGGGGGTCACCCACAATCAATACTTTAAAATTTCCATTACATTCAGCAATTACAAAATTGCAAAATTACAAAATTTATCTATTCAAATATCGGATACATTTTTGAAATCCAAAATTGCAAAATAAATACATCAAACAACATTAATTCTATTCTTTCCATGTAGGTGTCACACAATGTTAGTCTGGATTTTTCGTTTCTTTTCTCAGAGTACTTTCATACATTCACATTGTTGTAAGTTCTCAATTCAGTTTTTGTATTCTGTTCTCTGATTGTATTATAGGGTATCTCTTAAAACCCAATATGAGATGCCAATTCCTCTCCCGCATTTAATCCCTTGGGTGTTTTGTCATAAAGTCTATTATATACCGGGACTCTAATCTTCTCAATCTATGGAGCCTGTCCCCTCCCCTGGGGCTATCAGCTATGTGATCCAGACCAAAGTACTGCAGTTGATGTCTGTTACTGGAATGTTTTTCTTGGAAATGTCGAGCGACTGGATATGACTAATCGTTTTTGTCAATCGCTCTTAAATGTTCCAAGATTCTTAGTTTAAGAGGTTTGATCCTACTCCCAATATATGATAGTCCGCACGGGCACTTAAGACAGTACACCGCATACGGGGTACTACAGGTAAGATATTTATTGATTGTTTTCGTTATTCCTGTTCCAGGTATCTCATAACTTTTTACTCTCTTGCTGTGCGCATAGGCCTTACATTTATAACATGGATGAAAACCCTTTAGATCTGCAAGTGTATTGGGTTTCTTTTCCACTTTTCCTAAGTGACTTTTCACCAGCATATCTTTCAAAGATCTAGATTTTTTAAAGGTCACTAATGGAAAAGCTGGAATATCATCTTTTATGGTACTGTCGGTTTTTAGTATATGCCAATTCTTTTTAAGCATATGTTTCAAATGATTGGCTTCAGCCGAGTAGAGGGTTACCAGCCGGAACTTTCCCATCTCGGTTCCATCAGCAGCAGTAGTTTGCTCTTTATCTTTTAACAGGTTTTGCCTCGGTATAGATTTAACTTTATTCAATGCACTTTCTAAAGTGTCCGTGGCATAGCCTCTTAGTTTAAATCTACTGATGCACTCCGATGCTGCAATTTTAAAATCTGAGTCTCTAGTGATGTTCCGCTTAAGTCTGAGCAACTCCCCATAGGGGATGCTCTGTATCAAAGCGGTGGGATGGTTACTAGTTGCATACAATACAGAGTTGCCTGCTGTGCTTTTACGAAAAAGCGATGTTTCGATCTTACCATCCAAAATGAACACTTTTAAATCTAGATATTCCACACAAGTATTACTTATTGACCCAGTAAATCTTAGATTTATGTCATTTCTGTTGAGGACATCAATATAGGCTTTGGCGGTTTGTTCTGATCCCTGCCAGATTATAAACAGGTCGTCTATATAGCGACACCATTTAATCACACAGCCCTTCTCTCCATCCGCTTCCAGCGACCTGGGCACCTGCTCCTCCCACCAGCCCGCGAATAAATTCGCGTAGCTGGGGGCAAAGCAGGTGCCCATCGCTGTCCCGGACGTCTGTCTATAGTAGGTTTCCTCAAACATAAAGATATTATTCCTCAAACAGAATTACACAAAAATTGCCAGCATAGAATTATGTTCTAAAAACCTCAGTTGTCTCTTGTTGAGATAATACTTCACTGCTTCAATACCCTTGTCATGACTGATGCACGTATATAGGCTAGTTATGTCTAGCACTAGTAATCTATAACTGGGATCCCATTTTATTTTGTCAATTTTTAACAAAAAGTCCTTAGTGTCTTCTATATACGAGTCCAGTTCCTGCACCAGAGGAGTAAGAAAGTGATCAATGAAAGTAGAAAGATGTTCAGTTAAACTGTTTTGAGATGAGATTATGGGTCTTCCAGGGGGATCAATGCTGTTTTTATGTATTTTTGGAAACTAGCAGGAGACAGGAGCGCGGATATATATATATATATATATATATATATATATATATATATATATATATATATATATATATATATATATATATATATATATATATATATATATATATATATATATATATATATATATCCAATTCACCAAAGTAATAATGTGCGCTCTCAGGAAGACGGAGGCAGAACACCAATGTAGAAGTCCAAGTTTAATTCACAGATGTGTCCAGTGAGTGTGGCATGATAAGAGACAAGAGGGGGTCATTTAAAGTTTGCCATAGTGGATAAACTGCCATAGCCTGGCAGTTTGCCTGCCCCAACAAGCATACAGTTCTCAAAGCAAATTTGGAGGTGTTAGAAGCGCAGGTTTCCTAATGGTGGACGGGCGTCTGGCTCCGCTGGTGGAACCCTGGACCTGGCAGCCCGTATACTACTAGACCACCAGCTCGTAGTGATAGTTTCCACACCCTGTGCAGGGCAGGGCAACTGTCTCAAGATTTCCTTACCCATTGGATACATGGCATATCTGGGCACGGATATCAAAAATGTACCCTGATGCACATGGTGAAAACTCCCTCCACGTCTAAGGCATTTTTTTGTGTTGTCTTTCAAATGCAATCTCTCCCTTGGGGAGTTTGTTTTTCCAAATCAAAAATTACATGGCAGACTTGAAAACAACCCACTTTACCGGCTCATTTTCAAAAGACAGTGAGATTCTTGCCAGGCAGGTGGGGGATTCTAAATACTGCAGTGACTTGGTGTGCTGACACTGTGGCTGGTGGGCCGACTACCAGGCGCTAAACGACCACCACAGTCTCCTAACACCCTCAACCAGTGATTTAATGACTAACCCGCATATGCACCTCATGTGCCAGCCTGTCTCAATCCCCTAGAGCTGGTTGCCTCTAAGTGATTGGATTTCTCAGCTCCATTTTTCTCTAACCTCTATAAACATGTATGGATTCCACAGCCCCTGGCAGGGATGTTGACACTATCAAATTCATTACACATAGCATTGTTGATTCCTACACCAGTCCAATATTTCCGAAATGCATCTCTTGTTGATTGTGTTCCCTTTAAAGCGAATGGGGCTGAGCAGCTTCTATTTGACAGTACTGTGTGGGGCAGGGCCAAGACTGATTTACGTTTGCTTCTTGCCCATCTGCAAATACACAGAAGAGCTTAAAATGAGGGATTGGAATGCAACCAGGCTAATTTCCAGTGATTCATGTTTATTTAAAGCATGTTCCATTCACTACTTGTGTGCAGAACCATGCCAGGGAATACAAATTAAACTGGAATTGCAGGTGGCAATAAAAAATACTAAAGAGGAAATTCACAGGGCCATTTTCAGCCATAAACGTACCTTCAGGGAAAATGCTTACATTTACGACTGTCAGGAATTTACCAAATAAATCCTAGCTGTGAACCATTTTCCACCTGAAGTGCAGAGAAATATGCAGTAGGTCCTCTCATGTTAGGTGTGGAGAGTAGATGGAACAAAGCACGGTCAGCCATGAAAGTTTGTGAACGCCCACAAACGTGTGTGTTTGATTACATTCTCAAACGTCTGTTTGACCCTTTACCGACCTGGAAATGGTCTTCAGCAAATGAGGCCGTTGCGCCTCTTTGCGCCGCAATTGCGTCACTTTATTTGATGCAACTGCAGCGCAAACAATGCGCCCTATTTACAACGTGACGCATCTAGGAGATGCGTCACGTTGTAAAGCACTGCGCCATAAGGAGGCGTTCCTGCGCAGGGGGGGGGGCGTTCCTGCGCAGGAACGCCTCCTGAAAGTGGCTGAGTGAAATCTATGAGATTTCACTCAGTCACTTTCAAGGCAATGCTGCGTCAAAACCCTGCGCCTGCTTGAAGCAGGCGTAGGTCCTGACGCAGCAATGTGCAGATGGTGTACCCCCGAGCCTTGCTGGAGCTGCGTCGCGCTTGCGACGCAACTCCAGCAATGCGCCACATTTCCGGCACAGATGCGTCACGCATCTGTGCCGTTTTTGCACCATGGTGTGCCGCATTATAAATGCAGCGCACCATGGGTGGCGGAGCTGTGGCGCACTGTGGCGCACGTTAACTGGTGCATCCCTGGGGATGCGCCAGTTAACATAAATCTGCCCCGAAGTAATTCCTATGAAAGGATGGGAAAGGGAGCGGATCACCTCCAAGCTTTCCGTGGAGAAAAACGAAAAGACAAGTTCATGTGCAAATTGAACATAAGGCCCGCGTCCATCAAGCCGTAATTGTATGCCATGTATAATTATGCACTGGTGAAACGGGTGCCCTGGGAATGTTTGATATCCCATTCCCATTAACATTCCTGAAAAACCAGGGGCCTTATTTATGAAGGCCTTGCGTCAGTTTTGCGCCGCCGGTGCGTCACTTTTTGTGACGCACCGGCGGTGTAAAAAATGCGCCTTGTTGCGCCATATTTAAAAAGTGACGCATCTAGGTAGATGCGTCACTTTTTAAACCCCTGCGCCACATTATTCCTGCGTCAGGCATAATGTATGCAGAGGGGGCGTTCCCCCGCAAAAAGCCTCGTAATAGTGACGCAGTGAAATCTATGAGATTTCACTGCGTCACTTTTAGGACGCTGTTGCGTCAAAATCTTGCGCCTGCCTCACAGTAGACGTAAGACTGACGCAAGCCCTTTCACATGAGGCTTTCCCCATGCGAAAGGACGCATTGCTGGAGTTGCGTCACTTTTGTGACACACTCCAGCAATGCGTCACTTTTGCGCTTACAGATACGTCAGAAATACTGACGTATCTGTAACTCCTTGCGACATGATGCGTCATACATTAAATATGACGCATCAGGAATGTCGCAAGGAGTGCGCAGTGAAAAGTGACGCATCGCTGTTTTCACGCAGCGATGCGTCACTTTTCATAAATGAGGCCCCAGGTCTGGCCCAGCTTTTTAAGCATGTTACTGGAAATGCTTGTGAATTCCAGAAAATATTAAACCTGACTTATTCGTTTTGTGGGTGCAGACTTTCAGCTTTTTTGTGAATTGTCCCTTAAGTTATTGGGGTTGGATGTGCTTTCCGAATCACTGAGTGCCACGTAACACGGTGACGTGGCGTTGGCTAACCCTAGTCTTTATTTCGTTTCGTACAAACACCAGGTAATGGTTGTTACGCTCCGGTCATGAATGGCGTGACTCGTGCCTTCCAGTTCCCTGGGGATACTCACGCCCACCTGGCCATGCTGTGTATTTTCATGCTTTAGGTCTATTTCTGGAGTATGACAGTGGCGACCCGCACCCTCCCTTGGCGATCGTGCCGGGATGCAAGTGTGCTGTGCCCCTGCCATCCCTCATTAGCCCTGCTGGCTCATTATCGATCAGCCTTGCAGGAGTCGTCTTTTCACCCTGTGCCTTAACACTAGGCCAGACAGCGTCATCTGCCGAGAAACCAGTACCCCCTGCCGGGGAATATGTCAATCGGAGGCCGAACACGAAACGTCAGTGCTCGTGGGTGTCACCAATGGGGAAGGCGAAGAAGACACAGGCAGCAGTAGGGAGGTGTGATGTGCCTCGATTTATCCGGAGGTGTACCAAGATCAGGTCTGTTTCGGAGATCCGCGTGGGACCTTGGCCGGAAGCGTGAGCTCGGGATGGCTTCACCGCACGGAAACAAGGGGCTGCGCCTGTCCGCCCAATGGGGAGTCTTCAAAAGCAACTCGCTGAGGAGTGGTTCCCCGTGCGCCATGCACCGGCCGATTGACATTGTCCAGAGGCGCGGGTAAATATATTGTACACGTGACAAATATGTACTGAATATTGTACCACTCCGTCTCATCAGCCATAGAAAGAGGGATTGTACCTTAAAAAAATATATTGGGTTAGTATTTGTGTTAAGATGCAACCATGCCACAAAGGTGTTCTAGTTGAAGGCTTTCTAAAGGTCGCCATCAACCTGAAAGTGACATTATGGGCCCATAATACATGTTACCTGGTGTGTGTTTTTAAATATTATCTAGTTTTCAGACATAACATTTTTATTGAAAGTCTTATAACAGTGTAATGTTTTATATTTTAGTACATTTTGCCAATTTATAGGTCTGTAAATCCGAGTAAGAGTGATATTTGCTGAAATGATGGAAAATTTACAGGAATTTAGAGCCCTTTCTGGGGGCTTTTGATACCACTGCTATTTCGGCAAAACAACTTACAAGTAAGCTTGTGATTGTTTGAGCACTCACGCTGTACAAATCATTCACTATAGTAATTGGAAAGCGTGCCTACTTTAAACATATTACTTAGATTCACACTAAAATCCGCAAAGGCGAAATGCTATAAATATATTCTGTAGTTTAAACGTTCAAGTGATCTTATGTAGCATTTACATGTGTATACATATGCGTTCATTCCATGGCAGTGAAAATAAATGTGGCCTAATAGCCCATGCTATTTAGAGCAACTGTACTCATATTCACACATTATTGCTACATTGTTACTACATTATAAAGCTCAAATTCGAGTTTATCACTATGGTACAGCAGAATTGCATTAGGAAAACACAGTTTACTGCCTTACAGATTGCATTGAGCAATTACTTTACAAAGGGAAATAATTCATCAAGGCCCATTCAATGTGCTTTTACCTACTGCACAAATGTAACCCCTTGAATTTTGGCTTTGGTAAAATATCTTTTAGTAAAACAAATACACATGAAAAAATGTCATGGAAAAAACACGTGCGCAGATAATATGTCATTTATTACCAACATTGCTCACTAGAGGCTCCGCCTCTTTTGGGTCATGGCCCCTACCCACACTTAACAGTAGTAGTACATAGCATGTTACACTCTGCACGTCTGCATATATACTATTTATTACTTGTTTGACTGCCTCCTATTGCACACAATGCACTGTTATAAAACCCCATAATTCACAGGTACCACAAGGAAAATATTTCTCCATGGTTCCCTTAGAAATGTGGAAAAAATTCACAGGTCTCGGTGAAGATGAGCTCCGTCATAATAACTGCACTGCAGAACTTTACTATTGATCATTGTACAGTGAACATTCTTTCAACGAACCGAATTCCATTTATTGATCTTTTACGGACAATGCGATATTTAACAAACTAAACAATGTATTTCTAAAATTTTAAATTTTAAGCACATCATTATTTCCCTTTTTTATATTAATTAAAAACAGACAAGC
This sequence comes from Lissotriton vulgaris, assembly GCF_964263255.1. Classification (NCBI taxonomy): domain Eukaryota; kingdom Metazoa; phylum Chordata; class Amphibia; order Caudata; family Salamandridae; genus Lissotriton; species Lissotriton vulgaris. Next base: position 917,992,191 of record NC_141685.1, read on the forward strand.
AGTACCGTACAATATGTAACTTATGGCTTTCGAAAACATTTCCTTTTTTGGAAAACAACACGTTTTTCCAAGTTAACTTACCTAAAATCAATATGAAAGATGAACATAATGCATAACAGATAATATGTAACATGATCCTATATTAGTGTGTAAGGGTTCTGGTGACATTTGTGATTGCACCAGAGCCCCTCAGTTGCAATATAAGACATACAGGCCAATTTTTATTGTGATTTGTTTTGTAGTCTCTCTCGCTCCCCCCCCCCTCTCTCTCTCTCTCTCTCTCTCTCTCTCTCTCTCTCTCTCTCTCTCTCTCTCTCTCTCACTTATCTCTATTGCAGAGGGTTCTCATGGGTCGACACACACTCCACTGTATAGGAGTTTTGTGATTTGCCTATACCTTTGTTTTCAACCAGTCGATGGATTGACACTAAATTGGTCAATTTACTAGCTAAATCTTATAAGCTTCAGTCTACTAATTTTCTTTAACATCCCTTCAGGGGAAAAAATGTTAAAAGGGGGGGGGAGAGGAGTTAGTGATAAAGAAGTCTTTACCAATTTTGTCTCCTTTAGGAAATTTTGTTCATAGTTATAGCCCGAGCGTCTGAACGGTTTTACACCAAATTTGTCACAAAAGTAGAACTTTTACGCAGAAAGCGTGCATTCATTAGTCGGGTGTAAATCTGTTCAGTAGTTTTTCAGTTATTAGTATTTTAAAAAGTTGCAAAGCAGACATAAAATGGTTAATATACCTGACATCGGGAACTCACAAATAATTTGTGAGTCTGCGTATTAAAAAAAGAAAAGAATCATGTTGGCTGTCGAAGCCTTTTCCCTCATCATGCCGATCTATGGTACCCAGTAGTGGCTGCTACCGGACCCAGGTGGTGTGACGGGGTCGTGAGGCGTGAGGCGGGGGTTCGTTAAAAAAAAAAAAACCTAAACAAACAAAAAAAACTTACCTCAAACGGCCGCCGCCTCTCCTTCATATTTGTTCCTCTGACATCTTCCAGCAGCCCGGCCAGTACCAGGACGTACCCACCCTCCCAGCCGCCCCATAGCCAATCACAAAACTGCCTTGCAGTGTTCTGATTGGTCTGAGCCCCGTGGATCAGTGCTCAGACACAGACTTGGAGGGTTTGCATTTTCTTCAGCAGGCTGTGTAATATTGCCTGGTGGGGGACATGCAAAGTGTGCAGGACTGCTTGGGGTGGCCCGAGAGTGACGGCCAAGCATTTCTGTACACTTCAGGAGTGAAAAACACTCCTCTCCCATCTCCTCAAGCCCTGCCCACCAGAGAGCCACTGAAGTATATAGGAAAAATAAAATGATAACAATAGTTATTATCATTTTTTTTTCAGTGGGGCGACTCTGCTCTGCCTTAGTGGAGGAGCTGTCACTGGTATTACCAGAGTATGTACCATGGTTAAAGAGATATAACTACCTGCCTCGAGTAAAAAAAGACTTATAGCAGGGCCAGGTACGCATACACCACCAAAGACCTTGCAGGGTTAGGTATTGAAAAAGGGACAGAGCAGGGAATGGAGAGACTGAAAGCGGATCCAAAATAGACGTCAGCAAATTACAGGAAGAGTTTGATCTTCCTGAACAGCACTTTCTCATGCATGTGCCATTACCGCAGCACTGCGGAAATTATGGTGAGCGAGTAGTAATGGACCATCAACTAATCAAGTCTTGAGACAGATATGCATGATCAATGACAAGAGCAAAGCTGCTACATTACTCTCTAAGGAACACACAGAGCAAATAAAATGCTTGCTAGGCTCTATGAGAGACCAGTGGGTGGAAGGCATGAAGTGGAAGGGGAAAGAGTACCGAGGACTGCTTGGAAAATCTCCAGAAACTGCAGAATCAAGTGGCGTCATTTATAGAGCATACATCACTATCAAGCAAATTAGTAAAACATACACCATTGCAGAACCAAGGGTGCCTTAGGTATTGGAAGGAGGACGCAGACTTCTACCGCATGATCAGAATGTGCCTGCCTTTACAGGAATACTGTGGACAGGTGGGTACCATAGATAACACAGGAACACATGGAAACATAAAAAGTGGGCCTCAAACCTATGTAGTAGACCTATACTGAGGTCCAAGGCCAACAAGGGAACTAGCAGATTCATGGACCTGGGCCTCGCTAAATGTAAAATTGCCATAAATTAGAAACCAACGGGCAGCCCCAAAATCCAGGGGCGGCATAGACATCTGGTGAAATAGAGATACCTCTAGAGCAAATTACTCCACAGAGAAGCGAAGAGAGAGTAACAGAAAAATAGATCTAGTAATGACATTGATACCAAATTGTGGAGAAGTGTGGCTCAATGGTTAGAGCGGCAGACCCTGATGCAGAGGTCTGGCCTGGGACCAGGCTTCAATTCCCTGCCTCGGCGGGTCTTGGGCTCAAAAAATTCAACGGACCTGATAATTCTCGCCTCGGTGCCTATTCCAATCATGGAGTCCGACTCTACAACTCTGGGAAATAGCTTGCTTAATCTCCACAATGGCCCCCACAACGCTAAGGATGCCTGGCCTCCACCTTGGGGGTGCCCAGGAGTGGACGCCTCACAGGGTAAGCCAGGATGGGTTCCACAGTGGTATTCGTACAAGCGCCTTGAGACCCTTGTGGGTGAGTAGTGCGCTATACAAGTATCAATTTACATTTACCAAATTCATAAATAGATCAGAATAGGGCCTCCCACCTGAACAATTCAGCCCTGAACCCCCACCAAAGCACTATGCCTCTCCTCCCTGTCTCTAGATTTCACTGTCTTCTCCTTTGTACATCCGGTTGTACTATTGTGCCTGCTCCCGCTAACAAAACTATTTAGGGTGCAAATAGTTCCCCCAATACACTCATTGGTAAGGCTTGAAGCCCACTCTTGATCACCTATTTATTGTTAGTTTCATTTTTACAAACGTTTGGAATGGTATTGTTTAAACTGACTGAAATGTGATATATATAACAAAGGCATACTTTTGTGGTAGTAGTACGGATTGTATATGAACATTTGGCTGGATAAACCTGCTGGAGTTAGTTTTCATATTATACTCTATAGGGCAATATGCAGCTTACACTGACTGAAATGTGTTATGTGATAAAAGCAGACTTCTGAAATAGTAGTATGGTGTATATATGAATATGTGACTAGGCAAATCCGTTATTGTTTGCTTTTACTTTATACTGTATATGGAATAGTGCTTCCTGCAGTGTTGGTTATGTTAAGACAATAAAATACTTAAAATAAAAAGTGGTCAGTGGGGGGAGGAGGGGTAAAATGGTCCCCTTTAGTTTAAATTTACAAAAAAGGAAAAAGAAGTTGCAGGATCCATGTGCATTGGGGGTTGGAAATTAAGTACATCATAAAACAGACCGTGACATTTCCTCAAAATATGACAGTAAAAAACTCTGTTATGGTTTTAGCTCAGATGCATAAACCACTGAAATTTCCCATCGCACACAATACTTACCGTAACTTATGGTGTCTACTATGCACAAAATACCAATTTGCCAACGGCACAGAAGCAAAAGAAAAGAGAAATCAGGAGAATAATTTGTTGGGAGGTCTGAATTGTGGTGTGTATTCATAACCATATCTGCCAAATGTTGGTGGTTTTATACTTTTGAGCAAGAAAGATACCACAAATGTGTTTTTAGTGAACATACATGTATTTTTTGTGAACATGTGCTTTTGTGTGTGGCCCTCTCTCTCTCTCTCTCTCTCTCTCTCACTCTCTCTCCCTCTCCCTCTCTCTATCTCTCTCTCTCTCTCTCTCTCTCTCTCTCTCTCTATATATATATATATATATATATTACCTACTGGCGTTCGCCAGTAGGTATATATAGTTAGGATTTTTTCCCTATGGGACTTTTGAAAATTCTATGTCTAATAACTTTGGCGTTTGTGGATGGAATCGGCTGAAATTTTCAGGAAAATGGCACATTTTGTTTCTGAGCAGCTCCTGAAAATTTGGTGGGGTTTCGTCAAGGGGGGGCTGAGAAAAAAGGGGGGTCCCAAAACGCGTTTTTTGCATTGAGTTTTCCATAGGGCGGTTGGACTCACTTTTAGCTCGAACGGCTGAATGGATTTGCACGAAACTTGGCAAAATTGTAGGGACTGTTAGCCCGATGTGCCTTTGCTAGGTCTCAATATATGTGCTCCAGTAGTTTTTGAGAAATTAACGTTCAAACCAAGATATATATCTGTAACAGCGCTCTGGGCAGCGATCCGGTCCGCTTACTTTTCGCTTATCGGAACTTTGCGCGCAGAAAGCTGATTGGCTCTCCGGTGTCTGTCAACATTCTAAACAGTCCGGAGCGGACGCCATCTTGTCTCTCGGTAGGATCGAGAGAGAAGAAGAGGTGGAAAACGAAGGGGGAATTTAATGAAAGGGGGCAAGGTATCCCCCTCTTGACCTCCTAGGAATGTTGTTGGGGTTATTAAAGGGTCCCGTGGGGAAAATAAAAAAAAAATGATTTTTCACGGTAGAAGCGCGGCCGCGAACTGGTAGCGAAACGGGAATTCGCCATTTTGTGCTTCGTAAATTAAATTACTAGTTATAAGTGGGTACGGGAGACGTATCCTAATCCCCTATGTTTCCTGAGGGTGGGTGAGGAGGCTGATATATGTTGATACATCTCTTCCAGCGGCTGTGCGTGAGCTTTTTTTTTTTTTTTGCTGCGTGACAGTCCGGAGCGGCCGCCATCTTGTCTCTCGGTAGGATCGAGAGAGAAGAAAAGGTGAAAAACTAAGGGGGAATTTAATGAAAGGGGGCAAGGTATCCCCCTCTTGACCCCCTAGGAATGTTGTTGGGGTTATTAAAGGGTCCCGTGGGGAAAATAAAAAAAAAATGATTTTTCACGGTAGAAGCGCTTCACGGGCCGCGAACTGGGCCGCAAACTGGTAGCGAAACGGGAATTCGCCATTTTGTGCTTCGTTAATTAAAGTACTAGGTATAAGGGGGTGCGGGAGACATATCCTAATCCCCTATGTTTCCTGAGGGTGGCTGAGGAGGCTGATATATGTTGATATATCTCTTCCAGCGGCTGCGCCATCTTGCCTTTTTTCGAATGCCACAATTTTGTCGTGCACGGCAGCCATTTTAGATGCTAGGCTGGTCCCAGGCTATCACCTACCCCTGCGGATGTAGTTTATGGCCCCAGCTGTAGAGAATTCAGACATGCCAATTCTCCTGATTCAGGCGTGTGAGTACTGATTTCAGTGCTAGTCTCCCGCCTCCCGATTTCTGCAAGCAAAAACCCGGGGGCATATTACTAACAACTAGCGATAATTTTTGTCTATAACTTGTTTAGAGACAAAAATTATCGCCGCACATCGGCGATTTTTATCGCAGATAAACCTTGCTATTATCGCAGAAAAGTCAGCGATATTCATGTATTATCGACCTAATGCTCTTAGCCATGTTATCCACCTCCCATTGGATAACATGGCTAAGACCTGCTCAGGGCAGGTGTTAGCTTTTGGAGATATTCGCGCTTAGTGCGAATATCTCCAAAAGTTGGTAATAGAAGGTAGCGATGTTAGGGACTGTTTCCAGTCGCTAACATCTTGGCACGCCACTTTGCATGTCATTAGTGATAAGTATCACTGACATGCAAAGCCGGGCCCAAGATGGTCGCTATCTCCTTTTAGGTGTCACTAACTGGTGTTAGCGACAGCTTGATAATAGGGAAATAATTTTATCTCCGCTTTCATGGTTTTTAAAGCCAAAAAAGCGGAGATAAACCCCCTTGCTAATATGCCCCACGATTCCTTGGGGGTTTCAGCTGATAGGGCTTGGTATTGTGTTACATGGTAATTTTTCCATGAAACGTCAGAGGGTCGATGTAGGGGTTCTAGAAGAGGTGATAAACCATTTAAGCCTCATGAACAAGCGCATGGTCTTTTAAAGATTTCTGAAGTACTCGGGGCGGCGGTGTGTGTGTGCCCTCTTTCAGGAGCGGGCGGGGGGGCACTGCCAGCAACTTGCCAGGTCAGGTAGTGTTCAACACGTGCATCACCCTTTCTCTGCTTGCTATTGCGCTCCATGCTTCGGAAAGGTAAGAAAAAGAACGTGCATTTGAGTTTGAAATGTCCGATCCTGCAGCAGCACACTTCCAAAGCCCACACATGACAATAACCCGATTCAAGGCCCCATTCACCCGTTTTTCAAAAAATAGATAACACTCCAACAAAGTAAGGTTATAAAACTTTATTAACTTTTAACGATAATGAACAGAACAAAAACTAAAAACATTTAAACATTTATTAACACAAAAAGCAACAATGGTTAGAAGCTGTCTTTTGTGCGAATAGTCCCAAGGCAGCACAACGTGCAGAGTTCTGGACGGCACCCAGGTGATGTCGCCTGGGTGCCGCACTGGTTTAGGGATCCTACAATGCTGCTCCGAAAATTGGCGTGGGGTGTCCCGGGTGGGGCGGGGGGAGGCCTCGTCAGTAGCGGTCTGTTGTGCGAATAGTCCCAAGGCAGCACAACGTGCAGAGTTCTGGACGGCACCCAGGTGATGTCGCCTGGGTGCCGCACTGGTTTAGGGATCCTACAATGCAGCACAGAAAAACAGCGTGGGGCGTCCCGGGTGGTGCGGGGGGAGGCCTCGTCAGTAGCGGTCTGTGTCCAGTGTCACATGGCTGACACAACATGTACGACAGGCACCCAGGTGATGTCCAGTAAACTGCCGCACTGGTTTTGGTATCCTACAATGCTGCTCCGAAAATTGGCGTGCGGCGGCCCGGGGGGGGGGGGGGGAGGCGGCGTGAACGGGCCTCCCCAGGTGGCGGCCATCTAGCTGAGTTGCGCTCGCTCTTGCGGCCACAGCGTCTCGCTCACCATGTTGTGGAGTTGCTCCCACTCTTGCAGTGCAGCGATAGGCGGCTGCCACATGGCTGTCAAAATGGCGGACGGCTCTTCGGTTTTGGGCCTGGTCCACTGAAATGGCCCTGGGACACCTTGGAAGTCGGACGCTTGCCTGCTAGGGCTTGGGCTCCATTCTCGAAAAGCGTCCCCTCAGCCGTGAAGATTGTATAAAAGTCTTGGGGGCCCCCGACTCCCGCAGGCTTCCGGTGGGGAGCGGCTGCCATGATTGCTCGCGGAATGACCACGACGGAGCCACGAGATGGTGGTGCTCTCATGCTGACGCCAGCTTCAGTCTGAATGATCCAGAAACAAGGTGGGGCTTTCATCGTTTGGGAAAAAAAATGTTCTAAACCAATGAAAAGTGTTATTTTTAGGTCATATGACCAAGCCTTCCATCTTTAGGAAACCAAAAGTAAAATGAACCAATGAAAAGTTTTATAAACAAGTCACATGACCTGTTCTGCGGCATAGGGCTACAAAAAGCGTAGAAAATCCGTTGGCACGTGAGGCGGCGTCAGTAGCGGACCGATGTGCGAATAGGCCGAAGGCAGCACAACGCGTCGAGATCCGGATGGCACCGAGGTGGTGTCCAGCAAATTGCCGCACTGGTGTGGCCATCCTACAATGCTGCGCCGAAAGACGGCGTGTCCAGCTGAGTTGCGGTCACTGTCAGTAGCGGACCGATGTGCGAATAGGCCGAAGGCAGCACAACGCGTCGAGATGCGGATGGCACCGATGTGGTGTCCAGCAAATTGCCGCACTGGTGTGGCCATCCTACAATGCTGCGCCGAAAGACGGCGTGTCCAGCTGAGTTGCGGTCACTGTCAGTAGCGGACCGATGTGCGAATAGGCCGAAGGCAGCACAACGCGTCGAGATCCGGATGGCACCGAGGTGGTGTCCAGCAAATTGCCGCACTGGTGTGGCCATCCTACAATGCTGCGCCGAAAGACGGCGTGTCCAGCTGAGTTGCGGTCACTGTTGCGGTACAGTGACTCGAACGCACCGAGATCCGGATGGCACCGAGGTGGTGTCCAGCAAATTGCCGCACTGGTGTGGCCATCCTACAATGCTGCGCCGAAAGACGGCGTGTCCAGCTGAATTGCGGTCACTGTTGCGGTACAGTGACTCGAACGCGCCGAGATCCGGATGGCACCGAGGTGGTGTCTAGCAAATTGCCGCACTGGTGTGGCCATCCTACAATGCTGCGCCGAAAGACGGCGTGTCCAGCTGAGTTGCGGTCACTGTTGCGGTACAGTGAGTCGAACGCGCCGAGATCTGGATGGCCAAGTTTCAAGTTTCATCTGGCAGTTTTTCTCCATCCCTCCTGGATCAAAGAAGGTGAATGCTAAATATGCCACCTGCCTCATCTGAACATATGAAGTTAACTTGTATACACTGTGGTGCTATGCTGTCCTATGGCAACATGAGCATCAACATGATGAATACGGCATTCGAAAATCATAAATGCCCTAATGCACCCAAGAAGTAATTTTTTTTTTGCTCCAGTTGAGCCGTTTTCAATGCCTGTTTTTTGTTGTTTCCCCTCCATCAAGAACAAAACAAAAATACAAGGCGCTAAGATCCGAATGGCAAGTCCTGGATGTTGAGTGCCTCAGTTGAGAGTTCTGAGCAGTGCTTGTAAGACTGTCTGAAGCTTATTTGCACCTGCTGCAGCTTCACTAGGTCCGGCGGAACTTTTTTCCTTTTCCTTTCTGCTTCTTTTCCTACAATGCGTTTCATCTAAAGACACGACCAGGTCCCTGAATGTGTGCAGGGGGACGCTATTGATTGAATGAAAATGGCGGCTTGACACAAAGCTGACTCAAGCGTTACTGTTGGTGCTATACAGACAAAAATTGGTTTTCAGTTTGTACATTCTTCAGGTTTTTTTTTCCATCCAAGTCTGATTGAGAGTTTGTAGAAAAATGGCTTCAGATTTTCCACATACTACTCTTCAACATTCTTCCTAAATGTAACAATGTGAAACTCACTAGGAGAACGGCTGTTTCTGTTTCCTTTCAAAATGCTGCCACCAATATTTTCTGAATGGAAGACACCATCTTGTAGCATAAAGGGCCGAAAGGGGTTCTGGTCTGGCCGATGGTTGGTGGAGACATTTTGACTATATCTTGGACCTGCCCGGCCTCGCCCAAAATGGCGCCGGTATAAATGGGACTCGTAACTCTTTGCCCGCAAATGTATATCTAGAAAATGTTATTGTAAGTGGCCCTGTCGTATTTTAATTACAAAATGTACGTCCACCGATTCCGCAACTGTTAGACACCTTTGTTCTTGTCACCTAATGGCCCGCTCGTTACGTTCTTCTACAGTGTAAATGTCTCCTCATCATATACGATTTGAGTTTGCTCCGTGGCCGGCCCACGTGGTTATAGGCCCGTATTTGTATACTGACATTTTCACAATAAAGGTTTTTAAAACAAAACACGGTAGTAGTATTTTCATTTGTAAAGTTTTTACTTTTAGTGACTGTTTTCGAATCAGTAAAAGGCAAGTGAAATAAAGCAGTCCAATTACATGACGGATAAAAGGTATAATATGTAGGAACGCAGTAAAGATAAATGGTCAAGGGCAGTTGTGTTTTTCATGTCTGCAACATAAAGTGATCGATAAGAATCTGATAATCAGGCGCATCGGCGACTAAGACAGCAGGCCGAATCTCTTTTACTCAACGGCTCCGTCATGGAAGGAAGAAACGCCCTTTTTCTCGAAAAAGGAATATATTTTACTTGCCAGACAGTTGTAAATTTTCCGGGAAAGTACATTAGCCTGGAATATTATAACATATGTTTGAAAAAAAAATATTGTTCGAAAATAATAAAAAGCGTAATTTTTAGGTCATATGACCAAGCTTTTCATCATTAAATTAACAAAAGTAAAATGAACCAATGAAAAGTTTTATTAACAAGTCACATGACCTGTTATGCTTACGTTACGCGCTGCGCGCCACGCCTCGGATCACTTCCGGGTGCGCTAACGCGGCGTGTCATAAAACGCATTACGCGACAACGTAGGTCAAGAATATAGTCTAAATGTCTCCACCAACCAGCGTTCAGAACACAACCCCTTTCAGTAGTCCAAAAAGTTCTGTTAAATGACAACAGAGGGGACAGGCAACAAGAACCATCAGTCAAAGAGGGGAGGGCAAGTTCTTCTCTTCCGGGTCATGTTGGGGCGCTACCGGAACTGATCGAATTGGTAGTCTACAGTGTTTCTGGATGTTTCAGACTAAAGCTGGCGTCAGCATGAGACCACTACCATCTCGTAGCTCCGTCGTGGCCATTCCACGAGCAATCATGGCAGCCGCTCCCCACCAGAAGCCTGCGGGAGTCGGAGGCCCCCATGACTTTTGTAGAATCTTCACGGCTGAGGGGACGCTTTTCGAGAATGGGATCCAAGCCCTAGCAGACAAGCGTCCGAGTTCCAAGGTGTCCCAGGGCCATTTTAGTGGACCAGGCCCAAAACCGAAGAGCCGGCCGCCATTTTGAGAGTCCTGTGGCAGCCGCCTATCGCTGCACCGCTAGAGCGGGCGCATCTCAACTACATGGTGAGCGAGACGCTGTAGTCGCAAGAGCGGGCGGAAAACAGCTGAATGGCGGAAGAGGCACAGTGTAGCAAAAGCGGGCGGAATGGCAACTAAAACGATAAAGGGGCGCCTCACTACAGCTTGTCTTCAGGTCAAACGGATTGTGGGACAAGGTCCAGAATTGAAGAGTCATCAAAAGGCAAAAAGTACCGCCGGACCCCGGGAGCCGGCCGCCTATGTCGGGGGCGATCTCAGGCTACACCAGTGCTATAAGACTTGGGGAGGGTGTCGGAGCCAAGCGTCTTCTCCGAGTCCATGGCCATCACAGCGCCCCTCAGGGGCCTCCGTCAAGCTGTTTAGGAAGGTAACATATCATATTGTTTTCTAATGCAGTCAGGTCCACAAACGACACTCACTTACTTTGAGAATAGTGAAGCTGCAGTAGGAGGAAATAAGCTTCAGACAGTGTTACAAGCGCTGCTCAGAACTCTTAACTATGGCACCCAACATCCAGAACTTATGCTATTTGAGAATGGTAGTGACATCGAAGCATCTCGGGGACCAAAACCATTAACGTACTTTCACGTATGAAAATCTTACTTGGGGAGGGGGCAGGAGCGAAGCGCCCCCTCCCAGTCAGCGCCACCACACCGTATGTTGAAAATCTGAAGCCATCGTTCTACAAAGTCAACCAAACTTGGATTGAAAAATCTAGAAAAATGTACAAACTGAAAACCAGTTTTGGTCTGCATAGCATCAGTAACAACGCTTGAGTCAGCTTTGTGTCAAACCGCCATTTTGATTCAACAAAGCACAGGCATTGAAAAAGGCTGAAATTCAGAACTCTAAACTATGGCACCCAACATCCAGGAGCTTGCTATCCGGATCTTGGAGCCTTGTGCTGTTTTCGATCTATTCACACATCGGTCCACTACTGACATCATCTTATAAACCAACGTTATGTAAATAGTTTTTTAATAAAATGTTTTACCCTATTTCTTTGCTGGTGTGTTGTCTATATTTTTAATATTTGCATAGGGTTTGTCATTATTTTGTGCGGGATGGGTGATGGAGCCGAGCTGTCTTGCAGCCCTCATGGTGTGGAGCTCAGTTCATCTCACTATTTTCGTATTTCTCAAGAAGGGTTGTTCCTAATATTTCTATTTTAGCGAGGTCAAAAAGAGATCCAATTAGTGGCCTACTGATTTTGCTCGATTACTTTTATTTTTTTACACGATTTTTCACTATCTGCAAAGACTAAACAGAGTATTGCGACTTTGTGCTTGTTTGTAAATAGAGAATGATCCAAAGAGAACCAATTCTAAAACAGTAAATGCTTGGACAACAATCAATCAAATGGAGAGACAAGGAGGTACGACGGATTACAACGGGGGTAAAGGCCTGCGTTAACTGCCCTTCTGTATCTGCAAAGAGAGAGTACTAACAAAGGCAAAAGAGGGGAGGGGGGGGGGCAGCGTTCAAAGCACATCAGCGTGCATAAATACGAAAATGTTTTTATCTATCACGTACTTGACATTTTAAAGCTTTTCATATTTGCTATTAAAAAACCAATGAAATTCACAGAAAAAACCATAGGTTATAGTGGATATATAGTTAGGAATTTGCATTTACAAAACCTTGAAAATTCAATGAAAAAACCATAGGTTATAGGCCATATATAGTTAGGAATTAGCATTTACAAAACCTTATTTTACTCGCATAAAACCATTGAAATTCCATATATAGTTAGCTAACTATAAGCGCTAACTATATATCGCGCACCCGCAATCCACTGCTGATGATGTCACATATTACATCATTCATGACATGGTCAGTGACATCACTGATGACATCACTGATGACATCTCAAATGACATCACTGATGACAACTCAAATGATATCAATGATGACATCTCAAATGACATCACTGATGACAACTCAAATGACATCACTGATGACATCTCATTTGTCATCACTGATCACATCACTCATGTGATAATACAATGAACCTCTTCAGACTCTAATATAACCTTACATACACTCAGTATAAACAGACACTCACAGACTGTCACTCATCCATGGACTTACTCACACACCTAGTCAGTCATGCAAAGAATCAATCACACCTCCATTTCCTCAACTATACAGTTATACACATCTTACTTATTCAAACATATAATAACACATATTTACTCTCTTATATAATCCCTGATACAAGCTCACAGTGATCGATACAGCCACTCACACATTCACTGGCTCTTATGTTCAGTTATTTATATATCTCAACTCTCACATGTATTGTGTTTTACATACGTACTTACTTGCACATGTAGCAATGAGAAATCCATTCACTCACCAACACACCCATGCACAGTCAACCGCTCATATAGCTGTTTCCACATGCACTCTTGAACTCATACTCCTAGTGAATCAACTGCTTACACATCTATGCACAGAGTCACGCACCTCCCAGCCACCCACACACACACTCAGCCTCCCATTCAAATATTTGGGCAACCAATCAATAACCCATATGGCTACTCTTATAGCTACTGATCAACACAAGCAGCAGTTTACACAACAACAAACATACTGATGCACGAATTAAGACAGTTTAGTCACTAACCCATGCACTCAGTGAGACACATTTAATCACTCACTCATACAGTCAGTCATGCACCTACTAAATTCTTCATCCAGACACTTATACATCCACTCATTCTTCAATATGTGAAACATATTTTAACTTTACAGAAACATACAGTCACTGGATGTTGTAATCAGTGATGTCATCAGTGATGTCACTGACCATGTCATGAATGATGTAATATGTGACATCATCAGCAGTGGATTGCGGGTGCGCGATATATAGTTAGCGCTTATAGTTAGCTAACTATATATGGAATTTCAATGGTTTTATGCGAGTAAAATAAGGTTTTGTAAATGCTAATTCCTAACTATATATGGCCTATAACCTATGGTTTTTTCATTGAATATATATATATATATATATATATATGTGTGTATATTTATATGTATATATATATATATATGGCAGGTTGCGGGAGCACTGCATACGAAAATGAGAAACAATAAAAAAATAACCTTGAATCACAGGAAGAGGTGTTCGTGTGTCTCTTCATCGCCGTAAGGAGGTTGAGGACGTCATTGGATTTAATTGTATATATGTATATATATATATATATATATATATATATATATATATATATATATATATATATATATATATATATATATATATATATATATATATATATATATATATATATATATATATATGTATACACAGAAAAAAGGTTAAAGGTCCTCTCTGGAAAAGGTTCAGGCTGGACTGTTCCCATGGGGGGAGCAGGGTCAAGGCAGATTTGCATATGGCTGAGTCCAAACTGGAAAGGTGTGGTGAGCAAAAAAACGATGGATTTACCCCAGATCTGTGACCTGGGCTGAATGTTTGATTCGTTCAGCATTCCACCCATCTGTTCTTTTAAATCTTTTTGCATTTGTAGCCCTAAGTGGGACAAGTATTCCCAGACGTCGGTCCCGTGCTCGCCATGTCACCGGATTCAATCTAACCTGGCTGATTAAGGGTGATGCTCTTAAACCGGTCCTAGGATGTTTGTTTCCAGTCCGGGGAGGATCTGGCTTGGCAGTTCATATGACTGGGTCCAAACTGGAAAGGCGTGAGCAAAATCATGATAGATTTAACCCGAATCTGTGACTGGAGGTAAAGGTTTGATTCGTTTAGAATTCCATCCATCATCTGTTCGAATTGCATGTGTATTTAAGCAGCACTGTAACCCCTGTGAATAGTAGGGCCATACTGGGAACCCAAAACAGCTCTGGCCCAAATGTTCCAACCACCCTTACTCCCTACCTCCCGTCTCTGTCTCTCTCTCTCTCTCTCTCTCTGTCTCTCTCTCTCTCTCTCTTTCTCTCTCTCTCTCTCTCTCTCTCTCTCTCTTACACACACACACACACACCCACACATGCACGCAAGCACACACACACACACACCTAAAGCACATTTCGTGTCTGCCCTCTGGCCTTCTTCCTCCAAAAATCATCCCAGTGGCACTAGCCCACTAGGGAAATGGCCCGTGAAATAAACAGTCATTCCGGCCCTGCTCGGTGATACTTGACGTTTTGTTGGAGTCCTCAGGTAAAAAGATGGTTTGGGGTGCTTTCTGAAGGAGTTTGCATTGGCGTTGGGGTTCTCTGTGATCCCTGATTGCTATCAAGGTATTACATGAAGTCTAATTCGCTCTGTGGCTCCAGGTGAAGCTTGATTGGTTCGTGTGTTCTTTGCGCAGCCTTATTGGTTCTCATGTTCCGTGCTCAGCTTCTCTCGATCTGGAATTCGTAATAAATGTTTTTTTTTCCCTGGGAGCCTATTTCCCTTCGAAGGAGGTAGAACATCAAGTTCATTGTGAAAGCAGTTCAGGGATGTAAGAGATTGTTTTGGAGACCCCATGCCATATTATATCCTACCACTAGGTGCCGCTGCAGGACAAATAAAGAAGAGCTGAAGGAAGGGTGGAGATTTTTCCTTAAGGAGTTTTTATTCTCGAGCAAATGTTATGTCAAAGAGTCCTTAAATATATTCAAAGAGCTGAGCATTCTAATGGAGATATATAAGGGTCCATTTCCCAAGACTTAACGTGTTTGGGTTCCAAAAGTGACGCAAAACTATGCTAAATCTTTCCCACCTATTTATTTTTTATTTAATGTAAAACCTGTTTTATGCTGGAAGTCCAGCTCAAAGATCATTGTTGTAGGCAAGAATAGTGAGACCAAGTGATCGCACTGCAGTTTCTGGGTCTCCAGATGCAGAAAAGGTTTGCAGTAACAAAGTCATTTGAAGTGGGAAAATGCCCTTTAGTCAGATCCCTAATTGAGCTCATGGTTAAGGGGGATATTTACAAGGAAATGGTGTAACGCGGCGCTGCACGTAATTTAGGAGCGCAGCGTCCTTAAAAAATGTAGGAATGTGCCATATTTACAAGAATGTGGTACACCCCTGTCTTTTCCCTTGCGCTGGGGATAAAAAAAGCTACCTCTCGCCAACACAGACACACTTGCGCCATAGTGCATGGGTTTATGTGTTGCAGGGATGATTGTTCATGTGCAGGAAGTGACACCTTCCTGCGCATAAACAATCCTTAAAGGCAATTTGCTCTTGCCACTTTGCTTTATGCCACTTTGTTAACATGGAGCAGCTCATTGCGTCACCAGAACATCCACAAAAAGTGACGATCCAGTAGCGCAATGCCCCTTGTAAATATGCCTGTGAGTTTGTTGCCTAATAGGCCTCCCAGGGGATTGGCTGATACAGTAATTTGAGGTTACAGCATGTAATCTGATCTGCCTTTTTTCATTTTTATTGACGTCACATTTTGGTGAGAGCAGGAGGAAATCTGTTATTATTTCATTCAACTCCAAGGGGTAGATTTTCAAACATTTGGCACAGGGTTAGCATCACAAAAGTGACACTAACCAGCAGAAAATGTTTTTGGGGCAATTTACATCCCAGTGCAAAACTAGTTTTGCGCTGGAATGTATTTTAAAAGTACTGCGAAGCACTGCTTTGCATTACTTAGCACCAAGGGGGGGTTCCACGGGTGATACATGGGCATTCCCTTGCAAACACCCCTGCCTTTTGATGCAAAACCCTATCTACAAAGAACAGCAGAGAGGGGATTGCGCCAAAAATTAGCCCACTTCAAAGGAGGCACTAACAGGAGAAATGTTTTTATTTCTACTATGTTGTCTGACTTTGCATGTGTGCTGCACTGTGCAACACAAATGTCAGGCTCTGTCTTTTGAGGGACCCTGGTGTTTCATTTTCTTTCTCAGATTTCAAAGTTAGTGGATTTATGTGCTTATCTTGCTGGATACTCGGGGCTAGGAATTTTGTTTTTCCTAGCAAACAACAACATTTAAATGAACTCTGCATGTATTTCAGAGTATATCAGAATTATGACTGCACATATTAAGTCATTTTTTGTTAATTCTGAAGTGTGTTGGAAACAAATACTTTAATGTGATCAAAACAAATCAACACACTAGGTGATGCCATTTTCATACATTATTGTTTGTGAGCTCTATAGTTTTATTAGTACAACTGTATGCCTGTGCAAGTATAATGGTCATTTCAATTGAAAATGTTTTGTCTGGAAAGGCAGTGTGCTACCACGAAATGCATACTTCACACTATGTCACTCCACTCTATTCTACACCACTCCACGCCACTTCACTCTTTTCTGCACCACTACACTTTACACCACTCCATGCCACTGCCCACCGAGCCACTGCACTCCACTCCACAATGCACCAATTCACTCTACGCCAGTTCATTTTACGCCTCTCTACTCCACTCCAGTGCTCTCTACACCACTCTACTCTACACCTTTGTTCTCTTCACCACTGCACTCTACACCACTCCAGTCTAGGCCACTTGAATCTACTTGCATAAGTCCACTCTAAGCCACTCTGTAACACTAAACTCTATGCCCCTGCACTCTACACCACCTTAGTCTATGCCACTGGAATCAACGCCACTGCACTCTACGACACTGCACTCTACACCACCGCACTCTACATCACCGCACTCTACGTCACCGCACTCTATGCCATTTCACTCTACGACATTGCACTCTACGCCGCTGCACTCTACAGCGCTGCACTCTACGTCATCGCACTCTGCCATATCACTCTACGCCATTGCACTCTACTCTGCACCACTGTACCCTATGCCACTCCACACCACTCTACACCACTGCACTCTGACACTCTTCTCTGCAACACTTCACTCTCTGCCACTAAACTCTATGACACTCTACTCTGCACTATTGCGCTCAATGCCTATGCACTCTACGCCAATCTACTCTGCATCCCACCACTCTACGACACTCTACTCTATTCCACTGCACTCTACACGACTGCACTCTATGCGACTCTACTCTGCACCACTACACTCTGCACCATTGTATTGTAGTATGCACCACTGGAAACTTTGACACTGCATTCTCCGATGCTGCATTGTACGCCACTGAATTCTATGCCCCTGCACTCTATATCACTGCCCTCTATGCCTCTGCAACACTCTAATCCAATGCTCTCTATACCAGCCCACTGTACCCTATGCCTCTCCACACAACATTTTCTACTCTCCCCCACTGCTCTCTACACCAATGCACTCTACGTCACTCTACTCAATGCCACTCTACTCTACGCCACTACACTCTATCCCATTCTACATCACTGCACTCTATGCCACTCTGCACGACTCCACTCTACACCACCATAGAGGTGTCACTGTTGTGTCTGTGCTAAATGCTAATTAAAAATCTTTTAAAGTTTGCCTACTTCCAAATAATACTTATGCTGAGATACACCACAGCTCTCCACGATTTCCATAAGGAAGGGTTGTCTGGGAAAGACATCCCAGGGGAGACTGGGCCACCTCTTGGGTTTTGGATCAGAGAACTGAAATGCCCAGTTTTTTGAGAGGGCAGAAATAAAACGATGTATGAAGGACCATATGACGATTGTAAGTCATTTTGGAATCACAGCACGACCAGTCTGATTTGCAGTACTAGGCTTCTCAGACATGGAAGGCTTCGTACAGTTCTCTACACCTTTGAGTGAATCCTCATCAACTTAGCTAAAATGGACTCATTATTTTATCTCTTGGAGGCAGCAATGTTGTAGGTATGAAAAGCGTAGACCGAACTTCCTCTCTGATCAGACTAATTGCATTGTTGAAGAACTTTGCAAATCCTTCAAACTTTCTCTTTTAATGACATGTTTAGTCTCTGGAGTCCATGACTCTTTCACCATGTAAAATCGCTTTTTAAGTCTGCTTTAGTCTCATTACGCTGCTTACTAGATTATTTATATTGTTTCTCAATAGACACTTTTTGTCTATGTAGTTCTTTTGGAATTTAAATAGTCTCTGTTGAAGGCAGGGTGGGTTTTCCTCAATTGTCTTTCTAGGCCTGTATCCGGTGTTCCCGAGATGAACTTTGACACGTGTCACCATTAATTTCGAGCCCTAATGTCTGCAGATTCTAGGAGCATGTATTTTTATCATCTCATGAACAAAGTGGGCTGTAGCAGTGCAAGCTTCCCTATCCCACCCACACTGGGAATGCAAGCTCTCTTCACTCATACCAAACATGCACATCAGAGACTTCCCTTCCATGCATAACTGGCACAGAAAGGTGGCAGCAGCATGGCAAGCTTCCCTCTTACATCCATTAGGCAACAGTAGTTCAAGAGTCCCTATCATTTAAAGAAACAGTAACCTACGGGCAGTGGCTATGCAAGCTTCCATCACACATGTCAAACAGGTACAGCACGGCCATCAGCATCCTAAATCCCTCTTACGCATAGAGTGGTCACAGCAAAAGAGAAGTAGGACAATCTGCCTGCACATACCGAACAGTTACACAATACGCACCAGCTGCTCAAGCTTCCTTTACACGCAGACGTGGTAGAGGAAAGGCAATGGTGCAAGCTTCCATGACATACTTGGGGCTTTTACATAGCAGGCACTTGCAGTGCAAGCTTCCCTCACTCAGAAATGAAATAAAACACAGGCAACCAAAGTGCAAACTTCTATACACAGGTGCTCAGCCAGACTCTCACTGGCACATGTACTCAACAGACACAAACACAGGGCTGGAGGTCAGGCATTCTTGTATATCTCCCACAAAGCATGGAAACCCCTTGCCCATCACATCAGAGCCTCCTCATCACTTCTTGAGTTCCACAAGAAGCTGAATGCCTGGTTCTTCGTATAATGTCACGCATGGACTGCTGCAGCTTTGTGGGTTTCCTTAACTCAGAGAACAGCTATAGCATTGGCAGCAGAAGTGCAAGCTTCCTACAAACACCTTCTCGCACATGCACGCTCACTCACACACCACAGGGACAGAAGCAGCAACAGTAGTGCAAGTTTTTTCACTCTAGGAACAAAAATAGCACAGTGTCTATCGTTTGCACACCACAGACAGAGCAACAGCGAAAGCTTCCCTCACACACACAGGGCAATGACAGCACAGTTTACAGAGCTGCACGCTTCTATACATTTGATGTATGAGCATCAGCAGTGCCAGCTCCACTTACAGAAGTAACAGACAGAACACCTATGCAGAATTCCCCCAGAAGACTAGCACATCATGGAACACGGCTAGCCTTAAATCGTATTTACCGGGACAGTGCCCAAGGTGGTAAGAAAATGTGGTCTTTGATGAGGGTTGGGGGGTCATTGCGGTGTAATGGCAGGAGGTGTAATGAAGATAGGGGGTGATGGGGTGCTAACAATTTCGCTGAGGTATGTTAAGGGGGGATTTAAAAGTCTGTAGCGGGACCCAGTTGAGACCAAGTGGAACGGACGAGCTGATGTCTGCATGACATTAAGTCACGCAGTTCCCTACTGCTCCCTCCGAAATATAGGCGCCCCCGGCTTGGGCCCAGCTCGCCCATTCCCAAGGCTAGCCATGTCATGGAAAGCAGCATGGCAAAATTCCCTGACACAGTAAACATGTACAGAACGTGCATAAGTAGCCTCTGTCCACTTGCCTCATCTTTAACCAAGACCCCTAAATCTTCATGTTGGGCCTCTGAAAATTGTACAAAAATTAGTAATCAGCAGAGCAGTCCATAGAGAAGCCCAGTTATAATAGAGAGGTCAGACACATGTCACTAAGCGGGATTTTGTGACTTGTGCACCTGTCCTCACAGCGACCAGGCTCCACCCAACAAGGGGTGTTTACCAAGGGAAGTCCATTTTTCAAAGTGCTAAATGTGCATTCACTTAGAATAAGGTGATGCTCTCCTGTGATCAAAAACAGTGCATGAGCTTCCAGCGCCCCGGGAACAATAGCATTTCAACATTGACGCACTTCCCTCTCCTTTAATAAATAGGTCTTTTGGGGCCCTGTTTTTTAGGTCTCGCCTGATACAGCGGATGCGCTGTCTCTTCGAGACATTTAGTAAGTGACTTTTAAAAGTGCCACCAGAGGCTTTTGCTGGCCTACAGCTTGCGTTCTCGAACTCGTGCATGAGCACAGCTGACATCTGTGTTTTTATTGCTGTAATCAGGCTCCTCTGCTTGCACTACCCCCCTCCCTTTTCCCCCTCCCTCCTGGTCAGCTTCATTTGTGTCTTCTAGCTGTAAATAATGCTTCTCTGCTCGCACTCCCAGTCCCTTCTCCCCTCCCTCTTCGTCTGTTTCATTTGTGTCTTCTGTCACGGTGAATGCTCCTGCTTCCACCAGGCACACACACCCTCAGTCGTCAGTGCACGCTTTCACCAGGCACACACACCACCAGCCATCAGTGCATGCTTCCACCAGGCACACACACCATCAGCTGTCAGTGCACGCTTCCACCAGGCATACTCACCACCAGCCGTCAGTGCACACTTTCACCAGGCACACACACACACACCACCAGCCGTTAGTGCACACTTTCACCAGGCACACACACAACCAGCCGTCAGTGCACGCTTCCCCCAGGCACACACACCACCAGCCGGCAGTGCACGCTTCCACCAGGCACACACACCACCAGCCGTCAGTGCAAGCTTTCACCGGGCACACTCACCACCAGCTGTCAGTGCACGCTTTCACCAGGCACACACACCACCAGCAGCAAGCAGGCTCTTCTCAGAGTTTCTTGGTAAATATGAGTTTAATGCCTGGGAGGGAGTGGGTCGAGTTTCCTTAAACCATGCTGAGTATGTAGGTGCAGTGCATGAACTCCTCTGTGAGTGAGTCATGCTGCCTGGGGCTCACTCACTCCACACTTGTAAATTGCACCTGCACCAGGCTTTTTATCATTTGCAAAGTTCGGCGAATGCGCACAGCTAGGTAGCCACCACACTCCCTGGAATGACTGCTTCCTACAACCAGAATGGAAATAAC
This sequence comes from Lissotriton vulgaris, assembly GCF_964263255.1. NCBI lineage: Eukaryota > Metazoa > Chordata > Amphibia > Caudata > Salamandridae > Lissotriton > Lissotriton vulgaris. Next base: position 918,013,575 of record NC_141685.1, read on the forward strand.
ATTCAGAGCAATGAAAACAAGTTCGTTTAATGCAAAGAACTGTTAACAAAAACATGTCCAGCTATTGTAGATCTGCCAACTTAAACAAAACAGCAACAAAAAGAAAAAAACAAGCATTGGCATAGCCAATAGGTCTCGCTTTTTGGACCCTAAGTATTCAGTTATGCAGCAGAAAATCCTTGGTGCAACAACACCAACTGTTGCATGGCTAAACACTTATAAGGTCCCAAATGCGAGACCTATTGGCTATGCCAATGCTTGTTGTAATTTGGCATCAGCTAGTGATGTCACCTTAAGCCAGCGGTCTTATTACCCTTTATGGAAGTGCCTTCCTACGTCATCAAGGTCTTGTCAAAATAGCACGTTTGGTGCAAGTAAATCCCCCCACCCACATATATAACTCACCAACGACCATTACCCCTTTGTTAGCAGTCATAGTTTTTAGCTAAGAAGTACCTAATGCACATGGAGATGCAGTGGTCTGCACACAATGGGCCTGATTACGATGCCGGTCAGAACGACTTCTGCTGTCCTGTCGGAAGTCCGACCACCGGAATTATGATGCATGCATCCTGTACTCCAACCGACCGCTGAAAGACGGCCAACTCCAACAGCCTTTTTCCGACCACCGAGATGGCAGTCAGAGAAAAAGAGCATCCATAGGGCAGTGCAGGGATCTCCGACCGCCGTGCCGGAATACAATGTGCGTTTCCGTCAACCTGACCATGGCAGTCCGACTGACTGCCCTGAGTCATCGAAAACAATGGATTTGGGGTGCATATTCACCCAAATTCACTTCTCTCTGTCATGGATCCCTTCCTCTAGGTCCCCCCTACACCTGAACAGAGGCACCTCAATGACTACCATGCTGTGGGCGCCGGAATTCAGGTAAGTGCTTATGAGGTATGTACTCCCATTTACTGGGCTGTGCACATTCTGTCACACTTCAGCAATGGTGTACATGGTACACAAGGCCTTTTCCCACACATGTTATGTATGTGTGTGCAGTTCACATGTTTTCTGTTAATTTGTATGCATTTGCAGAGAAACATTCAGGGAATGTGCTTCACTGTCTATGTGACCGCCGCTGTAGCAGCAGTTGCATCGTAATACGGTGGGGGGAAACTTCCTGGCCTTGGCGGTCGGAAAGGGCCTGCAAAGACGGCAGTGCGACGGTCGATCTGACCCGCATAGTAATCAGGCTCAATGTTCTCAACTTTAGAACTCAGGACGGATATGTAGTTCAGTAGCTCTGGACCCATGAGCTAGCACCTGGGTTGTCCCAGTTGTCTATTTTTCGTAGGTCTTGGGTTAGCAAAGCTTTTTTGATTTTATTTAAACAAATAAACAGATATAGTATACTTATTTATAGGGGCTGTTCGTCCACTGGCATGTTGTTGTGTTTAACATTGTTCTTTCAAAATTGACAGCATGCAGCAGTGGGACAGTCCACTTTAGCCATTGGCTAATATCACTGAGAGTGATGGCATTCTGACCGTACACTAGCAGCCCATCAGCATACAAAGTAGTTGACTTAAGTGCCAGGGACTACTAAGGCGATGTGTGCTTTTGGAGTCCAAAACATATTTTTGCTTTAAGCCAATTTGTTCCATATTGGAAAGGACCAGGCACCTACTACAAAATATGCAGCTTTACAAAAACCATGGCAAAACAAGCAATGACAAAGTCACAATGTTTGCAGCCAACCCAGACCTATTGGCTTTGGCAGTTCTTTTTATTTAAATTCTCTCTTTCCAACAAGCTTGAGAAACTAAAAAAGGGAACTGCTCAGTTCCTCTTTGTATTTTGGTAATGTATACTGCAGCCTTTCAATGTCTGACTTGCTTCCGATAAGATACTTTTGTGGGGTAATGCACCTTATGGGGAAATCTGAGTGCAGTTAGCAGGTCATGGCCTCTGGGGGGAGGCCAACTCGTTCTCTTGTTCCTCAGAGCACCTTAGAAGTAGTTCCAACCAGTGGATTGTAGAAATAGTATATCTCTTCAGGGCCATCAAGTTGATCCCTATTGTGAGGGGGTTGACAGCCCACCCATATGCATTGCCCACTCACAACAATCAGCTTCTCAATGTATGTGGTAAGATGGCTGTAAAAGACATAATAACGCCACACGCAACACAAAAGATACAACACACACAACATACAACAGACACAACCCACAACAGAAAACAGAAAAAACATATTTGGCAGAAATCACTTTATGAGGTGGCTTTAGGTATCCTGGCACCATAGAGGGCCTATGTTGTCCCATCAACTTGCTGCTGAGAGCTTGTGACAATGAGTCTTCAGCCCACTAGGGTGCTCCCTACTTTCCATTTCCTGCCTAACAAGTGACCACCCACTTCCTCCTGAAATATCACGACATAGAACTCCACAGCATGCAAGACTGTAATGTGAATGTCTTGTAATATTTCTTTCCCTACCATTTAGGGTTTTTCGATCTGGCCTGGAAACCCAAAGCAGTCCCAGCAAATTGTGTCTTAGCAGGCCCATTCAGTCCATAGGGAGCAAGCATAGCGAGCGAGCCTGACCACTTCAAGGAGACTTGGGGCTCTCCCCTCAAGAAAATGTTGGGGTAAAAATATAGTAAAAATGGTGCATTCTACATCACAATTTTCATAAATATATTCAGTTCTATTTGTTTTTAAAGTTTAATAAATGATGACCCTACAATTCACCAGGATACAGCAATATTTATTAGGGCTCTTCAATAAGTCCCTCACTATCCCCCTCCAACAGTGCCTCCCACTGCTTCATAACCCCTCTCTCACATGTATTTCATTTGTTTTATAGCGGCTCTCATGCCAGTGTAGGGTTTTGGAGCATTTAACATCACACACACGCACACATACAGAGATAATGATTCTTACGTGTGTAGATCAGTGTATAGAAAATGTTACATAAGACACAGGACTACAAGGTTTAGGATTCACAAGTCATCCATACTGGTAGGCATTTTTTAAGAGTGCTTGGTCTGAAGAACCACAAACTCAGGATTCAGACCAAAACACATTGGTTAACCTTGACTTTACTAATAGGAATTTATTTCTTCCCAAACAAACCCTTTTTTAGCAGAATTAGGTTAATGAAAGACTGGGGGAAAACATAACTTTCTAACCTAAGTTACGATTGTATCTTATGAACTGCACAGTATAAAAGAATCTCTGTGACAAAAGTGGTAAACCACCGAGCTAAGCACATAAAATACCGTTCTTTGATCTGCATGGTACACGCTCTTTGCAGCAGCCATATTAACCCTCTGTGCTCCCTTAGATGAGTCAAACCTGCCACTGGACAAAACTCGAATCTCTCTCCAGGAGGAACATTAATCACCAGAGTTATCTTGGCACTTTTATTGTTGCCTGAAAAATCTTGTATAGACAAGGAACTCTGCAGTGATTTGGAAATTACTGCACTGCTAAAATACCGGCCCCCAGTGACAAAGTCAACCCCCCCCCCCCCCCCCCCCCTTACAGCCTCCCAGTGAAATGCCCGATGCCCAGTACGGCCAGTCCGGCCTTGGCTTACTTTCCCTTGTGGGGCACTGAAGTGCTTACTTTCATGGGCAGCAAGCCACACCATGAAGAGTGTCTCATTGGAAGGGTGTTGTCTTTGTTTTGCGATCCTATAAGGAAAGAGTTTTCAGGTCCTGAGTGAGAAACACCAGGTGGCGTGTTATGGGACACAGCGTCTAGCAGTGTGGTGGATGATGAGGTTTGCGAGACAGACGCACAATGTATGTTTTCTGCGATTGTTAGGTTCTTCTCAAACATCTTTGGCCCCAGGCTAGATAATGAAGGAGCGGGCTGGTGCGGAACTGGAGTATGAAATCACTTATCTGGGTTCTAATTCAGGGGCGTAACAGAGGGCCCCAGCATTCACTTCAAAGGTGGTCCCCTTGGACTGGCCTGCTACAAACAAATAAAATATCCAGAAGCAGCAAGGCAGTTAGAGAACAGGTAATGGGGAGCCGCTGACCTTACCTTGCAGGGGGGCGGGGGCTGAGATTTTGTTACACCACTCTTCTAATGATGGCTTTCCAGCTTGACCAAAATGTGTGATCCTGGTCAAATCCTGTAAAATACTTTGGTGAGGCTGCATTCGGTCCAAATTAGAAGCGGCTAGGATAAATGCAGGTAGTAATTGCCTTCAAAAATGAGATATAACATTAAAACTTTTTTTTTCTGAGGCGCACTTCCCGAAGGAAGCTGGGATAGTTGGTTGACGCGTGTGTGTCTTGTGTTGCCAGTGCATACCCCAGACTCGTCAGGCTGTCCTTGAATTCCAAAGTGCCCATTCAGGACTCAGCCTCCGTCCAACCTTGGGGAAAAAGCGATTTCCCTGAGAGATCTGGGCCTGTTCTACCCTCAGGCTGCCAAGTTATTTTTAGTTCGCTGCCTGGACGCATCATCTCGCTTTGGGACCAGACTGCTTAAAATAGACCTGGAAATCATTAAATGTCTTGTTATAACGTTGTTGCCATTTCTTCTCTTACGGTTAGCCGGGATGTTTGTGATCCGTGGGAAACAGAACCCCAAACGGTCAATATAGCAGTGGCATTAAAAATGTCAGGTGACCGTCGTTCTAACTGAATGTCCCAACATCACAAGCCGTGCAGTGCTTTGAAGCTGCTATCCATTGGCACTGTGTGCTCCGTAGCGCCTTACTACTCAGACCAGCTCTATTAAATTAAGCCCTTGGGGCAAGCTTCAATTTTCTGTCCCCTCTAGCTATCAGTAGTGCAGCAGGTGCAGTGACACCAGGGATTGGAGAGTGAGGGACACACTTGACCCCAATGTGACTTGCTCTTTACTACCAGAGTATGGGTGGTGGGCCTATCAGCACCCCTTTCAGAGGGCCATGGGGCAAGCAGCAGTAACTGGGCCCAACCTTGTGTCTTGTGGCCCTCTGATGTACACAGAGGACGCCCGGCTCCTCTCTCTTCAATGTGTGTGCGTGCCACACCCCAGCCCTCAGGAATGTCAGCCATACCCATCTCCTGCAGTCCTCGTCTCTCCATCCTCTCCAGGTCCTGGGCTTCCAGAATGGAACCTTCAGACCTCCCTGCTATGTACCAACCACAGACACGCACAAGCAACGCAGCATGCACAAGCAAGTATCACGCACAGTCTAGCACTACACACACTCCATGCAGGCCTTGTAGGCCCCGGTCTAGTAGCATAGGTAAAGCCTGTTCACATTACTGATTCTACTGAACTCAAAACGGGCACAGGGCCACCACCTGCCCGTGCCACTTCACTCCAGGTAAGGGCAGTGGCCATCTACCTTCTCAAGGGTAACGTTTGTTGTGCACCTCCTGGTCTAAGCAGACTGCATTACTGTGACACAGGACTAGGTTATGTCACACATGCATGATCCATGTTTGCCCATGACCAAAAATCAGCACCAGAGACCCTGATAGCGAGACAGCTGGGGCATTCAGGGCAGGGGTACGTGTCTGACACCATCCAGGGGACTTGTCTGTCCCAAGAGGGCCAAGTGTCCACGTCTGCATTAAGAATCGTGGGTCAGAGACTGTGCATTGCAACACAGGTGACGTATTGGGCTAAAGAGTGGGAACCTGCATTGCAGACTGTCCTAAGTATGCTCTCCCACCAACAAATATAGTCAGAGCAGGCCGACACTGGGGCTCGCCTAACGTTATTCCTCAGGAGCCAAGACCTAGGAATATCTGAGAGAAATGGGAAGTTCAGGGGGCTCTTTTCACTTCCTGTAGGGGGACCAAGAGGACATAATTTTGTATTACGCCACTTTTGCCCAGGTTACAGTATCTCCTGGGTCCTTGTGGCTTAATACGCACACACATACATGTATATAAACATGTACATATAGATGTGTGAGACTAAGCTAATTATTATGAGAATATTGGGTGAAGGGGTGGAATATCACCATTTAGTGCATCACCTCAGCCGTGCTCAGCAGTGCTCGCATTGGGGAAATTAATTGATGACGGTGTCTCTGGACGATAACGAGTCTCTCTGTCATTTTATTTGTAGCCAAGGTAGAAGTGGGAATAGCAGCTGGATTTCCTGTCCCCTCCCTTATATTTACACGGTCATAGCTCTTTTATTTTATTGTATTTACTTTCAGACATGTTGCACAGTGGCTGCGCTGCTGGGCTAAATGGCTAATCAAACATTGGCAAAGCCAATAGATCTCACGCAGGCGAGACCTATTGGTTGGTCAGTGCTTGTTTAACTTGCAGGGGGTACCACACAGAGGAGATTTAGGAAGCATTTGCCCTTGGCCTGTTCTTTACTGGTGCTCTCCCTCGTTCCGGATTGCATGTTTTAATTTACATGTTCTAGCACGTTTATATTGTAGCTCAAAATTTGCCAGCCCTGCGAAGTACCATGCATCCGGCGTTAGACTAACCCATTTCAGTGTGGTGGTCCACACCACTGCACTGAAATACAAAGACATGCATAATAAGCATTGCAACTCCTCGGCTACTAGCACTGCTAATCATGCACCAATGCTGGTGTAGTATTATTTCCATGTATCCGCCATCTGTTTACAGGTTCTTCCGCTGTCTCTGATAAGCATGATGCTGGAAGCAGCTGCAGGTGAAGTAATTATGTTATGAAACATGCACACGTGCACCGTCGTTCACAGAGAGTGGATGAGTGCGCTCGGGCTCACTGCACCTCCCGCTCATTTTGCACGCTACGAACTGGTGGCTCCAAATTGCCCCCGCAGCGCCGTTTCACCTTTGCTGCACATGCGCAGTCTGATTGTCCCTCGCTGCCATGGGTCTCGGGCTAGAAGTGTGGGCCCTGAGCATGGGCAATGTTGTGTGGCTAATTTGCACCGCCTCCTCCCAGTTTCCGGCAGGCCCTCTGTGTTTGTAAGGGTTTTAAAGGTGTCTGGCACGGCAATGCCTCCATATATTGCAGTATTATACCTCTATGCTTACTTTGTACTCTTTTGTAACCTGCACACATCACTTTTTCCTCCTGTAATGCACCGTTTGCTACCTCTTATATTTTGTTGGTTCACGATTGTCACTTTTGTAATGCACCGTTTGCTACCTCTTGTATTTTGTTGGCTCACGATTGTCATTTTTGCTTCATTTAATGTAACGTTTGCTTTTGTATTTTATTCACTTGTAATGTTCTCATGTATCAGTTCTATTCCTATTGTGAAGCGCTCTGACACCTTCGGGTAAAGTCCGCGCTATATAAAAATGCACAAATAAATAAATAAATAAATACAATGTCAACTGCGTCATAATCGAGTGCGACATTCGCACGGACTGTTTTTTACGGCAGGTGAGGACATGGGGCAGCTGGGGTTTTGGGGATGGTGCTGGAGCTCCTAAGTTCGTGCTGTACATAAAAAGACCTAAATGTAGGGTCTGACACCTAGGAGAAATCCACTGGTTCCCAATACATCAGCAGGCACGGTTCAAGCTCCTCACCCACACGTAACTGACACAAGGTACTTTCCCTTTTCTATCCCTCCACTATCCTTCTCAATCAAAATAACAGACTAACATATCCAACGCTCAGATTATTTCAAACTTCACTATACTAATTTACCACTAATCCTTTATGGGTTCCAGTGTAGCATGCTACTCGTCGAAAATGCGCTTCAACACCTCATTAGAGGGTAGCAAGCACTATATAAATGCAATCCTTTTCCCTCCACTATTCTTCTCAATCCAACTAACTGACTAATATATCCACCACTCAAAATTACTCTCATATTTCACTATACTAACTCACCACTAATCCTCTATGTGTTCCGAAGTAGCGTGCTACTCGATGAAAAAACGCTTTGATGCCTCGTCAGGAGTAGTAAGCGCTATATAAATGCAATCACAACATACAACCTATTTTCTGAAACTGTAGAAGATATCCTTTGCATCTGTCTACGTTTACAGGATTCCAGAAATACATTTCTAAAACCATTTCAATAGGCAAGCACCAGGACATTAAAGACGCTACGCAGTTCTGATTTGCCAGGAGCTCGAAATATTCGTCATTAGTTGTCTCATTAAATGTATTCACGATTAGAGCTGCGTCTGAAGGCCCTGTTTAAATAAACTATATTAGGGGCAAAGTGTTGCAACGTATATATAACTTCATGAGTATGGATTTTAATTGATGATTGACCGTGGTTATTTGGTAGTTTTACTATTTAAGTCATCGTATAGTGTAGTTTTTTAATATAAATTACACAATAAAATGTGTACCTACCTACAATCGAGTACTGTCCCAATTAAAGGGCGAGTCTCAGTTTCCATGTATAAATCCAGGGGCACGCCTTTGAAAATGGTAAATGCCAGCCTCCACGGAGGGCCTCCTGCCCTCGAAGACTCAGCAGAGGGAGGCTGGACTCACCCATCCACACAGCCAGTGGCACACCTGCTTTGTGCACACTGACAACCAGACCTCCGCACACATTCCAACAGTGTGCCCTCTCGGCGCTAGGGGAAAGACTGGCATTTCTATGCATGGGCTTCGAGGGTGTTTCCCCACTAGGGGTCCCTGCTGAGTTTTAGTGTCACCCAGGAGCTTACTGAGGAGACTAGAGCCACGTCGTCGGTGACAAAAAAAGAGGCGGAATTGCAAAAAAAATGCATCTGCCCTAGGGCGCTAAAATACCTGGACACAACCAGGGCAACCCGCAGCATCCCTACCCGCAATTGTGTCGCATTTTATTTTATTTGTTTGCAGTTTTATATAGCGCGAACGCTACGTGAAGGTATCAAAGCGCCTTACATGAGCACCAGTTACAGTCCACAAGGACAGATTCATTTTAGGCACGAGAAGATTCGGTGACGATGCTTGAGCTTTCCGCCAGACTCAAACATGGTTCCTCAGCTTTATACTCGGCCGCTCTGGCCGTTAAGTTACATCCTCGTTGTCTACATCAGCGGGCACACAGAACACGCTGCCCCTCCAGAAACGGCCAGTCTCCGCGTTCACCTGTCCAGCCACCTCGCCCAACACTGCAACAATAAACGCATTACTGTTCCTGCGGTTATGCCTCATTCCTGCCTGCTTCCGTGGTGGAGAGCATTAAGTCTCTCTTGGGGGGGGGGGGGGGGGCGTATTTCAGCAGAGGCGAAGAGAGTTGGAGAGCCTGAGGTGCTGTCTTTTGTACATTTGGAATGGGGAGTTTACATCTAGTAGTGGAGAGAGAAGAGTCCCTCTCGCGGAGGACAGAGGAGGGTGCACTTTCCCTAGAAGAGAAAGGCGCACTCTGCTGGTGGGTGAGAGAAAAGTGCCCTTCTTGGAAGGAAATGGAATACTTTGCTTATTGAGGAGAGGGGAGCGTGAAGCTCATGGAGGGGAAGAGGGGAGTGTGCTTCTGGAACGGGAGGGCCCGCCATCTGGGGAAGGAGCGGGTATTTGTGGTGGCAGTGTGGGGAGTGCACATTCCAGTGCAGGGAGCGTGCTTCTCTCTTAGCAGAGGGTGCTGCTACTGCTAGTGGAGGGGGAGAGGGAGGGCGTCTAACGGCGGGAGGGCGGCTCCTGCCAGCGGTTGAGAGAGGGGTGTGTCCCTCGCTCTGCACGTGTGGAAGTTGTGGTGAGTTTCTTGTCAGCGCTGCGGCTCAATGGGGCTGACAGCTGTGCACCCAGCCCTCCCTCTGGCGAGAGACTGTGTGCGTCATTAGAAGGGGGCGGGGCCACCGGCGCACACCCAGCCGGGCGTGTCTCCCATAAACCCTGGGGCCTGGAGCGTGCAGCGCCTGGACTGGGTGGAGGTATGCAGTGCCTGTGAAGAGGCCAGTACTGCCTTAAAGTGTCGCATCTGTCCCATTGATGTATAGCATTAGCATCCCTGCTGACGAGCGTTGTTACAAGGAGATTTATCATCCGGTAGCTCTGCTGAGAACCGCCACTCCCATCCCATCAAGGTACAGCGGCTCTGCAGTGCAAATGTTATCCGATTAGAAAGTGCGGTCACTCTCATGAGAAATGCAGGTACTGTCCCATCAAATAATAAAGGGGCTACCGAAATGTACTGGCGTTGTCTCATTAAAATAGAGCCGCCTGTTAAAAGGATGCTAGCTCCGGTGAAAAGTGCTGGTACTCTCCCAATAAAGTTTTGAAAAGTGCTGCTTTTCGTCACATTAAAAAGTAAAGCCACTTTCATGCACATTAAATGGGTCGCAGTCCTTTCAAGACGTATTAATATTGCCACATTCCGAGTACTGCAGCCCAGCTGAGAAGAATATGTGCTTTATGATTAGTAGAGCCTTCCTTTGAAGTGTTTGTACTGTCTCCTCAAAAGTAAAGCCATCCTGCTGAGAAGTGCTGGAACTGTCCTATTATTCTGAAGCACTTGAACGTGAAAAATCATTTTAAAAGTATGGCAGCCCTGCTGGGAAGTTCTATTGTCCAACTAGCCCCCCCCCCCCCCCCCCCCCAAAAAAAAAAACATGCTGAGAAGTGCACGTGCTGTTTCCACGAATGGCTTCCACAAACTGCACACCTGATTAAAAGTGTGAGCACTTTACCGTGCACGTATTTGAGGCCTATTAAGAAGTGCTGGTCTGCATTATTCATGCACTGTGGCCCTGTTGAGAAGTGCACGCCTTCCCAAGCTCCTAAGTGGCTCTGTTTAGAAGTGCTACCACTGTCGACTAAATGCTGTTACATCTTAGGTTTAGTGGCCCTGTTCCGAAGTGCCGGGACCTGCTCATATAAAGTGCTGCTTTCAAAGGTACGTCTACCTCCCCCTCCATACTCCTTAAAATATGAAGATCAGAAAAGTTCCTTTTCTTATTCGTGTTTCCTGTAAATACACTTCATAGGTCCGGCTTACAGGAAAGGAAACGCTGGAGCCCTTGTAGCAGTAATGTTGACTCTGTCAGTGGTAATTGTGAGTCTGCGGTTCAGAGACGGAGCTGGCTTTGACCATGCATCAGTATTAAGCGTGCAGTCGGTAGAGCCAGCGACCCGCATGGGTTATCGAGGGGCAGGAATGCAGAGAGAGAAGGGATACACGCGATGCCCTGTGAGCTCGAGACCGTTACGCGTCAGGGGCCCAGAATGCAAGAACACCGAGAAGGTTCAGGGCAGAGAAGGGGCCATTAAACGTCTGTGCACCGAAAAGAAATAAACACAGGAGTGTCTCTGGTACGTGGCATGGGCGAGACTGGTGATCTGTGCATTAAAATGCAGTGGCACTGAGGGGGATGTAGCGTTTGCCGCCCAGTGGCCTGTCCTGCTGAGAAGGCCGGCGCAAGACCCAGACTCCAGTGCCCATGTACAGAAGAAGGAAGCAGTGTTCAGAAAACAAGGGTAAAGCTGGGGGGCGTCTGTTTAATACGGGGCGCTAGGAGCAGGAACTCACCCTGCGAAAATCATATGCAAATGTGTACAAAAGAATGCAATGGAACTTCAGAATTGTATGTAAGTCTGGAGACCACCAAGTAGTTGTCAACAAAGTGAAAGGGATACAGTGTGAGACCACGTAGAGCGCATGCGCCCAGAGGTGTTAAGTATTTGAAACCCGTGGGGAAACAGAACGCAATGTCCCGAGAAGGCAGGGGTAAAGTTGGAGACCGCGTAGCATCTGGATTTCAAGCGGCGAAGCCAGATACCAACGAGTTTCTGTGTAGAGGAGTAAACGTCCTCAGAAAGCAGGGGTAAAGCTGGCGGCCGTGCACCTCCACCTGAATTTGAATGACAATTGTATTGTGCCTGCAGGTGTAAAGCTGGAGACAATTCAACACACATCCTCTCACACCGAAGTACCGAGTAGCTGCTGTTAAGTAGTGCTCAGGCAGCCATTGGTAGTGGTTTTATAAGCCTCAGGAGAATGAATGGCTGAATGCACCCGCAGGGATTGCCGCTTCTGCCCTGCAGTTTGCATCGCTACGGGTGCGTTACTCCACTGAGCTATAAGTTGTGAAGCGAATGTAAATTTGAGGACGGGCGGGCGCGGCAGAGATCAGGCAGGTGAGACTGAGCTCCTCCGCCCCCTCGCCTGAGCGCACAGGGGTCGGGTGGCGGCTCTTACATCACCTGCCGCCCGCCCGCCCTCCCTTCCCGCTCTGCCACCTCCGTGTTTTGCAGCGGACCTCTCTGTCGAGCGCACTCCTGCAGACGAGCGCCCGGGGCTGTGGAGAAGCGGCCGGGACGGCTGGCTCCAGCTCACCACAGCGCTGCCTGCAGTCGGGCCGGTGGCTCTTCATGCCTGCCCCGTCCGGGTGGGGTGCAGTTTTGTCGATTCTTCGAGTTTTGGAGCAGCACTGTGACTCCCCATAGTTTTCGGTCGATCTGGTGAAGTTGGCTCAGTCCCAGGAGTGATTCGTCTTCTGCGGAGCTGACATGCTTTTTTGTCCACGGATGAGGTGTCTTAATGAGACGGAAGTTTGCATCTGCAGCACAGTTTGTATCTGCCGGAGTCGTCAGTCATGTCGTGTTCATCTTGTCAAGATGTGAGGTGATCGTGTTTCTGATCCGAGATGGTAGCGTCCTGATCACCACTGGGTCAGTCTTGACCACAGTCCGGTTGGGCTAGTTCGCAATTGGGTTAGTTTTGGTGCAGTTTGATTCATCTTGCTGCAGTTGGGTTGGTCTGATCTGCAAGTGGGTTGGCCTGGTCTCCAGTTGGGGTGGTCTGGTCTCCAGTTGGGGTGGTCTGGTCTCTAGTTGGGGTGGTCTGGTCTCTAGTTGGGTTGGTCTGGTCTCTAGTTTGGTTGGTCTGGTCTCCAGTTGGGTTGGGCTTGCCACAGTTGGGTTAGTCTTACTGCAGTTGGCTTGGTGTGGTCTGCAGTTGGCAAGGTCTTGTTTGCAGTCTTGCTCACAATTGGGTTAGGCTACTCTGCATTTTGGTTGGTCTTTGTCTCATTTGAATTGGTCTTGTTTGCTATTGGGCTGGTCTTGCCCACAGTTGGGTTAGAGTCATCTGTAGTTGTATTATGCTTGTTTGCAATTGGATTAACCTTGTCCGCAGCTCGGCCAATCTTGTTTGTGTTGTCCCCTGATGGGGGGGCGTTGTCCCCTTTTAGGTTGCCCTTCTCTGCTGCTGTGTCAGTCGTGTCCACAGTTGGGTTGTTCTCAACACGGTGTGTCAGTTGTGCCCCTTGCCGTCCTAATCTTATCCATAGTTGCTTTTGTCTTCTTCATTGTTTGGTCGTCTGAGGCGGTTTTGACTTTAGTTGTGTTGGCGCTGTCCACAGTAGAGTCAGTGGTTGGTCTAGCCTACAACTGTGAGAATCTTGTTATCAGCTGGGCCGCTCGTGTGCCAAAGCTGTCCATGTGATGGTGCCCCTCTCCCACTGCACGTGGATCGGGTTTCTCAATCTTTTTGGTGTTGGGTCTCGGTTGGTGTCCAGGCGGTTTCCTCTATGAGTTGCTGGCGGGGTCGCCTTCATGCCATCCAAGGACTTCGTCCGGCTCCTGGGACCCAGCAGGGCTGAGGTGGACATGCACTTCTCCTTCAGCGAAGAGGACATTCGGCGCCACAGGTTCTCCAAGTCGGTGAGGTGAGTCGGACACGATCAACAAGTTGGTAAAGTGAACAACTCAGGGGAGTCAGCAGGCACAGGCTGTAAAAGGTCATCGACTGGAGTCTTCCCCTTCCCATATTGGTGAAGCGGGTAGGCACACTTTGGCGAAGTTGGGGTAGCGAGTTGCACACCTTAGCCAAGCTGGGGTAGCGAGTTGCACACCTTGGTCAAGTTCGGGAGGTGAGTTGCATACCTTGGCCAAGTGGGGGAGGTGAGTTGCACACCTTGGCCAAGTTGGGGAGGTGAGTTGCACACCTTGGCCAAGTGGGGGAGGTGAGTTGTACACCTTAGCCAAGTGGGGGAGGTGAGTTGCACACCTTGGCCAAGTTGGAGGTGTGAGTAAGCTTAGTGTCAACAATATATTTAAAAAGATTTATTTTCAACGGGTCGGGGGTCCTCTACAATCTGGTCTTTGAGATGGTGTGGTGGGTTAGCGTGCCCGTTGCAGAGATCTGTGTACAACCCGTGGGTTGCAGGTTCGAGTCCTGTTCCAATGCCGACGTTCTAGAGTGGTACAAAGAGTGTGATGCAGTCAGTAATACCACCTGTGCATCAAGCTCCAAGAGGTGATTATAATGTGCCGTATGCAACTTGCCAATTTAATATCATTAAGGAAGTGAGTGTTGGGGTGCAAGACGCAGAAGTGGCTTCAATGTGACCCCCACGATAACGCAATGTATGTTTTTTCCGCCTCCTGGCCAGGTTGTTTTAGGTTTGTTGACAGAGCTAAACTGCATTTCCTCTAGGGCGTGCCAGTCTTTTTTCCACCCACTTCAGTAAATACTCTGATGTCATTGTGTGCGCCTTCGCATTCCGACCTCCCTGCTTCGGCCCATGATTCTGAGTTGTAAAAAAGACTTAAAGGGTTGAGAGGTTCAAGTCTGATACCCCTCACAGGGCAATCAATACAAACCCCGACCGGAAGATTTTGTGCATCCCATATGCATTTGATTAATATTGTTCTTATAGCCTCGTGCACAGCAGCAGGTAAATAAGAAAACACAACATTGAGAAAATGTTCTTTTCCTTGAGCTGGCTGGAAGTGGACATTTCTTTTTTTTAAGTAAGAACGCTAAAATAGCATAATTTTTGCCTAAACATTTGGGTTACCTGTCTGGGTGATATGTGTGGTGTAGATACCGTTGTCCTCAGATACTCAGATATTTTTGCACCTGCAGGCATGGAAAGTTCCATCCATAAGACGCTTTCCTCCCTCATGTGTCCGTTCTCTAGCTCTACGAAGCGCGCGACTAATGGTCGCATGGGTTCTTATAGCAAGGGTGCAGGACAGATATACTGCGAAGGGTAAAGGCAGCCCCCATTTGTTTTATCTAAAAGTGCAGAATGAAGTTTACTAGTGGCATTGAGCCTATTTTGAAGAGTAGCACATTCTAATGAATGAGGGACAAGGGGGGAGGGGGTGATGAAGCGACTAGCCCAGGGTCACACGGTTTGGTCATGTGGGGATTAGACTTTAGATCTTAGATTTGTGATCTAGACCACATCTATTTCGATTATTTTAATTCTCAGGAGGAGGGGGCTTGACTGTGCTTATAAAATACATATTGTGGGAAGCGATCATGTCCTCTCTTGAAAGGCAATGCTGGGCTCTCTTACCTAATGTTTCCTCTAATTTAGGGGAGATGAGTCTTTTGAAATGTATAGAGCATAACTGTAACATTCACTCTAATTAAGTGATGAATTAGTGCTTTATTGCCCCAGCTAAGCTTTACTCTTGCTTTTTATTTTGCCTGGAAGGATGAAAGTCAGACTTAGCGTTGCTGGCACTCGAACCCATGATTAATGGGCTATGCGCATATCTCACACTCCGTCCATCAACTCCTTGTATTTGCTTTGTTCGCCCTAAGTTGGCAGGGCATGCCCAGATGTGGGCCCCTTGTTCACTTTCCCTCTGGATTCAAGCTAGCCTGGCTGATGAGGGGTGATGCCCGAAACCGGTCTTTGGTTGCTTGTGTTCCAGGTCCGGGAAGACCCAGCTTGGCAGTTCGGTCTGGACTGTTCCCATGAGGCACAGGGTCAAGACTGATTTGCATATGGGTGGGTCTGAACTGGGGTGGCGAAGTGAGCTAAAGAACGATGATGGATTCAACCCAGATCTGTGACTCCGGGTGAGTGAAAAGTTTCAGTGCTCCATCTATCATCTCCTTGTGTCTGCTATGCACATATCTCTGCAGTAGATGTACCAATCACCTGATCTACATTGGAAGCTTTTGACATTTTCTGAAGTGTAAAATTCTGAATACCCAGGTTGGTGATGGGAGCGATGAGGTACGGTTAGGTGCAAACTTCTTTACTTTTTACTTCTTTAAAGTTCTACAAACTATTGTTGTTTAGTTGCTAACATCAACAGAGCAGCACAAGAAATTTGCCTCATGAGGATTCACAAAATAACTTTATGCAATATTTTAGGTATTGTGCGAAGCAGTAGGTCCTCTCTCATCCCTAAAAATAAATGCAAGCCTTTGAGGGCTTGATTGTTTATACATAAAAACACTTTTACAAAAGCGTGCCTACCTGTGCCAACCTTGTAGATGTGTTTCCATTCCCCGGATATTTATGTACCTGTGGGTGTTGCAAATCTGTGGGTGTTGCAAGTCATGCATTCATGTGTATTTATTGATTTGGGCTTGTCTGGTGCAAATCATCTCTATATTTTTAATGCTTTTAGTAGGCCTGGGTGAAATTGTAATTATGCTTGTGTAATCGGAGTAATTTCCGGGATTACGCATTACTCTTATGATGTGAAATGGCCAAAATTGCGTAATTACACAAGCTTGAGTAATCAAGAATAATTTGGGGGCAAAAATCCTACTGCAGGAGCAGAGAAACAACAAACTAAGAGACAGCGAGTTGCTTCTGGCTACGGCTGTGTGTGTCCTATAGCATTTAGTGCTATATTCTCAGTGCAAAATGCAGCATTAGGCCCATTTTGGACGCAAGGGTACATTGTGCACTAAGAAAATAGCGCTAAATGCTGGATTATGCTTCTCACATAATTATGCGTAATTATGAGTAGTTTTATAGTATTTATGAGTAATTATACTAGACAGAATTACAGCAGTTACGTCCATCCATAGCTTTTAGCTGTATTTCACAAAGTGCTGTTAACAGTAAGTAAGCTGGTTTAGTAGCAGATGCCCTGGTAGGGTTATAATGTTGTATTGAAAAAAAGCCAAATAGATAAAACAAAATTGATATCCTGGAGAAGTCTACTGTCACTTTATACAGATGCCGAAACGTTAACAATATTTTCACAAAACCGCATGTGCTCATACTTTTACAAATGTTACAAGCTCACAATCTAAGGGATGTCATTAAGTTCAGCCTGTATTCTTTGCTGGTGAAATTCACAAGTTATGTAAATAAGTGTGAATCTGGTTCAAATGTCTGCTTGGTGAAGCTCATTGACACCCGTTCAAGTTGAAAAGCATTAGAGAATTGCAAGGCGTACAGTCTGTTTTCCTAAAGGTTGTATGCAGGGACCTAGAACGAAAGCGGATGTGAAAGAGACTCACTGTGTAGCCTCGAGTTGCAGTATTCTGCTGCTGCAAGTGTTCATAAGCAGGCCGAATAGCTCTCTAGGTCAGTTTGCCTGCTGCTCAGTCCCTTGCTTATAACATTTGGTTGAAACTGTTAGTTTTGCCAGAATTCTGTAAAGGTGCAAGAACTGCAGTTTCAAAGAGTGCTTCAGGGCACTGATAGGGTGCATTGGGAGCTATGTATGTGGGTCCCAGTTTTGTAATTTCATTGGTTGCTGCACCTCACGATTGAGGTGCATTAGGAGAGCTATGCCTATGGGTCCCAAGGCTTAGCACATCAGAGGTGGTGCTTGACGGGACCGAGCGGCGCTGACGCAGCCATAAGTTGCTGCCTGTGCTGCTGAGTAGCACGAGTGCTGCAGGTGGGAATTGACGTGCACTGACAGACCACCATCTGCAAGATGGCGTCCACGACAGGTCAGACACTGAGCATGACCTCAGTCCTGGTACTCTGCTGTGCAGCACGGGTAACGAGGGCCAAGTTTAGAGTGCGCTGTACTTTTAAGACTGAGGTGCGCCCTGGTTGACGTATTGAGGACAGGTGTCTCATGGAGGGACGAGCATTGGGATGTTTTGGGTTCGAACTGCCGTAAAGCAGCCGGTCTACCAGTGGCGCGTAGATTCAGGAGGTTTGACAGAGCTGTCTCAATACGCTTGGATTGTGGTCATTTTAGGTGCAGCATGTATGTTTGTGCCTCAGCGGTGAGGGGAAGGAAGTCTGTATTGGTTTTGTTTTTGTAGACTGAAGCGAGTGCTGAAGCTCTACAAATAACAGCTACACATTTTATCAAATTCACAGAGCACGCCTTTAAACACGGGTTTCAGCAGCAGGCACACTGGCCCCTGGACTACCGTCGCTAGGATGATGACCAGAAGTCCCGGATGTCAAGGGACTGACCCAGTGTTCCGGCGCTTGCCTTAAGTTTAAATACATGTTATGGTTTTTGGGACAAAGGTCAAGTCATCCAAAAAGGACAATTGGAATTCATGCTTGTTAAGTAATTTGTTTGTGACTTTCAGGCAGCGCAGGAGGAGGTCAGGGTGTATGCATGCTGCAGCAGGCGGGGAGAGAGAATGTGGAGGGGGGGTCAGGGTAGAGGTCGTGGTATAGCTAAAGTTATTTATGCTTAGCTTATAAATGTGTGGCATATATTTATACACACACATTTACTATACATACATATATATATATATATATACACACATATAAATATGTATATATGCGCACACACACTCACACATATACACACACATGTGTGTGTGTGTGTCTACAAATGTACAAGATTTAAAAGTTGACGCAAAATCAGGACAAGCCAGGCATAAAAGTAAGGCGGTCCTACTTTTATGTCTGGCCTGTCCCGGTTTTTGCTTCTCAAAATCTGGTCTCCCTAACTTTGGCACCATTTGTGCATTTGAGCCCCATTAATCCGCGGAGCTGCTTTGCTGGGCAGTGATTGCCTGGAGGCGTTTGCATTGGAAGAGGACGCGGGGGCCCGAGAAAGGGTGGCCGGAGGAATAGGGGGGGCGCCCTCACCCTTCAGTGGAGGCCGCACATCCGCGGCCGCAGCGTGGCTCGTGAGCTTGCTCTGGCTGTGCCCTCAGTGCTGGGGGCGCTGCCACGAGCTGTCTCTCTCTGTTTGATCTGAAAGGCTGAGCTCTCATCTGAGCTGGCAGAGGGCCTTATGCACGCCTGGGTGAGCACTGCATCTGGGGCAGGGAGGGGCATGCGTCGCCCACTCTCTGCCCTCGCTGGCAGGTAGGGATGTTTGCTTTGCTCACTTTTGTTTATGCTCCGAAGGTTGTTGTATGTGTATTTGGGTCGCCTGCAGGACTTGAAAAGACTTCATACCTGGTATTGTGTCTCCGTCCACCGCACCCAGCTCTTGGGTGCAGCCCCTCCCCCGGGGCTCCTGTCCACCTGACACCGCCGCAGAGCCTCTGAAACAACAATAACCCTTATTCCTCTACAGGCCTCCATCCAGTGCTTTAAGTGGCCCACTGCTGTCAGGCACGGAGTATCTGCACTTCTTAAATTTGAAAGGAAGAGCAACTGCCCTTCTCAGCAGTGGTTTAACTATATTTACTGGGAGAGTACCAGCACTTCTCACTGTCAAACAGCTACTCTAGGACAGTGAATCCCAGCACTTCTCACAGGCAAACAGCTACTTTAGGACAGTTAGCACCAGCACTTCTCACTGGCAAACAGCGACTCTAGGACAGTGAGTCCCAGCACTTCTCACTGGCAAACAGCGACTCTAGGACAGTGAGTCTCAGCACTTCTCACTGGCAAACAGCTACTCTAGGACAGTGAGTCTCAGCACTTCTCACTGGCAAACAGCTACTCTAGGACAGTGAGTCTCAGCACTTCTCACTGGCAAACAGCTACTCTAGGACAGTGAGTCTCAGCACTTCTCACTGGCAAACAGCTACTCTAGGACAGTGAGTCCCAGCACTTCACACTGGCAAACAGCGACTCTAGGACAGTGAGTCTCAGCACTTCTCACTGGCAAACAGCTACTCTAGGACAGTGAGTCTCAGCACTTCTCACTGGCAAACAGCTACTCTAGGACAGTTAGCACCAGCACTTCTCACTGGCAAACAGCTACTCTAGGACAGTTAGCACCAGCACTTCTCACTGGCAAACAGCTACTCTAGGACAGTGAGCACCAGCACTTCTCACTGGCAAACAGCTACTCTAGGACAGTGAGTCCCAGCACTTCTCACTGGCAAACAGCGACTCTAGGACAGTGAGTCTCAGCACTTCTCACTGGCAAACAGCTACTCTAGGACAGTGAGTCTCAGCACTTCTCACTGGCAAACAGCGACTCTAGGATAGTGAGTCCCAGCACTTCTCACTGGCAAACAGCGACTCTAGGATAGTGAGTCCCGGCACTTCTCACTGGCAAATAGCTACTCTAGGACAGTGAGTCTCAGCACTTCTCACTGGCAAACTGCTAATCTAGGACAGTGAGTACCAGCACTTCTCACTGGCAAACAGCTACTCTAGGACAGTGAGTCCCAGCACTTCTCACTGGCAAACAGCTACTCTAGGACAGTGAGCACCAGCACTTCTCACTGGCAAACAGCTACTCTAGGACAGTGAGTCTCAGCACTTCTCACTGGCAAACAGCTAGTCTAGGACAGTGAGTCCCAGCACTTCTCACTGGCAAACAGCTACTCTAGGACAGTGAGTCTCAGCACTTCTCACTGGCAAACAGCTACTCTAGGACAGTGAGTCCCAGCACCTCTCACTGGCAAACTGCTAATCTAGGACAGTGAATACCAGCACTTCTCACTGGCAAACAGCTACTCTAGGACAGTGAGTCTCAGCACTTCTCACTGGCAAACAGCGACTCTAGGATAGTGAGTCCCGGCACTTCTCACTGTAAATAGCTACTCTAGGACAGTGAGTCTCAGCACTTCTCACTGGCAAACTGCTAATCTAGGACGGTGAATACCAGCACTTCTCACTGGCAAACAGCTACTCTAGGACAGTGAGTCCCAGCACTTCTCACTGGCAAACAGCTACTCTAGGACAGTGACTCCCAGCACATCCCACTGGCAAACAGCTACTCTAGGACAGTGAGTCTCAGCACTTCTCACTGGCAAACTGCTAATCTAGGACAGTGAGTACCAGCACTTCTCACTGGCAAACAGCTACTCTAGGACAGTGAGTCCCAGCACTTCTCACTGGCAAACAGCTACTCTAGGACAGTGAGTCCCAGCACTTCTCACTGGAAAACAGATACTCTAGGACAGTGAGTCCCAGCACTTCTCACTGGCAAACAGCTACTCTAGGACAGTTAGTATCAGCTCAGTGGTGTAGCTAGGCATTTGCCTATGGCTGTCTCTGTCGTTGCTGCCCCCCGGCTGCACTGAAGAGCGGTAGGGAGTTGCTGGTGAGATTTCCTATGTTTACCATCATGTAGCTGGGGAATTCGTAGCGACCAATGCCCAGTACATATACTTAGGATGGCTTAGTCAAAAATGGGGCAAATAGTCGGGGGACAAACTTTAAGAAAATTCCAGCATCCTACAGTGCTTAATTTGGTTTTTTTTTAAAATGTATGCTGGCATCTAAATATGTTTTCAGAAGTCCACTGGCGCGATCAAAGGTTGGGTTGCTGAATACAAAGACTGTGTAGTCTTGTCTCATGCCTCTTTAATCCACAACCAGACATTCTGGCCCTCTATGTTTATCACTCTTGCATGGTTCTTTTCCATCCATGCTTTCTCCCTTTTTCGTCTTTCTCTTACTCCTTCTTTCCCTTTTTGGGTTTTTCTCTCTTGCTCTGGATCAAAGTTTGTTTAAAAAAAATAAACGCAGTTCCCTAAAAGGAGTGCCAGTTGGCCTCACCGGCAACCACTGGCACAAATTAAGCATAGATGTAGCGCTGTTTGGGAAGTGTCTCGCCTAGTTGTCCCTGAGCTCCCATGCATACTGGCGTTTGAGGTATCATAATGTTGATCTTTTCCGGGCTATTCCTGAGTCAGTGTACTGTCATGTGAAGGTAGGGCACGGAGTCCACTCCAAGTGCAGGAGAACCACAATTCATCTTGTTTGGAGGTTTATTAGAGTGGTCAGATTTTCAAAACCGAAAACCAGGACGAGCTACAAACATAGAAGTAGGACTACAAAATGAAAATATTAGCATAGTGCTAAAGTAATACTACCAACCAACATAGAACTGTGGTTATGAGCAGCTGCCGAGACATAGCTATGTAGAGGTCACGTCTAAAGCTAAAAGCAATATATCCACTTCAAAAGTACAAAATATTGCAATGTTTTGGTAATAATACTTCGTGACGAAAGCCTTTAAATGTTAGGGTTGTGTTGGGTGGGGTCTGTGATAAGAACTGAATTGCCCAGTACTTTTTTCCTTCACAGTAACAATTTGTTGCGTGCTATAGAACAATAATGTATTTTAAAGGGTTACTAAAAATGCGCGGGACACAAAAGCATATATACCAATATTTTAAAAGTGGAAGATTTAAAAAAAAAAATCTGGGGACATATTTTCCCCATTAACTTATATTGAAGCAGGGGCAATTTCAGGCTGGAGACAGCTAAAAGGATGCAATTTTTGCTTAAAAATCGGGAGCTTCCCGTCTAAACCGGGTCTATTGGTATGTATGGCAAAAAAAGTGTGATGAGCCCTGCCTTGCCACATATCAAGCTCGGCTGAGGAAAGGCAGCTGCTGTGCTGACAGATGGATACATACTGGCCTACCACTCGCCATGTCTGATTAAAAAGCTAGTTGGCGACGTAAACATGAGCAACATTTTACCTATGGTGTTAACGGTCATCTGATTGTTCCACAAAAAGCGGGACAAGTATTTTATTCTGGAAAAAGCTTTGGGACACGCAGTAACACACAGACTGTCTGGAGAATTCTGGGACGTCAGGTCGCCTTAAGTTTTGTGACTGTTTTATTCATTAAGTTATGGCATTAAAAGCTTAGTTTGGGAGAGATGTGGCCTTAGAGTTTTACCTTTTGTTTCGAATGGTTTCTCAGATCCCATAGCCAAGAACTATGGGTTGGGGCCATTAGGCTGCGTCACTAAAATGGCTGAGGCGTTATTTTGTGGGCTTCCAGCTCCCCTGCTCTTGTGGGGTGCGGCGTCTTCCTCAGAGTGCAAATTGTTCACCCGGGGGTAGCGGGAATGGTGTCATCAATGTGCTCTGTGGGGTTGACGGGACATCTAGAGGCTAAAAATCCCCATGGGGACTTGAGGTGGAGGTCCCACTTCCTGTCCCCCAGGAAGCCCCCTAAACTCTACATGCACCATCTTGTGAAAAATCCACCCACTTCAAGTTGCTGTTTAGAGGAAGAAGTTAGTGTAGATATATGCTAGGTAAGACTGGATTGATTTGGGGAGTTTGTTTATCTGAGTTTTGAACTTGTTGCTCCAGTTGTTCAGCAATATTCTTGGGGAACATTCGAGCTTGAATTTTAGCAGGTTAAGGACTTAGATAAACAACTTTTTCCCCATCATAAGCCAAAGGCAGGTCAATAATTTTGATGACCCAGGCCAAGGGGACCATGTTACTGACCCATGTGCCCCTAGCCAATGAGGGCGAAGGGGTAAAAAGTAAGTCTGTAGTCCCTGGTGGTTGCCCAGATCAAACCCCAGAGTATTGTGGTCGGAGGTAGTATGGGTGGCTACATGAGCCCAGGGATGTTTTTTCTGTCTTATACAATCATTTTGAAGGACCCTGGAAATGGGTGTTGAGGGCCGTCAAGGATCTTGGCTTAGCCAATTTGAAAACTGCTAGATGTGTGCTGGGTTGGAGTAATTCTGGCTTTCCAAAGTTCAAGACCTTTTATAGTAGGACATTTATGATTGATGTAAATATTATATTTGAGAGTTGCTTGCTTAAAAATTCCTTTGATTCCTGTGCTAGGGTGAAATTATTGTTTTAGTCAATGTTCATGATGAACTTTAAAGCATTTACTATTGCTTGTAAATTAATATCACCCATCATTTCCCTTTTTTAAAAAAAAAAAAACTTTATTGATACATTTTTTCCCAATTTCTCCCCTCCCATAGAAATAAAAATCCATATGAAGCAATAAAATCTTTTGCATATACATTCTGAATCAACCCCCCACACCCCAAGCTTGAGCATATGCGTAAGAAAAACAGTAATTAAAGAAAATAAAACATGGTAAATAATAAATGACAATTTGGTGTGTGAATGATAATAGTGAACATAAAATGCATTTTCTCACTACATTTATAAACAGAATAAATTATATAATAAAATAATTATCAGACCGGTTTCTATATCCAACGTGTTAATGGGTTCCATATTTTCAACCCTATATTTTGACTCTTTCTACTTTTTTTCCGTATATAGCTTTTTCAAGAGTATATGTTGCCAGGAGTCTGGCTCGCCATTGTTCGAAAGCTGGAGGATTATGGTCTAGCCATGCTGTAGCCAAACACAATCTGAATACAGCCGTAGCAATAAATATAAGCCCTTGAATTTCCTTTGGTCGCATGTCTCCATCTACACCAAGTATCAGTTCAGGCGTAGTGATTTCAATTTGTGTTTTAAAGATTTTGTATAAAGAAATGGAGATTTTCCTACGGATTGTACCCAGTGTGACACAAGTTGCACATATGTGTACGGTATCTGCCTCATAATGATTACATCGAGGGCATTCTGTACCTCTGCCTGACCCCCATTTGGCAATTTTGTTCGGGGTATAATATAGTTGGAAGAACGTTTTATAGTATTGGGATTGAAGTTTGGCAGACATTAGGCATAGTTGAGATGCTTCAAGTGATTTCTCACAAGTATCCTCCACCACATCTAATTTTTCCTTCCAGTTTGTTATAAATTTTGCGATATCATCTGGTAGAGCAGATAAGAAGTTATTGTATATACAGCCAATTTTTATTGTGGGGGTAAGAATTATTGTGTCGATCAGATAAATTTTCCCAAATTTTGCCTGGCCTCCACCTTTCTTTATTAAGAAATCTCTAATTTGTAGAAATTTAAAGAAATCTGATTGGTTTAATCCAAATTTTAATCTCAGTTCAGTAAATGTTTTAAATCCTATATTGGAATAGAGATTACCACACTGAATGGTCCCTGCCCTTTGCCACCTTATCATGCATGCGTCGTTAAATGTTTCTGGGAGGTTGGTATTCCTCACTAATGTAGTGCAGTAGGAAAATCTCCCTATACCCAAAAGCTTTTGTACACTTTTCCAGGCCGAATATACACCCCTTAGGGTTTTAAATCATACTTTTTTATAGTAACAATTGTAGGCTAGTCGCCAGAGATGTGCTTTTGTTTCGTTACATAATATTAAACCCTGTGGTGTCGGAATCGTCCCCTCACCTTCTGCTGAATTATTCGAAGTCAGAAGAATATGGCTATACTGTAAGATCGTGGCCCACCTATATATTTTGAAATTCGGCAGCGCGAGCCCTCCTCTTTCTTTTGGTAGTGTGATATATTTGAGTGCCCTACGTGTTTTTTTTGTAGTTCCATAAGAACTGTGAAAATAAGGTTTCTATATCCTGGAATAATTGTGGAGTGAAATCTAAACAAATGGTCCGAAAGAAATATAAACATTTTGGGAGGTATAACATTTTGATAGCGTTACATCTTCCCACTAAGGTCAAATGAAGATTATGGATTCTTCTCAAATTTTTGCTTGTTTGGTTTATAAGGGGTTCCAAATTAATATTGACCAGGTTATCTAGGTCTGATGTTATGTTCACTCCGAGATAGATGGCACTGGTAACTACCCGATCATCATGAAATGTAATATTATTATTAATTACTATTTGGGTTTTTCCCTGATTAAATTTATGTCCTGAAACTTCCCCGAATTGTTTTGCTTCTTCTCCATTGCTTTCACAGCTATGCCGGGATCCCCGGTAACTATTGCTATGTCATCCGCATAGGCTAGCGTCTTAGTATTGCCGTTAATAGTTTGGATTGGTGATATCACCGTATTAGATTCTAATCTGAGGATGAAAGGATTAATAAAAATAGCGAACAGCAACGGAGAGCACGGACATCCCTGTCTTGTCCCTCTGGTAACTCTGATGTTACCGGTCATCTCTCCGTTTATTGAGACAGCAGTTTCGGGGTTTGAGTATAACATATGAGTTGCTTTGATAAATCGGCTACCGATACCGCTCCTCGACATTGCTGTCCATAGGTACGGCCAGGAGACCCTATCGAAGGCCTTCTCGGCATCTAATAGTATTAGGGCCATAGGGTCTCCTACCACCTCTGTAATGTCAAAGAGAGTAATGACCCTCTGAACATGATCAGTAGTTGATCGACCCGGAATGAAACCAGGTTGGCGCGGAGAAGTGATTGTATGTATGTGTTGCGCCAATCTGGTTGCCATCAATTTAGAGTATATTTTAGAATCGCTGTTGATTAATGTTATAGGGCGATAGGATCCCATTTGTGTAGGGTCTTTGTATTTTTTGGGAAAACTACAACTTTTGCCTGATTCCAAGAGCCTGGTGATTGCCCCCCATCCCCCACGAAGACATGCGTTATTAAGGTTGTTATGATTCCCTTCAGTGCTTTGTGAAATTTAACATAAAATTCGACAGGGATCCCGTCCAACCCGGTAGCTTTCCCGGGAGGTAGGCTATTAATTGATAGTAGAATTTAAATCCATTCTGGAATTTTCGCCAAGCTTTCTCTGTCTTCCATGGATAGTTATGAGGAATTAGACGTTCTAGATATTGTTCAATTTTACTTTGATTTTTATCAGTTTCAGTATACAAATCCTGATAGTAATCTTGAAATGCGCTTCTTATCTCTGTTTGATTTATAAATAATATATTTGAGAGTTGCTTGCTTAAAAATTCCTTTGCTTCCTGTGCTAGGGTGAAATAATTGTTTTAGTCAATGTGCATGATGAACTTTAAAGCATTTACTATTGCTTGTAAATTAATATCACCCATCATTTCCAAAGATATAAAATATGGGTCTGTGTGTTTTCCCAGGTTGAGCAGTGGTTCCCAATCTTGCCCATGCTCAGCCTGATCCTTCTAGTAGCTGAGATATGCGCGGCCAGTGTTACAAATCTGTAGATGATTTTGTGACTATGTTGCATGTCTGAGTTGTGTTGGAACATGTGTGTTATGTTCTGTACACGGTGCTTTTTGTGGTTGTGATGTGAATGTTCCCTTAGTGGTCAGTGTGATCAGGAGCATGAGGTTGCACTTTGTAGGTATATCTGTGCTACATTGGGTGAGAAATGATTTCCTGTTTCGTTCTGTGTCGGGTGATAATTGGTGACTTTGAGAGTTGCATGTCATGCACTTGTCTCTTACGCCACAGGACTTTGGGATTGTTGTCTGTGGTCAAGAGCTTGAGGGTTTTTGGTTTATTTACATCGTTGCCATGTTTTGCGTTTTGGACCTCCATTGCTGGGGCCCTGTGTAGACTGCCTTGCCTCTGGGTTTTTTGGTGATTGAGACTGGGCATTTTGTGTGAGAGTGGTGGTTCATGCCTGGTCTGTAGTTAAACGCCAATTGTGCAGCCCCTTTGAAATGAAGGTCTATTTCGGAAATCCTTCAGTTTGAGATGCTAGTACTTTCTTTTTAGAAAGAGTCTCTTTAGGGGTTCTCTAGAATGTTGGGTCGCTGTGAGTAGTGCTGTTGTGTTTTTGCAGGTGGTGGTGGTAGTGTTTGGCAGGGAAGCCACACAGCACCTCTGGTGCGGGGTGATTGATCTCTTGTTTTGTTTTTGGCGTAGGGGTTGATTTGAAACGGTGTTTTGCATTGGTTGAACCCTGGGCATCCAGAATGCTCACAGGCTGATGCATAACTCGCTTGCATAGTGTTTTCTGGATATTACTGTGAATAATATTGCAGGATCTCTTTGGGGTAAAGGTGACAATGAGGATACTGTTAGAACATTTTTGAGGTGTGAGAGGGAGGATTTGGCTGCCTTGTTTATTGTGGTATCATCATGAAGTTGAGATCCGCAAAGGCAGTAAGATTTAGTAGTTGTTTGGGTGTCCTATAGGTTCAGGAGGGCCAAATCCAAGCCAGATATTCACGATAAGAACTAAATATGCAAATAGTTCAATTCAGATCCGTTGTATGCAAATGTATTTAATGTGGATATCCCGAAAATGTGACATTGGCCAACCCCCCTATAACGCCCCCTCCACCCCACCACCCCCGGGTCTTTGCTGGATTCCCATGCACTATGTCCCAGTAGAAAGGGCACCGCATTTAAAGGCCCTCGCACGATTATCGAGGAATTTGAAGTGTGTTCAGACCTCTAGCTGTTTCCACTGCACCACACCCCTCCCTCAACACAAACACATTCTGCCTTCCAGGACCCAGCCTTCAGAGAGGGCCCTGGTCGGAGACAACACCTCTCTGGCAGTAAGGTGTCTCTCTTTTGTCATCTCTGTAGGGAGAACAATTTTCGGATTTCTAAGAACCGATTAAGTTGAACCCCCCCCCCCCCTGTTTTCCAGGAAGTGATCATTAGCCCGCGGGGCCACTGTGTGTTGTGATAAATAAAGCGCCTCCCCTCCTCTGCTTCCGAAATCCGCTGTCTACAACACTTTTGTTGCACTTTGAATACGAACTGGAGCGCAGGTGTCCTGTATGTGAAGGATTGGACTGAAATCAGTTTCTTTCATTTTCGATGCACGAATTTCTCATTTCATTGCCTAGTTGAAGCTCTCCCAAATTTGACACAGCCCCTTGGTCTCTTCATTACACTTGTTGCCTTCATGCCACTGTACGTAATTACGTGCCGCTCGTGGTAAATATTTACAGCAAATGGCGCAATTTGGCGCAAAACATGCCTGCGAACGCACAGGAGCAACAGATGTGATTGGTTGTTTGTGGTGTTTACATGTAGACTCGTGCCAAAAAAGTAAGCGAGAATGAATTTCGTGCTAAAATATAATGCTAAAGGACGGGTTCGCACTTCGCGTAACTTCGCGGAAGTTACGCGCACGCGAATTGCTCCAATTTTACACAACCACACCAGGAAAGCTCCGAATGGCCCCTTTCTAGTCAGGGCCTCCTGGAGAATGGTCTGGTTTGAACATCGGTGCCAGGACTCCATTGATCACAGTCTGTGCCGCACTGCTTAACGGGTGATGTGGTTCTAAGAATGTGAAAGTTTGTCACAGTTGGCATATGGGGGGGATAGGGATTTAGCAGGGCAAGTGGCCTACCGCCATGCCTTTTAGTAAATAAATAATTGCACACTGGTGCTTAGCCCGTCCGTGTCGCCTCACCTGGAGCCCTTTCACACCCAGGGTGTTTTCACTTTGTCTCTGAGAAAGCACCCGTGGGCACAGTGAGCGCCCACCATTAACCCTTGGCGAGCTATACTCAGCGAGGTGAAAATGTATGGCCACTCTCTCATTTCAGTGAAATTGGACTGAAGTTGGAATGTTCATGGATTTACAGGATGTGAAGGTGGATGGTTGTGTGCTGTGTCTTGAGAGACAAGCATTGACCAAGCCAATATTTCTTAGCTCTGAAAGGCCAAGCCGTTGACTTTGAAACTGCTTTTTTAATTTAACAGAGCGTATTTACTCGAACGAGGGGGAAGCATAGACACCTCTGCTAAACTGTGAATGAAAACTTCCCGTGGTACATGCAGCCACTGTCCGTGCAGGCACTGGGGCAGTGGGGCCGCGTGGGAGGGGCATTTCGAGGGACGCTGCTGAGGGAAATGTAATTATTTATTTAATTTTCCCTCTGCATCGTCCCTCAAAATCCCCACTACCAGGCCCACCTCTGTTACCTGCACAGACCGCATCTGGGTACATGAGCAGGCAGTGAAATATATTTTGTACAATAGGTGAAAATGTCACATGCATTATTATTGATAGAAACTTCTAGCAGGCGTCATTGTTAACAAAAGGCAATACTGTTCTACAAAAATAACTAGTCACGTGATTATGAAAGGCTTCACCTGGGGTTTGATACATTTCTACGCTAGTTTGGGGTCCTTGGCCTGTCTGATTCTGAGGCGTGAGGCACTACTCCTCCATGTCTGGGGTTCTATGAAGCCTAGCAACCTGGCTGACTTCCATGTCTATTCTACTGTTATCAACATATTTTATTAAACAAGTGTTCCTTGCGAAGTGGGCCTGAGGCCTTCATGGTTACGGTGGCTGCCTAAATATATTTCTCTAGTCTACGAAAACATGCATCTTCTTTCTTCCCTTCAAATCTTAACCGTCCTGGTGCTGCTTTTCATCCTTGCTATTGTAGCAAGTCCAGGCCTATATTGGTCGTTCACTATATGCATTTGTGCATAGCTTCCAGCTGAGGTTTGCACTGAAACATACAAACACTCCTCATTATCTACATTTCTCCCCCCTTTAGTTGAATTTTCAACTACCTGCTCACCTTCTCTTGGCATCATTAACGTATATACATTCTCATCAACATCCTGCATTTTATTGGCCACTCATAGTGAACATCACTCTTATCTCCTGATTAACCCTCTTGCAACATCCTATCACTACCTGGAGGACACAGAAAACCAACAGCAAGATCAGCATGATGAGCAACAAGGCCTTAAATAGTCCTGACATCCAGGGAGGTACCCAAGTAAACAACTCGGTGTGCCATTCGCTGGGGACACCCCCTTCTTTTGTAAGGTAGGCAGAGTTTGTATGGCCTCTGTCAGAGTTCCATTCTCCTCATCATTCGAAGATCTATATAGCCATATGGACCGTGACACAGACTCCTTCTTCCAAAGCCGTCATCAAGTCTAGGATGTAACGGTGCTCCATAAGCATCACTCTCATAGCCCTCAACCCTTCCTTCATTTAAAGCCTTCCTCCATGGTGCTAGCCTGCATTAGTTCGAAGCGGGTAATCTGCAAACAATGCGCAGTTGCTTTAGCTCGCACAAATGGGAGGATGCTCTCAAAGAGTATTAGTCCATCATTAAAGAGTCTGTATTTTTGTTGAACACCTACCCAGGCTATTGCGCCATAATACTCAGCAGTTCTCTTCCTCCGATGATGATGTAGCAAAGTTGTTGGACGGCTAATGGGGTGTTCATGCAATTGCGATATGTCTACCCCTGGAATCACCAAGGATGGTGTGTGCACAGTTGCCAAGGAGCAAATACCTTGCCATCCTGAAGGGAGTCGTGTATACAGCCACTCACCACAGATCCAATTGTAGTCCATTAGACTGGAGGTGCCCCACCGCAAGTCCGAATTGAAGGTGGTGGCATTGAAGTTGATATTCTGGCCCACCGGTAATGTTCCATTTCCTCTGAAACACAAAGAAAAAATAATGGGTTTTCTACCTCTTCGAATGGTTGTAGGTTTTTCTACCCAGGTTAGCCTAGAAATATTCTCATGCGAGACTGTCTGACACTTCTGACCTGTACTATTATCAATTTGATTTCCCTTCCCTAGAGAGAACGCCCTACATCTAAATGTAGCGGTGTGGTGTCATTGTCCATAAACATTTACTGATCCAGGTCTTTCTTGACAATCATGGGGTCGCGGTGTAACTGAATAATTTTCGCATAAAAGCTTATGCCTAGATACTCCTAAAAAGTCCCTTTTTAAATATTTTAGCTCTCTAATTTTGATACTTGTACCTCATAATTCCTGTCTTTCCCATCTCACTTAGCTTCCCTTATATCTTTTTATGATCTGCTATTACAGCCATTACATCTGCTACCTCTCCTTCCACACGCCACCTTTAATCTTGATCTAACTAGTATGCTTTTTTAACCATGCGTTTTATTTTGCATTGTTCCCTGTTCTCCTAAAACCTGATAGTTACTAGCCTTTCTGACACTTAAATAAGTGGATCTTCCCCCTCTCACCACATTCACACATCGTTCGTGACGAGAACTGGGGGCTTTTCTCCTTTTCGCGTTGTTCCACATACCGATTACTTTGGTTGCTATAAACTCTCTGCATACTTTGGCTTGCCGACTCCGATTGGGGAGTCGTATGCCTGTGCTCAAACATTGCACAGGATAGGCCTAATAGCGGGTTACGTAGCCTTGTCTTCACTGCCGCTTCAGGCGATAGCCGCATCAGTTACGGAGCTCGATACTCACCGGCTCCGTCAATTTCCGATCACGCCTATCCCCCCAGCCATGCCCACCAGGCGCACGCTGGCAGTGGCGTTTTTCCCTCCCCCTGGGCTTTATGAACGCCGACCTCTGTGTGCAGGACGTTCATCGGGGTCCGGTAAGAAAGCTTACGCAGGTTCCAAGCGGGTGACTAGCGTCCAGGCCGTGAGTACGGCAACCAGCAGATAAGTACATTCTTGTGTTGTCTCTGTGTTGTAGAACTTGCCCCTCCTTTATTTTCCATTTCCAGGGTGTGCCATTTCGCTACCACCCCACTTCCGAGACCCATGGTGCTCTGATTGTTTGCACCTACTGTAAGGACGCATTTTTATTGAATTTCTTAGTTTTAAGTTGACTTCTGCCCAACAGCACTAGTCAGCTTGTCTGACCATTATCCATTTTTCACGTGTTAGATAGTAGCATTAGATGGGCATTCTGACACCATTTGCCCGCAATTTGATTTACTTTATCCACCCATTCGGCTTGATAAAGGATGAGTGTCCTTTGTCTACTTCACAGGGTTATTGCTAATCCTGAATGTGCACGAGTTCACTTATATTTGCACTTGTGTTTCAATTACGGTCATATATGCACCCCAAAAGCACCTTAGCATGTCTTTTCCATTGTTTGACAACCGATAAGGGCATATTGAAATATATCTTTTTGTTTCCTATATGTTGGTTGTCAATCAGAATAAACTCAGTTCCTCTCCTTTGTGAAGGAATCCAGACACAGTGTTTTTATACCTTTTAACACTAGCAACCTCAGGTCAGGGTGGGCCTTAGTGCGCTCACACCACTGGGGTTCATGACTACACTTCATTGGTCCTGACGAATGCCTGACTAACCGCTCACACATAGGAAGAAACATGTTGACCACAACTCCTGGATAAAACTGGACTTGTAATTTTGGTCCTTTATCTTACTCCTTTGTTTTTATTCATGTCCAATTGGCAAAACTAATAACCTTACCTTTTGACACAATTTGGATATTTTTTAACTCACTTATTTCACACTTCACCAATCACTCAACCAGCTCCGCAGTAAACTGCCGTTGCAGCACACTAGGGTGGCACTTGGCCACTCCTGGTTGGGCCCGATGATGAAGCATGTCACCAACTAAGTGAGGGCTTTCTGAACAACCTGAATTGGTTTTCCTCACAGGTAATTCCTACCATGAGTGTCTCTACATGCTTGCTCTTTTCCAACCCCTACTGGTATTATGCTCCTTTGTTGATTTTTTGTGTTTACTAATATGCTATCTTTAATCCACAGTGGTTGCATCTGTGCTCACATTCTACAAAGAAAAAGGAGTAACAAACACATAGTAACATTCAGGGGTACCTCTGAGTGTAACCTATCTGAATCAGTAGCATGTGTAATCAAAGAACAGGCAAAACAAGAAACATTTGAAGCTTGCACACCTATTTCTGTCATATGCCTGTACTATTAATTATCTAACAAGCCTACACGAATACTATGGGATGCATTGTTTTGCTCATGTATTTCTTGTTGCAAGCGTTTAATACTTTTACACACCCCCATGCACAGGGTATATAATTCCACTGTAGTGCTGCTGCAAAAATAATAAGGCATAGGAAGAAGTACAAAATAGCAAAACATAACTGGCCATGAGTAGAGTCAACAAAGTATTCCATGTGTGCTTTGAAAGGGTACTTGGTCATTCTTGCACTTCTTTCTCTGCCTCTTGGTCCGCTAGGGTTTACGGGGGTGTCTGTGACGCGGGGTTCAGGCGCACATGGCTTTGGTGAATCCATGGTTTCAGGCCAGCTACTTTTAGTGCAGTGGGAGTTCTCATTGTCAGCAGGAAGGGTCCATCATAACGAGAATCGTTCCATTTCCAGTTGAAGTTATAGATGTACATCTCTTGGCCAACAGGGATCGGACTAGTTTGCTGGGCTGGGGCGAACTTCTCTGTTCGCAATACCTGTTTAGAGAAAAACTTAGCAGACTTCAGTAACTCAGACAAATAACAGTTAATTTCTTCTCCTAAAACTTCCGCTGTTTTATGGGCATCTGTATTTTGTCTTGTTATTGACAAAGGGGTAGGTATTGGGCGTCCTGTCACTATTTGATGTGGCGATAGATGATGATCACTTCATGGCTGATTTCTAAGGGCATATAAAGCCAGTGGTAAGCAGTATAGCCATTTTTTGTTTAGAGTGGCACACAATTTACTGATTTTGTTCTTGAGGAGGAGGTTCAGGCGCTCCTCAACACCATTACTTTGTGCGTGATAGGCAGATGGCAACTTATGTTTGATTCCCAGGGCTATACTAATGTGTTGAAAGATTGCATTGACGAAATGGGGCCCATTATTAGAGAAGATACTTTCGGACACACCCCATCTAGTTATCACCTCTCTGATCAGAAAATTAGCTACTGCCTTAGCATCATTATGTACACAAGGTCCTGGCTCAATCCATCTCGAAGATGGTCAAACAATCACTATGAGGTACCTGTAGTTGTTACATCCTTCTATCATATCAACAAAATCTAAATGCAAATGTTTAAATGGACGTGGTTTTGTGGAAGTAATCTCCTTTAAAGTTGGCCCAAGGGCTATACTGCTGACATATGGCACACTCTGCAATGCACATAGAGATCATTTCAGATAGGTAGGGATTAAACCAGTCTGCATGTATTGTAGCAAGAAGATATTCTTTTGAAGTGTGTGCTGGGAAATGTAGTTGCTCTAGAGCTGTGTACAACAGAGCTTGTGGCATAACTGGCTTGCCTGTACACTCTTGCTTCTAAAAAAAATCTCTTGATGACTAAACACACCCCCTCTGGTCCCAAAGCTCCCTTTCATGTGGAAATGCTTGTTCCTGCAAATCATGCACATGTAATCTTGCTGTTTCGGTATATGGAAGCTATAATTCTGTTGCACCTGCTTGTCATCATACCTAACTTATTTTCTTTGTATTGATCATCATTTGGGTAGGCCTTAGCTGCTTCTTTTGCTGCCCACTCTGCCAGAGCATTACCCCTGGACAGTTGGACTGTGAAGGGATTACCTTCTTGTACCGTCACTTCTCCTCCTCTTACCTGCATCTATGTGGACCCTTCTGATGTATTCCTAATAACTTGAGGTGCATTCTGCAACACCTGCCCTTGCTGCGTTATCCACGTAATCTGAGGGACTTGCTGTTGCGGTCCCTGTATCACTCGCTGCTGGGGGCTCCACTGCCCTTGATGTGGCCCAATTTGCCTTTGTGGAATGACCCATCCTTGTGCTTGCTCACCTTTTATTTCACCCTACACTCTATTGCAACGTGACCTACATTATAGCAATAATAACATTGTAGTCCTACTCTGGGTCTCGTTGTTGTCTTCCTCTTGCTGACCCCTGCCCTTCTGCAAAACGTCCTAGTTTCTTTCCTATATTACTTACTGGTTGCCCTCCTGGTGCCTGGTGCCTGCACCTGCATTGGCACATGAACAGCCCTCTGTGGTGCTGCTGGAGTGCCCTTTCTGTACTGCACTTTTTAAGCTTCTGCTGCACCAGTTTAGCTGTAGCCCTTTCTGCTTGTTCTGTCCTTTCCTTATCCTTCTCTTTCTTCCGCTTGAAATCATGTATTATGTATTATGTAAGCTTGTATTTCTGGCCATGGTTTAGCTCTAGTCCCACTACTCCATCTAGGCTTGCATGTACCTCCTTGGGCAGGCCTCGCTTTAACACATCATAAAATAACATGACGTTTCCTCCAGTATTTTCCCAATTGCAACCTACTTCTTGCACCCATCGTTCTTTCATTCTGGTACACCCTTCAGCTGCCTCTCTTAAAGTTTCTGCGGATGTGTCTCCCAGCCTAAGAACAACATGTCCTGTGGCCCACTGCCCTCTAAGGCGAACAAGGCTTCGAGAATGCTCTGCCTGTCTAATAGTGTGCTGTAATACATTTATAAGTCTGTCTCTTCGGTCCGGGTTTTGGTCGACCCGAGGAGTTGCAGGGGTGGGGTCAGGCTGTGTTTCGCTTTCCCGTGAAGTTCACCCCTTCTCCTTAGGCTCAGCTCTAACTGGGTCTTGGTACCCCGCAGCTGGCAGGACAGGGTAGAGACCATAAGGTGGGGGCTGCTCGGGGGACTGTGCCTCTTCTGGTGCTGTCAGTTTTGCTTCTGTTTTTGTGTCATGGGACACCCTCCATAATGGCAGGGTGGCTTCCATTTTCTAGCTTTTCTTCCTACTATATTTAGAGCGAATGTAAGTCAGTGTATGTTCAATTATGTCTTCCTCAAATGTCCCATTCTTTGCCCATTGTTTAGCCTGGCCCTTAGTACCTTTATTTACTATATTTCTGTATTTTATTCTGATCTGAAGGAAAGGTTTTCATCATGTGTTCCAGAGGGGTCTCCATGGTCCCCTGTGGAGGTATGTCCCCTTTTAATCCCTTGTTCCATGTCCCTTTTAAACTTGTCTTCTTTACTAATCTATTTGTGCCCTGTAACAATCACTAACCTGTAATAGTGGAAAACACATGCTGATTTTATGGAGTTGTACCTGACCTCACATATATTACCGTGAGGCCAGAGCGATGAACACCAAGAGCTCCATTTGCCAACCTGTGTAACACTTCTTCCATAGGTATGTCTGGAGCTGGGGCATTAATGGGGCCTCTAAGTGGATTTTGCCTGAAGCAATACATGTTACTACATTACCATGAATATACACAGATACTTGCAGTACTGGAGAGTGATATCAGTATCACTCATAAGGAATTGCTTATTACTCTTTAGGCTTATCTTGGGACACTTTATTTTGACCCCTGGTGCTTTCATCTGAAATAATGTTTCTCTACATCCAGGACACCTTGATGGTCTGTAGTGAAATACCAAAAATATCACACAGGTCTTGCTGCCTTTCATCCTCACTTATGCTAGACAGTATAGCTGCTGGCGAGGAACCCTGCTCTTTTTCTACAATTTGTCCCACGTGACTGTGTAGCACTGTACTTTTTATATCATTTTTATTCATGGAGAAATATCCTCTTACCCCTCATGTGTTTTTGGATTTACAACCAAGGGTCTGCTCGTGCTCAGGGATAAGTCAATTGACAGCAGCAAATTGCTGTCCCTTTGCCTAACTGTCAGACTCACCAACTGATGCCTCAGCCTCGGCTGTTCCTCGTTAGAGACACCTTCCAGATTTCTGAAATTTGGGATTACAGGAGCTGGGCGTCTGATTTATTTAGAGTAAGGCGTGCCAGCACCAATCAAAAATGACCGTCTCTTTACCACGTCAGATTTCACACACTTGTGACCCTGTCCTGTCAGTATTCCTGTACTGGTTCTCCGGGGCAGCTAGAATTACCTGCACTGATGCCTGCTAGATCACCCACTAAAAAGGGGGTCCTGTTCCAGAAGCTTCCTTCTGGGTAATGCACTAGAGCCTGATGGAACACTCCTAACTGGCTTTTCCCTTCCAGAGGCTGATCCTCTGGGTAATTCACTAGGACCTGTTGGAGCACCCCTGACCAGAGTGTCCCGTCCAGGAGCCTCACCCCTGGATAATTCACTAGCTCCTGGTGAAACACCCCTGACTGGAGTGTCCCTTGCAGGAGTTGCACCCTTGGGTAATTCACTAGGACCTGGTGAAGCACCTCGACCGGAGTGTCCCTTCCAGGAGCTGTCTCTTGGGTAATTCACTACTGCCCGTGCATCAGATCACTTCCTTCCCCAGGAGTGTTTCTTCCTTTTTATATCTACGGGAATTTCAAACTAGTTAGTTTTCCAGCAAATAAATGTAAATGTAAATGTAAATGTATTGGCATTTATATAGCGCACTACTTACCCGTAGGGTCCCAAGGCGCTTCGACCGCTGCGAAACCCTTCCTGGCTTCCCTGAGAGATGGTCCCTTAATGGGTATCTCCAGGGTGAGACCAGGCATCCCCGGCGGTCTGGTGGGGCCGTTAGTGAAGATGAGGCAAGCTAATGCCCAGAGTTGCCGAGTGTGATCGCTGATCAGAGTGGGCACCGAGGCGAGAGAATTATCGAGTCCGCTGACCCTGGTCCAGAAACCTGCCGCGTCGGGAATCGAACCCTGGTCCCGGGCCGTCCTCTGCTCTCGGGTCTGCCGCCTCTAACCAGTGAGCCACACTACTTCTCACCATACTAGGACTCACCATACATTTATATAATTGTCACAAGAAGGAAAAAAGAAACCCATTCATATTTATCATGGCAAAAGAGAAAAGAAAAACCCCATGCATGCATTTTTACATTTCTGTGCTGTGACTGCCAAAGCCTCATGTAATTTAAACTGCAAGGTACGAAGTTCGATCTCGGATTATATTTAGGTTGCCTTGGAATCAGTCAGACAATGCAATCCAAAGAAAAAGAGTTGTAGTGACTTAGGGCTAGATGTAGGTAATTCCCATTTACAGACTCTTAAATACCGAATTTTACCGATTTGGTATTTAAGAGTCTGTAAATGGGAAGGGGGCAGATGTAGGTATTTTTAAAATCTGAATTACCGAATCTGTAAAATTCGGTATTTACCGATTCTGTAAATACAGAATCGGTATTTCCCATTGATTCCTATGGGCTTTGAAACCCATAGGAATCAATGGGAAATACGATTCTGTATTTACAGAATCGGTAAATACCGAATCCTGCAAGGGTGCAGGGGGTGTCACTTTGACACCCTCTAGCACCCCAAGTACAGGCTTGTGTGCAATGTGGCACACATACATGCCCTAATGGCATGTCTGTGTGTCACATTGCACAGGTGTGCATGCACAGATGTGCATGCACACCTGAATTCGGTATTTTACCACACAATAGGATTGTGTGGTAAAATACCGACTCTTAAGGGCCTGTCGCACTGTAAACTGTGCCACCTATATTTGTAATTACAGAATCAGTATATTTACCGATTCGGTAATTTACCGAATCGGTAATTTTACCGAATCGGTAAATATACCGATTCTGTATTTTTCAGCCCCCTACATCTGAAAACCCTAATACCGGTCGGAAACGGCCGAAATTGGCCAATTCTGACCGGTATTAGGGCTCCTACATCTGGCCCCTAATGTTCATGACACATTACAAACATGCACGAAATGAAATTCACCATTTAAATTTGTTACACAACCTCAACTCAGGTCACAACGAGGTGTGGCTCATGGCCTCAGAGATGACATTCTCATGTTCTACTGTAAATAATGTGAATCCTTGCTACGCATCTTTCAGTAAATGCTCTACTCTACCGTGACTCCTTTTCTCTTGAATTCTCAACAACACGGGCTTTTTTCAGAATGAACTAGCTTCCTCATAGCAGGTAACACGACGACTTCTGTTTTTTTCACCTAGTTCTGCCACCGTTCAGAATAGGTGTTAAGACTTTGCTGTTCAGCAGTCCAGAAATCTATGCTTTGCAGAGCTGCTTCAGTAGAAGGTTTTTGAGACCCCTCTGGGCAAAGCAGCACTCTGTCATTTGGCCCTCCCTTAGCAACAAGGCCATTTGTAGGCAATGTTTTGCAATCATACGCCATTTTGGACCTCTGTAAGGCACATTCATTAGAATTAAACTGCGCTCCACTCTGCATGATCTGGGAGAGATGGAAGATAGTATTATACGTGGTGAGATTAGGACAGGTCAGAGTCGAACCGGACACCTTGGTCTTCCCTGTCCTCACAGTAGCAGGGGGTGCCTGCCCTTCTGGCTAGCAGAAAGGGAGGTTGCCTTCAGTATACCTCGTGGTCCCCAAACTGAGGTAAAGCGGGTACCACTGAAGGGAGCTGGCCGCTGCAGGTGGCAGCGATGTATCCCTGTCACCATTCCTGCAATAAACAAGTACTGATAGTGATAAAGCCCAGAGGTCTGGCTTTGAGTTTATAGTGAAAATGTTTTTTGTAATGAGTTTAATTTGTTGAGTCGTGTGGGGCACTCTGCACCATAAATGGGTGACAAAACTCTAAACACTGGGAAGCATTGTTTAGGAAATCGTGTATGCCACAGGAAGAAAGGCAGCTTGTGTGCTGTTAGTTGTCCCAATGAGACATTTTGTATTTCTAACGATGACATCGATAGTAAAATAATGAAATAAAGATAGAGCTGGTGAGGCATGGACTTGAAATCTCAGGCAAAATGAAATCCTTGCCCAGCAGCAGTGTGCGTATAGCAGTTCGTCACAGCGTACAAAACTCATTTCTTTCAAGAATTCTACCAAATGTGCAAAAAAAAACTTGTAAATAGAAGCACGGCATCCGGCACATGCCTCCAGCTGCGGCCTGTATTCTTTTAAAAAGGATGGCTCTATTAGCAGCAGCTGCCACCTGTATTGTGTGTACATGTCACTGTCTCCTTTCACCATCCTAACAACGCCCTCCTTTCATACAGAGGCACAGTGTGGCACCCGCGAAGGAGCGTCACAACCCCTGGAGCACAGTGGGAATCTGAGAGCTAAGGCTCGACCAGACAGGTTTCAAGATAAGTTGTCGCTATAGACAAACAGAAGCGTGACAAACCCCACCACAGAAAAGACAGCCAGAAAGGAGGGTGGGTGGCCACTAGCTAAACTACAAACATCCAGTGTCTTAAAGGCTGTCGGCTGCAGCTTTGACCCCCCCCCTTCCCACACACACACACACACAAAACGAGCCCAACCCTCTAAACACTCACAGGGTTCAAACTTCAATGTGGACAGTCACCACTAATAAATATGTGAAGCCGCTGCTTGTTAACTCTTTATGAGATGCCAGCTTTAGGTGCTTCGTCTGCCTGAAGAGACCGCTTTAAAGCGCTTACAACATATAACAAACACCGCCTGCTGCCCTCACAGTATGTCTGCTTATTAAAATAAGAAGCCAGCGGTGACACCATGATGGGTATTAACCAGGAGCAGGTATTCCCTCATGAGCATGCCTGGAGTTTCCTTTCTACCCTGGTATGTCTGTGGTGACGGGGATTGTGAATTACTGTCAGGGCCTTCCACCTATTGTGTTTAGATCATGCTAATCGCGGCCTTTTGCCTGTGTCATGGTGCTTTCTGAAGTATTATTGGTATATTTGTATCTGTTCTTTTTTTACAGAGTTTTCTGTTTTGTCACTTTAAGTTTTTTTATGTGTTTGTTGCTGTGTTTAATTTTTATTTCTTTTTTTCCCTTTTACTATGCTTTATGCTATGGGTTAGAGTTCGTTCACCGTTATGTTCTCGTACTTCAGAGTGTCCTGATGCAGTTCGTTTGTTATTTTCCTACAAACCACCGTGCTGCGCGGCCCGGGGCAGCAGCATCGGTGCAGGAATAGCGTGCGTGCAGCCCAGACTGCGCCAGCGAAGGCGCAGGCGCGCGGCTCTCGTGCCAGAGAGACGCCGCGCCTTAGTGCATCGGCGTGCGGTTTGCGGTGGCACACCAGCCTGACGTGGCTGCCCACTGCAGGATGTGAGCGCGCGGCACGCCGGGTATTGATTACATCCTAGGCGACGTGACGTGACGTACGAGAAACCCTACACGGACTCTGTAACTCTCTGCTGTGGGCGCACACTGTGCGCGCGCGTATTCCTGGCACCCCTTGTGTGCGTCCGCCATTCTACTGCGGATCTTTTTGTTGTGTTACGTTATATCATGCATTATTTCATTGCTATGGCGCCAATTGGTCTCAGTGCCGAATATTGCCCTGCTTTTGAGGGTGGTCGTGAGTCTGGTTGAGGTTGTTAGCTGTAATCTTAGTAGTAACGTTATAATTGTATTACTTTCTTACTTTTTTACACCACATACGTGGGAGTCAAACCTACTTCCTTTAGCGATGTTAAGTGCAGAATGAGTGGTTGGGACCATTCCATTAGCCTTGATACTTTCTACCAACCTGGCACTGTGCCCCTGCACACAGAGCTGTACCTGGCTGGGTTTTGTCTGCCGGTGTGTTGATTTGTTCCTCTATTGGGTGGAACCGGGTATTCGTGTGCCCCCATGCCACTGTTGCTTGCAGATTGTCGGCCATTCCTGGGTTTTCTCCACAGCAGTATTGGATTTAGCGACATTCCACCAACCAAAGTGTGATTGGTGGGTCTGGTGTGTGGCTTATGGCATTGCCACCCAATCACAAGCCGAGTGTGAATATCTCGTTTCGATGTCGATGTTCCCCCTGGAGATAGATACCTCTCTGGCCTGGTGTCTGGGCGTCCCTCGGCCCTCGGGTTTTCAGCTTTGTAATCCAGACTTGTTTCTTGATTCCAGAGGCTCTGGTCTGTGCTTTCTGCTGTTATTCTTCTGTCTCTGATAACAGACTCTTGAGCTCATTGACATTTGTGTGATGCTGCCCCAGGGTCCTGAATGCTTGCATATTTAAAAAAAGAAAAAGAACATTAAGTCATGAGGGCACTGTAAAATAGCGAAACATAAAATGAATCTGCACGTTAAACACCGCAAAATAAATAAATTTAAAATAACAAAAGCAGCAGAACGTCAACAAAAACATGAACAAGGATTGGCATAGCCAATAGGTCTCGCTTTGGGACCTTATAAGTATTTAGCCATGCAACACTTGATGTTGTTGCACCAAGGATATTGTGCTGGATAAACACTTATAAGGTCCCAAAGGCGAGACCTATTGGCTATGCCAATGGTGCAGGCTCTGAAACAAGGCAAAGGGTACCCTGATGTAGATTCCGTAACAAAGCAAACGCTGCACAAATGTAGACCCTGAAACAAAGCAAAGGCGGCACTGACGGGTTCTAAAAGAAAGCAGAGGCTGCACTGACACAGGCTCTCAAATAAAAGAAAGGCTACACTGATGCAGACTCTGAAACAAGGCATGCGCTGCACTGCTGCAGGTTTTGAAACAAAGCAAAGGCGACACTGCTGCAGGCTCTGAAAAGAAGCAAAGCCGGGACTGATGCAGGCTCTGAAACAAAGGAAAGTCTACAGTGATTCAGGCTCTGATACAAGACATGGGTTGTAGACCTAGGCTCTGTGATAAGCTACAAGCAGCTGCATTGGGTTCTAAAACAAGGCATAATATCAGAGCCGTAACTTGACAGAAGGTGCCCATTTTGGAGCCGGAGACAGAAGCAAGGGACTGAATGCACATTCCAGGCCCTGAAATAAAGCATGACGGACAGAGCCAGAGTCCTGAGTAGAACACAGGCAGGCAGGATCTGAACAAGGCACATGCTGGACCAGAACACACTTTGAAACAACGCAGAATGATAAAGTGGGTGTGAAACTAGGCATAGATGGCTGAGCCCGGTTCTGAAACAAGCCCAGATAGTAAAGCTGGGCTCTGAAGCAAGGCACTGATTGCAAAGTCAGGCTTTGAAACAATATACAGACTAATAAAGTGGGCTCTAATACTGGACACAGGCTGACCAGTGAGGCACTGAGACGAGGCACGGATTGTAGAGTCACTGAGTCAGCATTTGAAACGACTCACAAACTAAAAAGGAGGAGTCCAGAACTTGTATTTAAACAGACAAGAGTGGAAGTAAAAATTGAATGAGTGAGGTGGGCTCTAAAAAGCTTAGATTGTGGAGAGAGAGAGAGACTGTGAAATCAAACACATTGTGGAGACTGGCTCGGACATAAGGCACAGATTGTGAGGACAGGCTTTGAAAAAAAGGAAAAGATTGTGGAGACAAGCAAGAGAAAAATAAGAGAATTTGAAGATAAGCTCAGAAACAGAGAGCTGTTTGCAAAGTAATCAAACGGATGTGGAAAAAGTTTGTGAAACAAGGAGCAGATGGTAGAGGCAGGCTGTGAAGCAAGGCACCGGCTCTGAAGCTACACTCGAAAAGTAGGTGTAAGCTGGATACTGAAAAGCCTGGCTTTCAAACAAGGCAGATGGAAGGGAGTCTGGCCCTACAAGGTGGCTCTGACAAATGCAGCATCATTGGAGAATGAACCCAGGGCGGTGGTTTATGCAGTGAGAGTCAAACATCTTAAGGAAATGTCCTCACTGGAGCTCAGCCCGAGTGTGGGCCCAGGAGGCAGATTGCATAGATAGGGACTGCAGCGAGGGAGAGAGGCGGAGGGAGTTGTGTGCTATCGCGCGGCACGCAAAAGCAGTTAATGAGCCATGACGGCTCGTAAATGAGATAAGAAAGGTAGGGGGTGGAAAGGCATATGGCTGCTTTGCGCTCGTGCACGCCTCGTGCCCCGTAGCTCTATGCCTCGTGCACTGTAGCTCTATGCCAGCAGTAGCACTCTGAAAACTCCCTTACTAAATGCCTCGCTAGTAGCGCATGCGCCCCTGGCTCAGCGGGACCTAAAAATAAAGCTCACCAGAAAAAAACAAAAGATAATAGATTAAACCGAAAACCTTCTCCCCAAACATAACATCTAGTAAATAACACGTTATCAAAAAACATACCATAGCAGCAAACCATTCAGCACAGAAGGCATATAACAATACATATAACAATACTTAGCTGCACCTAACCACAAATACAATCATGCAACAAAAGTTATAACACAGCATCTGAAAGCAACACACCAGCTACTTAGTTGTAACAGAGTGCCACTGAAGTTATATTGGACTGTGAGCGATGTTCTGCACGTGTGCCCCCTTGGGGTCATATATGTGAACTTGTCTGCACTATAGTGGGCTGCATGGCCTCTGATATCCAGGAGTACTAGTAAGATTTATCAATGACCTTAGTTTTACAACCCAGGCACACACAAATGAATACATTACAAAGAGAAGTATGTTTATCTGGTTGGCCACACTGAGTTATACCAAGGGTTACAGAATAAAACTTGTCCCCAACTTTCAGTTCAGCGACCACTAACCATGCAGTTGCCCATAATCCCTCAGTAAGGCTTCTGTCTGATGCCAAAAAGAGCAGCACTTACAGTGTTCCAAGTCAGGGTGAGATTCTGACTCTGCCCAGGTGGCAGCTATGTGGCCGCTGTAATTCAGAGAATAGCCGAGATGATCAGGTGCGTAAATCCACAATCTTCCTGGAAGTACAAATTAGAAAATTAGATCTTCCTAAATGGGGGAGAGGGGAGAGGGAGAAGGGGACGTCCATGTCATCTGGTGCCCCCCCCTAGCTGATGTCACTCTAGAAGCCTGCTTAGCACTGCCATACCA
The DNA here is from genome assembly GCF_964263255.1 of Lissotriton vulgaris. Taxonomy (NCBI): domain Eukaryota; kingdom Metazoa; phylum Chordata; class Amphibia; order Caudata; family Salamandridae; genus Lissotriton; species Lissotriton vulgaris. Next base: position 918,058,293 of record NC_141685.1, read on the forward strand.
TAGCAATGGGCTCGAAAGCAGGTGAAACGGATTCAAGTATAATTTGCTGTTGGACAGTTGTCATTGAACAGTTCCAAAGTATACAAGTGCAGTGAAGCTTTTTTACCATTTGGCAAAACGGGAACTCTTGTATTCTGCTATAACATGAGATTTTTAGCATTTTGCTAGTTTTGTGAGGGGTTTTCACGTGGTGTTTTATGGGACCAGGCCTGCTGCATGAGCTACTTTTGTCAAGCATGGTTAATGGATCTCGCGAACGAATACAATGATACTTCAAGCAATTTGTGCTGCTGAGACGAACTATAGAGCAGGCACACATGAATAATCCAACACGTAAGTGGTATATGACCACTTTTATTGCCTTTTACACCGCTCAGCCTGTTTTTCAGTGCAATCAATGTTGTCCTGTAAGTGACCCGAAATACAGAGGTTTGCCTAGGATCAAACATCTTGGTCTGGTGGGAGAGCTGGTATTAGAGTTCAGGTCGCATTTTACACAGCTGCCAACCTACCCATTAGGCGGCACATGCACCTCTCAACCGTCTCCGAGAAGGGTGAGACTGAGTGGTTATGGAGTGTGATCTCATTGATATCAATATAGATTTTATATTTTTGGGAAGGTGAGGTTTTCAGGGTGGGTGATCAAACTGAAGGTAGTAGTCAGCATTTTGCTTGTTTGGGGGGTAAAGGTGAGCTCAAGGAGGTTGACAACCCCCAGCGTGAGGGCGAGTTCAGAGGTATGCCTGGGAGAGAGAGAATGAATACTTAGTGCCATAGATGGAGAGGCGTGCTAGAGAAGTTTTAGCATCTTTGTGAACCAGGAGCCTCTTGCACGGGTGATGTTGTGCATAGATCTCTCACAGTCCTCACCTGCTGTCAGATAACATGGCAGTGGCGGTACCACAGGTTGTGGCCTTCCTCTCAAATTATATGGTACACAGATCTGTTGAGCCGAGTACTTGTTGGAAATGGGCATACTGCCCCAACTTTCCGTTGGCCTCAGTGGTCAGGACTGAATGTCAAGCCCTTCGCTTATCTTGCACTGTCCCTTGCACAATGTCCTGGTGCCACTAGCAGGGATGACTCTACCCCTCGCACCAATGCCTGGTTTGAAGTCGAGACGTTAGTGTCTCGTTCTGTACTGGGCCCCTGCCTTGTTCTCAGCTGTGGGTCCTTACTGCTTCCATGGGGTATGATCTGGTTTCGCAATCCCTTCCCACTGGATATCGCCTGCCCCATACCACATGGTGAAATGCTCGGGGCTGCAAGCCAGTCTGCTCATCGAGGTACCTAGTGTACTTGTTCAGGGGATTTAACCTTTTATCCAGGAAATGGCTTCAACCAGGAAGTTGTCAGTTTCTCCCAGAAGCTCAGAGCTTGCATACGCATGCATGTGCTGTATGCGCCTTCTGTTTTACAGGAGCACAATCAAGCAAAGTGACTTTTGAATAAAGTAGCAAAAGGAAAATACTGTGAAAACTCTTTTGTTTAAATGATAATAGCAAAAAAGGTTTATCTAAAGCTGGCTGTATGTGGATGATTTCAGAATCTCATTGAGAATCTCATTGACTATCTCTGTCCTTCACCGTTAAATCCATCTCTCTGCTAACCCTGTTTATGTTTTTCTTTTTCCTACAATTGCCATTCTGTCTAAAAATTTCCTACTCTGGATTCTGAAAGCTCCTGTGCTTCAGAGTGAACTGGCGCAAGCACGGTTCCAGAGTGGACGCTAGAACCAGTTGGTAGCCCTTTACTCCTAAAATAGCACCTCTTTTGCAACATTTGGATAAACCGTCCAGCCCAAGTTCATTGTTGGCAGCTGTGATGGCATTCCCTAAGCTCCTTTGCCTGCTTTCTTCATTTATGTTTGATATCTGTTCATTCATTCATTCACTGATCAATTTTTTTGATTACATAGTATATGCAGCTTCCAAGAGCTTGTTGAGGGGATGGTGCAGTGGCAACACCCTAACCACTGTCTTACAGTCCTCTAGGCAGGAACTGGTAATCTCTGCCTCTAGGCTATTGTAGGAGGTGAGGGGGTGAGGTTAGATTTGAGACCGCCTCTCTAAATATGGTTCTACTTTTCCTTCAGGATTTTAGCTTATTGTGCTGCTTGCACTGTTTTTTTCCTGTATCTGTACTAGTCAGGGCTCTGAGCAGTGCTGGTCTCCTGGATCAAATATTTCTACCTTATGCACTAAAGTCTAACAAAGCTCTGTGTATATATTGGCGCCCAATGAAGCAATCTATGTCCTTGGGGCCTTTTGAAGGGTTGTATGTATTTGTGGCGCTCTGAAACTTTGTTTGGGGAGCCATGTGATGCTCTGTATACATTTCTTGCCCTGTAAATCTCTGCAAGTTTAGTTTCCTTGAAGCTCTTTGTATATTTGGGGCTCCGTTAAGCTTTGTAATTGGGGATCCAAGAAGGTCATTGAATATTTGGGCCCCCTGAAGCCCTATAGCTGTTTGGCACCTAGTAAAGCTCTGTAGGTACCGACCCGAGGCTTTGTATTTGTGTGTGTTTAGGGTCCTCTGTTACTTCTGTGATTACTTTGTTCCCCATAAGGCTGCGTGTGCATTTGGGGCCCCCTTGAAGCGATAGTTGAAGTCCGATGCGGCCATTTGTGTACTTGGGCATCCGTGAAGCTCTCTGTGGGCTTGGGGCCCTCTGAAGCACTGGGTGTACTTGGGTCCCATGAAGATCCGTGTATATTTGGGATCCACTCATTTAATGTATATTTGGGGCCCTTTTAGAGCCTGGTATGAATAGGGCGCTGCCTTCCTGGTACGTCCAGTGGAGGCAGTGTTGAGCTTCGAAGGCCTCTTTTCCTTCTCACAGGGTTAGGTTGGAGGATATCAGAGTTTCCTTAAGAGATGACCCTAAGGCAGTCCTTTTCTTGGTTTCACTGTCGGGCGTGCAGGCTGTGCTTTATTTTTAGAAGGCTTTGTTTGGTGCTTCTGTGTGTGGGTGTTGCATTAGTCTAGACTGAACTGTCAACGAGAATAATTCATTTTTAGAGGAACTGAAACAAATGTCACTATTGGAAAGTGTGGAGTCCTAGCCAAGTCTGCACTTGTTCTAGGTGCCTGAAGCAGCCGCAGCCGCTCTGCCGGGGCCAGACCCCTCTCCTTCCTGGATTCCTAGTGGCTGCTGAGAAGAAGGCCATTAAGAGCCAGAGGGATAGAGTCCATGTTGGCTCCAGACCTAGATGACCCAAAGGGTCTCCTTGTCCCCAGCGTGGCCTCAGCCCCTTTTCATTTTTGACGTATCTGCTGTTGTTACATCGTTGACCATTATATTCTTCTCAAGATACTCTCCACTTGGACTTTCCATAGTACTGCCCTCTACAGGATCCCCTTTTTCCTTGCGGGCCCAGGCCATTTCTATACCACCCTCCCTTTTATCTTTCATGTTCTTCTCCCGTGTGCCATTTCTCAAGCCTTGCCTCTTTCTCCAGTTCTATATAATGCTTATATTGCACTTCTAGAGTGCTTCCTTTTGGTGACTGACCCATTGCATGTCACAAAGGGCGCTACTTCCACAAGGAGAACTAAAGCTCCACCTAGTGGTGCATCCAAATGACTGCACAAGGCCTGCTATAAACTGCCTTATTTCAATGTATGGGCAACGAGAGGGCCCAGACATTGGTTTTGCTAGAAGTACTGCTAATCTTCACACCATTGTTGTGAGCCAGCTGGAAGTAAGGACTGTGGGAGGCCCGCCATCTGTTTGAACATCTATTAGTCATCCTTCGGCTATGAGCCATCTCTTTTCACCACAGGGTCCAACCTGAGCTTTAACCTTGATCAAGATCTTTCGTCGCCCATGGGCTTGTGACATAAATTCAGGGATACTTTTCCATACTAAATTTGAGACTTAGAAAAGAGTAAATGCATCAAACAAAAACAGAAATTGATCAACTAACCCTTCTTCCCATAATTTGGGTATAGTAGTCCCTTGCACTCCTAGGTCACTAATGCAATAGCACCTGTTGCACTAACGATAGATGCCACCATGAGTAGCCATAGCAATAATCTGTCTCTTGTGCTTCTTTCACCCCTTCCCTCCAGTCTCCCTCAGTTTCTCCCCTCGGCAACAAGGGTCCCCCGGCACTGCTGCTAGTAAGGAATATGAACCCTGATGCCTTTTATATAAAGTATGACAGTCATAATTGTGATGCAGTGCGCCCCCTACACTCCAAGGGAGGAAAAATACTAAAGAAACATAACTTGGGTTTAGTTGGAACTTAACACCCTTGGGCTCCGGTGCTACTGCACCTGCAGCATCCAGTGAAACCTAAAGGCTGTCTTCTCTGCTCATGTGGCCATCACACCTTTGCGTAAGAACAAAAGCATGCTGTCTGCCCTTTGGTGTAAAAAAAAAAGGAGGGGGGTTAGAATACCCACACCCTGCTCCTCTTCTGGTTGGGCCTTGAACAGCAAGGGTGACATGAGCCATTATGATAGCAAGGAAAATCTGCATGTAAACAGAGGTGGAAGCAGGCAAGATCTACACAGACCCTTGTGACAAAGATTTACTCTCTCTGAGAGATAATGCAAGAGTGTTATCAGCCGAGTTTTGCAATGTGTCCTTTCAATGGAAGCTTGCAAAAATATTGCCACTGGTACAGTCTGAATATTTATACAGTTTGATACATATTTCTGAAATATATACTTTGAAAGCACTTGTTTTATCTTAAACACCAGTACCTAGGTTTACAATGAAATCCCACGAAGCCAGTAAATTTGCAATGATACGCTGCATGAATGGGAGAGCGCAGAACAGTGTCCCATCTACTGTAATGTGGCATGGTGCTCTCTCCCTGTGCTGGCGCACTTTATGCCTGCCATGTGCCATAGTACAGGGTGTTTGCATTGTTGGCTGCTTCATTTTTGTACAGAACAGATCTCTTCTTGTATAAAAATTGTACTTAACCGCATCGCTGCGGCGGTTATTTTCGCGCTACGCGGCTTTTTTCTAAAAGTCGCGTTAGATGACGAGCTGAGCTCGTCATCAGCATCGAAGGGGTTAAAGGCATTTCCATCTTTGTATGTGTGCTGTAGAAGAACACATGCAAAGATTGAAAAAACAGGAGAAATTAAAACATTTCTTCTCGTTACACCTCCTTCAAGGAGGCTCAGGATTTTGGCACCGATCTCCGTTCACAATTCTTTGAAGTTGGGGATTTATGTCAAAACCTGTCATGGTTGCATGTGAAGGCCCGTGTACTACCCTTAGAATAACACCCTTGATGAACAAAGGTTGCACATAGCACAACTTTGACTCACTTTGGGAAAATATTCAACGCCAATCCGGATTTGCTTTGAATAGTAAATAAATCCCAGCATGGCACTTTATGTTGGGTTTTTATTGCAAAAGGTATGCAAATTCATTGCAAGGCGGAAGTAAATACGGGCCCTAGAATGGGGCTATGCATCCTTGTATTACGTTTGTTTACAGTCTAATGTAAGTCACGATTTGTGGTGGATTATAAATTACCAACACAGCTGCTGCATTGGGTTTGCGTTAAAAAAGTAACACAACCTGAAGCAAGGTCTTTGCAGATGTGGGCCTAAATTATTTGGTGCACCCTGTGTTATGCTGTGTATAATGCACATGTAAAATAATGATACATTCCCAGCGCTTTCTGTGACAGACTGGTACCTTATAGCACTATAAATACAAAAGTCCCTATTCCCCACTGCACCATTCAGGAGTCAATTCTGTGACACTCTGGGCATACACACACAGAGACATATGCAGTGGTTGCATTAGTCAACTGAGGTCTCATGTGGTAAGAGTGCTTTGATCACTAATTAATTTGCATTTATTTTTCAGCCAAAGTGTGTTCCTTATTTTATATCAGATCCCTGACCAGGCACATACCTACCACGTGTGAGTTGACAGATGTAACATAAGGCGCCTGCTGCAGTTTCTGTGGATCCTTTATCTCGACTACATGATCAGCAGCTATTATTTCTTCAGCGAAACTTCAGCATTGAGGTCTTTGTATTTACATTTACTTTTTCAAGGGTGTATTTGACTCATTTCACCAGCATTTTTCTGTAACAGACTGTACTTGTGCAAGCTATATCGTGCACGGTTCTTTGCTTGCTGGTACATTATTATCCTTCTGTTGTAGTTGATTATCATTTATGGCAGTGGAAATTTCCAGCAGTCCTTGCAAACTAGTACTGGAATGGAAGCATTGGTTCCAAGCCTTTCAAAATTACTTGATATCCATTAATGCAGAGAGTTAAAAACGTTTGTATGGGGCACAACTTTCATTTTATGCACCGATCAAAAGCCACTGCTGAATTTGATGGGGTACCAAGGTTTGTCTGCCGCATCTTGAAGGTTGATTTGTATATTATCTAAACTACAGGGCTATAATTTTGAAGCAGGATTTGTGCCTGGTGGCACCAATGTTTGGGCTGATTGCTTATCCAGAATCCCTCTAGCAGAGCAATATAATTTGGTAAATGTGAGAGAATGTTGTTGCAATGTTGTAGCAAGTATTGTTGAGATTTGTCAAGGAACTATTATTGAAGAAGAATGAAACAAGACTTGTGCTGAGGATTGTTAGACCTGACACCCTTGGCGTGGTTTCCCCCCATCTTTTTGCCTCTGCCTCCTGTATTTTGGATGCTGTGGATGTTATTCTGTCGAAAGTTTTGGATACTAAGCATAAAGGTTGGCCTCCGCTTAAAACCGTTTCATGGGGAGTTGCATGTTTCTTTGTCAAGATAGAAAGCTGGAAACGACAACTGCACCTTTATTTGTAGCAGTTGGCTCACGAGCTTGACTTAAAACCATCTAGTTTGCCATTTACGGGCTGCATATTTAACCGTGTGTGTTTGAGTTTCCAAATTTACCAGATATGAAAAACAAGTAATCGGAGGGCTGCATTGCTACCTTACTGAAATGATGGCAATTGAAGGTTTTGTGGCACTGATTGTGATTCTTGTGACATCTGTTAGACTCCTCCTTTTTGCCACTTTTATGGCTGCACTTAACATTCAAATGCAGTATTGTTTATAGCTATACAATTATATCTGTCCCAAGATTCTTTCACTATGTTCTTGGAAAAGTTGTGTTCTGGTGACATGAACTCATCTGATAACAGCAACGCAGGGCTCTGAGAGTGCTCTGAGACTGGAGATGTCAGTTCTCATTCACAAACATAAGTTGAATTGAGGTTTTCAATCCTCAAATGGGTTATTTGAAAAGTACAGAGATGTCTCCACAGAAAGTAATTCAGAAGACATTTAATTCAGTCAGTTGCAGTTTGAACACCATCAGTCTACTTTATTGGCAAATAAATGAATGAATAATTAAATAAAAACCAATAAATACATCTCCATCAGCTTTACAGGTCTTGGCCAATAATTTTAGTTCAACCTAATAATTTAAGTTACAGGTCCTGCCTTGTATGATGACATTGGCATAGCCAATAGTTCTCGCCTTTGGGACCTTATAAGTGTTTAGCCATGCAACAGTAGATGTCGTTGCACTAAGGTTATTGTGCTGTACAACTAAATACTTATACGGTCCCAAAAGCGAGACCTTTTGGCTATGCCAATGCTTGTTTTTTTTCCTTCTGGAGTTTTATATAGTGCGAACATGACCTGAAGGTATCCGAGTGCTTTACATCAGCCCAGTTGCGTTACAGTCGGTTAGATACATTTTTTGTTAGGCACAGGGAGTTTAAGTGATTTGCCCCGAATCGCAGGATGTGAGTGTCTCTGCCGAGACTCGAACCCGGTTCCCAGCGTTGAGGTCGAGATCGACCGCCCTAGCTGAAAGGCCACACCCTCTACCAGATTGGTCATCAAAATTCGGAAGATGCCAGAAAAGAATGAGTATTTCCACCACGAGTGTCACATTTCTATTTTGCCACCAATATATATGCCAGGATGGCCTGCCAGTCACCATTCACAGAAACAAATTGCCCATCTGCATACTTGCAGTTCTGAAATAACTGTTAACTACATGTAAACTCTGCAAGGAGTTCTACGCGAAGTGACGTTTGTGTAATAAAAAGTAAGCACAGTCCCTAATTACATACATAAAGTTGCTCATGCAAAAATCTAGTGAGGAATTGCAAATTCCCTTTCCCTACACCTAGCTTTTTTCTAGCCCTGGAAAATGTCACTCCTGCCCTCTGTCAGGAGTACATTTCTAATCTTTTCCAGTGTCTTGAAAGACTGGAGAGGAGTTGGTGAATACCCTTAGACATGCCATTTTGTTGGTCTGTGCAGTGTGGCAGGGCATGCCAACCCTGAAGCGTGGCACCTACTTCAAGCCCTTCTATGCAGATTTGCAGAAAGGCGGCAAAATCAGAGCCTTGCTAGCATCAAAACCATGATATGATATGAGCTCTGGCATAATCACAAAGGCTGTTATCATAACTCTGATATATTTAGAATGCTGCCATATTTTGTCACCTCACGGCATTGCATCAAAAAGAGGAAAATTGTTCTTTTTTGCAGAACATGTAGATTTCTGAAGTTCCATCCTTTAAACAAGAACTTATTTCATAAAAACTTCACACCCTTAAAACTACTTCTCCAGTGTCGACTGCCACTTTTCTTTTGTCCGTGCAAACCTAAAAAAGTGCACAAGGTTTTGGAGGTATAACTATACTCCCCACCCCAGATTCATTGTACTATTACTTGATGACGTTGTACATACGACATCTTCTGCCTTGATCGTGCGATGAAATTCCTCATTAGAACATTGGAATGTTGAGCTCTCCATTGCAGACAATGGAGTGCTCCGGGCTTCAAATGGCTGGCAGGAGAGCAACATTCCAACGCTTTTCATTTCACAGCTGCTGCTGTGAACAAAGGCCTCTCAGAGCCCGAGGGGATTTAAACACCCTCGGGCTCCAAGAGGCCTTTGATTTGACAAATTAGAACATTCTGCCCTCTAGGGGCGGAATGTTCGGATAGCCTTAGAGCTCTCTGTAGCGGCATCTCACGGCCATTAAATGCCCGCTCCCTGGTTAAAGACTCGCACCAACGCTGGAGCAGGGCTTTAACCCCTTCCGTGCTCATGGCGGCTTCACGCCATCATGAGTCACGGTAGGAGTGTGCTCATGACGGCGTGGAGCCGTCATGCCGCTGCTGCTCCTCCCACGCAGCACTAATTCCCCGCCTGTGCGGAAGAATTAATGAGTTGGCGGGTTTGTGATGGAACCACGCCGTCATGAGCACACACCGTCCGTGAGGCATGATGGCGTGGAGCCGTCATGAGTGCCGAAGCGCCACGCCCACCCCCTAGCCCTCCCACGCCGCAGCGGAATCCGCGGCGCAAGGAAGGGGTTAATGGCTGGTTCTGAGGGCTCTAAGGCTAAATTACAGCAAAGTAAGGATGCCTGTGTGGCAGAAAAGACTACATGGAATGTTTCTTGTAGACTTTCCATTACAGTGAAGAGTACTTTCCTTTTTTTGTCTCATTCTAACATTGTAGATCTTGTTGTTGGCCAATAGCAACCTTCATGGCTGTGAACGCATACCAAACAAGATGACTCTGGTAGGCCAACTAATCCAAGTTTGCCTAGGTAATAGTTGATGAGAGTGCTGTCTTCGGCTGAGAAAGCCACTTTCGAAGTCACAGCACCTTAAATCATGAGCTTTAGATTGCGTACTCGTGAACAAGTGTCCCAAGCATATTGGTGATCGCATATTGATAGAGGTATGCGTGCTTCTTGCACATGGGTTCAGTGGTAAGATTCTGAAAAGTATATCCACGCCTAAGTGTAACTTCGATGTGTCAAACAAGCCAAGTGCTAGTCTAAATCCATCCTCCTATGTCAATGTCTCAGGATAATTTGAATTCCGAAAGCCAGAGATGCTTTTGAACGGGTGGAAAATCCATCCATTCCGTTGAATAGTGTTGGAAATGAGGGGTGTTAAGGGGACGGTATGCAAAACACGGGGAACACCCACAGATTTGTATCTGGTAACGCTTGAAATTTATAAGCCCAGGTGTGAAATGGGTAGGAAGTGGGAGGAAGGAGTTGAAACTTTGGAAAAACAAAAGAAAGTTAAATGTGCAGGTTCACATTTCCGCCAGACTCGTTTGTGTGATTGTGTGAGTGAATTGTTGGCTGTCGGAGTCCTCCTGGAAATCTGTGACTGTTGTGGTTTCCATAACTGCCGCTGGCGAAGACGATGAGCTCCTAAAAAATGTGGTAATTACTTTAAGTTTATAGGAAAACTTTTTGGAGTAGGTGTCCTTCTTTTTAATGAGGGCTCTGTAAATTATTATGATGCTAATTAGATTGCATATAGTTGGGTGGTGTTCATGTGCGTTGCTATGCTGAGGGAGAGGGTTTTTTAAACTGCACATAGTTTTTTTCCTAGTGTTTTCTCACTTTAGAAATCTGCCAAAACCTTGAAACCTTCAGGAGGAGCCTGACTTTCATGTCACACGTAGAGTAGAGTGGGTGAGAGGAAGCATGCCTGGTGCAGAAATAGCACAAAGAGCGTATGGTGAGGACAGACCGGAACACTCTGGGGTTCCTTCGCACAGCTCTTCAGGGCTACGTCGATAACCTTATCGAACTTTGCGCGCTTTTGAGGACACACTGTCCCGACTCCCAAGTGGTGGGTTGGTCAGAGGATCCATCGTCCTTGTGAAATAGTACATCAACCGGAAGCCACGTGAGCACCTCCCAGAAGGACCACCCACCCCGCCCTACACCCTAGCCCCCCCCCCCCCGGAGTCGACCCTGCTACCACCTACACCCCATTCCAGAAGTGGTCCAAATGGAACCCCAGTCCTGCCCTTTTTTCATATGCCTAGTAGAATAATAGGCCTGGTGGTAACTGTAAAAATAATCCCAGCTTAAATTGTCTCTCCTGGTCAAATTGTGTGATCCTTGGTAGGTACGTTTTTAGTTTGCTTTGGTATCTCTTTATTTGATACCACGCATGCCATGAGTAAAAGATTGAACTTGAAGGAGGGTTTTGCTTCTGATTCGGTCAAGTCATGAGCAAACTCCAGTAGAACTTTTCATGGATACCCTCTTATATGATGACTTGCATTGTGTTTTTTTTCTTTTTTTAAATCAAGGTAACACTTCATGCATCTCAGTCCAGCCATGAAAGCCTGCCAATTTACCACATTGCCAATCGGAGTCAAATTGTTTTCCCAAATTCTGTTTTATAAATAGAAAATAGATTTTTTTGTGTTCGTTCCAAATCAGTAACTTTTTTTTTCTTCTTTTTTTTTTACCTATTTCATCTCAGGAAGGCGAACCACTGCTTCACTTGTGGGCGGTGGGTTAATGTCCAGTTCTAATTCTCATAAACATCCCATCCCTCAGCACCCCGCCCGGCGCCATATTCTAAATAAAACTTTGACATTTAACTCAAATCAAACTCAATTAATTATGTACTTTTACTGGGAAGCCCTAATATGTTTTTTGTCCGGTGACTTCGTTGTTTGAAGTAAGCCTGCAAATGTAATATGTTGCATTGTGTGGAAAAAAAATGCACCGCAGTGCTTTATTCTCCACAGTTGAGGGAACACACTGGGTTGTTTTAGGAGAGTAGCCAAGGAGCCTGAATTGCAGGTTTGTCACACTGCTTCCCTCACTCCCATGGACATCACATTGCTCTTGCACTCACAGCAGAGGCTGAGCACAGGGTTGGGCTCCCCTGGTGGACTCTGAATTGCGTGGTATGATGTGAGGTGAAAGGACTTGCGGGTAAACCTGCCTTGCCGTGTCAGAAGAGGTTTTTAGCTTCCAAACACCGGAAGTTCCGCCCCTTGTACACAGATACATTTAGTTCTGCCTCTTTATAAGAGGAGGCGGGACATCCGATTGGACAAAAGGGCATTCATTTTAGCAGAAGGGGGCATCCCCCCCCCCCACACCCAACCCCCAGTTAGTTTAATCAGATAGCTCGGTATAACATGGAGAGACAGAGCGGATAGATTGATGAATGAATGGATGCAGAGATGGAGGAAATGATGGATGGAAAGAAGGATGGAGAGGGCGGAGGATGGCTAGATGAATAGCTACAGATATTGATGGCTGGGAGGATGATAAAGAAATGGATGGAGCAAAGGGTGGAAGGAACGAAGGAAGGATGATGGATGGATAGATGGAGAGAAGGATGAATGAATAGCTGAAGAAAAGTGATAAACTTAGTTGCGTTGATGTGAGAAAGAGGATGGATAAAAAAGGAAAAGGCACTGAAAGAAGAACAGAGAAGGAAGAAAATTTCAGAATGCATTCATGTGAGCAATCTCGGAATAACTATGAAAGTTTCTTGCTTCAGCATCTCGCGCAGAGCTATTTGGGACATAGTTCAAATTGGGGGAGATATTAATTTTATTTTAGTGTGTTTTGATTGTACCTAAATTGTAAACCCTTGGCTTGGAACAGCTATTTCCTATTTGAACTGATGGTTGATATACCATAATACGGTCGCCAATATGTAGGTACAGTTAGGACCTAGTTTCCTTAAGACATTTTTTTGTTTTTGCTAATATCTTTGGCGCAGTTTGACAAATCTTAACAAAATGTTCAGTACTAGTGTGCCAGTCACTTCAGCTGCTGTCTTGAGTGTTTTGAGGTGATTCGTCAAGAGATGGCCAAGAAAAAGGATGGGGGTGGTTCCCAAAACGCATTTTCCCCAAGCAATTTTCCACAGTAATTTTAGACACGAATACAGTCCAAACTGCTGAACAGAATTACACCAAATTTGACCGAACGCTAAATCTTTGTCCAGAAAGAGTGCTTTTTGTAATTTGGTGTACATCTGTTCAGTAGTTCTGCAGTTATTAAAGAAAAAAGGTTTCTGTATATTTAGAGATGCAGATCTGCGTGGCAACAGCAATGCCGTGATGGGTTGGCAGCAACCTGAGAGAAGTTGCTGCCCCCATTTTGCCAATCAGGACACTGTTCCAAGGGTGTGGGTGGAAATAAACTGTAAATGAGATATAAGGGGTCAGGATAAAGGTATCCTAACCCCATGGGACGGATGGAAGGGTCTGTGAGGGACCCCTCATGGATAAGAAAAAGTCCAAGAAACTTTTTTCATGGATCCACTGCAGCGCTTGGCGCTGCCTCCCACATGAAACCGCAATGGAGTCATGGATCCAGATCCCAGTTAAAATAACAAATACATTCATTCACAGACTCACACACCCACACAACCACTCACACACACCTACTCACACATTCATACAACCACTCACACACCCACTCAAAGATCCACACAGGCAGACACACACCCATGTACACACCTGCAACCACTCAAACACCTACTCGCACAACTTTACAGCCACTCACACACCCAATCAAACACCCACCCACATATGCACGTGCACACCCACTTACACACCCATGCAAACACTCACACACCCATACATCCACTCAGACACCTTCTCAGAGACCCAGAAAACCACTCAAACACCCATATGGCCCCTGACACACCCTCTCAGAGACCCAAAAACACTCACACACCCACAAAGGCACTCGCACACCCACATACACACATACACAGCTACTCACAGACCCACATAGCCCCTCACAAACTCACTTGCAGACCCACACAGCTACTCACACTCTCACTGCACACTTATACACACACACAACCACTCACACACCTAGGTTACAGGGACGTTATAGTTCGGAAATAGCATTTAATAAAATGTAGAAATTCACTGAAAAAAACAAAGGTTACAGGGACATTATGGTTAGGTTCAGATTTTAAACACACAAAACCATAGAAATTCAGCAGTTATAGTTATCGTACGTAACTATAACTTGTGCCCTAAGGTAACTATAACTCACACACTTGTTTGGGTGCTTGACTCCTGAATAAAGACCTAAACTAAGTGGTAGTGGCTAGCGTTGAACAACAAGAGCTAAAAGAGTTTGTTGTGGGCCCAAAATCAAAAGTTGATATTATTAATACATCTACTATTTTTAAAGAGCGGAATATTGCATGACTGGACAAGAAAAAAAGGGGAAAAAAGCAGTGATATCCAGTTGTTACTAATTACTAGAGATAGGCAAGTCACTGAAAGCTTGAGCCAAATGCCGGGCTCTGGCTCAGCTCAATGTCCTCTTGACACCGGAGCCCGAAACGAGCTGGGTTTTCGCGTGGCTTCTGCCTGCCACCCACGCTTTAACTTCAAGCGCCAATAATTAAGGACAAATCTGTGACCGTTAATATAAAACGGGAGAAATAATTAGGTGCACATCCGGAGGCTAAATTGCATAATGTGAAACCAGAAAATCTGGGCTCAATTCCAGATTCCTTGCTTGACAAATTGTGTAATCTTAGGCAAATATTTTATTTCACCAAACAACCTTTTCCTTCATTATCACATCACAGCAGAAAACCTCTTGCGTTTGTAGTAGACTATAATGTTGTTACATCTATAAGAATTACGGTCAGGAATATGGTACAGTAGATAACTGAAGTGCCTCTTAGTTTACTAGTGGTATTGTCATAATCCTGGAATTTGGGCACGGACGGTTCTAAGGACATGTCTAAAAACAATCACTTGTAGTAAATGCTTTGCAAAGCAGTAATATAATCTGATATATTACGGCGAAACGCTTCTGCATGTTAAAAAAATCACTTTTTTTAAATTTTACAAGGGATTTTAATATATTTGATGCATGGGTTACCTGTCGAAAATGTTCATGGCTCCCAGTACTCTGAGCCAATCCTGACCCATGACCCCTCTCTCCCTGTCACCGCTAGTAATTACTACTCTGCAATGAGGCCTACGATGGATTAGGCATCAAAGCACCGACCATCTGCTTGTCAGCTCCATTTTTAGGGTGTTTCGAGACTGGAGCTGTCTCTGAAATGAAGGAAAGACCAGTGAGCAGTAAACCGCTTTCCCCGTCGACGAAATAGCCCGTGTTTACCAGACAAAGGGGGACGTGAAAGGCGCAGATGTTCTGGCCTTCTCCTGGCCCGGTGCCCAGGACTCAGACAGGCTGGCCAGGAGGAGGGGGTGTGGCCTAGTGGATATGCGGGTGAACTTGGAACTTGCAGATCTCAAGGCGAGTCCCGGCGGCAGCACTTGAGCGAATAATTGTGTGATTCTGTGCATATCACTTAATGCCCTGTCGCTCAAGCTGTAAATATGTGTAAAACATGTGCACAATGCAGATACGCTGGGCTCGAGTCGGGGTACCGCGCGGGTGGTCAGCGTCCCCCCACTTATTTTACGGGGGGGACGCCGTCCCCCTTGCCAAACAGCTGGACTTCACTCTTTGGCCTCTCTGGGACGAGGAGCTCGGAGCTCACAGCACCCTGCTCACGCGCTGACTTCTCAGATGTAATTGCATCTAAGGGGTGAGCGAGAGGAGGCAAAGAGCCGGATGGTGCAAGCCACCTTTCGTGATGTCACTTCCTGTTGTGACGTCACTTCCAGTTACAGCGTCCCCCCATTTCTTTTTTTAGACTTGTGCCCTGCAGATACGAGTGTGGTGGGCATGATCACAAATCATCCCTCGGCGATCCTTTGTTTACCAGCTCGGCTTACAGTCTATACATTTGAACACTTCCACTGCATACAGTTATGTAAGCAACAGGGACATAACATAGGCCGGATAGCCCTTGTGACGCAGCCCCCCCAAACCCTTCAGGAGCCACCATTCATACCAAAGCCTTCAAATATTTGTGAATATTTGGAGATTTGCTGGCCCCTCATCACATTTTCGGAGGGGGGCAATCACTTTGCATTACGCCACTGCTGTACAACAGAAGCGATGCTCAGTGGCGTAATGCAAGCCCCTACAACTTCTACCGCACAGTGAGGCCCCACACCCTTTGGTGGGGCTCATTTCACCCAAGGCCAATGAGTCTCTGTGAGATATGGGTAGGGTGACCAGGCGTCCTGGATTTCCCCGGACAGTTCAAATTTTTGGACGATTTTTCTGTTTGGTGACCAACCGTCTGTAAATTTCAGGACCCTGCCTAATTTGGATCTCAAGTCCATTGTCCGTGAGGATCCCTTTTATGGACACTTTTTGTCCGTAATTTTGGGCCTTGCAAGGAGCAGAGCGGTCCCCCCACCCCACCCCGCAAGAGGCCTCCGCTCCCTGATGAGGCCGCCTCACACTCCGCCTCGGAGCACAAGAGCAGCCCCAACCGCCCATTGTCATTTTGTATGCGGCTGATTGTCACATACAGAATGACTACGGACCAGTTTGATCTGTTACAGCATGTGGTGTCCTCCTCCTGCTGCGGTCTAGGGTAGGGCATTCTGTTAGGGTTAGATGGAAGAAATGTACAAAACAAATGTTCAAAAACACCCATGCTGCTATGTGCTAGTTTTCTTAAAAAAGCTGTCGAAAGAAGTTAAAAAGAAGAGGTTATAGTTATTACACAATCTCCTCATTTCAGAGCTGAATTTTTTTAAATATTCTATACAACAAAGCCATAGTTGCTGCTTTTTTAATTGTTTTATGCAACTAACATCCATTGACAAAGCCAATAGTCATGGCTTGTTGTAGGTCTAAAGTTACTGGATGCAATGATAGAAACAGCAAAATACTAGTCGGGCTTAGTGGGAAGGTTCTCCCATGACTAATGTTTTGTAAACGTAGCCCTGTAAATGTGGGCCTATTTATATAAATATATATAAGCACACATTAACAAGGCTACTCTGCCTTAAATAAAAAAGATAAATTATGCTAATTCCCGAGTGTGTTTGTGCGTGTGTGTGTGTGTGTATATATATATATACATATATATATATATATCACAAATCTTCAAGACCTCCACTGCTGCGACGAAAAGAAGAGACGGACCCCACGCTTCAGGCGAGGCAATAATTTATTTTTATACATTCTCTCTTCTCTCTCTGTCTCTCTCTCTCTTTCATTCTGTTTCACAAATACCTCAGCTCCAAGGCCGTGTCCAATGATTTCTCTCTAGTTTTTGAACTGTTATCTGATTTTAATAAGTCCACTTTATAAAAAACACATTTGGCAATGTACTTTGCCGTATCAATATAGAATAACGTTGGCAGTGTTGCTGATTTATGTTTACTGTTGTTGCACCCACAATATGCGGCGATGCTGCCATTGCCTTAACAGTGCACGTGTTGACATCAGGAGCCGGAAAGTGTTCAGAGTGTCAAGGGGTGGGGGGGTGGATCCAATCTGATTATTTTGGTTTATATGGGCCCCTCCTGCAGGTGCATGATCCGGAAGAACTATCCTTTTGATTGTTGCAAAAGTTTCAAGAGGGATCTCAAGACCCACCTCTTTCCAAGAGCAATGTAGTGTATTACATCCGATGGAATGGTATGGTCACAGCGCCAGGATACCCTTTGGGTGGCAGCCGCGCTTAACAAGTACTCACACATTTACATTTACACACATTCACCCTTGCGTATTGCTTTTAACAGTGACCATCTTTCGATTTAGGATAAAATCCCCACTTTATTTCTTTTGCTTCTGATTGACTCTGTGGGTTTCTGTGGAGAATAGGGGGATAGGGCTCCTTTAACAGAATGAGCTGGCAGTGCAGAGCTGGTCCTTCTCAGCTTGCAGGCGGGGAGAAGCTCGCAGAGGCCTGCAGATTATTCCGAGGGCGGCTCCGGTTTCATGTGGTTGGCCCCACGGCCTCTGGCAGCCTTCAGCCGCTGGCTGCTGTGGCTGTTCCCGGAAGTCGGCATCGTATCTTTTGTCTAATGCTAAGGACTGACATTGATATTTTTTGTGGAATGTATCTGTGGGAAAGGCAGCGGCAGTGCAAGCTTCCCTCTCATAGGAAAGGAGCTGACGGCAGTAATGCAAGCTCCCCGCTACCTACAGTACGTGTACAGTAAGAGATGCAGTAAGTCAGTCCACACTCTTTACAGCTTTCCTCATAAGGCCGGGTGTCAGCTCTGTTTGCTAAAGAAAGTGAAACAGTTCCTCCCAGAATGCAACTCAACAACCAGCATCCAAGCTCTGTTACTCTAGCTTCTGGAGGCAGGCCTGTGAAAGTTCAAGCTTAGGCAGCTGGATAACTAAACAAAATGAAAACGGCTGCATGGAGGGCAAGCATTATTTTTGTGGGTGGGTGTACAGAAATTCTAACCAATCAAAACATGTACTCCTGGCTCCCAACATGTGGGCGGAGCCATAGTCCCTCTCTAGTGATGCTCACATAATGGTCTGGCGACAGCTACGTTGTCAAGCCAGACCATAACCAGCATCATCATCTACAAAGCCTTCCTGACTGCCACCCTCCCGCTGACAAGCCCACTGCCTCCGATGGCCTTCGGCACAGCCCCAGCCTAGACATCAGCAGAAAAAAAGACTACTTCAGTTAAACACCCAGGGTCTGCAACAAAACCTGTATCCATCAGAACTACCCCAACCCTTTTCCAATTGTGGAAAGATCTGAAAGCACACCTTAACCCAGGGGTCTCCAAACCAGTCCTGGAGGGCCGGATCCATGCCAGATTTTTAAAATTACTACATGCATCTCAATGGGGATATCCCAAAAATCTGGCATGGATCCGGCCCTCCAGGACCGGTTTTTTCGACGCTCATGACGAGCTCAGCTCGTCATGAGGCACAGTGGAGCTGTGCTCATGACGAGCTGAGCTCATCATAACGGCCGTGGAACGCCCACGTGGGGCTAATATTCCTCCTGTGCGGGACGTTCCAGTGAGTGGGCGGAGTTATGACGAGCTCAGCTCGTCATGAGCACAACTCCGCTGTGCAGCATGACGAGCTCAGCTTGCGGCCCCCTTCCCCCCGCACCGTGGGGGAATTAGCCCCGCGGCGAATGGGTTAAAAACAACACTACATGACAACAAATGAAGTCCACCTCCATTCTCAGAACTTCCCCTCCCATCACGCGGTCTCAATATCTTTTCCTTTGGGCCAATACAGTACTCAGCTGCCTTTTGGCTAAGTTTGTGCTACACAAATTCCACATACACACATACATAGTAAGTATTGATCATGTAGTGGCAGGGAAGCTTCAATTGCATGCATCAAAGTATAACGACGACGAAGCAACATAGCATCATCTTATAACATAGCGTACGCCGACGACACACAGCTAGTCATCACACTCTCTGAAGGCCCATCTCCCTCGGCTACTAAATTCAGGGATGGCCTAGCAGCAGTTGCACAGTGGATGACGCGCAACTGCCTGCAGCTAAACGCCGGGAAAACGGAGGTGCTTCTTCTTGGCAAAAACCCTAGCCATTGGAGCGATCATTGGTGGCCCTCTCTGCTTGGCCCCACCCCCGTCCCAAAAAATGTAGTCAAGAACCTAGGTGTTTGGCTTGACTCATCACTCAACTTTCAGTCCCACACAAAGAAAGTGGCAGCTACGTGTGTGGGGCTAATGAGGAGCCTTAGCCCGATACTAGGCTTTTTTGACTCCAGAACCCGCCAGCTAATCATCCAAGCCATGATCCTTGCCCGGCTGGACTATGCCAATGTTCTATTCTTGGGGGCAAACAAAGCAGAACTAGCAAGACTGCAGCGCATTCAAAACTCGGCTGCCAGAGCCGTGATTGGTCTCCCACGCAGGTGCTCTGCTAGAGCCACCATTCGTAACCTTCACTGGCTACCTGTTGAATCCCGTATTCACTTCAAAACCCTCACAATGGCATTTAAAATTCTTAACTCTGAGGACTGTCCCGAACTTCTACGCCCGCTCCTTGTACCCTACACCCCCCAGCGCACCCTGCGCTCACTAGGTCAGCACCTCGTGACTGTCCCCCGAACCAAGCTCTCTAGAATGGGCGGACGCTCATTCAAAGTCCTAGGTGCAAAACTCTGGAACTCCCTGCCTCTACACATTCGCACCCTAACCAATCTGACCGTCTTCCGGAGGGAACTTAAAACCCACCTCTTTTCTGTCATCTAGTCTTGTTGGTTATCCCACCCACTCCTCTGGTACTGGTTAGGTTAGCGCCGGGACGCTCCGTTGCTGGGGTAGCTGTTTGCGCTTTAACAAAGGGATAACATAACATAACATAATGTAGCATGGCATAGAAGCCTTAAGGAAGAGATCTCGGCCTCTGTGTTGAGCGGTCACCCACTTCTCAGCTATAGGGACAACATGGTCCAGTATCTGCTGTGGAGGAAGCTTGTGGGCTCCTAGCTGCCTAGGCCCTGGTGTAGCTACACCTTGTGGTGATACATTTTTATAGTACCTGGGTGAGTGATGATGGAAAAGGCATTTAGATGGCAACTAATACTGCAAAACATTATTGCCAATATGCCTTAGTGGTGTGTTTTGGCATTTACCTTTCACGGACTTCTTAAAGACCCTTAAGAGATTTAATAAGGCACTTTAAGCATGCCAAGAGTCCAGATGAAAACCTAGGGATGCACAATATTACCGCAAATCCTAAAACCCCAATAGGGCAATCTACTCCCCCATTGGGCTTTAATGTTAACAAGTTCAAAGTAAATGCTTCGAGCTAAATGCACCTCAAACTAAAATATTAAACACGTTATATCTGGTACGCCAAATGGATTTATTCAGGAATCCCAATACCTTTAAACACCAAAATAATGTAATAATACCCTACCTTTTCCTACTGTGGGATCAAATTGTTTACCCTTAGAAAACCACGAAAGAACTTTTATGCGTTTTAAAACAAGGGAATGTTTCATAGGGACTCCTGTTTGTTAAGAATTTCTTCCATCTGGGGAGAAAAATCTAGCAAACTAATGGTTTCCTGGGACTTTTGTTCCACATATGTTATTTTGAAAAAGTAGATTTTTTCTACAGGATTAAGAAGCAAACATTCTGAAAACATTAACAGTTGTCAGCTCATTGAGCACCCACCCAGATATTTCAAATTAAATAACATATTAAAGAGTTGCATAATATGTACCAGTACGGAGAAGCTATTTTTCACCTCTAGCTTGGATGGGGTGTCGGGGGGAGGGGTAGGGGAGGTGTGGATTAGGGACAACAGAGACAAATAAAATAAAAAAGAATTTACCTACCTCCCTCCAGCATTGCACTCTTCTGCTCCTCTCCACTGCAGCAGGCACTGGCTCCCAGACTACCCTGTGGCCAATCCTGAAGCTGGTCTATTGCATGTGAGCAGCTTCAAGATTGGCCTGAGTGCTGTGAATTTGCACTCACAGATAGACTGGGAGCCTAGGTCTACTCTCTCTAACCCGGCAAAACAGCTCAGGTTGGAGAGCGCTTCAATGCGCATGACGGTTTGGCCGTCCTGAGACGGCAAGCCAAATGGTCATGCGCACTGATAAGTGTCCACCACTTCCCATCCAGTACTGTCACCCCCTAGTTCTACTCCCACGACTCGGCATAGAGTCACGTGGAAGAAAAATGAAATGATAATAAAACGGGGTTTAAATACGTTTTATTGTCTTTTTCTTATCAAATGTTTGAGGGTGTTGGCTGGGGCGACACTCCTCCGCCATAGCGGAGGGGCTGCCGCTGGGCAGAGACCTATATTATACAACATTAATACCCCTTCTACCATAAATTTCACTATTATTTCATAGGACATATATCCTATATACACACAGCTGGTAAATTATTCCCTTATTGTTTTGATTCTGTGTATTACCTGACCTTCTTCCCTGATCTTTTTTCTTATGAGTGTGTATATAATTTGGCATTTTTAATCTCAGATCTATAACAAGCAACATATGCGTAAACATCACACTATAACATAAACATACATATAACACGTATTGATTCCTTTGTCATTTCTTTTTCTCATTGTTCAGAGAAATTTTACATGTATTGTGTGTGTGTGTGCAATTAAGACGCAATTAAGACGTCACACACAATAATCACACATTTTTGATGATAGACACTACATTACATAGATATATACAACCTACATAATTATTGCACTTGCAATTGTCCAACTGAAAAAAAATAATACAGGGATTAGTGAGTGACAGATAGTTATCTAAGACCAACAATATGTTGGAATCCCTTAAACTTTATAATCCTCTGATATTTCTATGGCCCTATGTGGTTGATGAATAGGTTCATAATGTCTTATGCTGTATTTTTGGAGGATAACTCGATTCACTCCAGTCCCAGTCCTGAATCAATTTCTGGAGTCAATGCATCCTCTTGCCACCAAGACATTAAGCTGAGGCGTTTTGGCCTTTGCAGT
This sequence comes from Lissotriton vulgaris, assembly GCF_964263255.1. NCBI lineage: Eukaryota > Metazoa > Chordata > Amphibia > Caudata > Salamandridae > Lissotriton > Lissotriton vulgaris. The sequence continues at coordinate 918,080,422 of NC_141685.1, forward strand.
GGGCCAGTTTTCTAAAGGTGAAGGTCTTCCTCGGGGCAAGGTTTGTACTTCAGTTGGACTCTATATATAAAAAATGAAAAATAAACACATGTATGTATAAAAATGTGTTTTCTTTGTTATGTGTGTTACCACATGTTATATTTGATTTTGTTTTTGTACTTATACAAAGTGGACATATCGAGCTACAATTCTTTGGAAGATCACTCTGTTTCCTGTTTAAAATTACATACTGATCCTATTGAAGGTAGAAGCTTAAATACAATTCCTAAATCCTTTGTCAGAAAGTTTGGGTTAAATCCTGCTTTATCGTTCCTTATTAATGGTCAGAACGCTGTACTTTTTTGACTCGATGCCTCAAAAGGTTAACAATTAGCGAATTGGGCATTTCTGGTGCTTCCTGTCATTTAGGGTCTCCCTAATCTGTATAGAAAGTGCAGAGATAGGAGCCAGACATTTTTTTAAAGTATGTTCCAATGTATCATATAGTCTCTTATAGGAGTAAACTGAGGTTATTTTAAGAAAAATTGGGGAGGACGTTCTTACCCGCTCTTGTCAGCAGTTTCGTACGATTCAATCTTCAGGTATGGGAGTGCGACTTCTTGCCCTGGCACCAGAATCATACACTCACAGTTCACTGATGAATTCTTACCATCCATCCTAGCAAGGGAATAGAACATCGCTCCCAAGCACATTATCACAGTGGGATTAAAACCTAGGTCTTCTACGGAAACCTAGTCAATGTGTGGATGACAGCACTGCACACCGAAAGCGCTATGGGCAATTTTAATGATAGACTTGTGTTTGACTTATTGCTGTCTTTTGTGGCCCCGCGACGGGGAACCATGTGGAATAATGTTTTTACTAAACTTAAAGAATTGAATTGAATTGTTTGTTAAGAACAAGTACACTTTTTTGCACTTTTTCACCGAAATCCCTTCACAGCACTATCACTTCCCTTCGCGTTGTGCATGTGGGCACACAAATGCTACAAAAAAAAAAAATAATGGAAAAATTGTTATGCATAACCTATTTTATGGTTGCTGTGTACCTTGTGAATAAAAACATTGTACGATCTTATCTTTTACCTCTTTTGATTATTCACACCTATTTTCTTTCTAATTCTGTCCCCTCTTTTCAGTCTGGGACCCCTTTAGATATAACAATTTGCTACCCAGGTCCCTTTGACTTTGTTTGGGTTAACCCTTTTTCATACCATACACAGGCACTGACAGAGCTTCCTGCAGAACCAGCCTTATCACATTTAATGCACTGACAATGCTTTAAAGAAACACGCTAGCATGGGATTCTGCCAGAATATTGTGTTTAAATATAAATATAAGGCTACAAAAACATTATAGCCAGAGTGTTGACTGCTGCTATATCATGAAGGTATGTATGTGTATATAATATATATATGTATATATATATATATATATATATATATATATATATATATATATATATATATATATATATATGTATGTATACAGTCCAAATCCCCTTCACCTGGAAGAAGAAAAAGCCACACATAGGTAACCTGGTCCAGCACACTTTATTGCGCGGCTTTCTGGCATGACGCGTTTCGTAATAAAACTTTTTCAAATGCCTTCAATCCTTGAATGCTCGCCAATGTCCACCTTTTAAACAAAATATCTTGCTGCGATTGGCTGCTGACACCTGACAGGTACTAGGGAGTATCCCAAAACACGGCACTCCGGGTCTCAGGAACGGCAGTCACAAGTATATATATATATATATATATATATATATATATATATATATTGTGATCAAGGCTGCTGTGAGCAGTTGAAAACACGTAGACAGTCACTCTGTGCGATTTTAAATAAAGCATCTGCTGAACAATTTGCAGAGGAGTTCGTCCATATCCAGTTTTGGAGTTTGGATACATAGTTGCATATATATATATATCTTCGTTCCAAGAAGTTCACCCAGACACTCATGGCTTGCTTGTAAACCTTTATTTTTGCAAGTAAAAAGTCACGACGCGTTTCACCATTACGGCTTGTTCACGCTCGTCAGACCAACAGAGTCGGCCATTTTTAAAATACCAAAACACACCCTTAGTGCAAAATCATGTGACAAACAGTGTAGGCATGGCAGACATCTTTGTCTAGGCAGTTACTTGACTGAAAAAGTGCAATGTATGTATCATATTTGGAGAATACACTGCTTGTTGATGTACTTATAAGCGTGTAAGTATACATTCTATCCCTCATTTTTACTGCTTTGGATTGTATGATTATACATTTCGCAAAAGCAGGCGATTTGACATCTCAAGATATTCATCAATCATTACACATAATTCAGATAAAATGATTGACAAACGCCGCACAAGCTCCCATGGGAATGGCAACGAGGAGCAAAAATCAGAAGTAAACATGACTATGGTCAATCTTTCACAACGCACTTTGACAGAAGAAGAGACGGAAACCTTAGAACTTGGCCTGTCATTTTGCCCTTCTCGGAACTTAAACTTTGCACAAACGCGTATTGACCTATTTTTATTCTCAAGGAAACTGAAATTGAAAAAAATGGTTCTGCACGAAACCAAAAGACAAAGGAACTGTGAGTAACACTAATGCTCTAAGCAATCTTGATGTTACTGATGTGGAATTATTACATGAACTGCATCTGGGAGACAGAGCCCTTTTATGGCCCCGCATGAAACCTAGGGGTCATGGGGGGTCTATCCTGCCCCCTTTTGGTCATTTCCCCCTTTGTTTTTGCCACCTCTTGTGTCTCGATCCTACCGAGACACAAGATGGCGGCCGCTCCGGACTGTTTGGAATGTTGACAGACACCCGAGAGCCAATCGGCTTTCCGCTCGCGAACTCGCGTAGCGCGCTGGTGCGCGTACCGGGGCGCGCTTATAGATATATATTTTTTTTTACTTAAATTACTCAAAATCCACTGGAGCACATATCTTGAAACATAGCAAAGGCACATCGGGCTACCAGTCCCTACAATTTTTCCAAGTTTGGTGGAAATCCATTCAGCCGTTCGGGCTAAAAGTGAGTCCAACCGCCCTATGGAAATTAACATGGGGAAAACACGTTTTGGGGCCCCCCTTTTATCTCGGCCCCGCTTGAGGAATCCCCCCCAAACTTTCATTTTCACTTGACCTGCTCTGATTCTGCAATCCTGAGCTGAGATCGCACACAGTTGCGGCTTCATTGGCTTCCGGGTGGGGTGGCGAGTGGGGGGGGGGGGGGGGTCGTGCTGAGGGCTAAAAATACATTTAAAAAAAATAACTTACTGGGTCCCGCGCTGCCTCAGCTCCTGGCAGGGCCCGCTGCAGTGCTGGGACATGAAGAGCGCAGCCTCCCTCCCCTCCCCAAAGCCAATTACAACGCTGCAATGGCAGCGCTGTGAATGGCGCAGACAGCACCCAGCCGGGCCTAAGGAGAGGCCATTTTCTCTATGTAAGCTGCATGCAGCCTACATTGAGAAAATCCAGAGTGCGCATGACTGGTTTAGTCGGCCCCAGAGGGTCGATCAAACAGCCAGGGCACTCAGAGTGGCCGAGCCACTCCTCCCTGACCTACCCGCCTACCCGCCCCCAACCAGGCATACCCTCCTACCCGTCCCCAACCAGGCATACCCTGCTTTCTCCCAGCGCGAGAAGCAGAAACATAAAATGGTATTTAATATGGTATATAAAATACCATTTTATGTTTCTGCTTTCTCGCACTGCGATAAAGCAGTGGGGCGACGCTCCTCCGCCCTAATGGAGGAGCCGCCTCTGATCGCACAAGAGCACCAGAACAGGAGCTCTTGTCACCAGGACACAGCAATCTTGTTGTGCTTTTCTACAACTAGGAGTTGAGAGTGCACCATAAAACTAATGGACATGGGCATGGGGCGCTTTCTTCAGGGCAGTGCAGCTTTTTAGCATGCCATTGTTTTAAATGACTGAAAATGTTAGTTCATCAGTAATTTAACTTAAGCATTTTTCTTGAATGTAAATCCCTGCCCTTCCCGCCAATTTTATGATTACCCTTAAACTAAAAACCAACTTCAAGGCAACACAATATTTTGGGGTTTGGTGCATTTAAACTGCTTGTTTTGTATGGGAAATAATGCATAAACCAAATGCAACAGGCAGCTCCATGGAATGCCTTAGACTTTCAGAAAGTTATAGATTTTAGATGATAGTGCTCTTGCATGCTGCGGTGTATAGTTCTCCTTTCTCATTATAAGTAAGGGTTTCTAAAAATTCCAGCAAGCAAAGCTTTGATGGAAAAATTCAGAGACAGTTTTGAACATTCCCTTATTAGTAAATGCTTTATAAATGATTATTAGGGCAATACCCATAACCATTGGACAGATCCTTCATATTTTCTTACAATGCACTTGGATTTCTTGCATATAAAGTTTAAAAAGGTTGAAATCCTAGCCCTGCCCCTGGCTCCGCCTGTAGTCCGGCCCCCAGTCCACCGCTCCTTTTAGTGAGTACCAGCACTTATTTTTTTCCATTTAAAGCGCTGGACAGGAGAAGGAGACAAAGGTATTGAGAATGGTGGAGAGGTGAAGAAGAGGGAAAAAATAGGGGGTGTCGGAGATGAGGTAGAGGGTTGTGTGATATACTGAGAGATGGTAGGTAAAAGGAAAAAGATGAAGTAGCCAGAAAGAAAGATGTAGAGGTCAAATGAAGATGAGGCAGGGTAAGCATAAATAACATAGAGACATGTAAGGGTTTAGCATGAATTAGACAAGTATGGCGAGTAAGAGAAAGGGAGAACCAAGTGTGTATAGTGAGAGGGATGTGGTACAGAGGAGTAAAGTACAGAGAAAGTTAATTTTAAAGAGGTAAGTTACAGAAGTAGAGGGAGAGGGGTTAGATGTAAGAGAGGTGAGGTAGTCAGAGAAGTACAGAGATGAAAGGTAGGAACGAGTGGTGAGTTAGAGAGAAGGGTTCATTGAGAAGTGAGGTTCGAAGGGCAAGTAAGATAGAGAAAAAAGAGGAATATGGGGTGAAGGGGAGTAAAAAGCTGAGTTGTAGAGAAAAAAGAGGTAGATAAAGGCATGTGAGTTTGGTTCAGGCACAGAAAGAGTGAGATGGAGAAAGTGTGGAGGTAGAGATCGAAACGTGAGGTATAGAGCGATATATAGAAGATTGAGTTGAAAAGGAAGTACTATTATATAAAGAGAGCAGGGAAACATGGATAGGAGAAGGAGGTAAGGAAAAAAGTCCCTTTGTAGTGGTTTTGCCGTCTTTCTCCGTGTTTCTAATCTGTGTGTTTTTCCTCTCTTGCACTTGGTAAATATGTGATGCAGAAAATAAGGGTCGGTCCCCAGAAGTTAGTGTTGGTGGCCCCAGCAGCTCAAATTAAGGACTTCTTATTGATGAGGTAGCTAGAGAAAGAGAGGTGAAATAAAGCATAAAGTAGAGGCTGGTGAGGTAGAAAGAGCAGAAAGGGAGAGTCAAGGTAGATACAATGAGGCGAGGTGAAGATTAAGGTAGGGGTGGCAGACCTAGAAGTAGAGAGAGCTAAAAAGAGGCAATGCCAAGTTAGGAGAGAGCTGATGGAGGCAGAGGTAGGTGAGGAGAGAAAGGCCAGGAGATAGAAAGTTAGAGTGTTTACTTGGAGATAGATGAAAATAAGCAGAGTCAGAGGTAGTGCTGGGCAGAGAGGAGCGAGATTGAGGGAGATATGTTGAGGCAGAATTGTAGAAGTGAGTTAGAGAGAGGTAAAGAATACTTTCCCAGGCGGCCCTTTGTAAGGTGGGGCCCTTGGCACTTTGCCCTTGTCTTAAAAAATGTATGTGTCAAAGTCTGTCCTTGATCAAGCATTTATTGACCAGCTAAGAGTCTCCTATTATTGTTACGTCTCCGATTACCCATACATATCCTTCTACTTAACTGCTTTTATTGGGCTATAAAATAAACTCGTTTGTACGTCCGCATTGTACTCGGCATGCCTTGTGCTGCACGGTACCAATTCCACCCAGGTCTAGATTCTTGTCTTGTCTGTTAAGGGTCCATTGCTGCTCCAGTCTACAGTGATAGAAAGTCTGCTTCCCATGATCTCTAGTCTTGGCAGATATATTTAGTGATCAGTAGCTGTGGAATCCTTGCATTTGGATGACTCTCTTTACACCTCTGCCCTTATTTATGGCTTTCAGGTATGTTGTCTCTCATCTATGGTGCTTCAGGCTGGTGGGACCTGTGCTCAGAATATTAGTAGTTGTGTCTACATCCCTTAGTCTACGCGGTTTTAATAATATCCTTGTGCATTTCAGCTTTCGCTTTATCGCTAATCCAGTTTGCCTTTTTTACAGGCTTTGTGCACCAAGTAATCCTCGGCCCCTTCAGTATCTGTTGAACCTTGGTGGTCCACATTAAGCGGTTGGAGACTGAATGATTCTCAGCTGCCTACGTGCCCCTCATCTGGACAGTCCTCACAATTTTCACCTGCCTCATTTGAGTGGTTCTTATATGTGGCTTGCATCAGGAGTATTTCTTGGTCTTCTCCGTAGCTCTCATCTCGGTCGGCGTTCACAGTAATATTTGGACTGGGTAATAGTCCGCTGCCTCTATATTCTCTCTCAGGTGGTCCTAATCATAACATTTCTCATTTCAGTAGCTCTCATCTGTGTGACCTAGCAAGGGGTTTAGGGCTGGAGGAATTCTCAGCTGCCTTCCCATTCAAATCTGGGTGGGCCTGTCAAGTACCTTTGTGTCTCAGACCAATTTTAACTTAACATTACATCTGCTCAGTACTCATTGGGGTGGACATGATTAAAATTATGGGGTCTGAAAGTTTCAAATGAACCCTTTTCTCATCTGCCTGGCTAGGGATTTAGGATATAAGCAATTATTTACTTAATTCATTCATTCATTCATTTCTAAGGCGCACACCACAACCTTATTAGTCCGTACATGATCTCTGGTCTTGTGCTGCCCCTTCCCATCACTCTCCACATCTCTCCACATCTCAAAAATCTCCACTGGCTCCCAGTCATGAAAGATATACGTTCAAGCTACTCACTCACACCTACAAAGCTCTCCACAACACCGGTGCAACTTACGTCAAGCACCGTCTCAACTTTTACCAACCGACCAGATACCTTTGATCTGCGTCCCAGGCGAGAGCACAGGGGCGTAGCTAGGGCTTGTGGCGCCCGGGGCTATCCCTCAGATTGCCGCCCCTTGGAGGGGGGGGGGGGGTATCTGTAGGTGTGATTTGTATAGTGGAACCCTATTAAAGGGATTTATATTAAATCACCACAATAAAGGGGATTAGCAGGGTAAGTGTGTTGTTGCCTGACTTGCTATTCGTTATGCTAGCCATATCTTTGAAAATGTTGTAACATTTATTCTAGAAAGTACGTGGTACGTTATTAATTATAGTGCCATTACTTTGACTCAGATCATTCCACATACAAATTGTATGCACTCGCACTTGAGGGGAACTATGAGGCCAGATCTATCAAAGGGGTTTGCCCATTCTGTGTCTAGGGGAAAATGTTTTACATATGGTCTATGTTTGCAGACACAGGCACTCAGAAACCCTGCTGCCCAGTGGGAACATAGTTTTAAGGTCTCAATTGCTCAGAAAAACAATGCTGATCCTTTGAAGCAGTGGATTGATGCTAAGACAGGAGAATACAGAGTTACAAATGAATTCAACAACATCATCTTGTTGTTTTATCCTCTTGTTGTACTACACATGATAAATTACATTTGCCGTAGGAATTTATGGATATGACATATTTTGCATTGGGCATCCCTGTCTTTTACCTTACTCCACTTTAAACAAAAGCGTCCAATTAAACCTAATTGCTTCATTCCAAGTAAGGCAGTTTATAACTAGCGCAAAAACATACTGGTACCAATAATGTTTCTGCAAAGCTTTGGTCAAAGTTTAATTTGTTCTATTACATTTCACCTAGGTCTTCCAGTTGGAACATCACAATGAATTTAAAATAAGAAGATTATTTGTTCCTCGGAGGTAGCTGCACGGTTTATGAATGTATTGTATGGTTTATCCAGAAGTTTTGTAAAGCACTGTGTTTTAGTTTGCGACCTTGAAATTGAGCAGAACAGTACTTGCACTGGAAAGGGCAGTTAAGAGTTCGGTCAGTAATGGTAGGCTCCAATGTAATATTCTTTGACACTCCATGCGAGTAGAGTTAAATTATAAACAAAATTCTAATGAATGAAGTGTATAAATATATCACACTTCAGAGTATTTTATGAACCTTGAACTCCTAACCGTATATGATCTCAAATCACATTTAACAACTCACACGAACGTCATTATCATAGAAACACCTATATACTACACCGTAACACAAACATCTAACCATCATACAATATCAAACATCCCAAACTTGTCTACTAACTCAAACCCAAACCGAATACAATTATCTCGAAAAGAGGTTCAGCAGGGTGGAGAACATGGCGGCCGGCTAGGAGGCCTGGTAGCAAGCTCTGTCCAACCAGGCACGCAAGTTGATCAAAAAATGACTTCCGAAACTAAAAGCAAGAAATCTTCCTGATTCAAAAAAAGAAGGAACTTACTGGTTCAAAGGGCGTAATTTCACATCGGTGTAGCCCATGACAGACGCGCCGGGGCTGGGGCAGCGGTTCTCTCGCCAGGGAGCTCTCAAAGCAGGAACCGGCAGAAAATTACATCCGAGTCTCCCAGGAGGGTGCACACACAGGGGAGGGAGGTGTGTGGTCGAGGGCTGCGGCGGGACTACTTTACAGTCGAGGAACCATGGCCAGAGTGATCTATAACTGCTCCAGTGGCAAGCGTCGGCTCGACCATGATTATGCAGCCTGACTTCGGAGTGACCCGGTCGCGACCACACCCCCATGCGCGCAGCGTGCGTGCGCTGCAGGCAGCAGTTGCAAGCAGGTGAGTTTGCTTGCACTTGATCAAACTGTGCAGCCGCCGCGGCGAGGGCACGGCACTGGTGGCCCGTTGCGGCGGCCTTAATAATTTATTTAGGGGCTGGGGACACTGACTGACAAAGTGTCAGACAGTTAGTGTCCCCAAATAAATAACTAAGGCCGCCGTAACGGGCCACAAGTGCGTGCTTGCCGCCTCCAAAACAGTGCCGCCTGGGGCGGTCCGCCCCCCTCGCCCCCCCTAGCTACGCGGCTGCGAGAGCACACCTCCCACGCATCAAAACGACCTAATGCGGAGGATGCTCTTCATCATACCTCACAGTGAGGACCTGGAGCGACCTCCTGAAACACCTCAGAACTTCCCATCCCTCATGGACTTCTGAAGGAACCTCAAGACCTAGATCTTCTAGAAGAAACAAGCATGATCTCCTCTTCCCCCTCTAGCCTGCCCTACTCAGTGCCTTGACACCTTCACAGGTGATTAGCCACGCTATACAAATTCACATAACAAAGCATAACATTAATTTCAAAGGAGCATGCCACAACCTTATTAGTCCGTACATGAGGTCTTGTGCTGCCTGTTCCCATCACTTCCCTTCCAAGATGTACCAGACAAGGACTCTCCCTTCTCCGAAGGGCTCCAGGGCCTGAGCAAGTATTTGCTGTCTTCCCATCTCCTCTCTGGGAAGCTCCAGTGAGAAAGGTTCGCCCAACATCTGCATTGAATTCCCAACTGCATATTCAAATATTTGACCTCCAAGAACTCTTTGACATATGTAAGAAAGCGTGGTCTTCTACTTCCACGCTGTATAGTCGAAGCCTAACTTTAACCCTATGTACAACAGCCACTGTTTCCTAAAATGTACATCATTCGACTTTGGGCTAAATTGCGCATGATTTTTGGATGAGGAAGGCTGGTCCAAATAGAAAGCCTTGTAGAGCGACATTTTCTTGATGAATCAGCCTCCTGCTTGTTTCTCCTGTTGCTCTTTTATGTGAGGTATATCCTCACGGGGAAAAGTTGCTAAGGTACTGTTGAAATGTTTTTGCGAAGTACTTGCAATTTTGTGGAAAATCTGTGTATTTTAAAATAAACCATACTTTTTTTGCACCCTGGTGCCCATATCATGCAGCTAAGTACCACAACAGTCGTAGACAAAGCCTTAGATTTCACCACATCTTTGGTTTGCTACACAGCACCTGTGCTGTTTGGTCGCATTTCATCCAGAGGGTCATGTGACTGCCCTGCGTTGATTTATTTGCCTGTTGGTAGATTAACCCTGTCCCATTTTGGTACATTTGCGTCCGGTTTTGTGAACGCGGCCATCGTCCTGAAGGTAAAGCACACCTTATTACGTGTCCACCCTACCTGCTTATGCTTGGGTTGGCTCCAGGGAAGTCTCCTCACTCAGTTCATTTGCTGCTGTGTATGCTGGCGTGATGTCAATAATTAATGGCCTACCATGGCGTCGGTTCGTGGCTGGGTGGAAGCAGCAAGCACTTCCTGCCGATGACGGCAGCTCTCGTATTCATGTCCTTCACTTTCCCTTGGGTTGTGGTCTTGGCCTTCCGGAGCATCGATCCAGTCTCCTCTTGTTGCCTGACTGGCGACGGGCTCGCTCCAGGGTGACCTTGTAAGGGGGGTTGAATAGTGTAGCCAACCATCCTGCATTTTACAGGTTTGCTGTGCAATCTTTTCTCCTACCCTGCTGCCAGCACCGAGGCACCGCGAGACGCCCACTGTTGCGCCTATTGGTTCCACACCACTTATATGCCTTTCTGAGGACAAGCCACTCTGACTCTTTTGGCCCTATATGAGCTGTGAAAGAGGTTCCTGTTGGTGGCTGGGAAGGAGGATCTGCACCACAGGAGGGGTCCCGCACAAAGTAGCTTCAGGAACACGTTTGGCCATAGCGCTGCAAAACCAGCTTCTTGCCGATAAACGTCCCATAGTTTGTCAATGGATACCTTGTGGTGGGTATATCATGGGGGTATCTTTTTTTGCCCTATACAAAGTCTTTTTCAAAGTACTGACATATTGTCGATCAGTGGACAGAAGTACCGTGACAGTAGGGTTTGCCCAGGATCATTCACTTTGTTAAAGTAGTAGGCCTGAGACCATAACGCACTGCTACTGGCTGGATGCAAAGGTATCGAAGTTTAACCGCTTTTTGCATTTTGGTGAATATGCTATGCGACTGGGCCCTTCTCCCTTGCCAGAGATGCTATGTATTCCATGTCTTTTAAAAAAGACACTTATTAGTAGCTTTTACGTTGATTCTGAATGCTCCATATCTCACCAAAAAGTGAGCAGAGGAATAAGTTGAGTGTCCAAGAGCACACCATTTTGCCAGTCAGGGGGCTGGGATTTAAAAACGTTTATCAAAGATTTACTTTTCGAACTAGGGGACTAGACCAAACTATGGAGGCAGAGATCCTGATAGCAATGCCAGGAGTCTGCAACGCCCAGGGAAATGTCACATTGTGTTGTGAGCCCTGCCCAGCTTTAGAATGCAGTGTTTATTTCCAGCATATTGAGGTGAAGTGGTAAAGCTGAGATTAGTTGCCAAGTAACCTGGTACAATGGCTAAGGCGTACCCACTGGGCCAGGTCTTGTGGCAGTAGATGGTTACTGGGCCGGGTGCATGGTAGAAACTGATATTTACCATTAGCACTATTTCATTCTGTTTGCATACCAGAGTTGCTAAATTGCAAAAGCGAGCAATGAAGATTTACTCTAGGCGGCGGTAAAGAGAGAGAACACAAATACAGTGGGAATGGTAATCGCTTTTATTATGCTCAATCTCCAGTCGAGTTGTGTCTTTTAAGATGGCTTGATTTAGAGGGTGGGGATTTAGAATGAAAACCCCAAAATGAACTATGCTACTCCGCCCTCCGCTCCCCAACAATCTACTTCTGATCTCTCTGCTTACTAAATGTGTTCTATGCGTGCAAAGTGTCCTGCAAAGTAATTATGGAAAGCTGCCCACCCTAGGTTCGAGACAGAACCAGGTGGAGGATATGCTGCGGGGAACCTCTCAGGCAACCCAGGTACCAAGTTTTCAACTTTTTTTTTCTGAGCTTTATATAGCGCGAACTTGACCCGAAGGTATCAGGTACCAGAGCGCTTTACATGAGCACCAGTTCCATTACACAAAGACTCATTCATTTTTGTTAGGCACAATTAGATTAAGTGATTTGCCCAGAATCACAGGCTGTTGAGTGTCATTGTAGAGACTTGAACCTGGTTCCCCAGATTTAATATTGACCGCCCTCGCCGCTAGGCCACAGCCTCTCCCACTTTATTCCATGATAGTCCCAGGGGAAAAGCTACAGACACTGTTGTACTCTTTCCTGTCCAACGCCGTTCCCGCGACATTGCATTGGCCACGCGTGGATTTGTTGCCTGGATTACTTGCCTCATTTTTAGGGAAATACTGGTTGCTGGTTGAAAGTTGAAAACCATGAGTTGACATTAGTGATTCGCGGAGAGACTTGCTTACAGTAGCTGTGCCAGGCCTAGGTACCTGACTGTGGCCTCCCTCTCCAGGTGGAACAGTAGCGTCAGTCAACTAGGTCAGAGGAGTTCCCTAGGACCACAGGCCATTAGTACAATCCAGTACCAACAGACCCTATTCTTAAACCACCCGGGTGGCTACAGCACTCCCTTCCTTCTGATATTCCCTCCCTTCCTTCTGATGTGGCTCTCTTACATGTGGTCCTCTGCATTCTGTGTTGTTCCCTTAAATCCACCATCTACCCAGTGCTTTAAATGAGCCGATGCTCACAGGTACTGAGTACCGGAACTTCTTATTTTTGTCACTCTGAGCACCACAACTTCTCTACTGCCTAGGAGAGCACCGGTACTCATGAAAGGTAGACTCATTGGTGCTAGTGAGCACTATACAGTCGGAGTGGAAACTGTCTCTGACAGTCGAGACCCATGGTTAGCCCTGAGCTGAGCCCCTGCTGAACGATTCAGCATGGGCTCATTTGCATAATGTCCCGGTATTCACCATCACACTGTGTTTGACAGAGCAGGGTCCATTCAGGCCCTGTGCTGTCAATCACATTCACACTAACTCTGCATTTGTGCAAACACTGGAATCGAGGCAGCCCTCTGATAGCAGCAATTAGGAAAGCCATAGGAGGTAAGGAGTTAAAAAAATGGCTTTAATCCCACCTGAGTCTTTTGTGTGTCTGCTTATTGTAATGGTTGGTGGTCTAGTCCTTTGAGCACCCATGCACCACTGACATCCGCAGGCCAGGTGACGGCCGCTCGTGGCACGTCACTTCCGAGCATACTAGTGGTGTGGCCTTATTGTGTACGCAAAGTGCTCCTGCCCCTGCGCTAGGCCCTGCACCCCGCCGGGACCACGAGCTGTCCTGAGGTCGCGACACCACACTGGCGACGAGCGGAGGGGGCCCTACCCTCGCTCGCACCTTGAGCTTCCCCAGAAAGCTGCCGTCTCCTGTGCACGGCAGCGCAGCTGAGTGCCCAGCTGAGTGCCGCCCCATCGCCGGAGCTGCCGCGTGTCTGCGGTACCTACACGCGCTGCCCCTCCTCAGCGGTGGCTGCGTGTGCTGTGCAAAGCCTCCCGGCGGCCAGGAACTCACCCCGCACTCCAGCAGGCCCAGGCTGGGCCGTCTGTGTCAACCACGCCCGCTGCACTGAAGAGCTCCGCTCCACACCGGGCGCCTGCATGTGTCTGACGCCTCAGCTACACAGGAGTGCTCCGGCTGCCGAAGGCCCCTCCCGACTCCCTCTTCTGCCTGCAACAAGCATTGGAATGCCAAGGGAACTCCTCAACAAACACTGGGAACACCAAAAAAAAATTATAATAAAAGAAACAGAGAAGAAAGGAGGTGACACACAGCAGCACAAGACACTCTACTGGCAAGTCAAGTAACGAGAGCATGAGGACACCAGGTGCAGGAGTATCGCGAGAGCGGGAAGGGATCCTGATGCAGCACCACGTGGAGCACACAACACCATCTTTGACCCTGAACTGGCCAAGACGTCCAAGAACAATCCCCACCAGGCACGATGGTAGATAACAATAACGCCGCCGCGCCAGCCCGTATCCCATTCCAGCACACTGCATCAGGAGTCCTACCTCCTTTCAGTGAGCTAGAAGACCCCGCGACAGCCTCACCCCGGTGGAGAACATGGATCGAATGCCTCAACAACTACTTCGTCGCGACCAGGGAGACTGACGAGGCGGTGAAGAGGTCCTTGCTGCTTCACTATGCAGGAGACGAGATCTTCAAATTCTTCAAGCATCTGCCCAACACAGGAGCAGCAGGTGACTATAACGCAGCTGTGACGGCGCTGAATGGCCACTTCGACCCGCAACGAAACCCTGATTTTGACGTTCAAGCTCGGACAAGCCCATCAGAGAGAGGGTGAATCGATGGACATGTTCTACGCACGACTCTGGGAACTAGCCAGCGCGTGCACTGATGAAGACCAGCCAAAAGAAATCAGGAGACAACTAATTAAAGGATGCCGCGACAAGACGTTGCAAGGCCTCATACTGAGAAAACCGAGGATTATGCTGGAGGACATATTAATACTAGCCAGATCACATGACCTGTCCGCGGCTCGAGCAAACGTAATGGACCAAGCCCTAACCAAGGCCCAAGGGAAACCGGACTCAATCAAAACGGAGCGAGTTGATGCGGTGAAGACCAGACCTAGAGGAGACACATTCAAAGGACCAAGAGGAGACTCATCCAGATCAAGATGTGGATACTGCGGCCATGCGCCGCATGCCGCCAAGGACTGCCCCACCCAAGGGAAGACCTGCACCAACTGTGGGATACCAAATCACTTTTTGTCCGTCTGTAGGAGGCGCAACAAGACCCGGGACTTCCGAGGGCAGAAACCCCCAACGCGAGCCATTCGACAACTATCGGTAGCTGACGCTGCACGGACCGACCATGCCCAGAGGAGACCCGCGAAGCACCTGCCAACCGTAGAAGACTCTTCAGAGGAGTACGATGAGGAGGTATACGTAGTCTCTTTCACAAAGGAACTCAAACAACGGCGCCAACCACAACCTACATGCATAGTCCAGGTCGCGGGGACCAAAGTGAAAGAGGTCATTGACATGGGAGCAACAGTGAACGTCATGGGCCTACAACAATACCGAAGCCTACGCCCTCGTCCTCCCGTGGTGCCATCCAAAACCCGAATATACGCGTATGGAGCAGACACGCCCCTGCCGCTGAAAGGGAAAATCTCGGTACCCATCAAAGCAAATGACCTAGAGGTAATGGCGACGATTCACGTCATCGACAGGGAGGCGGACACCCTCCTGAGCAGCCACAGTGCCGAAGACCTAAAACTAATTGCCTTTGCCAGACGGATCAGAGCATACCAGGTGGAAGAACTCCTCGGGCAATTCCCTGAACTGTTTAAAGGCCTTGGGTGCATCAAATGTGAACCCATCAAGCTAAACATTGATAAATCAGTCACTCTGTCGCCCTGCAGCTCAGAAGGATTCCATTGCACATGCGACCACTCGTAGAAAAAGAGCTGGAAGCCCTGGAAGAACAAGGGGTCATCGAAAAAGTATCCAGACCGACACTGTGGGTATCCCCGATGGTCATCGCGGAAAACCCCAAGCAGCCAGGAGCCATCCGCCTATGTATCGACATGCGGCTAACCAATAAAGAAATCAAGAGGGAGCGCCACATAACGTCAACAATTAATGACATCATAACGGATATCAACGGATCCAAATGGTTTTCAAAGATTGACTTAAATGCAGGATATCACCAACTGCCCCTGTCCGAAGAGAGCCGGTTCATCACCACCTTCAGCACCCACCTCGGACTCAGGAGGTACAAACGGCTGAACTTTGGGATATCCTCGGCAGCTGAAGTGTTTCAAAACACCATACGGAAGCTGCTGTCCGGACTACCAGTAGTGTTGAATGTGAGTGACGATATCCTCATACACTCAGCGACAGCCGCTGACCATCACAACCACCTCCGGGACACACTAAAACACCTCAGCGAGCATGGAGCCACTCTACACAAGGACAAGTGCCAGTTTTACCAGCCATCCCTCGAATTCTTTGGCTATATCTTCAATCAGGAGGGCATACAGGTAGACCCGAGGAAGTCGCAAGCCATCAAAGACACCCCCGCACCAACGACACAGACGGAAGTGCGGGGCTTCCTGGGAAGAATTGGCTTGGTAGTTTAGTCTGCCCTGTTCCCATGATGCACTGGGCCAGGGACAGAATGATTTGCATATAGCCAGGTTCTGAGCTGGGATGGTGCAGTGAGATAAATAACGGTGATGGATCAAGCCCTAATCTTTGGACTGGGTAAGAGTGGTTTGCTTAATTCAGACACTCTGTTCATCACCACCCCCTTTTCTGAATCGCTTCCTGGGAATGGCCACCTACTGCGGGCGGTTCATTCCAGGCTTGGCCACCCGAAGTGAACCACTACGAGCCCTCACGAAGGTAGATGCAACCTGGCACTGGGGCCCAAAGGAGGAAGAAGCGTTCCAAGGGATAAAGGATGCCCTTCTTGGAGAAGCCACACTTGCCTACTTAAACCCCGCGAAGCGAACGGAAGTGCTGGTGGACGCAAGCCCAGTAGGACTTGGGCAGTGTTGGCTCAAGAGCGTGAACCAGGAAAATGGGCCGCTCTGGCGCTCGCCAGCAAGGCCCTCACCCCTACCAAAGTTAACCTGCTTTGTTTATAAAAACGCATTTCTCATATGTTTTGGTTTGTGCTGCAACTGGTATATAAGCCATTAAGTATGATCATGTCTTGCCCTTAGCCCCGCCCCCTGGCCCGCCCACTCTCCACACCTCTAGCTCATTTTAATGAGCACATGCACTTATTGTTTCCCATTTAAAGCACTGCCTCTACCCTCAGCCTTTGACTCCCCTGCCCTTATTCTGATCGCTGCCTCTCTTCTCTCTCGCCCAGCCCCTTGCCACTCTGTTCCCTCCTCGTCACTCCGCCACACAGACCATCTGTTGCACATTCCTTCTAAACAGGCCGCTCTAATGAGGACTAGTGCGCGCGTTTGGGCAGATTAAACCAAGGCACTTTCTCCTTCTGGTACTGACGTCACCGCTTCTGTTTACTTCAAAAGGAGGTTGAAGCCAGGCTTTTTCTATGACCACGTTCAGGCGCCCGGTGATAAAGGACACACCTCCAGTCTGTCCTCCCGTGTGCCATGGTGTGTTTGCTGTGCGTGATGGTGTTTTTTGCGTGTGCATTTGAGCGTTTTATCAGTGTGTTTGTATATATAGTGTGTGCCTGCGTTGTGTGTGTGCTGTATGTATTTGCTTCTGCTTTATATGCTTGCATTATGTGTGTGTGACTCGTGGGTTGTAAGTGGTCATGCTTGTGTTGTGTTTGTGTGTCGTCTGTGTTGTGTTGGTACTGATGTGTGTCATTGTTTATTCCCCTCCGTGCTCTGCCCTAGCTCTCACCTTCGCCCCACCCCACCAGTCCTTTCTCTTGCAGCAGCTAGGGCTTATTGTAATCTTCCCCTTCTGACAGCTGGTGCTGACAGAGGCTGTTCTGGCCCAGGGGGTGCACCGAGCCGTTCAAGGGAAGCCTGTAAGTCTCTCTTGGGGGAACCAAGCAAGCTTCTTAGGCAAGTGGCATTATGTAAGGGTCAGCGGCCCTTCTGACGCAGAAGGGAAGCCCCTGGTCGGGTCATTATGACGCAGCACTCCTCTGACGCTGATTGATCCAGGTGCACTCTCTGTAATGGGTGGCAGGGATGAATCTAGATGTTGTCACCAGATAGCAGTCCGAAATAAGATGCTAAAAGTTGTCATGGCACGTGCACACTAGGCCCCAGAGTTATGTAATAGTACAGCGCCTGTGTCCAGTAATGTCCTACGTGGCAATGTCTTGGTGCTCTGGACCTGTCGGTTTTCTAATGTCTGTAAACAGGCTAGTCGGTGGGGCCAAAGTGCTAAACAAAGTGTCAGGATGTCACCAATCTGAACATCGGCCTTATAGCCCGGGAACTGGTGAGTGGAAGGTAGAAACAAACCAGCATAGACGGCCGAAGCTGAGGACTAAAGAGTGCCTGGATGCAAACATTTCCAAGAAGTGGAGCTGAAGAGACAAAGGAGGGGAAAGAAAGGTGCTTGTTGGGGGGCTGGGTGTGAAATGTGGTCGTCAGAGACAACCAGGACACGTTTCCAGGAGCCATGTTTCCATGTTTTAGTTTAGAAGTGTTCTTATAATGCTCTGTACCCAGCTCTGTCCAATAAGGCCTTGTAGTGACCCTGGCGTGACACTTCTCTGTCCTTTGGGATCAGCTATATTTGTTGTTAAATCAATCAATCAATCATAGGTTTGTTAAGCGCAGCTACTCACTCAATGGGGTCTCAAGGCGCTGGGGGAAGTGGAGGGGGTTCTGCTCCCGGATGATTTGTCGAAGAGGTCCATCATGACCCCTACACTCTAAGGCTATATCCTCGGAGCTCGATCTATAAGAAAGCCAGCTTTAAGCCAACTAACTCATTGTATATGGTTCCTGACACAAAAAAATACTTTGTTGATTGTTGTGATAGGTAAGGCCCACTGTTTCAGTGATCTTGGCGTGTACAAAGGTCAACTTACTCGATTTCAGACACAGGAGCTAAGCTTCCATTACATTTTTCAAAGCTTTGTCTTGCCCAGTAACTCACCACCCTCACGAGAAGGAAGGGATGGTGACCCTACCACTCTCCCATAGGATCATTTTCATAGAAAGGGTCCTGAACATGTGGCCAAGCAGGGGGACATGCTCATCACTGACCGTGGATGGCCGACTGCAGATGCTCCCATTTCGGGCAGCAGACGACACTCACCGGGTGGATTTGAGGGAACCTACAATGAAAAGGACAGTGCTCTGGAGAAGCTTTTCTTGTTACTAAGGGTTTGAGGGAGACCAACAAACAGAGCAGAGTGGCATAGCTTTCCAAGGCCACGAAAAGGACTTCAGTCCCAGTATTGTATTGTATTGTATTGTATTAGTATTGCATTTACATAGAGCTTACTACACCTGATGAGGCGTTGGGGCACTTTTTCGGCAAGTAGCACGCTACTCCGAAATCCATAAAGGATTAGTGCTGAATTGTTTAAGTGAAATATGAAGGTAATTTGAATAGTGGACATGTTGGTTAGTTATATGGATTGAGAAGGATAGTGGAGGGATGGAAAAAGGAAAAAGTTTACATTTATAGAATGCTTGATACCCCTGATGGGGTGCTGAAGCGCTTTTTCGGCGAGCAGCACGCTACCCCGAAACCCATAAAGGATTAGTGGTGAATTAGTATACTAAAATATGAAATTAATTTGAGAGGTGGGTAGGTTAGTCTGTTATTTGGATTGAAAAGGATAGTGAAGAAATAGAAGAGGGAAGGATTTTGAAATATTATTATTATTTTGGTTTTTTTTGTTTTGGAGCTCATAGCAGTCGGAGGAGGCTTGGGATGAGTAAAAGGGAGGTGGATGGGGATGTGTAAAAGGGAGGTGGAGGGGAAGAGTCAGATGGAGGGTTTAGAAAGGCTTGTTTTGGGGTTTTGAAATAGTAAAAAGAGGTATGAGATGGTGCAAGGAGGAGTGGAGTAGGGAACAGTCTTGAAAGAGGTATTGTGGGGATCATAGTAGTGGTATGGGGTTTGAGATGAATGAGAGAGTGAAGGTAGTGGATATATTGATAGAGGTATAGGGTGAGAAATGGGGTGGTGCATTGGAAAGAGTAGTAAAAAGAGGTTTGAGATGAGTCAGAGTGTTGAGGTAGAGGATATATTGAGAGCAGTATAGGGTGAGAAATAAGATAGTGCATTGGATATGCTGAATTAGAAGAAAAGTAATAAATATATAGATCCATAAGTACATGGAAGGTATATAGATGCATAAAGGAAGTAAGCATATGTAGATTAAAGATGCATTAAATAAATTGGCTTTCAAGTGTTGTTGAACTTAAAATTAATTTTATTTATTTATTTATATATATATATATATATTGTAATCCAATAGTGAAGCATTTGTAGATAAATAGTTATGATAAAAGATGTATTTATTTATGCAGTCACTTATATACATGTTAAAAACAGAATAATGAAACTATCAGTAATATGTTTATTTGTTTTGCAGAACTAATTTATATATATATGTATATTTTTAAACATAATTATTCTACAAGTTTATACAAAGCAATACACATATATAGGTACATATCTATAGTACAAATAAATGCTTATATGTAGAGGGATAGTAGTCAGTCAAAAATGATTATACTCACCAAGCCTGTAAAATATTTCAAAGGACAACGCTTAATATATTTAATAGAGACAAGAAAATCCAGTCTCGTGGAAAAATGTGTTCAAGACCACACAGAATTGGGGGCTAGAGAGAGGTTGAACCCTTCAGGGCTCTGAGCTCCACTCCGAGGGTGGATTTCTGAATGTGTCAGGAAGCAAAGAGCTGGCGTCGGCGGTTCGTTACACATTGAGTGCTTAGGCCTTTCAGTGAGAGTCACTGTATCCGACCCACTTATTCTAATCCCTTTAGGATTTCCTCTCTACCGATGACGCTTTGATAAGCCACAAAGCAGAAACCACTCACTGTGTCAGCCGCCATTATGCTTAAGCGTTAGGTAATGTCACCTCTCCACGCTTCAGTGCGGCAGAGAATGTCCACATGGGTCGTAAGAGCCAGTGAGACGGTATTTACTTCTGTGCCTGGTGTGCATGTAATATCTATATAGATCTCTTTCTGTGTTTACAAATATGTATTACATGCTTGGGTGTCTTGATTGCAATAAATGCAGCGATATAAAATCCATATTTATTAGGTGACCATGACATGTGGAAAATGTTCCACAGTTCCTTGTAAAATGTTTTTCATCATCGTGATGACAGTCCCAAAACTACTGTTTAGCTCTTTAACATTGTCAATGGTACAAGATTTATGTTTCAGTGGCTACCACATTATACAGTAAGGTTATCTAAACTATGTGACAGAAATGTAAATTAACCGCCACATTCTCTGGCAGTGTTATTTTTATCCATTTATGCTATAAACAACTTTTTTGTGAAATTTGCAAATTATATGGCAAATTATGTTGCAAATGTGGTAATGAGGGACATGCTGCAGCCACATAATTTCATACATCCATTGACTATCACCATTGTACATTGTTTTATTAGCAATTTGTGAAAGGTAAACCAATACTAAACATTCCAATTCCAACCCATTTCCATTGTTAGCTGTACTTTGAATAACACAGCTTATTTATGCTAATTTCTCCAAAGTAAACACAATCTATAATATAGATAAGGGGTTTCATTTAATATAGTCCGATAGTATCATCCCTGGGAGCCTTTGGCGACATTTGATGACGTCAATAGAACCTCTCGATGGCAATACTGCCCCAGTTGTCACGTAGGTAGCTAGAATTAGGACCATAATTTTATAGGAAAAACTGTTCTTGACCTGCCTATATTTTTGGCACCCTTTGACGGATCCTAAGGAATTTTTACAGGAAAAGTGTGCCGGTGATTCTTGTTGCGCATAGAAAGTTTCAGGGTGATCCATTAACCGGGGGCTGAGAAAAAGGAGGGTGGGTAAAAAGGTGTGTTTCCCATGTTAATTTCCATAGGAGTTTTGAAAACTACTACATCCTGAACCGCTTGACGGAATTACACATTTATATGTAGTATTTAATATACATGGTTACAAACTCACATCCCATGGTAGACAAAATATACCATGTGGCTCCGGACCCCTGAAAAAATAATACAAAACAGTTTTCTTTATATCGATTCACAAATTCACTCAATCACAACCAAACACATTCATACATCACCCAAAAACAACCAATATTCATATCTGGATCATCGGGAGACTTAGAACATATTGGTCTTCACAGTCCGGTCATATAAATTGGTACAACAGGGTTTGGACAAAAAATACTACATATAAATAAAACTGTATGTTTTTATGGTCTTATATCAAAAAAATTAATGAAAAAAATGACATGTATTTTGAGAACTATTTATGAACAATAAATTATGACACATACATTATATTGTCAAAGTGTGGAATTGTGCAAATAATAAGGTGTAGCCCATACTAGATGTTTTTCTAAAAAGTTAAAGAAATAGAGGTCGTGAGGGAGTTTGTTATTTATTTCTCAGCTGTGGTCCCTCTTCTCCCTGACCTTAGTTTCCTTTAGGGGGGTCCCCCTTACTAGTAATAGAAATCTGCAAAATACCCTTCCAAAATGAAAAGAGAACTCGGCACTCTTGTATCTGCGAGATACATAATCCTTTATTGTTGTTGAGGAGCAATCAACACGTTTTGAAAAAGCTTGTTCATGATATTGGCTGCCATATTTTGAAATTCGTTTAAACACCTCTTCCCACGAAATCACCACTGAAAACAGAAATGAGCTTAAACATAAGACAAAGGAAGAAAAATATCAGTGCAATCCTGTAACCTTTTACCATTCTGGTACTCGTTTTGTATGTCAAACTATAATATACATTGTAATGATCCTATATGCTACATATTATATGATTCAAAAATTGTATGTCAGCAAAGTGATTAATAAATACATTTCCATGTATCATAAAGTGAATGCTAATATCATTTGCTTCATATCAAATTCATCATAAGGTCTCATATTTGCTCAAAACATATGAAATGTTGTAAACAATCTTAATTTCTTCATATCTCATCCAAATCCTCATGTCTCTCATTGAACCTCAGTGGGTTATTTAGCCATTTAATACAGCCTCTTCCTTTTATTACCTAAAAAAACATATAGAAATCAAATCACCAAAAAAAACATATAGTTCAATTCCATCTCACTAAACACGTCCTATGTCGGGTCACCAAAATGTATTAATATTCATAAAAAGACATATAAATCTTCATCAACTCTTCATCAACATTCAGCCCTTTGGGTTCTTTAACATCCATTTCAAGAATCAGTGTGGCCTCTAATTTCTTCAAGTCTTTCTGGGAAATGTTGTGCACAGGGTGACAGTTTGCTTGGTAGGGGCGTGGGAACCTAATGAGGCTTAGTTGTCTAGAGGGAAAAAGCTGTGCACAGGGCGAAGGCTATGTGTAGCTGCCTGGAGGGAGTGGGCTATCTGTAAAGACCTCTGCTCAGGGTGAAGGCTGTACCTAGTAGGCGTCTGACCACCTACTGTGGCTTGGATGTCTGTAGGTAGGGGAGTCTCCATGAAAAAGTGTGCTGATTCCAAAGGATGTGCATAGTAGGGCCTTGGTCACCTAATGGAGTTTGTGTGTCCAGAGAGAGTGGAATACAGTCTAATTATTTTATATAATCACATGTTTATGTAATGTATGCTTTACATGATTCTGCATAATTTTGTAAATATTTACATATTTCAAAAGCCGTACTGATTGTAGAGTAAATTGAAAATCAGTATGCTGGATGTCAGTGATGTCTTCAATCCTGTCATTCAACATGTCTTGAGTGATATAATGTGTGAGGTTATAAGCAGCACACTAGCTAAGTAAACAATAATTTGTGAATGTCAGTATTTTTCCCCCAATTTTAGAATGGCATTTTTAACTGACATTTCCACCTAACTAATAACCTCACTCTGAACTTTGTTTTTTTCGGTTCATTTCTAGGTGTTTTAAAGTAACAAATTATTACCCCTCTTAATTATACCATCACTTTAACCATTGTGTTTTTTAGATAACACCTAGATTTTTTTAACCAGTTTACCGCAGCGGTAATTCCGACGCGGTGCGGGCGTAAGACGGAGTGGGCGGGGCTGCGTCGGCCAACAGTTGTGCGCAGCACCCAGCAGGTAGTGCTTGCGAGCACAGAAGGGGTTAATGTAAAGTAAAATATTACTAACATATCTAGCTGTACATAATAGGCCCTTGGATATGTAAGGAGGCTTGAGTGTGTGGTGGGGGGTCCGTGAAGAGCTACACAGAGAGCGCTACCTTTGCATAGTAGTGGTTCCCCCACCTAACTGAGCTTTGGGCCTGGAGGGAGGGAGCTCTACACACAGTCTGCGCACTGAGAGTAGACTGTGCGTAGCTTGCCCATCTAAGTTTACTTGCGTGTCTAGAGGGAGTGGACTCTGTGAGAAGTTGGCCTGATATATAGTGCTCACTATTCTAGTGATCACTTTGAATCATTCCAAAGAACCCTTATTGATGATTGGTTGTAAGTCAACCTTATAGACCAGCTATCCTAGTAGCGTGGACAAAAGCAGTCTTTAGGCTAAACTCTAGAGGGCGTGTTAAGCCAGCTGTTTTACCATCACATATACCCCTTGAACACCAAGTGAAAGGAAACCACACAAGTTGTTATAAAAATAAAGTATATTTATTAATAACAAGTCTACCCTGAACTCTTTATGAGTCAGGGAGCTAAGCACAATACAAAACTCTTAAGAAAATACTGCAAGTTGCACAAATAACACAAATGCCCGAGAGGCACGAAAAACCATATACTCTAAAAGTGGAATGCGAAATACTAGCAGGTAAGTAACACGATCCAGGGGCTTCAGGACCGCTAGGACTACCTTACTGAACCCTAAGGTTAGGATCAGGAGGCCTAGGGAACTCGGGTGCAGAGTGTGAACTCTTATGCGGGATGCGGGACAAAGTCTATGGATGCTAGTAATTCTAAAGTTACTGTTTCCAGACGAATCCGACTAGGTAGACTAAAAACGAAAAAGGATCTGGACACTAGGATAGTGAACCTGCGTTGGAGCACCAAAATGCTCGGGTTACCTAGCCCAGGGGCTGTGGCTGCATAGGGTTCAAATGACGTCGGGAATCCTCATTGTAGTCTATGGAGACTGAAAGAAGATTTTGCTGGCAGGCGACCAGTGAAGATGTTCGGTGTGATCCAAGGCTGGATCAGTGATGAAGACGACCTGAAAGCAGAGGGGACTTAGTTCTCAATCACTAGCCAGTGATTGTGTGGGCACCAGGATGGCACCGGATGAGGTCACCGCGATTAGGTGAGTGGGTGACGCTGGACTCTGCAGTCACACGGGCCAGGAGGCGTTGTCGGCGTCCAGGCTGGAGGTGCGAGCTGTCCCACTATGGTGTCTGCTGTCGGCGATGCTGGATCCGAGATTGGATCAACAAGCCTTGGCAAAGGCAAGCCCACGCGGTGGAGTCAAAATGGCGTCTGGAGGGGACCAGGTGGGTCCAGGGCACTTCTTGTTGAACAAGGAGCAAGGGCCAGTCTAGAGGACCTAGACCAGCGGTGAAAACGTCGTGGTACGTCGTCAGGATGGCCACTAGCCAACGGGCAAGTGACCGGACAACGTGGCAAGCAGCAAAGAAGCAGAAGGGCCCCACGCAGATCTCGTGGATGCTGGGGGGCTGGACTTCGGTGCGGAAGCTGCTCAGGGTTGGGGCTTCCCAAACCCCAGTGCACTCACTAGAGGATCCCTCGGCGGTCGTGCTGGTTAAGCGTTGTGCAGGTCTTGAAGATGGCCGGTCCCACGCGTCTCGTCGCACCCACGAATCTCAGCTAGGCTGATGATGCAGGTAGAGGTCAGAGATGGCTGGGAATCCGGGTCTCGTCGAGCTGGTCAGTCTTGATCCGGAGGATGGACGTGCAGCAAACCGCAACCGCTTAGGTGGTGCCTGCTGGTGCAGGGTGGCTACTCCTTAGCCACAAGGGAGAGTCTTCAGAGAATGTCAAGAGTTCCTTTCGTGGAAAGTAGTTCAAGATTCAAGATTATCTAATCTGGGAAGGGGGCCCACGCCTACCTTTATCCTAAGAAAAGGGGCTGGCACGCGACTAGGTCCTGCCCATGGGTGGGACCAGGAGGTGTGTGGTTACACCCCTCTCCTTTGTCCGGTCTCTCCCCAGCTCAGGGGCTGGGTTGCCCCTGGAACTGGTTTGAGCCGGCATATGCACAGTGAGCACCGGGGTGCCACTTGCAGTCACCTTCCTCTCAGCCCTGCCTACCTGGGATACACAAAATCCTGTCTGGGATGGTGCTGGCACCGCCCCTGACAGGAAACCCTTTGTCCTAGCCCTCCTCGCTGGAAGGACTCCCAGCAGCAGGAGGTCAGACTTGTGTCTGTGGTGGCAGCATCCACTTTGTGATGCTGAGGCTCGAGTTACCTTTAACTGGGGTTCACAGTTACATACATGTCGTGTCCCTCTAGAAGGGTGGAATGCTAACCCCGTCGCCAGAATTGGCGAGGGGTTAGTATTCCAATTCGTATGACACCTTACTCGACATGTTTTGATAATGCTATGCCAAAGTTAGCATTTGACCGCGAGGTACATAATGCACTTAAGAGTATATGGTATAGCGTTATCATGGAACAGCTATTAGGACTTGGTTCCGCAAGTTGCAAACGGGCTCAGCTCATGCCAGAGCACCATCTCACATAATTCCAAGCACTCTGCCTTCAGGATTGATAAGGCCTGCCATAGGAGTGACTGATCGGAATATATGTGTCCATTTTAGGGTTAGCTATAGGAATACTATATCTAAAGCAAAGGGTGTTTACACCACCTTGCCCCAGCTGTCGTGCAGCCAGTTTTTTCAGATTTGGGTGGCCAGCCAGGGGTGGCATAATACATGCTGCAGCCCCTGGTAGGTCCTGGGTGCACCTATGCCCTGGTTACCTAAGGTACACTGTACAGGGACTGATAAGGTGACTCAGTATCCAATTAGATATGTATCTAAGGTACATGGAATCCATTTTACAGAGAGAGCAGTGGGCCTGGGGTCCTGAATAGCAGGGTCCCAGGTCAACTAAGTCGAAAAACCAGCAAAACAACAGGCAAAAAGTTGGGGGCAACCATAGTCAGATATCCACCTTCCTACAGACTCTGCGTGTAGTATCAAGAGAGGTCAGACTAGTGTAGTAGGGGTATGCCCACCTAATGGGGTCTTGGTCCCTGAGGGAGTTGGCTCTCCGCACAGTCAATGCACTGGGGGCTGGCTAAGTGTCTCTATTGGTCATGGAACGCCTGCGGTGACTGGGAGTATCATTATAAAGCAAGGGGTATTTTATCGCAAGTAATATGTGGGTTTCTGCATCGTCCTTCACTGACATGTGGCACCATGTCATGGGTGTCACCTTCCACCAGACCGTGCGTTCTATCCAAGGGCACTTTGCATTTTAGGATTTTCAACGTTGAAATCAAAACTACATGTCCCAGAATGCAACCTGCTGCAGGCTGAAAAGACAGAATTGGCTGGGCATCTTGGTGGCTCTATTTAGGCATTTTGCAGGAACCAGAAAGCATTGCCGGCCCATCCAGAATAAAAATCTTTTTTTTCATGGGTGAAAAGTAGAAGAGCTAATTCCTCTAAACTGCTGTGGGCTGGCACAGCTCGCTTCTGCAGGCAGCTTAAGTGAGCCTGCTTTAGTAAATGAGGGAAGTTGGAACGTGGCCCCACGCCGCGTCTGTAAATAGACCGTTTATTTTACAAACTGCTGTTATACACAAGGAGTGTTGGGCTCACAGCCACCAACTTCCTTCCCTCTGAGTGAAGGCTGCTGTGCCCCTGAGCACGTTTACATCACGAGTAACTTGTAACAACTCGATGTCAGAACGTACCTGTAATAAGAAAATAGAACTCAGTAGAATATGAGATCACAGTCTCACTCATATTAGAATAATGTTACATAATTGGTCACTGTAAATAACCATCAGCCCAGACGTTCTGATTGCAGCAGGTCCATCAAATGAGACCTGTTGTGGTGGGGTAACAGTAAGAGATGTTCTTGAGAATGCTATAGAGTGGTAGAGCTCCATTGGCAAGATCTACCTCAAGGTTTACATATTACAGTTCTCAGCATACAGAATCAGCTGCTTTATTCCCTGGTGTTTGTTTCTTCCACTTTCTGGGTCACCCACACAGGTGAAACTTCCTGTGTCGTCAATAGGTGAAAGGTGACTTTGGCACCTGTTCTTACTTCCTAAATACCGCGTCTGGGTAGGTACTCACCGAGCTAAAAGTTTCCTAACTCTGGTGCCAAGCTGTATGCTTGAGGAAATTGGAAGATCTACGCACCTTGTTTGCCAGTTTGGCTCCGCCCACATGAACACGAATGTTAGCTCTTCAGAATCTATAAGCCATGCAAAGGGGAGGAGTGAGAACTGATCTCAAACGTGGCCACCACATATAAAGAACCTTGGGGGGGTGGGAGGCATCCTCTTTGGCAAGGCTCAGAGAAGAGAGGAATAAGTGAAGAACCAATACTTTGTTCCAAAAGACTATTTAGTATCTCCCGAGAGACCACTGCATACCTACAATGAACCCTTGTGTAGACCACAGCAGATCCTTATGTCCATCCCTAGATATCCTGGCATAGACCACAGCATATCCTTATGTGTATCCCAAGATATCCTGGCATAGACCACAGCAGATCCTTATGTGCATCCCTAGATATCCTGGCATAGACCACAGCAGATCCTTATGTGCATCCCTAGATATCCTGGCATAGACCACAGCAGATCCTTATGTGCATCCCTAGATATCCTGGCATAGACCACAGCAGATCCTTATGTGCATCCCTAGATATCCTGGCATAGACCACAGCAGATCCTTATGTGCATCCCTAGATATCCTGGCATAGACCACAGCAGATCCTTATGTGCATCCCTAGATATCCTGGCATAGACCACAGCAGATCCTTATGTGTAGCCCAAGATATCCTGGCATAGACCACAGCAGACTCTTATGTGTATCCTAAGATATCATCGCATTGACCACAGTAGACCCTTCCGTGTATCCCAAGATATCCTGGCATAGACCACAGCAGACCCTTAAGTGTATCCCAATATATCCTCGTATAGACCACAGCAGATCCTTACGTGCATCCCAAAATATCCTCGCGCTGCCCATAAATACCTTCCATAGCCTCTGTCTGATGCTCAGATTGCCATTAACAGACCATCATAAAGCAGAACCTCGAATAGTCTGAAGCCACTCATGTAACTGGTAAAAGACTTTTCCTAAACCTTGAAGCCTTTCACAGGCCTCCGCTGCCTCTCATAAAGTCCATAACAAACACTTACAACCTCCAAACTAACCTAATACAACAGGCCCTCGTGTAGCTGACAGAGACCGATAGACCCTTTCAGTGCCAAAGCCAATCCATTACTAAATCTCAAACAAACTCTCATTTTGATGCTAACAGGCCTCATGTTTTTGCAGAAGACTCTCACAGTGACCCTACAAACGCGTACATAATCTCTGCCAAATGTTTATATATCCTTTGAAGGCCGCCTCATACTCCCAATAGACCTTCACATAGACCCTAACAGACCTTCAGACAGCCAGAAACCACACTTTATATAGTACACAACCAGACACTAACCTTGCTCTCCACTGCTGCCACACAGTCCCCGAAAGATCCTCTCTTGGAATACTAAACGTTCCTTACATAGCGCTAAGAGCCCTCTGTTACCAGTGCCCTTTGCATGTCGATCTCTCTGTTTCACGGTCGGTGTCATCTCACTACTCATGCTGCAATCCTCTCTGTGCTTATGTACTGTCTCTTTACATTTTATCTCCCAGACTATGCCGATGTCCTTTCCATGCCCATGTGGATTCTGTATACATTTGTGTCTTATCCCTGTTCTTGTGTCGATGCCATTGATATTGCCTTTTCCGCTTCGATGTCCACTCAAAATCACTATCCTTTCTGTATGGAGCTTGAGTCTGTGCCCATTTGCATGTCCTCTCCATGTTGATATCCTATCCATCTTGATGTCTTTGCTGTGTGGAAGTCATCTTCATGCCTATGTTGTCTTTCTCTTGATGTCCTTTGCGCATCAATATCTGTGTCTGAGTTCTCTGTGCCTATGCCGTATCCTCTCCACATCGATGTTCTCATCTCTATGATATCCTCTCAATGTCGATGTCGTGCCTGTGCTCATGTCTTCCAAGTTCCATTTTTAATGTTCTCACTGTGCCACAGTCTTCTCCAGAGGCATGAACATGCCGTCTCTGCATGTATAGCTTCTTTACCTTAAAGTCCTCTCCGTGTTGATATCCTCTCCATGTCGATGTTCTTTATGTGCTGATATTCTCTTGTAACTCTGTTCTCTCTGCATCAATGTCCTCTCTGTGTCGATCAATTTCCTTACTGTGTATCCTCCTTGTTGATGTCTTCTCTGTGTCCATATCCTCACTGTGCCCTTGTTGATGTCTTCTCCTCATTAGCAGCTATTCTGTTTCAATATCTTCTTCTTATCGTAGTTCACTCAATATAAGTAACCTCTTCATCATGATCTCCTCTGTATGTTGCGTTCCTCTCTGTTGATGTCTGTTCTGTTCTGATGTCCACTCTGTCTCCTCTCAACAACGTCTCCTCCATGTCAGTGTCCAAGCCTTCTCCGATTTGATGCCCTCTCTTTGCGCACGTCATCTTTGATATGTGTCGATGTCTCTCAATGTGGTTGTCCTTTGGATCAAACCCTTTCTTTCAGTGTCCTTTTCACACCGTAGTCATGACTTGCTCAGTTTTTTTTATTAGGTAAGCAAACACAGGACCATTGTTTTAAATCAACATGCCTGTGTAAGTGATAGGTAGACTTACACTCTGTCATGACACATTGTCTGCATGTTCAACAGTATGTCTTGGGCCTTCTGATATCCACATACCAAACAATAAGCAGCTATTCGGAGAAATTGCTTTCTTATAAAAAAAGATTCATATAGCTCTTTGAGAAGCCATGTCTTGTTCACGTTTTTTGCGAAGCGGTGCTTTCTCTCAATGGTATATCATAAAAGGAATGGTGTTTTTGGAGACTTCTTTGATTTTTATAGAAGACTGGTGCCTTCAATGAAAAGCCTGTGCATGACCGGAGGCTGTCCCAACCCTCCTTGCCTTACAGGGACAGTTGTGAGCTAGGAAATCGCCAACTATTCCCCAGTATGCCCGACCACCATTATTGGCATGGGCCATGGTAATGAAAGCCTCAATTAGCCCCAGAATGTGGCCATGGCTTCCATCATCTGGCACTACTGGAAGCTAGTGGAGGAACCACCCTGTACCTCACCCTCTGGCTGAAAATAGCAGTGCTGAAAAGGGCCGGCCGTGACTGCACATTTGCCAGCCCTTGGCACTCTTCGTCATGGTGCTTTGCCCGGGAACAGCCCTTAGGAATATCTGTGCCCAGATGATGCCAACTCCAGTTCCCAGCACCCTGGGTTTGGCTGACCTTCAAGCCTTTTTGCCTCGCTTGTTGACTTTCAGCAAAGCCTTCACTCATGTGCTACCCATTTCATTAGAATAACTGCGTATACTGGGTTCTTCATAGCCAACTTCTTTTTGAGATCCATGTCTTTCTTCTTAATATTTCTGATGATGTGATATTATCGACAAGTTATTTTAGAAATTGAACTGTGTTTTGGGGCTTAAATAGCTACTAAGTAGAAAAAAAACATAACAGACATTTAGAACACTTAAAACAATGATTCCAACATGGAGAATGCTTGAAATAACTTTGGAATGTTGAGCGCTCGATTGAAAACAATGGAGTGCTTCTAATGGCCAGTAGAAGCCCGGAGCATCAACATTCCACGGTTTAACAAATGCCTCGGGAGCCAGAGGGGATTTCAACTCCCTTGGACTCCGTTATGCCTTTGTTTTACAAATTAGACCATTCTGCCCTTTAGGGGCGGAATGTTTTAATAGCCTTAAAGCCCTCCGTAGCAGGCTCTGCCAGCCATTAAAGGCCCTCTCCCTTTTTAAAGGACCTCGTCTTCGGCTCGGGCCTGTAGCGCTGGACCAGGAGCCCACTACATCGAGCTCTCAGGCTATAATAGAAAAACAAATTACATTCTAGAACACACATACATAAAAATCCGAAGTAACTTGATTGAAAAGTATAAAATATATAAAAAGTACAAAACATTCACATCATGTTGTCTGGTCTGAAAGAGGCCCTAGGTTCTTCTTGATTTTGTGCATTATTGGTTTTTATCTTTTCTCAGTTAATCTGATTTCCAACTGGCACTCAAAAATCACTAAGAATATGCCCTCTTGTTTTTTTAACTAGATTTAAATCTTTGTGTTCTAGAATTGTAAACATTCTCCTGCTTCATATTGGAATGATAGAGAATGTACTTATTAGAAGTGTTTACTTGCTTGTAAATCTACTTCCTTTAACATTTTCTCCTTTGCCTCCTGTTTTAATAAAACTAAATGTTTCTGATAGTTTAGATTTTTTATGTATTGTTCTTCTGCTTCCACCGGGGATTCTTTAATGATCTGCCTATCAATATCTCGCCGAGCCCCTTTTCTGTTTTTATCAATGTGACTTACACCTCCTGTGCTTCTAATAAATCTAAGTTTTGGTGGATTCAGAATTTCAGTGAATTGGGGTCCTCAATCTCCAGACGCCTTCGAATGTAATTGTCTTCCTTCAGATTTCTCTCTTTCCTGATATTTCATATTTTGTGAATCTCAGAATTTCAGTCACATTGTGATTGACTGATTTTCCAAAATCTGTGGACCTCGGGCAATCTGTCTTCAAACCTAGTTTTGTTGATCTGTTTGAAAGGCCCTTGGAATGTAAGAAAAGAGATGTAGAAATATGATAAGAGGCATTTATGCACCAATACAGTATGCTAAATGTAGGTTAGCAGGATGCCTTGTGTTGGACATTGGAGGAGAAATATACCTTAGAGTTATTTAAACACCTCTGACTTCACATGCACCAAAGGGGGTACGTTTATTCCAGGAGCAGTGTTAGTCATAATGGCTTTTGGACAAATGTAATGGTGTAATAGTCTTTTCAGAATGAAGACAGTGCTGAAGACTATGAAGAGCTTTGGGCGTCAAAGAGATGTGGGTGTATATGTTTTTATCATATATCTCCCGCTCTCTTAATCTGTTTCTCTTTTCCTATTCCCAGTTCCCCCATGTGTGTCCCTGACAGTAGCACACTGGTCGTGTTTTTTCTGTGCGATGCATGCATTACATGTTCATTGGGTTTCACTAGCTGCAGGCAATATTTTGTCCCAGTCAAAGGCAATGTCAAAATCTGAGCTCTCCTTTCTGACCAGCAGGGGGGGGAGGGGAGCAGGGCCTGAATCCGTTGTTGGTCGATAAGTCTCTGCTGACCTTATTCACGTGGCGCTCAAATATAGGCCAGGCTGATGGGAGGCTGCTGAGCTGACCCAATTCATTGCTGGGAACGGGGTCTCTGCTGGACTCTTGATACGAGTACCTCCCTGCATGGGGTATGGTGCAGGTACAACCTCCCTGCACGTGGTATGGTGTTGACGGGACCTCCATGCATGTGGAGTGGTGGGAGAACCCATCTGCATGTGAAGGGGTGGCAGAAGGAAATATCTGAATTTGAAGGGATGCTGACTATAACTCTCAGCAAGTGGAGGGAAGTTGGATGGACCTCCCTGATTGGTGAGGGCCATGTACAGGACTTGTCTCTTTGTTGAAGGGCGTATGTAGGACCTTCCTGCATCTGGAGGGCTTCTATCTAAACCCCCTGCATGTTGTGTGGTGATATCCATAGCTCCCAACGTCTTAAAGGGGGCTGGTAGGACCTTCTTTGCAGAAAGGGCGCGGGAGCTTTCTGTAGGCATGTGGGTGGCATTGGCAAGTGCCTGTATGTGGAGGGAGGATAGACTTGTCTCCCTGCTTGTAAAGGGTTGCTGGCCATACCGGCCCTGACTGTTGAGGAGGTCTGGTTAGACCCCCTACTTCTTGAGTGGTGCTGCCTAGACCTCTTTGCATGTGAAGGGGTTTTAGTAGTTGTGTTGGCAGGCACAAAGGCTGAAGAAGTTTGCGCCGCAACTTAACGGCAAACCAGCAACAGAATTATAAATGCATCGGACAGACACATGGAAGAGCTGTGACGGACCTGCAGCCTATGAAGAGTCCGAAGTGTTTCTGGTGGTAGAAATACGTGGACTGTATGGGAATGGTGGCCATTTTTAACTTTCAATATCTATAAAGTCAGAGCGACAGACAGGGTCTGCAGGGTAAAATAGTCCATGGCTTTGTTTCCCGGCTTGGGCAAAGTTAGGTCAGCCTATTTCCTACCAGGTAAGGATGTCTTAGAGCTATCTGGATTCGCCACCAGAGCTTCGCAGTTGAAAATCGCCGCTGCCCACGCCTTTGTGCAACTTGCTGCCATGCTCACTCCATACCAACCAGACACTGGTTCAGCTGAAAGTTGAGACACAACCAGGAGACAGTAGCCATTGTGCAGCCTCGCACCCATGTTTCCTGCCACCCTGTCCTTCCTTACTTCCTGAGGCAGGCTGATTGTAATTGTAGTTGTTATTGGATTTATATAGCGCTTGCTATCCCTGATGAGGCGTGTAAGCGCTTTACGGTGAGTATCTCACAATTCCAGAATCCAAGGTTAGTGGTTAATCTAGTGGTTATTGTTGGTTTTTGCAATCAATCATTTGCTCTCATGAAAACATTGTGTGCAATTGTGATATATTACCATCAGGTAGATCTGGTTATTAGTGGAAGCTGTGTGGTTTCAGGTGAATGGTTGGTGAGAGATAAGGTGATGTAAGATTGCAGGGATAGGGTTTCAAAGAGGAAAGCTTGTAATCTATGAAATAAGGAAGGTATCAGACAAAAAGCAGATTTGCAATAAGAAGGATATGACACAGTCAGGCATGAGACTAAGAGGAGGCTATACTCAGAAATATTCCGAGGATGGATTGTAAGAAGAAGGTCACTCTGAAGAAAGAAAGTACAAGGTCAGATTTTCATGCAGAGTTTTAGGAGTACAGTGGGTTAAGGGTCTTTTGAAACCGGAAACAAACAGAGAATTTAAGCTGTAGAAAGAAACAACATTATACATAGCACTCCATATATCCTTGGCAGATAGCCTAAACATGTGATCTTGATGGACACATCATTTAAACGTTAAAAGCCCTAGCCTTTTGTGTACCTAGCCTAGGACAGCCTATTTAAATTCGTCTGGAGTATCCCAACCTTGTTCAGGGTCTGTATGCTGCGCAAGAGGAACTTGTGCAGAAAAAGAAAGGGTCTCATTTAAAGATCTTCCATCACTATTCCCTAAATTAATGTTTTTTCACTTACTCACTCACTCACTCACTCACTAAATGGGGCCTTATCCCAATTCCTGACCCCACCTAACTCCCCTTAATTGAATTTCCTCGTGTTTGTCCATGCTCACATTGTGCGGCTCTGTGATTAGTGCTTTCTCAGCTTTTTTCCATGACTTGGGTTCTTCCCACGATTCCAGCCAGTTTCCCAGTGACATATTTTTAGTGCTTGTGTCCTAGTTTGAGTCAAGGATTCTTGCTGCCAAAAGGTACTGCTCACAAGTTGACCTCAACATTGAGATTTTGTTTTCCTATCGAAGATGCAGCTTGTTTCAAAGATCTCCCACGACTGTTTCTCTAAACATCTGTTTTTTGGCTCACCAGAAAGATCCCAGGATGGGAGATAGCTCTCCAGTGTCCTTGCCTTCCCTTGGCCCCCTCCCTCTGTTGTGCCAGAGAACCAAGGACAATATGTCATCTTGCCCCTCGAGACAGAAGCACACTTATGCCAGTGTCATGGTGTGCTGTAGTTTGCAAAAGGGACACCGCGGCTGTACTACTAATAGGCTACACTGTCCCTGTTTGGGATAGCGCACCCCATTACTGAAAATGTGCTGCCCCAGGGCACACAATAACTCACTGTTGCCCTGGAGGCAGCCGATTAGTGAAAAACTGTGATGGGGTCACCCATATATCCTTTGAAGAAGCGACAGCGGTCCCCTGCAAGCGGATGCAGTGACTGACTGCACCACCTGCAGGGGATGTCTGGGTGGTCCATGGGACCCTCTTTTCCTCCTCCAGAAGGATGCCCTCAGGGGATGCGCTGACTGTGAGTCACCATGTTGGTCTCTTTGCCTCTGCGCCCACATCCATAATTCACCACGGGCGCAGAGGCGATGTGCCTCTCATTTGCATGGGTCTGCACTCCCATGCAAATGGGGAACGCCCCATTAAGATGACTCTGTGCCGTATATGCAACGGTGCTATCTGTATTACAGATGGGTTAGTATCTGACCTCCCTCATGAATATTAATGAGGTTGGTCGTAATTGTAACTCACTACCATTGCTCGCCATCAAGCCCTTGGTGGCCTGCAAGCATCTTTGGGTAAATCTAATGTTGTGGAATGGATGTGTCAAATCATAAGAGTTTGTTTTTTAGGGTGGTTTCACTCTTGTATTCGCTATGGGGGGAAAAGCATTGGCAAACCCAATAGATCGTGCCCATGCTATATCCATTGGCTGTTTTTTTTGTAGCCATGTTGTACTCATTTTATACAAAATGATTATTATTTTATATTATATTATAATATGATGGTATGGTAACTTTTATATGGTATGACATGGCCTGTCATTGTATAGGGTGATATGGTATGTCTTGTCATTCTATGCTATGGTACAGTACAGTTTGATATGGTACGGTATTGCCGGTCATTCTATTGTATAGTATAATATGATATGGCCTGTCATTTTCAGTATAGTATGTTATGACCTTCATTATATAGTATAGCATGTTATGGCATGACTTTTTATTGTATGGCATGGTCTTTCATATTTATAGTATGATATAGCCTGTTACTGTATTTTGTATGATATGGTAATTTTTGTTACAATATACACATTAAGCTATGGGAGAAAGCCCAATAGGAGCAGCCAAACAGGCAAAATTGTGCATTACTACATGTCATTTTCATACTGGAATGTTCTAGCCAACCAATAATCGGGTAAA
Organism: Lissotriton vulgaris; assembly: GCF_964263255.1. Classification (NCBI taxonomy): domain Eukaryota; kingdom Metazoa; phylum Chordata; class Amphibia; order Caudata; family Salamandridae; genus Lissotriton; species Lissotriton vulgaris. The sequence goes on from NC_141685.1 coordinate 918,117,072, forward strand.
CGTAAACCAGTTTAAAACATACCCTGTTTTTTGCATAAAACATTTTAATCAAGACATCCTTTAAATCATGAAACACGTATCAAAAGAGCACTTTGTAGCATACTAAATGAGTGATTACTTAATAGCAATAGTGTAAACCCATTGATGGATTTTGAAAACATTTTTAAAAGTGACACTAACAACAACTTGTGAAGTGCTGGTGGTGTTAAGCTGCACCAAAGAGTTAAAAGGAAGAGGATGAAAAATAAAACTGAGCAAACAGGAACACAGTAAACATGCGGTGAAAACATCAGCGCAGAGCAAAATCAGTAGCAAGACAACCTAAAAACACATGCACCCTGTAAGTAGATAAAAAAAAGTACCTCAATCCGAGTGTTAGCAGTGAAAGGACACTGATCAAAATGAATCAATCAGTACTTAGTCCATGCTCCACAGAAGGGAGAAACAAATGAAGAGAAAATGAAACCGACACACAGTTACGTATATGAAGCCGACAAATAAGAGTGACAATGCGTTCTAGGAATATTTAGTAATGGGCCAGCTTCAAGCCCCTTTTTATTTAACAAAATGTAGTACAAGTGACAGAGCATGCGCTGTCTCAGGCGAGACCTAATGATGTTGCTTTTACATTTTGGCTGCTGCTTCAAAATAGTGGTATCTTGCATGGTTGAAAAATACCATGCAGGCCTCGCGAAAATAATGTCATGGAAAAAAACTCACATTTGATGTTGCAGTGGCAATATCTGTTAAAAGTGGTTAACATAAGCGCAATATTAGCAAGCACTGCCAAAGCCAATAGGTCTTTCCTTGTTGATCTATTGTCTATGGCTAAGCTTTTTGTAGATGCTGTGCAGCATATGGAAAAAGCAAATGCATCACTCCACATGTGCACACCAGCATAATGACGCAGGCAACATTTTCTTTTTTTAATTTATTAATCCAAAAAGGTGGATGCCACTTAGATCAATAATTAAAATAATGAACAATTCTTAGCCGAAGGCCCCTTCCTAATTGAGGAGTAGCCAGGCAGCAAATTGCACATACAGGGCCCTCCCAAAAAATAAAAATTAAGAAAAAGGGTTTGGGCAACGGGGAATGGAGATGAGGCAAGGAGAGGCACACAAGGTAGAGAGCCGGAAAACACATGCACTTTCATGGAGTGCTTAACCAAAAGGAAAACAAGTAGTTTACTAAAAGTGAGCAGTGGGTAGATACAAATCAGCCATTTAAAAGGATGGTAAAGAGGTCATGCTCCAGAGGAAGGACAGACACAAGAAAAGGAAGGCAAGCTATTAAATAAAAAGTATGCACATGAGAATGACGACAAAACCAACTAATGGTAAGCAACATTGCACCTCCTGTCTTTGCACATTATTTCTAACATTGAAAGAGGAAGAAGTGAGTTTTTTGTTTCTCCTGGAGTGGGATATGATAAATGGAGTGGAATGTGATAAATGTGTTGATCTGAATGTATTGAGTCTCTTTTCAAAACCTAGCCAATATTTTAATTTGGGAAACTGTCTCCCCACACCTCTCCCACCAAAGTCATTATTAGCCATGTGGCAACGAGTCCCCTCTAGCACTTGGATGCCCATTATGAGTTACAGTGCTTTAGAAACCATGACAGTGGCGGTGATAATCCAGCCTTCCATTGAAGAAGTACTGAAGATTTTTTTGCTTTTATTAAAGTTTCTAGTGGGCGCCCAATGTTCTAATTGAAGCAATATTTTAAATACTTTGCATCCCCAATCTAGGTTTTTTTTAGTGTAGACCGGGTCCGCAGTCTAGTACAGTGATAACTGTGGCCCTGGTGTAAAGTGTGGAATCACCCTGATCTACTCCGGTATGTAGAGTGTTCTTCAAACCTACATTCAGATGTTGCCTCAGCGTGAGGAAGGGGATCAGAAGGCCTTATTTGGTCATGCTGAGAGTTTGTTCCATCCAAGAGGGCTTAGGCTTTTTTTTTTTTATTTCAAAGAATTTTATTAGAAGATTATTATATATACAGTACAGTACCGATACAGAGAGGGCAATACAGGTGGACTACCAAAGCCGGTGGGGTTACAGTAGGCGTAACGTCAGACATGGGTGGTAGGCTGTGCAGGCGGTCATGATCAGCATCTTGGCGTGGCTGGCTGTGATGAACTCTTGTATTACCCTCGGAGAGAGAAAGGTGAAAGTAGGAAAATAAAGAGAGGGGAGGGGAGGACAGGGTAGGTGGTGTGTTCGGTGCTCGTCCTGCATCCAGGCGTTGTGATGCCTGGTGTAGGTCTGCCTATGGAGGTTTTATTGCTCCTATGTATTTGTCTAGGGCGGACCACATCTCTCCCCTTGCTGTGTGGTTGGGCGAGTAGCTTGCTGTAGACACCCGCCTAGAACGAGCCACGGATCCCAGGAGCTAAACACCGTGAGGAACCTGTGTGCCAAGCTCCAGCTTAGAGACCCATGGAGATTACAACACCCGGACGCCAGGGACTATTCATTCTACTCCCACCCACACAACTCATACAGTAGGATCGACAACATCCTCATGTCTGCCTCACACACACACCTGATAAACCAAACGGAAATCGCACCTATAACAATATCCGACCACTCGCACATTAGCCTAACACTTTGCGGAAGGCATAACGAGGGTTTAGGCTTTTGAATGGACAAGACACGGCTGCATCTTCTGCCCTGACTCGCTTCCTCATTGGTGTTCGATGCTGGAGGTGCACGTTGGCTGTCTTAGGCGACCTACTGTAAGATTGCATAATATGGACTTGCTTGGCTTTTGGAAAGCTATGTTCTGTTGTCTTTGTGAAGATATGAAGTTAGGTATTAATGTATGTGATTAAAATGTATATAGATTGGCAAAGTTATGAATTGTGATATTGTGTGTTGAGATTTAACATGGCTGTTGCTCAACAACTAGAACAAAAATCCTGGAATAACAACCTCGCTCCACTTGCCCGAGGGCGACCATTGCTGGAAGAAACTAAAGCAACAAGGCGCCAGGAGCACCCCATTCCACAATGTCTTGTAAAACCAGCTGGGACCAAACAAGGGAGACACTCTTGCCAATGGAGCGGGTTGGTGCAGGACGAACATGGGAAAACTTCACCGGGATCCTTTGGCTCGGGAACACGGGCAGCTCCACATCATGGGATCTCTGAAATCTGAGTTTAAGACATGACGTTTCATCGTGAAAACTACTACTAGTCTTGCTTGCCTGGTTCAATTAGCACCAGGAGTTTTGATCAAGGCGACCAAGACGGTATGTGTTTGGCAGGTGTTACAAAAACCTCCCTTGAGTACGCCTCTCTTGAGGGGCTGCAACCTTTGCTTGATGTGGTGGGAGCCAATCAGATCTCTCCTTGCCGGTTACGATAATCCTTTTTCCTCAAGTAGCCTGTGGGCATGTGGTCCCTGAGGTGACCTGGGTCACCGGGGCAAGGGAGTGCCTAAGACTCTGATTCGGGCCTAACTTATTGAATGAAAGCACACAGACACTCTCTATAGATCTGGGCCAAAGACCCCGTGCGGTCTTGCGCCCCTTTTATCTATACCCTCGGGCGAGCCCGCCCTCGGGGTGTGTGTGCGTGCGTGCGTGTGTGGACGGGCTGGGTGGCTCCATCATTACAGTCCCCATCTGTTGAAACAAAAACCCTGGGAAGGCTGCTACGCTGGATTCCGTATTGCCTGGTGAACACCATCAAGGCGTGCACATTCAAGCAAACATCCAGAGACGTATTAAATGACAAAACACACCTCACTTATCACAGGCTGCCAGGAGCCATTGAGTCCGCAAAGAAGCTCAGTAGGTCGTGCGAGTGCTGCAGAGAGGCCTAAGTACACTGCAGCCCATGGGCTAACATCCAGCACATCCATATTTACCACAAAATGACAGCCTAGTAGTCCTACAAGCTGTTACTTACAGGGCTGCAACATTGCTAAGTAGCGTAGCAAGCGCTTGAAACACATAACACTTTATTAGTATCTCAAATAAACAATAAGAACGATGGAGCCACAGCTAACCCTTCTCATACAAGTTTATTGTGGCTTACCCACGCCTGCCCACGTCTGCTTAATTTGTGTGTGCAACTGCATCTGGCACCATCCACTGTCCCTGCCAGATCAGTGAAATGCCAATACCAACGCAACCACATTCACACTGTACGAATGTGACAAATCGGACTACTCCAGGTCACCCAAGATGTGAGGGTTGGCCTGAGTGCACTGGCAATATTCTCTTTTTATTTTATGTACATTGAATTGTTAAACATCTGGTGATGTGTTGTATTTATAAATGGACCAACAGTGACACCATGTGGTGTATGGTTTCTAAATAGGCGCCAGTGTTAAGAAATACGCTGTCAATGCAGAGCACCGGTAAACGCAAGCACAAATTAAGCACTGCTAGATAGCCTTTTCACCATTGGGAGGGGTGCTTTCAGCTACTTTCTGCTGAAAATAATCTGGAGCGGCAACAGAAAGGGCGGAGCAACTGGTAGGGGGTCAGCCTTAAAGCCTGTCATGGACTAAGCTGTCCCAACTACCCTCTTAAAATAAAGGCTTCTGTCCTGGGGAGGATGCAAAACCCTTAATGGACTTTGCAGAGGCATATCCTCAAACACATGAGCTGGAAAGGCTACGCTCTGTGGGGCTTTATAGCTCACTATGTAACGCCTACTCTTCACCGGCTGCCCTTGTGAAGACAGCAGATATTGTGAGGTTCACTACTGCGTAGCGCCATAAAAACACCTAGTGATAAATGAGAACTCTGGGAGATTAATGGGGAATGCTCACTTGCAATGCTGGGTTCTGATTGGCCTATTTCTTTTACCTAAAATTCAATCAGCAGTTGGCTGAGAGTAATAGTGCTAACAATGTGTGCATTAAGAAATGTTCCATTAATGGCAGTAGGACCTTATAGAAAAACTGTAACTGTGCAAGTGATCATAACTCATTATACATTTTTCTAGTTTAACTTCATTGTTTTTAACACTTTTTGCTCATATGGAAATTACACCCTAACCTTTATGGTCCTGAAGGAGGTTGTGTACATTTCATTAAATGTTCAACCAAAATACCTTTTCCCTACAATCGTTTGCACACAGTTAAATACTTTCCTCCATGTAGAATGTGTGGCTTCATTTCTCCTGTCTGTCCTCTTTTGAATTCCCCTTACATATGGGCACATCTCCTATTTACATTCAACCCTAAAACATTTTTTAAGTAGATGTAGTCATTCTCCCTCAATAGCAACAAAAGTTCACTAGATAAATTCTTTAGGGTTGATAAAACTCCTGATGACAATTGTCTCTTAGGGCCTGATTATGGCTACCATAGACCGCTACAGCCATGATGACGGTACTGCCGCACCTGCAGTCCTACCTCCCTATTACAAGTTGTGCAGTCGGATGCTATGGGACTGCCACAACCGCAGGGTTTAGAGATCCCTGGCGGTGTTGCAGTGGTCTTGAGCCGCAATATGCTTGGTGGTGCTGCTGCGGCACCACCAAGCATATTACGAGTTTCCTCTCCGCCACGGTTTTCATGGTGGTGGCCCGCAATGAAAACTGTGGCGGAGAGGAAACAAAGGGGGTCCTACAGGGTGCCCTGTTGCCTCAGGGCAATGGGGTTCAGGAACTGGCTTTGACTCTCCATTGCGGTGCCCTTTTTCAGAGGCACTGAAGTGGGACCGGCAAAGAAACGCCCGCCAGACACGAGAAAACTGGCGGGCGGTACTCACACGGCTTTGGTGGTGTGGGAGCGGCGTGATGGCCCCACTCCCATACTGCGTAAGTCATGATCAGGCCCTAAGTGTTTTCCAGTTGTTAATTAAATGCTGTGTTTGTTTAGCAGCAGGTGATATACTGAGAGCCTCTACCAATTCCCTTAACATACAGTTCTCTTTTTATCGGTGCTTGTCATTTGCCCACTAATTCCATTACTGATGGTCTCTTTTCTTCGTGCTCATTGTCAAGTGGTTGTTGGTCTAGTGAAGAAATCAGGAGATTTTTTGAAACATTTGCACATTTGGAGGACCAGGAGATCTGCCTAAGAGGAGGGTGTTTGTCAGTGCAGGAAGGTCAGCACTTATAGGCCACCGTGGGTAAAGCAGTTACTCACATTTCAAGCTTGTGTGCATGTTCAGAGAACAATCCTTTTGACTTACAACTTTGTTGTTTCTTGGTTCCTATATGTAGTAATGTTAACATGAATGTGGATCGTTTTTGTATACAAACAGGGACTGTGTCGCTTCTGCTTTGTTGGTTGGGAGTGGAGCCTCAATTCTGGCTCGTTTAACCACGAACCCCCATTTCAGGCACCCTGATCCCCTAACCAGGTTTCCTTCTCTCTTTGCAGCTTTGACCTTGAAAATGGCCCCTCACCCGGCCGAAGCCCCATCGACTCGCAGGCAAGTCCAGGGCTGGTGCTGCATCCGAGCTTCCCACAGAGCCAGCGGCGGGAGTCCTTCCTGTACCGCTCGGACAGCGACTACGACATGTCGCCCAAGACCATGTCGCGGAACTCCTCCATCACCAGCGATGTGTAAGTGGGCTTGTTTTTCTCTGTGAGGTCCTCGTGCATGTGTATGTTGGCGGGCTGGCCCAGGGCCGGCTTTAGAGCAATGAGAATGGTGCGGCTGCACTTGGGGCTGACCTGGGGGGCGTGGAGGGCGCTGTGTTTAGTAATAACTTATGATTGGAGAGATGAGGGGCACTTTTGCCCCGTGGTAGTGATAGAATCCAAGCAGGCAGTCATGGGGTGTGGGGGCACCAATAATGATTGTCGCACCCGGCGCTTTCAGTGCTAAAGCTGGCCCTGGGCTGGCCAATAATAATTAGCAGATTCCCTGCAACCCTGCACTTTGAGACACCGAGGGGGTGGGAGAGGAGGCGGGACTTCTGCTATGACGTGTCCAAAACAGGCTTACAGATTGCACTAAGGCTCTCCCCCGGGGTGGTCTTAAAATGCACAAATCTTTGCAGTCATGTAAAATCAAACAAATACTGCCTTCTAAAATATTTCGCCTTGTCCTATTAATTGAAGGAATTGCCACCTCCTTAAAACTGCTAGTCCTGTTTCCTTGAAACAGAATATCCGGGCCTCTTAAAAAAAAAATTTCATCTATAAATATGGTAACATAAAGTGGCTGTAAAGTTCCACTGAACTGCAAAGCCCAGACATTTGATGGTGAAATACGGCATTAACTTGGATAGAAAACATTCTCCTTACAACATTTTTATTCCTTCTTGCTGTACTGTGCCGTCCACCTGTCTGCTGGCACAATCAATCAATGATTTTTAAAGCACACTACATACCCGCGAGGGTCTCAAGGCGCTTGGGAGGGGGGGGGGGGCCGATACTGATCGAACAACCAGGTCTTGAGTATCCTCCTGAAGGTCAGCAGGTCTCGGGTCTGTCATAGGCTCAGTGGGAGGGTGTTCCATGTCTTGGCGGCGAGGTGGGAGAAGGATCTCCCGCCGGGGGTTGTTCTTCGGATGCGCGGGACGGTGGCGAATGAGAGGTCGGCGGAGCGTAGCTGGCGGTTGGGGATGTAAAAGTAGAGAGTCTGTACAGGTAGGCTGGGCCGGTCTTGTGGAGTGCTTTGTGTGTGTGGATGAGGAGCTTGAAAGATATCCTCTTGTTGACGGGGAGCCAGTGTAGGTTTCTCAAATGGAGGGGTGATGTGGCTGTGTCGTGGTACATCGAGGATCAGTCCTGCTGAGGCGTTTTGGATTCATTGTAGTCGTTTGATGAGCTTGATCGGGGCTTCCGCGTAGAGGGCATTTCCTTAGTCAAGTCTGCTGCTGACGAGGGCCTGGGTGACTGTCTTTCTTGTATCTGTCGGGATCCATCTGTAGATCTTGCAGAGCATGTGGAGGGTGTTGAATCAGGAGGAGGAGACGGCGTTGACTTGCTTGGTCATTGAGAGCGTTGAGTCGAGGATGATTCCCAGGTTGCATGTGTGGTCGGTGGGTGTCAGGGCTGCCCCCTGTGCCATCGGCCACCAAGAGTCGTCAAAAGCTGAAGGGTTGGAGCCGAGGATGAGGACCTCCATCTTGTCCGAGTTCAGCTTCAGATGGCTGATCTTCATCCAGTCGGCGACAGCCTTCATTCCTTTGTGGAGGTTGGCTTTGGCGGTGATGGGATCCTTGGTGAGGGGGAGGATCAGTTGAGTGTCGTCGGCGTAGGAGATTATGTTGAGGTTGTGCTGTCGGGCGACGTGTGCGAGTGGCGCCATGTAAATGTTGAACAGTGTCGGGCTGAGGGAGGATCCATGGGGTACGCTGCAGATGATCTTGGAGGCTTTGGAATGGAACGGGGGTGGCGGGCGCTCTGGGTTCTGCCAGAGAGGAAGGAGGTGGTCCATTCCGGAGCCTTGTCTCGAATCCCTGCGGCGTGGAGGCGTGCGCATAGAGTGCGGTGGCAGACTGTGTCAAAGGCGCCGGAGAGGTCTAGGAGGATGAGTGCTGATGTCTTCAGTGGCGGCGATGAGGGCAGTCTCGGTGCTGTGGTTGCTGTGGAACCCTAACTGGGTAGGGTCCAGGATTCTGTTTTCTTCGAGGTATCGAGTTAGCTGTCTGTTGATGATTTTCTCGATGACATTGGCCGGGAAGGGGAGCAGAGAGATAAGCCGGAAGTTCTTGAGGTCTCTTGGGTCTGCCTTAGGTTTTTTGAGTAGTTGATCTCGGCGTGTTTCCAGCTCTCTGGGAAGGTCGCGGTCTCGAAGGAGAGATTGATGACGTTGTGCTGGTGGGGTGCGATGGAGCTGCTTGCTTTGTTAAAGACCTGGTGCAGGCATGGGTCTGACGGAGAGCAGGAGTTGATTGTGCTCATGGTCTTGGTGGTGTCATCGATGCTCACGCTGGCCCAGGCTAGCAGGGGGTCGTGGTCGATGGTGTGCAGGGGCTGTTGTGTTCTTGTCTGTTGGGGCTGTCTGGGTGTTGATGCTGTTGTGGATGTCTGCTATCTTGCAATGGAAGAAGGTGGCGAGGGAGTCGCACAGGGCTTGCGACAGCGGGATGTCATTGGTGTTGGAGCTGGGGTTGGAGAGTTCCTTCATGATGTTGAAGAGCTCCTTGCTATTGTGTGCACTGTTGTCGAGGCGGTCTTTGAAGGAGGTCCTCTTGGCCTCCCTGATGAGGTGGTGGTGGTTGCGGATACCGTCCTTGTGTGATGCGTGGCTGTCCGGAGTTTGTTCACTGTGCCATTCCTTCTCTAGTTTCCAGCAGGCTTGCTTGGAGGCAAGGAGTTCTGGGGTGAACGAGCTGGCCCTCTTGCTGGTGTCTCTGTGGGGAGGTTTCTTCAGCGGGGCGGGGATGTTGGCGCAGTCCTCGATCCAGCGTCTGAGGCTGTGGGCAGTGACGTCTGTGTTGGAGGGTTCGGTGGGTGGGCTGAGAGCGAGGTTTGCATGTATTTGGTCTTCGGGGATTTTGCTCCAGCAGCGGGGGGGGGTCTGTTGGGTGCGGTGGAGTGTGGTGGGTACAGAGGAGTTCTGTGGTGTGGCTGACGGAGACGTGCGGGCTTGAGGAGAAGACGGGGTTGAGCGTGTGGCCGGCGGAGTGGGTGGGCGTTGTGACGAGTTGCTTCAGTCCGAGGTTGGCGAGGTTATCGATCAGGGTTGTGGAGTTATTGTCGTTGTTGTTCTCAAGGTGAAAGTTCAGATCTCCGAGGAGGATGTAGTCGGTGGAGGTCAGGGCGTGCATGTTGATGAAGTCGGCGATGGAGTCGCTGAACTGGGGACAGGGTCCGTGGTGACGAGGGTGCCTCTGAGGGTGGAGTTAGGGTCTGTGTGGATCTGGAAGTGCATGTGTTCAGCGGTGCTGAGCGAGTCGTCGGTGCTAGTCGAGACCCTGATGCTGTTCTTGTGGAGTGCAAGATGTCAGCACGGGGTGACACGTGGCCCAGTGACGTGTGATACCTTGAGCCAGTCCGGGATCTTTAGCCACTCCTTCATTGCATGCTGGGAACTGTCTGCCATATGTATAAAGAAAGAAGCACCCACAAGAAGTCCCAGAATGCTGTTGTCCAGAGAAGCCAGGCTGGCTGAAGGTGTCTTACTTGACATGGCTCCTCTTGACTGCTACATTAAACTTTGTTAAATTATATTGGTCTCCATGTTTTATGGCATCTATTATTTAGACATTGCCATCTGGTAGTATCCCCATTTATTGCTCATTGATTCAAGTCAAGTCAAAGAATTTATATAGCGCACTACATACCCAGAGGGTCTCAAGGCGCTTAAGAAGGGGAGGGGAGTTACTTGTCAAATATCCACGTTTTAAGTTGCTTTCTGAATGCTAGGTGGTTCTGGGTAAGGCGAAGGTAAGTGGGAAGAGAGTTCCAGGTTTTAGCTGCCAGGTAGGAGAAGGATCTACCTCCCATGGTGGTCTTGTTGATGCGAGGTACAGTGGCAAGGGCTTGGGTGGAAGATCGAAGTTGGCGGGAGGGGGTGTAGAAGGACAGTCGTGAGTTGAGGCATTCTGGTCCGATTTCATAGAGTGCTTTGTGTGCGTGGGTTAGGAGCCGGAAAGTGATCCTCTTATTGACGGGAAGCCAGTGGAGGTTTTTCAGGTGGCCAGAGATATGTTCTTTGCGCGGGATGTCTAATATGAGCCTGGCAGAGGCGTTTTGGATTCGGTGGAGTTTTTTCTGGAGTTTAGCGGTAGTCCCGGCGTATAGGGTGTTTCCGTAGTCCAGGCGGCTCGTGACCAGTGCGTGGGTGACCGTTTTTCTAGTTTCGGTGGGGATCCAACGAAATGTTTTTTTGAGCATGCGAAGAATGTTGAAGCAGGATGAGGAGACGGCGTTGACTTGTCTGTTCATTGAAAGTGAGGAATCCAGGATGACGCCCAGGTTCCGTGCGTGGTCTGTTGGGATGGGTGCTTTTCCAAGGGCTTCTGGCCACCAGGAGTCGTCCCAAGCGGAGGGGGAGGAACCTAAGATGAGGACGTCTGTTTTATCAGAGTTCAGTTTCAGACGGCTGTGTTTCATCCATTCGGCTACTTCTTTCATTCCTTCATGTAGGTTGGTTTTGGCGGTGCTAGGGTCATTGGTGAGTGATAGGATCAGTTGAGTGTCATCCGCGTAGGAGATGATGTTTAGGTTGTGTTGGCGGGCGATGGTCGCGAGGGGGCTCATGTATACGTTGAAAAGGGTGGGGCTGAGTGAAGATCCTTGTGGTACGCCGCAGATGACTTCAGTGGCCTCTGACTTGAATGGTGGGAGGCGGACTTTCTGGGTTCTTCCGGTGAGGAACGAGGTGATCCATTCCAGTGCTTTTCCTTGGATTCCGATGTTTCTGAGTCGCTGTAGAAGGGTGCTATGGCAGACTGTGTCAAAGGCTGCGGAGAGGTCGAGGAGGATGAGGGCGACTGTGTCTCCATTGTCCAATAGGGTTCGAATGTCGTCTGTTGCTGCGATGAGGGCGGTCTCAGTGCTGTGTTTTGCTCGGAAGCCGGACTGTGAGGAGTCGAGGGATTTGTTGGCTTCGAGGAAGGCGGCGAGCTGGTTGTTGACAGCATTCTCGATGACTTTGGCCGGGAATGGAAGGAGCGAGATAGGGCTGTAGTTTTTGAGTTCGGTGGGGTCAGCTGTGGGTTTCTTCAGGAGGGCGCAGAGTTCAGCGTGTTTCCAGCTTTCCGGGAAGGTGGCGGATTTGAAGGAGCAGTTGATGATGTCTCGGAGGTGCGGTGCTATGATGGAGTCTGCTTTGTTGAAGATGTGGTGAGGGCATGGGTCTGTGGGGGAACCTGAGTGGATGGAGTTCATCAGGCGGATGGTATCCTCAGTGGAGATTGTGTTCCAGTCATTGAGGATGTTTGAGGGGGGTGAAGGTCCAGCAGATGGTTGGGTGGGTTGGTCTCCGGGTTGGTTGTCGAAGCTGTTGTGGATGTCTGCAATTTTGTTGTGGAAGAATGAAGCTAGGGAGTCGCAGAGGGCTTGAGAGGGGGTGATGTCGTTAGAGTTGGCCGAGGGATTGGTAAATTCCTTGACGATATTGAAAAGTTCCTTGCTGTTGTGGGCGTTGTTATCTAGTCGTTCCTTGAAGGCGGTTTTCTTGGCCTTTCGGATCAGTTGATGGTGTATGCGGGTGGCGTTTTTGAAGTCGTCCTTGGTGCTGGTGGTTGGGTCTTTTTTCCAGGCCTTCTCAAGGGAGCGGCAGAGTTTCTTGGATTTCTTAAGATCATCGTTGAACCATGAGGCCTTCTTGCTGCCAAGTTTGCTTTGTTGTTTTTTCAGTGGTGCTAGGATGTCGGCGCTGTTGGATAGCCAAAGGGTGAGGTTGGTGGCGGCTTGGTCGGGGTTAGATGAATGGGCTGGGGGGTTTAGCAGAAGCGATGAGGAGATCTGGTCGATGGTGATTTTGTTCCAGTTTCTTTGCAGAGTTGGTTGGGGGTGGTTGTTGGGTTTGGGCTTGTTGTAGGTGAAGTGAACGCAGCTGTGGTCAGTCCAAAGGAGCTTCGTGGTGTGGCTGAAGGAGACATGATTGCTGGAGGTGAAGATAGGGTCGAGGGTGTGACCTGCGATGTGGGTGGGGGAAGTGACCAGTTGTTTAAGTCCGAGGTTGGCGAGGTTGTCCAGCAGGGTGGTGGAGTTGCGGTCGTTGTTCTTTTCAAGGTGAAAGTTGAGGTCTCCCAGAAGGATGTAATCTTTGGAGGGGAGCGCGTGTGGAGTGATGAAGTCCGTGATGTCCTCACTAAATTGTGCGCGGGGTCCTGGGGGCCTGTAGAGGAGGGTGCCTCTGAGTGTGGTCTTGGGGTCGTATATCACCACGTTTGTTTAACTTATTGAAGCACACTCACGTTTGGGCGCCTGGTGGATTTCAGTGCATTTAGGGGCCACTTACAATTCTTTACTCACATACAGTACAGATGCATTTAGACAGTAACAGTGTAGTACAAAAACATACACAGGTGTGTAATCCTTCATTAAGGATCCCCTCTGCCTGTGACTCATCACAGACATTTGCCAGGCTGTCATGATGCTGTCCAGCATTAAGAATCACACATAATACCACCTACTGACCATTTTTTTCTTTAATTACAAATGGAGATGCCGCTGGTTTTGGTCTATATTCATCTGCACAAATGGAAAACTCGGAGCTCTACTTATATACCGGTATTTTTAGTCTCTGAACTAGTGAAGCAGTTGTAATGTGACGTGCAAGGTCTTGCTCTTTCTTGAAAGGGAGCTTAAAATGTGTAGGTGTTCCATTGTGCAGCTGTAACTCACCACAATAAGGTGTGCCAGCCTTCTTTGTACCTTCGCTTTTTGTTTTATGAAAACTCCAAAGTTCTATCTCTGCAGTGCTTAATTTGTAGATGAATGAGTGCCGCCCAAAGCTCTACTCAGAAGCCTCGGCCAGTGCAATCAAATTACATCTGACCCAGTACCAAAGCTCTGCAGTCTTCAGTTCACCTAAAGCCTCTTTAATCCACTGCCAGTCACTTCCTGCCCCTTTATATCACTCTTGCAGGTCCCTGCTTTCTCCCTTTGTGACGTGTTTTTTTCATCTTTTTGCTGTATGTGTTTTTCGCTTTGTGTGTTTTTCCCTCTCTATAAATGTCTGATACCGAAAAATAAGTGCCGGCAACCACTGGCTTAAATTAAGCTTTGGACCTCTCCCTTCTCCTACTTGGGTATCCACACCCAAATTGAAGGAACTTACTGAGTTATGTATTCCTTAATTACAACTTCCACCTCCGCATCAAAACCACACATCCACAACCTTTGTTTGGCTTTTTCGCTCGGTTAAGCTTCTGCCTAAATGTTTTTTGTGGGCTGGTGAATGAATCTGAGTCTACAAGGAGTTTGGGGGAACCACATGCTCACCACCATAGAAACACCGCTTTTACATGCCCCCCCCCTCCATCTACGTGACCTCCAGCAGTGCTTCGACCGAAGACTACTTTCTTGCTATGCGTACATCATCAGTCTTGCACTCATCCAGTTATTCATTTTTGCTCAACGTGGCCCCCACTGTTCTACCCAAAGCTGCAACCTGCATCTCCGTGATCTTCTCTTTTTCCTTTTCTTCATCTGAACTGGCAGCTGCCAATGGTGACAAAATCTGTTATTTGAGAAAATAACAACCTATGCAGTTTATAAGTGCTTGTCTAATCTATAATAGACAAATAAGGGACCAAAGAAACAAGTGAAAAAGCACAGTATTCAAAATGTCAAAATCTGTTATCACATTTTAATTTCCAGGAACATAAACCATTTTAAAGTGTAATTGCTTTAAAACAGCAAGCCACAAGCAAAGACTATTGTGGTAAATAAAATTAAATGCTAATGGTTTGATCTTATGCCGTGTGGAGAACGTCTAGAATAGAAATCTCTGTAAAACCCCACCACCACGCTCTAACCTCTATATTGAAAACCGAACATTTCCATGTCGTACCGCGTGTAACATGTAAGCTACGTAACATCTCTACTAGAAACTGACTTAGAAATACACCAAAACCCCTTCCCCTCATTGTTAAACAGGGTTTGGCCCCCACAGTAAAATGTTCATAGATAACTCAAACTTTATTAATGCTTTCAGTTGTTCACTACTACAAATCAATATATCGTCCAGATTGTAATTTGTTTTATACTGTTGTTGGAATACTCTGTGCCTTGTGCACCACCTGCAATCCTGACTGTTTTAGTGTAATGTGATAACTTCTTTCACCCTCCAACCTTCCAGCTTTGTTTTTTAACCCCTGTGAGAACAATTCTCTATATTGTCTTCTTAGAATATTCTCTCTGCGCTTTACGTCTTCAGATTACTCACAGGCTGGCAAACCCTGCACGTAACAACATTCTGATCACCCCTGCCATTTTGTGCTTCACAAAAAGTACTGTTATGTGCACGGCTGCTACAGCCATTCATTTCTGGCACTTTTCCGGGCCCATGCCGTCTAGTCCAAACTAGCTATTTTTTTTGCCGACCTAACTAAACGCAGTAGCGTGTTTTATTCCATGCCATGGCAAGCCCTCTTTCCTGACTTGGCGGTCGAAGGCTTTTATTTCATGACTACAACACAAAGCACATATATCAAGTCCTACTCCTCTTCATAAGTGGTGCACGACGCACTCACGCCATTCCTTTTTCCATTTCCTGAAATGCTTTGCTCTGTTTTAAAAAACTTCCCGATCAAACGAAGGGGACTCGGTTTCCTGGGGAAAAAAAACTCCCTACTTTTTCAGGAGAATGACAAGAAAATCTTGTAATTTACATTACCGTCGTACCTCGTTACTGTCATAGTCAACAGCACTGTTAGAATATTCCATGGATAGATTTTATTGAGAGCAGTACCACATACTAACCAGTAGGTGTCAGTGTCGGCTAAGAAAAACCTCTCCTTCTTGCTTCAAGACAGCAGATAGACATTTAGTTACTGCGAACCTTTCCCCTATAATCGATCACACATTTTATGTGCAGTTTTTATATAGCGCGAACTGGATCTGAAGGTTTTGGAGCGCTTTACATGAGCACCAGTTACATTACACAGGCACTAGGAGATTAAGTGATTTACCCAGAATCACAGAACGTGGACCCGACGCCGAGACTTGAACTTGGCCCAGTTCTAAAGTCGGCAGTTCTGGCCGTTAGCCCCCCCCCCCCCCACCCCTCCGCAAGTACTAAAAGGCCAAATACATTTTTCTGCAGTATGCAGCAACATCTACTTGATCTTTGTCCCTGAGCTAGTTTGCACATGTCAAGCGTTTCCTCTTTGTCTGTTTTCCTGCATACAGTCCTTATGCATGAGATACTTCTCATTTCTGGCAGAAATGAAGATTACTGGTAAGTAACCGGGGCACCAACGCAAACCAAGCTACGTGCCTGCCAATGTGAAGGTGCAGGATGTTTCTTCTGTACACTCCACGCAAGAGGGTACCCGTTCACGTACTTTTTCGGCCTGATGAGCAACTGCGCACGCTGCCCGTGGACAAGCAACTTGTCAGCGCACCTGCAAAGTCTCATTCTGGCGAGCTCAGTTTGTCATGAGGTACACCTCTCGTGTGCTCATGACGAGCTGAGCTTGTCATGAACAATGAGATTTCCAACAAGACCAGCACCAGAGGAAAATACCATCAGCATCGATGGTGTTAATAATCTTTCTTGCTCATGTGTGAAATATAATACCGAGTTGGACCTTTATTTAAGTGCTCCCAAGTTCTCTCTCTTGTCACTTCAAGGCGCACAAGGCTAGCAGCAACATCTTTATTGTTTTTAAAAAAATGGCAAAAAGAGACTATGAGCAGCAGCAGGAATGCTCCCACTGCTGCTTTTTCAGTGTTGATAGGTGCTGCTTCCACCCCTTTCACTGCACCACGGGTGAACTAAAAAAGACAAGACCCTTCTTCTGGAAGAATGAGGTTACCCCGACTTTGTAGCTGACGGGTTTCCCTAGCTGCCAAGTTTCCTGATACACTGCTTCAGTTCAAGTGTTTTTCTATGAATTGTGGAGCTTGTAGTCCTGTTTTAGAATACTCATCATCCACCAACACTTGAGACAACTGCAAACCAAACTTCAGCTTCCACAGTCATGCACTGTAAACAGATTCTCCTTTAGCTTTCCATAAGATCTTACCTGCTGTTACCGAGAAACTTCCAGCATTACTTTACAATATGATCTTGTGGTCTTCTTGAGTGTAGGTGTTCTGCATCTCTCTCCAGGCTCCAGCGCGTAGGGCCACAGAGTAGACATCTTTAGACGTGTGTAAGTCCAGAGAAAAACAAAATTCCTGGTTTTGAAAACTTCAAAATTGCATTGTAATTGCAATTTAACATGCACCTGGCGTGGCAACTTGTGTTTAAATGAAGACTTATGATCTGGAGCCTAGGAAGTATTCTTTAACCAGCACATGCCTATTTCTTCCCTCTCGACATTTCCCTTAGTCGGTCCATCCACGCGTTTTATCCAGATTGGGAGAGATACAAATCCCTCCACGGTGAGCACAGGATTGAAAAAAGTATTGGCAAAGCCTGTAGGTCTTACTTTCATGTACAAGTGCATGTAAACACAAACATTAAAAGCTGCGGCTTACATAATTCATTAATGCTGTTTATCACAATAACACCTGTTCTGTTGGCTTTGCTTGTGCTCAGAAAAAGTATCCAAAAAAAGGATAGCTTTCTTCATAGAATGCACGGAAGGGAACAAGAACTGAACACGATAAACAGCAAGATTAATGTATTTTTCATGCATTCCAAAAGAAAGCACTTCCTGGACGGTGGAACGATGCACCAGCTAGCCAATAGCATTAGATGAGAGAGCGATGCTCCTCTGGGTGGAGACAAAGACCACTGTATGTTTATTTCCAAGTGCTGTTAACAGTATGTCTTGAGGACACCGGCGCTGTCAAGCTAGACCTAAAGACGTAAATCATGAATTTTCTAATCAGCTATTCAACCGACTTTTCAACTTTCACTTTGTTTGAGTCATTTACTCCCCGAAATTCATGGTTTCCTCTAAAAAAACGTCGTCAGAATCCTTGCCGATGTTTGGTGCTGGAGACTGGTCAGTCATACCTGCTCTATTTGAGCACTGAGGTGGGGCAGGTCTTCAGCAGTCTTCGTTTATCTCCAGGTGGGCTGAGTGCTTAGTAGAAGCAATATGGAAGCAAATTAGTCACATTAGAGCACTGCAGTGTTTTTTTGCTTTTTTAACATGATTCTTGGGTCCTAATCAAGGCCGGACTGGGAAACGCAACCAGCCCTGGCAATCTGCTTGTCCGCCCAGATAGTGGGGGCGGAGGCACTTTTGTTACAGGGAGCCAATATTGCTGCCATGCTGAAAAACCAGCCCCTAGCAACAGAATCGGCTCCCACGGTTCCAAAACCTGTCCCTGGGCCACCGGGAAACCTCCCAGTGCCTGCTACGACCAGTCCGGCCCTGGTCTTAATAATCACCAAAAATCCTATTGGATGTACTCAGAGGGTGGAGAGTGAAGTCTACCCCTCCTTAGTACTCTGTACACCTGAAAGTAATAAAGGGAGAAAGTTGTACGGTGATGTAATTCCCTATCTCTGCACACTCTACAATGGGGAGTGGCCTGTGGCGCGTTCCCCATCCCGTCTCAGGGCGTCTAAGGTGGGATCATATGATGACGCCTTCACTTATGGCAATGAAACGCTGGAATTTGGTATTGTGTCCCGGATGCACACTTGCCAACTTTTGTGGCCAAGCAATATCAAATCCCTTCACCAGATGATGACGCCAGTGGAAATCCCATCACGTGATATGGTGCTCTGGTCAGAGGAAATCAGTCTACCTCTTGACCTAAACAGCGTTTGAGAAATAAATTACATTGATCCGCGTTTCACTTCACAAGTTTGTATTATTTGTCGCTGTCACAATAACTCCGTGCAAACAACTATGCACTTCGTTTTTGTTCACTTCATGATAATACGAGGACCGCATTACTTTTAGTGGGAAAGGCGGGATTTAGAAGTAGTTGTCCTGTGCTATGACCATGTTTAATGCTAAAAGTCACCTCCAAAATGTCATTCTCTGGTTAAGTCTGTTCACGTTACTATTACTTGAAGGTGAGCTGTGACTGATTAAGGGATTAGTACCAAATGTCTTCTCTGTGTTTACCAAAGAACATTTGTAACTGTTACATCTGATGAATGTTGCCAATATTTTTAAATGTTAAAACATATTTTTTTAATGAGTTTGCAATGTATAAAATCATTTACTACATCTACTGATAGGAGTGGCGTTTGTGCACAGTATCCCGCTTTAACCACGCTAGCGCAGTGCAACAGTGACAAACATGCCAGTGCAGTACAGTGTGGTAAGTTAGCAGCAGATGCCAGACACACACTTGAAGATACTGGATGCCTTTAAGAATATGTTGGTCATTCTCTTCACCATCGGGGAGATGGATTTCACTTCTTACAGTTTCAATTCACAACTTCTCCAACTGCAGTATGAGGATGACTTAAATAGATTTGCAGAAAGAGTTGTGGCCGGCAGCCAAAAGCAGCATGGTTGGCAAGCGTGTTGATGAATTTTAGAGGGGCTACTGTTGCTGCACCAGAGGAGACCCCCAGGGATCTAGGGTCATGTGTCCAGTTTTGTGAAACCCAGGAGAATTCTATGAAGCAATATGGTTTCTGCCACCTTAAAGGACTGTAGGATGGCGTTGAGAGATGAGCATACCTTGTGCAAAGATGACTGTTGCATGCTTAGAGTCACATCAACATCTGTATGTGGAAGAGGACAGATCACCCAAATCAGGTCTAGTATTAAAACTGTGTAGCAAGATGGTGAGTTGAAGGAGAAACAATTCACAAAAAACACCTGGAACCTCTTGGTCTTCCCCAGTGCTGAGTGTGTGGGATGTGGAGAGATGAGGACTGCAGGATGGTCTTAAGGGTAGTCTGGAGTAGTCGGTTCAATGCGGACAAGGAGTCAATTTAGGTCACATCTTAAGTTTGGTAAATGTATTTCAAGGCAAAGCACAGACGTGTATGCCTACTTAGCACACTTTATTCGGCCCAGAGTGTATTTTTATTTGCTAATATTTCAAGATTTTTGGAGTAATTTTGGTCGGTTCATTGACACTTAGGAGTTTTGTCTCCATATCACAGAATTGTGTCCGCACAAGGGAGAGTCCCGCCCACATTGAAGACTCCTTAGAACTCAGTGTCACATGGGACAGGGAATAAATGAAGAGTGTGTTTCACTTTTGGTCGATTATGTTTGATGTATTTGCTACTTTTTAAAGTGAGCCTTTAGTTTATTTGCCTATTTCCTTACGTGGCAGGCTAATAAATGCAAAAGTCAAGGTTTCTTTTACAAAGCACACAATTCTGAGAGTTACCCTTTTTCTAAGCTCATATTTTTCAGCCAAAGACTATTTAGGCTCAGGATCACATCTTTTTAAGAAAAGGAGAAACAAAAAATTAGCATTTTTGGGGCCAGATGTACGACGTAAAATTGCATGTGCAAACGGGGTTGCGACCCGTTTGCGCATTCAATTTTAGTCTGGGCCATGTACTTACACTATTTTGCAAGAAGCTAATAATTTGCGACTCGCAAAATAGTAAATTGTGACTCCCTATTTGGAAGGGGCGTTCCCTTCCTAATATCGACCGCAGAGCCATGTATGGCAAAACACTAGCAAATTACCACCCTTTTCAAGACGGTGGTAATGAAGTCGCAAATGGGTATGTGTCCCCAGGGGACCCCTTCCCCTTTGTGACTTGCTCCAAAAATATTTTTTAAGGGCAGGCAGTGGTCCCAGGGACCACTGCCTGCCCTTAAAAAAATGAAACGACAATGTTGAATTTTTTATTTTTTTAAATGCATCGTGATTTCCTGTAAGGAAAACTGGCTGCATTTTTTTTTAAAACTTGCTTTATTTAAAATCAATCCCAGACATGGTGGTCTGCTGAGCCCAGCAGGCCACCATCCCTGGGAGGCCCTGTCATTCCCAATGGCTTCGCAAATTGCGAGAGGCTCATTAATGTTCACGAGCCTCGCAATTTGCGACCCATTGGGCATCGCAAAGTGTTAAACATACTGTTTTACATGCAAAATAGCGCCTTGAAAATTGCGAATAGCAAAGGACTCGCAATTTGCAAGACGCTATTTTGCGCGTCGTACATCTGGCCCTTGGCCTCCTGGTCCCACAGGCAAGATTTTGGCCACCAGACCCGATAACCAGCCTGGCTCGAATTAAGGCAAACTGCTAGTGAAAGGGTTCAGTGTGTGCATCAGGAGTTTCAGCTCTGTGTAATGAGCAGGTGCCATTTTGGAACTGTTCAAAATGACAATGTCAAGAAATATGCTGTTCTGATATCTGATCACCTCCTTTCTTTTTCCATCTCTTCTTTAGACATACCGAAGACTTGATAGTAACTCCGTTTGCTCAGGTACGAGTTACTGCTTGTATTTTAATGTATTCCAGTGCTATCATTTTTGATCGTTTGTCGGATGCAATGCTAATTATGCTAAATTTACGAAGGGGCGAAGATGATACCCCTAATCTTAGAAAGTTGCCTAATTTGATGCCCCTCATCTGGCCACAACTCTCTTCACAAATCTTTTAATGAGCCCCTTTTTATATTTATTTATTGTTTGTGGCCTTCACCGTGAAGATTAACCCCGATCTCGACACCAATTTTCAGTTTAAAAATATATTATTAATTCAATTGTTTAGATGCACTGTTCATGAAAAGTTGCTTAAGAATTTTTATAGATCTTGGTCATGATCTTTGATAAAAGTAGTTTTAAGGTAATCTGGATTACTAAATAATTTAAACAAATTCGTTCTGCAATTTTCAATCTTTTTGAAACGTTGCTATTGGTTTTGTTCCATTGTCAATCTCAGTTTCATGTTCCTGTTTTTCTTTGTCTTTTGAATGAGGGAGAACCGTCCTGCCCTCTTTTTTCTCATTTTGCTGCATCTTTTGTCCTCTGGGATCCAACTTTAATGACATGTATTGATTACATCCTTTAATGGGATCTTTCCTTATAATGACCTGTCCAGCCAAAAAGTTCTTCTTTAGTTAAAGTCACAAATAAACAAAGTTGAAGTATTAAAAGGTTTAAGTAAAAAACAAATAACTAATGGCTATATGTATCATTCAAAATTGCGATTGCAAATGCCGAAATTCACAGAATTTCGTCATTTACTATCGCAATTTTGCTAAGTGGGATGCATGAATGGAAAACAGCCTCGCAAAATAAGGAATCGCAAATTTGCGATTCCCTATTTTGCGATTGCATTTAAGGAATCGCAAATTGCGACTCACTAAATGCAATGTAAGCGGCCCAGAAAATGTGCAAATTGGCCATAAGGAATCGCAAATAACCACCAACTTCAAGTTGGTAGTAATTTGCGATTTCTTTGAAAAATGCACTCTTTTGCATTTTTCAAAGTGCCATGTGGCGCACATACATTCCCTTAGGGCATGTATGTGTGCCACATGTGCACACATGCACATTTCAGGGCTGCAACAGAGTGTCCTTTTGACACCCTGGCACCCTTGAAATTGTATTCTCAATTTGCGATTCTCTAATTGAGAATAGCAGATTGAGAATGTCTTTCCATTCATTAAGGAATACCATTCATTCCTATGGGCCTCTAGGCCCATAGGAATGAATGGGGAGATATTACTTAATTGCGAATCGCAATTTGAAATTTGCAATTAAGGAATATGTAGGATTCACAAAATTATTTGCAAATCCTACTTACATAGCATTTTGCGATTCTCAAATAGCGATTCGCAAAAAATCACTATTTGAGAATCGCAAAACCAAAGTTTCATACATGTGGCCCTAAAATCCTACACATATGGGTTTTTAAAAAGTTGGACTTGACAATGAATTTTTTTTTAAGTTAAGAATTAAAAAAATAATTACTATAAAATGTAAAAAAATAAAGTGTATTGTTACAAAAAATGGGGCATGATGGATTTAACAGTAATGAAAGTATACTTTGTCTGACCAAAAATATTGTTTGGGACAATAACATCTGAAAACTTCCTTATTAGTATAGATTCTAAAAAAATGCTTCTTCTTTAAGGAAAATGGGAGTCAATTTGTCTAATTCAAACCACAACAGATGACAGGCTATCCCTGCGAAAGGGTAAAGCAAGCTAATGTTAAATGAAGGATGAAAATGTAAATTCTTCCTTAAAATCTTTCTGAGAGAAAATTGCATTTTGTAGCCTCTTCTATTTGTCTATTGTGACTTTATTTCTAGTTTAGTAAGGTAACAAATAAATATTGTCTAAAAATCATTTGCTTCAAAAAGACGAGCTGTCGCGGCTTGGATTATTCTGATTCACTGCCTGATCTTCACCATTCTAAGGGCATTTTACGCTCTTTGTATGTACCGGGAATCTACAGTCTAACTCGTCCCATCTCCCAAATTGCTCCACAAATATCAAAAGAAAATTATCCATATAAGGTCCAAACCTTGGCAACTATGATAGACTTTGGGACATTAATAGCGGCTAGCAATGAATTTTAGTTAAAGAAATTATACTCTGCATAAAAGAGCTACAATTGCACAAACCTTTTCTTTACTGATTTTTTTTGTTTTTTGTGATTGCATTAATACTTTGTGTCTAAGATCTAAAATAAATGAAAGGCTAACTGATATACAATTAAAATATTTAAGTTAAAAATGAGTTTTTGTGATGGAAATTGTGCTCTGCGTCTAAGATCTTGAATTAAGGAAAGCCTTGGTTTTAACAGTATTTTTCTTCTGCTTTTGCCAGGTGCTTGCAAGTCTGCGGAGTGTAAGAAGTAACTTTTCAATCCTGGCAAACGTAACTACTCCGACAAACAAGTAAGTTCTCCAAGACTTGTCACTGTGGTATAAGAGATCAGAACTGCTAATACAAAGCCAGTCTCTTGAATGTTCTTGTTACTGTCTTTTAAGTGGCTTAGTGGTACACCTTTACCTATGGGTAATCCAACACTCCAGGGGTACAGAGTTAAGTCCTTCACCGTGTACAAAATGCAGATTTATTGCTTTTTGATATCCTCTCTAAATAGGCAGAAAGCAGATTCAGATGTATTCATTAGGTGCATAGGTAATTAAAACCATTCCACATAAAAACAACACATCAAAACAACAAAGGTACCACGTAAAAACATTTAGCCTATCAATTACAAAAAGTATCAATTCATAATAAGCACGTTTAGTTCCTCGTGATACCAGTCATTATATTGCTTACTCTATAAAATAAATATTGCTTGATTCTATGTTATCGAAAGTGATTGTTCCAGCGAGTCATATGCCAATTAAGATGGAAGTGTCGGCGATTGCTTTCTTCTTGAGTTGCCCACACCATTTTGGCCCTTTTATTTCGCCTCAAATAACTATATGAATTTAACCACCCACGTGTTTAGTCAGGTGTAAGCTGGATCTAGGCCTTGAATGTGTGCTTGTCTCAAGTTCTTATCCAGGCATGAATGAAAAGGCTCCTCAGTCGTTTTCTTCTTTCAAAGAGTAACACCGGACATGACAGAGAATATGCATCATCATCTCTTTTCCTTTTCCACAAAGTCTGCATTCCTCTCTATTTATTGATCTGGACCAAGGAGGCGGCTGGTCCAATGTTGGTAGGATCCCAAGATGTAATAGCATAAATGCCTACTTTATCTGGAATAGGTATCCATGATCAAAGTAAGGCAGCAACTTTAGGAGCTTATAAGTATTAATAACTTGCAGGTGTGAGCTTATGTTGCCAGGCTAACCTTATCATCTTGTAAGGAGAGTGATCTAATCATTCAGTTGACAATAGTTTTTAATTCCTTTGGTGTTACATGGAGGTTTCTTACATGTTCTGCTTGAAGGGATTTTATTATATCATATAGAAAGCCATTCAGTCCAGTCTTCGAGTTTTGGTTATTTCCTGCCATGCCCGGGTGGCTACAGTGTTGGTTTCAGAAAGTTGAAAGTTGTGGCACACCTCGAGAAAGGCATAGGCTGTTCCCCAGCTGTGTTTCATGGTCCCAAACTCTAGGTACAGCTGGGCTTGTGAAATATACTTTGGAGGTTTGAATATAAGCTGGTAGGTCTTCGAAGTCAAAATGTTTAAAAATGCCATTTTGACTCTTGTAATTTTAGAGCCAATTGCTGCTGTGAATTAAACTTTTGCTGCCATGACATTTGGTAAAGGCACCAGAATGGGGCCATGCAAGATTTTTGATAGCTGACAAAAACCAGCGGTTAAAGAGGTGGCTTTTGACTTTATTGCCTCAATATGTGGAATAGATGTACCTCTGGAATCGAAGGTTACTCCCAGGTACTTATATTGTAAGGTACATGCAAGCCGGAGACCTCCAATAGTCCAAGCACCAGATATTTTTAGTTTCTTTGTAAATTTGAGCACATTCTTTTCCAAAAGATTTACTTCAAGATTACTCAGTTGGGTGTAAGTGAGGAAACCATTTAGGTGGCTCTGTAGACCTACTGGTGTCAAATTTTACAACAGCAGGTCATCAGCGTATAAAATAGATGTCATCACAAGTTTCAGGGATTGTGAATTCATTAAGGCCAGGTCAAAAATACTTTATTCTGCCAATAAAAGCCATAAAAGCAGACAATTTAAAATATTTTAAAGATGTAATACCTTAAAAGAAAAAAGTTACACATGTCCACTAAGAGAGGCCCTATCATACAGGTGGCTGTGAGTGAAATTAGTCATAAAGCAGAGAAAGATTAAAACTCATTACAAGGAATCAGATGACGAGTACCAAAGTGAACATAAAATACAGCAAGTAAAATCCAGTAGTGACGAGTCATTTCCTTAATAAGCAGAAAACTTAATTACACCATGAGAACCAATAGATGGTACATTTAATGCCCTGGACATATTTAGATGAATGCTGCATGACTACTGCAGCAACATCTTCTTCCTGAGTCTTAAGGCCCTTGAAACTCGCAACCCGAAGCACACCATGGTGGAGGGAAGCATTTGTAAATATAGTAATGCGGGCCTTACTTGGACAAATTTGGCATTTCTAAATAGCAGCTTTTTGCTCAAGGAGTAATAAAAATTCACAAAAAAGATAAAATGCAAGGTATCCTGCTCAGAAAAAATGACACCGGGACATGGCTTTAGGGCGCCAGGCTTCAAGTAGCCCTTGGGAAAGGCTAATAACCAGGGTACCAGATTCAGCCGGAATCTAGTTAAAACAAAGCGATGTTGCACATTGGAAACCAGTGACAAATAAGACTGTATCTGTGAACACAAACTCAGTGTGACATACCTTCTCACTGAGGACTTAGCTAATTCCATGCCCTCCTTTATTGCCTGCTGCTTAGCCAGAAACTTATATTTAATGTCCCTGATGCATGCCGAACCTAGGGCTCTAGGTTTAGTATACAAGTCAGGGCAGCCTAGCCATGTAATTTGCTCCATACTGTATTTTAACCAGGGGATGCGTAAGCTGGTTCAAGGTGGGGGTTGGGCTAGACCAGATTCTCAGCCAATGTATCAGGGGCGCTACAGCAATAATGTCAGAGATGTACCCCAGACCAAGCTCTTCATGCAGAATAAAGGCCGGGGTCCTAGGTGGGACAGCAAGAAGGCCACGCATACATTTATTTTCAACCCCCTGATTGTCACTCACATGTGGCCATAGGAATACATTTTTCTTTATACACCTTAAGCAGGGCAGGTACGTGTTTCGACCCCAGCCTTTTTGCAAAGTCCACCGTAGCCCCTACTGCTCTTGCCAAAACATTCTTTTTGAGTAGTCTTTGCGCAGCCCACCCCCAAGTAAGGGAAAGTAGACACTTTCGTTAATTCTGCCCCCCTTCAAAAAAACTTGAACTTAGCACCCTTTTTAGTGCCTATCGTCATAGTGTGTGATTTTGAAAAATTAGTGGCTAAATGAAGTGAATCCATTAAATCAATAAAAACATTTAAAAGTTTTTGAAGGCATAAGGCGCTCCTGGCAAACAAGTATGCACGACGACCCACCACCACCAACAACAGGCCGCCCGCAGAAGCTGGAACAAGATCACAGCAGACCAGCTCGCCACCTCCCTGAGCCAGCACCCTCCTGCCAGCTCAGCGAACCCCAGCCAGGCCGCCGACAACCTCACGAAGTGGATCAGCAACTGCGCGGACGAACTCGCCCCACTGAGGACCCCGCCTAGCAGACCCGGCAGCAAGAAGGCGCCATGGTTCACCGACGAACTCAAGAGCTCCAAGAAGAACTGCCGAGCCCTCGAGAAAGTCTGGAGAAAGGAACCGACACCGGACAACAGGACCTCCTTCAAACTTGCCACCCGGAAACACCACCAGCTGATCCGCGCCGCCAAGAAAACAGCATTCAAGGACCGGTTGGACAACAACGCACACAACTGCAAGGAACTCTTCAACATCGTGAAAGAGCTCTCCAACCCCAGCGCAGGAAACAACGACATCACCCCCTCGCAAGACCTCTGCAACTCCCTCGCTTCATACTTCCACAACAAGATCGCGGACATACACAACAGCTTCTACAACCAACCAACGCACACCATGACCGACCTACCACCCCCCACCACCACCCTCCACGCCTGGACCCCGATCAGCACCGAAGACACCATGCGCACGATGAACTCCATCCACTCCGGATCACCGACCGACCCCTGCCCTCACCACGTCTTCAACAAGGCCGACGCTGTCATCGCACCCCACCTGCGAGACATCATCAACACATCCTTCGACACCACCATCTTCCCTGAGAGCTGGAAACACGCCGAACTCAGCGCTCTACTCAAGAAACCAACAGCGGACCCCACCGACCTCAAGAACTACCGCCCCATCTCGCTCCTCCCGTTTCCAGCCAAAGTCATCGAGAAGACCGTCAACAAGCAGATGGCCGCCTTCCTCGAGACGAACGGATCCCTCGACCCCTCACAGTCCGGCTTCCGTGCCAATCACAGCACCGAGACCGCCCTCATCGCCGCCACCGATGACATCCGAGCCCTGATGGACAATGGAGAAACAGCGGCCCTCATCCTCCTAAACCTCTCCGCGGCATTCGACACGGTCTGCCACCGCACCCTAGTACGGCGCCTCAGCAACATCGGAATCCAG
This sequence comes from Lissotriton vulgaris, assembly GCF_964263255.1. Lineage (NCBI taxonomy): Eukaryota > Metazoa > Chordata > Amphibia > Caudata > Salamandridae > Lissotriton > Lissotriton vulgaris. Next base: position 918,144,628 of record NC_141685.1, read on the forward strand.
GACAAGGCGCTGGAATGGATCATCTCCTTCCTCAACGGAAGAACACAGAGAGTCCGCCTACCTCCGTTCAAGTCAGAGGCCTCCGAAGTCATCTGCGGCGTCCCTCAAGGATCATCTCTGAGCCCCACCCTCTTCAACGTCTACATGAGCCCCCTCGCGGCCATCGTACGCAAACACAACCTCAGCATAATCTCCTACGCCGACGACACCCAGCTGATCCTCTCCCTGACCAACGACCCCACCGCCGCCAGAGCCAACCTGCACGAAGGGATGAAAGAGGTAGCCGAGTGGATGACGACCAGCCGCCTGAAACTGAACTCGGACAAGACGGAGGTCCTCATCCTGGGCCCCTCACCCTCCGCCTGGGACGACTCCTGGTGGCCTCCCGCCCTGGGCACCGCACCCAAACCGACAGACCATGCACGCAACCTGGGCTTCATCCTGGACTCCTCCCTCTCCATGACCAGGCAAGTCAACAACGTCTCCTCGGCGTGCTTCAACATCCTACGCATGCTACGGAAGATCTTCTGGTGGATCCCCACCGAGACCAGGAAGACCGTCACCCAGGCCCTCGTCACCAGCCGACTGGACTACGGCAACGCCCTCTACGCCGGTACCACCGCCAAGCTCCAGAAGAGACTCCAGCGGATCCAGAACGCCTCAGCCAGACTCATCCTCGACATCCCACAAACCAGCCACATCTCCGGACATCTGAGAGACCTTCACTGGCTCCCCGTCAACAAAAGAATCACCTTCCGCCTCCTCACCCACGCACACAAAGCCCTACACGACCAAGGCCCGAGCTACCTCAACAGCCGAGTCAACTTCTACGCTCCCAAGCGCCACCTCCGATCAGCCAACCACGCCCTCGCCGCCGCCCCCCGCATCCGAAGAGCGACTACAGGAGGAAGGTCCTTCTCCTACCTGGCCGCCAAGACCTGGAACTCCCTCCCGACCGACCTGCGCCTGACCCAAGACCACCTCTCCTTCAGGAAGAAGCGGAAGACCTGGCTGTTCGAGCAGTAGCGGCACCTCCCCCCCCCCCCAGCGCCTTGAGACCCTACGGGTATGTAGCGCGCTTTATAAGTGTCACTGATTGATTGATTGATTGATTGATGCATCATCTGCGTACAAAAGTGAAGGGATCAGTTTGGACCCAGCTCTTGGGATATCTTTACTGCAGGCTGAGAGGAGGTCCCCTATCTTATTGATGTAAAGTGTGAAGAAGCAGAGGGGCCAAAGTGCACCCCTGCCGTACCCCTCTCCTGACCTGCCAGGGGTCTGTCATGCCGCCATCCTCCTTACACCTATCTGCCGCGGTGGTGTTATTGTGGGCAGAATGTAGAAAGGTCACCAGCTCTGGCTTCATTCCCAGCTCAGCTCCCCCAGGATCTGCCACAATTTGGATCTCTTTACACGGTCAAATGCCAACCTTATATCTATAAAAGCCATATGCAGGGTGCCCCTCTTGGCTATTGTATATTTCCAGGCCACCAAGTTCAAATTAATACATTGATCGAGCGTCCCTCTGCCTTGCTTGAAACCATACTGTAAATCACTAATAACACTAAAATTATCTAGCTACGAAGATAAACAATTCAGGATCACCTTTTTCATGATTTTAGCAGCTGAGTCCAAGAGAGAAATGAGTTGGTAACAAGCAGAATCGACCCTTGAGCCCTTTTTTAGGTCTCGCCTGAGACAGCGCATGCTCTGTCTCATCGAGACATTTAGTAAGTGGCTTTTAAAAGTGCCACCAGAGCATTTTGCTGGCCTACAGCTTTTGTTCACGAGCTCGTGCACAAACTCGTGCACATGCACAGCTGCCATCTGTGTTTTTATTGCTGTAATCAGGCTCCTCTTCTCGCACTCCCCCTCCCTTCTCCCCCTCCTCTTCGTCAGTTTCATTTGTGTCTTCTATCACTGTGAATGATCCTGCTTCCACCACGCACACACACCACCAGCCGTCAGTGCATGCTTCCACCAGGCACACACACCACCAGACGTAACTGCACGCTTCCACCAGGTACACACACCACCAGCCATCAGTGCACGCTTCCACCAGGCACACACACCAACAGCCGTGAGTGCATGCTTTCACCAGGTACACACACACCACCAGCCGTCGGTGCACGCTTTCACCAGGCAAACGCGCCACCAGCCGTCAGTGCACGCTTCCACCAGGCACACACACCACAATCAGTGTACGCTTCCACCAGGCACACACACCACCAGCCATCAGTGCACGCTTCCACACAGGCACACACCACCAGCCATCAGTGCACGCTTTCACCAGGCACACACACCACCAGCCGTCGGTGCACGCTTTCACCGGGCACACGCACCACCAGTCATCAGTGCACGCTTTCACCAGGCACACACACCACCAGCCATCAGATACAAACACCACCAGCCGTCAGTGCTCGCTTCCACCAGGCTCACACACCACCAGCCGTCAGTGCATGCTTCCACCAGGCACACATACCACCAGTAGTCAGTGCACGCTTCCATCAGGCACACGCACCACCAGCCATCAGTGCACGCTTCCACCAGGCACACACACCACCAGCCGTCAGTGCACGCTTCCACCAGGCACACACATCACCAGCCGTGAGTGCACGCTTCCACCAGGCACACACACACCACCAGCCGTCAGTGCAGGCTTCCACCAGGCACACACATCACCAGCCATCAGTGCACACTTTCACCAGGCATACACACTACCAGCCGTCACACACTACGAGCCATCAGTGCACACTTCCACCAGGCACACACCTCCAGCCGCCAGTGCACGCTTTCACCAGGCACACACACACCACCAGACATCAGTGCATGCTTTCACCAGGCACACACACCACCAGCCGTCAGTGCACGTTTCCACCAGGCACACACACCACCAGCCGTCAGTGCACACTTTCACCAGGCACACACACCACCAGCCATCAGTGCACGCTTCCACCAGGCACACACATCACTAGCCGTCAGTGCACGCTTTCACCGGGCACACGCACCACCAGCCTTCAATGCACGCTTTCACCAGGCAAACACACCTCCATTTGTCAGTGCACGCTTCTACCAAGCACACACACCACTAGCCGTCAGTGCACGCTTCCACCAGGCACACACACCACCAGCCATCAGTGCACGCTGCCACACACCACCAGCCATCCGTGCACGCTTCGACCAGGCACATACACCATCAGCCGTAAGTGCATGCTTTCACCAGGCACACAGACTACCAGCAATCACACACTACCAGCCGTCGGTGCACGCTTCCACCAGGCACACACCACCAGCCATCAGTGCACGCTTTCACCAGGCATACACACCACCAGCCGTCGGTGCACGCTTTCACCGGGCACACGCACCACCAGCCATCATTTCACGCTTTCACCAGGCACACACACCACCAGCCATCAGTGCACACTTCCACCAGATACACACACAACCAGCCGTCAGTGCACGCTTCCACCAGGCACACACACCACCAGCAGTCAATGCAAGCTTCCACCAGGCACACACACCACCAGCCATCAGTGCACGCTTTCACCGGGCACACACACCACCAGCCGTCAGTGCTCGCTTCCACCAGGCACAAACACCACCAGTCGTCAGTGCACGCTTCCACCAGACACACACACCTCCAGCCGTCAGTGCACTCTTCCACCAGGCACTCACACCACCAGCCGTCAGTGCACGCTTCTACCAGGCACACACACCACCAGCCATCAGTGCACGCTTCCACCAGGCACACACCACCAGCTGTCAGTGCACGCTTCTACCAGGCACACCCACCACCAGCCGTCAGTGCACGCTTCCACCAGACACACCACCAGCTGTCAGTGCACGCTTCCACCAGGCACACCCACCACCAGCCGTCTGCACGCTTCCACCAGGCACAAACACCACCAGCCGCCATTGCACACTTCCCCCAGACACACACACCTCCAGCGTCAGTGCACGCTTCCACCAGGCACACACACCACCAGCCGTCAGTGCACTCTTCTAACCAGGCAAACACACCTCCAGCCATCAGTGCACGCTTCCACCAGGCACACACACCACCAGCCGTCAGTGCACGCTTCCACCAGGCACACACACCACCAGCCATCAGTGCACGCTGCCACACACCGCCAGCCATCAGTGCACGCTTCGACCAGGCACATACACCACCAGCCGTAAGTGCATGCTTTCACCAGGCCCCCACACTACCAGCAATCACACACTACCAGCCGTCGGTCCACCAGGCACACACCACCAGCCATCAGTGCACGCTTTCACCAGGCACACACACCACCAGCCATCAGTGCATGCTTCCACCAGGCACACACACCACCAGCCGTCAGTGCACGCTTCCACCAGGCACATACACCACCAGCCGTCAGTGCATGCTTTCACCAGGCACACGCACACCACCGGACATCAGTGCATACTTTCACCAGGCACACACACCACCAGCCGTCAGTGCACGTTTCCACCAGTCACACACACCACCAGCTGTCAGTGCACACTTCCACCAGGCACACACACCACCAGCCGTCAGTGCACGCTTTCACCAGGCAAACACACCTCCAGCCATCAGTGCACGCGTCCACCAAGCACATACACCACCAGCCGTCAGTGCACGCTTCCACCAGGCACACACACCACCAGCCGTCAGTGCACGCTTCCACCAGGCACACACACCACCAGCCATCAGTGCATGCTTCCACCAGGCACACACACCTCCAGCCATCAGTGCACGCGTCCACCAAGCACATACACCACCAGCCGTCAGTGCACGCTTCCACCAGGCACACACACCACCAGCCGTCAGTGCACGCTTCCACCAGGCTCACACACCACCAGCCGTCAGTGCATGCTTCCACCAGGCACACATACCACCAGTAGTCAGTGCACGCTTCCATCAGGCACACGCACCACCAGCCATCAGTGCACGCTTCCACCAGGCACACACACCACCAGCCGTCAGTGCACGCTTCCACCAGGCACACACATCACCAGCCGTGAGTGCACGCTTCCACCAGGCACACACACACCACCAGCCGTCAGTGCAGGCTTCCACCAGGCACACACATCACCAGCCATCAGTGCACACTTTCACCAGGCATACACACTACCAGCCGTCACACACTACGAGCCATCAGTGCACACTTCCACCAGGCACACACCTCCAGCCGCCAGTGCACGCTTTCACCAGGCACACACACACCACCAGACATCAGTGCATGCTTTCACCAGGCACACACACCACCAGCCGTCAGTGCACGTTTCCACCAGGCACACACACCACCAGCCGTCAGTGCACACTTTCACCAGGCACACACACCACCAGCCATCAGTGCACGCTTCCACCAGGCACACACATCACTAGCCGTCAGTGCACGCTTTCACCGGGCACACGCACCACCAGCCTTCAATGCACGCTTTCACCAGGCAAACACACCTCCATTTGTCAGTGCACGCTTCTACCAAGCACACACACCACTAGCCGTCAGTGCACGCTTCCACCAGGCACACACACCACCAGCCATCAGTGCACGCTGCCACACACCACCAGCCATCCGTGCACGCTTCGACCAGGCACATACACCATCAGCCGTAAGTGCATGCTTTCACCAGGCACACAGACTACCAGCAATCACACACTACCAGCCGTCGGTGCACGCTTCCACCAGGCACACACCACCAGCCATCAGTGCACGCTTTCACCAGGCATACACACCACCAGCCGTCGGTGCACGCTTTCACCGGGCACACGCACCACCAGCCATCATTTCACGCTTTCACCAGGCACACACACCACCAGCCATCAGTGCACACTTCCACCAGATACACACACAACCAGCCGTCAGTGCACGCTTCCACCAGGCACACACACCACCAGCAGTCAATGCAAGCTTCCACCAGGCACACACACCACCAGCCATCAGTGCACGCTTTCACCGGGCACACACACCACCAGCCGTCAGTGCTCGCTTCCACCAGGCACAAACACCACCAGTCGTCAGTGCACGCTTCCACCAGACACACACACCTCCAGCCGTCAGTGCACTCTTCCACCAGGCACTCACACCACCAGCCGTCAGTGCACGCTTCTACCAGGCACACACACCACCAGCCATCAGTGCACGCTTCCACCAGGCACACACCACCAGCTGTCAGTGCACGCTTCTACCAGGCACACCCACCACCAGCCGTCAGTGCACGCTTCCACCAGACACACCACCAGCTGTCAGTGCACGCTTCCACCAGGCACACCCACCACCAGCCGTCTGCACGCTTCCACCAGGCACAAACACCACCAGCCGCCATTGCACACTTCCCCCAGACACACACACCTCCAGCGTCAGTGCACGCTTCCACCAGGCACACACACCACCAGCCGTCAGTGCACTCTTCTAACCAGGCAAACACACCTCCAGCCATCAGTGCACGCTTCCACCAGGCACACACACCACCAGCCGTCAGTGCACGCTTCCACCAGGCACACACACCACCAGCCATCAGTGCACGCTGCCACACACCGCCAGCCATCAGTGCACGCTTCGACCAGGCACATACACCACCAGCCGTAAGTGCATGCTTTCACCAGGCCCCCACACTACCAGCAATCACACACTACCAGCCGTCGGTCCACCAGGCACACACCACCAGCCATCAGTGCACGCTTTCACCAGGCACACACACCACCAGCCATCAGTGCATGCTTCCACCAGGCACACACACCACCAGCCGTCAGTGCACGCTTCCACCAGGCACATACACCACCAGCCGTCAGTGCATGCTTTCACCAGGCACACGCACACCACCGGACATCAGTGCATACTTTCACCAGGCACACACACCACCAGCCGTCAGTGCACGTTTCCACCAGTCACACACACCACCAGCTGTCAGTGCACACTTCCACCAGGCACACACACCACCAGCCGTCAGTGCACGCTTTCACCAGGCAAACACACCTCCAGCCATCAGTGCACGCGTCCACCAAGCACATACACCACCAGCCGTCAGTGCACACTTCTACCAGGCACACACACCACCAGCCATCAGTGCACGCTTCCACCAGGCACATACACCACCAGCCGTCAGTGCACGCTTCTACCAGGCACACACACCACCAGCCATCAGTGCACGCTTCTACCAGGCACTCACACCACCAGCCGTCAGTGCATGCTTCCACCAGGCACACACACCACCAGCCATTAGTGCACAATGCCACACACCACCAGCCATCAGTGCACGCTTCGACCAGGCACATACACCACCAGCCGTAAGTGCATGCTTTCACCAGGCACACACACTACCAGAAATCACAACTACCAGCCATCAGTGCACGCTTTCACCAGGCACACACACCACCAGCCATCAGTGCACGCTTCCACCAGGCACACACACCACCAGCCTTCAGTGCACGCTTCCACCAGGCATACACACCACCAGCCGTCAGTGCATGCTTCCACCAGGCACACACACCACCAGCCATCAGTGTACGCTTCCTTCAGGCACACACACCACCAGCCGTCAGTGCACGCTTCCACCAGGCACACACACCACCAGCCGTCAGTGCACGCTTCCACCAGGCACACATACCACCAGCCATCAGTGCACGCTTTCACCAGGCACACACACCACCAGCCATCAGTGCACACTTCCACCAGATACACACACCACCAGCCGTCAGTGCACACTTCCACCAGGCACACACACCACTAGCAGTCAATGCAAGCTTCCACCAGGCACACAGACCACCAGCCGTGAGTGCACGCTTTCACCGGGCACACACACCACCAGCCGTCAGTGCTCGCTTCCACCAGGCACACACACCACCAGCCGTCAGTGCACGCTTCCACCAGGCACACATACCACCAGCCGTCAGTGCACGCTTCTGTTGGAAGGCGGTGACCTCAGGGGTCAAGAGAACTCTCCTAACCGCCTGGGACCTCCTCTCCCACAATTACTGCCGAGTCTTATTGAGGGGGAGTCTTTGCCGGGGAGGACTGATCGTACACACTGTCGACACACCACACTTATGAACGGACACCACACCGTGATTCTTTATCAAGAGATACTTTATCAAGATTAAAAGTAGGGAGCAATACACAGCGATCGAGGGATCGCGAAAGTCTCTTAAAGAGGGATCGGGGAAGCGGGACAGTCTTAGGATGCCAGCTGGCACGCCAAGCACCCTGCGCACAGTTCTCAATCCTCGAACTGGGGGGTACGGGGGCTGGCGATGGGACTTGCTGTCCTACTCACTTCTGGTTCCAGGTGATCGTGAGGGTAGCGTCGGTGGTCCAGCCGGACCAGAGAGTTCGTCAAGCCGCGACGGGGGTCAGCAGGGCTTGGTCAGGAGTACTCCGTCGTACTCGTAGGCAGTGGGAGCTGCGACAGCGTCAGCAGGGCTCCGGTGGTTCAGGTCTTGTGCTTCAAGAGGGAGCCGCGACAGCGTCAGCAGGGCTCCGGTGGTTCAGGTCTTGTGTCTCGAGAGGGAGCCGCGACAGCGTCTGCAGGGCTCCGGTGGTTCTGGTCTTGTGTCTCGAGAGGGAGTCGCAACAGCGTCAGCAGGGCTCCGATGGTTCAGGTCTTGTCTTGAGAGGGAGCCGCGACAGCGTCAGCAGGTCTCCGATGGTTCCGTTCCGTAGGTTCGAGGGTGAGCCGCGACGACGTCAGCAGGGCTCAGCGGGTCAGAGTCTGTCCTCCTCAAGGTCAGCCGCGATCAGATCAGCAGGGCTTTCTTGTCCAAGATACAACTGTCGACTGGAGGGAAGGCAGGCTGTCTTATAGTCCTGGAGCTCTTTGATGTCCGGACCCTCATAGGCAGGAGGCCGGAGGTCCGAGGGCCAGGCGCCTGATTGTCTGGACGGTTGGTTCTTTGATGCTTTGGACCATGCATCCAGGGAATCCCAGACGCCCATCAGGACCTGGAGCCAGCTCACTAGGAGGCCCAAGGTGCGATCGAAACCAGCCCTCAGGGATAGTTCCGAGGTGTGAGGGGAACCAGTTCCTCAGGAGGGGGCCGGAGGTGTGATGGAAGTCTTGGTTTCGGGTACTTGGTGAGTTGTTCACCCCCCGGGTGGAGCTGGGCGCGCCGGACGCCCAGGCTTAGCTGTAGCCAGGAGAGGCCAGGAGCTGCCGAAAGGAAAGAAGGCGGCTGGCCGGCCAGCCGGGGTGGCCAAACATGGAGTCTGATGGTCACGTGCACGGGTGCAGGCACGCGGTCTGGAGATCGTCTCAGGTCCGGAGTAAGAGTGTCCTGTACAGGTCTGGGTGGACGGGAATCAGTTCCACCCCATAGTTCTGGAGCGGCGGAGATCCGCGAGGACCACGCCACGATGCCGGGTCCAACATGCGTCCCCTCCAGCTGAAGGATGAGGAGAACTACCCATCCTCTTGGGGGTTCTCTTCGCTGAGGCGGAAGAAGCAGGACAGGCCGTCAGCGTTGGCGTGGTCGGCACCAGGCCTGTGTTCTACAGTAAAATCTATCCCTTGGAGGGAGATGGACCAGCGTAGCAGTTTAGGGTTCTCTCCTCTCATCTGCATGAGCCACCGGAGAGGACGGTGGTCGGTTTGGACCCGGAAGTGGGTCCCGAACAGGTAGGGCCTCAGTTTCTTCAAGGCCCAGACTACTGCGAAGGCCTCTCGCTCGATGGTGCTCCATCTCTGCTCTCGGGGTAGTAGCCTCCGGCTGATAAAGGCTACCGGATGATCAATCCCCTTGTCGTCCACTTGGGAGAGCACGGCTCTGATGCCATGCTCGGAGGCGTCGGTCTGGACCACGAACTCTCGGGAGTAGTCAGGGGCCTGTAGTACTGGAGCGGTGCACATGGCCTGTTTCAATTCTTCGAAAGCCTTCTGACAGGCGGTGGTCCAGATAAGCTTCTTGCGGTTGGCCTTGGCTGTTAACTCTGTGAGGGGGCCTACAGTACTCCTGTACCCCTTGATGAATCTACGGTAGTACCCTGTGAGCCCTAGGAAAGCCCGCACCTCGGTCTGGGTCATGGGGGTCTCCCAGGCAGTGATCGCGTCTATCTTGGGTTGGAGGGGGGCCACGAGGCCGCTGCCGACCTGGTGTCCTAGATAGACCACTGAGCTTTGTCCGATTTGGCACTTACTAGCCTTAATGGTGAGCCCGGCTCGACGCAGGGCGTCCAACACCTCCCAAAGGTGGTGCAGGTGCTCGGGCCAGTGAGCACTGAACACCGCAATGTCGTCTAGATAGGCCGCACTGAAACCTTCCAACCCGGCCAGGACCTGGTTGACCAGTCGCTGGGAGGTGGCGGGGGCGTTTTTCATGCCGAAGGGCATGACTCGGAAGTGGAAATGGCCATCCGGAGTGGAGAAAGCAGACCTTTCTTGGGCCCTCTCCGTGAGGCCGATCTGCCAGTAGCCACTGGTGAGATCGAAGGTACTAAGGTACTGAGCCGACCCTAGGCGGTCAATCAGTTCGTCGGCTCGGGGGATGGGGTGTGCATCGGCTCGGGTGACTGCGTTGAGTCTGCGGTAGTCTACGCAGAACCTCAGCTCAGGAACGGTGCCGGGGGCGGCTGCCTTCGGAACCAGGACCACGGGACTAGCCCATGGGCTGTCGGAGGCATCCACCACTCCTAGGTCCAACATTTTGTCGACCTCAGCCTTGATGCAGGCTCGGACTCGGTCTGGGACTCGGTAGGCTCTGTGCCGTACCGGCGGGCTGTCCCCGGTGTCCACGTCGTGAACGCACCAGCTGGTGACGCCGGGAGTGAGGGAGAAGAGGTCCGAGAATTGTCCCAGCAAGTGGCGACATTCTTCACGCTGCAAGGGGGTGAGGCAGGAGGAGAGACTCACTCCCTCTACGGAGCCATCTTGATCCTTTGCACACAGGAGATCGGGTAGAGGGTCCGTCTCCTCTTCCTCTCCGTCGTCGGTGGCAAGGAGTAACCCCAACTCAGACTGCACAAAATGGGGTTTGAGCCGGTTTACGTGTAACACTTTCAGGGCGTTCCTGGCTGATTTCGTATCAACGAGGTAGGTGACCTGACTCTTGCGCTTTATCACCTTAAAGGGTCCAGTCCACTTGTCCTGCAAGGCACAAGGTTCCACTGGGGACATGACCCAAACCTGTTGGCCTGGTTGAAACTCGACCAGAGTGGCATTCTGGTCGTACCAGCGTTTCATCTCCTCTTGGCTGACTTCCAGGTTGGCCTCGGCCAGTTCGCGAAACTTCCGCGTCTGGTTCCGGAGGGCCAGGACGTAGGAGAATACGTCGGGGGGTGTGCTCGGGGGAGCTGTCTCCCACCCTTCCTTGACCAGGCTGAGGGGGCCCCGGAGAGGGTGTCCATAGAGCAGCTCAAAAGGGCTAAACCCCAAGGATTTCTGGGGTACCTCTCGGTAGGCGAACAGGAGACAGGGTAGGAGGACGTCCCACTTGCGTCGCAAGGGTTCCTCGAGGCCCATGATCATCCCTTTCAGGGTGCGGTTGAACCGCTCAACCAGGCCGTTGCCCTGGGGATGGTAGGGGGTGGTGAATAAGTATGAGCGGAAAATCCGTTCCGCTTGCGGATTTTGCGAATTTTCGGTAAATTTGCGATCCGCGAACTCCCGCGAATTTACCGAGAATTCGCAAATCCGCGAGCGGCGGATTTTTCCGGGGGCAAAAGTTGAAGGCCTGTTGTAACTATTTTAGGATGGCGCCGGCAAGCTGCCAGCGCCATCCTAAAATAGTTACTAAGTTAGCTTCAACAGGAAGCTCTAATAGATAAAATAAAGCAGGTGCTCGATTTTATCTATTAGAGCTTCCTGTTGAAGCTAATTTAGTAACTATTTTAGGATGGCGCTGGCAGCTTGCCGGCGCCATCCTAAAATATTTACCATGCCCTTCCTGTGACTTCTTCACAATCTACCGTGGAAAATCAGCTGTGATGCTGGATAAAGGCTTTTGCATCCGTGACTTTCACGAGCGCAATACCCGTGCTGTTTCTGTGGCCAGGAGCTTATTTCTCTTCATCTGCTGAACTGATCTTTCTCTGACCTTTTATACACACTAAAAGCATGTGTGAACTCACATGGTAGCCCTGCCCGTTTGGCCCAGCCCACACACTCGCGGTTTGCACCGTCTTCCCGCCATTCACCCACTATGATGGACAGCTCACTCAAGGGACCCCTGCGCCCTTCGGGGCGATTGCATAGTAACACGCAAATGGTCGCTCGAACTAGTTGATGCTCAAAATCAGTGACTCATTCATTAGCCCAAAAACAATCATGTGCGTCTTCGAGGCGGGACAGGTGTGCCTCTTCCCAAATCTACTGTGGAAAATCAGCTGTGATGCTGGGTAGAGGCCTTTGCATCCTTGACTTTCATGAGCGCAATCCCCGTGCTGTTCCTGTGACCAGGAGCTTCTTTCTCTTCATATTATTGTGTTTGCACGGGTTGCTGCAAGTTCGCACGCGTTTTGTACAATTTCGCAATTTGCGAAATTGAACAAAACCCTTGCGAACTTGCAGAAACCCGTGCGAACATAAAAAAAAAAAATCCGCAAATTCGCGGGAATTCGCGGATTTTGCGGATTGCGAGTTCGCATATCCGCAAAATCCGCGAACGCGAGATCCGCAAAATTCGCCCATGCTTAGTGGTGAACCGGTATGACACCGCACACTGTTGCCAGAGGGACTTCATATACCGGGATATAAAGTTCGTGCCTCGGTCGCTTACCACTTCTCGGGGGAATCCCACCCGTGAGAATATCCCCATGAGGGCCCGGCCCACGACCGGGGCCGTCACGGTCCGGAGGGGGATGGCTTCGGGGTATCGGGTGGCGTGATCGACCAGAACCAGAATGAACCGGTGGCCTAAGGAGGTCCGGGGGTCCAGAGGTCCGACGATGTCGATCCCCACCCTCTCAAAGCGGGTACTGACAACTGGAAAGGGCTGGAGGGGAGCCTTGCGCTTGCCTCCGCTTTTGCCGCTAGCCTGACACGTGGGGCAGGACTTGCAGTGGTGTCCCACATCAGCCCGCATGTGGGGCCAGTAGAAATGGGTCACTAGTCGTTGGAAGGTCTTATCTTGGCCCAGATGTCCTGCCAGGGGCACATTGTGGGCCAGGTTGAGGAGGAGCCGCGGAAACGTAGGGGTACCACCAGCACACGGGCTGACCCTAGTTCCGCGGTCTTCTGTTCACTGTACAGTAGGCCGTTTTCCCAGTAAAGGTAATGGGAGCCAGACTGGTCTCCAGCGGCCTGGGCTGTGGCCTGTCGGCGTAGCCCCTCTAGGGCAGGGCAGGAGGTCTGCTCTTGGCAGAACTCCTCTCGGGACGGTCCTCCCTCTTGGCGCCACTGGGCCAACTCGGGGAGATCTGCTAGGGTCGGGACTGGTTCGACAGCGGGTCAGAGGGGACCTTCGTCGGAGGCGTTCTCTTCGAGGGAGGGCTGGTCGAGGACCGTGGGGTGCTCTCCGCCCTCGGGGACATCAGGGGCTGAACTGGGGAACTTGGGCTCTTCGTTCTCGGGGTTGGACATTCTGGCGGTCATGGCTTGGGTGCTCACACAGGCCCACTGGGGCAGTCCTAGCATTGCTAAATGGGTCCTTCTCTCTACCTCTTTCCACTGGGAACTCTCTAAGTCATTCCCCAGGAGGCTGTCTACAGGCATGTCCGTGCGGACTGCGACCCGCAGATCGCCCGAGACCCCCTCCCACTCAAACGGGACCTGAGCTATCCTGCAGGTGCGGACGGAATTATCGGCTGCTATCACTCGACAGGAGGTGTGGGGGATGATCATGGACTCAGGAACTAGCGTGTACCTAACAGACGTGATGCTGGCTCCTGTGTCCCGAAGAGCTCCTATGCTGCGCCCGTTAACCTTTACTGTCTGGTGGTATTTTTCGGTGTTGTCGGGCAGATAATCTCCGGGGACCATCTCACTATTCCCCAGGGAGGCTAGGACCATGGCTGCGGGTTCCCACTCCCCCTGTTCTTCTATTTCTTCCTCTTCTAAGGCTACTGAGGATATCTGTCTAGTGGTGGGCCCAGTGGGAGTGGATTTCGGGGTCAGGGGACATCGGGGGTCACCGGCATAATGCCCGGGTTGGTGACACTTGAAGCACGTGGAGTTGGGGCGGAGCCCCGGGGGTCCTGCACTTGGGACGGCTCTCGTTGCGGGAGGAGAGCGTGGGGTCTGGTTTCTGGGAGGACTTGCTATCTAGGAGATACTGTCTGAGTTCCACAAAGCAATTGGCGGACAGGTGCTCGTAAGCCACTAAGTCGACTAGGCCTTCGAAGGTAGTCACATTGCTGCCCTTGATCCACCCGTCTAGGGCCCGGGTGTAGTAGTTCACATAGTCTACCCAGGTGGTGCCAGGAATCTTTTTGCACTCCCTAAACCGCTGGCGGTACATTTCCGGTGTGAGGCCGTAGCGGAATAGGAGGGCGTCTTTCATGTTGGTTAGGCGTTCATGTGTGCCGTCGGTAGGTCCAGCAGGGTGTCTCTCCCCTCGCTGAGGAAGCGGCTCCACAGGCCGGCCCCCCAATACTTCTCGGGGACCCGGTGAGCGGACATGGCCGCCTCGTAGGCTTTGAACCACTGCTGGATGTCGTCCCCTTTGTAAAATTCCTTTACAACGTCCTTGGGGATATGCACCTTTGTTTCTTTGGGGACCACCTGCTCCCCAAGGCCCGGTGATCCGGTTGCGTCTTTTCTTGCTTTTAATTCGAGCTCTTTGAGGCTGCGCTCGTGCTCGAGCTGAAGTTTCCGTCCTTCATGCTCCTTCTGGAGCTTCTTCTCCTCTAGTTCTCCTTGGAGCCGTAACTGCTCCACTGCCAACTTTTTTTCTGCGAGTTTGAGTTCGCCCTCCAATTTGAGGCGCGCTAGTTCGAGCTCATGGCTTTGGTCACGTTCTCGATCGGCCATCTCCTCCGATGACCGCTCTCTCCCGGTTGCTGGGCTCCGGGACGGTTGCTGGACTCTCTCACCGGTCGGTGTACCGGGTTCGGTCTGTGGTCTCCCTCCCTCATCTTCGATCGGGGGAAAAGGGTGCTCCGGACTCGACCCAAGCGGTTAGTGCTTTCTGGAAATCATCCTTGGTGCTTAGTCCGGTACTCGGGATACTCAGTTCTTTGCAGAACTGTTTCAGCTCTCTATGGGTGTAGTCTTCCAGGAGGTCCTTGTCGAAGGTTGTCTTTACACCAGATTCTGTAGTCGTCATTGTTGCTCTTCTTTTCTTGTGCGTTTGCTGCGTGTGGGTTCAGGTAGTGTGTCAGTGGTACGATCTTTTTAGACGTAGGTTTGTGTCGCGTCGCTGCCACCAATGTTGGAAGGCGGTGACCCCAGGGGTCAAGAGAACTCTCCTAACCGCCTGGGACCTCCTCTCCCACAATTACTGCCGAGTCTTATTGAGTGGGAGTCCTCGCCGGCGAGGACTGATCGTACACACTGTCGACACACCACACTTATGAACGGACACCACACCGTGATTCTTTATCAAGAGATACTTTATCAAGATTAAAAGTAGAGAGCAATACACAGCGATCGAGGGATCGCGAAAGTCTCGTAAAGAGGGATCGGGGAAGCGGGACAGTCTTAGGATGCCAGCTGGCACGCCACGCACCCTGCGCACAGTTGTCAATCCTCGAACTGGGGGGTACGGGGACTGGCGATGGCACTTGCTGTCCTACTCACTTCTGGTTCCAGGTGATCGTGAGGGTAGCGTCGGTGGTCCAGCTGGACCAGAGAGTTTGTCAAGCCGCGACGGGGTCAGCAGGGCTTGGTCAGGAGTACTCCGTCGTACTCGTAGGCAGTGGGAGCCGCGACAGCGTCAGCAGGGCTCCGGTGGTTCAGGTCTTGTGCTTCAAGAGGGAGCCGCGACAGCGTCAGCAGGGCTCCGGTGGTTCTGGTCTTGTGTCTCGAGAGGGAGCCGCGACCGCGTCAGCAGGGCTCCGATGGTTCAGGTCTTGTGTCTCGAGAGGGAGCCGCGACAGCGTCAGCAGGTCTCCGATGGTTCCGTTCCGTAGGTTCGAGGGTGAGCCGCGACGACGTCAGCAGGGCTCAGCGGGTCAGATTCTGTCCTCCTCAAGGTCAGCCGCGATCAGATCAGCAGGGCTTTCTTGTCCAAGATACAACTGTCGACTGGAGGGAAGGCAGGCTGTCTTATAGTCCTGGAGCTCTTTGATGTCCGGACCCTCATAGGCAGGAGGCCGGAGGTCCGAGGGCCAGGCGCCTGATTGTCTGGGCGGTTGGTTCTTTGATGCTTTGGACCATGCGTCCAGGGAATCCCAGACGCCCATCAGGACCTGGAGCCAGCTCACTAGGAGGCCCAAGGTGCGATCGAAACCAGCCCTCAGGGATAGTTCCGAGGTGTGAGGGGAACCAGTTCCTCGGGAGGGGGCCGGAGGTGTGATGGAAGTCTTGGTTTCGGGTACTTGGTGAGTCGTTCACCCCCCGGGTGGAGCTGGGCGCGCCGGACGCCCAGGCTTAGCTGTAGCCAGGAGAGGCCAGGAGCTGCCGAAAGGAAAGAAGGTGGCCGGCCAGCCGGGGTGCCCAAACATGGAGTCTGATGGTCACGTGCACGGGTGCAGGCACGTCGTCTGGAGATCGTCTCAGGTCCGGAGTAAGAGTGTCCTGTACAGGTCTGGGTGGACGGGAATCAGTTCCAACCCATAGTTCTGGAGCGGCGGAGATCCACGAGGACCACGCCACGAGGCCGGGTCCAACAGCTTCCATCAGGCACACGCACCACCAGCCATCAGTGCACGCTTCCACCAGGCACACACACCACCAGCCATCAGTGCACACTTTCACCAGGCATACACACTACCAGCCGTCACACACTACGAGCCATCAGTGCACACTTCCACCAGGCACACACCTCAAGCCGCCAGTGCACGCTTTCACCAGGCACACACACACCACCAGACATCAGTGCATGCTTTCACCAGGCACACACACCACCAGCCGTCAGTGCACGTTTCCACCAGGCGCACACACCACCAGCCATCAGTGCACACTTCCACCTGGCACACACACCACCAGCCGCCAGTGCACGCTTCCACCAGGCACACACATCACTAGCCGTCAGTGCACGCTTTCACCGGGCACACACACCACCAGCCGTCAGTGCACGCTTTGACCAGGCAAACACACCTCCAGCCGTCAGTGCACGCTTCCACCAGGCACACACACCACCATCCATCAGTGCACGCTTCCACCAGGCACACACACCACCAGACATCAGTGCACGCTGCCACACACCACCAGCCATCAGTGCAAGCTTCGACCAGGCACCTACACCACCAGCCGTAAGTGCATGCTTTCACCAGGCACACAGACTACCAGCAATCACACTACCAGCCGTCGGTGCACGCTTCCACCAGGCACACACCACCAGCCATCAGTGCACGCTTTCACCAGGCACACACACCACCAGCCGTCGGTGCATGCTTTCACCGGGCACACGCACCACCAGCCATCAGTGCACGCTTTCACCAGCCACACACACCACCAGCCATCAGTGCACACTTCCACCAGATACACACACCACCAGCTGTCAGTGCACGCTTCCACCAGGCACACACACCACCAGCAGTCAATGCAAGCTTCCACCAGGCACACACACCACCAGCCGTCAGTGCACGCTTTCACCGGGCACACACACCACCAGCCATCAGTGCTCGCTTCCACCAGGCACAAACACCACCAGCCGTCAGTGCACACTTCCACCAGGCACACACACCACCAGCCAATAGTGCACGCTTTCACCAGGCAAACGCACCTCCAGCCATCAGTGCACGCTTCCACCAGGCACACACACCACGAGCCGTCAGTGCACGCTTCCACCAGGCACACACACCACCAGCCATCAGTGCACGCTTCGACCAGGCACATACACCATCAGCCGTAAGTGCATGCTTTCACCAGGCACACACACTACCAGCAATCACACACTACCAGCCGTCGGTGCACGCTTCCACCAGGCACACACCACCAGCCATCAGTGCACGCTTTCACCAGGCACACACACCACCAGCCGTCGGTGCACGCTTTCACCGGGCACACGCACCACCAGCCATCAGTGCACGCTTTCACCAGGCACACACACCACCAGCCATCAGTGCACACTTCCACCAGATACACACACCACCAGCCGTCAGTGCACGCTTCCACCAGGCACACACACCACTAGCAGTCAATGCAAGCTTCCACCAGGCACACACACCACCAGCCGTGAGTGCACGCTTTCACCGGGCACACACACCACCAGCCGTCAGTGCTCGCTTCCACCAGGCCCACACACCACCAGCCATCAGTGCACGCTTCCACCAGGCACACATACCACCAGCCATCAGTGCACGCTTCCATCAGGCACACGCACCACCAGCCATCAGTGCACGCTTCCACCAGGCACACACACCACCAGCCGTCAGTGCACGCTTCCACCAGGCACACACATCACCAGCCGTGAGTGCACGCTTCCACCAGGCACACACACACCACCAGCCGTCAGTGCACGCTTCCACCAGGCACACACATCACCAGCCATCAGTGCACACTTTCACCAGGCATACACACTACCAGCCGTCACACACTACGAGCCATCAGTGCACACTTCCACCAGGCACACACCTCCAGCCGCCAGTGCACGCTTTCACCAGGCACACACACCACCAGCCGTCAGTGCATGTTTCCACCAGGCGCACACACCACCAGCCGTCAGTGCACACTTCCACCAGGCACACACACCACCAGCCGTCAGTGCACGCTTCCACCAGGCACACACATCACTAGCCGTCAGTGCACGCTTTCACCGGGCACACACACCACCAGCCGTCAGTGCACGCTTTCACCAGGCAAACACACCTCCATCCATCAGTGCACGCTTCCACCAAGCACACACACCACCAGCCGTCAGTGCACGCTTCCACCAGGCACACACACCACCAGCCATCAGTGCACGCTGCCACACACCACCAGCCATCAGTGCACGCTTCGACCAGGCACACACCACCAGCCATCAGTGCACGCTTTCACCAGGCACACACACTACCAACAATCACACACTACCAGCCGTCGGTGCACGCTTCCACCAGGCACACACCACCAGCCATCAGTGCACGCTTTCACCAGGCACACACACCACCAGCCGTCGGTGCATGCTTTCACCGGGCACACGCACCACCAGCCATCAGTGCACGCTTTCACCAGGCACACACACCACCAGCCATCAGTGCACACTTCCACCAGATACACACACCACCAGCCGTCAGTGCACGCTTCCTCCAGGCACACACACCACCAGCAGTCAATGCAAGCTTCCACCAGGCACACACACCACCAGCCGTCAGTGCACGCTTTCACCGGGCACACACACCACCAGCCATCAGTGCTCGCTTCCACCAGGCACAAGCACCACCAGCCGTCAGTGCACACTTCCACCAGACACACACACCTCCAGCCGTCAGTGCACGTTTCCACCAGGCACACACACCACCAGCCGTCTGCACGCTTCCACCAGGCACACACACCACCAGCCATCAGTGCACGCTTTCACCGGGCACACACACCACCAGCCGTCAGTGCTCACTTCCACCAGGCACACACACCACCAGCCGTCAGTGTACGCTTCTTCCAGGCACACACACCACCAGCCATCAGTGCACGCTTCCACCAGGCACACACACCACCAGCCGTCAGTGCACGCTTCTACCAGACACACACACCACCAGCTGTCAGTGCACGCTTTCACCAGGCACAAACGCCACCAGCCTTCTGCACGCTTCCACCAGGCACACACACCACTAGACGTCAGTGCACGCTTTCGCCGGGTACACACACCACCAGCCATCAGTGCATGCTTCCACCAGGCACACACCACCAGCTGTCAGTGCACGCTGTCACCAGGCACACACACACCACCAGCCGTCAGTGCACGCTTCCACCAGGCACACACTCCACCAGCTGTCAGTGCATGCTTCCACCAGGCACACATACCACCAGCCGTCAGTGCACGCTTTCACCGGGCACACACACCACCAGCCGTCAGTGCACGCTTTCACCAGGCACACACACCACCAGCCACCAGTGCACGCTTTCACCAGGCACACACACCACCAGCCGTCAGTGCAGCAGGCAGGCAAGTTCGATGCCTGGGAGGGAGTGGGTCGAGTTTCCTTAAACCATGCTGAGTATGCAGGTGTAGTGCATGAACTCCTGTGTGAGTGAGTCATGCTGCCTGGGGCTCACTCACTACACACTTGTAAATTTACGCCTGCACCAGGCTTTTTCCAAATTTGCAAAGTTTGGCGCATGCACTCAGCTAGGCAGCCCCCACACCCCCGGGAATGAGTGCTTCTTACAACCAGAATGGAAACAAAATTCCGAGCAATGAAAACAAGTTAATTTGATGCAAAGAACTGTTAACAAAAACCATGTACAGCTATTGTAGATCTGGCAACTTAAACAAAACAGCAACAAAAAACAAACAAGCATTGCCATAGCCAATAGGTGTCGCTTTTTGAACCGTATAAGTATTTAGTTATGCAGCAGAATATCCTTGGTGCAACAACACCAACTGTTGCATGGCTAAACACTTATAAGGTCCCAAATGCGAGACCTGTTGGCTATGCCAATGCTTGTTTGTAAGGTCCTTCATCTCATCAATAAAGCAGTTTAGGAATAATAATTTTTCAAGTATCGGGGTACAATGGCGCGTAATGAATCTGAGTCTGCCTGTACTCTGGAAATTCGTTTTTTTTTTATTTCAAAAGTTTTTTATTTAGAAGATTTTCCAATACAGTACTGTAGTAATGCGGGGGGGGGGTTACAGCGGGGAATTCTTGGCATCTTTATGGTTACATGGTTACATAGAGCATACATAGCATAGGCTGATTTGGCTGTAGGTTCTGTAAGCCCCCCGGAGAGGGTGAAAGAAGGAGAGAGAGAAAGGAAGAGAGGGGGGGGGAGTTTGTCGATACATTTGTGTCGCCCTCCTATCCTTGGCTGTGTGCTGGCGGTGTGCGTTGGTAGGTTGTGCGTTTACGGGTTTACGGGGGTTTGTGTGACCCCAGGTGTGCATCTAGGGCCGCCCACATCTCATTCTTAGCGTTGTGGCTGGGCGAGAGATTCCCAGTGATGTTGTCGACTCCTCTGAGGAAGGTGACCCAGTTGATCCAACTCTTGAATGTTGCCTTGGCTGTATCTTTCCAATTCGCTAATATGGTTTTGACTGCTGCGGTAAGTAGGAGGTCTACTAGGTCTCTCTCTTCCTTGCTTCCTAAGTCTGGTGCCATGAATGCTGTGGCTAGCCCTATGAAGCCTGGTTGTATACTTCTCCCTACGACAGTGTTGATGAGATCGCTCACTTTCATCCAGAAGGTTCTGACCTTAGGGCATTCGAAGATAAGGTGTTCTAGGTTCCCTGTCCCCTTGTGGCAGTTCCAGCATGTGTTGCTGTCTCTTATGCCTGCTTTTTCGAGTTTGGCAGGGGTCAGAAGGCTCTATGTAAGAGCCAGTATTTTGTCTCTGCGAGTTGTGGCGTGATTTTATTTGTTGTGGCTGACCTCCATAGTCGACCCTTTTCTTCCTCGCTGAGATGTCTTGTGTACAGTGTTTCCCAGGAGTTTGTTGTTTTTGCATTCAGTGTAGATGTTTTGGGGCTCAGGAGTTTGTAAATCTGCGCTGTCTGGTGTCCAATCTTGTTGAGGTTGCTCATGTATTGTATGGGGGTGGGCGTTTCCTTGTTTAGGTTCGCCTTAGTTATGGCTGTTTTGATTTTGAGGAACGTGTAGAGTTCTATGTCTGGTAGATTTTGCGTCTGTTTGAGGTTCTGGAAAGTGAGTGGGGTATGGTTTTTTTCCAGCTGCCCTGGGGTGGTGATTCCCTTCTTGATCCAGGCTTCGTTGCACATCGTTCTCTCTTTGTATTGTAATCTTGTGTTAAACCAGATTGATTCCCAATTGGTTCCTCTGATCCGTTGTCCCATTTGCTTGTCTACTCTTAGCAGGACTGTTTTGGTGTGTTTGATGATGGGGTCATGCTTGGCGGGGTGTTTGTTCGCTGTGAGCATTGCTATTGGGTTTAGCCCCCCCAGGATGTTCCTTTCGAGGTTTAGCCACTCAGGTTCATAGTCCTGTGTGTTGGTGATACAGAAGATTCCTTGTTTAGCTAGGTAGGCAGTTTGGAAGTTTTTAAAATTCATAATATTCAGTCCACCGAGACCTTTGTTGAGCCTCAGTTTCTGTAGACTGATTCTCGGTTTCTTGTCTTTCCATATGAACCTGTTTATCAGTTTGTCAAGTTTCTTGTGGAATTATTCTGTCATTGTTAGAGGCAGCATGCTAAGCGTGTAATTGATAGCTGGTGTCACCATCATCTTTGTTGTCTCCACTCTACCCCACCAGCTGCTGTATTTGGGGGACTATAGGTCTAGTCTCACCTTTATTTTCTTTAGGGTGGCTTCTTCGTTATGCTCCAGGTTTGCTTTGAGGTCTCTACCGAAGAGTAGGCCCATGTACTTAAGGGGTTTGGTTTGCCAGGCTAGGCCTGAGTTTCCTAGTACCGCTTTTGTTGTGTGCACGTTCATGGGTTTACACTCTGATTTGTCCCTGTTTAGTTTGTAGCCTGAGGCTCTTGCATACTCTTCTATGGAGTTCATCAGTGCCGCGAAGGATGTGGTTGGTATCTTCATCGTGATTAGCACATCGTCTGCGTACGCTGCCAGTTTCACTGTCTTACTCTTGATTTGGACCGCTGCTATGTCTGGGTTTACCCGTATCATTATTAGCAGCGGCTCTAGCGCTAGCAGGAACAGGCCTGGAGATAGAGGGCAGCCCTGCCTTGTTCCTCTTTCCAGAGTTAGCGGCTCTGATGTGCCGCCGTTCACTACAACACTGGCTCTCGGCCTGTTATACAGTGCCATGACCATGCCCCTGTATTTGGTGCCCAGGCCAAATTTCTCCATACATAGGTCGAGGAATGGCCAGGAGACTCTGTCGAAGGCTTTCTCCGCATCCCGCGCTATCATTACTGCCTAGTCTGCACTGTGTGTTGTTTGGTTGATGAGGTGGCAGAGTAGTCTTGTGTTGTCCTGGGACAGTCTGTTTTTAAGGTATCCTACTTGTAAATTGTGGATGAGGTGGGGCAGGACCTTGTTTAGCCTGTTCGCTAGGATCTTTGCATAGATTTTACAGTCCACATTGATTAGTGATATTGGGCGGTAGCTCTGCGGGTATTGGGGGTCCTTCCCTTCTTTGGGGATCACGATGATATTGGCTTCCGCCATGGAGTCCGTCATTCGACTTTCGCGGATGCAGTGGGTGAAGACTTCCGCCAGGGTGGGTTTTAGTTGTTCTAGGAATTTCTTGTAGAACGCCGCCATGTACCCATCGGGCCCTGGTGCTTTGTTTGCTTTGAGTGTTGTTATTGCTGTGTCTATCTCTGCATCTGTGATGTCTCCTTCTAGTGTTTCCTTCTGGTTCGCTGTCAGTGTCGGTAGGGTAATTTTGCTTAGTACTTCAGCCCCCCGTCGGCGGCTAGGTTCTTGTCGGCACTGTACAGCTCCTGGTAGAACTGTTTGAAGACTTGTAGGATCCCTTTGTTGGTTGTTTGCGATTTGTTTGTTTTATCGGTTATCGCAGCAATCGAGTGTTGCCTCTGTTTCGCTTTCAGGTATGACGCTAGCTCTTTCCCTGCTTTGTTGGCGGAGCAGAGGTTTATGGCTTTAAATTTGTTGATCCATGTGCCCGCTCTTTCGCTCAGAATTTTTCTGAGCTCATACTTTTTAGGTCGAGCTCTCGACCTATTGTGGCCAAGTTGCTCCTTAAGGGGCGTAGAGCGGTGCACGCGCGGCGATTCAGGAACGTGAATGCGCACGTACAGGCATACACACATCTCTTGCTCCACTTTCACACTCACGAAGCACACACACATATGCACGCACGGACGGACACACACACAGTGCAGACACACACACGTGCCAAGCCCCACTTGCCAAGCCCCACTTACCTCATCAGTGGCTTCAGCCGCCACTCCTGACGCCACCGGTCCTCTGGCCATCCACTCCATGGGCGCAGGCTTCTCCCAAAGACGGAAGTCCCGCCCCATGACAGCCGTGAGCGTGCACATCCCGAAACCGGAAGTTCGGGAGTGTGCACGCTCACAGCTTACTGTACGAGAAGCCACTGGGTTATTTTTGGCATATTTAATTTTAAAGGATAGCCTAGATTAGCATGGGCAATCATTCGTGTAGTAAGTGGCTAAGTGGCGCCTTGTGGTGCAAACAGCTCCAGCTACAACTTCAGCGTGCTCAAGTAATTGTTTTGTCAAAAGTGGATGCAAGGTAAGTTCCAGACACTTGCCTATCCGTGTCAAGCGGTTTAAATCGGTAAGAACAGCGCAAAGACCCCATGGATCCCACACACAGGCAGATCTTCTGAAGTAGTAATAGCTGTGAGCGTGCACATCCCGAAACCGGAAGTTCGGGAGTGTGCACGCTCACGGCTTGTTGTTGTTCTGTTTTAGCGCACATATTCCCTTTCATGGCAGCCTTAAAACATTCCTGATGAATTAAAACTTACTGCGTGCTCTCCCTGAGAAGGAAATTCTTTTAAAAGCTTTCTTCGGCTGTGGTTGACAAGAAGGTGACGTTCATTTATTTTTTTTAAGCAAATAGCCCTGCGTTTCTTTAATCTGCCGGTATTGGTTGACATTGTGATGTTTGGTGAAGTCCTGGCAGCTAGCATTTTCATATGTCTGTAGCACAGTGTGAAAAAGAAGAATGTTGACAAATATTGTCAAAATACTGATTCAATACACATTTAATTTTGCTACTGTCTGTGAACATGCATTGAAATATATTTCTGTTGTAAACTCGACTCGCAACTGGGAGTGTGTGTTAAATGAAGGAGCACACCGTACACTTTGGGACTGAACTGTTTTCTTGTCTTGATGGGGCTACAGCAGTTGCCTGCAGTGAGCAACAATTAAGTCAATGCTTTGTTAGCTGAGAATTGGAGTTAAAACTCAGCCTTACCGTTCGACACAGAGATTTTAGGATGCATTCTGGTCAAATGTGTCCGTTTCATGTTTCAACGCTGCCTCTACAGGCTAGCATCACCTATTCCTTACACTGATTATTTAACTAGATAGACGATGAGGTCATCGTTGACAGTAACAAATCCCTTTAGTATCTTTTAATGTACCTGCTTTTGTTTAATAAAATCTCATTCCACTGGTGTGCCGTCTCATTAGTGCATAGCACACTACAGATTCCCCGTATTCCCATTTAAACAGAGACCTGCTTCCACAAAGAGGACGAGGAAGGTAATGTTAAAATGACATGGGGTGGTTGCGAATCCAAGTACTTTAACTGTTGTCATGCCAGATGATGTGGCTATAAATATAACAATATTCTCTGCACAGCGCTATGTTTTTAGGTCTCGTCTATTATATTCCGCAAGGAATAAATAGACGAGAGTATTGTGGGCAAACCAAGCTCTGAAACCATCACAGACTTTGGACAGTTCGTGTGGAGCACTCGTGCGGAAAGCGCGTCCACATCAAAGCCATCAGCCTCCCTCCCACAGGCATCTGTTGGTTCCCCAGCGTTGGCGCAGTGCGTGCTCGGCCTCACTTCTCCTCCCCCCTAATTACATCCCTTACATCCCTAATTTCACTTTCACGGACGCGAGGCCTTGAGCTTCACTTCAAAGGCATCCTCCCTTTGTGGTCTGTCCGACCACTTTACTGTGTCCTTCGTTGTCTCTCTTTCTCTCTGACTCTACTGATATCCCTCACCCAATCTGTGCCCCCTCATCTCAGCGTCTCCTTCGCCCTCCCCCCACTCACCCTCTCTTCCCACCCTCACCCTATCTCTAATTTTACTTTTAACTTCTCTCTGACCCCTCGTCTCCTCTTCCCGTGCCCCTCGTGCATGTCTGCCTCGCCGCCTCTCTCCAGGCGCTCATGTCTCCCTCGACTCCTCCTTTCTACCATCCTCCCTCTTTCCCGTCATCTTTTCTCACATGCATCTCTCCTATCACCCCCTCCCCCTCATCTTCCCAGATGTGTCCCCCCCTCCCATGTCTCTTTCTGTTGTCCTCTGTCTCACTCAGCCCTTCTCTCATCCTTCCTGTTTTGCGCGCCCTCCATTTCGTTATGCCCCTCTTTCCCTGATGCCACCTCTCATCTCCGTTATGCCTACACCTGAGGATACTGACAGCATCAACACGCGCCCTCGGCCTCTTTCCAGCTCGGATTCATGCACAGCGGGGATGGGTGCAATGCCAGCGTCTCCAGTACTGGCAAACGCTGCAGGCAGCATTCCAGTCCATCGTTTTTCGCCCACTATGTCACTCGACAGACACCAGCACGTGCACAGCAGCTTTGGAGCTGCCCCGTCCAGCCCCAGCGGGCAGGCCAGGGCTTCTCTGGATGGGAGACAAGCCACTGCTGACCGTTCCAGCCCATGTCTGCCCGGCCAGGGGGTGGAGCCCTAGTTCTGTGGCAAGAGGGCAGGTGCCTAATTGGTTTCCGGTGCTGAGAGATAAGCAAAATGGCAGTTTATGAATACAGTATGCATTGAAAATTACTAATACCTGCCTCCCCAGACTATATTTTAGCTATGGGGATTTGGAATAAAGAGCACTTGCTACCCAACATATGCACTCATGTCAAATAGAACCTCTGGTAAAAAGTACACCATCATGAAGTTACCTATTGTATTTTTTGGTCGGGAGGGGGAACATGCCTTTATGCATTGGGGTGTAGAGGAATGACTTGGCAAACTGGATGACTAGCTTATTGCAAGAGACTGAGTGGTTCAAGGTTTACATCACTCTACCGCCCTCACGCTACCGCCCTCACGCTACCGCCCTCACTCTACCACTCTACAGCCCTCACTCTACCACCCTCACTCTACCACTCTACCGCCTTCACTCTACCGCCCTCACGCACTCATTCTAACACTCTACCGCCCTCACTCTACCACTCTACTGCCCTCACTCTACTGCCCTCACTCTACTGCCCTCACTCTACCGCCCTCACTCTACCGCCCTCACTCTACCGCCCTCACTCTACCACTCTACTGCCCTCACTCTACCACTCTACCGCCCTCTCTACCACTCTACCGCCCTCACTCTACCGCCCTCACTCTACCACTCTACCGCACTCTCTACCACACTCACTCTAACACTCTACCGCCCTCATTCCCTCACTCTACAACTCTACCGTCCTCATGCCCTCACTCTACCGCCCTCACTCTACAACTCTACCGTCCTCACGCCCTCACTCTACCTCCCTGACTCTACCACTCTACCACCCTCACTCTACCACTGTACCGCCCTCACGCCCTCACTCTTATCCATCGCCCTCACTCTTATCCATCGCCCTCACTCTTATCCATCGCCCTCACTCTTATCCATCGCCCTCACTCTTATCCATCGCCCTCACTCTTATCCATCGCCCTCACTCTTATCCATCGCCCTCACTCTATCTATCGCCCTTACTCTAGCTCTCTTCCACCCCACCTCCTTCTTTATATCCATGTTCTCTTCACCTGTGTTGATCTGCTGCTCTCTTCCACCCCGCCTCCTTCTTTAACGCTGTTCTTTTCTCCTGTGCTGATCTCCTGTTCCCTTCCACCACCTGCTTCTCTAACTCCCTGTTCTCTTCTCCCATGCTGATCTGCTGTTCGCATCCTCCCGCCTCCTTCTCTAACTCCCTGTTCTCTTCT
This sequence comes from Lissotriton vulgaris, assembly GCF_964263255.1. NCBI lineage: Eukaryota > Metazoa > Chordata > Amphibia > Caudata > Salamandridae > Lissotriton > Lissotriton vulgaris. Next base: position 918,172,325 of record NC_141685.1, read on the forward strand.
CCTGTGCTGATATGCTGCTCTATTCCACACCGCATCCTTCTTTAACTCTGTTCTTTTCTCCTGTGCTGATCTGCTGCTCTCTTCCACCCCACCTCCTTCTTGAACTCCCTGTTCTCTTCTGCTGTGCTGATCTGCTGTTCTCTTCCACCCGCCTCCTTCTTTAACTCCCTGTTCTCTTCTCCTGTGCTGATCTGCTGCTCTCTTCCACCGCACCTCCTTCTCTAACTCCCTGTTCTCTTCTCTTCTCCTGTGCTGATCTGCTGCTCTCTTCCACCCCACCTCCTTCTTTACATCCCTGTTCTCTTCTCTTCTCCTGTGCTGATCTGCTGCTCTCTTCCACCCGCCTCCTTCTCTAACTCCCTGTTCTATTATTTTCTCCCTCTGCTGATCTGCTGCTCTCTTCCACCCGCCTCCTTCTTTAACTCTGTTCTTTTCTCCTGTGCTGATCTGCTGCTCTCTTCCACCCGCCTCCTTCTTTACCTCCCTGTTCTCTTCTCCTGTGCTGATCTGCTGCTCTCTTCCACCCCACCTCCTTCTTTAACTCCCTGTTCTCTTCTCCGGTGCTGACCTGCTGTTCTCTTTCACCCCACCTCCTTCTCTAACTCCCTGTTCTCTTCTCCTGCACTGATTTGCTGTTCTTTTCCACCGCATCCTTCTATAACTACCGGTTCTCTTCTGTGCTGATCTGCTGCTCTCATCCACCCACCTCCTTCTTTAACTCCCTGTTCTCTTCTCCTGTGCTGATCTGCGGTTCTCTTCCTCCCCACCTCCTTCTTTAACTCCCTGTTCTCTTCTCCTGTGCTAATATGTTGTTCTCTTCCACCCGCCTCCTTCTTTAACTCCCTGTTCTCTTCTCCTGTGCCTATCTGCTGCTCTCTTCCACCCCACCTCCTTCTTTACATCCCTGTTCTCTTCTCTTCTCCTGTGCTGATCTGCTGCTCTCTTCCACCCACCTCCTTCTTTACATCCCTGTTCTCTTCTCTTCTCCTGTGCTGATCTGCTGCTCTCTTCCACCCCACCTCCTTCTTTACATCCCTGTTCTCTTCTCTTCTCCTGTGCTGATCTGTTACTCTCTTCCACCCGCCTCCTACTTTAACTCCCTGTTCTGTTCCCCCGTGCTGATCTGCTGCTCTCTTCCTCCCGCCTCCTTCTTTAACTCTGTTCTTTCTCCTGTGCTGATCTGCTGCTCTCTTCCACCCGCCTCCTTCTTTACCTCCCTGTTCTCTTCTCCTGTGCTGATCTGCTTCTCTCTTCCACCCCACCTCCTTCTTTAACTCCCTGTTCTCTTCTCCGGTGCTGACCTGCTGTTCTCTTTCACCCCACCTCCTTATCTAACTCCCTGTTCTCTTCTCATGCACTGATTTGCTGTTCTTTTCCACCGCCTCCTTCTATAACTACCGGTTCTCTTCTGTGCTGATCTGCTGTTCTCTTCCAACCCACCTCCTTCTCTACCTCCCTGTTCTCTTCTCCGGTGCTGACCTGCTGTTCTCTTTCACCCCACCTCCTTATCTAACTCCCTGTTCTCTTCTCATGCACTGATTTGCTGTTCTTTTCCACCGCCTCCTTCTATAACTACCGGTTCTCTTCTGTGCTGATCTGCTGTTCTCTTCCAACCCACCTCCTTATCTAACTCCCTGTTCTATTCTCTTCTCCTGTGCTGATCTGCTGCTCTCTTCCTCCCCACCTCCTTCTTTAACTCCCTGTTCTCTTCTGCTTTGCTGATCTGTTCCTCGCTTCTACCCATCTCCTTCTCTAAATCCCTGTTCTCTTCTCTCAAGCTGATATGCTGCTCTCTTCCACCGTGCCTCCTTCTCTAACCCCCTGTTCTCTTTTCCTGTGCTTATCTGCTACTCTCTTCCACCCCACCTCCTTCTTTAACTCTGTTCTTTTCTCCTGTGCTGATCTGCTGCTCCCTTCCACCGCCTCCTTCTTTAACTCCCTGTTCTCTTTTGCTGTGCTGATCTGCTGCTCTCTTCCACCCACCTCCTTCTTTACATCCCTGTTCTCTTCTCTACTCCTGTGCTGATCTGCTACTCTCTTCCACCCGCCTCCTACTTTAACTCCCTGTTCTGTTCCCCCGTGCTGATCTGCTGCTCTCTTCCACCCTCCTTCTTCTTTAACTCTGTTCTTTTCTCCTGTGCTGATCTGCTGCTCTCTTCCACCCGCCTCCTTTACCTCCCTGTTCTCTTCTCCTGTGCTGATCTGCTGCTCTCTTCCACCCCACCTCCTTCTTTAACTCCCTGTTCTCTTCTCCGGTGCTGACCTGCTGTTCTCTTTCACCCCACCTCCTTCTCTAACTCCCTGTTCTCTTCTCCTGCACTGATTTGCTGTTCTTTTCCACCGCCTCCTTCTATAACTACCGGTTCTCTTCTGTGCTGATCTGCTGCTCTCATCCACCCACCTCCTTCTTTAACTCCCTGTTCTCTTCTCCTGTGCTGATCTGCGGTTCTCTTCCTCCCCACCTCCTTCTTTAACTCCCTGTTCTCTTCTGCTTTGCTGATCTGTTCCTCTCTTCTACCCATCTCCTTCTCTAACTCCCTGTTCTCTTCTCTTCTCTCATGCTGATATGCTGCTCTCTTCCACCGTGCCTCCTTCTCTAACCCCCTGTTCTCTTTTACTGTGCTGATCTGCTACTCTCTTCCACCCCACCTCCTTCTTTAACTCTGTTTAATTCTCCTGTGCTGATCTGCTGCTCTCTTCCACCCCACCTCCTTCTTTAACTCCCTGTTTTCTTCTCCTGTGCTGATCTGCTGCTCTCTTCCACCCGCCTCCTTCTTTAACTCCCTGTTCTCTTTTGCTGTGATGATCTGCTGCTCTCTTCCACCCACCTCCTTCTCTAATTCCCTGTTCTCTTCTATTCTCCCATACTGATCTGCTGCTCTCTTACATCGCCTCCCTCTCTAGCTCCCTGTTCTCTTCTCTTCTCCTGTGCCGATGTGCTGTTCTCTTCCACCCGCCTCCTTCTTTAACTCTCTGTTCTCTTCTGCTGTGCTGATCTGCTGCTCTCTTCCACATACATCCTTCTGTAACCGCACACACACATACATACAACTACGCACACACAAACACACATCACCCCACACATCACCCCACACATCACCCCACACATCACCCCACGCACAACCCCACGCACAACCCCACGCACAACCCCACGCACAACCCCACGCACAACCCCACGCACAACCCCACGCTCAACCACACTCTATCTATCGCCCTCACTCTATCTAGCTAACGCCCTCACTCTATCTAGCTAACGCCCTCACTCTATCTAGCTAACGCCCTCACTCTATCTAGCTAAAGCCCTCACTCTATACTATCTAGCTAACGCCCTCACTCTATCTAGCTAACACCCTCACTCTATCTAGCTAACGCCCTCACTCTATCTAGCTAACGCCCTCACGCTATCTAGCTAACGCCCTCACGCTATCTAGCTAACGCCCTCACGCTATCTAGCTAACGCCCTCACGCTATCTAGCTAACGCCCTCACGCTATCTAGCTAACGCCCTCACGCTATCTAGCTAACGCCCTCACGCTATCCAGCTAACGCCCTCACGCTATCCAGCTAACGCCCTCACGCTATCCAGCTAACGCCCTCACGCTATCCAGCTAACGCCCTCACGCTATCTAGCTAACGCCCTCACGCTATCTAGCTAACGCCCTCACGCTATCTAGCTAACGCCCTCACGCTATCTAGCTAACGCCCTCACGCTATCTAGCTAACGCCCTCACGCTATCTAGCTAACGCCCTCACTCTATCTATCTATCTTTCGCCCTCACTCTATCTATCTATCTTTCGCCCTCACTCTATCTATCTTTCGCCCTCACTCTATCTATCTATCTATCTATCTATCTATCTATCTATCTATCTATCTATCTATCTTTCGCCCTCACTCTATCTATCTATCTATCTATCTATCTATCTATCTATCTATCTATCTTTCGCCCTCACTCTATCTATCTATCTATCTATCTATCTATCTATCTATCTATCGCCCTCACTCTATCTATCTATCTATCGCCCTCACTCTATCTATCTATCTATCGCCCTAACTCTATCTATCTATCGCCCTCCCTCTAGCTATCTATCGCCCTCACTCTATCTATCTATTGTCCTCCCTCTAGCTATCTATCGCCCTCACTCTATCTATCGTCCTCCCTCTAGCTATCTTTCGCCCTCACTCTATCTATCTTTCGCCCATCTATCGCCCTCACTCTATCTATCTATCGCAGCACCACAGCATCACTCAGGGGTACCACAGCATCACTCAGGGGCACCACAACATCACTATGCGCTACCACAGCATCACTGAACGCCACAGCATCACTCGTCGCCACCACAACATCACTCAGCGCCACCACAGTATCAATCTGTGCAACCATTCAACAATAACTGGTTCAAATATTTTCTCTCAATGTTTCAAGCTTTATTACAAATGTCACAAAAAGATGTTAATATTTCACTTCTGTTCTTGGATTTTCATCACAATAAAATGCACTGAACATAATCTTCACAAAAGTTATTTACAAAAGTTTAAGCTATTGCCATTATAAATTACAATAACTTTTATTTAAGTATTAATTATTTAAAAAAATTAAAAGCCATTGTTATTTGTAATATCAATACATCTAAGTCATGTAAATACAAAACATGTTGCATTACAAATGCTATAGGTGTCACATTTGCAAAAGATAAAAGTATTGGCATTGTAATTGACAAAGCTATTAATTTCGCTATTTTCAAAACCAACACATAAATTAAAAAAAATTAATTTACAAGACCAATAGCTCAAACTTTCCTAATGCGAGACCTATTGCATTGCAAATGCTTGTTCTTTGTTAGTGTGTGTTCTTGTCGGTGAGGTTTGCGCAATGTCCTTTTTCTAGGTCACCGATTTGTTCCTCTAGTTCGGCTATCTTCTTGTTCCTGCCCTTGTTCATTCTGGCTTTGATGTTTAGAAGTTTACCTCGGAGTGTGGCTTTTAAGACGTCCCAAATGGTGCCCTTATTTACCACGGAGTTGTCATTGAGTTCTATGTATTCCTTTATGGCCTCCTCGATTTCTGTTGTGTTGCCTGGGTGTTGTAGGATGTCGCGATTGAGCCTCCATCTGCGGCTAGGTGTGTCATTGTGTATTCCGCTCATAGAGAGCGATATGATACCTAGAGATAGTAAAGACATAGAGAAAAAGAAATGCATACTTCTGTACTGGAAAATGTGACTGCTCCCTCCCCTTCCCCCTCCCCCCGCATTTAGAACTGTGGACGTACGACAGCAAGGGCCCTCCCTCCCCCTACCCAGAGTCTGTGCCTATTGGCCCTTTGTCTCAGTTCTGTCTTGTTGCATATTATGTTAGTTTAGTTATTATTGGAATGCATCCGTCATTGTATACAAAAGGTTCAATAGTAAAGGATATAGGTACATCATCCTGTGTCTTCTTCGGTGTCGCCGGTCCGTCTGAGGTAGATCGTTGTTCCGAGTAAGTTCTTAAGTTTCTCTTTCTATGTGTGGATGGCCTTATGTGCCTAGGCCTGAGATCAGGTTATTATCAATGGAGCTAGGGTCTGTCCATTGTTGGTTCTTGGGTGCTTCTTTGGTTGAATCAGCATTCCGCCGCTCCTCCTTCAGCTGCGTCTGATGAGGCTCTCCTTTTGGGGGCTCCTGGACTTTGTGCCTCCATTTCTTCTGGTACCGGGCCTCTCAGATACCTCCTTAGTTCGTTGGGCTCATGGAAGATTAGGGTACCTCATCTGTCCCTTATCTTCATCCTCGCCGGCCTGGCGAAGCTGAAGGTGATGTTGTCTTTCTGCAATTTGTCTCTCATGGCTAGGAAGCTCTTACTGGTCTCAACTGTGAGCTTGGAGAAGTCATGCATGATAATGATCTTCTGCCTGTTCACTTTCAGAGTTTGTCCTTTCCTGGCAAAAGCGAAAATTGCTTCAGTGTGATTGGCGCGCAGCGGCTTGCAGATGATTGGTCTTGGGCCTCTGCCATGTGGCGGTTTTGTTGCTGGGACCCTGTACGCTTTATCTACTTCGAAAGGTCTATCGAACTTCAGACAAGTCAGTTTGGGCACGAGGTCCTCTAGTAGGGCTGCGCATGAGCCTTGGGGGTCTTCTTCTCTCTCTGGTACCCCCAGGAGCCTTATGTTCCCCTTCCTGCTCCTATCGTCTTGTTCCGCCAGCATTTTTTGTAGATTGTTTGTTGTTCTTATTACTAGGCCCAGGTCTTTATGAGTTATGCTAGTTGTGTCTTCTAGGTCGCTAATCCTTTTCTCTGCTACTTCGATTCTGCCGTTTGTTTTGCTTTGGTCTGCCCTTATGGCTGCCAGCTCCATCTGCATATTATCTATTGTTTTTTTCGTGGCCTTGGCTAGTTCGTTGCCTTCATTGATTTTCTTTAGGAGTGTGTCCAGTGTTCGTTTTTGTGGTCATTGTTTAGCTTGTTTGGCAAGTCTGGGTAGTCTTGCCTGACTTTTTTTGTGTCATTGGCGTTCTTTTCATCGCGTCCCGCCATTGTGTCAAAACCTCTTCTGACCAGATGGGTGTGGAGTCTACCTTCTTTTTGTTGTACGGCAGGGTCCTCCTTCGCTCCTTTTGTTGTGGTGCTTCTCTGCGTGGGTGTGGGTTCTTCGCGGAATCTGCTTGGCCACTTGACCGTCCTGGTTCTTGTCTTCGCCCCCGCCAGCTCAGGGACCCTGCCTTGCCTTGCCTAGATGGCTTGGAGCTTGTTCGGTTTGTTGTGGTCTCTTTGTGGCTGGCAGCTTGTGCTGTGCGTTGGGGTTGCAGCTTTGCTCGTGTTTCTTTTTCATAGGCTCGGTTGTTTGTTTTCGTTTGCTCCTTGGTAGCTGTGTATCTGGGTTCTTCCTTCGTCAGCTCTGTTCTTGTGTTTGTTAATCGATGTTATGCCTGTGCCTCTTCCTTTGTTCGGTTTGGCTAGCGGCGTGCAGTATTCGGTTTGGCTGGGGCAGCTTCTCTGCTTTCAGTTCTGTGCACCTTCCTTTGTGCGGTTTGCTACGGTGTGCAATGTTCGCTCGGCTGTCCAGCTGCTCCGCTTCCGGTTTCCTGTTCTTTATTTGCTTCGCTCCCGCTCCGATCGTGACAGATTTGTGTTGGTTACAGTTCCCCCACCAAGATAAGAGCTTAGAGTTTCAGTATCAAGACAATGCCGCGCGGCTCCTCTCTCAGATGATATCTTCCTTTCCAGCTGATTGAATGCACTGTAGAAAATGGCTGCCTGTGGCCAGGTATAAACAGGTACCTTCCAAGTACCTTTGCGTTTAAAACTGGGCAACCCCTTGGGCAGTACTTAATTTGTAAAAAAAAGAAGGTTTTGGGCCCTGGTCAAGAGGTCACCGCAACTGGCTCCACCCATTGCCCCTGCCCACGTTGCCAATGTCAGTACTAACACAACTACTGCCATCAAGCACCTACAGCTGTGACAACCGCGACTATTCCAGGCCCCCAAACCTATAAGAATAGCTTGGGGGGGGCAGTTATCGGTCATTTTGAATGAATATTAAATTAATAAACAACTGTTGTAGTAGTCTCTAAATTAGACAAAAAGTGCTACCATGTGGCTGACTGTTGTACGTGCTGGTGCCGAGCACCGGAAACCACCAGCTCAAATTAAGTACTGCCCTTGGAGTTGAGAACCAACAGTAGTACATGCCACAGATGCAAAACAAAAGCCCCTCCCTCGATTAGGACTATTACCTTTGTGAGCTTTCTGTAATTATCCTAGGCGGCATAACCAGATAATAGGTCCAATAGAACATTAACCTGGCCACAACCCTGCTGCATCGTGGAATGAGTCAGACCCGGTACTAGAGCAGTATTTGGATGTACTAGAAGTGCTCAAGTGCCCCTTTATTGTGACCCCCAACACTAATGTGCTCACCTTGTCAGCTTTGATGGTGTCGCTGTATTGGGGACAAATATAATTGCCCCCCAAATCGATAGTAGCGATTGCAGTCCTTATATCCTTATATAGTTGAATGTCCTCAGATCCAGAGGAACTTCACAGTGACCACTGTCTCTACAGTCCTTACAGGACCACATGGAGACTCCAATGTGGGAATTTCTGGAAAGCACAGGTAATGGTTGTGTGGGGAGGGAGGTGAATGTAATCCGCACCCACTACTAAGCGAGCCGCTTTTGCAATCCTCCGGGCTGTACCTCCAATGGAGGCTTTATGCCCCCGAACCGCACAGCACCACCACACCACAACACCGCCTCCTCTGTCTCTCTTAAGCCATCACCTGCTGGTGGCCGCACAAGGCAGAATAGGACCAGACAAGGTCAGAAGTCTATAGCCCTAGGCCCCAGACCACTGTATGCAGTGCCGCTACGCTGTGGACATGCTGAAAAAACATTAGACCCTTATGCCGGTGTGTATTGCAGTGGCGTAACATTAGCCCCCGCATTCCTTGTAGTTTGGGGGGGCCCATGCTCCAGGGGCCCCTCTGGATCTGTGCATGAGCACAGATCCCTGGCCTGAGAGCTCCAGACTCGGTCAGGGGGATATGCGGAGGCTTCTATGTACTTTGCAGGGGACCCCCTCAAGTTTCGTTATGCACTGGTGTATTTAGGGAGTGCCTACCTAGTTAGCAGCCCCCCACTAAACCCGGTTGGGCCAGGGAAGTAACGGGAGTCACAGAAGCTACATACGAGTTAAGTCGAATGTGATTACGGGCTCAGGCTCTGCCCTGCTCCTGCTTCTACTGGCTATCCCACCCAGCTCATCTACGCTCTGTTACAGCTCAGCTCCAGAGATCTTGGCAAAACGCAATGCTATTGATGCTGGGCTCTGAATAGGCAAAAATGAAGCACCGATTTGGCTATATTCTGCTGCTATCACTGTCAAGAAGTAGAGAGTTCTGCCCTGAGGCCGACCAAACAGTCAGCGCCCACAATAGTGGGCAAACCACTCCTACCCTGCCTGGAGCAGGACTGCCCACCTGCCCGCCCCCAACCAAACCCTCCATTCTGCTTTCTCGCAGTGCGAGAAGCAGAAACATAAAATGGTATTCATAATACCATTGTATGTATCTGCTTCTTGCACTGCGAGAAAGCAGTGGGGCGACGCTCCCCCGCCCACATAGAGGAGTCGCCCCTGGATGTTATTCCTTAGATTTGACTGTCTGTACAAAAAGGCAACCGCTTCCCATTCAGGTAAAAGGGGTGGGGCGGTGGGACGGGGGGGGGGGTTCGACGTACAATGACGAGGGAAAATTCAACAAATAAATAATTTTCCCTCATCATCATCCATCAAAATCCCAATCCCAGTATCCCCCCCCCCGCCCCACCCAACCATCCTACCGCTCTTACCTGCACGGGCCGCGGCTGCAAAAAGGGAAAAAACATCCTAATGTTCGCGTCTCAGCTCATTCTTTGTAATATGCATGTGAGGGGCTACTCGATGGTGGAAACTCAAGGACCGGATACTCTTTCTGTTTGTGTCCTGACTTGAATAATGCAAGGGATTTCAATGCTGTGAGCAAAATGGAACGTTAACATAATTTGGCTCCACCCCTCAGTGGCACCCTAGTGCTGCTGCCGTGGCTTCTTTAGAATTTGCAAGATAGCTGCTGAAATCTGCTCCTTGTATCTCTCCCGGGAGGGCAGGAATGCTGAGGCTGATATTTTTCATTAATTTATGAGTTTTATTTAATTATTGTGTAACACCCAGACTTTTAAATTTGAACTTTGAACACAGATGTGGAGAAGCGTGGCTCAATGGTTAAAGCGGCAGACCCTGATGCAGAGGTCTGGCCCGGGACCAGGGTTCAATTCCCGCCTCGGAGGCTCTTGGACTCAATCTCCCCGGACCTGATAATTCTCGCCTCGGTGCCGAGTCTAATCATGGGTCCCACTCTGTGAATCTGGGCAATAGCTTGCTTAATCTCCACAATGGCCCCAGCAGCGCTTAGATGCCTGGCTTCACCTTGGGGGTGCCCAGGAGTGGACATCTCACTGGAAAGCCAGGAAGGGTTCCACAGCGGTATGAATACAGCGCTACGAGACCTCAGGGTAGAAGTGCGCTATATAAATACAAACACATTTACCCATTCACACATTTACATCCTAAGTAGAGTCCTTTTCCCCAGGCATTGGGATCCAAGGCTAAATGGTCATGGGGGAGATGTGGGGAGGAATTTGCATGGTGATTACTCAGTTTAGATATGTGTTTACTTCTGTTGGCCTGGAAAGGATCTAGGGTTGCGCCCAAGCTGAAAGATTGGGGCTTGGAGTTTCACCTGCTACCACATATTTATCTTCAAAACCCCCTTGTAAGGACTGCACTGATGACACGTCTCTGAAACAACCCCCCATCCCTCACTCCTGGATCTCCCTCTGGAGGTAGAAGGATCGATGGATCACAGGGACAGGTGGGGGATCTGCAAGAACAGCTGTGATGATGTCATGGGTTGTGCTAGAGCAGGGGTCTCCAACCTTTTGTGTAGTCAGAGCTACTTCTGGCCAGTGAAAATCGTTGTGAGCTACTGAACACAAAGCAACTTGTGCATTTTTCCGAGTCCCCCCCACGCCCAGTTTCATTGACTTTAAGCCTAATTTCATCAGAGTCAATACTGTGCCTTTCTGCCCTCTGTTTCACTCGTTTTCCCCTCATTTTTTGTGCCTTTCTGCCCTCTGTTTCACTCGTTTTCCCCTTGTTTTATGTGCCCTTCTGCCCTCTGTTTCACTCGTTTTTGCTTTGTTTTTTGTGCCTTTCTGCCCTGTTTCACTCGTTTTCCCCTTGTTTTTTGTGCCCTTCCGCCCTTTGTTTCACCCGTTTTACCCTAGTTTTTTGTGCCCTTCTGCCCTCTGTGCCACTTGTTTTTTGTGATTTTCTGCCCTTTGTTTCACTCGTTTTCCCCTTGTTTTTTGTGCCCTTCTGCCCTCGGTTCCACTCGTTTTTTGTGCCCTTCCTCCCTCTGTTTCACTCGTTTTCCCCTTGTTTTATGTGCCCTTCCGCCCTCTGTTTCACTCGTTTTCCCCTTGTTTTTTGTGCCCTTCTGCCCTCTGTGCCACTCGTTTTTTGTGCCTTTCTGCCCTCTGTTTCACTCTTTTTCCCCTTGTTTTTTGTGCCCTTCTGCCCCGTTTCATTAGTTTTCCCCTTGTTTTTCGTACCCTTCTGCCCTCTGTTCCACTTGTTTTTTGTGCCTTTCTGCCCTCTGTTTCACTCGTTTTCCCCTCGTTTTTTGTGCCTTTCTGCTCTCTGTTCCACTCGTTTTTGCTTCATTTTTTGTGCCCTTTTGCCCTCTGTTCCACGCGCTTTTTTGTGCCTGTGCCTGGCGTGTCAGTGTAGCACCGGGAATTATTCAACATCACATTCATAAAAAAAACAGAATCCAATGTAACTAAACTATCTATCTGCTCGTCCATTGAGCTTACCTGCGGTCGAAGTCACGTCTCTGCTCCGTACTGCTCAGCGCTGGCACCCGTCGCACAATGGCAGACAGTGCGATGCCAGCGCGTTTTCAGGTAACGATTACGTCACAGGAGTCAGACTCTCATGATAAGAGTCTGCAGCTCCAGGAGAGGAGCGTCATCCTCTTCGCCCGCCCCCACCCCCAGCTTAGCTCCAATCCGAGCGGCTGGTTTGGGTTAGGGCGGGCAAATGGAGCCGGAAAAGCTAATAGCCCATGAAGGGCTACACGAGCTACTCCCGGGGTCTGCGCGAGCTACCGGTAGCTTGCGATCGACCGGTTGGAGACCCCGGTGCTAGAGTGAAGGTGGCCTGCTAAGAGTGGTGTTTGCACTCAGATGCTACATGTTGGTCCTGCAATGAGCAGGCAAGCAGGTGTAGGTACCCATGGGTTATCACCTGTCTTCAGTTGGTAAGGCCACAATTTGCCTTGACGTACCGTGAAAACAAGGTCACTCGCGTTATAAGCCAGGGAGTGTTTATTTTAAGAGTGAAAGTATTTTATGTCCCATCTAAAGTTGGGTGTGGCCTCATCTTGTCTTGGACACCCAGGCTAGATGTTCAGCTTTTATCATAGCATCTGTAGCGGGCACCCTGCAATTGAGCCCACGGTACAGCTGTGCAGATGGTGGGGTGCTCCACTAAGAATACCTTTCTTATCCCTCTCACCACTCCCTCACGCCCTCTCTCCTCTCACCCCCTCTCCTCTCACCCCCTTGCTACCACACTCAGCGGCTGTGCCTATTAACTGATATCCTACCACTCCCAAACACTCTCTGCAACACCCCCCAAAAGTCAACACCCGGCGAGCTCCCACCCTTTGGCATCCTCCCTCTCTTACCCGTCAAACACTTAAAAAACATATCTGCCATTCTGCCACCCTTCCCTACCACTCCCACTGTCCAAGGGCTTAGCTTCAGGGGGTGTGTTTGGGGTGTTACATCCAGCTTAGTAAATGTGTTTTGTGATAAATAGTTGGGTCAGGTGCTTTCAGACGGGAATGGTGAAGTGTCTGTTAGATTTCACCAAGAACTTCTACACACACAGACAAAAGCGCATGCACAAACTCTTTCGCACGTCAAAAATGTTGGCTATTTCACAAAATAGTGTGTTTTCTCTCACTTAGTACCCCAGCCAATCACATTTGTCTCCCTTTCCACTGCCCCATAAGCCCCTGTGCTGCACCCTGCTCGTCATATATATGTATTTTAACATTATGTGCCAGCATGATTGTTGGGCAATCTGAAGCTCACACCTCCCCCTTAGTCTTACTGACCAAGCTGCAGAGAGGCTGCACCATTGGGCCCGCACCCCATCAAACACTGATTGAATTCTTCTGTCACCAGGGGTGTGATTGACAGTTGATCCCGTGGTTTGTGGTGCAAGAGCACCACCCTCATTCTCTGCCTCCCTCGGGACTGCAACTCGAGGGTGGAACATCCTCTTCCATCCCAAGCGGGAGCAGGATGGGAGTGCGGCCATTCTCTTTTGCTGCTGCCACGTAATAGCAGGGAATACCTTGATTTCACACCTGGCAAAGCAACATAGCAGCTTCTATAGCGCTTAATTTTGGCACATAGCCAGTTTCTGAGCATTCTAGTCGACAAATGAAGGGAATTTGGTTTGAGGGAGATAAATGGGTTTTCCAGGATCACAAAGCGTTGCAAAGTAGAGGGAAGCAAAGATTAGCAGCCTTGACTCCAAAGAACAGAAGTGTCTAATGGTGAAATGGGTGTTTGCTAACATAACATGTGTAAATAAATAAATAAATAAATATTGTAAAGCGCACGTTCACCCAAGGGCATCTTGGCGCTGAATAACAGATATGTGAGTGCATCAGTGAGCCTATAGAATATTCCTTAAATATATATAATGTACTCTGGCGAATTGTTTTTTTCAGAGAAGTGATTGTAATGATTGTGTACGCATTCAGTGCTATCAAAAGAGGTCGTCTCCTTGTTCCACGGTAGACAACTTGCATGAGGCATGACATATAAAGCAAACCACATTTGCGATTCATAAAGTTATTCTGCTCATCTTAAACCCCGGATTTAACGGGACGGGGGTTTAAGGTGCAAATGCACTTTATCTTTTTGCTTCCTACGAAGGGAATATTACTTCACACGAAGAAAAGCCTTTCTCAACATCTCCTGAAAATATAGGGGTATTGTTGTTGTTTTCCACAACCAATTCACCACTTACTCCAGTTTTTGTTGTGGCTAAAGTTGAGTGCGGAAATTGGGTACAAGAAAACAATCTCAAAGTTACCAATTCAGCTTCCTTCGCCATTTGTGGTCAATGTTGCATTTTGTTAAATTTTCATAAACTGTTCAGACATCCAGGAATGTGTAATACAGTTCCCACCAAGTGTCTCTCTATGCACACCCATGCCACACCATGCTTCCAAGCCTGCGGTCTGCTTTCTACTTTTAAAAATTAAAGCCTGTTCCTTTGTTTGTCCACAGGAGGTCGCCGGTCGTCACCCAGCAGACTGTCTGCAAGGCCACCCTCTCAGGTACTGCTCTATCTAAGATCTGGCGCCTCGCACTGCATGATGGGAAGCTGTGACGGCAGAGGAGCACCTAGTGTAGGCCAGAATGTGGCATTGTTACTGGCAATGCACTGCAGCCACTCGGAGACGTATTTATCAATAGTGCAGGAGTCTGCGGGCCAATTGCTCTCCAATTATGGCTGATTTTACTATCTGCTCAACTAACGCGGGCATTTCTCACTGCTTGCATTGGGCCATGGCACTCTTATTACGCCAATGCCTGTGCACATTGCTATAATATCAAGAACAAACTACTCCCACATATCCAATTGTCCATTAAAGAAATGGGAGATATCCTGACAGGCTGGTATCCCTATAAAGTGGGTGGGGTTAGGAAAGAGTCAGCCACATGTCGGCAAATGCAAGGGAACCAACACGTCAGGCACCCTCCTGTAATCTAGTCACCTACACACCCTTTGTTCCCACTTCGTTTGTTTTGATGTACAGCAAATTTCCTTTTTCACATACGCTGTAACCAGGGCCTATTTTAACGTGCCCACTGGCATCTTTATGCAATGAGATTTTTTTTCACCACAATAATGGAGGGTGATTTCCATAGTTTTTTGGGAGCTGTTGGCAAAGTCAGCACGTTAAGATGCTAACATTAGCAAAAGATTCAAATACACTGTCATCTCATCAACTGCCCTCCTACAAATTGGAAACCATGTAGCTCTGCCTGGGTTGTTGCAATGTCAATGTTTGTGACATGGGGGAAGTTTGGAGAGTGGGATGTTCCTAGAAGGTTCATTACTTTCTAAATATTTCTTTAATCCTTAGAAGCTACATTGTTGTGTATCCTCAGATCTTTAGATGCATACTTTCATTTCTATGTTGAAGATCCGCAGTTCACTAAGGACGGTCTAAAGATCATGGTGTAAATCCTCAGGGCCCTTGTTGTTACCCTGTATATATGTCTGCGTTTAAAGTAGCGTTCAATCCTCATCAGCGTTTTTTGTAGAGACTGCAACTGATGCATAAGAAATGTTATTTGACGGATGGTGTGCTGAATCAGAAATATGATCTGGAGGTGGCCCACATAGAGGATATGTTTTTGATCCCCAAGGCTTCTGGCAGGACTCTCGTGCTTTTGGAGAGCAAGGTCTGGAATTTCTCCAAATACTGACCACTCATGCCTGTCGAATGTGGTCATTCTCATTTGAACGTGCCGTCAATCGCACCCTTTGACTGCAGACCAGACCTGTACCTCCATAGGTGTTGAGTGGTGAGTGTAGGACGGCTTTCGATCTCCCCTCCATGGCCAGATTCACATTACACCTCGCCCTCACTTATAGGAGCATGCTTGGATGCAAAGACAAGGAATGCGAGCTGGCTCGGCATGTCGTACTGTCTTTCAGCCTCCTTCAGATTATTCCCTGTATAGCCACAAAATGTTCATGTTGGAATTTTAAGCAAATGCATGCTGATGCTCAAATTGTGTATGGCTTCTAATCCACTGCTGAAAATTATTCAAGAAAACTCATAATTTTGGTTTGTAGCCAAAGGGGTTATGTCATCCATCTTTTCCCTCCGGCGTCTTGTATGCCGAACACTAAATTTTCCATCTGAGACCGAGTAAACAATTGATTCTGTATGTATCTCAACTAGTGAAATGTGATGATTGCTATGTGTTCTGTAAGAACACACTTATTGCAGAAGAGATGTTGGATGCTTTCAAAAGCAGTCAGTAGATTGATTTCTATAGATTTCTGTGGAGAAGTGTGGCTCAGGGGTTAGAGGCGGCAGACCCGGAAGCTGAGATCGGCCCTGGACCAGGGTTCAATTCCCCGCCTTGGCGGGTCTTGGGCTAAAAATTCCACGGACTCGATAATTCTCGCTCCGGTGCCTACTTGACTCACAGGTTCACACTCTGCGACTCTGGGCAATAGCTTGCTTAATCTCCACAACGGCCCCTTGCGGCGGGATGCCTGGCTTTCACCTTGTGGATACCCTGCCGGGGCTATCTCACAGGGGAATACCAGGACGGGTTCCCTAAGCAAGCGCCGGGACACCCACTGTGGGTA
The DNA here is from genome assembly GCF_964263255.1 of Lissotriton vulgaris. NCBI lineage: Eukaryota > Metazoa > Chordata > Amphibia > Caudata > Salamandridae > Lissotriton > Lissotriton vulgaris. The sequence continues at coordinate 918,188,325 of NC_141685.1, forward strand.
GCTGTGCGCTATATAAGCTCAAATACATATAGGAGTACAAGAAACCTACAACGGAAGACCTTGGTGGTGTCCTGTAACAGAATGTTCCCAATTTGAAACCTTGTGTTTATTGTATAAAATCTTTTCTGCAGTGGCCCAACGCCTCTCAAGAAAGGGGTCTCCACCTGGGACAATTTGTTCTTTGAATTTTTTCTCATGAACGAGATACTCCTTGCAAAGACCTCTTAAAACCGATATCATTTTTCAGACTGGGCTTGTGCTTCTGGGAAGGTGGTGTTAGCACACGCCGGAGTTATCTGGGGACACTATTAGCTCATAAAGTCCTCAGAAAAATAAGACAAAATCCTCAGTGAAGAGCATGTTCACTGCAGGTTGTATTCCCCCAAACTATGGTTATGTACATGTTTGTAGTTGCCAGCTAAGCTGCGTACTGCTGCTTTATTAAATATCACCCACCTTCCATCCAGTAAACACACACCATTGCTGGTAGGAGTGCAATATTGGAACCCTACTTAACCTCCCCCACTCTACTCACACGCACACCATCCTACACCCTAGCCATAATGGGTGGAATATGCAGGATCACGTATTCTGTCCATGCAATAAGAATGGTTAAATGTCCACTTCTACATTTGGCGTATGAGTAGAGTTGTGCTGGACTGAGGCAGGTTTAGTGGATTTAGGCTGATTTTAGCTTGTTTGGGTTGAATAGGGGGTTCTTTGGAATTGCTGTGCTGTGTAGAACTGGGTTGAGCCCAATGGAGTTTACTTTGAATTTAGGTGGAACATGTGCTTTTTATTTGGTTTAATGCGGATTGGGTTGGGTTCTGCTACATTCAGTTACCTTGAATTGAGTTGGGTTTCTTTGCCTTGTGAAGAGATTACCCGGTAAATTAAATTGAGTTAGGGCATTCTGTATTGTTTTGAGCTAGATTGTGTTGCTTTGGATCGTAGTAGGCTGAGAAACAAATATGTCTGTTCTTTTCCATTGGTTAATGTGGGTTTAGTGGTCGATTTACTCAATGTTTATGTTTATTTTAGTTTAATTGGATTGCATTGAGTTCCTTTCAGGTGGCTAGGGTTGAGGTGATTTCCAGTGGATTGGGTAGTTTACGTTGAATGAGTAGAGTTGCAGTGTGTTGAGTTTGTTTTTGTTTTGGTTGCTGAGGGTTTTAGTTGAGTTTCTCTAGTGTGGATGCTTTGTTTGGTTTAGTGCAGTTTACTTAAAGTCAAATGGGTTTCAGAACGCCACATGTCAGCAGATAAAGTGCCATTGGAACCACATCACATTGTGACTTTTCGCTTGATAATAACCATGGTAAAAATAGCACGTTTAACTTGAAAGGTCACATGTTTTACTTGACCCATCACATTGTTTAATTTGGTAGACTAAATATCTATCAAAGGCCTTGACTTAAGTCTGAGTGAATTTCGAACCTTTTAGACTTAGATTTTTTTATTTTCTCTTTATGTTACCTGATCCTGTTGTGTGTTTCTTCGTGGGAGCCTTTTTAAAAAACGCCTAGCTGTCAATCAATCAATCAATCAATCAAAACACTTGTATAGCGCGCTACTCACCCGGAAGGGTCTCAAGGCGCTTGGGGGAAGGGGGCCGCTACTGCTCGAACAGCCAGGTCTTGAGCTATCTCCTGAAGGCGAGGTGGTCCTGGGTCAGCCGAAGGTGGATGGGGAGGGAGTTCCATGTCTTGGCCGCCAGGTAGGAGAAGGATCTGCCTCCGGCGGTGGCTCTTCGGATGCGTGGTACGGCGGCGAGGGCGAGGCTAGCGGATCGTAGCTGGCGGGTGGGCGTGTGGAAGGTCAGGCGGTCGTTGAGGTACTTGGGGCCCAGGTTGTGGAGAGATTTGTGTGCGTGGGTGAGGAGTCTGAACGTGATCCTCTTGTTGACGGGGAGCCAGTGCAGGTTCCTCAGGTGGCTGGAGATGTGGCTGCGTTGAGGGATGTCCAGGATGAGTCGGGCAGAGGCGTTCTGGATTCGTTGTAGTCTTTTCTGTAGCTTGGCTGTGGTTCCGGCGTAGAGGGTGTTTCCGTAGTCCAGCCGGCTGGTGACGAGGGCCCGGGTGACCGTCTTCCTGGTTTCGATCGGGATCCATTGGAAGATCTTGCGGAGCATGCGGAGGGTGTGAAAGCATGAGGAGGAGATGGCGTTGACTTGTCTGGTCATCGAGAGGGAGGAGTCCAGGATGAAGCCCAGGTTGCGTGCGTGGTCTGTCGGCTTGGGGGAGGTGCCCAGGGCTGGGGGCCACCAGGAGTCGTCCCTGGCACAGTTTTGTGAATTTTGTAACTATATTTTTATATATATAATTATTTTATGAATTTACCTCATGTGTTAGTGTATTTTACTGTGATGATTGTTCTTTTATGATTAGTTTTTAATAATCGAACAAAGATGATGATGATGAAGTCTGAGAGTAAAGCAACAGCAGTCATTAGGTTAGAATCACTTACAAAAAAGTATCCCTAGAGCAGTACTGATCGTCAGTGATATTGTCAAAACTGAAGTTGTGGCATTTCAGCTAGAGGTCAGTGAAATTTCAACCTCACCCAGTCAGCTTACAAACTTTGCACCTCGCAAAGCTTCCAAAGGTTTGTAAATGTTGTAAAACTCTGTCGGTGGGTGAGAATTCTTGAAAAAGAATATTGTTTGATGAAAGGTTTTCTAGCAAGAATGTTTTTTTGTGATTAAATTCTCCCACTAGAAGACAGTGCGTTTGACCGAGATTTTTTCACTCAGAACTAACTTTAATAGTATTTGGTTCTTGCAATTGTATTTTTAGAAATTTTTCAGTGCTTACAAAATTTTGAAAAGGCATAACAAACTTTGCGGATGACAATCTTCACATGCCCTGTTCCCCCATTTCTATAGTTTAATGTCTTGTATAGGTGGCTTGGCCACCCACCCTGCCTAGATGTTGTAGTCGAAGAAGAGAGCAGTGTTACTATGCATACACCCACCACCTAAATCACAGTATGTCCTGCGATGTGTTTTGCCTCAGTGAAACATCCGTGTGCTTTGGGTAGTAGTTGGCTGTCTGGACTGGGAGGATGATATATCATTGTAGGACTGCAAAGTCTGGAGTGAATTCCAAACTTTTTTTTTGTCTTTCCAAATGTGAGGAGAACATGAGATTTAGACTAAGCAGACCATGAACTCCTAGACGTCCCTTAGTTTTGGTATTATTATCAAGATATTGTAGAGGCTGGGAATATGAAAGGCATGCTATTTGTACACATTTGCTGACTTCTCTCATCTCAGTTGAAAACCAGGAGCTTGATTTTGAGTTTAGCAGAGTGATTTAGCATTGCTTCACTAAGGGCCTTATTACGAGTTCGAAAATGTGGTGGAGGTGGGGTGGCGGTCGTGGACCACCGCACCAGTGGTCCGACCGCCGCATTACGAGTGCGGGGGACGGACTGTGAGGGGACCGCAGGGGATCTGCGATCCCCAGTGGTGGTGCAGCGGTCCTGAAGGCGCAATATGCTTGGTGGTGCCGCTGAATCACTGCCAAGCATATTAAGAGTTTCCTCCCCACCTCACTTTTCACAGCGGTAGGTCCGCCGTGAAAAGTGAGGTGGGAAGAAACAAAGGGGGCCTTAGAGAGCCCCTTTGTGCCCCTGGGCCTGGGGACACATGTTGTGCCCCCATGTGTGTATGAACCCGTTCCTGCACGGAATGGACTGAACAGTCCATGTCATGTAGGAACGGCCTTTGACATTCCCATTGCAGTGCCTTTTTGAAGGGAAACATTGTTTACAAGGCACGCGTTACAATGCGTGTCATTACAACTAATGTTTTACAATGTAAAATCCATTACAACGCATGTCATTACATCGCATAATCCATTACAACACATTCTCCGGCAGAGTTAGAATAGTAATTGCGTTGTAATGGATTATGCGTTGTAACGACATGCATTGTAACGACATGCGTTGTAATGGATTTTGAGTTGTAAAAAATGTGTTGTAATGATACGCGTTGTAACGTGTGCATTGTAAAGTGTCATATTCCTTTTTGAAAATGCACCACCGTGGGAACGCGAAAGGACTGCTAACCTGACTAAAAAAATACTTCCACTCCTGCACTGCCAAAGTCGTAATCAGGCCCTAAATCTTTGTGGGGATTCTTTTAGTTTTGGAGGATAGTTTTGTTAGGATTGTAGTAGTAATCATCATCTGGTACTTCAAAATCATTATTTTGTTGTCACTAAAACTATATTTGGACATTACATTTTAGGATTTGTGACCTACAAAAATGTGACTCTCTCTAGCCAAGGCCCTCTGGAAGCAGTGGCCTTTCCACCTTCACCTCCACCATAGGCACAGTGGAGTTTTAGAGCCACAGTTTTTTCCAAAATTTTGAGATTTTCCTGGAGGCGTAGAAAATACAATCAACGTATCTTTCATATTGATTAAAATTCTTCAATTGTAACATCCAAGTTGGAATTCCTTAGAAAGAATGTCAATAAAATAATATACATTTCTAAATTCACTGACAAGCATAAGAAAAAAGAATGTACCACAGCACATATTATACACAAGGACCTGGTACTATCCAGAAAAAAACATCTCCTCTTTGTTACAAAACATTAGTTGGAGGTAAAGTTTGTTTGTGCTAGAAAGTTCAAGATTTACATTCTTACTAAAGCTTGCAGAGTGTCTCTTTGTAAATTTGTCAAGTTGAACTTTTTTTGTGCATTGCATGATAATTTAATTTTCACTCTAATCAAGCAAGCCAAACTGGAAGATTGTAAAACAGATTTTTTTTCTTTAAGTTACGTTTTGATACGTTTTTCTCTGCACAATGGCAATTGTATGCACATTTTTATCTGCAAAACTACCTGTTACAGACCTTTTCTATACATATCAGCATTATGAAATGCAAAAATACTATTTTTACCAAGTTTATCTTGAGCAGAATCATTTGATTTGTGTTGATAGATATATGTAGGATGAATTGTCACAAGTAAAAGATTTTTGCAAATGTAGACAAAAATTTGTCAGCTTTTCACTGAGATTTCTTAAATTGAAAAATTAAAAGTACTTGATTATTCATTTTAAAAAAGGATATGAAATGAACAAAAACAATATTTTAAATAGAATTTTTCAAATATGATTGACTCCCATTTCACTTTGCCTGTATTAAGCTCTAAGCAAGCACAGCTGTGTGGCCCAATGTGAAAACAACCATTGGCAATGCCAGTCGGTCTTCCTTACCTTTACATACAAACAAAACCAATTGGCACGGCCAGTGTTTGTTTATAATAGTCTATCAATATAGGTGGTTTATCTTCCACTTTTTTGCTGCTGTTTTTTAGGTTGAGGACTCTGTCGCACTGCGTAGCAGTGTTGGCAGAGATCCGAGATTTTATTTTTCTTAGTTAGGGGGCTTGAACCCGCCCCTCTTCTCCATTGGCTTGCTTCCTAAACGGAGGCCAGCCATTTGCATTCTTTCTCACTGTGATGTCATCCGTCACTCAGCAAAAAACACGCCCCCGATTCCGAAAATGTCGGAGCTTTGCGGCAGCCATTTCTGCCCGACCGCGTCCGGCCCTTGCATACATCAGCTTGTTTCTGGATGCAAGCAGGACTTCACCGTGGGAGTAAATATTAAAAATATTGCCTCTCGGGGCCAGAAACAAAACAGAGGGTCAGTGCCTATTGTTGTACTTTTAAGGGGAAAGTCGTCCCCCCCCTCGGTCGCTGTGATGTTCTGACGAAAGCCGCGCACTCGACGGAAGAAAGGACCCCTCCGGCTATTTTAAGGATGCGAGACAGAAAGGGAGGCTTGACAGATCCTGACATCATTGACAGGAGGTAGGATTTGGGGGCGTGGAGGAGGCAGGGGTTATCAGAAGCCACTCCAGTGCGTGCCCTCGCACCGCAGCAGAGCGTGGGGGAGGATCGTGTGTTTTGGAAGAGGCACCGATTCAAACTTCTCCCGTTAAATTAATCGAGTAAAATGTCTTTTTATGCGAGACAATTAAACTATACGAAAAGTCCATTCTGCTGTCTAACATCGGATCTTTGCTGAGCCCCTATTCGTCGACCCCCTACTCTGCATAACGAAAACCTCTCCACTAGATACCCCTTCCCCACCAGCACGGCTCCGCGCCCTACTCTCCTCTCCCGGTCCTTTGCCTCACCCCCGCCCCCACTCCCTCCGTGGAGCTTTTGTCACCCCCTCCGTAGCCGCCCTCATTCACAGCCACTTCCTCAACTTGTGCAAAACTTTTAAAAATGAAACTAAAAACAAACAAAAAAGATGCGGATTTCCCGCCCGTTACCTTCCTCCTGGGTCGCAGACAGCCTCTCATTTTGCTGCCCTTGCATCCCATGCCAGGCTTCTAGGGGTGTTGTTACTCGGGGTGCAGGGAAAGATGCTTCTCCATTAGCCTCACCACCCGAGCTCCACCACTTCATGCACTTTCCAAGTCTGGCTGACTTTTTAGACCAGTCCCCGCGTCCCACCCGGAACCTGACAAAGTCATGAACTTCTGCACCGTAAACACCAGAAGAGCAGCGCGTCCCAAACGCTGTCTGTGTACTGCTATACACAGTAACTGAACGTTAAGCAGGGTCAAGGTTTATGGCTGACGGTTTGTTGCTGTTTTCTAGGCTGAAAAATATAGGTAGCTTTTTCGAGGTTTTTCCTTTTTGGCAACTCCGCATCTATTGATGCTTTGGAGGTAGTTTGTCATTTCAGAGGTGAAGCATTTTTCTGCCAGGCGGGGATATGGAATAAATGATGTGGAAGCCAATGTCAGTCATTCAGGGTGGAATTAAGGTTGCCACCTTTGCAGGGTCGGACTGGAACAGAAAAACGGCCATGTCCCAAACATTAGTGAATTAGCTACAAATGTGACCCATGTTTACAAAATGGGTTGTTTTGAACTTGTAAAGACACCCTTGTAGCAGCCGAGGGCCCGGGCTCGGAGCCCCTCTTTTGTTTTTAATCTAGTCCAATACGTAATGGTGGCAGTACGTGCTTTTGATCTCACCAAAATATTTTTTTTTTCTCGACAAGCAGCTCCTAGAAAGCAGTTATGGCTGACGAAACGTGTGTGGGGCTCTGTGTGTGTGTGTGGTGCTCTCTTTGTGGGGCTCTCTGTGTGGGTTTCTGTGTGTGTGTGTGTGGCTCTGTGTGTGTGTGTGTGTGGCTCCCTGTGTGTGTGTGTGGCTGTGTGTGTGGTGCTCTGGTGTGTGTTTGGGGCTCTCTGTGTGTGGCTCACTGTGTGTGTGTGTGGCTTGCTGTGTGTGTGTGTGTGTGTGGCTCGCTGTGTGTGTGGGGCTCTGTGTGTGTGTGGGGCTCTGTGTGTGTGTGTGTGGGGCTCTGTGTGTGTGTGGGGCTCTGTGTGTGTGTGTGTCTCGCTGTGTGTGGCTCGCTGTGTGTGTGTGTGGGGGGCTCTCTGTGTGTGTGTGTGTGTGTGGCTTTCTGTGTGTGTGGCTCTGTGTCCGCGAATACTCTCTACTACTCTAATGCTCACCTATTGCCATTGTAAATGACAATACCATTTATATATGTTTTAAAAAAATGAAAAAAATGTCATGAGCAATGCCAATAGCTCTACCTTTAATAATGCTGAGACCATTGCATTGTAAATGCTTGTTCTACTTACTACTAGGTAGTCATCCTGAAGGACTGGGTTCTTTTAAAGACCCAGCGGTGCCAGGGGACAACACCTGAAACCTTTGTGGGTAACCTGTTCCGGCGTACAAGTGACAGAGACACGGGACACTTCCTTCGGCGTCAAAGATTCGAGGTTTATTACTGCAGGGAACACAGAAGTCACAGCAAGTACAACACGTGCAACTTGGGGAGACTGCTTCAAATTGCTGCAAGTGGGTCGCTCCTTTTATACATGTTTCTCCCATAGGGTTACACGGTACACAAAGGTTTACAACTCGGTTCCCACAATTATCCCCGAGAGGGGTCGCTTTGGTCACTTTGATACATTCAAGGTCCGGAACATAAGTGCGGAAACATTTGGCGGTTCCCAACTGTAAAAACCCATCTTCCCACCATTAGTACATTCCAATCGGCAGTAAAACAGATCGAATAAGGAACAAGGACAGGTGCAGAGGAAGATGGAAACAGTGGGGAGATCGGAAAGGGTGTAAAAGAGGAGGTATCGGGAGACACGAGCTACAGGCATCAAAGGGACGTGCCTAATGAGATGCACGGCTGAGACAATAGACTGGCACGGCAAGATGAGCCTCGAGCGGGGCCATCTGCCTTACAGTATCATCCCCCTCGTCATAAAGACACTTTCGGAGGAAATGTGTCTTCCGCTAATATCTTGGGAATCCCAGGGTCGCGAAGCGGACAACGTCCGTTCGCTGGCTACTTGAGGGCAAGAAACAAAATGGATGCTGTATCTAAGATGGAACCCGTGGGTACAGATAGAAAAACCCACGAAACAGACGAACGGGTTAGGTTAATACAGCGAAACTGCGTACACCCACTAAACTCGTCATTTGCGGTTCGTAGATACCAGACTCGACCATATTTGTGTGAGTCGAGAACACCACTTACAATTGTCACGGAACCTCAGACGCTCCTTTTGCCCTCATGTAGGCAAGCACTAGTCGGAATCATACTCGATATTCATCAGACCATCTAGATGTTGCTGTAACATAGCTCTGTCCAACCGAGCACCTCCGGTAACAGGTGTTTGTCTTATACACGTCGTAGCACAGAGGCCATATAAGGCAGGACCACACTGTACACAAAGGCAACACGTGAACAGGAATGCCACAACAACTCCGATAATCATCAGAATCTTCCAAACCCAAGTCGACATCAGGCCCCAAAACCACCCAAGTAGCGTCCAATCCCCCACGTCCACGTGTATGGACTCAGAGATCTTATGCAACTTTGAGATGGCTTGATAGACGGTCGGAGCATTATCTGGAATGAAAATACAGCAGCTCGAATGGATCACCTTACATACCCCACCTCGATCTGCTAAGATCACGTCTAAAACCATACGGTTTTGTAACGTCATAAGTCTATCCGCCTGAAGTTCTGTGGTGATATTACCAAGGGCACTGGCAGTAATATTAGCTGTCGATTCCACCACTCGAGTCAGTTGTCTCAGGTTCCTACTATTAGCCATAGGCCCCCAAAACGGGAAGAAACCCTTGAAAAAGTCTCCTGCCTCTTGACCGGCAGTGTCCTCTTCGCTAATTACGTCTCTCACAACTCTTGTCTTGTGATAATCTGCATCTACAGTGAACGTCGGAGGCAACAAATTTGCGATAAAACATGAGCCCACAAAGTCGGGGGGCAACCATGCATACGCACGATCATGGCAGATAAAGTATGTACCCTTGGCAGCCAGAAACACAGGGGACGAGACCATCGGCAGAATGTAATTCTCGGTGCAAGCACTCTCTCCAAGTCGAGCTTTAGATCTTCGGCCACGACCCATTAGACAAAAATTACCAATGTGGGGTACGACCCATATGGGAGGCGAGCTTCTAAGCTGTTTTTCACTCGTGAGCGCACTATACTCGACCTTACTTAGGACCCTATAGGCTTGTACCTCTTCCTCTGGGATGAGCGACGGCTCATAGATATCTCTATCTAAATCTTCTATCGCTATAGACAAAGGCTTATGATACGAGCCAGGGCCAAAGTAGGGAGATCGTGGCTCTCGACTGGGGTAAGAATCTAGTGCGCTTCGAAACATTGTTTGAAATGCTCGAGCTGAACCCTGGGAACTATACGGTAAGACCAGATATGGAATTCCCTTATCCGTGGTATGTGGCATCAGCCCACACACCCAACAATTAGTAGTGTTAACCACTAACTGGTGCTGATGAAGGAGCTGAATAAAGGAGTTATTTCGGAATTCTGCACGTCTAGCCTGCTCGTGTTCGGGTAGGATATGGAAGGAATGAGGGGATGCAGTGGAGATAAGTTTAGTGTCAGAAGTAGGAGTAGGTATGGCAGAAGGTAAGAAGTACGACATCATGTAATACACCCCACCCGCCAATAGTGCAGAAACAATCAAAAGCAATACGAACATTTGAAACATAAAACATTTGGTACGAATAAGTCGTTGCAGTTTGAATCTTTGTGCCTGAGCTTCTTCCAAGTCCATCAGCTTTGAAAACGCCATCCCCTATGACCGTCCGCAACGTTTCTTGACGCACTTCGTTCTGTGTAGTAATAGTCAATCCCTAGGAGTTCCCAGGAACCGACGGTCTTTAACCTAGCGTCAAGACCTACTAACCAGAAGGGAGTACACGCGCGGCCCTACGGCCTTTATTTACAATGTATATGCAAAAATGTCTCTCAGCTGTGGAAGCAAAAATACGAGTAGAACGAAGCTCAATACATACAAAAACAGTCACAATATTACAGGTGTTCAGATTGAACAATAGCAATGTTGGGGGTAACGTAGTATATCAGGGGGAGAATCAAAAAGTATGAATTTATTAGTCTTTAACGTTAGAACGGAGAAAATAACGATGTCTCCCAGGACGTGTCTGTTCTTCAAACAACTGGTCCGGTGGCAAAACAGAGTTCTGTGGATCAGTTGAATGTTCAGATCTTGAGTTTGGTAACAAAGGTTCAACAGTATCTTCCTGCTGCACTGAGGTATCTTCGACAAGCTGTGCGTCACTGAAAGGGACAGACTTCGATATTGTTTCGGTCTCAGATGAAGCAATGCCTTTCTTCACCCACGAGTCTGCTGGTAAAGGTATAGGGACCTTCTTGGTGTGGGTGGCGTGCACCCAATGTTTACGTCCCTCCAATCGAACAGCAGTCCTCGTGGCCAGCAAGACTTGATGGGGTCCAGTGAAGCGGGGTTCCAAACTGTCTTTCCGACTAAAGTTGCGCGTCACCACCCAGTCACCAGGTTGCAGCTGGTGACCTGGACCCTCCGTCTGCGTCGGCAGTGCTTCAAAGACCTGTTGATGAATTAACCTCAGTTTAGCAGTCAGATCATGAAGATAATCAATCAACATGGGGTACTCAAGATGAGAAAACAATTTAGGTCTAGGGACCCCCCAAACATTTGCAGGACGACCGAACACTATCTCGTAGGGACTGAGCCCTACTCGGGAGTGTACTGTCGCCCTTGTTGACAATAAAGCTAAGGGTAAAGCGTCAGGCCACGAAAGACCAGTCGTAGCCTGAATCTTCGCTAGTTTTAGCTTAAGGGTGCCATTGTACCCTTCAACCAAACCAGCTGACTGAGGATGATTGGCGCTATGGAATTTTTGATTAATTCCAAGGCCCTTACACACACTCTTCATCACACTCCCCACGAACTCACTTCCGTTATCAGACCATACAATCCGAGGCATTCCATACCGAGGAAAGTATTCCTTCAGTAGGATTTTCGCAGTCGACAGGGCAGTATTGTCTTTGAGAGGATAGGCTTCAATCCATCGGGAGAACGCGCAAACCACAACTAAAACGTATTTCAGGTTATTGCATCGCTCCATATGGATGAAGTCTAATTGAATCACCTCAAAAGGACATGATGGGGGAGAAAAACTGCCAGGAGGTGTTGGGGTTCCCTTACCAGGATTGTACAACATACACACCATACAATTCTTAACCAATCGTTCAGCACATTTCGTGATACCGTCATTCTTCCACACAGGAGACAATAACTTACAAATACCTTTCACACTAATATGTGCTAACCCATGTGCCATTGTCACAACAGCCAGCACATACGCATCCGGCAACATCCATCTCTTATGTTCCGACAAATCAACCCAACAACCATTCGCATCCAACTTTCCCGTACTTTCTTTCCACTTCACCTTTTCAGTCTCGGTGGCCTCATTCTGTATCGCTTTCACACTCTCGATAGTATCCTCACACATGCTCGCCTCTGTAGGCCACCTAACCGAACTCGCCACATACATTCGGGTGCTAAGGTTTCGGGCGGTCTCCTTAGCAGTCTCATCCGCGAATGCATTACCACGACCGATATCATCCGTCACCTTACGATGTGCACTACATTTAACAATCGCTACCTGCTTAGGCAACGTGAGTGCATCCAAAAGATCATTCACAAGCTGTCCATGCTGAATCTTCGTACCATGCGATGTCATAAAACCTCTCTCCCTCCACAATCGTCCAAAGCTATGAGCGACGCCAAAGGCATATTGGCTGTCGGTAAACACATTCACACGTTTCCCTTTCGCTAACACACACGCTCTAGTGAGAGCAATCAGTTCTGCAGCCTGGGCAGAGTTCTGATTCAATCTCGCAGCTTCCACAACAGTATTCAAAGTTACAACGGCATACGCAGTAGTCACATCACCATTCGGTAATTTGAAACATGAACCATCCACATACAAAGTTCCATCCGGGTTTTCCAAAGGAGTGTTTTTAAGGTCCACGCGACCTTTTGTTTCCTCTTCAGTCCTCAAATAGCAGTCATGTTCTGCTATTTCACCTGACTCTGTGCTAATTGGTAACAAAGTTGCCGGGTTCAGAACATTGCAGCGTTTTATCTGAATATGACTTGCCAACAGCGTCAACTCATACCCAGACAACCTTGCACTCGTCAAGTGCTGGGTTTTCGTACGATTCAAAAGAGTATCAACTGCATGCGGAACCATCACCGTAAGCATATTATCCATGACCAATCCTGCTGATTGTCGGATGGACACCGCAGCTGCCGCTGTTGCTCTCAGGCAACTTGGCAATGCTCTAGCTACCCGGTCCAAGGTCGAGGAAAAATATGCACATGGACGTTGCTTTCCACCAAAAGGTTGCGTTAAAACACTCAAAGCACAACCTTCCCTCTCGTGAACATATAATGTAAACGGCTTGCTGTAGTCAGGGGTACCTAACACAGGAGCCGAACACAATGAGTCACGCAATTCGGAAAAACTCTTCTGACATTCTTCCGTACATGGCAAAGGAGTTGAAACATCCTTGCACGTAAGAGACACCAATGGTTTCGCTAACAGTGAAAAATTCGGGATCCACTGTCTTCAGTATGATGTGATGCCCAGGAAGGCACGCACATCTCTTTGGGTTGTTGGCACAGTCATTCGCGCAATTGCTGCAATTCTCTCTGGGGTCAATCTCCTTCCCTCCTTTGACAATAAGTGACCTAGATAGGTTACTTCTTGACAACAATATTGGAGTTTAGAAGGTGACACCTTGTGACGTAAGTCACAGAGATGCTGCAGCAACGACACCGTAGCAATTTTGCAAATATCCTGAGTATCTGCAGCCACCAATAAGTCATCGACATATTGGATTAAGGCCGCACCAGCCGGCAACATAAACGCATCCAGTTGACCCTTCAAGGCTTGACTGTAAATCGATGGACTCTCACAGTAGCCTTGAGGAGCACGTTTAAACCGGAAGCTACGACCACCAAGAGAAAAACCGAAAAGATCTCTGCTTTCTTCGGCAATCTGAATACTAAAGAACGCATTCTTCAGATCGATCACCGAAAACCAAGATGCAGAAGCTGGAATCAGAGTCAGTAGCGCCGTGATGTCAGGCACAACAGGGAACTGAGGAATCACAATTTTATTTACTTCCCGTAAATCGATAACAAAACGATAAACAGGGGGTTTCGAAGGATCAGTACGTTTTAAAATAGGCAGTACAGGGCTGTTGCACACGTTTCCCCGAGTTTCTTCAATAACATCTTTCTCGATCAGATCATAGATGATCGCTAACAGTGCCCGTTCACCATCAAGAGATATTCGATACTGGGGAATACGTGGCAATCGCACATTAGATTTCAACTGAACAACATAAGGGGAGATGTCGAGCAGGCCCACGTCATTGGGACCTGTTGCCCACAAAGATGTAGGAAGAGAACGCAATTCCGGTGGAAGCTTATCGAGAGACAAATACATAGGAGAGACAACCCTCTCACCTAACGTAAGCTTTACTCCCGCAGGAGAACAATACAAAGTTGCATACAAACGTTTTAGCAAATCCAGGCCCAAAAGATTTTCACCACAACCAGTAGTCAAAATCAACGGAGCTTCAAGCTCACGTGGCCCAATTGCAAGGGGCAAAGGGCGCGAAACTGGATTGCTAACAGGGGCGCCAGAGAATCCAACGGAAACATTTGTTAAGCCAGACAAAGGTGCGCCAGGGAGTTTCGAATGCATTATGGAACTTTTCGCCGCACCAGTGTCCAACAGAAAAGGCTCAACGACGCCCGATGTAGCAACTGCGACGTAAGGCCCTCTCTGATCAACCGGAACTGATACCACTCCCTCTCCTTGTCTATGGCTATCCTAATAATTACTGTCGTCAGTTCCCTGATCAACGTAATAATCATCTACATTGTACTGTGCAGATCGTCCTTGCGAGGATCCACGTTGATCAAAACAATTATTGGAATTTAATGAATTATCTGACCGATCATTCTGAGCACCACGACCTCTACCACGTGTTGTCTGCTGAGAACCACCACGAACTCCTCTAGAGGAGTTACCACTATTACGATCATTTAGAACAGGACAGTTGAATTTTAAGTGACCCTCCTGTCTACAATAGGCACACTGATTGTACCCTAACGAAGATCTTTGGGAAGAGGAGTCATTTCGAGATTGCAACCTATTCGATTGCGGCTGCGATCGATTTCGCTGCTGTGAATCATTCTGATTTGAACGCGGAGGATAGGCCTGCTGCAACAACACTTTTGTTTTGAGTTCTTTCGTCTTTTTATCAGCGCGGTCGTTCTCCTCTTTTTCTCTGTTCTCATAATACTGTGCCGTAGCCAGTATTTGAGCAGAGGTAGAAACAGCCCACGCACTCTCAGAATTCTTTAATTTATTGCTCAAGTCGGGCAATAAGTTAGAGACAAATTTATCCACGAACAACCGTTGACCACCCTCAGTGCCCATATCCTGACCACTATGGTCGATGAATGCCTCCTCAAATCTCGTAAAGAAATCAGAGACACTCTCGTCCTTTTTCTGCTTACAAGCTGACAATTTGTCCCAGTTCACCCTCATGGCTGGCATAAGTGTTTTCATTAGCGTAATTATTCTCTGTGGGAGAGCCGTAATGAGCTGTTCGGGCTTAGCCCCACCAATTTGTCGTGTATCTGCCGCCGTAAGGGCAGCCCAATCACCACCCAATTCGTTTGCATGATCTTCCTGACGAATCTTAGCCCATACCGGTTGTGGTACGACATTGCCAAACAGCATATCGATATCGGCAAGATTCATTATCGTAGCGTCTACGAGCTGCGACAATTCCTTATAGTACCCTGCAGGATTTTTGCGAGGGTCAGGCAAAGATTGCTTCACCTGTAACACTTCCGATCGTTTCCATGGGAGATGTATCCATACTCTCTGGAAATGTGCCACAATCGGGGGCTGAGCCTGAGGATTAGCTGGCATCCATACTGGAGGAACTTCCCGCATGGGAAACTGACCTGACGCATCGAACTGACTCTCAACATCCTCAACAAACAAGGCTTGAGGTATAGGAGTGGGACGAAAAGATAGCAACCGCTCAACAGCACGTCGAACGTTGGTATCCACTATCAGTCCGTTCGAGAACTGAAGCTGTAGATCAGACAAAGCGGTCAACACATCGTCAGGTGCATCGGCCGATATCTGATCGCGCAAAACCTTGCACATTTCTTCGAAAACGTATCTCTGTGTCGGAATATTAAATTGACAGAACGTATCAAGTACAGCACGTGGAGGATTTCTAAGAGGATATGTCATCCAACCCATCGCCATGTTATACAGCGCGGCACGCTCCCTATTACCGGGAAGCTGGCTACGCCTTTGAGGACCGTCCGAACCGGCGGACCCAAGAACAGGTCCAAGAGAATTAAAGAAGCTAGCCGCAACAGGAGAGGTACGACTTCGAGTAGATGGAGAAGTATAGCACAAGGGACTAACAAGAGAAGGGGTAGAGACAGAAGAAGCAACAGGAGTAAGTAGCGCAGGAGCAGTAGCGGGAGCAGGAGTATGTGGAAGTATAAGCAGAGGAGCAGTAGGAACAGCAGTAGGCAAAGGAGGAGGAACAGTCGGAAGAACGGGTGCAGGTTGAGGAACAGGTTGAGGAACAGGTACAGGGGGAACCACAGGAGCCGTGGTACCCTGTATGTACGGAGGTGGCAACTTCATAAGATAGGACATTAAAGGATCCTCAACTGATTCTTCCTTCTTATCCGACTCCATAGGCAAAGCAGGATAGCATTTATCTATGGACATACGCTGTAGCCTGTCAAACACTTCCTTTTCCTTATCCTCCTTATCACGCTGAAACTGCTCTGCTTTCTTTACAATGGTAGCCACACCATCTCTCTGATTACGTTTAGTCTGTCTAATCTCCTTCTGTCGGGCTTCTTTACGCCACAACCGAAAAGCATCAAACATTGACTTTTTCTTAAACAATTTCGCCTCGAGGTTATCTAAAATCGGGGTCTCGAAACTACCATGAGGTGGCCAACTAAGGACACCATCTTTTTTGGTGTAACGAATCCAATATTCATTAAAAGTAATAGGACCTAGTCCGTGCTTACTGTAGAGCTCATAAGTGGGAGTTCCAACCGGAGGTATCGGACACGAGTCCTCCAGTCGGGAATCCGTACCACAACGTCTGAAACAATTAAACAAAGTACAGCGACCAGGCATCTTGCACACTAGCCGTGTTCCACAAACTTCAAGGGTTACGGGATTTACCAAGTCCCAGCAAAAAAGGCAAAAACCCTCGGTTTTTGGCGGCTGCAGTCGTCAAATATCACAACAAAGTACCAAGAACCACAAATGCAATGGAACCATGCAACAACTAAGCAACCACAACCAAGAACTCTGGGAGCGACCCACAAATACTTAACTCAAAGATCGATGGCGTCGCCAGGAAGGCCCGTCAATCGTCTCGCTATACCAAGGTCTACGCCAGGCGCCAAAACAGGTCTACAGTCAGGGTAGCAGTCCGTCGCAGCCGTCAGGAGGCGGGAATCTTCGCGGGAAAAGTCTTCGGGCCACTTATTTCGACAACAGGATCGATGAAGCGGAGTGCACCTTCCCTCGGAGATTTCACACGAAGTTCCTCACGATCGTCGGGCTTGGACCGGTACCACTGATGCAGCCCTACGTTGGGCGCCAACTGAAGGACTGGGTTCTTTTAAAGACCCAGCAGTGCCAGGGGACAACACCTGAAACCTTCGTGGGTAACCTGTTTCGGCGTACAAGTGACAGAGACACAGGACACTTCCTTCGGCGTCAAAGATTCGAGGTTTATTACTGCAGGGAACACAGAAGTCACAGCAAGTACAACACGTGCAACTTGGGGAGACTGCTTCAAATTGCTGCAAGTGGGTCGCTCCTTTTATACATGTTTCTCCCATAGGGTTACACGGTACACAAAGGTTTACAACTCGGTTCCCACAATTATCCCCGAGAGGGGTCGCTTTGGTCACTTTGATACATTCAAGGTCCGGAACATAAGTGCGGAAACATTTGGCGGTTCCCAACTGTAAAAACCCATCTTCCCACCATTAGTACATTCCAATCGGCAGTAAAACAGATCGAATAAGGAACAAGGACAGGTGCAGAGGAAGATGGAAACAGTGGGGAGATCGGAAAGGGTGTAAAAGAGGAGGTATCGGGAGACACGAGCTACAGGCATCAAAGGGACGTGCCTAATGAGATGCACGGCTGAGACAATAGACTGGCACGGCAAGATGAGCCTCGAGCGGGGCCATCTGCCTTACAGTATCATCCCCCTCGTCATAAAGACACTTTCGGAGGAAATGTGTCTTCCGCTAATATCTTGGGAATCCCAGGGTCGCGAAGCGGACAACGTCCGTTCGCTGGCTACTTGAGGGCAAGAAACAAAATGGATGCTGTATCTAAGATGGAACCCGTGGGTACAGATAGAAAAACCCACGAAACAGACGAACGGTTTAGGTTAATACAGCGAAACTGCGTACACCCACTAAACTCGTCGTTTGCGGTTCGTAGATACCAGACTCGACCATATTCGTGTGAGTCGAGAACACCACTTACAATTGTCACGGAACCTCAATCCTCGACTCTAAACTCACCATGACCAAACAAGTCAACGCAGTCTCCTCTACCTGCTTCAACACCAACACCCTCCGTATGCTCCGCAAGGTCTACAGATGGATCCCGACAGACACAAGGAAAACAGTCACCCAAGCCCTAGTCAGCAGCACACTCGACTACGGAAACGCCCTCTACGCCGGAGCCCAGTCCAAGCTCATCAACAGACTGCAAAGAATCCAGTATGTCTCTGCACGCCTGATCCTTGACGTCCCGCGCCGCGACCACATCACCCCCCACCTGAGGAACCTGCACTGGCTGGCTTCCCGTCGACAGAAGAATCTCCTTCAAGCTCCTGACCCACGCACACATGCCACTCCACAAAACCGGCCCAGCCTATCTCAACAGTCGACTCTCCTTCTACGTACCCAACAGGAAACTCCGCTCTGCTGACCACGCCTAACCACGGTCCAGCGCATCTGTAGAACCACTTCCGGAGGAAGGTCCTACTTCCACCGCGCCGCCAAGACCTAGAACACCCCCCCCAGCGCCTTGAAACCCTTACGGGTAAGTAGTGCGCTTTACAAATTAACCGATTGATTGATTGATTGATCTCAAAACAGGCAGCTGGAGCTGTCCGTTTGGAGACTGGCAATAATCAACCATGCTGTTGTTAATATAGCATTTAATTCCTTGGTGCTGAATAAAGCTTGTGAGACTTGAACTCTGAACTTTCACAGGGAAGGGTAAAGCCAAGTTGGCAGATGTTGTCTTGCCTTTTGCCCTGTACAGTGCAGTGCAGGCTTTTTGGCTAGGTTCGCACTTTATAAATACTACATACATCCATGACTCGTGAGACCTGAACATTAATACTCACTTGCTATGATCTTTGGCAAATCAATGTGTCTCTGTATACCAGTTCCCTTCTACACCCAAAAAAGTAGGGTGTTTGGAAGAAGTTTAAGTGCCACTGTTAAGCCTTGTATAAAGAACAGCTCACCTAAGTGCATTTTGGGCTGTGGATTATGGTGCACTGAGTCGTGCCGGGGCTGTGGAACCGTGGGCTGTATCCAGTAGTACACAGCTAGCTGTGGGGTGGAAGGGATGCGGATTCTGGGTCACTGCACCGGATGGGCAACTCAGGAAAGGGTGAATGTAAAAGGTGGGCTTTTCTCTCCAGGCTGGTTGTAAATGCTAGGTCTTACTAGGAATTGCATTGGGGTATCGGGACTCGTGGGGGCCTGTGGTCCCAGCAGCGGGGGTGGGTGCTCAGTTAAGGAGCCTTTGAGGGTCTGTTGGGTTGTGTGGCACCACAGACTGATCTAACGATTTCGTAAGGTGGGTGGGCAACACTAACAACCCACCACTAAGTAGGGAGATCTGGCGCTCACCCCCCACAAGGTCACCGGTGCTGAGGCAAGCTAGTTCTGAGAGATTCTGCGTCCTCCGCTGGTTCTCTGCGCCACCAGGCCGCGCTTTCCAGGCCGCTTCCAGTGCTCGGGATGAGAGGGCACACTGGAGTCCCCCGGGCCGGCTTGGGTTTTTGCAGTTCCTATTTTTCCCGTCCCTGATTTAATGATTGCATCGCAGCCAGCTGTCGGCTCAGCGGCAGCTCTGACGTCAGCCAGGGTGTCCGCGAGGCGGGCCTGTATCCTATCACTGGCTCCCCGGCCCAGGGCCCATCAGTGCAGCCGGGTGGAAAGGAGATCATTAAAGGGAGGCTGGGGGGCGGGGCGTCGAACCAGTGAGGGCGGGGTCTGAACACGTCCCAAGAGAGCGGGGCGAATGAGGCGTAGGGTGCAATGCACGAGGAGAGAAATGCAGATATTCACGCATTGCCCACGTCATCTTAACACGTGTGACCTAGAGACAGGCAAGAGAGATGCAGTCAACCAAAATGAAATACCACCGTGAAAGAGGGCAGTGGCAGTACAGGCCTGCGGAGAGGGCCAGGGAAGGAAGCAAGGACACGAAGAGAAGACACAAGGAGACAGGCAGTGTGGGAGAGGCACAGGCATGGATATTCGCAGGCATGGCAGGCCCAGAGAGACAAATAGGGCAAGGCACAGAATTAGTCTAGTGAGTTGTGTTGGATAAAATAACATGAAGGTGAGAAATATGCTGAGGAGAAGGGGGGGGGGTGCCAGGGCTGAGGTGGCCGTGGGATGGAACAAAAGACAGGCAAAAGACAGCGAGACAGGTATGGATAGACCTATAAGTGTGGGACAGTGGGGCAGGCAGTGTGGACATTAGCCACAGCAGCAGTGTCGGGGAGAGAGGGAAGGAGGGTGGGTAGAGGAGAGAGGGTGAGTAATGACAACAATGAGGAAGGCGCTAGAGTTAGGGGTCAGAAATACGAAGAGCACAAAGGTAGAAGCAGTGTGATGTTCCAGATTAAAAAAGAAAAGAAAAAAAAGTCCTCGAACACTTATGCCCTTCTCCTATCCCCAAAACAAATGTATTTTGCACACATTTCTGGAAGTGGAACTGAAGGTTAGTGTCCCTTCAGATATTTTTTTGCAAGAAATGACGAAACATGGCATAGTAAAGCAGGTCTGTCCTAATAAAAATGCCAAATCAGAATCAACTTTATAGTTAAAAAAGAAAGGTTTTTCAGTGATTTCTCTATTTTCCAGTTAAGTAGGGTGATGTTTTTATGCTCAATACATTCCTCAAAACCAACAGCACCAACAAACCCATAACAGTCTCACAGCTTCGTTGAGTACTTTTGAATTGCATATCAGCCCATGAAAAGCTCCCTGAAAACGTTAAATGCGAAACTACCCCAGGAAGAATTCCATCAGCACATAAATTGCTCCAGCTGGGGACATAATGCAGGCACCTGCGGTGCAGCTGGGCCCCAAACCCTACAATAGGCCCTGCCTCAATCCTTTAAGGGGTCCTTATTAAGCTTAAGGTCAATGTATGTCTGTGAGATATGGGGACTCAACGGCCCCTCATTGCATTCTGAGTGGAGGCCCATCATTTTGCGTTACTGCAGTGGCTTCAGCGCCACCAGCAGTTAAGCGTACCCTGCGCCATCAGCTTGTAAAACGCCCATAAAACATCAGCTCATAAAATAGCTTCACTGCATGATATTCCTCAAGACCCCATGTAAAATGCCCACAGGTGTCCCCTCGTGAAAAGACCCCTTGTCGAAAGCTTGTGAATGAATTCCCAACTCCTTATGAAATGCCTCTGTGCCTTGGTCTCCTGAAATATCCCACGTGTCATCAGTTCCTGAAATGTCCCCAGTGAGAGCATCGCTTACAATTTCCTGACTGCACGAGCTCATTATTATGCTACTGAGTCACCAGCTCATGAAATGTTCTCTGTGCCTTCAGATCACCGAATGACTTCTCCCCTTTTAGCTCATGAAATGCTTCTGGTGCCCTCAGCTCATGAAGTACTCCAGTGGTCAATTCACCAAACGATAATAGATCCATTCTCCTTTGATGAATTGACTATCGCTTGGAAGCCGAATGGATCTCAGCTTCTCTCTCCCCTAACTGATTATAAGTACTCCAGTGGTCCTCATTTAAAATGCCATGAGCTTCATGCCCATGTGCCATCAGCCTATGAAATGCCACCAGCTAGTTAAATACCTAGAGTGCCATCAGCTCCTCAAACACTTCCAATGACACCAGCTCATTAAATGTCTGAAGTGTCCTCTGCTCATGAAATGCTCTCCATGCATCATGTTTATTGAATAAGCTGAAAGCCAACATGCCATGGACTATGCTTGTGCCATCATCTGGTGAGAAGTGCTGCACCAACAAATGATGGACGGAATGCTGAATGAATCAAACATTCTCCCCCAGTCAAAGATCAGAGGTAAATCTGTCATTCTTTTGCTTACTACACCACCCGAGTTTGGACCCAACCATATGCAAATCAGCCTTGACCTTGCTCTTCATGGGAACAGTCCAGCCCAAACTGCCAAGCCAGTTCTTCCCTGGACCGTAAACAAGCATCCTTGGACTGGTTTCGGGCTAACACTCATCAGCCAGGCTAGCTTGAATCCAGTGGCAAAGTGAGCAAGGAACCCAAGTCTGGGCATACCCATCCCATTCAGGGCGAAAAGTGCTTCAGCAACAAATGATGGATGTAGTGCTGAATTAATCAAACATTCACCCCCTGTCAAGAGATCTCAGTTAAATCCATTGTTCTTTTGCTCACCACACCATCTCCCTTGATGAACAGGGTCAAGACTGATTTGCATATGACTGGTTCCAAACTGAGGTGGCGTAGTGAGCAAAAGAGCAATGGATTTAACTCAAATCTGATGGTGGTGCCCACAAGATGCACGTAACCTGGGAGAGAACTTTATTCTCTGAGGCCTAAACCTGTAATATTGTTGTAGCCTGTGGGATAGCTTTGGAATGTGAGAGCTTAGCTGTAAGCAGGCGCAATCCGTGCAGGTAACAGTGGTAGGGCGGTGGAGCCCCTTGTAAGGGGGGATTTCGAGGGACGATGTTGAGGGAAAATTGAATAAGTAATTTTCCCTCTGCATCGTCCCTCGAAATCCCCCCTTACCCGGCCGCACCGTCCCACTGCTGTTAACTGCACGGACCGCGGCTGGCTGTAAGTAGTGTGTAACATAATGAACGGCTGTGCTGTTTGAGGTTTGAGCCTGTAAGATCCATGTAACCTTAGGGGTAGCTCTGCTAACTTATTTCTGAACCTGTAAGATCTGTGAAACTGGTCGGTCACTTAGCTGTCTAAGGCCCTAAGTAGTAAGATGAGTAAATAGAGGGGCAGAGCTTCTGCACAAAGTCAGAGTCTGTAAGATAACTCACCTGTGAGATTGTTCTACTGTTGAGGGTCAGACCACCTGAGAACTCTGTAAGCTGTGCTATAGGGCAACTGTCTGAAGCTTAAACCTTTAACCTGTAATAAGCTTTGTACCTCTGAGATCTGGTTCATAATCTATATCCGTGGGCCTGTAAAATCTGCATAATTTGAGTGGTGTGCTGCTGTCTGCACGTCATTCTGTCTAACCAGAGGGATGCCCTGCTGTCTGGTCTGTGATGCTCTATGTGACTCTGGGGATGGCTTTACTGTCGTTGTCAAAGACCTTAAGCAATTTGGCAACCGAAAGGTACAAAGGGCCGGCATCTTGTCAAGGAGGCTCAACTGGTAGCCCACTTTAACCTGAGAAGGCAGTGCTTCTGAGAGGCCAGATGGGATGTAGCAGAGTCAGTCAAATGTCAAAGTCATTTAGGGGATACTTTGGGTTCCTGACTGACATTATGAAAAGTGAAAGAGAGAAAGCGCCATTTGATACAAGCATTGGCAAAACCATTAGGTCTCACCTATGTTAGAGCTAGTGGCTTTGCCAATGCCCTTTAGCCAAGTTGTACATTTGCATGGCTAAAGGTTAGGAGCATAGAGTGGAGTGGAGTGGGGTAGAGCAGAATGGCATATGGTAGAGTGGAGTGGCTTAGAGTAGAGTGAAGTGGCATAGGGTACAGTGGAGTGGCGAAGAGTGGCTAATGTTCAGCTTCCGCCAGTGGTGCAGTGCTGATTATTATGTAATGATGGCTTGAAAGTGGAATGCGAATGTGTATAGTGCATGTGCCTAAATAATTTGGGCACTATAATGGTGCACAAAAAGACTTCCTCACCGTTTGTGTCGCTCCACAGGGAAGAAAGGGCAACATGACCACAAGTGTACGGCAAAGTGCTAAGAATGCGCATGACGAAAGCCACCAGGGGCCCCTGGAGTGCACAGGCTCAATTGATAATACACTCGGGACCGTGCCAAGAAATATAAGGAACTTTCTGGGAAGGAGCAGGCTCCAGCATAGAGAGAGTAGGGCAGTAAGAAAAGGGTTGACTCCAGGGAATATCTCGCTCGGTCACAAACCAGGTCCGTGGTAAGCCTTGAGATGCCAAATGGTAGGTGAGCCACAAATGACTGTTTGGAGGGAACTAAAAGCTGACATTTCACTCACAGCTCAAGCCCGGCTTTTGTAGGAGTTTACCCAAAAACTATTATACATCCAAGGAATTTAATAGTATCAAAGATCGGACTGCTGTTTCACTGGAAAGTCAATAACAAATGGATGCAAATCTCCAGCCTGGATTTTTTGGACGATTCAGAGGAAAGTAATAACCCACACTCCACACTTTCAATATTCAATATTGCTTTATTTCGATTTTGGTTGCAAATCATAAAAGCATACATTACAACCATACATATTTCATAATTACATACTATCATTTAAACATTTATGATACATTTAAAAGCATTACTTGTTAGGTCTGTAAAATTACAGTTTCAGTTTGTTCTTCTGAGTGTTCAAGGGTTAAGCGATGGCAGACAACACGTTTAAGAAAGTTTGACACTAAGAATACCAAGCGCTCACCCTGTAACAACTCCACACTTAACCCTGCCTCTTTTTAGATAATCTGAAATTTCAGAAATCAAAGCAATTCTATTAACCCTTTCGCTGCTGATGACGAGCTCAGCTCGTCATCACCCACGAGTGTCGTGTGCTGATGACGAGCTGAGCTCGTCATATCTGCACCAGAATCGCAATTTGCAGCACAGCGCAAAAATCCCCACAGCAGCCATGTGGTTAATGCAGATTTGATAAAGTAAACTGCTATTCTCTCCCCCCACACGAGACGACCCCTTTAAATGATTTTAGAAGGCGAGCTATTTAGAGCATACACATGAATGAAGTAACAGATAGGACGCTGCTTCTCAGAACAGAGAAGCTGAGAATCACACGCAATTCTTTTCCTTGCAAAATGTATCATGTTTAGGATTTCTCACTCTTGTACTTGTTTTCTATAATGCACCTCAATGGAAGATGAATGTCTCCCATTTTTTTCTACATCTTCTTTTTTAGTCTTCTCAAATGTCCGCATGTATGCATGTACAGGCTGCTGCTGTACAGACTTCCATACAAATGAGCCAACTCAAGCAGCCACACTTTGCTCCATCAAAAGCAAACAAGTAAAAAAAAGCACTATGGAGGGACCACCAAGAAGGGAGAGTGGGAAGGGGGAAGAAATAGTGCCACATTCATGTCGGCAACAGCGGACAAGCACTGATTAACTTGAATCAATCTGTGCTTGGTCCGTGCTCCTCAGAAAGGATCATAAGTGATGGTTTCTCACCACTGGCTAATGAAAAGGACTGTAAAGAAGGACACTGAAGCCAACAAATGGTAAGCAATGGGCGGCTCCAAGCCCTTTTTGTAAACAACAGTGTCTCACAAGTGAGAGTGCATGCGTTAGCGCATGCTCTCAGAGGATCGACCCTTATAATGGACAATTTTATTTTAGAGTACCTGGATCACAAGGGCCTTTAGGAGGTTGTACCACGTGAGGAGGAAAGCAGGAACCACAAGACCACCCTAGTCTGTTTCATAGAACTCAGGAGAGAGGAGAAATTGAGGTCCCCTTCTTAAGGATATGCCAAGATAAATTTGGATCAAGTATTAAAATCCCAGCAGCATTCCACATGTTTATCATAGCATACAACCTAAAAGGAAGAAAATTAGTGTGCTGTAATCATGTATGTTGACACTAACTACATTTCATTTTCATGTTCCCTTTATGCGATCTTTAATCCATGTTGACGTCTTTCCATATGTCTGCAGACCATAAAACAAAAAAGTGACAATATGCATGTAAAGCACAATGCCTCAAACCCATAAACACAAATAATCTTCATCAATAAAATAGGATGGATAACTACTCTGTAAAATACAGTGAGCTATAGAAATGAACTGATGAGGTCCGGAGTCACAATAAAATTGTTAAAATCAGTTGGAAATTTACACCGCTGCTTGAAGATTTCTTTTACACTTACAGTGCTTAATTTGGGCCAGTGGGGCAAACCTGCATGTATTTTTGATGACCAGAAATTATTATTCCGAAACAGACATTGATTGAGAGCAAGAGAGGGAAAGAGAAACACAGGGGACAGACAGGGGCAGAGAAAGACGGAAAAAATCACCACAAAGCGAGAAAGCAGGAACTTACAAAAGCGAGATAAAGGGAGAGGGAGTCGCTGTCAGTGGACTAAAGAGGCATGAGGTGGATCGTGACTACGCATTAGGCACGCCGAAGTTTAATAGCCCCGCCTTCGAGCTTCTGAGCACCAGCACTCATTATTTTGTAAATTAAGTCCTGTACACTTGTTCCCAATTCATAAACCTTTCCAGGAGGGTCCTTGGTAAGCTGCACTAGTCGCAGCTTTCTTGACCTACTTCTAGAAAAAATCTTGCTGCTTTTTCAGGTGTAGCATTGTCCCAGTATGAAATTGTACGCACCGTACCACTCGGTATTTGGAAATGAGAGCAGCGGTGTGTAATTACGTTTTCTATTTCCTGTTTCTCTACAGAGAAACCCCTTTCCCAACACTTCCACCAAGTAAGAGGGTGTTAAATTCCTTATCCCACATAGGAAGGGAATTTGCAGGAGCAAACCTTCAAACAAGGGGGTTGAGAGCAGAGTGTGAATTCCCTCAAGCTGGTGTGTTATGGTTGTTCACAAACTCACATGGCAAACCCTGCTTAACTAAGCTCCCTTTGTGCCCCTTGTGCAAGATGCACCCATTTACAATTGTACACAGTTGTGGTGTTCAATTATTGAGGTGTAAAAGGATTTACACCTGCTAGGAATTTTTTGTGAATACCTTTCAAGAGTTAGTCCAGTTAGTTTCAGACATAAAATTACAAGCCTGGCCTATTACATTGTATGACAGCAACAGTTTGTCAGACCCCACTTGTTGAATTCTCAACGATGAAATACTTTGTGATTATCAAAGTTGAAAGTACATATTTGACCAACCTCTAAGGGAGAGAACTGCCATTTCCCCCTTTTGTGATTTAAAATGGACTACCTGCAGGCAACAAAGAGTGTCTCAATCCACAGGGCTTTTTTTGACAGCTACGAGTTAAGCTGGACAAATCCCAGGAGGACTCTTTATGGAAGTTCCAGTCCTATATCTTTGTAACGCTATTTTTGTTAGCAAAATTTGAGGATCACATGGGTCTCTTCTTCTAGTGGTTTGTTAGATAATGAACCCTGATCTTGCTTTTTTTAGGTCTTGCTTGACAACACCGTTGTCGGCATGGCATATATTAGCAATTCTTTAAAATACACCTAGATGAATAATTTGGCTCCACCCAGATTACGACTCTCACCTCATGCTGTTAGCTGTGTGGTGTATCATTTCTACTTCCAGGAGGTGCTTCCATTAGAATGCACGAAGGACTATTTTACTTTTGAAAAGTACACTTAATCAAAACACTGTTGTCACATTTAATATTTTTTTCTACATATATTCTATACAGAAGGCAACCCTTTTTTCTACGTTTCCCCAGAATTGGCAAAGCCACTAAGGATAGCTTCAATGTAATAACCTTGATTTGTGACTGTCCTTGTTGATATGCGTTCGCACATTAGAGCCGATCTATTGATTTTGCTAGTGTTTGCTCCCAAAAACATACATCCAGTTACCTTGCAAGATTGCTTGTTATTTTCCCTCTTATTTTTTTAACTGTATTTCTTATTTGTTTAAAGAGTATTTCCTCAACCACATATTATGTAAGGTTGGTAAACTACATGCATGAGGTATGATGCGATTACAATATTGAGATATATATTCTCCTTATTTTTATTCTATGACGTACTGTGATATGAAGGAATGGAGGAGTGGTTGCTCTGAAAGTGACCTGGACTGTTCCTATTCGAGCAGGGTCAAGGCTGATTTGCATATGAATTGGTCTAAACTGAGGTGGCATGGTGAGCAAAAGAACGGTGGGCAAAAGAATACTGTTCTGGAATACTAACCCAAGTGATTGCCAGTTGTCAGACAAACTGCAAGCATTCCTCCCATCACCTCTTGTGTGTTTGATGCACCGCCCTAAATGGCAAAGGTATACCCAGATGTGGGTCCCTGCTCGCTGTGCAACTGAAACGAAGCTACACCCGACTGAAAAGCTGCAGTGGGGGCAAAAGTGATCTTGGGTGGCTGGTGTTCTGGTTCAGAGAGGACCTGGCCTGGAAATTTGGGCTGGACTGTTCCTATTGGGACAAGGTCAACACTGATTTGCATATGGCTGGGTAGGTGGCATGGTGGACAAAAGAATGATGGGTTAGAATGCTACCTCGAGCGACTGTCAGTGGTTAGACAAATTGCAAGCGTTCCTCTCTTCGTCTTTTGTGTGTTTGATGCTGTGAAAGTACGCCTTTTGCCTCTAGGGGGTGCTGACTGCCATCAGACCACCCAATGATATTACAGGCTCCCCATTTGTCGACGTTTTGTGACATTACCCAGGCAGGAATGAAAATTGATAGCATTTATATAATGTACACTGCCCCACAGGGCCTCTTGGTGCCCTGTAACTAACTCTCTCTCACTCTACAGATGTACATATATAGAAATACATTTTTCTAAAGCCCCTCGTAGTGCATGCATCACAAGAATCGACAACACTGTGTACTGGCCACAAATATTTTATTGGGTCAGCTGTTCGGACGCGTTTCGCCTGACCAGCAGGCTTGAGCACCAATAGTTTTATGTTCGTAAAGCGGCCATTTTAAACCAACGTGTACAGATTCAAAGCTTCACGTGATACAACTACAAACACAGTGTATTAGAAAACAGACTCGTAGTTTTACATTACGACATGTTTCGCAAGAATTTACAAATATCCTCTGCAGTGTACTATTCATACTAAAATTCTTACACTTTATCTTAATTAAAGTGTAACTATACCGCTAACTCTCAGTAAAGCAATGCGGGATGGAGAAGGAGACCGAGCAAATTTAGAGCGCTCTCCTCAACTTTCATCCAACTTTATTGTTACCTATGCACACTTACTATGAACAAAACTTAATACAAAATGTCAAGCGTTTATTAGGCAGAAACGTACCTTTAGGTGGGCTACACAACTCGCTCCCACCTATCTCGCAGAGATGTTTATGCAACATCTGGACCTCAATTCCTAATTGCGCCCCAGTGGGCAATACATTCAACAGAGTCTGTCTTCAAAGCCGCGATAACACAAAAAATTAGAAGTATGGAGCACATAATCAATTTGTACGATGTGCATATTGTCCGCAACTTTAACAGCCACCTTGTGCGCTCTCAAACTATTCTTAGTCTGCCCAACTAGGTTATGTAAGCTCTTATCTATATCTATGCACAATATTCTACTGGCCATCACAAAGTACGCAGCATTGCCAGGAAATCATTTGTTTTGTGTTACTGAGGCTTTGAAGACAGACTCTGTTGAATGCATTGCCCACTGGGGCGCAATTAAGAATTAAGGTCCTAATGTTGCATAACCATCTCTGCGAGGTAGGTGGGAGCGATTCGTGTAGCCCACCTAAATGTACGTTTCTGCCTAATAAACACCTCACATTTTGTATTAAGTTTTGTTCATAGTGAGTGCGCATAGGTAACAATAAAGTTGGATGAAAGTTGAGGAGAGCGCTCTAAATTTGCTCGGTCTCCTTCTCCATCCTGCATTACTTTACTGAGAGTTTGCGGTATAGTTACACTGTAATTAAGATAACGTGTAAGAATTTTTGTATGAATAGTACACTGCAGAGGATGTTTGTAAATTCTTGCAAAACATGTCCTAATGTAAAACTACAAGTCTGTTTTCTAATACACTGTGTTTGTAGTTGTATCACGTGAAGCTTTGAATCTGTACACGTTGGTTTAAAATGGCCCCTTTACGAACATAAAACTATTGGTGATCAAGCCTGTTGGTCAGGCGAAACGCGTCCGAACAGCTGACCCAATAAAATATTTGTGGCCAGTACACAGTGTCTTCGATCCTTGTGATGCATGCACTACGAGGGGCTTTAGAAAATTGTGAGGACCTGTCTTTGGTGGTCCAGTGAAGGCGACACACCCGCTGTTAAGGCATGAGGCGGCTTTACCAAAGTACGGAGTTTTGATATATAAATACATATTCATCCAAAATGTACCGCTATAGAAAATACGTTTTTCTGGAAGGGTGCACGTGGTGTGAAAAGCTGCATGTACAAATCATATTCAAAGCTTGTAATTACAAAGTAGGGGCTTCAAGAATATCTGCACCACGGGATTGAAGTGCATAACCCCTCCAAGACTTGCATGCCATATTTTGCTGTTTTACAATATGCTGTGGTAAGAAAGGGAATTGCATGTTGTTTTGTACTTCTACCGATTTTGTTTTTTTATTAATCGCGGCCTATAAACAATAAGAAAAAGTTTACGTTTTGTTGTTCCACAAGTGAATGGGCCTGTTATTGATGGGGGTCATAATCTGATGTAACCTGTTGAAGCACAGTTTATGTTTGCCCCCTTCATTCTTTTGTACTTCTTGTTCATCCTCTACAACTTTAGGTTCAGGTTCCAAAGAGCTCCCCCTAGATCACATGATACCATCTCTAATTTCTGTAATGACATCAAACTAAATTTTGTCCCTTTACAGTGGTAATTGAGGTCACTTAATACCAAAAGTTACCCTAGATTACACGAGACACTGGAAAATATTATATATTTTTTTAACTTGTATTTAAAAATAAAAAATAATGCAAAAACTGGTTGTTCTGCACACATTTATAAAAACATGAAATGGCCCTCATTTATTAATATTCTGTATCATTACAAGAAATGCCGGCTAGCATTTAACACACGTAGTTTGGTAATGGTATCTGGTTACAAGGTTTTCAACCACAAGACATACAGTATTGTCAATGTAGATGGGTGTTAGTTATGTTAAAACGAGTGACTGTTCAAAAATGACAGGTGATGAACATATAGGAAACATTTGCTACAGGAGATTGAAATTGAACCACAATTGACATTTCAATTTTATCCTGTTCAGTATGTCACATCTACATAAGTAATGTGTTGTTCAGCTCCCATTGTCTGTTGCGTGAAACAAGAAAAAACAGTACATTTATGAGCGGTGTGATTTTGTTCAATTTCCTTGTTTTTCTTAGTTACTCTACACGTCATCCTTGTCTTTCATTCAGTGATTTGTCGATTTACACACTCATTAGCTGAGTTGGAATTGGTCAGTTGTTCTACTGTGGTTCCTTTCATAGAGGGGAAAAACAGAAGCGCCACAAGTTCCAATTGGGCACTTCTTTGGTGTTAGTTGTCCAACTAACACCATCTCTCAGAACTTAAAGTTCATATTCTGTGTCTCTGACTAGTAAAAATGGCCATTTTAGGCCTTGTGTGTTGAAAGTGAATGTCTAACCAGGAACCTGTGGTAAACATCTTTGTGCAGGCCTCCGTTCAGTAGATCTCCAGACACTCATGGTGTTATTCTGTCTCTTACAGAGGAAACCTATCAGCAATTGGCCAAAGAAACCTTGGAAGAATTGGACTGGTGTCTAGACCAACTGGAAACCATTCAGACATACCGGTCGGTCAGTGATATGGCTTCCACCAAGGTAGGATATCTCCAATGCTGTATCTTTTTATCAGTGGATACTTGTTGCAAAATGTAGATGAACTATTTGCATTTGGGAAGCTGTGCATAAAAATGAGTGAACTTGAAAGCCCAGGATGGACCAGGATTGTTGTTGCCTACATTGCTTTCAAAGCTGCTCTTTTGTGCGTCGGTGTTGGAATGGTTTTACATTGCCAGTAGTCTCTCTCGATTTGGGCTTCCACAATGGTTATATCTTGTCAAATAGCTGGTGTTGAGTAGATGTGTGGTTTGCCAAAAAGATGTCTCTAGGCATTGCAGGTGTACCTATTATGAACACAACAAGTCCTCTTGTGTGCATCATGGTAACTCTCAAATAAGTTGTTTTTTTCTGATCAGAAGGACTAAGAACGAATAATAAGTTGAAGCAGACCAACCCACGAATAAATCTAAAATTGTTGACCCTGCCTAAAATGTAGTAACAATTCTGAGACTTTGACAGGGGTTCTAAATTATCCTCTTTGTTTAAAACAGGCATTGAACACGCTACTTGGGTGGTGATTATGTTGCACTCCTTAGGACTTATTGTGTTCTGATTTTCTGTTCAGTGTGTCCTGGTAGGAAGCAATTTCGCCCTTGATTTCCCTTATTTATGATTCGTCGTGTCTGTTCTGAAAAGGAGGCCATGCTGTTTATTTTGCTCTATATCACAAATGTTACTAGTTAGACGGGGGCTACTTTGGAGGCTGTCAACCAGCAGCAAAACTTTGCTTAGGAGCCATGGCCAATTGGATGCTAAGTATCAGATGCAGCATCTCCTGGAGTTACTCGATGGATTGAGAAAGTCTGTGTAAATTGTCATGAATGTAGGGCAGCCTCATTTCAAGCTGTCTTGTGTTCATGTTTATTGCTTAAAGAAAAAGAACCACTGTCCTAAGTGGGGAGAGCAGAAAAAAGCGTACCACCTAGCATTCAGAAAGCAACTTAAAACTTGGATATTCGACAAGTAATTCCCATCCCTTCTTCAAGCGCCTTGAGACCCTCTGGGTATGTAGCGCGCTATATAAATAATTTGACTTTGACTTTGACAACCATGTTTTATGGCCCTAAAAGTTTGATTTAAAGATATCGGAGATAGACTCTAGGGTTCAGGAGACTCCTAGGCCTGGTGTTATCTAGTCAATCTTATTTCCAAAAAGATGGAATGCACAGCCTCAGGTCCTCTTGTTCCTTCTGCCTTCAAGGTATCTTCCCATGCAAGTGGACCCATCTCGTCTAAACTCTCTTCCCTCTCTGAGTCATGCTGAGGTGCAGCCTCCCCTTTTCAGTGATTTGTAAATATTTGTTACTGTGCAACTTCAGTTTGGAGGACTTTGGCAGACAAAACTACATAGTTTGCTAATGGCACCTCCACACTACTTGGCACTTCAACAACATCAAGCAAAGCTTGGGATGAAGGTGTATTGGTCTCCCACTGGACTTTGTACTCTATGTTGCTATTTGAAGGTAGCAGTGACTTTTGTCGATAAGGCGAGAACTTAATAGCTGAAGATTTTGACATTGTGAACTACAACAGTATCTTTCACAAAGGCTACAGAACACCACAGTTCCATTCTAATTTTCATAGCAAACAAGACCTGAGGAATCTGTCTTACAACGAAACACATGTGGACTGCATGGTCTGTATTTTTACCTGAAGTACTCTCCAAGAAATGGATGGGAATAAATTATATTGTATTGAATGACGCTTCCCAACAAGAATCATATTGGTGTTTTATTGTGTTATTTTGTTTGTTCCAGTGCTTGGTTTCACTACATAATTGAGCATGTTGCATTCTGGAAGAGCAATTTATGAAATTAAGTGAAAAGTAACTGAGTATTCAGGGGTATATGTTGAAGAGCAATACAGAGGTGATAAGGATTAGATGGGTGTGTGACGAAAGCTTGCCAGGAAAGTGGATGAAAAAGGAAAAGGTGTGTGAAGAACATGGCCAGAACTGACAACTTATATTTTTTTGAAAAAAGTCTAGCTGCATCTATAGTTTGACAAAGAAGTGCGCCTCTCTGTTTCTGTTCCTTTTCGGTATGGGTGTATAAGTTATAGTTAATTGAGATACCTATAACTGGTGAATGGCTGTGGTTTTGTTCACTTAAAATGGCATGTTTTAACAGACATTTTTACCTTGCCATAACACCCCTTTAGCCTTTGTTTTTTCCTGTGAATTTCTACGTTTTTTTAATGCGATTTAAGATATATGTACTTATTACCATACCTTACTATAACGTCACTTTAATCTTTGTCTATTTTTATTTCAGTGTGTGTGTGTGTGTGTGTGTGTATATATATATGTGTGTATATATATATATTCACTGAAAAAACCATAGGTTTCACACCAGTTATAGTTAGCTGGAAATGTTACTGACATAAAACCATTGAAAGTCCCACGTTATAGTTAGTTAGACTCACTATAACTTGCGCGCCTGCAATGCACTGCTGATGACGTCACATATTACATCACTCATGACATGGTCAGTGACATCACCATTGACATCACTGATGACACCATCCTTGTGACAGAGTGACAGACCTCCTTTCAGTGTAATGTAACCCTTGAAACACATATTCAAAAATAGAAACTAAAATTTTCAAAAAAATAGAGATACCCATACCAGTTTCAACAACCAATTCAGTAATACCACCATCTATATACACATCCACTCATTCACCAACAGTTCTATACAGTCACTCATACATATATTCACTCATCGTATGTAGTGAAACACCTATACATCTTGTTACACACCGACAGTCATCCAAAAGTTACTCACACACATAATCACACATGCAAATAAACTATTGATCATCCATTTATTTGCATATACAGCTATACACACACTACCACCTTACTTCTAAGGAAACTTACACATACTTACTCTCTTAAACAATCACTTATAGAAACACATACTTATTTAAACAGGAACTCTTACAATCTCTCACTCTCACATATACTCACTTATATACATCAATACTCACATATACCTAGATTAAAACATATGTAGTTACTCATTAAGACACTAGTGAGACAGTCATTCACTCACTAACACACAGAGTGAGAGTGAGAGATTGTAAGAGTTCCTGTTTAAATAAGTATGTGTTTTTATAAGTGATTGTTTAAGAGAGTATGTGTAAGTTTCCTTAGAAGTAAGGTGGTAGTGTGTGTATAGATGTATATGCAAATAAATGGATGATCAATAGTTTATTTGCATGTGTGATTATGTGTGTGAGTAACTTTGGGTTGACTGTCTGTGTGTAACAGGATGTATAGGTGTTTCACTACATATGATGAGTGAATATATGTATGAGTGACTGTATAGAACTGTTGGTGAATGAGTGGATGTGTATATAGATGGTGGTATTACTGAATTGGTTGTTGAAACTGGTATGGGTATCTCTATTTTTTTGAAGATTTTAGTTTCTACTTTTGAATATGTGTTTCAAGGGTTACATTACACTGAAAGGAGGTCTGCCACTCTGTCACAAGGATGGTGTCATCAGTGATGTCACTGACCATGTCATGAGTGATGTAATATGTGACGTCATCAGCAGTGCATTGCAGGCGCGCAAGTTATAGTGAGTCCAACTAACTATAACGTGGGAATTTCAATGGTTTTATGTCAGTAAAATTTCCAGCTAACTATAACTGGTGTGAAACCTATGGTTTTTTCAGTGAATTTAATAGGTTTTTTAAATGCTAATTCCTAACTATAACTAGTGTGAAACCTATGGTTTTTTCAGTGAATATATATATATATATATATATATATATATATATATATATATATATATATGTGTGTATATATATATATATATATATATATATATGTATATATATATATATGTATATATATATATATATATATATATTTATATATACATGTATGTATATATATATATATGTATATATGTGGGATATTTGTAAAGCGCACTGTTACTCTAACCGAGTGTCCTGGCGCTGTTGACCGCTGGGGAACCCGTCCTGGTTTTCCCTGTGAGATGGTCCCTTACTGGGTATCTCCAGGGTGAAACCAGGCATCCCTGGCGTCTGTGGGGGGCCGTTGTAGAGATGATGCAAGCTTAATGCCCAGAGTTACCGAGTGTGTTCCCGGGTTAGAGTAGGCACTGAGGCGAGAATTATCGAGTCCGTTGACCCCTGGTCCACGACCCTGCCGCGTCGGGAATTGAACCCTGGTCCCGGGCCGTTCTCTGCTTACAGGTCTGCTGCCTCTAACCTATATATGTATATATCCACAGCCTTGGCTCGATTCTGCGGTCCAATGGCGCGCTTTTCACCGGTGCCTTGACTTCCAAGCAGAGCCCCGTTTCAAATTTTTTTTATTAGAAATGTTTTCGCTTTTACGTGCAGGGCACGGCAAAATGTTACAACAGGGCTAAATATAAAGTATTTCATTTTTTCTTCTCTGTTAAAGAATAAGCCACAATACAATCACAGTGGAAAGCAATTGACATACGTCAAATCTTTCTAATACATAGAGTCTCTTTAATTTAACATCTAGTACCAGGATTAAATATTAATTACCAAACAATAGAAAACAGAGGGGACTAAGGCAAACATCAAGAACTCACATATATATAGTCCAGCACACAATGAGCAGATACATTTCTAATAATTCAATCCATGCTTCCTTCTTTCCATCGAGTAGTGGGACCCCAAATTTGCTTACCATTATGGCAGGCGGCAATTACATTTCAGCGATATTACATCATGTGTCCTTAGCCCCCATTATTAATTCAGTGGTTCGACGTCCTCATGTACTTATTCTATCATTTGAGTCACATTGCTATTGGACTTTATTGTGTGAATGTTTGCTTTAATCATAAAAGCCAAGTCTTGATAGAAATGCGGCTGATGATTAAATTGCCCACTAGAGGGCTAGATCTTTTTACGCCAAATAGCAATGTGGCAATATCGCTGAAATGTAATTGCTGCCTGCCATAATGATAATTTCGTGGTCAAAAACATAAAATGTGTTTATCTTCTGCAAAGAAACTACATTTCCCATCTAACTTCCTGTAAGCAAACAGGAAGTGAGATCAGTAACAGAGGAGTTCTTGCGGGTCCTTCGAAATATAGGAGGAGTATGAACTTTACTGCACTGACCGTGAACAAGCAACAGCTGGTTGCGAAACGCGTTGGTTGTTACTTTGTATTGCTGGAGTAATGATAACGAAATAAAAAGGATTGGGAAAGGAACTTTTTTGTGAGTGCTGACTTTTTCCCTTCGTGGAAGAAGGGAGTTGTGAAATATATGTATATATATATATATATATATATATATATATATATATATATATATGTCCAACCTTTCACTCCTCCTTTCAAGAAAAGATTGTCTGGGCCACTTGTAGTTGCAAAAGCGTGCTTATTGGGAAGGCTTCGCTCGACGCGTTTCGCAGGTAGAACCCGCTTTCTCACAAGAACGAAAAAACTGTTTCCCGTGCAATATATACTTAGTCACAATGTATTAGCGTCATATCAATAGCAATAGACAACAGACTCGCTGATAACGCTGTGAGCTAGGTTGTAAGTGTAATAAGGCACAACAATAATAAAACAAAATATTTTGCAATGAATTAATGACATGATGCAATGCCTGTGGACAAAACAATTATTGCATTGTAATTAAACGATAGTGCGTTGATGTATCGAGCGGCCGCTCGAAAGTGTTCGTGTCAAGCAGACTAATAAAGTTATGCAGTTTCAACCTTTCAGCATTTGATTAAATGAATAAAATATCTTTATGGCTTCAAGAGCAAATGTTGAACCCATATAAACAATAACAAAATTAAATGAGAATACTAAGGTGAAGTAAATTCAATAAGGAGTGACACAGTGCGACGGTGTGATATAATACATGCAGAACACGTCTGTTAACCTTTCAGTAAATCAGAGTAACGCCCAAGTGGGCAGACGGGGCATTGTTGAGACAAATGTCTATAATCAAAATTGAAGCCAAGGGAGCTGCTACCAACCAAATCCTGGTAGTAAGCTCCTGAGAATAGTCATTTCAAATCATGGATATCTAGCCCCAGTGGGCAAAATTGCCTTGGTACGCCAACAAGGCGGTAGACAGCCAGTTCAAGTGCCAATGCTAAATGCTAAATGGTACATACTGCCATACATCTTCGCAATTGTTATTCATAGTCATGCAGTGATGTCAAGGTGCTGTTACACAGATAGATCGTGCACAAATTCCCACCAGCAATAATCACGTAGTTCTGTAAAAATAAAATAAATGAAAAAATATCAAATGGTGACACCCATGGGGCTGTGATTAAAATATACAACATACAGTTTCTCACAAAATTTAAAAACAGTCATGAATGCGGCACACATTGGTACTAGGTCTGGATTCTAGCCTAGATGAACCGCTAAATCCTCGTGTAAGTTGTGCCCATCTGGTTGTGTGGCTTTGTACTTAATGATGAGTTTTGACTCTAATCTCCTTAGTTCTTGAAATCGGTTCCCTCCTCTCTCTCTGATGGGTATTGTCTCCAGAACACAAAATGACAAAAGATGTGCATTGCTTTTATGGTGTACAGCAAAGTGCCTTGCTATCGGATATTGTCTGTCTCCGTTAGTAATGGCACACATGTGTTCCAGAACTCTCATTTTGGCAGGATGTTTAGTGCTACCAATGTAATAGAGAGTGCATGGGCATTTCAGCGCATAGACCGCGTTGTCCATTAGGCAAGTGACATGTTTCAGAATCTTACATTTTTTACTTTCTTTCGACAGTTTGACCTCTTTTTGATTGCTACTATTGCGGCAGGCTTTGCATCTCCCGCAAACGTAGAATCCTTGAATGGGTTTTCTGGTGCTAGTGTTCCCTAGTATAAGAGTGGTGCACAGTAAGTCCTTAAGGGATTTTGGTCTCCGATAAGTGATCTGGGGATGATCAGAGACCCCTTGTGTCAGATCCTTATCTAGTTTTAACACATTCCAGAATTTCCCCATTATTTTCTTCACTTCCTTAGACTGTGAGTGATAATCAGTGATTAATCTACTGGTCATAGTCGGTGGGGCCCCCTGATCTACCTCTTCATTCACAACCTGCTTCCCTTGGTGTTCACTGCTCTTATAGCATTAGTGATGCATTTCTGGGTGTAGCCTCTTTGTTTAAAGCGCTCAGACCTGACCAGAACCTCCTTCTGGTAGTCTTCATCTTTAGAGCAATTACGTTTGGCCCGCAGGAACTCACCAATTGGTTTTGAATTGATGAGATTGTTAGGATGACAGCTGCGGGCATGTAGGAGGCTATTGCTAGCCGTCTCTTTCCTATACAAGGTGGTGGTGAGGCTGTTGTTTTCAATTCTGACTTTCAAGTCTAGAAAGTCAATCATCACATTGCTAGTGGGACTGGTGAATGAAAGATTGTAGTCTTTCTTGTTCAACTCCTGAACAAATTCAATTGCCTCATTGTGGCTTCCATTCCATATTATGAAAATATCATCTATGTAACGGAGCCATTTGACTACCTTGATATGGTAGGTCGGGACTGGTAGACAACCTGCTCCTCCCACCAGCCTAGGTAGAGACCCGCAAAGCTGGGGGCGAAGCAGGTGCCCATCGCCGTCCCGAGCAGTTGGTGATAAATGTGCTGTTGAAGAGGAAGAAGTTTTTTGTTAAACAAAGGAATGCCATGTCAAGTAGCATTTCAGAGTGTAACAAAAAAGAGATAGATCGGGCTTGAAGGAAGTGCCTGCAGGCCTGTATACCTTGTGGGTGAGGGATGCACGTGTATAAACTGTTTACGTCCAGTGTCACGAGAAGCCACTCGGGATCCCATGTAACATTGCTGATTTTGCGTAAGAAATCTCCTGAATCTTTTAGGTACGAGGGCAATTCCTGCACTAAAGGCTGCAGAAAGAAGTCCACGTATCTGGACGTATTCTCCCAGCAACTTCCCCTCGAGGAGACGATCGGTCTCCCCGGGGGCTCACTCATGCTCCTGTGAATCTTGGGCAGGAGATAAAGGGCCGGTATCTTAGGGTATTTGTTGTTCAAGAAATTACATATATATATATATATGTGTGTAATTGTTTTTAGAACTAGTCTTGCTCACTTGCCCTGTTCATCACTTGGTGTGAGGAAAGCATTAGTATATATATATATATTTTTTTTTTGTTTGTTTTTTTTTTGTTTTTTTTTTAGGATCCTAATGTTTTACACTGTCACTTAAGTGTGTTACAAGCCAGGCTCCAGGAGTCATGTGGCTTGTATTCTCCTAATTTCTTATCACTTGCTGATTTCCCCACAGTCTCCATTTTCTTAAGTCAATTGCTGATCTACTTTATTCTCCCTTCGACCCTCTTCTGCCATCAGTTCTTCCATCCCATTCCAGCGGCTACACATGTATATTTTGTTACTTTCACACTGTTTAGTGTCTCTCTCTTAGCAAACTTGTGATATCCCTTACGACACAGGAGTAATGATACTATTAGTTGCAGACTATAGATGTATGGATGCGCACTGTTCTTGGTTGATTTAATTTTCACCTCTGGAATGTGGTGGAGTGTCAGGTCTCCATGCGCAATAATTGTCAATGTAACACTGAAGGGGGGGGGGGGTCTTTGTTGCTTTAGATATGGATTGGGGATGCAGTCTTACTGCTCCTCATTAGAATAAGAGTGTGTGATGAAGAGAGAATTGTATAACTGTGCATTGTTGTAAGCAGGAGGTCATTCTATCACTGTAGACTGGATCCTGTGTATGTTGAAGAGGACTGCATGCTGATGTCAATGCTGCAATTAACTTTTCTCCAACCTCTAAGTGGAATGCGACCCTCTATCTAAGCCAATACCTCCTAACCTTGGGGCAGCACAGTGTTCCAGAGGCATGGATGGAATCCGGAATGGCCTGGGCCTTTAGACTGGAACTCCCAAGGAGGAGGAGTAAATGTTGGTCATGGGGGACTGGTTGAATTTGATGTCTGTCAGTACTGAGATTACTTCCACACCAGAGTCGACAACCGAAGCTGGTAATAGAAGCATGAACCAGAGAGATAGGTGAAAATCAACTTTATTCTGGATCTGAACGGGTTCCCCACCAGACCAAACCCTTATACTTGGATAGGAGTAAACCGGGAAAAGGGTGCACTTCAGTAGTGGCCCAGGCATGATGCAAGATGCTCCCCTGCTGGACCCGGGAGCTTTGAACGGGAAAAGCTGTCTGAGGTAAAGGTGGCATTAAATATTGATCTAGGCCTGAAATGTGTTCTTCGATCATGCCAAGCTGACGCCCCGTAAGCATGAATCAGGGCTGCTAGATGGAATAGTGCATTTACGTCGGGCTATAGGCCTGGCATGGCTGTTCTCTGACCCAGGACCCCTGAAATAGGAGCGTAGGCTGAGGAAGGGTGGATCCATCACTGTTCTTAACAGTAGCTGAGTTCCCACACCTTTGACAGAAGCCCATAAACATTAAACAGGTTTGTGCTCCACTCTTGCATGGAAGTGCCAACCGATGAGTGTCCCTTTGTCTAATAACGGAATTGGAATCTTACTCTCAAAGTCCCTACTTAACTTTCCCCTCATTTAATATCTTTTAGAACATTGTAATGTTGAGCGCTCCATTGAAGACAATGGAGTACTCCGGGCTTCTAATGGCCAGTAGAAGCCCCAAGCATCAACATTCTAATGTCTGTTCACTGCACCAGCTGTGAACTAGGGCCTCACCAAGCCCGAGAGGATTCCAACCCCCTCAGGCTCTATGAGGCCTTTGTTTTACAAATTAGAATATTCTGCCCTCTAGTGGCAGAATGTTCTAAAAGATTTACAGCCATCCGTAGCGGGCTCTACTGACCATTAAAGGCCATCTCTCTTGTTAAAGGCCCCCGCCTTTGGTTCGGGCCATTAACGCTGGAGCGGGCTATTTAATGACCGGTATCTATATTATCTCTGAAACAGGGACCTGTTTGCTGTCAAATG
Source organism: Lissotriton vulgaris (assembly GCF_964263255.1). NCBI lineage: Eukaryota > Metazoa > Chordata > Amphibia > Caudata > Salamandridae > Lissotriton > Lissotriton vulgaris. Next base: position 918,229,743 of record NC_141685.1, read on the forward strand.
AGAATGTCCAATTTCTTCATATTCATTTTGTCTGTTTACTAAAAGGCAACAGTGCTTACACTATATAAACTGCTGTGTTCCACTGTGTGTATGACCTGCTCTAAGTGCCTAGTGGTTTTGATAAAAGAATGCACCTAGACACCATTCTGTCTGCATTATGGCACTACTCCAGATCCCACAGTAAATGTCAATACATTGAAAGCAAGGTCTGCTTTTTTAAAAGGCATTGACTCTAATTTTTGACTGCACAGCTGTCTGCCTTGCCTATTGTTACCCTTTCTTTAAAATATACATAGAGCTGGCTTTGATTGTACCCTGAGGCTTCTTGTATCTCATTCTATTGGCCGTGTAGTGTATCATATCACCTTGTATTTAGTGATTTCATTGCAATGCACGAGGAACTGTTTTATATCTCAAAAGTACTCTGTGTCATCACGCATTAAATAATTTAACTCGTAGATATATTCTGAAAGTGAACTTTTTGTTTTTGTATCTGCAAATGTGATAGGCAGGCCTCAAGATGCAAGCCATGCCTGTTGGTCTGTCCATGCTTCTTTACATTTGACATAGCTGCTTTCTAGCACTACTGGGAGAACACTATTGTCTTAGTAGTAACAGTCTGGGGCGTGGCAAAGGAAGGATCATATTTTCTAGTTGTGGATTATGCCTCCGTGTGCACTATTCTGAGAAGGGTGCATTCATAGTCTAATGTGCAAATTAATACTCGACAAAAATAGAACATATTGCTTTTTGATAGCTATGAACAATATAAGTGACCTATCAGAAAAATGTGTAGAAGAAAATAGTATTTGTGAATGTAAAATGTAAAAACAATACTCAAAATTAGACAAGCAAAGCTGTCTGGCCTTTTCTTCACCATTGGCGCAAATGCAGGCACAGGTGGGTCCAGAAGCTACCTTCCCCCTAAGTCCTTCCCTCTGTATTCTCCGATTTTGGGAGTGTTCATATTTACCATGTGAAGTTGTGTCACTACATACAATAAGAAGGTGAGTGACCACATCCCTCATATAGGCGTTACTCGTTGATCATAACATTGTATATGACAAGAAAGGAACATTAAAAGTCAAGTCAACCCAGGGTACAGAAAAAAAATCTCCATACTGTCACTTTTTGTTCATTCTAAGTGTATATAATCAATTATTTATATTTTATTTATTGAGCTTTTTAAACAAATACATAGTATCCATACAGGTGCCATCATACAATGTGTTTTCTTGACATCTTAGCGATATATTACAACCCTCATACTAATCGTCGATAACTTCATCTGTCATATTAACATCCAACAACATAAGTAGGCTACCCCAGAGAAAGAGGTCAGCATCTCAGATGCCCTCCAAGATGCTCTTCTGTCTGTGGCCAATGTGAATTTTTTGCGAGAGGTTAACTTGCACATTTACTACTTGTGATGTAATGTGTGTGTATGTATGTCTGAACAATGCAGATCCCATAATGCACATGTTATGTTTGGGGTGTAAAGCCTCCTTTGCTACAGCCTGCTGTCTGCCTATAGATGTAAGCGAGCACTAATACTCCCTGTGCTGTGAGCGAAGCTTGCACTGCTGAAGCTGTATCCTGGACCGGTTATGTGTGTAAAATAGGCTTCTACTGTTGGCATTATATTTGTTCTATGTGAGGGGGAGACATGCACATGCATTGCTGCTGCCTGTGCTGTACCTGTTCTGTATGCAAGGGAAAGTTGCCCTGCTGCCTACACTTCACGTGCCCTGCTTCCAAGCGAAGGGTGCAGTGTTGCTGCCTCTGTTTACCTGTTCTGAGTGGGAGGGAAGCTTGAACTGCAGCTGCCTGTGCTACATCAACTTTTGGTGCGAAAAGATTCCACTGCTGCTGTTTACTGCTCGTGATCTGCTTGTTCTGTGTGTGAGGGACTGCCTGTCATGCGTGCCCCTCACCACCCATCTCTGCCCTCCTTTCTGTGCTTGTACCCTCTACACTGCCTTATGTTCTCATTCCCCTGCCTAAAGCTCCCTCTGGGCTGTTATTCCGGCTCTCTTCTCTTCTCCATGTCATAATATCATTTTCTGAGGACTGTCCATACTGCCCTGTTATGAATATTTCAACCCTTCAAGAGGTGCTGGTGCTCTCCCTTTCAAATGAAAGAAGTGCAGTTGCTCACTTCCAGGCCGTGCCTGTCCATTTAGAGGATAGTCCTGTTACTACCCCCTCCATGTCCCCACTCTCCATCTCTTTGCTCCTCTTTCCCGATTCCACTCTGTGCTCCTTTACCATGATTCTTCTGCCTATGCTCCTCGTGGCCTTATTCCCTCCTGTACCTCTCTCTCTACCTTCTATGCCCCCATTCCCAACCTCTTGTTTCATCTCTTGTGATTTTCTTCTATACTGTTTTGTCTTTATTCCCCTATTTCATCCCTCCTCTGTCCTCATGCCCCTTTCCCTACTGTGCACCACTTCCCTTCCCCTGTGCTCTCCTGTGTCCGCAGCAGCTACTGTGTTCCTCGGCCGGGGTCAGATTGGATCTGATTCCTGTGTTCTTATACCCACTCTATGCTCTATTATGCTGTCATCCCCATTCTCTGCACTCCCATGTGCTCCCTATATCCATACCAGTATACAGCCCCCCTGCACCCTCATTCCCTATCCCTTTGCTCCTGTGTTTTCTCCTCTCTCTGTCCTCCTCTAAGTACTTATTTCTTCTCTATGCTGTGTTATGCCCTCATTTCCCCCCCCCCCCTCTGTCTTTCTCTGCTCCTTCATTCCCTATTTCTTTGTTTCTTTATGCCTGCTCTGCCTTTCTCCACGCCCTCATTCCCTGTTTATTTGCTTATTTGTGTCCTCTTTCCGCTGTCTCTATCCCTATTCCCTACTTCTTCCCTTCTCAGTGCTCTCATTCATATCTTGTCACTCCTCTGTGCCACTATTCTCTTTCACATTACGCCTATATGCCCTCATTTCCGATAGTTTGCTCCTCTTTCCCTTATCTCTACATCCTCCATGTCCTTATTCCCTATTTCTTCACCTGTTGTGTCCTCAGTCTCCCTCTCTCTAAAGAGCCTTTGCATCCTGCTTCCATAGTTCTTCGCTCCTCTGCCAATATTTATCTCTGCACTCCTCTGTCTTGATTCCCCTATCTCTTCACTCCTGTGTCCTCATACCCTAATTGTTCACTAATCTGTAATCGCTCCCAATCTCTTTGCTGCTCTGTCCTGAATCTTGTAATCTTTGTGATTCTGTCCCCATTTCTACCAACTCTATGCTCCTACGCTCTCACTCCCTCCCTCTGTGCTCTCATGTCCTCTGTATCTGTGTGACCCCTATCTTTACAACTCCCTGTGGTTGCATTCTCCTGTCTCTGTGCGCCCCCCCCTTACTGATGTGTATTCCTCTGCAGACCTCGGGTTTGTTTTGGCCTTCTGCTTCCCGTGTCGTCTTGAAGGGGTCTTCTTACACACACACCTCCTCATCTTCACCCTGCTCCACCCCCTCCCTGCACTCTTTCCATCAGTAACCACCTGACATCACTTCCTAGCCTAGCACTGCTGCAGTAAGAGAGAGACAGAAAGAGAGAGAGACGGCGCGAGAGAGAGAGAGAGAGAGAGACTCTCGCAGGCGGACACAGCCTCCAACAGCCAGAGATGAATGTGTCTCTGCGGCCCCGCCACCGCCGCATCAGCGGGGCGTTTTAACGGGATTTACAGCGAGCGACGACGCCGACGGTGACACCTCCCTCCCTGCGTCGTCATCAAGTCGTCCCTGGCAGCTGAAGGATGCACTGAGTGGCTGGTACCCAAGGAGATGCGGCCCAGTCAGGGAGGACGACAGCATCCCCGGGATGCTGACCGCCAGGCCGCGGCAGCGGATGCTCTGAGCGTCTGTTGCCCCCAGAAGGCCGGCTGTATGCATGAGATGCGCGCATCCGTTCTTCGGCAGAGGTCCCCTTGAGCGTCCGGTACCCAGGGAGGACGGCGGTATCCAAGGATGCTTACAGCCAGGCCGCGCCAGAGGATGCTCTGAGCGTCTGGTTTCCAGGGAGGACCACCGCAGCTCGAAGATGCTCGCAGCGTCTGGTAGCCAAGGAAGACCTCTGCGTCGCCGAGAGGGTCTCATGCAATCTGCAAAAATAGGATGCTCTGAGGGTCTGCTATTCGAATTGACCGATTTTCAGTCACCGAGTGAGGACGACTTAAATTTGGAGATGCTCTTATCCGAGCTCCGGCAGACCTAACTCTGACAGTCTGATTCACAGGACGGCCAGGAAGGCCCCCTGCATTTACAAGATGCTTCTATTCCATATCAAGCCGAGGATGCTTTGACTGGTTGACATCCACGGAGGGCTGATAGTGTGCTATCCAGAGAGGACGCTGTATGCTGTAGGAGCCTGGTACCGGTCTTCGACGGCGGATGCTCTGAGCGTCCGGTACCCAAGGAGGACTGCTGCATCCCAGCATAGTGCTCACAGCCAGGCCCTAGCAGAGGATGCTGTGGACGTCTGGTACCCAAGCCTAACACCTGCGTCCCAGAGATTCGCACTTCTAAGCACCAGCATAGGATGCCCTGAACGCCCGGTGCCCGGGAGGTCATATCTGTCGTCTGGTAGTCGGGGACGCCCGCTGCATCCCAAAGATGCTGACAGCCGTGCCCCAGCAGATGCTGCTTTTTCAGGCATAGTAACCCGCGTAGAGCAGTCGGCCCTTCGCCCCTCCCTTTCCCTGGCTGGGTTGCGAGGCCAGGGACTAAAAAAACAGAAACGGTAAGGGCATTGAAAATGTAACTTGGACAGCAAGATGCGGGGCGGGGGGCGCCCTTCCTAGTACCGGGGACATACCACATTCCCACCTAAGCTGCTGGTGGCCTACATCTCGAGCCGAGAAGTCCAGGCTTGGGGCCTACTTTGTATTTTTCCTTTTTGAGTCTGGGAAGGGCAGGAGGGAGAAGTAAGGGGGCTCACGGTTCCCCCACCCCACCGAGGGTTTCCCCCTTCCCTCCCCTGCTAAAATATCGACCATGATTTGGGGGGGAGCTGGAGGGGGGTGACCAGCGTAGCATATTGCAAAAAAAATGGGAACATAAAAAAGAGGGAAGGGCAACAGGGCTGGACAATTTTTGAGGGGGGCGGGTGGGAGAGGGTGGAGGGTGGTGGATCTCTGCAGCTCACCGGATCACCATGGCATGGCAGCTGTCCAGGGGAGCCGTGTCCGTCGGTTTGGAAACTTGACCCTCCCCTGCCCAAGAAAAGCCGTGGACAGGGAAGGGGTGACAATTTTAGAGAGGTAGTGACCCCAGCGTTGCCTACGGAGTGAGGGAGCTGCTGCCTAGAATTCTAACAACCAAGGAGAGGGGCTTTTTACAACCGCCCCGGCACGGCGAGAAGGAGGATTTCGAGAAGGAGGATTTCGGGTTTCGGTGAGGACTAATCCAGACACCTGGGACCCCAGAGTATTCCTGGAGGCTCTCCTGTGAGGACGGAAGATGCCATTGGTGGACTTCTTCTGTGAAACCTGCTCGAAACCATGGCTGGTCGGCTGGTGGGACCAGGTGAGTGGCACCTCTTGCTCTTAACATGGTTGACCTTGTACAGCTGTAATGTTGTTATGTATGTGGGTTTGAGAGGACTGAGATCTGAAAGGGCTACATAAGGAGGCCAAGAGGTGGGCCGATGATGTGGTCATGGGGGAGGGTCATGCAGTTTAGGGTAAAATGCTTTCTGGCTCCTAGATTAGAGGCCTGAAGTTTCTGCCACTCATAGAAGGGCGAGTTGCAGCTCACGGTCCCAGGCCAAACTACTAATTAAGTATTATGGTTAAGAATATCGAAGCCAAAGAATTGATGGGTCACTATATCGTGACCAGAATAGTGAGGGGCAGCACATCGAACAAACGAGAGTACAGAGGAAGGTATTGATTTATAATATTTAATTCTATATCTTGGTACCTTGAAGATATATATATATATATATATATATATATATATATATATATATATATATATATATATATATATATATATATATATATATATATATATATATATATATATATATATATATATATATATATATATTCATTAATGTATGAATATATGGAGCTAGGTGTAGACAATCTCGACAAGCATATCTTTCAATAATTTGTCCCTCAATATTCTGGTTATGATGTTGTGACCCGTCAATATTTACGATTCTATATTCTCAGCCCGCGCCTTCACTGAGGCGAAAGGGAGGACCTTCAGCTGAGAATTCCAGGTCCTTCTCATGTAGAAGATCAGAGGGTCCTGGTGCGTGAGCTCACCTGCCCTATTGTTCTTGGAGAAAGGAGTAGAGACCTCTGTTCAGGGTAGCAGGCTCTACCTTGGTTGGAGGAGTGAGTAGAGACCTGCCTCTTCTGGATGCAATTGTAAGGAACCTCCACTCTGAGTAGCAGGTCCTATCGCTCCTGGAGGAAACAGTAGGGACATGCAGCTTAGTGTAACATTTCCTACAGTTTACAGAAGAGAGACCTGCAGCTGCGTGTAACCTATACTAATATTAATCAAGAAAAAAGTTCATAACTGCAGCCAAAGTATTAGAGGTCCTGCATTTCAAGGTTGTGGTTTATTTTGTATATGGCGGAAAGAGCTCTCTAAGATGGCTACTACTGTTGTACTTTCTAGCTCTCCTCATAGGCTGACCTTTTGGCTGCAGACCGCCCAGCCCTGCTATTTAAAGTGCAGATGACTGGGTCGAGTGGAAAGCTAATTCTCCAGTGCAAGGGCTTTTCGCACAGCCATTCCCAAATTTGTAACACTCTGTCAGGACTCTGTTTTCTCACGAACACCACTGATTACTGACTCTGTCATCATCACTGCAGGAATTCCAGCTAATTCCCCGCCCCTCATTTGATCTCCTCCCTCTGGTACCACCCTCATTTTCATTTGTACCTCTTATTGCTTCCCTTTGATTTCCACTTCATTGTCAGGGCCTTGTTATTTTCACTTCCTTTCTGACTTCTAAATTACTTCCAGACCTTGTCTCCTTTTGACTATGTATTGGAAATGCATTTGTATTGGGCTTTCTACCACTGACGAGGCTTTAAAGTGCTTTTCTCCTCTACCTTTTAATTATTTGCCACTCTATGGTATCTAACTCACTGCAAGGTGCTGATTTCGTTCCCACAGACAGCCCACCCTGATTACTAACTCACTGTCAACTCGTTTCTCTCACTGTCCCAATTGATTTCCCGCTCATGACCAGGCCCTGATCCCTCTCGTTGCCACTCCTTCGTTTAGCTCCTCATCAGGGCCTGCTTCCTGTCACTGTGACCCCCTGATTTAAACTCACTGCTCTTGTTCTAGGCCTAGTTCCTTTCACTGTCACAGCTTACTAATACATTGCATTCACAATACACCAGCCACACTTTTCTGAGCAAGGTCTTCTTTTGAGTGTTTTTTGGCCTGTATCACTTGAGAGTTTTGAATTCTACACTTTGGGTGGATATGTGTCTGGTGCTTACTGACCAGGAAGGGTGGAGTGGTGCTGCACGGTCATTGAGGCTGTTGACTGCCCCACGATGGAGCCACTTCGAGAAGAGTGGTCCCAGAGCCCTTCCAGGACCACTGTTGCTTGGTATAAGTGCCTTCCTTCGGAACACTGGGTCTCCAGGGGTGCCTGATGCACCACTGATGTCGGTACCCCAACCCCCAGCAGATACCTGCTTTCAGATATCATTTAATGAATGCAAGCCTAGTTGTTATTATTGCTATTTACTGCCCTCACATTTCCAAAAGAACAGCCACAGGACATGTTCTTTGTTCAAAGGAACATCTCAGTCACCTCCTTAATGGACTAGTTTGTGGTTTCCTACCCCTAGTTTTAGCTAGTGTGTCTAGATGGCGTTCTTTCTCATACTTTCACTGGCCAGGTTGCTTTCTCATCTCATTTAGTTACCTAAACGTCCTGGGTTGTTTATTTCCCTACTTTCTTTCCATCAATAAGTTTCCAGTATGTAGTTGAGATTGTTTGCTCTGTCTGGCCTGAAATATGCCTTGTGTTCTTTACGTGTTCATGTTCTACACTAAAGGTTTTGCTGTTTTCTCTGTCCTTTTTTAACTGAGAGATATCATTTGTTCGTTTTCCATCCTCCTTTTATTTTTACTTAAGATCTTGTCTAATTTGCTGCACCTGTTCATTTTCTCATTATGTAGTTCCCCATCTGTTTTTCTTCTCCTTTTTGTCTGATGATCCAAGTAGCTATGTTCATTAACTTGTTGAAGCTGTTCTGTTTTCATGTCCCTTTTCACATGTGACTATCCTGTTTCTTTCTGTGCTTCTTTCATTACCTAATGCTTTTGTTCACTTTGCCACTGCTAATTTCTTACTTGAAGATTCTGCTAAACTTGTATGTCCACGCTGTTTTCATATCTGAAGACTATGTGGTTTGTTTTCCCTACCCCTTCTTTTGTCTAAAAATCCAGCCAATTTATGAAACAAGCCCTTTCAAGGTTGTCTTGATCTTGATTTCTGCATTTCCTTCCTTGTCAGAAGATAGGGATTTTCCCCTGCTCATTTCCTTATCTGAATATGTTGTGCTTCTTCCACACTTTTGTAAGGCTAAACGTTTGATTGTTTTCCCTACTCATGACAATCCTGAGCAATCAGTAATCCCAGTGCAATCTTTATCTGAAGATGCTTGTGTTTCCTGCATCTTTTCTTATTGGAGATACTACTTCATTTTATTTGCCCTCTCCTTGTCTACTCTTACCCGAAAATGGTATTTGTTTCACAGTTCCCGTCCCTGCCTTGTTTCTTATTTGAAGATGGTGTTTGTTTTTCCCTGCTCAATTTCTTACTTAAAGCCGTTGTCCAGTGTTTTCTGTTAATTTTCCTTACTGAAAATTGATCTAGTTTGTTCACTTCTACCATGTCCTACCTAAACATCTAGCCAGTTCGTTACCTGCCCCTTTTCTTTCACAAATAACTTAATATTTGTTTCTTTCTCCTTTGTTTACATAAAGTTCCTTTGCCGTTTTCATTACTCATTTTACCTACCATTAAGGTCATACCAGTTTATTTGAACTGCCTATTTCTTACCTAATCTGCTTGTTTTCGTACCATAATTCTGGATTATTTTATCTTTTTATTCTTGCAGCTTGTTTTCCATGTTCCATTAGCTGCCTTATTTTATGTCCAGTTTGGCTTCTGACACATCCTTACTTGAAGATTTTGCATGCCTTGCCTTTTGTTACTTTAATATCTTTAGTGGTTATTTTTCCTAATAGATTTTCTACACAAGGATTCTATCCAGTTTGCTTTTCCAGCTCATTTGTCTTCCTGAATATATATGTCCAGTTTGTTTTGCCCATCCCTGCACACTCCTAATGTCTCTGTTCAACTTTTTATCCTACTTTTTTTTCAGCAGAAGAAGCCTGTGGTTTATTTCACATTGTCTTTTCACTCCCTGATTGCACTATGACTTGTTTTTGTATTTTTCTGATCTCAAACATACTCTTGATTGTTTTCCCATTTTTTTTCACGTGAAGCTCTTGCTAAGCCTGTTTTCTTGCATCTTTCATTTCCTGGTTCAATTGTTGAGAAAGTTCTTGCTTGAAGATCTTTTTGTCTGTTTTCCATTCTACTTAGTTACCTGAAGATCTACTACTTTTGTTTTCACCTTTTTATTGTCCAACTGGAGTTCATTTTATTTTCACTTATTCTTTTCTTCCATGAATATCCTGCCCTGTTTGTTTTAGTTTTCATTTTCTTACCTAAATATCCCATTGTTAGTTTTCCTTTTTTTTAAAATCTTTATTCAGTGCTGTTTTTTCCCTCTCCATTGTGTTAGTTGAATGTTCTTGAAACCCATTCTCTTTTTTACCTGAAGCTTTTTCATGTTTATTTTTCCTTTTCTTTTACATAGCTAAATATCTTGTTGTTTGTTTTCTCGTCTCCTTATGTCCTTTCCATTTTCACAGTTTCTTTATTTCTTCAAGCCCTTTACCAGCTTGTTTTTCTGATCTTTATTTTCTCCCGATCCTGCCCGTTTTCTTTCCCGGCTTTACCTTTCCTTTCCTTACCCAGATGTGTTTGGTCACTCTGGTCATTTTACTATTTGAAGATCTTGCATTGTTTTATTATCTTCCTTTTATTCCACTATTAGTCTGCCTTCTTTTTATTACCTCCTCTTTTCGTTTCCTTAAGATTATGTAAAGTTTGATTTTTTTTATCCTTTCTTCAACAGAATATCCTATGTGCTTCCAATCCCTCTCTTTTTACAAAACTATTATATTATTTTCATTTAATTTACATTAAATTCAAATTCTTCAATTTGTTTTTTACGTTCCTTTTCTTAACTCAACAGTGTGTGCCGCTTTTTTGCCTGTATCCTTGTTTACCACAATATCCTGTTCAGTTAGGTTTCCATGGGCTGGTCTTTTTTTGCCCTTATGTTTAGCTGGTTTGTTTTTCTGCTCGTTCCTTTCCCCCGGAATAGTTTTGCTAGTTTGTTTTACCCTCTTCTTCCTATATTTCTAGATTCTGTGCTGGAGGTTTTCCTTACCTTTTTCTACATTTGAATAGCTTCTTTGTTGTGAATGGCACTTTTTGGCTGATTGCGTTGCCAATGTTTTTCTTTCTCCTTTTTAGGTCTGGCTTGACAATCCTACTTTTGCCCAACCTTATATGATCAACAGAAAACAAGCACCACTAGCGAGGGGCTTTGACTCTTCCTAAATGTTGATTCTCTTGACTACAGCATTTGAGTGGGCAGAAGTAGTGAGGTTCACTGAAAAAGAGTAATTATATTAGACTTTGTCTTGTTGGAAAGCTTATGCTCAATACAGTAGGCCTAATGTCATTTGTCAAATTCCATAGGCTCGGCTTTTTATGATGGAAAGTTATGAGACAAACAGTAGGCCCAATTTTTGTGTGAAAAGCTTCTACTGGTGAACTTTTCATACACTGTGATAAAGTATGCACAATTATTTTGTCACAAAAAATTTCACAGGCTCAGGTTTTTGGGTTGAATACTTTCTCTGACAAACCCTTGTGGTATAAAATTTGCACTATGAGATCCCTGACACTCCTACGTAGGAGGGGTTTATAAAACTGCATTCAAAACTGCAATTATGTACATAATTGTAATTTCATGACTGTATTCAAAGGCCTATTTTGTGGGAATGCCTATGTTCAGTACAGTAAGCCTTAATTGTTGATGAGCCAATGAAGCAATTTATCATATACTGTACGTCTGATCTGTGATTATAAAAAGTTACGACGAGGGCCATAGGCCCAATTAATTCTTTTGTGTGAAAAGCATGTGTTAAAGTCAATAGGCCTGTAATGGTGGATTCCGTTTTTCTGCCGTATAACTTCTATACAGGCATTTTGCTACACGGGAACTCACAGACTGCTGTAGTAATAGTAGGCAGAGTTTGATGTTGATTACCTTCTCTGACAAACCTCATCAGACTCACTTATTAGGTGGTGTGTATTGTTTTGTGAACTCTAGTTTGGCACTTATTTGTAAGTTTATGGATTTTATTCAATGATTGCCTCCTAGGAAAGCCTATGTTTAATGCTGTAGGTCTGAGTTGGTTATAGTGGCAAGCTAGTGATAAAGGCTCTAAGCCGGATTGTAATGTTGGGAAAAGTTGAGTCCAATGCCATGAGTCTGATTTGTTTTGTATGAAAAGTTAGATAAAATGCTCTAATGTTGACTTATTTTTTACAAAAAGCACGTGTTAAAGTCAATTGGCCTCATTGTTATTACAATGTGGTAAAATATGTATACATGTATTTTCTTAAGTGGAATCAAGAACGGCAAGGACTTTGCTGTTGGTTGCACCCTTTAACAAATCCTTGGGGTACACAATTCGCACTGTGATAATCCAAGTTAGGCCCTCTTAGGAAGCTGTATATTGTTTTGCCAACTTTCATTTTATATAGATTTTTTATTTTATGACTGTGCGCAGATAGTTTCCCTGTAGAAAGCCTAGGTTAAATGCATCAGGCCAAGTGGTTATGGTGACAAAACAAAAGTAAAAGCCACAGGCCTGATTGTTTCACTAGGAAAATTAAGTCATATGTCCTTTCTCTGTCCTGTTACGAAAACTTACAAAAAAGGCACATTTATATCGAACACACTTGTTAAAGTTAATAGGCCTTTAAGGGTGGGTTGTTTTTGTGCTGTGTTAAATCTCAAAGAGAACCATAGCAAGTTAGGGTTTTTTTGTTGGTTGCTCCTGCTGAAAAACCATTAGGTTAAAAGATTTGCTTTGTACTAATCATTGTTAGACCCTCTTAAAGAGACTTTTATATTTTTTGACCAGAAGTTATTTGTGTGTATTTGTTATGTGATGCCTTTTGCTTTGTGGGAAAACTTATGCTCAGTATAGTGGGCCTGCGCTGGTTATTTTGAGAATCCGGGGGTAGAAGATGGTTTGTTGGGAAAATTTATGTCCACTTGCCTAGTTCTCACATTCATTTTATTAATGGTAACAACAAAGAAAGTACGCCCAGCTTGTTTTTGTGTGAGAAACATGTTTTAAAGCCAACAGGGCAAGTTTTTATTATACTGTGGTAAATAATGTACCCAGATATTGTGTTACATGTAATCTCACCAATGGCTATGGGGGCAAGGGTTGTGGTTACCCCCTCTGACTAACCCTCATGGTAGATTTTCAGTGTGAGAATCCTTGTTAGGCGTTGTATATTGTTTTGTGTACAGTAATTTGTTTTTACATATGTGTAATTGTATGCATGGTGGTTGCCTGGTGGCAAAGCTAATGTTCAGTACTGTAGGCCAGCATTGGTTATGGTAACAAGTCAACGATATAGGCTGAAGACATGATTGGTTAATTTGAATGTTAGATACCTTATGTCTGTTCTATTTGTTACAAAAAGCTATGACAAAATCAGAAGTACTAAATTATTTTTAGCAAAAACATATGTACATATTTTAACAACAGCTGCCCTTTAATGTTGGATGCTTATTAGACTTTTAAAACTTGTAGACAGGAATGGAATCTGACAGATTCTTGTAGTTGGCAGGGGTTTTGGTGTTTGTTATCCCTCTCAGACAATTGATTATCACATTCTTATTTGCGAATCATTGTTAGCCCTATTAGGAAGGGGTTATATACTATTTAGTCAATTGTAATTATACACATGTTTATAATTTTATGCTTGCCATTTAGCTGTGTGTGTATTGAAGTACATTTTTAGATCCTTCCTGATCGCTTTAGCTGACTGCCAAGCTCTTGTAATAAAAAACATATATATCATATACATATATAAAGAGACTTTGGGTGAGTGTTTTCCAGCCTCTGGTGTATTTGAGTGTTATTCACATTCTGCTTTCGTCTATGACAGCATAAAGCATTGGACAGTGAGTCAGCCCATTTCAGTCATTGGCTCTATTTCCTCTGAGTGATGACATTTTGCCTGATGACGTGTACATGTACCTGGAATTGACTGCACTGCAGTGCCAGTGCTTGCAGTTTTGCATTTTCTCCTTCTATAGGTCTCTCTTTTTTTTAGGTCGAAGTCTACCAGATAGCTTAGCTGTCTGGTTTGCTAATGACTTCTTGTGAGCCTTCTGAAAGTTTCACTGGGATGCATTTCACCCATTGCTTACCATTGGCTCTGTAGTTTGTAACTCACTGCTGCTTGCTTTCTATTTGCTGGCATTATTTGTTTTAGGTTGTCCAGCTTGAGTTCTCCCTCTTGTGGAGCATGGCTTATTTACTGTGTTCTTCAAATGAATTTGCTTTCTGTAAACAAGCTTTTAAATCTTGTTCTTATCTTGTCACATTTGCTTTACATTGAAAGGTAGAGGTAAAATGTCAGGCTCTGCCTTCCGCGCGTGCTTCGTGTTTACTTTTCCTTCTCCGACTTCAATATGAGAGAATTTATTTGAACATCTTGCTGGGAAGGGAAAGGTTTTTTTTCTAGCACACAACAAAATGTAAATGTCTGTTAATGAACTGTACTGATATTTCAGAATATATCCGAATTAGGAAAGTACAAATGAAGCACTTTTTTGTAATTCTGATATGAGGTGGAAACAAATTTTGAATGAATATGATCAAACACATCAATACACTAGCTAGATGATGACATTTCCACATATTACTGTTTGTGCACAGTAAAACTGTATGCCTGTGAAAATGTAATGATCATTTCAATCGAAAATTGTCTGTAATGGCAAAGCGCCACCACACAATGCATACTCCATACTACTCCACTCTACTCTACAACACTCTACTCCACTCTGTGACCCTCCACTCTACACCATGCCACTCTGTTGTACTCCACTCTACAACAAATCACTTCACTCTACGACACTCCACATCACTCCACTGTCCGCCACTCCATTCTACAACACTCCACGGCATCCCACTCCACTCTATGCTGCTCTAGTCCCCTCTAATATATCCCCACCAAGTCTAAGACACTCTATGCCACGCCACTATACAACACGCCACGCCACTCTACTTTACACCACTCCTCTCTGTGCAACACCAATCTTCGCCACTCCACTCTACGACAGTCCACTCTTTGCCACTTAACATGCCACCTACTCTATGCCCCTATACTCCCCGCTACTCCATACCACTTACCCCACTCCACTCCAATCTCTCTAATCACCCCACTCCAATCTACACCAATCACCCCACCCCACTCCAGTCTACACCCTACTCCATTTCAGTCTACCCCATTCCAATCTACCCCGTGCTGCTCCAGTCTACCACAATGTACTGCTTTCCACTCCAATATACCCCAGTCTACCCCCACTCCACTCCAATTGACCCACTACACTCCAATGTACCCAGTTAACCCCAATTCACTCCTCCCCAGTTTACTCCACTCCAATCTATCCCATGTACCCACACTCAACTCCACTCCAGTCTACTCAACTCCAATCTACCCCACCCAACATAAACCTTTCCGTGCGCCCTTCGGCCAACGGCCGCGGCGAGCACTACCTCCGTAGCGCTGCGCACGTCCGTTGGCTGGCGCGGCCCCGCCCACTTATTGGAACCCTCCGCACCGCGACGGAATTTTTGCCGCAGTTAAGTCGTTAATTTTACCCCACTCAATCTACCCCAGTCTACCAATCGCCACTCCAATCTACTCTACTCTAGTCTATCCCACTTCACTACAGTCTACCCAAATCTACCCGACCACACTTAAATCCACCCATTCTACTCCACCCGACCCCACTCCCCTTCAACCAACCCCATTTCAATCTGCTCCTTCCACCCCAGTCTACCCCACTCCATTCCAATATATGCCAATCTACTCCACTCCACCGGAATCAACCTGACTCCAATCCAATCTACCCCACACCAACCCAGTCTACCTAATCTATTGCACTCCACCCTAATCCAGCCTATTGCACTCTACCTCCTCCACTCTACATCAAACTCCCAACTCCAATATCCCACAGTTTATCCCAATCAATCCACTCCACCCCAGTGTACCCCACTCCACTCGATGCTAATCTATTCCACTCCAATTTACCACACTCCACACCAGTTTACAGCAATCTACCTGACTACATTCCAATGAAGCCCGGTCTACCTCAGCCTGCCCCACTCCAATCTACCCCACTCTACCCTACTCCACTCTACTCCACGCTACCCAAAACTACCCCACTCCAATCTCCCTCAATTTACCCCACTTCAGTCCACCCCACTCCAACCACACCACCCCACTCCACATCACTCCACTCCACTAACTTTTAGCCATGCTGAACAGCAGCCATACTGGTGTACGAGATGGCTAAAACAAGTCAAGTCAAGTCAAAAGATTTATATAGCGCGCTACATACCCAGAGGGTCTCAAGGCGCTTGAAGAAGGGTGGGGAATTACTTGTCAAATATCCAAGTTTTAAGTTGCTTTCTGAATGCTAGGTGGTTCTGAGTGAGGCGAAGGTGAGTAGGAAGTGAGTTCCAGGTTTTAGCTGCCAGGTAGGAGAAGGATCTACCTCCCATGGTGGTTTTGTTGATGCAAGGTACAGTGGCAAGGGCTTGGTTGGAGGATCGTAGCTGGCGAGAGGGGGTGTAGAAGGAGAGTCGTGCGTTGAGGCATTCGGGTCCCAGATCGTAAAGTGCTTTGTGTGCGTGGGTTAGGAGGCGGAAAGTGATCCTCTTATTGACGGGGAGCCAGTGGAGGTTTTTCAGGTGGCCAGAGATGTGGTCTTTACGCGGGATGTCTAGTATGAGTCTGGCTGAAGCGTTCTGGATGCATTGGAGTTTTTTCTGGAGTTTTGCGGTGGTACCGGCGTATAGGGTGTTTTCGTAGTCCAGGCGGCTCGTGACCAGTGCGTGGGTGACTGTTTTTCTAGTTTCGGTGGGGATCCAGCGAAATGTTTTTTTTGAGCATGCGAAGAATGTTGAAGCAAGATGATGAAACGGCGTTGACTTGTCTGTTCATAGAGAGTGAGGAGTCCAGGATGACGCCCAGGTTCCGTGCGTGGTCCGTCGGGATGGGTGCTTTTCCAAGGGCCTCTGGCCACCAAGAGTCATCCCAGGCGGATGGGGAGGTACCTAAGATAAGGACTTCTGTTTTGTCTGAATTCAGTTTCAGACGGCTGTGCTTCATCCACTCGGCCACTTCTTTCATTCCTTCATGAAGGTTGGTTTTGGCGGTGTTGGGGTCTTTGGTGAGTGAGAGGATCAGTTGAGTGTCATCAGCGTAGGAGATGATGTTGAGGTTGTGTTGGCGTGCAATGGTCGCGAGGGGGCTCATGTATACGTTGAAGAGGGTGGGGCTGAGTGAAGATCCTTGTGGTACACCGCAGATGACTTCAGTGGCCTCAGACTTGAATGGTGGGAGGCGGACTCTCTGGGTTCTTCCGGTGAGGAACGAGGTGACCCATTCCAGTGCTTTTCCTTGGATTCCGATGTTTATGAGGCGTTGTAGCAGGGTGCTATGACAGACTGTGTCGAAGGCTGCGGAGAGGTCGAGGAGGATGAGGGCGACTGTGTCTCCATTGTCCAGAAGAGTTCGAATGTCGTCTGTTGCTGCGATGAGGGCGGTCTCAGTGCTGTGTTTGGCTCGGAAGCCGGACTGTGAGGAGTCGAGGGATTTGTTGGTTTCGAGGAAGGCGGCGAGCTGGTTGTTGACAGCTTTCTCGATGACTTTGGCCGGGAATGGAAGGAGCGAGATGGGGCGGTAGTTTTTGAGTTTGGTGGGGTCAGCTGTGGGTTTTTTCAGAAGGGCGCTGAGTTCGGCGTGTTTCCAGCTTTCCGGGAAGGTGGTGGAGTTGAGGGAGCAGTTGATGACGTCTCGGAGGTGTGGTGCTATGATGGAGTCTGCTTTGTTGAAGATGTGGTGAGGGCATGGGTCTGTGGGGGATCCTGAGTGGATGGAGTTCATCAGGCGGATGGCGTCCTCAGTGGAGATTGGGTTCCAGTCATTAAGGATGTTCAAGGGGGGTGAAGGTCCTGCAGAAGGTTGGGTGGGTTGCACGTTGCCAAAGCCAATAGCTCACTCATAGCTGAAACCTATTGGCTTTGCCAATGCTTGTCTTTCCATCTCTTTGTTGTTTTAATGTATTTATTTTGAGCTCTGGGCAATTCCTTGACAAATGCTACAGGGATGCTTGATTAGGGCTCACTTAATCTGCATTGCTCTGCAACTCGCTTGCCCACTTGTTCTAAACTAGGTGGCTATCTTGAAATGTATTGTCCATAGCAAATGATTGCTTTAACATTCCAAGGTGACTGGCACACTTAGAAGCAGCATGTCAGGCATCTTTGTTTAATACAGCAATCAATATGTATACCTTTCTGGGGCGGCAACTCATTGCTATGCTTACTTTTTGTTTATTCTTATTGCAAGTAATTACCTGCCATGTTTATTAAGTGACATTTTTCCATTTTCATGTGTTCTTTTTATTTAGATTGCCTTCACTTGTTCAGTCTGTGTGTGTGTGTTATTGTCAATGAGTAAGTGAATAAATGTAGGGATGAGTCAGCAGGTGGATGAATAGGTATGTGAGTGCAAGGAAGTGTGAAAGAGTACTTATATTATTAGGTATTGAGTACCTAAATTAATTAATACCTGAAGAGGGCTTTCAGATATAGCCCAGACCTAGTGGAACTGCCAATGCTTGTTTACCTTACTCTCTCCCTTTCATACATGAATGGCCTATTCATTTTCTTCTACCCGTTCCTTTATTTGCCTGATGACCTCCAGTTCGTTTTCCTTGCCCTGTGCTATGGAGCTACGCTTTGGCAGTTTAAACTTAGTTTGTTAATACTATTTAGACTTAAAGTTCCTGTGCTGCATGTTATCCCTGCCCTTGTCTATTCATGTCTGTCCAGTATGGGATGTTGGATAGACTGCCACCTTCCCGTGGAGGTCCAAGTTCAGAAATTAGCATCTTGCTGCTTTGGTTTACTTAGGGCTTCAAGGAAGGTTCCGAGTTGACTTCCTCAAGGCCACCCGAAGAACAGTAGTCCAGGTCTTGGTGCTCTCCCGGCTTGATTATGGTAACTCAGTTTTCTTTGGAAGTCCTTTGTGTATATATACAAGAGCCTACAAATAGTCAGAATGCTGCAGCCCACATTCTCGTAAAGATACCCAAGCATCATTCAGCGTCTTCATCCTTGGCAAGGTTGCAGTGGTTTCCTGTTCTCAAGAGAATCAAATGTTAAACTTGCTGCCTGGCACACCGGGTGAGATACAATAAAAGTTCACTTTTAATTTAACAAATGTTAACCCCCTACAGCCCCAAAAGATCTCTACGCTCTGCAGATCAGAGACTTCTTATTGTACCTCAAACTAAGAAAGCAAGGAGTGTGTTCGCTTGCCCACTTGGCACTGAAGCTCTGGAACTCGCTGTCTTCATCTCTAAGAATGATTACAGAAGAAACGAAATTCAGGAAACTACTTAAAACACATCTCTTTGAATGAGCTGCTTTGTTTCAGGCACTATGTGATGGACTTTGACCTTCAGCGGTAGGCCCATCGGGTAGCCATGTGCTTTAGAATTCCCTTGCATAGCATAGCATACTTTGTTTCCCTCTACATTTATTTACCTAAACATCAGGTCTTTGTTTTCCCCAGCTTCTTTCCTTGTACGAAGATGCTGTACTTTTAGATTCCCAGTCCCTTAATTTTCCAGTAAAATCATCTCTGCTCGCTTTCTCATATTAAGCTGCTGTTTTGTTTCTGTCTTACTTTTCTTTTAAAGTTCTTGTCCGAATTGGTTTTCTGTTCCTTTCTGTGTCTGATTAATCTGCCAGTTTCTGCAACAACATCCTCTCTTTATAAGAGTACTAGCAGCCCGTCCCGACCTTGTCCGGGAGCAATCAGGCTTCAAACTTCCCCGCGCTCCTGTCCGCTCCACGCTGCAACCCCACACTCACCTACGTCAGCCCACAGCAGGCGCTGCCGCTCTTCAACCTCAAACTTCATTTTCCTCAGCCCGCTCTAGTCCGCCAAAGTTAACCGCCACCTTCAGGGCCCCTAATCAACCGCACACGGGTCGCTCCAGTCCGCCTAAGTTTACCGCTCCTCCCCGCGCTTCACCTTCCTCAGCCCGCTCCAGACCACCACCTTCTGGGCCCCCAATCAGCTGCACAAGACCCGCTCCAGTCTGCCAAAGTTTACCGCTCCTCCCCGCGCTTCACCTTCCTCAGCCCGCTCCAGTCCGCCAAAGTTCACCGCTCCTCCCCGCGCTTCACATACCTCAGCACGCTCCAGTCCGCCAAAGTTCACCGCTCCTGTCCACCGCTCCTCCCCGCACTCCTGATGATGTCAGCACGCACGTCGTTAGCGCCCACGGCCGGTGCTACTTCCAAGGGACTACTTTTTTTTTAACGTATATTTTTTAAAGAACATATATTTTGTTGTGGTATGTAGCCTATGTCACTCTGCAGACCCTGACAATTCCAATAATGTATTGGGTGTTTGGCTTTGTGCAGTGGTTCTCGAGTTTACCTGCCTCAAAGGTTCACAGTTCTCGCTTTATAATAGTAGTTTAGATCTTAAACAGCTTGTTTTTTCCTGATCTCTTTTGCATAAAAATTGCCTATTTGTTGTCTTGCTTTCATTTGTTTTCTGCTGCTTTTCTATCAACCACATTTTGGGTTGCAGCTGGTGCCCAATTTGGAGAGATTGTTTTTACCCATTGAAGATAGGGGCTATGGGCTGCGACTCTCAAATTATTACACTACATATGCTTTTTGTCATTCCTGTGTATAGATGGGGTTTTTGAGGAGAGAAGGTGAGGGGTCCCTGCCGCTCTCTGCCATATTTTACACAAGGAGAGAGAGACAGATGTAAGGGGATGGTGACCGGGTAGGAGAATGTTTTGTAGGACCTTGTACTCTGTGATACACATTAGGCTGTCTGTATTATATCCAGGACTTTCCTGTAAACAGATGTGCAGACTTCCTTTATTTGATGCTCGCACAAGAGTAATCTGCTTTAGTTGTTCTTTTCTGATTGCAGTGGGCATTTGTGGGTGGGGAATAGTCAAGGGCTTGGCTTTAAATCCTCACAATATGAACTGTGTCCGTGTATTAGAAAGGAAGGGAGCTTTTCTCCCTCCTTCCTTCCTTCAAATGGCCTCCAGTTTGTATTGATTTCTGTCAATTCTCTTCTGCGATCTCACTGTTTTTCTTTCTTTATCTTTCTTTCTCTCTACATCCCTCTCTCCCTCTTTATTTTTTATAATTTCCCTTTCTCTAAATCTGTTTTATGCATTTTCTGTTTTTGTCTTTCTTTCTTTTTCCACTTGTTATCCTTCCGTTTATCCTTACTACTCTCTCCCCGTCTGTTTTTTTTGCTCCCTTTATCTCTTCTAATTGCTCCCCCCTTGTCTTTTTACTGTGTCCATTTAGCACTAGTAGCCTTTATTTCTTATCAATGACCTCTAAAGAGTAGGTGTCTTCTATTTGGGATGTACAGCATTGCAGTGGAATGGCAGGCGGAAGCCTGGCACCTGCCGGCCCTCCTCTTACCATTATGGTTAGAACTGGTCATAAAAAAACTCTGAAATTCACTTAAAACAGTTACAGTGACATCATGGTTGCAAAACAAAACCGAAAAAAAACTTAAATGTGCGTCATGTTTTGTTTTATAATCAAAAACTCGCACACCACATGCAATGTTCAGAACCTCCCCTTTGATTGTATTGTATTGTATTGTAAGGGGTGCTTGTAGAGCGCACTGACACCATGGGTTTCCTGGCGCTGGTTGGAAGTAGAGGGGACAGAGGGACTAACCAGATTGGGGGAAAAGCCAGGTTTTTAAGGACTTACGAAAGAGAGTCAAAGAGTTAGAGGTTTTAAGAGGAAGAGGAAAAGAGTTCCAGAGCTTGGGGGCCAGGTATGCAAATCTCCGGCCTCCAGATCTGCAGAGCTTGTAAGAGGGGACAGTCAAGAAGTGAAGATGAGAGGATCTCAAGTTCCGGGATGGGCAATAGGGTCTGATGAGAGATTTCACGAAGGCGGGACAGGGCCCAACTAACGACTTGAAGATGAGGCAGCCGATCTTGAAGGCTGCCCTTGAGGTGACAGGGAGCCAGTGGAGTTTGGCAAGGAGGGGCCTGGCGGATTGCCACTTCGGGATCCCTAGGGCCAGTTTCGCCGCTTGATTTTGAACCGCTTGCAGTCTAGCCACCGATGTTTTGGGCAGACCGTGATAGATCGCGTTTGAAAAATCTAAGCGGGAGAGGACGAGGGCCATGATGACCTGCAGGAGGGCATCAGGTGTAAGGAGGTATGCCACTTTCCTAATCCTGTGCAGCTGGTAGATACAGGACGAGACCACCGTCCCCACCTGCGGCCCAAGGGATAGAGCGGAGTCAATTGTGACCCCCAGACTCTTCACCGAGACCACGGGAGTGGGAGAGGGACCAAGTTCCGCCGGCCAGAATTGTGGCCCCCAGAAGGTGGCGCTCCTACCGGGAAGGAGGAGCTCCGTCTTACCGGGGTTCAATTTTAGCTGGTTGTGGCCCATCCACTGGAGGATGTGGGACATAACTGCCTGGAAGTTGGGAATAGCAGAAGGGGAATTAAGAGAAAAGATGAGTTGCAGGTCGTCCGCGTAGTTAAACACGGTGACGTCCCACTGCCTCAAAGAAAGAAGAAGGGGCGAAGATAAAGATTGAAAAGAAGAGGGGATAAGAAAGAACCCTGGGGGACCCCGCAGGGCGAGTGCTCCCTGGGAGCCCTGAAGGTGCCCAGACTGAGGGTCTGAGACCTGCCGGTCAGGAAGGATTTGACCCAGGCCAACGCCAGGCCTTGGATGCCAGCCTGCTCGACACGGTGGAGGAGGATGTTATGATCCACCGTGTCGAAGGCGGCTGACAGATCTAATAATACCAAGGCCTGGGGGGTACCCTTGTCAACACCGTCTCTCAAGTTGATGTGGCAGGTTCTATTACAAACATTATAAATCACCTTAGAACTCTGATTATATGTCACATTACCATTAACACTATAAACAAGATGACTCTGAATATACTAATATTCATTGGTTACAATATTTATTATAGAATTATTTGCATTTTTTTACATGTTGGTATAAATAGTGTGAGGGCATAATCATTACAATTCTGGGTTTTGACCCGCTTGCCTTTATCCCATGTGCATTACAGTGTGTTGACCTATACAACTTGTTGTTATAACACAAAGGGCTTTACAACACATGCCTTTAGCCTTTACTGTACGGTGTGTGTTATATATATATATATATATATATATATATATATATATATATATATATATATATATATATATATATATATATATATATATATATATATATAGATATAGATATAGATATAGATATAGATATAGATAGATAGATGGAAAGATGGATAGATGGATAGATGGATAGTTGGATAGTATTGCCTCCCAGACTACCAGCACAACCGGTCGTCATATACAGGAAAGGTTTATCTATGCGCACGCAAACTGTCAAATCCAGTCCTGAGTTGTCCACTGCCAAAATGTAGCTACAACCAAAGCAAGGGTTTACTAAATGCTCTACATGTAGAGCGTGCGGGTTCGGGGTAAGCACCACACACTATTCTACACCATTCAGCCCTGATAAAATAGCCATTCAGGGAAATTTCAATTGCAAGACGGAATTTGTGGTTTATATTCTGACATGCTTCTGAAGATATGTGGGTTGCACCAAGCTGCAGATGCATGTCAGAATTTTGCAGCATTTCCGAGCCATCGTCGATAATGACTCTACCTATCCAGTGGCTCGCCATTTCAAGCAGGTACACAACAACAATCTTAACTGCTTGAGATATTTTGTAGTGGGAGCCTTTCCTAAACTTCGTAGAGGGGGAGACAGAGAAAAAATGTTAAGGCAGATGGAGTCTAAAATGATCTTAAGTTGGACAGCAAGTTTCCATATGGCCTCAACACACGGAGGACTTGCATAATTTTCTATAAATAGTCAATTAAGCCTGGACCAAACTAGCTGAGTTCACCCTAAGGTTTGGTACCCGAGTTCCCCTGGACTTCTGTCAATACTAGAAAAATTTGTTTTGAATATGAATTTGTTCTCGCTGCGGCCTCTCTAATTGTTTAAGGCTCGCATTTTTGCACATTCTCTTTTTGTGATATAGTATTTTAACTATGGTAATTTTTGCACTTCACTTTAGCAGCTTATATATGTACTTAGGGTAGCACTTTAGCACTTTAAATGGAATTTGCGTGGTTTGTACTATGCCAATTGTTGAGGTCAATTTCAATACATAGGTGAAATGTGGCTAGGTAGGGATTAATCCAACTATATCAGCATTTATGCAGTGAGAAGGGCATCGAAAGATGGAGCATACATGGTCAATTGTTTGCACAGAGTGACAGTTTACAGTACGAGATGCGTTGGTTTGCACATGCATTTGGGTCACAAATAAGATTAATTAATTTTGATGATTTAATATTTGTGGCCGAACATTGTTTTTTACTCTCAAATACTTAATCCATGGGTTTTATTGTATTTATACAAGGACATATCATCGTGATGCACTTTATATGGTGGTTTTTCAATATAACATTGAGTTTACATCTATACCATGTTCATACCATCTTTTCGTGTATATATATATATTATCAGTTGCAGTATATTTGAACTATGTGCACTTTAAACCATTTATGGTAAAACTATTGTATGTTTTTGGGAATATGAGCCACTACGATATTGGTTAAGAAAACAGACTCTACCACCAGCAGAACAATGTGGCAGTGCGTTTTCTATGTTCATTATATTTGTTTTACCACGTGGTTTTAGGTCACAGCATATAAAAAAAGATGGCAAACTGCTTTCTCAGATATGTGATCAAGGGCAAGTGGTGCCCGAAATATATATATATATATATATATTTCAGGTTTGACACCCACAAAGCCCCTGTTCAGGGGAGGGCAGGAACCCTCCCTTTTTCCTCTACCCACATATCTAAAATCATAAAATCACCCTTGCCTCTACCCACCCCATAACTCTATATTCACTGTTGCCCCATTTACCTCTACCCACCCCTAAACCCTAAAATCACCCTTACCTCTCTCTACCCACCCTTAAAACCACCAATTCTTCCCTTTACTTCTTCCCACATCTTAACCCTGTTAAAAAAAAAATAACATTAAAAGAATGTTATTTCAGAATATATGTACTTCCCTGCAGAGTAAAGTGCCTGGTGGCAAGGGATGCGTGTTGAAAGTAAAAAACTTGTTAGAATCCCACACCTGTGGTGTACTGTTGTAATTATATGGTAAAATGTGTGGGTGCATCTTTCATATCTGCAAAAAATACCTTGAACACAGCATAATTTGGAGACAGACAAATGAAGAACCCTAAAGCTTCTGGTCTCATATTTGCAGATTTATCCAAGATCGTAATTGTCCAAGAAAACCCCTGAAACTGGTTTCGCCCGAATGCAATCTCAAGAGAATGGGTCTGAGTTAGATGCAGGGAATAATTGTCCACAGGGATTTACCCTAATGGGCAAGCGGCCCCTCCCCCAAGGAACAATTACCCATCTGTTCAGGCTTAGGTCAGCTTAATTGTTTGTACAAGCTGTTCCATCTCATGGTCTCCAAAGCGCTCCCTGTGCAGACTTCGCACTGTCCAGGATCACACATGAGACCTTATTTGATCCCTGACTATGGTGATGCTATCAACAGACCCTACCTGATGCCAGATGTAGTGTCCTGCTGGACACGTTCTAGTGTTCCGCCTGCTGTTACCCTACACTGTACACCCACCCATCACAGGTGTCACCGGTCCGGTGACCCTGCTAATAAAAGGGGCCAGGCGCACGTGCCCTGGCCAGTTCCATTACCCAACTACAGCGTGTCTGTGTGGTCATTTGCAGAGCATGAGGGCCTAGAGCCCACGACACTACCCCGCCCACCCCTCTCAGCAAACTTGTGACAAAGATTAGCTGCTGCTGAGTTGATTTAATTGATAACTCTTTGGTCAGAGACCGAAGGAGAGTAGCACAGGGGGACCAAATCGTAAGGAAAATAGCGCGTGGACCTATTTTCATAACAAATCACAGTGAAGTGTCACGTAGTGATGTAAGAAGAGACGTCATGCCCGTATAATAATTCTCATTTAAAAGGTCAAGGGTCTATTTTTATGAAAACAAAAAATGTATTAGCACAAAATATTGTGAAAAGAACATTTTTGTTTTTGCTTTTTACACATCACAAGTATTTTTACACTTATCAATTTGAAATAAGGTCGCAAATGGCTGAAAGTGACTATATTTTCGAACAGAGGTGTGGAGCGCCTAAGTGACATGTTTACATTGCCCTCAGTAGATAAATAAAAAGTGTTGTGAATTTGTGTGTTTTTTTCTGTTGGTATTTTTTATCGCGCCTCAAAGCACAAACTTGCCTCACATTTGCAGTTCTTTACGCTATAGAAGCGTTGACATTGTCAAGTTCTCTGTCCTCAGATACCAGATTAAAAGATTCTCTCTCCTGTTCTATTTTCACAAATAAAGGGGGTGCTGTCAGTGGCCTGGAGGTTTGCAAACATTCTGAGGCCTGGCTTTGCAAATGCTAGCAGCTGCAGTGATGGGGCAGAAGGTGACTCTTCTCAGGCGTAGAGGAACGGAGTCCCCTTTCTAAAAAAAGAATGGGGTACTCTATCCACCCTCGACTTATGCACTGTAGAAGAAGTTACACCACTTCTGTGAATCGGCTTTAATATACACTGCTCCTAAAGAAAGGAAGATGGTCGGATACTCACTAATTCATACGTTTTCAGAGTACACTCGGTATCCAGCCATAGGCTACATTAAATAACATAATCTTAGCGAGGCTAGTTAGAAAAGGGGATGTTAACAGTTCAATTCCTCAAAGATTCTGACATTTACCAATCAAAAATTCCGTTTAACATTAAGATTGGCACATCGAAAGTTAATGTTTTTTCTATTCCTTGACGAATAAGATTAAACTCTGTTGAGGACTTCAGTTCTGTCCCCTGAGAAATCATTCCCTATTACTTTTAAGGAATTTGCGTTATTTTTATTTTAAAAAGCCCTGCTGCCTACTTGTGGTTTTATTGATAAGAAAAGCAGATAGGGATATGTGATAAGGACATGATTCATTTCAAAATCTTGACAGAGAATTTCGGAAAATGTATATACAATAATTGAGGAAAGCTGTCAACGAGAGCTCACTAGATTGAGCGCAGTGGTGACTTTATTGTAAACAGTGCCTGGCTTCCCTGAAGTGTGTGCAAAGGGTCAAGATGGACCTTCGAATATATGTCTTAATCTCTCCTCCATGCCCTAGTTAAATCTTACATGTACACATTATTTAAGTAATAGAGAGCATAACCTGATTTCGAGACTAGTACATGTTCTCCGCTACCACAAATGGATACCCATCGTCAGACAGATTGAAACGATAATTTGTTAAATTGGAGTAAGGCCAATGAGAGGCATGAAAGACATCGTAGTCTAAGAAAAGAATTGCACCAATGTATGGGAATTGTGGTAGGAAGAGTATACACCCCTATGCAAACAGGAGAAACGTTGTCTCTCTATCTGTCCATCCATAGAGAGATACCAATGTTTCAATAGTATTTTAAGTAAATGTTCAGTGTTCCCTATAAAAAACTGTGTATGTGCAGGAGAGGGTGCATGCAGGGACTGCAGGGTTGATAATAGGTTTCCCCACCAGCAGTTTTCTCTGAGGGTTTTGCAGGCTCCTTGTGTTTCCTTCGGGGATCTAAAATCCCTGACAGTTTTTTTTATTGAAGAAGATAATTGGCTTTTAGGTAGACATTTGAATATGACCATTTTATACACTCCCCATAAAGTTGCAAGTCAAAGTGGGTATATTTTTATCTGGTGCTGTTGGCTCCCAGGCATGGTTGCTCATCAAAATCAATTATTTTCCTTTACAATCAACATATACCTACCTAACTCGTGTGTTTCGAGCTTCCCCTCAGCCCTTCCTCATGGTTTCAGGTTCACCATTATGGTTGCAGGACTGAAATGCCCTATAGTTTTCCAGGCTTTTTTTAAAAAAAGGTGCTGATTGAGCACATCCATGAATTCATTGGAAGAGCAAAGCAGCACTGTATACCTTGTCAACGAAACTGTCATAACAACTAGCAATTACACTTTATGAATTGATCAAAACTTGTCCTTGCTTCCTGTCTTATCCACACACTGAGATTCTGAACACACCTGTTTCTCTTGTAGCATGCTAGAATAGGGAGTGACATGAACAACCAATCAGAAGTGTGTACTTGGTGGCCCGCAAGCCCACCCCACAACACAGTGTGAACTCTTTTACCCTAAAGATTTGTACATGTTTATAAAAATACGGTTTGAGTTTAGGTGACTTGAATAACTCTTAAACCCAAAAACTTGCGGGCCTGAACTGTTCAGATGTTGAATGGGACAACGAAATGTGCTTCTCTGATGGGAAGTGAAAGAAGAAAGACTTTTTGGTGATTTCATTTGGTTCCATATATATATATCTTATTCCATTTTGTGAGGTCCTTCAGATCCGAGAACAATGTCTTTTCCGGTCCTTTGCTGTCTGGAAATCTGTAGTAATGACTTGCTTCTGATCACAGACTGGCTCAAATTATCCGATTTGCTGTACGTTGGAAGATGTAATGGTGGCAATTTCTAGCTTGGACTTCTCATGCAGTGTGACACTCCCCGGGTGAGTGATGTGTGGATGTGTTGACTTCCTTGTGTAAATGTCCAGTTAATGGCAAAGCAGTACTGAGTTTTTAATCCCAGTTTTTGGCAAATACTGGAATGATAAATGCTAAGACAGGGTTTCACCAAGACTTCGGATAGATTCTATTCGAAAATATACAATCAAAAAATCTTGACTTAAATATGTTATATAGGCATGCGTCAATTAGAGAAGCGGACTTGTTGGTTCCTTTTGCTTTTGTAATCTGTTGAGGGGAAGGGAGAATGTTCATATTGCAGCTGACAATATTCCCTCCTGTTACAGCTGCCATAGTCACAGCAAGATGTTTTACCTCCTTGACAAGACAATAATTAGCAATTCAGATGTGGTACCCAGCAGTAACATTCGCAGTCACACATATACACCTTCCAGCTTTGGTGAAGGAGGTCTAACGGACTGGTCTGACTATGAGAGATAGATCACATCTACTTCACTTCTCTTATTTGGAAGACTCAGCGGTCCCGTAAGTTTCCAGTGCCTTTTAACAAGTGACGGCCATCTTGAACTGAGTTTGAAAGCTCACTGTCCACCAGTGCAGTCTCTTTCACTTGCTCTAGGTGACTATCATGCAGAGCTCCCACTGTCTGCACTAGCTGGAGTTTCTTCAATAATGTACTGAGAGCAGCCAGATGGCTCCATCTACACAACACCAAGAAAGCAGGGTTGGGTAAGCAATTTGATGGGTCAGATATCAAGAGAAGTAAGTTCATACATAGTAGGGAAGCCATGCCCTGACCTCAGCTTAACCTACAGTTGCCTCCTATTTGAGATCGTAGTGGTGAAAAGTGTGGGTGAATTTGACAAGAGGAGTGAACCTAGCTACCCCTCTCATTTGGCTTTCAGCCTTCCCTCCTGTGTGCTTCCAACCCTCTCTGTGACCCATCAGTGAGGACATCATTCATGTTAAAGGAAAAGCTCTACTGCTCACACCCATCCATCCAACTACTTCAGATGAGTTCTTGAACAGTGCGATGACGACTGCCTCTCTGATATCTCTCAAAGAGTCGTACATACATACCGGTGTTATTAGTATAGCTGGCCACATCCTCTCCCACCTTTGGAAGCGGTCATGTCAAGAGAGATTTCTAGAGGAAAACAGTCAAATCCTTGTGAAGAGTTGCAATCAGACTTCTATACAACAAGCTGCTTGGCACCCTGTACGGGCCCGACTGTTATAAAACTTGTGTAGTATTTTAGAAGCTATTTGGCAGGCCTAGGTGAATCTAATGGTGTAAAGTGACTTGAGAATTTCCTGGCACGACACATCAGCTTGTGGCCTACTTATGGATTGAAATCCATTAGTCAGGAAATACGGTGGAAGGGAAGCCCAGAGTGGCGTGTAAAATTTGTCCCGCTATTTATTTTCCAATTGGGTAGTATCTTGTCTGAAAATGTATTGTTTAAGATCAGCCCCATGTATTTCTAACTAGGCTGGTGAGCATTGTGAAGACCATGCTGCTGTACATCGTGTTGTTTGGAGCATTTGTATAGTGCTGCATAGCATCACAGGGCCCTGTAATGCTTCTGGGTGACTGTGAAAGAGACTGCTCTACTTGTTGTACCTGGCTGGTAGAGTATGGGTTGATAAAGTGGCCTATGTGGGATGAATAGAGCTCCTTGTCTGAGATTTGAAGGTGGACTTCATTTCCTGTTGGGGCGAATTTGTGGTTGCCCATAAGCAGGTCTTGAAGCAAAGTCCTGTAAAACAAATGCACGATTCCTTGTGGGTAGGTATGCAGGTGCAGGTACTCCGAATGTGTGCTAGCTTGGTAGTTCGTGATCTGGTTGTCTGGTGTGTACGGGAAGCAGTGGGTGTGCGGTGTGAAGTCTGCAGAGATGGTGCTGCTGCAATGGTGTAGCTGTGCTTATGCATGGAATGCAGCAATAAAGTGTCAGATTTGTACAGTAGTGAAACCAGATATGTAACATAATCTGGCCGAAGCATGGCTGTGTTTGGGGCAGCCAGGTCTCCTGAATTCAAGACAGGAGTCTGTGATCTCTATTCTTCCTGGGAGTGAGTTGCAGAGCTTTGCTGTCATGGTTTCCTCCATAATACAGGTGGTCACTTATAGTACCTCGACAAGTATTCCCACGAATTACAGACCAAACTTTCCAGTTTCTTCATTTGCACCTCTTGTTTTACTTCCAGGAAGGTAGAACTTCCATCTGGGTGCCAGGAGAGGTGCCAGGGACTACCACAGGCCCGTGGGCAATCCATGTCTCAATGGGCTAGTAAAAAATGAAAATATTGACCATATGTAAAATATTTGTAACACATTGATTTGTATCCTTTTGTTTGAGTAAGATGCCATTGTTTTCCAACTCGGTCATTCTCATTTAATCGACTTCAGGAGGATGAACGGATACGTCAGTACTTTTTGGGTACAAAAATTGACATGTGCGTTAGACACACAGTGCAGGGACGGGTGCACAGTTAACTGGGCCTTAATACAGCTACTCAGGGTGTCCTTAGTAAACCGATAACACAAGATTTATGGCCTAATTAGATCTTCCTTCAAAATGCAGGTGCAACTTGTGGATCCGCTAATTGCTTTAGTGCAGTGCACAATTTCCAAGTGATTCTGAGTTTGACAGCTCGGAACGTGAAATAATGTGCTCACAATTCAAATTCCAATGTGTGGAAGTCGACCTTTTGCTCTGTGCGCCCATGTATTTTGCAGCAGTTTGTACCAACATCACATTACAGGGGGGAAATTTGTGTTTTATTAGTAATTAGGTGTGTGCAAAATTATATACTTTTGTTTAGTGAAATTTCACAAAATTCCGTAAAATTACTATTTTAATGTGATTTCTCACGTAACTTTATTCGTACAAGTCTGTGCTTTGCGTAAAAAAAAGTCTTGCAAGATACCTGTAGGAGGCTGGTTGGAACAGAAAGTTAAGAATAGAAATGATGCACATTTCGCTTAACATAAAGTTCACAAAGTTATGAAGTTCACCACTCTAAATACAATGTTGCCCAGGTCTACTTGTAATCCTGCTTTAGACACAGATGCGCGTTTGCACCCAAAATGGGATTGAAGGCCGCACTGTGGTTGGGCCAACTGTATTGGGGCCCCCTTCCATATATTTTAGGCTCCATCAATGGCGCGCGCGGGCCTCTGGATCAATTCCTGTTTGCGCTGTAGGATGAGGGAACACACTGCAGAGATGCAGGGACGGGCCTTATCCCAGACCTGTCATCACGCGGTGCTTTTTTTGGAAACACATTGAGGGGAGAGATGGCCGTTCTGGCCACGGGTGCGTGTGGGACGGGAAGCACGTGGAAACTGTTGTGTCTGCTTCTCGGCGGAGGTGAGAAGCGCGACAGAAGCTGCTGCTCAGCCCACGCAGAGCTTTCGGCGCCAGAATTAACTTCTCACACCTCTTCCTGGAGCAGACTGCGGTTCTGGGTGCAGGCAGGCCGCATCCGCCGCCGCTAGAGTGCTGCGCCAAGGGGCGCGCTAATGCGCGGGGGTGACTGTGCGCGAGCGGCCCTGGCTGCTGCCGAGATTTTCGGAAGTAGTGCCCTCTGTCAAATTGCAATTCTGATCTTATTCCTTTCCGCTTTTAATTTTCAATTTTAATATCCCGTTTTCGGTGAGATAGCATGGCGGCACCCTGCGCTGGCTGCAGGTATGTGAATTTAACCTGTAGACCAGAGGATAGGACCTGGCCGGGCCTTAATTTGTCTCTCTTTATTCTCAGGTCGATGCAAATAATGTGTTTGAATTGTGCCTAAGTCTGCCCTGTTAGCAAGGTCCTTATGTATCAATGCATTTCCCCCTAGTCACAAAATGGGTAAAAGTCTTTCATACACCTGGCTGTAATTACTAGCTCCATCACTGTCTTCTTTGTCCTTTTGGTGTACCCATTTACCTACCTCCCATTCTGTTTCTAGCTCTCTCTGAACTTGTGTCTATCTGAATTTAGCCCCCAGAGGCAAAGTATCTCATCTGGACCTAGCCCCTCCTCCAGAGATCAGGTAATTTTACATTACTTCCTCGTCTCCCTCGACTAGATTTCTATCCTGCTTCCCTGGCTCTTCCTTTTCATCCCAAGATCAAGGAGTCTATTTTCAAAGGTTGGATGGAGCTGGATCAATTCCAGATCAATTCCAGATTCCAAGATGTCCCCAGAAGTCCTATTCTTTGGTGGAAGCAGACGCTGTACTGCCTCAGTCCATTAACGTGGACTCTATTTTGGCTCCCCTCCTTGGCAGATCATCATTAAACCCCGATGACTGTTCTCCATCGGGCCTGACAGACAAAAAAGTGGACACTGGCCTAAGGCACTGTCCTGGGGCTGTAGATTTGGTCTTGTGGCAGCATCCTAGGCTGGTGTAACTTCACAATCCTTGATAAAGGATTTTGACACTCTTGCAGAAGCTATGTAGGAGCGTGTAGATGTTTCGGACATCCTGTCCCTTTTGAGGACAAGAAGCTCTTCGGCAACCAACTGGACCACATGATTAGGAAATCATTCAAAGACAAATGAACATGCCTGTTTGTATAAAGCATCTGCTGGGAAGGGCTTCAGACCCTGGTCCAGAGGTGCCAGGAATTGTCCCACGAAAGACTCTTTTAAGTCTAATTCTGCTAAACATTGTAAATGCCAACTCCATAAATCAGGGAGGTCGCAGGATGGGACCAATAAGGCAAGTCCCATTGACACAGCACTCCTAGCGATGCCAGTCCTCCAAGCTCGGATGTGGTGGGAGGAAGGCTCAAGGACTTGTTCCTCAAGTGGGTGATCTCTATCACAGATTGTTGGGTTCTGAATAGTGGTGGCACGCCTAGGGCGTTCTGAGGGACGGTGAGGCGGGTTGGGGGAAGGCCAGGATGGGGGAGTAGTAAACTCGGACATACGTCGGAACAGGGAAAGTAATTATTACGTTCCTCCGTATGTCTGAGTTTACTAACCCCCACCCTGCCCCTCCCCCAACCCGCCTCACTGCCCGAAGCACGCACTATGCAAGCCGCCACTGGTTCTGAACATCATTTTGGACTGGTACTTTATAGAGTTCGACTGCCTCCTGACTCAGGGTTCATTCCTACTCCTGTCCCCAGAGATCCTGTTCAGAGGAAGGCCTTGTGGGATGGGTCTTCAATGGTGCTGCACAAAAAGGCAATACTTCCTGTTGCCCAGGACGAACAGGGTTAGGGGTGTATTCCATACTCTGGTTGGTGCAAAAAGTCTTAGGGTGTCTTCATCCTGTACTCAATTTAAAGGAACTCATCAGTGGATCAAGAGTGTTCATTTTCACATGGTAACACTGCAGGTCATCATTCCTCTGACTTCTGCTCAGGACATCCTGGCCATGATCGATTTAAAGGACGTTTACTTGCATATGCCTCTTCATCAAGCACATCAAAGGTTTCTTCGTTTCAACGTTGGGGAATCCCACTTCTGAATTCTCCAGTTTGGGTTGAAATCACCCTATGGGTTTTCACCAAGGTTCTGGCCCCTTTCATGGCTCTCCATCAACAGAAGGGGATTTGCGTCCAGCCCTATCTGAACGATTGTCTGGTGTCTGCCAGTTCTTTACTTCAAGCAACAGATCATGTGAATCGAGTAGTTCATATGCTGACATCTCGTCGGTTTCTTTATTTATTTTGAGACTTTTATATTGCGCTGGCTAGACCCGGAGGTATCAGAGCACTTTACATAAGGTTCCGCAGGAATTACAAAATTACATAATTTACACTTTACATCAGTTACTACAAAAAACATTTAAGGAGAGTAGAAGACGATATAAATGGAGCATTAGAAGGGAAAGGGGGAGGGGTAAGAGGGTAGGAGTAGATAGTATGGAGAGACGAAGGAGAGTCTGCCCAAAGTCCGGCTGGGTAGGTGACGGCCGAGGATGAAGTCCACAGCCCATCTCCTCTTTAGCTATCGGGTAGCTCCACTGAGCATCAGCCAAACAGTTAGGTCTCAACAGGAAAACAATTAAAGAGAAAAGAGGAGGGAACAAAACAGATCGGGGAGAGTTGGGAGTCCAAAGGAAGGAGACGGCAGCGGAGGAGAAGACAAGACAAATGTCCGAAAACCGGCTGGGTAGGTGATGGCCAAAACGGTGAGCCAGAGCCAGTCTCGCCTATAGCTGTCGGAGCAGCTTCACCGGAGAACGGCTATGCATTTCGGACTCTGCAGGCAAAAGGTGAGGAACAAGGGTAGGTCGAGGTTGTTGATCACTGTGGCTCTGAGGCTGGGGATTTTCAGCCACGAGGCTTGTCCATGTGAGATCAGTGGCAGCCATTTTAGGGTCAGGCGCTGAGTGTTGTTCAAGTCCCTTGTTGTTAAAAGACAGGCCAGTTCCCTGGATAGCGATTATGGTCAAACCGGGCGACTACAAGATGATCCAGGGAAGAGGTCACCAGTTGGAGAAAGCCGAAAAGTCCTGCTCTAAGCAAAAACAGCCTGGGCGCCATGTTAGGGCCAGGCGCTGCTGGGAATCAATGATTGTTTCGAGAAAGGGGAAAGCCCTATGGTAATAGGGGCAAGTCCACTCCACCTCCAGAGATAGTTATGGACCGATTGGGTAATTACACGTAATCCCCACTCACTGTCGGCTCGAAGGAGGTAATCGGAGTCCCGAGGCACCATCTTGTCCTCGTGGTCATGAGATCAGCACCCACAAGTCTCAGTTGTTCCCAGAACAGGATTGGGTGTTTATCGGAGCCAGATTCCATACAGATCTGGGTGTGGTTATTCTTCCAGACAAGAGGGTTCCCAAAATTCAGTCTCATATTTTAGATCTCCTGAAGGATCCTTTTTTCCCAGGGTGTTGGATTGGATGAGAGTTCAGGAGGATATAGCAACAACTGTATTTTTGGTTCCCTTGTTCACAACCACATGAACAAGATAATTCTCTTTCTGCTTCAGTTCTGTGATCTCGCCTCACATGATATGTCCCTCCATCTCCCAGTGTCAGAGGAAATGAATCAGGAGCTGGCCTCGTGGTTTGATCCATGGCATCTCATGAAGAGGATGCCTTTATGTCCTCTTCCTACATCCTTTATTACTACGGATGTAAGCAAAAAGGGTTGGGGAGCCTATATGTCTTTGCATCAGGTCCAGGGTCTAGGCACCATCTCTCACAGCATCTGCTCTGCCAAATGGAGGGAGCTTGAGGCGATCTGCTTGGCTTTCCTGGCCTTCTCCCCTAGGATTCACTAACAGCCTGTTTTGATCAGGACAGACAATAGCACTGCAAAATCCAACATAACCAGCAGGGAGGAACACAAGCCTTATCTCTGTCGATTATTTGTGATCGCACCTTCTCTTGGATCCAGACTAATTTCTTGTCTCTGACGGTGTTATATATTCAGGGTCTTCTGAACACCACTGCAGACATGTTGAGCAGGGTGATTATCTCCTCTCAAGACTATAGTCTCTCTCCCCATTTGTTCAGTATGATCTGCCAGTAGTGGGGGTGGGCAGTGCTGATCTGTTTGCATCCTCCTGCAACACTCTGCTTCCCAAGTTTCCCTCCAGGATGAGGGAGTCTACAGCTTGGGGGAAGGAGGCTCTATTATGTCCCCGGCCATGGAGTCTTCTGTTTGCTTTCCCTTCTCTCCCTTTGATCAAGAGGTTTTTGATTAAGCAGAGAAGGGAGGATGCTCAGGGGATACTGGTTGCTCCAGCATGGGCCCGTTCCTCCTGGTTTCCTCATCTAGTCAGGATGACGACGAACAAGAAGTGGTTGCTGCCTACAAATCCCTTTCCTATGAGCTTCCCGGTTCTTTAGGAGGAGTCTTTGGTTCATCTCAATTTGACGGTTTGGAAACTGAACTGGCCGAGTGTTAAACATGGCCTTCTTAGGGGAATTTACCCCAAGACCTTTAGTTTTTTCCTCCTGGTATTTGCAGACTCTCTCCACACCACAACCCTTAGGAATCTAGGCACCTTCCCACTGTACTGCAGAGGGAAGGTGCGCACATCCGTCTTGCCTGCATTGGGCAGGGAGTGTGTACGCAATGGGCTTAGGTGTCGTACATTTGTGTGCCCAGTAAAAGAGGTACACCACAGACCTGGGGCGGGTACGGCTCTGGCTAGCTACGGGACTTCGCACTAAGTGTAGCTCCTAACAGATAACCTGTCAACACTGTATCAGGCCTGTCACTGCTGGTCCTGTGGGGCACTGTTGTACCCCTACCTAGGTTGTACCTCTTACACCTCAGCCAATCCTGAGTGGGTCCTCCCATAGCAACCAGGCACCTCCCCAGGCAAGCCATGACGGGCACTGGGGGGTGGTAGGCTGATGGCCGGGCTGGTGCTTATGAATGTTCCCTGTCCAGATAGGGAGGAACTAACCACTTGGGGCTTCCCCTACTTTGGAGTCCGGCTCTTTCCATGGGATACCCCTTGGGTATTGCCGATTATCTCATGTGGCTTCAGGGCCTTGAACAATTCCTCACTGTCAAGGCAGTGGGGAAGTACATGCGCCTTGCGACACAGGCTAGGAAGATGCGCTGACCCAGTGCTAAGCAAGATGGGATGTCTGCCAAAGAAAACCTGGGAGTGCGCATTTATACCTGAGAGGTGTTAACTATGCACCTGTGTGCGCTCTGGCCCTTATGCTGTTTAAAATACATGTTCAGCCTGTTGTGACAGGCTAGAGGTTGTGTCCTGGCACCTATGGCATTGTGGATAGGTGTCCAGTCTGCCAACGCGGACCGGTGCATGCATACCTGCATCCCCATTGTTCTAACAGTCAGGTCAGGCCTGCTGATGCAGGCCTGTGTCCGCACAGTTGCACCTATGGTGTTAGTGGCAAGGTGCCTTGCCCGCCATCACTAGCCGGTTTGCACAATCACACCCGTAAGGGGTTTAATTCGAGTCTGGCTGGGCAGGGTGGTGAGTGTGCACTTGCACCTAAGGTGCTAGGGCCTGGGTAAGCCCATGGCCCAGTCTGCCATCGTAGACCAGTGGGTGCTCACTGGCATCTATCGTGAGTAAACTCATGATCAGCTTGCTGTTGTGGCTGCAGTATCTGCGGACCTGCCCCTATAGTGTTCGGGATTGCGAACCTGCCATCACAGGCTTGTGCGTTAGCACAGACACACATAGTTAAACCTGTGTACAGTCTGCTGTGCGGGTGGGCTGGCGCACTTGCAACCCTCGTGCCTGGCACTATGTGTCCAACCTGCCAACGCAGGTTATGTGCACAATAGCGCACGTGCACCCAGTTAGTGAGGAATACCTATGTGTGTTTTCACTACTTATGATGCTTTCTCTTCCTATGGGTTAACATGGGGAAGTGGCTGACATTACTTTGGGCTGCAAAAGTGGATTGGAGTGGAGCAGCCTCATGATTCCTATCAATGGGTTCGCCATACCAAACGCTTTCCATTGGTAAAAGTAGTTTTTGGCATAACTCGCTTAGAAATGTCACTTATAGAATAAAGACATTTCTATTCTTTAAGAATCTCAGGTGCCTGGCTCCAGTGGACTTCAGGGTCATGGGAACACATCTGTGCATTCCCCAAGTTGCAGCCGTAAACCATGGGCATCGGACAAATACGTCCGACTTCTGCCATTTGAGAGCCAAGTGGGATACATTGGGGAGAGGTTTTCACACTTAGCCTCTAGGGGGGCCTAGGGGAGATATCTGTGGTTCAACCACCCCTAACTTCAAAGACACACAATAGTATAGCTATGGGGGCCATCCTTCAGCAAGGGGTGAGATACGCTTGTGGGGACGTGGGACTGGAGAACCTGGACTGCATGGTGCACACTGCTGGAGGACTCTGTTGTGCATATGGAGGATAAATGTCCGACTAAAGGCTGACCTGGGCCGAGGACTTGCTGAAGTATGGTCCTCTGAAGTGTGCTCTCCAAGGGCCTAACTACAGGCCTCCTGTTCTCCCAGAGATCTCAGGGACATCAAAAGTCTCCCACGAGGGACCTACACCTTCTGCCTGTGACATCTGGAGAGCAGTGCCCTCTCAAGTGCCCAAATTGGCTACAAAATTCCACCTGGTAGCGTGGTGTGAGCGTAGAACTAAGACTTGTGTCTGGAGACTTGATTGTCTATTGTGGAGTCCCAGAAATGTTGCCCGCATCTAAGGCGTGTGATTCCCGTACTACGGGACTCTGATACTCATAAGCGTCTAGATTGTGGTGATCGAATAACTGGTTGGAGGACTTCTTCTGGCCTGTTTAATCCGTATTGCCGCATCTGTCAGGTGCAACACCCCAACTGCATGCTCATTGGATACAGTGGCTGATATACAAGGTTGCGGCCCTTCGAGCTGGGGGTGTACCCGTAGTAGTGCCTCATTCTACCTCTTGTGGCTCTGCTGAACTTGCACCTGTTTTCATGTGTGACCGACTGGTCTGGTGCAACTATATCATCGTGCACTGGACGTTGTGCCTAATTTCCAGTGAGGTACGAAATTGCAACTCTACTTGTGGAACCCATCTCATTGTGCACCGGACATTGTGGCTCCTTACCAAGGAGGTGTGGAATTGCAGTTCATCATGTATGAAATCTGATGTGCCTGGTGCAATTCATGCACCAGACTCTGTGACCAATTGACTGAGCATGACCTGGATCATCGTATACCAAACAGGGCACCTCCTCCTATCGAGAGACTCCCCTGTGTTACTCCCCATTCATGGGCTGTTCCCTTCTGACTCTTATCGCGGCAAACCAACTACCCTCTCCACACAATGACCTTCCGCAGACATCTTGGCACCAGGTAGTAGCAAATAGAGATTAACTAGGTTGAAGGAATGCTTCCAAGACAAGTTAGGAGAGGAAAAGAGACTGTTTGACTCATTTGTGTTTTGAGACCTGTGGTTGAATTGCCAGAGTAGCTTCTACTCTTACTTGTTTATGTCTACCACAAATTAAAACTGCTATATATTCTCACCTGTTTCCCGAGACCCAGGATAAGTGTGACTTCGGCAGCGTGCAGCCCAGTGACCGGGAGGCGGGGTTGGTTATCTTCCATCCGGGGGTATAGGACAATTGGAGTGAACTAGACGGTGGAGGGAGGCTTGGGCCACAGGGTCTGCACAGGATGAACTATTGACCTGCTGGGTACCAGTGGCACAGCATTAGGGAGTCCTGAGTTTCTAAGTGTGTAATAGCATTCCGTATGGACTGGCTGATACCTGCTGATCTGCGTAGCGGTGCAGAATGAGTGTGTGCGAGTTGAAGTAATCGTGCACGAATCGCCTGCCAGCTGTGCCGCTTCATATGTTGATTGTTTGCCAAAAACACAATACATTTGGCATTGGGTTTTTCACGCATGGCTCTGGCACAAGGTGCTTATAAAAAATGTTCTACTATCGTGTATGCACATATTGTTGATATTGTGTACTGCAAAGGGTGCTCTCGCTCAATTGGGGGGGGGGAGTAGATTAGGAATTGTCCACAGTCTGCAGTTTCGGCTCCTCGAGGGAGTGCTGTGGGCGGCTGGGTGGGAGAGGGGCAAAGTGGGGGAGGTAGTAAACTCAGGCATACGGCCGAACCCAGTTAAGTACATAAATTAATTAATAAAACAAATTACATTGCACACGCTGCATCGCCGATTGGGTTGCAGCGCGCGCAATGTAATACGTTTTATTAATTTATTTATGTTCTTAACTCGGTTTGGCCGTATGCTGGAGTTTACCAGCCCCCCACCCTACCCCTCCCCTGCCCCGCAGTACTCCCCCGAGGATCCGCCACTGTACTCTTGATATCATAACAAAACAAGTGGGCCTCGTCCTGCTAGTAATATTTCCTAGTGTGTTTTATGCCCAAGAAGTATATGATGTTCATGTTATAATGACTGAATATGTGTGTTGAATATAAAAGTTTTTACATAAATCCTGAGTGAATTCTCTTTTGTGAGGCTTGCATCTATCGTGATAGACTGCTGTGCCTTTGCTTTATACATTGCCTCTGATATAAGCCTAACTGCTCAGTAACAAGCTACTCAAGGGTGAGCACCAGTTGTACAGTGAGTGTAATCACCTGCCCTTGATGGGAGCAATAGGTTCTACCTAGTTTGGGGCATTCCTTCAGCCAAACAGATACTGCTAGTTCCAACGCAGAGTTAATATCTCAAGGTTGATCTTATGCAGTTTCCTCTTCTGGGTGGGCTGCCAGGAGGCCATCCACTGGAGCTTCCGATGCTCGGCACTGAGTTTCCTTTGGGAAATGGTTTGGGAAACAGCATATTTCAGCTATTTCTGCTTCTCTTCCTCCGGTTCTTTAATTTTTGCAGGATGGGTTCTCTTTGTGGCTCTGTCCTTCGACTTTACTGGTACAATGGCCAGTAATTAACGGTTTCACAGCTTCTTGGGATAATTTGGAAGATCCACAGGGCCTGGTCCAAAAATTTTTAAAGAGATTTTATAATATTCGTCATAAGGTATTTCTGGTGTGTCCTTTTTGGAATCTGCCTCTGGTGTTGCAGGCTTTGCATTAGCCCCCCTTTTAGCCCCTTAATTCCACTCTAAATTCTTACATTGAAGGTGTTTTTTCTTGTGGATATTACTTTGGCCAGAAGATTGGGAGAGCTGGGTGCTTTCCTGTAAGGCACATTTTTTTAAGGATCGTTGAGGATAGGGTGGTTTTAAGGCCAAGGCCAGATTTGTTCCCAAAATCAATTCCTTCTTTCATTTACAGCAGGAAGTTATTTTGCCTGTGTCTGTCCTAAGCCTTAGTCTCTTGATGAGGTTAGTCTTCATTTTCTGGACGTTCGAAGAGCTATTTTGCTTTATCTAGAGAGAGTGGAGAAGATTCATCAGGATTCTTCTTTCTTTGTTCAATTTGGTCTCACCAGGAAGTATTGCAGCCCAGCCACGCAAACCTTGAGCCAGTCGAATTGTACTTTGATTTCTGTGGCTTATTCTCAGTTTGGCGTTCCTTCTGCTTTGGGGATACAAGGCAAGTCAACTTGAGGTTTGTCGACTTCTCTGGCTTAGTGTCAGGGGGCCTGCTTGGCTGAGATTTGGAGGGCAACCACCTGGATAATCCTGTCTATCTATATCAAGCACTACAGAGTTTCTCATGGTCCTGTCTGCGATGAAGTAACCGTGGTCTTCCTGATGATAACCCCTTCGACGCTTGTGACGGAATGGTTCCGTAACGAGCGTCGGTTGGGCTGTGCTAGTGATGGAACCGGTCCGTCACGACCACGCCCATTTTGGAATCTTCAGCAAAGCGCGAAAATTCGCGCCGCGCTGAAGCGGTTAATGAAGTTTTGCGTTCTGCATTTACTCAGTTGTCCTGGCTTTCTTTTTTTTTTTGATTTCGACAAGTTTTTATTAGCAGGTTTTTTCATATATACATACAGTACAGTAATAGCATTGCCTCGCGGGCGCCCTAAGGGTTACAACGGGCTTGGCGGGCTTAGTTGTGGAGCGTGTATCACATGATCGATAATATAGGCACATTGTTGAATCTTGTTGCACCCTTATTCAAAGAGAAAGTGAGTGCGAGATAAAGAGAAGAGGGTGAAAGGGAAAAAGAAGTGGAGATAGAGATGAGTTATCGTATAGTTGTGCTGTGCCGAGCACAGGTGGTCGGTGGTAAAATGGAGATTCCTATGTGGCTTCCTCACGGGGGTCCGTACGTTCCCAGGTGTTTGTCTAGGGATGTCCACATTTCGCCCCTCGCTGTGTGGCTGGGAGCGTAAGTTGCCGCTTCATGTTGGCCCCCCTTAGAAAGGTGATCCAGTTGACCCAGCCCTTGAAAGTGGCCTTCCCTGTGTTCTTCCAGTTTGCTAGTATCGTTTTGACTGCTGCTGTGAGGAGGAGGTCTATCGGGTCGCTGTCCTCTTTTGATTGGAGGTCTGGGGCCATGAAGGCTGTTGCTAGTCCTACAAAGCCTGGCTGTATGTCCCTCCCCACTGTCTTTGTGATGAATTCTTTAATTTTGGCCCAGAAGGCCCTGACTCAGGTACAGTGAAAGATTAGGTGTGCGAGGTCTCCTTTCTGTTTCTTGCAGTTCCAGCAGGTATCACTCTCTCTGACCCCTACCTCCGCAAGTCGGGTTGGCGTCCAGTAAGCTTTGTGTAGCAGCCAGTATTTTGTCTGTGCCACTTTACTTAGATACATGTCAAGTTGTTAGGAATTTAAGTGAGAGGGGAGCTTTGATTACTTACCAGAAATTGCATTAATCCAAGTTCTTCTCCTACTTAGATTTCAACCTACCTCCCTGTATGTTCAGGCCCACTGTGTGTTTGAGGCTTGTTGGCGAAACAGGCAGTATAGAGGGGCTTTTTATGCTGGGGAAAAGGAGATGAGGGAGGCGCAGAGGCCTCAAGTTGTTAGGAATCTGAGTGAGAGAAGGACTCAGAGTACTGTAATTATCTGTAAGTAATGAAAGCATTACCTCTAAACACTAAATCAGGCTCTTGTTTTTTGGCCTTGCAGATGGTCCTCCATTTTTTAACTGATCCTTCAGGCCTGCACCGCTAGA
Source organism: Lissotriton vulgaris (assembly GCF_964263255.1). Taxonomy (NCBI): domain Eukaryota; kingdom Metazoa; phylum Chordata; class Amphibia; order Caudata; family Salamandridae; genus Lissotriton; species Lissotriton vulgaris. The sequence continues at coordinate 918,272,353 of NC_141685.1, forward strand.
GAATGAGTGCCAACTATACAAGCAAATAAAGATCACTGGCGCTGTATGCCACCCAGCTTATTTAATTTCACGTTTAATATGGGAGCAGCACCGGTTGATAAGAAGAGGTGTGATTTGAGGAGAAGTTGTTGTGCCAGAAATTGATAAAGATGTCCAATGGGTTTTTATTAGCCTTGGGCAAAATCTAAATTACTTTAGCCTAATTTCAGGAATTTCGCTTTATACGTGTTATGTGAAAGTCACAATAGTATAACATTAAGCCACATCGTGTAATTAACCCGCAGTTCGATGCAAATTGTAACCCAAAATAATGTGAACAACCAAAACGCAAACAGCTGTTAATTGCACTCGTGTTTTTCATGCTATATTTTTAGCGCAAATTGGGGCCTCGTATCAAAAATGTAGACAAGGAAGCATTTTGGTCTAAAATATATTACGAAATGACCAATTCACATTTCATGCTAGTGTGTATAATTTTCCCAACATTTTCCATAATCATGTGAAAGCAAATTACGCGAATTTCGCACACCCCTATTTTTGATGGATGACAAGCAGTAGTCTACCAGAAAGGGTGGTCTCTATCAGCTCAAGACTAACCTGTGGGTAGACAGGGGAAGCACTAAGAGACTGTTTCTGCTTTAGAGATATTTTTTTTTACATTTTTCAGTGGAGTTGGGCAGAACTACCAAGTAGCCCCATTGTATGTATGGTATGTTCAACCACTACTGCTCTTGTAACCTACAGTACTTTTCATGCTAGGATTTTTCTTTTAACCCCAAACTTTTGAAGGTAAAGTTGGAATTTCAAGTCCCAGAATACATAGTACTGTGGACAGAAAAGACAATACTGGCTGAAGGTGCTGCATATAAGCTATCATTAACCAACAGAAGAGTGAAAAATAAGTAAAGAACAACCTCAAAATAGTGTACGAGGTATAAAGGAAAGGAAAGGAAAAAACACTGAGAGATGGGACAATAAAAAGTAATTTTAAGAACCCTCACTCACCAACCTAGTGGTGACATGCTTCATCACTGGGTTCCCACTGGAAAGACCTAATGTCTTTCCAGTGTGCTTCAACGCCTGTTTACAGCGGAGCTAGTTTTTGTGTGTGTTGAGGGTGTTTATAAAGCCAAATTAAGCTAAGTGAGTGCAAAAAAGGGAAGAAATTAAAAAGTGCAGATTCGTGACTTTCAACTATTTTATTAATAGTCCGATTTGCACTGGTTAAAAACAAATATAAATGGACCCATAGGTTTGGTCTCAGTTATTAAAGACCCCTAGTCCATTGTGAGAAAATTGGTCAACATGTTTCTGCTTGTTTAGAGCCCGAGTCGCTCAGCTTTCATCAGGACCATATAATGTGATCCTCCGGTGGTATACACGCCCTAAGGTGCACCCTGCCGTGAAGAGTTCGTGTGAAAAGAAAAAGAAAACGTTTTTTTTTCCTTTTTTTAAAAGGTATATATTATACTTACGGCTGTAAAGCCGTTCAAGACCCAAGCAGCAATTTTGCTGGAGTCATGTACCTGTAGGGAAAAATGTTCCAGTGGTTAGAATGAAACAGTCCCAAATAATATGGTGCAGTACCAAATAATAATACAAAGGTGACATTTATATGTAGTACAGGGATTTCATTATTGTAGATCTTCTCTAATAATCTCAGTAGCATGATACTTAACATCACTCATAGGGACCCCAGGCTTAATTTGGCTTTATAAACACCCTCAACACACACAAAAACCAGCTCCGCTGTAAACAGGCGTTGAAGCACACTGGAAAGACATTAGGTCTTTCCAGTGGGAACCCAGTGATGAAGCATGTCACCACTAGGTTGGTGAGTGAGGGTTCTTAAAATTACTTTGTATTGTCCCATCTCTCAGTGTTTTTTCCTTTCCTTTCCTTTATACCTCGTACACTATTTTGAGGTTGTTCTTTACTTATTTTTCACTCTTCTGTTGGTTAATGATACTAAGATAAGGGGTGTAAGAGTGAATATTCATACCCTTTCTCTCTTGTTGTTCTTGGTTGCATATAAGCGGTGCAGACTAAGTGCTGTCTGCCAGGACCTTGTTTCAGTTCATATAGGCTTGACGTATTTTAGTATACATGCTGCCGAAGTGAGCACATCATGTTGCCTCGCCTAGTTTGTCTTTCCCTGATTCCTGAGAGAAGCTCGCTGTTGTCCATGGGCAATGTGTAGGCCCAGGCGAAATTTTCATTAAGCGGCCATATTCTCAAGGAATTTCAAGAAGTTCATGCTATGCTTGTTATTTGAAATTGCGCCACTATGCCGCATGGTGTAATTGTGGAGTATTCACAGCAAAATGTTGGCGCCGGAGCACGGAAGCAACAAGAGGAACCATAGTACCCGTGGTTGTAGTTCATAGCACTTTTGAGTTTTTTCGCCTTTTTTTTAGCACAAATTTTGTCCTCGTGTTGCAAACTGATGTGAGGTGAGAACTCATTTAGTGCAAAAATATTGTGCACAATGTTGCTTTTGTGTTTCGTTTAATTTAACGTAATTTTTGTGAAATGTCATGTAATTACATGAAAATAAATTATGCCAATTTTGCACTCTAATAATGTGGTGCTGTATTTCAGACCTATATATTTGCCAGTGAGAGTGTGCAGTATAATCTTGATCAAGCCACTTTGTATCAATGAATGGCTGACAAGAAGTACCCATGTTCTTTCCAACTTTAGCTTTTAAACTAACAGCACTTTGCATTCTGGAACTTGCAGTTTTCCATTTACCATTGTAAGTATAAGCTCTAAAATACCAGCATATTGAATGCTGCAATGTCCGCTGGCTTTTAGCAATTCAACAAATGCTCTAGAAGCAGCTGCCTAGGCCTGGTGCCAGACAAACAGGTTGGCTGACGCTTGGCATTCTAGGAGCTGGAGTTCGGCGTTTATTATTTAAAAAGTGAAACTGCAAGAACCATAGTAGAATTTGACTGTAAGTAAAAGGTAAGTACCGAAAGAACACCGTACATGGGGACACTTAAGTATGTGGAAGTGCATGCTGGTCTGCCTTGCTTCTCAATAACAACACCCCCGCCCCTTCCTGCTTTTTTAAAGCTATTTTTTCCAGCGGTGTAGTCTTTCAAATTTTCACTGTGCTGCTTTTCTATCGGAAGTAAGTCTTGTTGTAGTTGTAATTAGTAAACCCAGTTTCTTTCAAACCAGGGTTCCCAAGATTCCCAGTTCCATATGTGAGTAGCTCAACTCGTCTAACTTTTTTCTGTGCATTCTGGGAATTGTAGTCTTGTTGATATCATTATCAAATCGGATGTGAATATTTGAGAAAACAAAATAAAAAACCTCGTATGGATGAGCTACTCATTCATGGACCTAGAAACATTGAGAGCTCTGTTCGGGTATGTACATATTTCCTTGCATGTAGCTTCTGACATATTATACAAAGTTTCCTGTCAACGCAACAGGCGAGGTTCATCCACTTTGTGCTCTCTGTGCAATTTAGCATTGAAAAAGAGGCTACAGATGCTTGCAGGGACGGCTGATAACCTTTGAAAGTGGTGGGGGGGGGCAAAGTGCCCCGCTGCTTCCAGAAGCCAAAAATAAAAGAACCCCTCTCTCTAAAACCCAAGCATAAAACAACCACTCCAAAAGCCCAAAATAAATCAAGCATCATGCAACATAAACACAAACAAAATCACTAAACTGGCCTGCATTACATTAACATTTGAAATAAATCACATTAAATGGTATTTGCCCACGGGCTGCGCGTCCACCTTGGGGTTTATCTGCATTCTGTGGCATGAGTCGAAGAACTAACTCCCCTAACCAATCCAGATTGTGCTCTCATGCTGTTAACCAACATGAGAGAAGTGCCAGTATTGGATAGATCTGAATGGCTGGACGCTCCTTCAGGCCCTGGAGGCCCGTGCTTGCTCTCCACCCAGCTGTCTGATACAGCTCAGGTTTGAGAGCTTCAAACTGTGCATGTCAGACTGCCCGTCCAAAATAACCGGCCAAACTGACATGCGCACTGTGGAGTGTCTGGCCACTACCCCAGTCCTTCATGCTGCCAATCAGCAGTAAAGGACACGCCCCGCATTTTTCTCGACTCAAATGCAGGCTGCAGTGCGCATCGATAAAAAAATCAAATGGCAATGAAATCATTTCATTGGATTTTATTTTTCACATTTGCTACGTGCAGCGGGCAGGGGGCGACCCTCCTCCTCCCTCAAGAAGAAACTGCAGCTGGATGCTTGTGCAGTACCTTCTGTATAAGGATTACGCAGGTACACATTTAGCACCAGCATGATTCCATGGCCCCATGCATCTTCGGGAATCCTTTGCCATTTATGTTCACACCATATTACAGTCTTGACCGCAAAGAGGCCTTCAGGAAGCACACTAACTATGCACCACATAGAGGCGGCTGCACTTAAGGTTGCCCCTTGTGAGTGAGGTGTGCTTGTCACAGAGAATCCCCAGGTATTTTCCTGCAGGGGGTGCTGTCACTCATTGCACCTGCCTGTAGTTGATCATAACCCCCTTATAAATGTGAGGCCGAGGCTGCTGCCTCAGTGAAAAGTGTGCTGGTGGTTTCAAACAGCCAGCTTGCCTTTCATTAATTCTCTGTTCCCTGTGCAGGTGCAAGTTTGCAGTTGCATTGGTAACAGGGCATTAAGGCCCAAACGTACTTGTCTTTGACACAAAGAAGCACAAGTTAAGTGCTGCTGCTTTAGGGCTTTTTCCACGTTGCATGCATGTTATTCAATGCAGCACACAAGCAAAGATGTAAAAACGAGAAATCAAAACATTTAGCTCAGTATGCCTACCTTGAGGAGGCCTAAAATGCTACACAAATCCCTTGTTTACCATTTTTTCTAGACAGGGATTTGCATCAAAATCCAGAACGGCCATTAACCACCAATGGAATGCCCACTTGAAGCTAAATAACGCAAAGCAGCGCAACTTTTAATTACTTTGGGATACTTTTCAATGCAAATCCTGATTTGCGGTGGATAGTAAATCCCACCCTAACACTTTGCCCCGGGTTTGCGTCACAAAGTGACACAAATCTGGTGCAAAGCGTTCGGAAATCTGGGCTTGACTGTAGTAAAGCACAATGTCCTCGTCAATGCCCTAAGCACCCAATTAAAAGGGCCCCATCGGCCATTAGCTCTGGAAGTCTGGTCGCAGGGTTCTGAAGCACTCCATAAAACCTTGGAATTCCAATGGAGAATTAGCAACAAAGAGGCCTTTATTAATTAGTCCAGAAGCATTTTACTGTGTGTTCAGGTACAAACTGTCTTCTGGCAACTCTATTTGACAAAGTGTTGCTAATTCTTTGAACAAAAAAACGATATCCTGTTTCTTTCTCTGTATGCACTTGCAGTTTATTTATAATTTTAACTAGTATTGATACACTGATACTCGGGGATTCAGGTGAAAGAAGACCACAGTATTCCAGAGGTTTCCCAGCACATAAAGACGTGCTTGCTTTATAAAATAAAGTACAAGTAACTCAAAATATGCATCCTCAACAAAGTACAGTCAAGGCACTTGGATGAAGTGAAGTCGATGGCCAGCACCTCCACTATAAAAAATTGTTTCACAAGCACTAGCCTTGGTGCAGAGTGAGACAGCATGCCCCATTTGTAATACAGCTCCTTGATCCACATTATAAATATGGTGCACTCTCCCACTTAGCGCTGCTGCGCACACTTAAATCTGTTTGCTGGGCGCCGAGTTGGACAGTGCAGTATATTACAGCACATACGCCCATGAACCCTGTTCTCAGCTGAACCCAAGCTTGCACTGAGGTCACTGAAAAAACAACAATAATGCAGCGGAATGGATAGAGAGCTAAATTAATTTTGGAAGGAAAATTAAAGTCATCCTTCACAAGGACTGCAATCCATTTCCAATTACTGGATATATGACGGTACAACGCGTACCGTTACAACGCCTCCCTTTACGATGCATTTTTAACAACGCAAGTCGTTACAACGACTTGCGTTGGGGGGGCGCTGATAGTGAATAGTTTAATTTACTATTCCAACACCATTCCCCGTGGATAGTAGGGAAGGTGTTGGATAGTAAATTAAACTATCTCCTATCCTAGAGCGCCCTCCAGCGAAAGTCGTTGTAACGACTTTCGTTGTTAAAACCGCGTTGTACCAGTTACGTTGTAAAGGATGTTTCCCCCAATTACTTATTCTAGTTTAAATACCAGCACCAAGATGTAGTCCCAAAAAGTATTTATATATATATATTTAGAGTAGAACAATACAAATAGTTATATACACACAAAATATATATACAAAAAACAACAATACATATATCAGTACATAAACATCATTCCTCGTTACCATATTTTATATTACGGATGCAGATAAATCCACGCAATGATTATCAATGGCAATCCGTAAAAGAAGGAAAATAGCCCCAAATATAACACACAACCGAGGGAAATTATTGACCCTCTGTCTGAATTGGAATGTGCAAATAATGTCTTTTCAGTTCATTTATGCAGGGCTTCTCTAGATTGAAAAGTCGACGCGTTTCAGCCCATATATCTTGGGCCTCCGTAATTCTATGGGGCGGTACCATTATTTGATATTTCTTTGTAAATTGCAGTGTTGCAACACGACGCAGGAAAGACCGACCATCTACATCTGTCCGGAGGACAGCGTCAGGGTCGGATTGGTAACCCGGGCTGGTAGTCGAGTTCTAGCTGTGGGCTGCTTTTTTGGGCAGCCTGAGGGCTGTCTGTGCTGTTAGGATGCCGCCAGCGGCCCAGTGGGTGCCTGAGTGGCCTTTCTAGAGGCAGCTGGGCGGAGGTGTCGCTCCCTTTCTCTCTCTGGGCAGGCCCATTATTGTATGCAGATTGAGCGGGGCAGGGGGCCTGAGAAGAAGTGGTCTCACTTGCATTCATGTATGGCTCAGCAAGGTGAACTAACCTGTGCATTTTTTTATTATCTGAGTGAAGTTAATAAAACATGCCCCCCACACCCTTTCTTTTCATAAAACTTCGCTGAAGCAGTGCTTTGCGGAAAGGCAATACGCAAATGTGGGCCTCTTTTTTTTGGTGTGCCTGGGCCGATTTTTTATCCCAATCCAACCCTGGACAGCGGATTAATGAAAGAAGGACAAGTTGTTTGAAAATGCCTGTTTGCTTTTCACTGTGCAGGCCGTAACCGGGCTACCTTTCAAAGGGTGTCAAAGACCCGCTGCAGGCAGGTGCAGTGAGTGACTGCGCTTACCTACAGCTGCCCGGAGGGCCCTATGTCCCTCTTTGCCACCTTCCAAGGAGCGCCGTTGATCTGTGTGCCATATCTGTGGCTCACAGACAGTGCCCCTCCTGACAGCCCTTTGCCTTTACTCCCATGTCTGTAATACAGACCAGCACGAAGGATCATGGCTCCAATGTGTGCCTGATTAGTTGGATGGACTGAGGCATCTATTCATTTTGAAATTAATTCCAGTGCACACCAGAAGTCAATAATATTTTATGAAAATCTGTGAAAATGAGGGGAAGAGGTAACACTAAATCATCTCTTGGCAGTACTAAAATATTAATATTAATAAACAAGGTTAGGGTTTGCCATGGAATCTTTTTCATGTGTCATTTTGTAGTCCCTTGCCAAGTTATGAGAGTGTAAAAGCGCACAAAACACCTAGAGGAAGAGGAAAAGCTAGTGATATTATCCATGCTGAGACTCTAGAGACATGGGAATATTCTGGGTAGAGTATCTAGTTTTCCCTTCAAATAAGGAGACGCGTGGTCAAGATAGGTCCCGTTTCCATTCTGGAATTTTCAGTTTTCATTGTCATGCCACCTTCACCATCCTTTTCCAGCTTTTATTTCACTTTTTGAAGTGGAGCTCTGACCACATTGAAGATTATGCCTGGTGCCTCCATTACAGAGTTTGTTTCATTTGGAGAACCGTGCTGCTCTGGAAAAAAGACTGGCATACATGATGTTGCTTTAAGACAGGAGTGTCTTCTCACACCCTTCAAACTCTCACCTTTGCCAGAGGTCGGATTCTAGTATTTGTCAGTCCTGGTCCAATTCTCGTCCCCATAAGTCTTTTTGGTGACCCTCAATGAGCATTGAGTAATTGGATCCCTAGGAAATGAAATTAAATTATTAATTATGTCAACATCAGCTATGTGCATTGGGAAGTTAACGTCAGATTCTGAGAAAATAGAGCAGCAGTGGTAAAAGTTGCCGGTTTCGGATTCTGATCACATTATCACAATGAAGCCAAACACCACTTAACATAAAGGCATCAATCTTCCATCTTGGGTTACCCAAAAAGCTCTTTCTTGTGAGTTTAGTTCGTCTGGCCATAGCGTCAATCGGGCATGCTGCACCATTCTGCTGTTGACGTGAGTCAGCCTTTGTTGTTGGTCTGCACTTGGCATCAGTCGTCACTGCGATCACTGTGCTGCCTGTCCTGGGCTTTGGAGTGTTCTTCTCATCACTATGCCCTCAATATCGGTCTGCCCTTGATGCCTGTCAGCCCGGCAACATTTGTTCTAACCATGGATCTGGCTTTGCTCTCCATCCATCCCTCGGTCAACACGGAGGTTGAACGACTATTCGCAGTTTTCTTCAGTGCAATACATTTATTACTCCAAATTTATGTGGCAAAATGTTATTCCATCTTGTTAGGTGGGCTGAATAATGTTAGCTGGTTTTTGCTGAACTACTATTTCAGGTTTTAGGTTTCATCATTAAACTCAATAATTCTCGTTTTGGGTTAGAGAGGGACAGTTCCTCCAATTATTACTTTTAAGCCTGTTACTTATGAGAATCAAGTATATACAATGATAGGTTATTTTTACGGAATTTTCACCCCTAATTATGGTATCATGGCGCTCAAGCCTTCCTAACATAAACAAAAGCATGCACCTTAAAAACAAATGAAAAATGCAAATATTACCACTGCACTACATTGGGTTGGCAGCCATGTGTACTCTCTTCTATTAATTTTGTGTTTATTATCCCCATACTGTGTTTAAATGTTTTTTTTTTAAAAACCTCCTGCGATTCTTTTTTATTTACGTGTGAAATGTCCTTCTGTTCTGTCTCAGGCAAGCATTGGGTCTAAATGGTAATGATGGATACAAGGTATGGAAAAATAAGCAAATTTATGTTATCCATGCTGGTAAAGGAATAGACTTATGGCAGAAGATGTGGCTGTGTGCCGCAAAATAACAGTAGTGTGAGTGGTGGCGTGAGAATGGAGGTGTGGGTGTTTATGTAGTTAAATTGCAGGAGACGGCTTAAGGATTTTGTGGGTGATGCGATGGAGAAGAAGGAGTGGCAAGACAGGCAAACTGAATGATGCGGGAATGGATGGACTGCAAAAATGAGAAACTGGTTAGCTACTGGTATTCTCTAGATCCTAAAAAAATATATTGGGAAATCTTGCAATCTAGGCAGATAGAGGTTCACTGTACCACAATATTTGGGTGTTTAGCAGCATTACTTAAAGAATCCCAGAAGTATTCAGAGCATTTTTGGAACTGCTTAGTTGCTCATTTAGCTAAAGAATCCTTCATTATCTGCCTCCGGGTCCCACTTTTTTCAGTGCCTTTTCGCACATTTTTTATGTTGTCATGTATACACCAGCATGAGCTCAAATGACAAAATGGTTTAAAATGTAGAAAATGTATTCAATTTCATAAAATTTAACAAAGATTGTGCAGGTACTGGTGCATTAAAAATATGTACAATTTAAGGAAAGACCAAGTCATTTTTCTAATACAACTTAATTTCAAGGACTTATACGGTAATAAACAAATGCTCCACCTGGGGGAGTTGCCAATTTAGTTGTGGTCAGACAAAGTCCAATACAAAGCATTCATTCTCTGTGGCGTTACCATTTGCATTGCAGACCATCAGGCCAAGCATACATAAATGTAACTGAAACGTGTTCATGTGATAAACATGTTGCTTGCACCATGGAATCCAATGCTATTTAGAAGGCATGAGAACTGGGGAGTCAGTAGGATGGAGGTTCTGTGAGTATGTGTACCAGTGTAACAGTTCATGTCCTGAATCATTCAGCGCCGTGATTAAAGAGGTTTGTAGTTGTCTGACGGAAAGGGTTTGGCCTTTATCTTTGGTAGCTTTGTCTTGGAGATTTGACAATTGTGGGGAATCTATTAACCACAAGAGACATAGAAACTATATTTGAAATATTCTATTGTGGTGGAATCAAACCTGTTGACACACTGCCAAACATGGCAACTGGTAGGAAGATGGTATTCAGGTAGTTAAAACATATTCGAAGCACGTAGGAGCACCAGGTCAATGAGACAAACTTTTTGTACGTCACACATAGTATTTATTTTCACGTGGTGACAGTTGCTGGACAAGTAGGAGGTTGAGATGTGGAACGTGGTAGTAAGATTGGAGATGGAGTTGATGTCTTTATACGAGATGGGAGATGACATTTTATTGGAAGATGCCTAGATCTTCATAGACCTGAGTGTGCACAGTGAGAAAGATAGATGTCAGAGTTTTGCTCCCAATGCACTTCTCCAGAGGTGCCTGAGGACTATGGAAATGAACCGGGAAATATTTGTAAGTTGTCCCTGAAGCGTTAGTATACAGCATTTTCATGAACAGAAGAGAAGCGTTTATGAGAAGATGAATAACAGCATTGAACTCTGGTGATGAGAGGTGGCCAACTTGTTACTAATAACCATGATCATTCGGGAAGATGGAAAGCTAGCCATGCTGTAGGCATAGTGTACTACAACAAAAACCAGTGCTGAGGTTCTAAAATGCCCATTCCCCAATCCTCACTGGGTTGTGCGAATATATAGTGCGAGAGAAGAACAACCCTTCCCGTATGAAGGAGACATGTTGGTCAGTGAACCTGCAGATTTTCTTACAATATGTCTACTTAGGGCTCGCCTTCATTGAACCACAGCGACTGGAATGTCTGCCCTCCTTCCCTTGGGAAACATAAACAGTAATCAGTGCCTCAGTAATATAATATGTAACATCCTTCTATACTCACCCAAAAAATTACTATGTCACAATTGGAAAAATAATACCTGCTAAATGTAATGTTTGCAACAGTAATAACTTGTATTTGTACCAAAAACCACCAATCAAGGTAATAGGTGTAATTACACGCTACTACTTAGCAGTAACAGGGTCAACCAATTTTTTCCCCAGAATCTCTTAGTATTTGTGATACAATATTTGGTCAAAATATCTGCCTGAAGACATGTTGTGATCATAACACAAACCAATAAAATATTGTTAAACTAAGTGTAGATATATTATTATTGTAATTTTATTTATGTAGCGCTTACCACCCCATACGAGGCATTGAAGCATTTTTCGGTGAGTAGCACACTACTCCGAAACCCAAAAAGTATTAGCAGTGAATTAGTATAGGGAGATATAAGTTGTTCATTAGAGCGGTGGACATGTGAGTCTGTTTGATTGGATAGAAAAATGGAACAATAAGAGGAAGGAAGAGTCTAGAAGGTGTTGTTTGGGAGGTAGGTTTGGGATCAGTCAAAGGAAGGAAGAGCCTAGAAAGGGATTAGGGTGATAATAGTAAAATGTGGTTTGGGATGAGTCAGTGGGGGAATACACGTGGGAAGAGTCTACGAAGTGTTATTTAGGAGATCGTAGTAACAAAATGAGTTTTGGGTGAGACAAGGAGAGATAGTTTAGGGAAGAGTCTAGAATGAGTTATTTGGGAGATCATAGTAGTAGAATGAGGTTTGGGATGAGTCAGACAGTGGAGGTAGACGATATATTGAGTGAGGTATGGGGTGAGACACAGAGCAGTGCACTGAAAAGAGCAGAATGTTTTTTTCTTACAGTAGTAGTAAAGTAATAAATATATTCTACATGAAAAGGGTATACAAGTATAAGGAAAATAATATAGGGAGATATAAAGTTGCATTGTATAAAGTACCATCTGGGCATGTGAGGGTAGCTCATTAGAAACTCACACTTTATATTGTTGCTGTATGTGAAGCAAATGTATTTGTGCTTTTTTCTAATTTTTTTGAAACTTATTTTAGGTTTATTGTTTTCCTCAATATTTCAATTGTAAAACACTTATAAATACAATTGATATGATCATATTTACATGTTGTTTACACTTAAGCATGTAATCAAAATAGGTTACATAAAAACTATATCCATGTTAAACAAAATAACATATATATATATATATATATATATATATATATATATATATATATATATATATATATATATATATATATATATATATATATATATATATATATAATGCATTAGGTTATCAAACCTAAAGAACATCTATATATGTTTAAACCAAAGGTATTATATATATTTGTACAATGAAATGCACATAACTAAATACATATAATAAAATTAAATAGGTTTGCATATGATGTACATTTGTGTTTGAGTATGGTGGTCATGTAAGAAAAAGCCAACTCTTGAGTAGTCTTCTGAAGTTAAGATAGTTATCCTTTGATCTTATGTTTGGAGGTAATGAATTACAAAGTGTGGCTCCTTGAACAGGGAAAGATGTACCCCCATGTTTTTTTCCTGTATGCTGGGGTTTTGAGGCAAGTGCCAATCTGGAGCGGAGGTTGCTTTGTTATATGTATTTTATGATTTATGATTTAATTCCTGATGAAAAGTGGTTCTATTCAATGTATCACTTTGTGGGTGATGCAAAGCAGCCTGAAGGTGGATCTTCTGGCAACTGGTACTCAATGTAGGGCCCTCAAGGCAGGGGAGATTTGGGGTTGTGGTTTTACATGTAGGAGTAGTCTGGCAAAAGAGTTTTAAATTTGTTGTAGTTTTTCCATAGTTGAAAAAGATTACCCATGGTAGAGGCCATTGACGTAATCAACGGTACAATAGAACTCTGGACCTTGAGTGGAAATTCTTGGTGGAGAAAGTTGCAGTGCAGAGTTTTAATAGCAATGAATCTTGATCTTGCTTATTTGTCCACATGGACATTCTCTGGTAACTTGGAGTCCATGCTAATTTCAAGGTTTCTTACTTTCTTAGATATTATAGGAGTTGGTCCCAACCAGGCTATAGAGTGGGTCAAATTTTTTCCAGTTACCACATGTGACTATTTCAGTTTTAGAAACGATCAGTTTGAAATGGCTCTATTTCATCCACTGATCTTTGGGGGTTTCCAGTTTCAGAAGTATTTGTGTGTGGTCTGCATATTTATAGCAGGTCAGCTGAATTTAACTGATCATTGCCGGTAATAACTTTATGTAGATGTTCAAAAGCATGGGTGAGATGATAGGGCCTTGAGAGACCCCTGCTTTGTGAATTATGGTTTCAATGAGAAAGGGGCAGTATAGATAACATTTTTTTTGTTTTTAAGGTAGGGTGTGATGCAGTCAAGAGCTGTTCCCTCTATGCTGGCTTCGAAGAGTCTTTGAATTAGTGTGTCATGGTGAACTGTGTCAAGAGCAGCTGAGAGGTCCTAGAGAAGTAGTACAGCGACCCCGTTCCAGTCTACTGTGTTTTTAAGGTTATCACTGATGGCAATGAGGGCAGATTCTCTGCATGTTCCTGGATGGAATCCTGTTTGGAAGTCAGAAGCTATTGAGTTGTTTTCAACTAATGGATGGTGACATCTGGGTGAATGCTGCTCTGTCAGTTTGCCCAGGAAAGATCCATTTATATTCAGTTTGTAGCTGTTTGGGTCATGTGGGTCCAGATTTGTTTTTTTAATAATGAGCATATGTATGTCTTTATTAAGTCTTTTGGAAAGAATCCTGTAGTTAAAGAATTATTGTTGATTGTTCTTACTGGCATGGCACCAAAGGTAGTTAAAAACATTTTTGCAAATATTTGTGATGCACAAGGGTCAGAAGGGTAGACGGCTGGCCTGCTTGCTTTGACAAGATCCATAAATTCACTTTGCAATAGTTGTTTGGTGGAATGCAGAGGCTGGGTTAGCCTACACTTGCAGAGGATTGTTAGAAATGGGTTGGGTTTGGCTGTTTTCCTTTATTTTAAATAGGTGTTCAATATGGTTGCTTTGGTTGCGTAAGGATTTGCCGATTGTCAGTAGATTCTTGAGTAATGGGATGAGTTCATTCTGGGCATTTAGGTTTACGAAATTCTGTGCGACGACAGACTGTTATAAAAAAAATGTATTTGTACATTTAGCATTTCTAATTCTGTCTGAACAGTATCATTGTTAGCTTTTTTGATTGTTGACTTGTATAATCTGTTAAATTTGTGTAGGTGAAGTTTGTTTTGAGCCAGGTGTGTTGCAGCTTTGCATTAGTTGTTTAATATATTTTAGTTCTGCATTCCTCCAAGGTATTTGTTTTCTTTGTCATGTTATGTTGGTTTAGTGGTATTAGGATATCAAAAGCTTCCTAGAGCCACTCATAAAGATTTTGAATGGAATGTATTCTGTCTAGATCTGTGTTGGATCTTAATTGTGTTTCTAAATATTCAAATTTGAGTTTGTTCTGCGGGTGATAGGTGGATGCATGTAAGGTAGGCTTAGGTGTGCTAATTTGCGGTGTTTTGTGTTGAAAAGCTACCAGATGGGGGTCTGATCATTAGAGGTGGACAGAACTTGCAGAGTTTTACTCCGCAGAACTCCCAGGAGTTAAATAAAAACACTGAGAGATTCACCAGAGTTCCGCCCACCCCTACTTTGGATACTAAACCATGCCCATCTTTGTTCAGTGGTGAGGTGTGTAAATCCACGGCTTTCCAACCCCGGCATGGGATATCATGCATCTGCTTGAGAGGAATGCTAGTGGCATGACCCTGAGCAGATAGAGCGCTTTAAGCCCTATCAATGCCTTGGTGCCGCCTCGCCTCAGCCAGTGCTGTCATCAGAGTGGCTTGGATCTTTGGAGAGAGTGGACTGCCTTCAACAGAAGCCAGGCTGCAAATTGATTTTAAGGACTGCTTCCATCTATGAGGGTCGAGCCGGGGAGAGTTTATCATATGCCGCACCACAGAATGATCATTTAGGGATCTCGAAAACATAGGGTCTGGTGAGGGGTGGGGGAAAGCTGTCTGCAACCATCATGGATCTGGCTTCAGAAGACACGTCTCCAGATTTTCCCAATAACAAACTGTATCTGGCTATCAATGGAACTTCTACTGTAAGTAGGGTAGGAGGAACACATGTTAAACATTTGCTCACCTTGATGCCAAGGATGGACTGCTTCACGTACCTCTCACTCGCCAATTCTCTCTTGTTCAGAGAGATTTCAAATACATTGTCACCTCGCCGTTGTACCTAGGTATGTAAATGTATTTTACATTAATGGGCAGGCAAATGCTATATGTTTATAGGAGCGGCAGCTAGTGATTCTTGGACAGATTACATGGTGCCTGATCATCGTCATGTTCTACTACCAGAGGGTATCAACATTTGCTACCATCTTTGCAGCCATAGGTTCGCAAATCCCTCTAAAACTCTGCTACTGTGAGTACTCGAAAAAAGATACTAAGACTTTTCACCTGTAACAATGCTTGGTTAGAAACAAAAAACTATTTGCACTACGCCCTCTGCACCATTGCTACTAAACTTTGATTCCTTTCATTTATAAACGTGATATATTAGACATTGTGCAAGAGATGTGAGCTGATTGGACATCACTAACCTCCACACTCAAAACATTTACCCAATCTGAATAACAAGCACCCTCGCCAAGCAATCTGCAATAACAAAGAATCAACAACAAACCTGGTGACCAACCCCTTAACTTAAAATAACAATGGACCCAAGCTTAGGTTATATCAACAAGTCCTCTCCTTGTACGGAATAGCACAATTGCCTCCCACTGGAATAAGCTAAGGAGTTTAGATGGTTGGAACACTAGAGTTTATTTCTAATCTTCCACCCCTGGGATGACAATTTGCCCAAATTCACAACTACCCAGCACTTCCAGGTTTATGCTGACTCTGCAAACAGTACGTCTTCTGCTTTACTGATCCACTCATCTGTGTCCCTCACAGTCCCCTGGTGTCCCGGGTACCCTGCAATACACCTGGAAAGGCACACAGAGCCGCTCTTGGTGAATCAGGCCGCTGAAAGCCCGCAGCACTCACGCAGATCCCACCATGTCTGCCAGCACCAACGTGCATGTGTGAAACAGGACTTGATGACAAAGAGAGGGGACTACTAGAGAGGTAAATTCATTGGCACTGAAGAAAAAAAAGGACTAGCGGTAGACCAATATGGTGACGATGGACACTAGATGAATTTCCGAAACATAAAAAGGATTGGTGGAATGCTAAGTAACAAGACAATAGCAACATGTAGGATGTTTTAGAGTGAATAGGTGCACCTGAGTCTGACGAAGAACTATGGAGGACACCTTGTCATTAATAAAGAAGATACACTATTTTAGGATCAAAGAGGCTATTTGATAGGGCTGGTCACCAGTAAACTTCGCTTTGTTGAACTCCATGCTCTTTTTTTTTTTTTTGTCTGAGGATTATATATAGCAAACTTGACCCAAAGGTATTGGAGCGCTTTACATAAGCATCAGTTGCATTACAGATGGACACCTTTATTTTGTTAGGCATGGGAAGATTATGTGATTGCCTCAGAATCCCAGGATGTTTAGCGCCCCTTGTGGAGACTCAAACCCATTTCCCCAGCTTCAAGGTCAACCGCTCTAACCATTAGGCTACATCTTCTTCCCTAAAACTTCGCAAACTCTGCCTTCGGAACAAAGTTTACTGCCCGCCCCTACTGACCATGCGACTGGAGTAATCCTTTGAACGTTAACTAGTTCTTGATTTGCAAAAACAACGTCTAGGATGTGTCCAACGATGTGTGTGGGGTTGTGGATGGTCTGATGTAGGTTTAGTGTGTCTAGACAAGTGATGATTGTTTTTGGATGGGGCATATTGGGTTTGCCAAAGCATCTATTTAGGTCACCAAGAATGCATAGGTTGGAGTGTAGTGTCATAATGTCTGAAACTGTGTCTAGAAATGTGTTTGGGAGTGTTGCATTTCGAGGTGGTGGTCTGTAAAGAAGGAGGAAGTTACAGGTGGAAGTTGCTGTAGGGTTGCATATGGTGCTGAGGGCCTCACAACCTTGTGTAGAAATGTCATCAGCTTTGGTGAGATTTATTGTTTCCTTGAATATAACCGCTATTCCATATCCTCTTTTGCCTATTCCATTTTGCGTGACAGTTTAATAGCTTGGAGGGACGGCTTAATGCAACACCGGAGCCATGTCATCTCCCAACCATTATTAAGTTACGAAGAGTAAGTCAGGTTGTGTGTTAGTGAGTAGATCCTAGATGTGGTGTTTGTTTTTAGAGAGTGATCAAGCATTAGATCTTCCTTGACAATATTGTGGGGTCAATATTATTTTCACAGTACAAGCAGGCTAATATTTCGTCTGCACTATTGTGGTCGAACATTATCCCAAATTATTCCCTTCTCGTTCACCTTTATATGCAATGACAATGATGTTGAACATACGTTCTGGATTTTTGCATTCATGCTGATTTTCAGTATAAATGCTGACTGAAGAATTTAATTAAAGTTAAACATATGTAATTTTATCTAATGAAGGTAGCCTGAAAATCTGTTGTAGACCTGGGAATCCTAGGTCTGTATTTTGGAGAGTCCATGGCTACAAGCAGTGATCTCTTTCAATCATACAATACCGTGAGTCAGAGGCCCTCCAAACACCCCTGTTGAAATTGTAGACAGAGCACTGGGGATTATCATACTGGCTTGAAAGAGAGGCGAGGTAGTTAAATACTATTGTCGACCCTCACACCCCTAGCCCATTTTAATCCAACCACCAGAGGTAGAAAATCCTTCAGCGCCTATGGCCATAATTTTCTAACTGATTTCTGGTGGCCTGTTTTAAACAATTGAAGACACAACCTGCTACTCACCTCACCCTAAGAAAATCAAAGTTTCAAATTTGATGTCCTGTTTGATATGCTTGTGCACTTATCTAGGTTCAAGAGTATTAAAAATATACAAGGAATTTATATCGAAATTAAATTTAACTGAGGCCAATTTAGGCACTTCTGCTATATGGTCCTCTCTTAATTTGAAACATGCACTTGTAGTGTTTTGAATGTTAGGATCTGCTTTAGGAAGTGAAACCTCAGGACCGAGTTGACATACAAGTGCTCAGCAGAGCCTGAAAGAAAAGACGCCAGTCCGAAGGCATGCGAAGTGCTTGGGGTGTAATAGTGCCTCGTCTTCTGAGGCAATTGGTGGAGTGCTGTTCCCTCCGCTGTAACCTCAAGGCTATCAGCTTCACACATAGCGCACAACAGACTCCTCTCCTGGGACTGGCCATTGCCGTGGCACAATGTCTCCTGGGGAATCATCTACAACTCAGTGAGGACTTACGTCTCCCTTTCATGTAGTCCAACCAAGCCATACTGTGTGATGCGGCTGCTTTGACGCTGGGACTTAAGACAGGTCCCACTTACTATGATTTTATAGAAAATATAAATTTTTTAGGCAAGTAAAATAGGGATGATGGACGAGCATCTTCTGCAGAGATCTGAGTCTAACCTACAGGCTACGGGTTCAAATCCTACTACCTGGAGTCAACTCTTATGTCAGCAGACTACGTATCATTGAGCCTTCCCGCATTCTATGGAGTCACAGCGTCACTGTCAATTATGTATCCTTTGCTTGATGCCTCGAAGATGTCCCACATTCTCAGTTATTGCAACACCTTCATCCTCACCATTAGCTACAAAATGTGTACCTGACATTGGCTGGTTAATATGCCCTAATGTCCTGCCTCCTCCCACAGGGAACATTATCCTGAAATGTCTTGGCTCACGAATGAGGCTCATTCCCCTTGTGACACCTATGCCAGAACAACCCCATCTTGGAGTCACTAACCCCGTGAGAAATCATCTGGTTGAGATAAGTGTACATGGGAGAACAACAAAATGGTTGAAGAGAACCATGAACCGACATTGACGGTGGCTCATTTGAGGTTTAACAAATGAGTGCCCAAATCTATGGGGAACTCCGAGAAATCACAGGAAACGTAGCTTGATAGGTCAATGCGCCTGCCGCAAAGTTTTTTGTCCACTTCGCAAATGTGTCTCACAGAAAGGGGCAAATGGGTGATCTGAGGCCAATATCATGAGCATCAGTGACAGTGGACTATTATGTACAGGGCAGCAAAGCTTCACGATTGAAGCAAACCACCTGTAAAAGTTGTGACTGCTATGGTAGCACTCTGGGGCAAGTAGCGCCGAGCCCTGCATTGCTAAACATGCTACACCATGCATTGTGGTACAATTTAATATAGTCTGCCTGCAACCAATAGGATCATGGCATGGGTTAAAGCTTAAGAAGGGCAAACTGTAAAACGGCAGAGTTGTAAAAACTTTGCTTTGCTTGCGCTATAGCCAGCATGACATTTTGTATTGTGTTTAGGATAACCAGGTAAGAAATCCAGATTTGAACAGGTTCGAAAATTATTATGGCTGCCTTGTTTCAGTCCTGCAAGATGGATAAAATGAGGGTGTGTTAGACACTAACATTTTTAAGCGCCATTTCAGTTTGTGATGGGCTCTTAATTTGGTCATTGTTCAATGGACAAGAAGGAAACACAGAAAATGGCGAGCGATCAGGGGGGACTGATGTAAACGGATAAGAATTAAATTACAATCAAAAGAGAAACAATTAATATTGTTCTTTTACGATACCATGAATAGATAAGGGGTAACTGTGAATTATGGGCAAGTAATGACACAGAGTCGCCTCGCGTCAGGAGGTTTTCAGACCAGCTGGTCAGCATTTATTTTCTTTTAACTAGCAATCGCATCTCATAATACCTTGATTAACCAATGAGTTTTTGAGATGATGAACGTGTGAGTGACTGCACGCTCCTCTAAGGCGACTGTGCCATACTATTTGGGTTATGGTATGGCTCGGTCACCCGTGATACTATGTACCCTTTTAGGTTTTGCTTCTACAAACCATGATAATTTTGCACCTTTTTTTAAATGATTCGATTGAACCACAACTCCCAGAATGCATTACGAATGAAAGTCAATTGAGTTCCTTGAGGGATGGAGTCATTTGGCAACATTGTGAGCTGTAATTAAATCCTACTGCCATTGAAGCAAGGGAAGGACCACAGATCCCAGCATCCTTGGTGGTGCCTGGAGACTAGAGCATCTTGTGGTTGGGTGGCGGTTGTGCCCTCCTTTCTCGTTCTTTCGTCGCCATTTCTCTGGCGTCGTCTTAAGTCTTTAGAACAGGCAAGTGTGTATTGCAGGCCTTACAAATCATTTATAAAAATGACAACTCGGCAAGTCATTCTAGGGGAAGGTTTTCGGTATCCCTCACTCTGGCGCGAGCATCCTTGCAGCTCTCGGACCCAAGGGCAGCGCTGGGAGGCAGTTGCTAAGAAGATTCTTGTTGCTATGGAGACTTCTTTCAGACATTCGATTGGACGAGACCCGGCAACGTGTCCTCACGCTGTTTCCTCTCTATCTCCCCCCACATGAGCTGCATTTTCGGATGAAATTTCTTGCTGCTTCGACGCACTTTCTAGGAAAACGGTGCAAGAGGCCTCCTATGGCATTACCGTATCTTCCACAGTACTGGAAACAATGCAACAGTAGTACTGGGTTCACCACCGAGTGAAGCCAGCACAGTACAGCACTTCTCTTGCTGTTGTAGTACTGATTCTCTCAGAGCACAGAATACTTTTGCTACAGGAGCACCTTACAGTCCAGAACCCCATGCTATCACAGTACAGAGACCACAATAGCAACCCCCTCTATTCCAGTACACGAACTCCCCACATACCAGCACCCTCTGCTATTTCATTACTGGATTTACACAAAGCACATCCCCCGTGCTATGGGAGCACTGGAAGCTCACTCAGTACTGTGGAACCTCTCCCCCCCTACCAACCACCCTCACATCCTTGCCATTGTAGTAATGGAACCCCCACGCCGCACAACAATCCCTGCCTTTGTAGTACTGGTACTCCACATGATACTGATCCCCATTCTTTGAAGTATTGGAATCCAAATAGTACATCTGTGAGAACCCCATTGCAGCGCTCCGGCTATTGCCTTAATGGAACCACCATACGATGTTACAGCAATACTGCTACCCCCCCCCCCCCACGCCCCCCCCCCCCCCCCACCACACACACACACACGTCGTATAGCACCCTCTCTGTTATAGTAATAGCCAAGGCCAGCTTTAGCACTGGTGGCGTCCTGTGCGACAATGTTTGTTGGCACCCCCTTCCCCAATGACCACATTTACCTCGGATTCCCTCTCTACCACAATTTAACAGTGCTCCTCAAGTCTCTATAACCACTCTCTCTCAGACTGACTTAGTTTTATAGCGCCACTTATACCAGTGTAAGGTATCACAGCCCTTTAAATCACACACACATTGGGCCAGAGACAATCATACGTGCGTAAATAAGTGTACAGGAATGTTACATAAGACACAGGCCTACAACGTATACGAGTCAGATGTCATATATACTCGTAGGCAGTATAGTGTAAGAGTCCTTGGGTCTGGAAATGAACAAATTCAGAATTTTAAACAATATCATTTGTAGAGGTTATCTTTAATAAAAAAGAATTGCTTTCTACCCAAATTAACCCTTTTTGCAAGTTTAGGATAATGAAAGACGGCAAAAAGACATATAGATCTAATATATATCTTGCAGTTTGCATGCAGCGCTTAGAAGACAGTTGATAGCTCACTGTGCTATATTAGGATGTTAACTTATAAATTGCAGGTAACAAAAGGATCCCTGGGACGCAAGCAGTAATCGACAGACCTATTTACATTATATGCACTTTGTGATCTGCGTGGCATACATGCTTTGCAACAGCCATATTAACCCGCTGCACTACTTTAAAATAAGTTAAAACTTCCACTAGACAAACCTTGATCTCTCTCCAGCAGGAAGATTAATCACTGGGTGATCTTGACGTTTTTATTGATGGCTGAACATTGCTGGAAGCAACAAACACCCCTAGTCAGCACCCGGCGCAGTAGCACCGATCGCGAAGCACTGGTAACAGCACATAAGCTCGCTACGGCAGTACTGAAAGTTCACACCACCCCCTGCTGTTATAGTACTGGACAAACCCACAGAGTAGGGTATCCCTCCTGTTGGAGAATGTAGGCCGTCACACGACACAGCACCTTTGCTATCATAGTACTGAGAGTTTCTTCTTAAATTTGAGAGGGGGGAACCAGCACATCTCAGGTTGGCATCAGTACTTTTAATATTTTAATTGTATATTCCCGTTTCATTTACTGCACGTTGCCCCCGACTTTGTAGAGCTAGAACTCCATCCATTAGAGCACAGTACCCCCTGTTGCCGCACTACTGAACTCCACACGGTACACCACCATTTTCTTCAAATAAAAGTTAATGCTTAATGCTTGCCTCCTTATTTGACATAAAATTCCCACTCAGCACATAAGCTCTGCCAGGGCAACTGTGGAAGACCGCCATAGTACAGTACCTCCTGCTAACGCATTACTGGAAGCCCTTTACTGCACAGTACCCACTGTTATTGCAATATTGGAACCCTCACACAGCATAGCACCCCAGGCTGTTGCTATACTGGACCTCACACAGTTCAGCGCCCCATGCTGGTGCAGTACTGGAACCTCACGCAGCACTGCATCCTGTATGCCACACGCTTCAGAGCCCCAGCGATGGCAGTACTGGAATACCCATTTAGCGTGACACTCCTGTTATTGCAGTACTGGAGCACCCACAACCACACACCACGGCACCTCCTGGTGTTGTAGTATCGACACCGCCTATCAGTATAGCCACTACTGCAGTTCTGGAGCCCGTACACAGCGCACAGCCCTTCTGCTGCTGTACGAGTGACCCCAATAAAGTACAGCATCCTTCTCTTTTTAGAAATGGGGACCTCGCACAACACAAGACCTCTGCTATCGTTGTACTAAAATTCCTTTGCAATGCAGTACCCCCTTGCTATTGCAGTACCTGTAGCCGGCACAGTACCGCCCCCAGATGGTGAGTACAAACAGTAGAGCAGCTTTGCTGTGGCAGTAGTCACAGAGCCCCGTGGTACCGCACCCCATGCTAGTGCAGTACTGAAAATGCCACATATTACAGCCCTCTACTCTTACAGTACCAGAACCCCACACAGTACAGAATTCCTGATATTGTAGTCATGGACCCCACACCGCACAGCAGCGTTGCTATTGCAGTAGTTAGTACCCCATTACAGTGCCACCTGAGGTTGCAGCACTTGGACCACCCGCCCACGCAGCAACCCCCTACTGCTGATATACTATTGTATGTAGTATCAATATCTTATTACAGTGGTATGCCCGCTACTGGAAGCCCTACAAAGTGAAGCACCCCCTGTTACTGCAGTAGTGGAACCAGACACAGTATGGCATCCTCTGCTATTTCAGTACTGGACCCTGATAAGTATATCACCCCGTCCTATTGCTGTAAGAGACCTCCCATGAAGTACAGCAGCCGCTAATATTTCACTACTGGCACTCACTCCCTGTACGTCACCCACTGGTACAGCAACACCCTCCCCCCACACGGTTTCTTTACTAAAACCCAGCACAGCGCCCCTGCAACCGGTGTACTGGAACTACTGCACAGTGCAGCATGTCTACAATTGCAGTATTGGAAGCCTGGCACAGTGCCACACAACACTTACAAAATTCCAGTATATAGACCTGTCACGTAGCACAGTACCTGCGGTATTCCAGTACTGAAACCTGCATATGGCAGAGAACCAGGGTTGTTATGTTTTTAAAACGACTTAAGAGCACAGCAGCAATACTGTTCGACCCCTGGAACCTCCACATGACACGTCTTCTCTGTTATTCAAGTACTGATACCCCACACAGCTCATTCTTGATCTGCACCACTCCTGCTAATCCAGCCAGGGCCTCTGCTATTGTGGTACTGACAGGACAACATCTTCGGCCTGTACTGGAACTACACACAATGCATAAACTCTTATTTTGTGACACTAGAACAGCCATTTCAGTGCTGGAGCCCAGATACAGCTCCTTGCTGTCCTTTGGCACTCCTGTGTCTCCATTACTGCGACCCACACACAGTTCTGCCAGTGCACCTGCAACATCCTCTGTTACCCTAGTACTGAAGCCTCACACAGCACACCACTTCTTCTTTTCCACTTGAAGATTCCAGTACTGGGACTTAAACGCAGGTCTTTGCTGGCCTGCAGAGCCTTTGCTACTCCAGTTAGGAGCCCCACATACAGTGCTGCCAGTGCACATCAAGGCCTGTGGCATCCTTTGCTATTCCAGTACTGAAACCCTCTCAGCCCTAACCCTGCTCCTCTTCCATGCCAGACCCACCCGCAGCTCTAACAATGTTTCTCAACTTTGATCACACACACCCAGCTATTCTAGTTCAGTTACATCATTCTCTAGATTACACAGTCACCTTGTAACACTCCACTGGTCAAAAGAGAGAAAGGGCTCGTACTGACTCCCCCTATTAATCCGAGAGAGAGAGGCCTCTTACCAGCCATACAATCATACATCACACAAAGATGTTTTAATCAACTTCCCAGCAGCCATATTATTCTATTTCCTAACATAATACATCAGCTCTCCTGCTTCTCAATCTCACTAACGTGTGAAATGTAAGGCTCTAGTCATTACTCTGGCTTCGATGACTAACAGCGCACCGGTCTTGACTTGCTGACTAATATTCCTTACCTGAAGTGGGTGGCAGCCTTTTAAGCACCGGGGGTATGCTAGAGAATTCTTCTTAATGTTCTTACCATCCCCATGCTGCAAGCTATGATGAACGTTCAAACATGACTTGACAACGGCACATGGTACTGAGTAATTGCATGAACAATACATACAGATGTAGGCATTCGTACCATATATATGCAGTGAGCTATGGTGAAAAAGCTGCCATGGCTGATGGTACAAAAGCCATTGCACAAACAGTATATAGCCATGCATGAGTATTCTGACAATCCGCGCACAGTCAGCAGTGGTAAACTTATAAAAGGTCTGTGTTCATGACAGATGGTTTTGGGGCAAATGCTTATATAGGATATAATGGTGAAAATGAACTGTACACAAACAAAAAGAGCCTGTCCGTCACTTATGGACTTGCCTTCCACTTTTAGTTCGAAAACAGCATGTTTTCTTTAAATAACTCTAACTCTCGAGCCACAGGCGGCTACCCTAGGTGAATACACAAGGGAGTAGCCTTGGAGAAAGTGTGACTACAGGCATCCCTTTCTTACCGCAGGACTCATGATGCTGGATTTAGGCATCTTACATATCATCAAGCCATATCACCATATTGGTGCTGTATGTATATTTATTTTTCTTGTCATGCTGGTATTTTGCGGCTAGTTTTTTACAGGACTGGTATGGGGAGAAGATATCCTTGGTCCGGAAGAAAAGTCTTGGGGTAGGGCTTGAAACATATAGACCGTTTGAAACTCAGGAACATTATTCCATTGAGTTTCCATTTCTTACCCATTTTTATTCATACCGACTAGAGATACAAATAAAAGAAAAATGCCTATAAGGCAGGTATTTTTAAATCTCCTACCCCCAGCTCCACCAGACTGTACATCTTTATTCATTGAGTATACATTAATAAGTGCTCTTACGTAACTCATGGATCGCATCACGCCCCTTTCCGCAGCAGAACAGGAAGGAACCAATGAGGAGGCATGCCACCAAGGGAAAACTCTGGTGGGTGAGGGTTATTTAATGAAAACATGCTGTTTTCCAACTAAAAGTGGAAGTCAAGTCCATGTGTGACCGATGGGCTCTTTTTGTTTGTTGACATTATGTGATAAGAGGACGAGTTCCTCTTTGTTTCTCCTCTTTCTCTTCTTTTGTTTAGATATATGAATAAGAACTGTAAATATCCCCATGCTTTCAGCTCTTTTCAGCATGCAAAGATGACAGGTCCTATGTTCTAGCTGTGTATTACTATATGCATACGTTTTAACCACCCGCAAGCAGACAGCTCTATTGAATGAGCAAGCAGACATTGCCACCTAATGCAATTACAGCCAATGCACCAACAGCTTCTTCCCATGGGTAAGGGTCCTAACGATCAGCATGCTTTCAGCTCTATTAATCGGTCATGAAGAAAACTGCCATGTCCCAACTGTAATAGAACCCAGGCATGAACAGTATGCTGTCAGTCAGTACACAGCTGTGTGTAAGGGTTCTTATCATTTCCATCCAAGTGATTTATTGTGAAGGACACTGCCATTTTAAGGTGTGACTTGACAGTGCAGCTGTCTGCAAAAACTGCCTGGACCAATTCTTTAACATATGCATGGAGTGGACTTGGATTCCCCCCCAGAGGAGTATCTCACCTCATATTTTTTATTCTTTGGTGTATCATTCCAGCTCCTATGTAGTGCTTGTATTGCAATGAATAGGGGACTAACTGCATCTTCACACATTAATGTATTTAGCTACAGATACATACAGAAGTGAACCTGTTTCTTTTTTTAGTCACGACTCGAAATGCAAGCCATACCTATTGCCTTCGCCAATGCTTGTTTATAGTATTTTAGCCATTGCACCAACAACATATACGCAATTGTGTCTAACCACGAGCATGCTATCGGAACATTGCAATGGTGAATGCTCCACAAAACAAAACATGAACAGTATATAACCATTGGTAAAGATGCTTACTGTGCCAAAGTAGTACACTAAGGGGAAGAGGCTAGGGGGGCAGTGGCACCGCCATGACAGATGGAAGCCCCCACGTGAGTTTATAAAGCGATGTACGAATGGTCTGAACATCCCTGATGTGGAGCATACTCAAGCATGACAGCCATGGTACGTGCTATTTGAGCTAATACACAAGGAGCAAAAAAGATGCAAAAGTCTTCCTATCAAGGACATAAGGGCATCTCTGGTGAACGTGCAAGGAGACCGCCTCGGCTCATGCTGTTTGAGGCTATGCACAAGCAAAATGTAACAGTATCTTTACGTGTTCTGCTCACACCCTTGCATTGTAGCCAGCGCTTAAACAGATCACCCCCATTACTAGTGTGATTGTCCACCTACCTTCTATCAGTAATGGTGACTGTGCAAAAGCACCTATCACCTCCCTTCACACGGCCACCTCACAGTGGGAGGGAAACAAGCTAGAAACCACTGCACAAAGTGTAGTTCCAGCTTGTCTTTCAAGGCTTTGGACAGTCATGTCTATTAGGGCATCAGCACCAGACTCAGGATGCTTCTATTTTTGGAGGGGGTGGGGGGGGGGGAGCAAATATCCCTCTTAATCTTTTTTTGTATGTATTTCTTTTAGTTGGGAGTTCTGGTATTATAAAAGCCAAGAACACATCAAATATCCATAGCTGTCCTATTTGTAACATTGCAGTACAGCAGTGGGCCCTGGTGAACGTGCAAGGATTCTGTGGTACCTGACGGTATTGGACCGACAAGCGCAGCACATAGACGTGCATATTTTATTTACCTTCGCACAGCGTAGGATTGGTAACGGGGGCATTCGGGCAATGCCTGAGGGGCCGGGGTCCGAGTTACACGTCAAGGGGCTGCTTTTGAGAAGCCTGGGGGCCGATTTGGGCGGTGTCTCTGTTGTTCGACCATACCGCCAGGGCCCAGTGGGTGTCTGAGTGGCCTTTCTGGAGGGAGATGGGCACTTATTATCTCCAGTATAGCAGCAACAGGTAGAGGTGCCACCCCTTTTCTCTCGCTGGGCCTCCATTAATGTAGGCATACTGAGCGGGGCAGGCGGCCTGAGCGAAAGTGGCCTCACTTGTTTTCAGGTGTGGTTCACTAGTGTAAACTGATGCGTGCATCTTTTTTTTACCCCCGCCCCCCCTTTTATGTAAAATTACGCTGAAGCAGTGATTTGAGGGAAGGCATTATGCAAATGTGGGCCGATTTTTTTATGCGTGCCCAGGCCGATTTTTAATCCCAATCCAACCCTGCTTCGCATCCTTCTGGCCTCTATTGAACATACCAAGATGGCTGTTGACCTTGAATTTCCTCCTCTTTTCTCCACACTGCCCGGATGTAGCCTAGTATTTATTGGGGTTTTGTGTTTCGGCCTCAGCACTCTATTCTCAGCTTCCCGCCTCAGGTTTTCACCTCGACGTGGGAAACCATGCCACAGGCGGCCTCTTTCTCACGTGACGTCAGGGTGAGTCCTTCCCAGAGAGCTCGCTTCGACATGACTCCCTCTTACCTCTCTGCAAATAGTATGGAAAGTTACAACCTCCCTGCCACCATTACTCATGGCCGACGGGTAGCGTGGAGAGCAGGGGAGTGCCTGCAATCTGTAAACAAGTTCCAAAATGGATCGGGGTCAAACACGGAGAACAGCGTGCCCCTCACGCCCCTCGGCAGCCACTGCTGAATTTAACCGCAGAATCAAAGCTGGAAACCTATTTTTTTTTTTCTTCACAAAGAGCTTTTTATTTTAACTTCAAGGTCTGAAAGTGAAAGCTCATATTGTCACGATGTAAAGACCGTGTCACTTTTAAATGCGACCGTGTCGACTAGAGATTGAATTTACTGAAAGATGTTCAGCAATCACCGACGTGATTTGATCTCTGTTTGGGCAAGCAATGGTTCTCCTGAAACAAACTCATATATAGGGTTTTAGGTGGCATGGGTCCTGCCAGTAATTAACAAACATTTGCAATGTAATAGGTCTTGCATTTGTGAGAGTTTAACCGGCATTGTAAATGACAATGCCTTTTATTTATCTATTTTGATAATTAACACATAAATAAAAGCCATTGTCATTTACAATGCCAATAGCTCAAACTCTTTTTCATTTTAAAGACCCGGCCACCATTGTCCCAGCAGGCTGCTTGGAAAGTGATAGCGCGCATGGCGCACTGAATGTTGCAGGAAAGCATGTTGTGCCTGCAATAGGAAAAACTCATTAAAGAAAATGGTGCTTACAGACTAAACAAGACATACAGTGTAACAACAGAAGTAAAAGGGCCAGTCCTCATGGGAGGTTATACATGAAAACAAGGCAGTACTAAGGAGGGACTAACAAGCCTAGTAACAAATTAGAAGCCAGCATTTTCAAAGGACAATGACACAAGCCAATGAAAAATATGGGCAGGAGTGCGCAGAGTTTCAAGTCCATACTCAAATACTGCATGCCTCGCTGAGCAGCACATGAGCTGCCCAGGCAATACCTAAAAACTAACTTTGAAATGGGCCTCATTAAGTGGCAACCCAAGCTTGGCCCGAGGACATCAGAGCACATTGCAAGACAACCAGTTATTACACGTTCTTGAGTAGAGGCTGTGATTCTAACCTGTGTCCCCTGTGCCCTGCAGCTTTAGCCTCAAGGGCACATCTCCATCTTTATGTTACTGGTAGTACAGTGGCGACTCCTCCGCTAAGGCGGAGGAACGTCGCCCTACTGCTTTTTAGAAATTTAATAAAGGGAAAATAAAGTAATAACTTGCGTTATTATCATTTTATTTTGTCCTACTTCCGGCAGCTTTGTGGGTCTGCTCTGCCCACAGAGTAGGGCAGAGCGGGGGAGGAGTGGTGGTACCCTCCTAAGTGTGCAATGACTGGCGCCAGTCATGCGCACTTTGCATGTTCTCCATGCAGGCTGCATTGCAGCCTGCATTAAGAACATGCCCAGGCTTCCAGTCAGTGTCTGAATGCTGAACCACGGTGCTCAGACCAATCACAACGCTGCTAAGGCAGTGTTGTGATTGGTTGACTGGGAGCCTGGGTGTGCTTCCTGTTCAGGCCGAGCAGGGACTATGGAGGAGATACGCGGCGAGAAGATACGTTTTTTATTTTTTAATACCTACTTCCCCCCGCGTCCTCTCCCGCCTCTGCCTCCCTAACCCCAATCCATGCTGGCCGCCGCTGCTGGTAGCAGCACGGATCGATTCCTCAACAATGACTGCAAAAACCCTTAAGGTTAGGGTGACCAGATCGTGCAACCCAAAAAACGGTAAATTTTGCAAAAATAGAGGAAGGACTAAAATTTTACATTTACAAAGTGACAAAGAATGACAGCGCTCATCAACATAGAAACACAGAAGAAGCACTAAGAAATTAAATAAAATATAATGTTTAAACCAGCATCATACCTCCTAATTAAATTGTTTACTCATAACTGCTAACTAGCCCTGCTTTGGAACGCCTAAAAAAGTGCCACTCATTGTTTTCAGTTTACCCTCTCAAAAAAACGGGACATTAGCCAAATGTACCAAAATCTGCTGGGACAACTGTTGAAAACCCAGGACTGTCTCGTCAAATCCGAGACGCCTGGTCAGCCTAATTAAGATATTGCATGTCAGTGCTGCCATCCATGTTTTATTTCACTTTGGCTTGCATTTCCTAAGGGTATTTGTTTTTTCACAAAAAAATGTTGGGCTTCTATATCTTTTTTCAAGCAACATATGATTCCGATTTTGAACTGAGTCGCCCGCCTCCAGGTCTGAGTTCAGGTGGTGGTTGAGTATTTATGGGGGCACATGACTGAGGTTCTCACAGTGTTTGTCAATGGGTCATAGCAATGGTGCAAAACAGGGCACTGCGGCACAGGGGGACCACAACCCATCAGGGGCACCCAAACCATTCAGAGGGTCCCTTTCCGCCCAAGGACAATGAATATTTGTCTGATAAGGGAGAGCAAGTGGCCTCTCTACCAATTCTTCAGGGGAGACCCACTAATTTACGTCATGCCACTGGGTCATAGAGAGGCCCAGACTACATGCACATCCAGTCCTTACCGCAGAGCACACAAACCAATAGTCACATGTATCCCGGTGGTAATTTCTGAAAAGTGTGAGATATACATCTGGAGGGTTTCAGGAAGATGTGGGTGGAAAAAAGTTTAAGTTTTTTAGGGAGGGAGACTGCAGAAGAAAGTGTTTTGACAGGGAGAACAAAGGTTCTGAGCCACTGCAAAGGCCACTACCTCTTCCACAGACTTCAGTAGTATATAGTTCACAGTTTCCAATGTAAAAAAATTTCAGTTCGATTTGTTCATGACATCATAGTTCTTACTCATTTGTCTGTTTCATCTAACAAGCTCTTGCAAAGTTAACTGGTCTGTTTTTATTAGGTATATGTGTTTGTTGTTGTGTGACGTGTATAGATGCAATAACAGAAAATTAACCAGCACTCAAATACTGGTCAGGTGTCATGCCGTGTGAAGCGCAGGATTTTAGTTTGTATATTTTAAGCCACATCCTTAATTATATAGACAATGCCTCTTGGCTAGGACCCCTAGATATTCTTATTTGGTCATGCCCCTCAACCTCACCTTTTTCATATAACTTATAGCAATGCTCAAATATAGGGATTTCTTTAATTGGAGAAATAACTACAATATTGAGCAACAGAGAAAACACATTGCACATGATCCTCAGTGCACAGTCATGGGAGCCATTGTCAGAATATTACAAAGCAAGAAACTATACTTTTTCTTAAAGTCTGTCCCCAAGGAATATATCTCTCATTATTAATTGACGATAGCTGTTTCTTATAATATGGATGTTGGAAGTTTAAATTCTTTTGAAGAAGCCTTGAATTCATGGAGGATTTTTAACGAGTTAATTGTGTGCCCAATAACGCCCCGAAGAGGGTCCGGTAGTGTAATATAGTATAAGCCTGAAAGCAGAATGGCTTGCGTGCGAATGACAGTAGAACCCACGATGGCTTTGTTGGGCATCATACACTTCCACTGTTATATATTTTTTTCCACTACATGTTTTTTTTCCACTCAGCACGAAAACTATGTTTTTTTTAAAAATGCGTTTACATTGGAATGCGTTTATTGAAGACATTAATCTGAATGACATGGTTTGCCTGAAAGGCCAAACATTTGTAGTTCAGAAGGTGGGGTTTAACATAAGAAGTGTTTACAAAAAACACATTTTGATTGTAGAAATGAGCGTTTGTATCACAAGGTTCATCTAACAGTGGTCCTACTTGCCGTTACCAAAAGTTGGTTTTCTAAACGTTCATGAAGTGAATAGCGAGTAAACAAATGTCAACGGTAAAACACTGAGAATGGTTTGGTGCATTATTTTTAAATGTATTCTCTTACTTGGAATTTGAAACAAAAACCCAGGACAGAGTTGGTTGGAGAGTCCTGGTTGATAGCCTATACCCCAGGAGGGGTAGTAGGCAAAAGTCAGTAAGTAAGTAAAATTCACAATTTAGTGGAAGGAAGTAATTTATGAGAATAAAGGAAATAAAATCACACGCATGACCACATCAGAGTAAAATATGGATTTGCGTTCCTCTACTTTTGTGCAATTAAAGTTGCCAATCATGTTATTATTTTTTATCACGATCCTAACAGATCAACTCTGTGCCCTGTATCTCACTGTTTTAGGTTCCATCCTCCAGCCTTGGCTTTGGTTCAGGGATCAGTAGAGATAATGTCAATTAGTGGTCAACAACGCAGTTTCTTGATCAAATGACATAGCGTCCTTAGAGGAATTGCTGTGGGGTCAGTGCTCTTCACACGTACACACTTTTTAATTTTAGTGACGCTGAAAGGGACTGGACAGAACCCTTCCTGGCAAACAGAGCACACCCTTACGTGCCATGTGGGCACTCATACGCTCGCCCCACTTGAGAGAAATGTAGAATCCGAGAGTAACATCACTTACTGAGAGGGACTTACTGAAACAAAGTACTTGCCTCTGATTATATAATTTGGTCAAGCAGGGAAGCCGGGATTGATCACATGTTTTCTGGTTTAACTATATGGGTCTCTCTTTCTCATATCAAAGGATAATTTTTTTTTTTAATTCTTGGTTTATGATGATAGAGCATGGGTGGCAGGCAGATTTTTTTTATTTTTGCAGATTTCCTTTATGAAAATGTGTGGCAAGGACATAATGATTTTCGACAGACTCGCTACACATTTATTTTGGAACAGGGAAAATAATTATTTGCACAGATTCAAACCCGGTTCTTTGCTTTCAAATGCTGGCAGCTCTAACCGATGGGCTACAGCTCTTCCCGTTAAACTTTGGCTTGTTTAGGGCTCGAGATTCAAAGAGAACTTCGAGCTTAGCCAGCTACCTTGTTCGAGCTTTCAGTGGCTCACCCAAATTATGCCCATCAAAATTAACATTCTTATTGTGGTTCACTGCTGTAGATGCAGAGTTGTTAAAGACAGAAAGAAATTCAGACCTGGTTCAGATGGTATTGTATACTCAAATTGGAAGACTAGCAAGGATTGTATGTCAGAATATAGAGGACATAAATACTATTGTAGCCAAAATATCGACTATCCAAACACCTTTAATGTCAGTATAAACAATTAGTCTAGATGTATTATGAACTCCATGTGTAGATACAATGTGTGAAGTATAGTAAACGTATACATACCTATAGTTATTTACCTTGATGATATTATGACAGTCAATATTTTTGTTAAACTACTTTTGTATCCAATATTGTTTTACTCAATATTCTGATACTAACCCTTGACAGCCATGAGCCCTTTGGAGTAAAGCAAACATGTGTCCCATAAAAACACATGGTGCCAAAACATTGGAATAAAACAGTGTGCTTACATTTTATTTTTTTTAAAGTGAAATTTGCTTCATTTTTTTATATTTAAAGTCATTTTTTAATTGAACATGCCATAACATAATCAAACATTTTATATAAAGACAAAGAGAATTTTAAATGAATTAAAAAAAGGCTTATTGTCAAGGGAAGTCGTGGGGCTCTTGTAAGTATTAGCATAAGACATAATAAGGTTAGGATAAGAGATGGGTTATGGTATGTTTTGAGTTGGTGTTTGCAGTTAGGGTTTGGGTAAGGGATGGGGTAGGCTAAGGGTATTGTTAAATTCTTGGGTAAGAGTCAAGTTAAGGGCAATGTAAGGTATGGATTAATTCAAGGGTGCGGTTTAATAAGGTTTAGAGTTAGGGTTACATTTAGTGGTGACTGTAGTTAGAGACCGAGCAAGGGTTGGGGCAGAAAGCTGGGTTTAAAGTTGGGAATGAGGGTTAGGATAAGGATTAATGGATAAGGAAAGAGGTGGAATTAGCTGTTCGAGTTCCGGCTAAGGGCTTCATTTTGTTGAAAGGGCTTAAGGTATAAGGTGGCAATTTTTGGGGGGTCACAACTATTTTTTGTACTTCACAAAGTAATACGTTAGCCACAATCCTTCTGTGGCAGCTTTTTTTACCACTACTTTATTTTTAATTACATTTGTTTCTCAAAAGAATTTTTTATACTTTTCAGGGGAAAACTACCACTTCTACTGGATTCCATACATTTCTCATATAACAATTATCTTAGTGCCAATCACTTGCCATACCCTCAAAGTTGAAGCACAGCTGTTGGGCCTGTTTTCACCCCTTTCGGGTTTTGGGGGAGAAAATCAGCAGGCTGCACAAAGATGAGCCCTTGATTCTCTGCCTGATCTGAATCCATTGCCTGCCACCCGCCTGGCACTCACTCCGAGGCCCCGGTGGAAAATTCAAATGATACTCCACTGGTATGACCCTCCGGTACCGCTCATGCTTCCCCGCCACCTGGACTTCTGCCAGAATCTTAATGTTTTCGCCCTTATGGTTTGATAGGAATGGTTTCATGGGTCCCAAAGCCAGCAAGGGAAATGAGCCACCTACTAAAGCCACAGCTGGGGCTCATTGGATCCCTCACACTTACCTGGGCCTCGGTGCCACTGCACCAGCTGCACTAATAACTGAAGACAGCCGTGCTCTTCACCCTTTTTCTTCTCCAGTTCTGTCTCACTGATTTGCCACTTTTGCCGAACAATCCACAAAATATCTAAAGAAAATAAATGGAGAAACTTTCCACTATATTGAGGCTTTCAATGATTCCCATATGCCGCTTTCCATTTCTTCATTTTCCAGATATTCTCCTTTTAAAGGTTTTAATTTTCGGCGATGGTTTACTTTTGACAAGGTTGATTGAGGGTAATTACTTAGGAGGTGTCTGGGCTGCTCCGGATAACACTGTCTCCATGTGGCTCCAACTGCGTAAGCAACACACTTTACCACCTAGACGTGCAACAATATACACAAGCATAGTAAATGGGGAGAGTTTGTGGCCTACCGGCTAGGGCTGTCTAGCACAAATCTGGATAACCGGGTTCGAGTCTCGGCAATGACACTCAGCATCCTGTGATTCTGGGCAAATCACTTACTCTCCCCGTGCCTAACAAAAAAATGAATGTGTCCATCTGTAACACAACTGGTGCTCATGTAAAGCGCTCTGAGACCTTAGGGCCAACCCCCAGCTGAACCCTGATTTTGCGCATTTCAAGATCAGACAGATATCGCAGTCGAACACAGATTCCGTGGACATGTTTTATGTGTGGCTGCCCAGACTGGCGAGCACGTGCTCCTTCATGGACCAGAGGCAAGAAATACGTGGACAAGTCATTCAGGGATGCCGTTCAGCGCTGCTAAGGATCCTTCGGCAACCGGGGATCTCTCGGAACGAGATCCTCATCCTGGCCTGGTCCCACAAGCTCTCAGAGGCACAGGCGGCCGAAATGGAAGCTGCCTTGCACAGAACTACCGCGGCACCACAGATGCTGAAGTACGAGCCCTTTAAGGAAGAACGAGTCGAGGCCATACAACGGCGCCCAAGCATGGCTCGCCCAACACCGCGACCGTCGGCGAGTGGGGCGTGCAGAAACTGTGGAGTGGAACACCCACCAACGGTGGTGTGTGGAACAAAGGGGAAGACATGTTCCCACTGCGGGAAGGTGAATCATTATGCCAAAGTGTGCCGAAGCAGCCGGTCGAGACAGCCATACGCCAGACCTCGGAGTGTGACGCAACGTCTACGCCAAGCGTCGCTCGACGATACACAGCCGACTCGACGTGGGGGCGCTGCCTCGCGCTCGAAGATGACGACAAGGTGTATGTCTTATCCTTCGTCAGCAGGTCGGACAAGCACCAGCGGCCACCGCTGATGTGCTCTGTCCTGGTTGGAGGATATACAGTCCAGGCGCTCATCGATACGGGCACATCGGTCAACGTCATGAACTCAGAGCAGTACGAGCGGCTGTCATCACAACCTCCTCTTGCACCTACCAAAGCCTGGATTTACACTTATGTGGGTATGCACCCTCTGCCCCTCAGGGGGGTCATCGAGGTGGAGGTCACCAGCGACAAACACGTTATGAGAGCCCGATTCCACATCACGGAAGGGAGGAAAAGCACCCTTCTCAGATGTCACACCACAGAACACCTCGGGCTGGTTTTCTTCGCTCATCAGGTTCACGACTCCCAATCTGACGCCATCTAGCAAGACTTCCCAGCACTATTCACAGGACTTGGATAGCTAACAGGGCAACAGTTCAAGCGCCACATTGACACCACCGTGAGGCCCAGGGCCCAGAGGCACCGGAGGGTGCCGTTCAACCTCCGCCCGCAAGTAGAGACGGAACTGAAGAAACTTGAGGACCTCGAGGTCATTGAGAAGGTGTCCGGCCCCACCGCGCGGGTGTCGCCGCTGGTCGTGACCCCCAAGCCGAAAAAGCCGGGAGCCATATGACTCTGTGTGGACATGAGGCTCCCGAACATAGCAGGCAAAAGGAAACGTCATCTTACCCTTACCATGGATGACATTGTGGCGGACATGAACGGGGCCAAGTGGTTTTCCAAGTTAGTCCTGAATGCGGGGTACCACCAGCTGGAACTGAAGCCTAAGAGCAGGTACATCACCACGTTCTCCACCGATGTCGGCTTCAGGGGGACAGGAGACCGAGCTTCGGGGTGTCGTCAGCAACCGAGGTCTTCCAGGATGCCATCCAGTAAGCACTGTCCGGCCTGCAGGCATCATCAATCTGAGCGATGACATCCTAGTGTTCTCGAACACCCTGGAAGAACACCACACTCATCTCTGAGCTACCCTCCAGCGGCTGGAAGATTGTGGACTGACCCTTCAGTTTAAAGAGGAAATAAGGAAAGGGGGGAGGGAGCAGGGCATGATGGTAAGGGAAAATTGACAAGGAAAGAAAGAGTGGAAAGAAGGGAGGTGTGGAGAGGAATAAAAGAGAAAAGAAGGTAGGGTTGAGAGAGGAAAGAGAGGAAAGATGAAACGAAGAAGGGTGGAATGAAGGGAGGGTGAAAAACACCAGAAGAAAGTGGCTGCAGCGCTCACACATTCACTCACTCATCCACACACATGCTCACCTCAGTACTCTAATCACCTGTTTCATACATCTATATGTAACCTTCACGATGTACATGCGTGAGCTGGACATTTTCTGTGATCAGTGGAAGCTTGCACTACTACTGCTGTGCGAAATCTCTTCTGCCCTGAAGTGAACCATGCCCTGTAGATGCCTTCTGTGAGAGAGAAAATGTGTTTGGCAGCTGCCATACTGTACCTTTTCGGTGAGGAAGGGAAAGTTTGTACACCTATTACCCTATTTGTTGCTGTTCAGAAAGTGAAGGAAGCTTGCACTGCCACTGCCAAGTTATATATGCCGGAGAGGGAGAGAAGCCTGCACAACCTCACTGTGCCTTCTCTGAGAGGGAGGGAATCTTGTTCTGTTTTACCGAAAAATATTGACTTAAAACTTCTGATTGTCTCCCCTCTTTTTTTCTTTGAATGAACCTTTACATACCTTCCATCCTCTTCATGCCTCCTCTGTCTGATTCCAGTCTATTCTAAACCCTGTGCATGTTTGCCTTCATCTATATTTTTGCATTTCTGCAAATTTCCCACACTTCATCTCAAAGGTCACAACCTGTGCCTCTTTGAAAGCCATACACAGCAACCAAGCAATAGTATACCTCATCCACCAGTCCCACCTACCATCCACATGAACTTGCATACCTCCCCTCTAACATCACACCTAGCTCCTACTAAATTATCCACCACAAAGACACCAGAATAGATGCAAGGAGTGGTAACCTGGAGAGCACAAGAGTAACCCCAATAACCAACAATACCCACTGATTTAACCACTGACCTTGGGTTCCGGAGCAGCGGGCTGCACAGTGTAAAACTTTCTATTCTTAGGTAGGGGTCATAATCGCTTTCTAATTACAGTACATGATTCTCAATGTGTGCTTGTTGTGTGAGAGAGAGAAGCTTGCACCACTGATGCTTACATTTTATTTTTTTCTGTGAAGGTGGTAATCCGGTACTACTCCTGTTATATTACTCCTGTTCTGTCTGTGATAGAACCTTTTACTACTACTCTT
Organism: Lissotriton vulgaris; assembly: GCF_964263255.1. Taxonomy (NCBI): domain Eukaryota; kingdom Metazoa; phylum Chordata; class Amphibia; order Caudata; family Salamandridae; genus Lissotriton; species Lissotriton vulgaris. The sequence continues at coordinate 918,310,548 of NC_141685.1, forward strand.
GCTGCCGACACCTGCTGCGTACCATTGTTTAGGTTAAAGAAGCTTGCGCTGCTGCACGCAGTTTCTATATTGTGTGTTAATGAAGCTTGATATAAACCTTTCGATTACTTGATTGGCATTTTGAATGTTTGTTTTAATGTATGATGCAAAGACTGAACACTCACAAAATGTGATCAAAGTTTCCCTTCGGCTTTGCATAACAAACAAGCACAAACAGCTTTCAAAATGGAATTGAGCATTTTGTAAAATGTTTTCCCACGAGGTTGCATACCGTTTGCACACCTTCAACCAAACTGACTTTTTAAACAGCATCACTCTACACAGCAACATTTTGACACCATGGTGGAAGCTCTAAAATCCCAAATCCGATCCCCAGAATGCAACAGGTTGGTGTGTGAACAGTCAAGAGAAGCCTTCTTGGAGCCACTTGGCCGCAGTATGGAAAGTAAAACAGTAGAATTGGTAAAAGTGTCCCCTTTTTGCATGCCCTTCTACTTTAATTTATACATTTTAAGTCGGCAAAAACTTATTTTGTTTACATTTTGCTAAGAAATGTGAAAATAGTTATGATAACAACACTAAGTGACTGCCCCCCTGAACCCATTTCCTGGCCTAGGAGAACAATCTGTCCCTGTCCTGGGAAGACTCAAATGGTTTTAAAAAGCGTGAATGTTTATCAGGAAATGGCCATCAGGACTGATGTGGCTTTTGAAATGTAGATGCATGCATCTCACTGCTAATGAGTGCACAATAACTGTTGGTTCAGGAAGCCCTATCTTCCCAAGCAATGTGAGCCTGTAGGGGTTTGGGCAGTGGATATATCACCACCTGCAAACCCAAACCCTCTTGTGACAGGCTATGTCTGAAAGACAGCAGAAATTAGGAACGACCATAAACATGCTTCTCTGCTTCAGGATTGGCCAGTGTGCAGTTTGCTGCTTTACAAACAAACGGGCGCTTTCGAACTTTGCTCGGCTGGTGGCTAAAGGGGACAGCACCCTCCCGTCTAAAATTAGGGGGGACTCCATCACCCGCGTGTACCCCCGACTTGTGCCCTGGTTGCAAATTCAATAGCCCGCTTCGCTCAATCTTCGCCTAGAGAAGATGTGGAGGGCTGATGTGTTACTAGGCACCTGCCATGTTGTATGAGCCTGCCACCAACCCCACCCTTTCGTTTGCCACCCCAGCTGGGCGCCCAAGGGAATGAAACCCATTGAGGACCGGCCTGCTTGCGAGAAGTGAAGCAGGCTCAGCTCTGTTGATAAACCCCGGCAGTGGGGTCTCCAACCTTTTCTGTAATAAGAGCTACTTATATTCAATGAAAATCATCCGGAGCTGCTAATATTATTAATATTGTGTTAGTGACCACAACAAGCAAGATTGCATTTGTGGCCACCATATGCAAGATTACCAGCAGTGACCACCTAGGTCTGTCAGGCACCCTTGCCAGCAGTAATGTAAAACAAATTTATAATAATTTTGGTAATAAGTCCCTCCAGCGTCTCATGATTGATCACGCAAAAATAACAGCAGTAAATAGATTTCGAAAATTCAGCTGTTTTTCTCCGAAGATTAGCTTATGATATCTAGAAACACACATTTTTTTTAACTTTTCAATGTTTCTATCCATATATTAAGTCAACCAATCAAAATCTTCTAATTTATTATACAAGAGGCAGGCTATGGAGTGCTGGGCCCATTGCGTCGCCCGCAATGTTTACGCTGCAGACTTATGGAGGGCACATTCCTACATACTGCCTGGTCTTTTCCAGCACTGTTGAGGTTCTGGGAGGGCGTGTTCTCGTGCATCTCTGAGGTGTTGGGATGGTATATTGCGCCCTCGCCACGCTTCGCTATATTACATATCACGGAAGACATTGGTGGAAATAGATAGAAGCGCCATCTCTTATTCCTGGGCCTTCTACTTGCGAAACGTGATATTGCCCGAGTTTGGAAAGATGAGTCCCCACCACCACTCCCGGTGTGGAAGAAGGGCTTGGACTTCTGCATGGGTTTAGAACTTCCAGCATTCGAGGCACGGGGATGTCCCCGCAAACACTACAAGATTTGGAAGCTTTGGGCGGACTATAGGGGATTGTATTTGGAGTCTCCCCCGCCGCACAGCGATTAGTCGATGCCATGACACTGGTTGGCTGGCATTTGAGCAATACCCCTTTTCAATGTGACTGGGAGTGGAGGAGCATCTCTTTATACTTAAAATTGCAATGGATATTAACGAGTGTCAATGTGACATTTGTTGTTCCTCTCTGCATGTTTTTGTATACTTATGATTCTCCTTGTGTTATATTTTTGGTGCAATGAATTCTATACTGATGTTAAAAAGGTTGACTTACATATATGTCGCCAGGCGCGCAACACCCATTGGACTCACCGGACTTCAGCCCCCCGCCCCCCCCACCCCCCATTCCCCGTCGTGTGTGGCAGCCCGGGATGAGACAGATCACGGGCACACACAGAGCCGCACACGAACGTTTCACATGTCTTTAAAAGACCATTTGAATGTTAATTAAGCCTTGCTGTTGTTTCACCCCTTGTTGGAGGCCCTGCAGCTCCACTCTGCCTACTGATTAAAGGTTCCGCCCCCCCCCCCCCCCGAGATTTGTTCTTAGCCCCCCCGAAATTTGGCTCTAGTTGCGCCTCTGTATGTCGCCCTGTCCATATACCTTGGGCGCGCTATGTGATCCTTGCATTGTGCAAGTAGTCAACAAGAAAAATATGTTGTGAAAAAAATCTTCTAATTTAGTAGGCTGTATTGCACACGGGAGGGCTACCCACAGGTAGCTTGAGAGCTGCTTGAAGCTCACGAGCTGCACGGTGGCCAAGCCTGCCCTACAGTTTTACACTGACACGTATAGGGCTTTACTCTAGTAAAAAGCCATAGAGAAAAAAAGGTCACGTTAGCAGACTTGGTGGTCATTTTCCAATGTAACTTTTCTGTGTTTAGTTGCGTTCAGATGCGCGCCAAGGATCAGCCTGGGGGATTAAAAAGAATACATCCAAGTCATTGTACACAACAGCAGGGTGGCGTTGAGTCCACGTCACAGAAACTAGGGCTGCAGAGAATTCAAATCAAACTGAGGAACTGCACCGTTGTTGTGACCTTTGCAAAGCTTGTCCTACGGGAGAAGTTTCAAAAGAAGTCCTTGCCTGGGAAGTTATACTGCTAAATAAAAAACAGTTCTTTGGTGAGGTTTTTCTCCCGTAGACAGTATTTTAATCGGTTTTGTCAAGCTTTTTTTCCTTTGAATTTACCGAACCTGACGAAATGTACGATGCGAGGTCTTGAAATTTCGCCCCCTGTTGAAGCCCGGAGGTGATAGGGAGGGGCTTGGGGTAGAAACATCTAATTGGATCAGCATATTTGTTTTTTACATAATTGAATCAAACGTGGTTTACACTTTGTAAATCCGTTAGGCATGTTTACAGTTCGAGGCAATTGGAAACATGTTATCTGCCCAGGATCACACGAGTCAGAACCTCTCCCAGTCCCACCCCAATCAGACCAGTCTGCGCCAGAACTGTGTGAAGATTTTGGGGTGGTATCTAGCGTTGTATTAAGGGGTTTCTCCGATTTTTCACACCCTGCAGATGGTGTTTTTTTTTTTTAAATTATTTTTCTGGGGGGTTTATGCAGATGGTGTTTTTTTTTAAATTATTTTTCTGGGGGGTTTAAAGGAGGCCCGATTTGTAGTGTGTGTAGGTGTTAAGGTGACCCTGATTCACATAGGAGCGCTTTGTGACTCCGTCCGGATTCTGAACCGCTATACAGATGGTACAGTGCGCTATGAACTGGTGCACTATGAACTGCGGAACAAAGATCGCCGCTTTATATTCCCTGCTTTTCTCGCGTAGTGTGATCCTCGGGAAATCGCTAAATTCCCACTTACTTCCGTTACCTTCTCTAGTAAAAATTATGAGCGCCTGTGATGGAATCTACTACCAACAGATTAGCGTTGCGCTGCTTTACTGCACATGGATTTAGGTTGGGCAGAGCAATTTAAGTGCAAAAGAATTCACCGAAGAGCTTTTGAGGCGGTTGGAAGAAAGTAGTACTGAAATTTAGGAAGGAGAGAAGCAGTCTAGAAAGTGGGGGAGGGGCTGGGAAGAAGTGGGATTGTCTGGGAATAATAGGGCGTGGGAAGTCCCCTTAGCCACGGATGGGGTTTGGGCTCTCTGCACGCAGGATGCAGTAAGCCCACGGGCTGGCGTACTGCAGTGGTCAGTGCTGGTGTGCGGCTGTCGTGCGGTGGCTGTAGCCTGGACACGGTTATTTACGCTGCACTAGTGAGTCCTGCTAGCGCTCTTGACGCCGAGAACTTTGACGCGCTAGTGGTCTGGACATGTTTGCATATTACTAGTGGCGTCGACGTCGCGGTGAACTGCGAAACACTAGTGACCCTGTCATCTTATGAACTGTGAAATGGTAGCGCGGATGGACCCCAAACTGGGAAGTACTGTTGCCCGGAAATCGTCAATTTCAAGACTCTGGTGATCCTGCCATTGTACACCCTGACACGTGCGGATGTCGCGAACCTTCGTCACGAGCGGAGAGGCTCCAGCGGCCTGGAGGCGACGGAATTGCCGAAGGATGATGGACTCGGCAGTGGATTTCTCCCACTCTACACCTGCAGCATCATGCATTTCCTCGCTCCACACCTGTAGAATCTTTTCTTTTCACACTCTAATCCAGTGACTACAGTGATAGCATCCGGTCTGAGCCTGCGCGCCCCCGCCCTCCAGTACTCTTCTTTCTTGGGCGTCCCTCGGGTGCCTGTAGACGGTTCATTGACTTTACGCTGGTTCGGAGGTGGCAGCGCCGCAACGAGGAAGCCCGGCCCGTTCACCATGCCTGAAATTCACTACCTGCGCTCCATCTGCTGGGGGTACATTAAGGTGAGTCAGCAAGGGGGCGCTCGTGTGTACACAGGGCAGGATCACACTGTGCATCAGGGGCTGCTGATCCAAGGCATCGGGGGACCGCCAAAAGGCCAGCTCAGAAGTGTGTGAGTGTGGTGAGAGCTGCAGTAAGAGTGTGGGAGACAGAAGAGCATCGAGCCAGGGGGAGACCAGGATAAGAGGCAGAGTGATTGAGAGATCAGAGGGGAGAGAAAAAAAAGTACATAAGACATACATGCCAACATTTCAGAAGAGCAAAGAGGGAGGTTAAAAAAAAATATATCGGGAGTATGGGGCCTTGAATCGGGTTTCTGGCATGTATGGGCTTTGGAAGTGTGCTGCTACGGGATTTGACATTTGAAACACAAATGCACGTTTTTTTCATACCTTTCAGAAGCATGGAGCGCATTGGCAGGCAGGGAGGGTGTGATGCAAGTGTTGTGCACTGGCTTGGCAGGTTGCTGGCAGTGCATGCTCCCCCCTGCCCCACCCCCATGTGACAGCCCGGGCTAAAACAGCTTCCTGTGCACACACACAGCCCCCCCCCCCCCCGCCATAAGACCTTTCCCTTGTTAATGACCCTTTGTTGGTTTTTCACCCCTTCTAGAGCCCCTGCTTGGCCACTCTGACTATTGCTGGAAGAATTGGCACTTTACACAATACCAAGCCCTGTCAGCTGAAACCCCGAGGAATCGGAGGCGGGAGACTAGCCTTGAAATCGGTATTCTCACGCCTGAATCGGGAGGGTTGGCATGTCTGATAAGATGCAGTGATATACATTGTACAAGGGTGCTATAGTGATATAGGTATTTGGCTCCACTATAGTTCAGGTCATCTTCAACAACACAAAGTGCTGCAGTATGTTGTTGTGGGAACACCACGCCCTATAAATACAGATGCCGCAGGGTTCAATATGTACCACATGGAGTATTACCGCATTACACAGGGCTCAGCATCTTTAAATGAAGGACAACAATGTTGTGCTCTTCCATGTGCACATTCAGCCAAGAATCTACTCCGTTCTACTTGGTGAAAAACGTGTTTGCAAAACCCCTGCCTGGTGCAGTAATTCACACTGATCTTGCAATCCTCACGCGGGCACACCCCGTCCACACCTCACTTGGCATTCTGCAGCTCTTTGAAAGAGGGCCTGCGTTTTCAATGTGAGGTGAGGTTACTTGGGTCCAGGCTAGCACAGATACAAAAAGACACCCTGAAAGTCTTGCACTCCAGATGTTGCGGTACAACACGACAGTGAGTGCTGTACGAAAACTTGAACCATCCTGATTAACATTTGATTCTGAGGTGTTCGGAAATTCCCAACTCTCCACAAACCCTGTTTGCGCACAGGTCAGAAATCTGAGAAGGGTGCTATTGACCACACTTGTTAGGTCTCGCCTGTCGATGCGCATGCGCATCGAGCAAGCGAGACTATGGGGGCTCATCGACTCTTTATCTAACTTGCAAGGAATCGTGGCGATTCCTTGCAGTGCCCGTGACTTTTAAGGTCAATGCGCATGCGCATTAAGCTTATGCGCATGCGCATTGACCTTAAAAGTCACGGGCGCGTGCATGTCAACGATCGAATATAGCTGCTTTCTATAACAAACTGTATGATATTAGTTTGCTCTATGTTATGAACTGCAGAACACTGTACGTTTTATTAATGCGACTATGCATATGTAACTGCTTACCGTTCACCCAGCATGTTTACCCAGTTTAGTCCTGATAGACACGTTGTATAAGATGCGTACGCCACGATTTTTTATTTAATGCATCATTCCATTCACTCACTAAACTGCAAACACCTTTTTCACTACGCTTCTTATCCTTCCTCAGTTTTTTCGTACTTTATTTTTCAACCCATTCCGCGTAATACGCTGACATCTTCAACATTCTTAACCACTACAAAATGGCCGTCGCATAAAACATCCTTTATTCCTTTGTTCGACACTGCCCCAAGATGGCCGCCACCGCTGTTAGTCCCTTTTCGGGTCTAGTCACTTCGTAAGCGCATATGGTGCAGTCACCAGATCTTCACGATCAAACGCGCATGCCGACACCAAGACCAAACGCCGAAGTCATTATCGCTACACCGACCGATACGCGGTAAGATCACGATTATTGCACAACAACTCGCGTTTATTTATATGGGGAGTACAAACCAATATGACTCAAGCAATGAGGCATAGCACTAACAACATTTATCACTACACTGACCGGTACGCGGTAAGATCATGATTATTGCATAACAACTCGCGTTTATTTATATGGGGAGCACGTACCAGCATGACTCAAGCAATGATGTATAGGACTAACAATCTTTGAGCACGTGGGCCACACCCACACGTATTACCAATAGATAAGCCAACTGTTTCACGTCGAGTCTTTCACTACACTTTTCCGAGATTTTTTTTAACCTGGATTGCGCAACAGTTCACTGAGCACCTATTCCGATTTTTTAGCGACTAGTATGGACTTCATGTCTGTTCCACACGCGCTCTATATTATGAGTTCAACTATATAACAGAGACTTTCGTTGAGGCTACTCTCTTCATTCTGTTCTTCCCGCTTACTGCACAGCCACCGTGAGCTTCTTCGCCACTCTGTGTTTCACCCCTTCCCCCCACCTGGCCGCCCTTGCTCCCCTACCAATTGCCTACTCACCCAGATGCCCCAGAATTGACACACAACCTTATGTCCAGGCTCTTACTTCACCACCCTGGTAGTGTTCATGCCCCCTGCTCTCCCTCAACCCCTCACCCTCAACCCCTCACCCTCAATCCCTCACCCTCACTCACCCTCACTCACCCTCACTCACCCTCACTCACCCTCACCCTCAACCCCTCACTCACCCTCACCCACCCTCAACCCCTCACCCTCACCCACCCTCAACTCCTCACCCACCCTCAACCCCTCACCCTCACCCACCCTCAACCCCTCACTCACCCTCAACCCCTCACTCACCCTCACTCTCACTCATCCTCACTCACCCTCAACACCTCACCCTCACTCACCCTCACTCACCCTCACCCTCAATCACCCTCAACGCCTCACCCTCAACGCCTCACCCTCAACCCCTCACTCACCCTCACTCTCACTCATCCTCACTCACCCTCAACACCTCACCCTCAACACCTCACTCACCCTCACTCTCACTCATCCTCACTCAACCACCCTCAACCTCACTCACCCTCAACACCTCATCCTCAACACCTCATCCTCAACACCTCACCCTCAACACCTCACCCTCAACACCTCACCCTCAATCCCTCACCCTCAACCTCACTCACTCACCCTCAACCCCTCACCCTCAACCCCTCACTCACCCTCACTCTCACTCACCCTCACTCACCCTCACTCACTCTCACTCACCCTCACTCACCCTCACTCACCCTCACTCACCCTCACTCACCCTCAACCCCTCACTCACCCTCACTCTCACTCACCCTCACTCACCCTCACCCTCACTCACCCTCACCCTCAATCACCCTCAACGCCTCACCCTCAACGCCTCACCCTCAACACCTCACTCACCCTCACTCTCACTCATCCTCACTCACCCTCAACACGTCACACTCACTCACCCTCACTCAACCTCAACACCTCACCCTCACTCACTCACCCTCAACACCTCACCCTCAACACCTCACTCACCCTCACTCTCACTCATCCTCACTCAACCACCCTCAACCTCACTCACCCTCAACACCTCATCCTCAACCCCTCACCCTCAACACCTCACCCTCAACCCCTCACCCGCAATCCGTCACCCTCAACCCCTCACCCTCACTCACTCACCCTCAACCCCTCACTCACCGTCACTCTTACTCACCCTCACTCACCCTCACTCACCCTCACTCACCCTCACTCACCCTCACTCACCCTCACTCACCCTCACTCACCCTCACTCACCCTCACTCACCCTCAACACCTCACTCACCCTCACTCATCCTCACTCATCCTCACTCACCCTCACTCACCCTCACTCACCCTCAACACCTCACTCACCCTCACTCATCCTCACTCACCCTCAAAGCCTCACCCTCACCCACCCGCAAACCCTCACCCTAACTCACACTCAGCCTCACTCAGCCTCACTCACCTTCACCCTCACTCACACTCACTCACCCTCACTCTCACTCAGCCTCAACCCCTCACTCACCCTCAACCCCTCACTCACCCTCATTCACCCTCACACACCCTCACCCTCAACTCCTCACCCTCACACAGTGCAATAGGTCTCAGAGCATTTGAGTTAGAGCTTTTAGAATTGTTTATGGCTTTTTTCTTTAGCATTGGCTACAGGGAACAAAAATGCTAAAGATTTACAAAAAAAAACCATAAACAATTCTAAATGCACTAACTCTAATGCTGCGAGACCTATTGCATTTCTAATGCTTGTTAATTACTAGGTGCGTTTTAAACCTCACCCTTCATTAAATATTGGCAGGTCAAAGCTGACAGAATTTAGAAGGGAAAAAATGGACGGTATTTACTGTACCTTCCAGCACCAAAAAAGGGCATATTATTCCACAAAAAACTCACAATAGGTACTATTTTTTGCAGGGTTCTGTTATTTATCGGGGCAAGATGCAGATTCCAACAAACTCTGAATCCGGGACTTTGTGCCTTGACAAGTGTGGTGCGTGATATTGATGGTTGGGGAGGGGAGGATGTTTCCCTCACTAACTCACTGAGACTCATTCAGGATCATGGTAACCTCCCTCAAAAACAGAAATAAAAAGCATATTACGCTCTGCCCATCTGTGTGTATGGTAAATCCCATGGCATATTTTTCACAGGTATTTGTTTTAAGAAAAGTTGTTTAATTGAAACAACGACCCAAAGTGTTACATATGTGCAGTAAAGTCAAATCATTAAAGAGGCCTCCTGACTATTAGGAGAGTGGTTTCTCAGTGTAAAGTAATTGTTACATGCACTCTGTGAGGCAGTAAACAGTGGGTTTTTTTCATGTCCAGTTTCCTATTCTTTGATAATATGCCCAAAGGAATGTGGGCCATTTTTATCAAAATGTAACACAGCTCAGCAAGGTTCCCGCTTTGTTCGCCATAAGTGTGGCAGGGTATGCTCAGACGTGAGTCCCTTGCTCACTTTGCCACTGGATTCAAGCAAGCCGGGCTGAAGACGGCTGAAATGCCAGAAACGGGTCCTAGGATGTTTGTTTCCTCCGGTCCAGGGAAGGCATGGCTTGGCAGTTCGGGCTGGACTGTTCCCATGAGGCACAGGGTCAGACTGATTCGCAAATGGCCATGTCTGAACTGGGGTGGCAGTGTGGGCTAAAGAATGGTGATGGATTAAACCCAGATCTTTTGACTGGGTGTGAGTGTTTGATTGGTTCAGATTCTCCGTCCATCACCACCCACTTTTGTACCGCTTTTGGCTGCCTTAAGTGTGGCAGGGTATGCTCAGACGTGAGTCCCTTGCTCACTTTGCCACTGGATTCAAGCAAGCCGTGCTGAAGATGGCTGCAATGCCAGAAACCGGTACTCGGAAGCTTGTTTCCGGTCCAGGGTAGGCATGGCTTGGCAGTTCGGGCTGGACTGTTCCCATGAGGCACAGGGTCAGACTGATTTTCATATGACCATGTCTGAATTGGGGTGGCAGAGTGGGCTAAAGAACGGTGATGGATTAAACCCAGATCTGTTGACTGGGTGTGAGTGTTTGATTGGTTCAGATGCTCCGTCTATCACCACCCCCGTTTTTACCGAGCTGTGTTACAGGGCCAGGACAGTAATGTGCCGTATTTAACACAATTTAGTGCTTTCCCACCTTTCCCCAGCTCTGGCATACAATGTGCTGCCGAGCGCCAACGCAGGCACTCCTGCACCATGGTGCACGGGTTCCTGCATTGTAAGCAGGATTGTTTTGTGCAGGAAGGGGTACCGTCCTTCATATAAGCAATTCCCTGATGCATTTTCCTCTTTGTACGTGTGCTGCAGAATGAGGAAAAAATTAGGACAAATAAATATGTCTCCTCGTTATGCCTCCCATGGGAAGGCGTAGCATTTTGGCTTCTTCCCAGGTCTACCAGTAATGGTAAATTTGGGAACGTGTAAAACTCCATGGGTTTTGGGCGGGTCCACCCAGGGACTAGCCATGGAAAACCTCCCTGGGGCTGAGTAACACAATGCATCGATTTGCGATGGGTTGCATTACTCTGAATTTATCAATCCTCCTAGGGGCGCACAAGGGGGCCTTGCTTGGTTTGATAAATCACATCTTAGGGGTTGTGTCGTTTTTGCACCATGTTACATGGTGCAAAAGGGATGCAACCCCTTGATAAATATGGCCTGGCTGAGTGTTTATTAGTAGAGTTGCTCGAATGTGGAATGGAAGACCACATTTTGTGGAAAGGTTATCTCAATTATGCGGCAAACATCTTAAATAATGCATCATTATTTGTTGCAGTATTTTTCTATCCCTCTGAGGATTTTTTTGTGAAATGCACATTATGTGATGAATTCTGCATATACATAATTATGCAGTAAATACTGAAGCCAAACAATTGCATAAAAACATTGACTCTCCCCATTATCCATTGTTACGGTAAAACTTTGTTCATGAAAATAAAATAAAACCTAAATATTTTAATTCCAATAAGGGGCAGTTGTTACTTGCACTTTTTGTCATGCTACCCAAAATAATGATTTAATGTAAAAAATACATAACGGGTAACATGTAATATAGTCTTATGGTGCAATCTCAGGTTTCTAGTATCTTTGAAAAACCACTCAGCTTTGGGTCGATGAATTCACCACAATCCCTCAATGGTAATATTTAGAACACATTAGAGGGTTACGCATTATGTGTCCCCTCTTGCCCCATCTCTCTTTTTTTTTCTTTCACTCTCTTACAGGCTCTCTGTCTCTCTCTTAAGTTTGAAGCAAGGAAAAAATGGACGAAAAAAAACCATTCGGATTGGCTGTGGGAGCTTTTTCTCCCATTGGTCATTTCGGTACCACAGTACTTGTGTAAGTACCACAGAACAGACTGTTCTGATTGGCTGACAACAACACTAAAGAAAATGTTGCAGCCGCTGTTGCAGGACTCAGAGACCTGGTCGCTGAGCTCTGAAAAACTTTTTTAAAAGGCCACATAGGGGGGCTGAGTGGGCACACCATGACCCCCAAGGCCATGTAGGGAGGGGGAACGGGGGCTCTCAAAGGGCTCCCTCCCTCAACTTAAATTTTGAAAAAAATCAATTATTTTGGTTCGTGGGATAATAGGTACCAGTACTTGACCAAATAAACCATTTAAAATAAAATGACTCAGGGTTGGCATAAAGCAGACCTTCTAGCCTACTGCCATTGTGCAGGTCATACAATGTGCACAGTGGGGGGGTCAGCACCCTGTTGTGGCTTGGGTGGAAGATCACCCACAATGGGGACTGGGCATAGGGCCAAAGGATATGTGCAGTGGAGAAGTGTGGCTCAATGGTTAGAGCGGCAGACCCTGATGCAGAGGTCTAGCCCGGGACCAGGGTTCAATTCCCTGCCTCGGCGGATCTTGGGCTCAAAATTCCAGACCTGATAATTCTCGCCTCGGTGCCTATTCCAATCATGGAGTCCCACTCTGCAACTCTGGGCAATAGCTTGCCTAATCTCCACAACGGCCCCCACAACGCTAAGGATGCCTGGCCTCCACCTTGGGGGTGACCAGGAGTGAACGCCTCACAGGGAAAGCCAGGAGGGGTTCCACAGCGGTATTTGTACAAGCGCCTTGAGACCCTTGCGGGTGAGTAGTGCGCTATACAAGTATCAATTTACAATTTTTTTTTACACACTGACCACAGGTTGCCCGATGGGGTTGGGTGTATGCTCAAATTTTCATATGATCAAAAATCATAGAAATTCACTGAAAAAAAACAAAAGCTAAAGTGACTTTATAGTTAAATCTTGTAATTAGATTTTATCTTATGTTTAAGAAAAAAACATAAATTCACAGAACAAAATGAAAGTTTCCTACAAGAAATCCCCGGTCACCCTTTTTTTGCCTTTTGCTTGACCCTATATTTTTGCTGGTGTTGGAACTCTCTGTGCTTTACCCCTGCTGACCAGTAGTAAAGTGCATGTGCTCCTCCTTTCAATTTGGTCAAATTGACATACTCTTAATTGGTATGAAATATTTTACCTATAAGTCCCAAATATATGGTACAAGTTGTACCCAGGGCCTGAAAGTTAAATGCCACTACTGGACTGCAACACCTATCATGCCATCTAATACTGGGGTAGTGAAAACATGACTCCAGACCTACCCAGTGATGCCTAACTGTAGCAGTGTAATAACTGCAACTTGACCTTTGAAAATAAACCCTTTTGACAGTTTTAAACCTCCATTTTAAATATGAATAAGTCATACCTTTGCGGTCGTCACCCACAAGGCATGGTGTATGGTGTTCAAAAGTAGGATATATAGAAATTGAATGTTAATATGTCCTTACAGTAACTAGCCCCCAAAAGTTAATTTTTCACTGTGGCAGGCCTATCTGTCCTATGCAGAAAACCAGAGTTCAGATTAAAAATCCTAATTCTATATCTCGGTAATGGGACTAGCTGGAAAAATGATTAAGGAACTATTTTTAATAGCTATTGAAAATCTAGTTCAATGGTGAAGTCATATTTTAATGAATATTGAGGAAAATTAACTTTGAGAAAGCTACTTTTTCCCTGCCTGAAGTTGCTGGCTTCTAAATTTCCATTTTCCACTCAGTGCTCCATTCGCAACTGGACCTGGACTGTACCCTGCTGTTTGGCCGCTACCTGACACCCTCCGTGTCACTAAGTGCCTCTCTTGAGGTCTATGAGGGCTTTAGAAGTGTACTCCTGTGGGGGATTGGGACTGAAAGGACTAAAGTCAAAAAGTTAAGTCTTTGACCAGGATGAACCTTGTTGGTGTACCCGATCCATACTCGATCGCTGTCAGCGTCAAACTGCGCATAGGTCCCAGGCTACCACAACCATTGATTGCCATTGGCACTTTGTGCTTCATGGTGCTATTCCTACTTGAAATTTTAAAAAAATCATATCTCTGGTAGGGGTGGGTATAACTTGGGTCATTCTATGTAGCACAATCACACAGAATTATGCAAAAATTCCATGAGATTATGCAGAATCACGCAGGAAGAGTAATACTGCACTTAGCGCTATTTTCTTAGTGCAAAAAGGCCTCCTCTCATCCCAAATGGGTAATTTTGTATTAATAAACAGTGCTGAATGGAAAACAACATGAATAGCTAGCACAAGCAGCCACTCACGCTCACTAAATGTGCACTTTTGGTTGGATTTTCTCCCAGCATTTAGTGCTAGTTTCTTAGCGACAAATGAACCCTCGCACCCAAAATCATTGTGCTGAATGCAACTTGAGATAAACAGCAGCTCAAGCCGTCGTTCAAATTAGTTAAATGTGCTCTTGCTGTAAGATTTTTTCCTTCAAATTACTCTTAATTATGGGAGTAGGCGTAATTGCTTCATTATTGGTATACTTCTACATCAAAGAGTAATACAGAATTACTGAAATTACTCTGATTACTCGAAATTGTTTGAAATTCTGACCGGGCCTAATCTCTGACTCCCCTTATTGGATTTTTGCCATTTTTGTTTCATTTTGTTTATTACATTTTACTCTATTTTTAAAGTTTGGTTTGGGATTGTTATTGTTTTGCATTTAGACTTTATTACTGTTTTAGTGCTGGATAAATACTTTACACATTGCCCTAATTTAAGCCTGTCTGCGCTGTGCCATAGCTACCTGGGGATTGAGCTCAGGTTAATTAAGTGACTTTGAGAGTTCACTGTGACATGCGTTGTAATTATTCCATGAGGTGGGTAGTCACATACCCCAATAATAATGTACTTTCCTACATTGACCTTATAGTTAGGTGTTCAAATGAGATAAGAATTTACATATAAAAAAACAATAATACTCTGAAATGTACCAGATTTTGTTTAGTGTACTAAATAGAACTCCTGTCCTCATCATACATACATATGATCCCACATATTACATCACTCATGACATGTTACACGATCTCTCACTTAATATCATTTCAGAATTCAGTGATAAAATCCTATAGGGTTTGTGAAACTTAACTCATTTGGTGCCCAATTTTTGATCCCCTATTGAGTGCTAATGGGTATAACATTTGACCACATGCTGGACACAAAGCGTATTTGACCAGTCACTTACACCTGAGTGGATGTTACCCTCTTTTTACTGGTATTCGCCCACCTAGCAAACAAAATGCCCACAAAGATTTTCATAAGGTCACTGCACTGCATCAGAATCTTCAGCGAAGTTCTGGAAATAAACATCCACAACTTCTCAACATCCTTATTACATAGAATTGGCCTATAGCACAGTATTACAATTATTTTACACAGGCACGCGCCCTTGCATCTAATGGTGGATAATATATTGTCAAAAAAGCTTTGGCCTTTTTCATAGTTTTTTTGTAATAGGCTTAGGCTTTATGCCACAATTTACTTTGAAACTTGCCTCTGTAACCCACATTGGATGTGCTCAGACTTTACCTTGTTTAGGATGGATTACTACTTACTGGTTTGTAAACGGTGCACCATATAGCTTTCAACATGCACACTTGCATCCAGGGCTTACACTATTTGCATTCTATGTTTCTACACACATACATGCAGTAACCCTGTGCTTTATATGATTATAGGCCATTTACTAACTTTCTTTTTTAAAATGGTGTAAAGGTTTATAAAGTAAGGGGAATAGCAGTTTTACAGATGATCCTATCAGTAATGTAATCAATTGTGTTGTGTGAGATGCCATCAGTGATATCATGAATGATGTAATTTAAAATGTATGATGTAATATGTGTGGTCATAATCACTAAATGACGGGGTGTTGTAGTTGTAGTTATTTCGCAAAACTATAACTGGTGAATTTCAGCGTATTTTTAAACATTAGTTCTTATTACATTTCAACACCTAATTACAGCGTCACTTTAACCTTTGTTTTTTTTCAACACACAACTCCCTCCATTCCCCTCCCCCACACCGGATCTTATTTGCAACATCAGGCGTTGACCTAGAGGGAGAAAGACCAGGAAAGGAGGACGAGAAAGATAGGAAAACTGTGACAAGTGAGGAATGCAAATAGAAGAACCTGCCACAGTGGTTCGCTTGATTTTCAGACTGGTGAGACTCGACTCATTCGCTCCCTGGCACCGATTATGTGAATCCGCTTTGGATCTCTGAGGTATCGGCCATTATGATGTACCTACATGGGGGTTTAACCATTGGCTCTGCTCCTACATTGGTTGTAACTTCATTCCTTCTCAGAGGAGGACTTACTATTTGTATAAGGTCCTCTCCCCCCACAAACCAAAATGCCATTTAACCATGGACACATTTACTGTTGGAACAGAGTGCCTAATATGAGGCTGCCCCAACCTAATCCAGGCTGTTATTTCTTAGTCCTGGTGAAGACAGCACTTGACTTTGTGCCCCTGGGCTTTTTATGAGAATTAATTAGGAACAGGCAGCATATAGCATTGCAAAGGCAGATCTAAAAATATCCTGGACTTTTGCATGTGCAAGCCGTGTTACACCCCTTCCCCTGCTCCACCTACACCACTGGCAGGAACCAGATCTTCTGAGCTACCTCGAACCTCAGTTACACACAGTATGGGGATACAGAAAAGTTGAGCCTCACATTCCTATGTGTGCGTTGACTGTGATCTGAAACTTCAACATAGTGGTAACTTTAAAGAACTAAGCCTGTGCAAAGTGTCCTTTTGAGGGGATTGTAAGACGCTGAAAAACAACCAACTAGATTTACACTGTTTTGTGTTTCATCCTTAGAGGATAATTAGAGATTATATTTGGATCATATCTTAGCCACCTTACGAGTGTGTCTTTTTGGGCTTTCTCTATTAGGCATTGCTTCAATATAGCCTTATAGCCTAATGCTCACAGCTATATCCAATGTTAAGAGCAGTCTGCCCCAATTATGTGCCTGATCCACATGCAACCCGCAGCAGAGGAGCTATAAGGCTATTAAAGCATCCCACCCTCTGATAATAGAATGTTCTAAATTTAATAGAGAGAAGCAAAAAGACCAGCTGTGGAATGCTGGAGCAAAAGGTCATAGTGGCAGTTTTGGTCCTCTTCCACTCTGTTATCTTCAGTGGAGTTTCTAACATTTTGATTACTCATTGCTGAATTTTATTGCTAAGAGGGCTGAGGTCATGACCGTAGCTCACAGGCGTGTTTCTCTCCCTAGAAACAACCTCTGTTTGGACCCTTATGAGTATTAATTGAATATGTAGAAGCTTGGTGCATCTCGAATAAAGTTGAAGAAACGTATCCAGGGTACCGGACAGTGAGGAGAAATACCAATCATAGATAATAGCCAATGCTCCCCAACTACCTCTGAATCTAAGGAAAAGACCCAATACACTGTTGATAGCATTTGGATTTTTATTTCTGGATTTCTTGATATAGCCTTAGGCATACCAAGATGTGGTGAGCCAGCACACTGCAAATACCAATGAAGAAACAGTGGAAATCCAGTGTGCAATAAGGTAAGACTACAAATGAAAAAAGCAAAATATGATACCCATTGGAAGTGAGAAAAAGAAGAACAAATAGGCGAACAATGACATTTAAAAGAGAAAAAACAAAAAAGATATGTTACACGGATGTATGACGTTACAACACATACTTATACAACGCATGCCTTTACAACACATTTTTTACAATGCATTCCATTACCACGCATGCCATTACAATTTTTTTCTAAAAACTATCTTTACAACGCATTCCATTACAACGCATACTACCGTTACTATGCATACCATTACAAAGCATACCATTACATTGCATTTATGGTAAGTATTGGATAGTGTAGGGGTAAAAATTACTATTCTAACTCCAGGGGGTGCAACAGTAGGGTAAATGTTGGATAGTGTAGGGGTAAAAATTACAATTCTAACTCCAGGGAGTGCAACAGTAGGGTAAGTGTTGGATAGCGTAGGAGTAAAAATTACTATTCTAACTCCACGGGGGTGCAACAGTAGGGTAAGTGTTGGATAGTGTAGGGGTAAAAATTACTATTCTAACTTCAGCGAGTGTAACAGTAGGGTAAGTGTTGGATAGCGTAGGGGTAAAAATTACTATTCTAACTCCAGGGGGTGCAACAGTAGGGTAAGTTTTGGATGGTGTAAGGGTACTATGTGTTGTATGGTATGGTATGCGTTGTAATGGTATGCGTTGTAATGGTATGCTTGTAATGACTACATTGTAATGACATGCGTTGTAGTGGTATGTGTTGTAGTGTCATGCGTTGTAATGGTTGCGTTGTAATGGCATGCGATGTAATGGATCTTGCGTTGCAAAAGTTTTGTTGTAATAGTAGTGCGTTGTAAAAGTTGCGTTGTAAAGGTTTTTTTCCCATGTTACATGCGTCGTCCGAATATATGTGATGCAGTGGACAATACTGATAACTTAACAGTGAAAAGCAAAAAAGGAAAAATAACATGGTTGTATGTCAGAATAGCAATTACATCTGAAATACATGTATCCTAAATAGCATTTACAACAATATTGTCCAATTGCGTTTAGATTTTGTATTATTATCTCCAGCGATGTGTTAGTTTTGTAAGCAATATTAAGGACATGACATTTATGTTAAACAATTTCCTAACAATATTCTGGTACCACATCCATAGCATTAAGAATGGAGCACATTTATTGTGGATTGGAAAAGCCAGTTTGGGGTTAACCTACTTCAGATTGTTCATGGGGGTTGTAGGGGATGACTGTGGAGGAAGGAATGGAGTGACAATTAGCTGCAGGACTAATGCTGGCTCATGTGCACGGCCCAAGAAGCCTTTTAACAGGCCAAGTCAAGGTAAGGAACTATCATCAACTCAACAAGTAAGGTACTGTTCCTATAGAGAGAACTAGGTTGTGGACAGGGCACGGAAGGCTATCCTTAGGAATATTTTTTGTTGCCCTCACACACCCCTTCGACAAAGATGTTTTGGTGTTGCTACCGTCTGATGAAAGATGTGGGTATGAGGGTGTCCAAAAGGTGGGGTTGCAGTGACTGTGAAAAAGCTGAATTAAAACTGTCTAGGGGATATCAAATCATTCTTTCATGTAAAGATTCTCCTGACAGAGGTTAACGTCTAAATGGTCGAGGCTACTCTAGGGGTATAATTAGACTTTCCTATTTTCAGATGCTATTTTTGGTAAATTCTGGTGTTTTTTTTTCTTCAGTTTTTTCAATACCTTAAAAAAAACAGTGGTTATACATATTCGCGCCATTAAAAAAAACATAAACCGCGTTTTTCCGGTGTTTATGGCATTTTAATTTCATTTTAATTATTGCTTGCTTTACACTGATAGTGCATCTGTATAGATAGTGTGTGAACAGGGTATATGAGGTCAATTAATACATTTTACTACACCTGAATGGACTACAAAGTCAATAGCATTCTTCATTATCTCTGAAGATTGTAAAGATACCATCTAGCTAGTTACAAGGATCTCCCACACGAAAGCACTTCAGCTCAGGTATCGATTTTGACAGACCATCATGCAACTTTTTCACATATGTAGCTGAATTACTGCAGCTATAAATAATATCACTCCAATTTGGGGTGTCTGGCAATTCCTTTACAATCAATACTGACTCACTAGAAAGGGGGGCTGATGTATCAAAGGATTTCACCCATTATCTGTCTGTGGGTAAATGTGGTGGTACATATTAAGAAAGATTCTTATAAAACCAGCCATTTTACCTATCAGTGAAATCAAATGTAGCCAAAATATCAAATATGGTTTTGATATTTAACAATTCTCTACAGTTGATAAAATAACTAAGTAAGACCTAAAACATGCTTCTAAACACTGCATCTTTAGACCAAAGACCACAAAACTGAAAAAAGCGGAAGGAAGAATAGACAATGTTGTTTAACAAAGTTACACTGTATTGGCCCCTTCAGGAAGAAATAAAAATGTCTTTCCCTCACATTTCCTTTCTTTGAATGGCACTTAGTTTGTGGTTGCAAAGGTGTTTTTTCAGTGTTTATATGTTTACACCAGTGATGACTATTTTCCTTTCAGTGGGGTTTTATCAGTTATTATAGGTTTAAACCTAAAACCAGAGAGCCTAGGTATAATGTACCTTAGTAGCTCAATATGTGTGAGTGATGAATGATTGTCGGGGAGCGAACCTTGTAGGTGCAAACGGCTTGGCATCACTTCTGACGAATGTGTGAATACAAAGGCTACCACCCCTCTCTCTATCCGACAAAGAGGTACCCTCTCTAACAGAGGGTATGTGATGTACTATTTGTAGCATCGTCTCAGGTAGGCCTAATTATTTGGGCACTTCTAAGGTGTACCCCATATGTTCCCTAGGAGATCAGGACTTACTTAGGGGCACCATTTTGGAATCACAATTAGGGATTATACAGCCCTGACGAATGCCCCAGACCTATATAGCTCTTAGTGTGGGCAGAAACATGTTGGCAGTTTAGCAGATGGACTAGAGACATAATTTTTTCTAGAGGATCGATCACCTTATTGTATTTTTAACGTAGCTCACTAATAAAGGTGATAACCGAGGAACTGAAGGTATTTCTAAATAAACTGGATCCCATCTGATCCTGGTAGTTTTATGTAAGAACTCCCTCCTTCTGCCAAAAAGTCTTCACAGAGGTTGAGTCTGTCCTGTTAGTACCCTCTTACCAGGTTGGGGAGAGGATGTCTACGATGAAGCATGACACAATATTGTATGTGAGACATCCTCTTTTATTAAGGGTGGCCTTTTAAATAGCCCCCTTTGTTTGCTTCTCAGGGACAATTTGTGGCAATCACTCTCTCCACTTCTCTATTTAACAGCCTCTTTGAGGCCACTGGCTGCCTAATCTTTGTGTGGTGATTGTTGAGGAATGATTGGTTTACCATTGTTCACTCCCTAGATGTAAAACAAATGATCCTTGGCACTTTTTCACAACCAAAATGGAAAGGAACATGAGCTTACCCTCACCTATATTGAGTGCCCCCTCTAAAAGGGAGTTACCTACTTTTTCTGAATTAAAATGATTGTCCAACCCTGCAGATCAATCAAGTTATGTCCCATGGGTCAGGAAAGAGGTGGCGCACAGCTGCTGTGTGGCTTGCATGCGAAGAGTGTGGAAGACCTACCCTCCTCTGCTCCCCCGAGCCCCACCCTTTGGACTGCCTCATGCCCATATCTTTCATCAGACGGCAGCAACAACAAAAGAACTCTACCAAAGTGACCCTTCAGGGGACCCATAGGGCATTTTAGCACCGGCCCAACGAGGATCACCTTCCCGATGATGAAACATGACATCCCTAGGGGTGAGTGAGGGCAATAAGAAATAGTCCTGAGGATTGCCGTCTGCGTCCTCTCCACAACCTAGTTCTGTCTATCTATGTGAACAGTACCTTCTTTGTGGGACAGATCAAGAGTTTCGGAGCACGGGTACTGGACCTTTATCTGCTCCTAGTGCCCCCATTTTCCTTTTGTTTCATAAGGAAATATAATTGCCTAACAGATTAAAATATATATATATGTGCATCCAGCTCCACAGCACAAGGTGTTTGCAAAAATGCAGCTATGGTCCCTTTTCCAGTGAGACATGTACCATCTGCTTTTCCTGGAAGGCAAGAAATGAGTGTTAGGTACCGCTGTGCACCTGGGAGCCTGGTAACAACTGCAAGCGTGCAACCCTTGATGTGTCTTATCTCCGTGACAGGAGCACCAGGAGAACCTAATGAATCGCTCTCTTTTTTGCAGGATATACGTTTCAGGGAGTGCAGAAGCTCTTCTGTAGAGCTATAACATGTTTTTATGTTCTTCTTTTTCTTAGTCTTCTCGTTACTGCTGGGTTTGGCCATTTTGGATTGCCTTGGTCACTCTAAGAGTCGAAACCGGAACTCAAAGTAGATTTTTATTTTTATTTTATTTTTATTTAATGCAATTTTATATAGCGAAAACTTTGCCCGAAGGTGTCAGAGCGCTTTACATAAGAACCAGTTGCAAAACATAAGGACTTAGGATTACATGTGTTACATAAAAGATACAAACAGAAAAAAATTGCAAATGTACAAGTAGTAAAGTTACTCAAGGAAGAGATACAAATGGATATACTCTAAGAGTCACATAGGAATGGTAGAGAGTACAAAGGTCTACTGCATATACTAGTGGTTATGTTATGTTAAAAAATTTGTACCGCGCACGTACACCGAGACGGTTTCTTGGCGCTCATAACAGACATAACAAACTGAGGCAGGAAGCATTACTCGAAGGCTAACTTAAAAAGGTGAGTTTTCAGAGTTTTTCGGAACAGTTCGTAGGTTGGGCAATGGTGAAAGGAAGAAGGGAGGGAATTCCAAAAAGTGGGACCTAAAAAAGAAAACCGAAGGCCGCCGTGTTTTTTGCGGCGGATCGATGGAATGCATAGAAGATTATCAGCAGAGGATCGAAGGTTGCGGGATGGGAGGTATCGCTTGAGTTTAGAAGAGATGAACTCGGGGTGTGATTGTGAAGGGATTTGAATAAGGTGCAACCAAGTTTGAAGGAGCACCGTTTGGCCACAGGGAGCCAATGAAGGCTCTTCAGGAGGGGGGAGACATGCTGGTGTTTGGGTTGATGAAACACCAGGCGAGCAGCCTGGTTCTGGATGAGCTGGAGTTTTTGGAGCTGGTAGGCAGGGATCCCCGCGTACAGGATGTTAGAGAAGTCAACCCTGGAGATGACCAAAGCCAAGATGGTTAAAATGAGTGCCTCTCTGGTTAAGAATCTACAGATCTTACGAATCCTGCGCAGCTGGAAAAAGCAGGATGATGTTACTGCAGAGATCTGAGGTTTCATAGATAGATCCTCAGAGATGATCACTCCTAGGCTTTTCACAGTGCTGACCGGGCGAGGGGGGGATCCAAGGGAAGGGGGCCAAAAGTTGTCATCCCAAGGGTTGGTGGGACCGCCCATCAAAACAAGTTCCGTTTTAGACGGATTCAACTTGAGTTGGCTATGGGCCATCCAATCGGAGATGAGTAGCATTGTGGTTTGGATGTTAAGGCGGGAGGAGGGGGAAGTGTCCAAAGGGAAAATCAATTGCAGATCGTCTGCATAGTTGTATATAGTAGCTGGGGAGTGACGAAGGGATGCCATGAGTGGTTGCATATATAAATTAAAGAGGAGAGGGGAAAGAGCTGAGCCCTGGGGAACACCGCAGGTGAGGGGGGTGAAAGGGGCGGAGAAAGTGGAGAGATGGACAGCCTGAGAGCGGCCTTGCAAGAAGGAACGAACCCAGTCAAGGGCGACGCCGCGAACGCCGGCGTTTCTGACACGGTCGATCAAGATGGTATGATCGACCGTGTCAAAAGCCGCCGACAGATCTAACAATACAAGAGCCTGAGGGATATTATTATCGGCACCAGTTCTGAGTGTGTCCATCACTGCCGCAATCACCGTCTCTGTGGAATGTAATGGACGAAAGCCAGCCTGATGAGGGTCAAGGAAAGAGGAAGTTTCCATAAAGGTACTTAGGCACTTGGTTACATATGTCTCCAAGATCTTTCCCAGAAAAGGGAGGAGAGAGATAGGTCTATAGTTACTCATCACAAGAGGGTCTGCGCTAGGCTTCTTCAAGATGGGTAATACTATGGCCTGCTTAAAAGCCTCTGGAACAACCCCTGATGTCAAAGAGGAGTTGAGGAGGGCCAAGGCAGGGTCGGGGCAGAGCCTAAAGATTTCTTTAAAGATGTGAGGGGGGCACCAATAAAGATGTGAGGGGGGCAGCAGTCCCTGGGGGAGCCAGAGCTGACTTTATGGAGAAGACTGAAATTTAGTGATAGAAATGGGAGGGAAGGTGCAGAGTTTATGGTCATTTTCAGAAGGGAGAGGGAATGATTTGGAGGGAGAGGGTGGAGAGATGTTGTTTTTAATTGTAGAGATCTTATCCTGAAAAAAGGTATTGAGCTCATCACACAGAGCCTGGGTGGGAACAGGCGGGAGGGTAATGCGATCAGGGAGGGAGAGCTCATTAACGATTGAGAAGATGTCCTTGGCTTTTGAAGCCGACTCCAGGATTTTACGTGAAAAGTAAGAGGTCTTAGCCTCTAAAATAGAAGATTTATATTTACTTAGTAAGGAAGTAAATTCAATCTTGAGTGCAGGATCATACTTCTGGCGCCAGCGACGTTCGGCCTGGCGGAGGGCCAGTTTGTCAAGTTTCAGCTGGTCAGTGAACCATCGCTGGGCGTCATGGGGGCGCGAGATTTTAATAGTCTTTAGAGGAGCTACAGCGTCGGCAGCTGCCTTCAACCAGAGCTCAAGAGTGGAGGCTTGGTGGGAGACGGATTCAAGAGCAGGAGGAATTGAGGCTGCCAAAAGGGAATGAAGAGTAGTCATATTGGCGTTTTTCCAGTTGCGGGCCGTGATGCCAGCAGGGCGCGGAGGGCGGTGAAAACTGGGAAGGTCGACAGAGAGGGAGATAAGGTAGTGGTCTGACCAGGTACACGGGGTGATCAGTGGAGGCGAGAAGTCAAGATTGGCCACCCAGACCTGGTCAAGTATATGACCCTTACAGTGAGTGGGAGTAGAGATCAGCTGTTGATAGTTCAGACTAGTAAGGGTTTCAGTAAACAATTCTGACAGTCGGCTTTCTTGGGGATCAGAGGGCCAATAGTTAAAATCACCCAGAAAGAGAATTCTGGAGTGATTTATAAGGAGCTGGGAAAGGAGTTCCGCAACTGAAAGAGCAAAGGAAGGCATGTAGGTGGGGGATCTGTACATAAGGACACAGATAAGGGAGGTGGAAATTGAACGGAGCTGAATAACAAGGGTTTGAGAGTGGGGGATAGGAGTGCAGTCTAGGATGGAAAAGACGTGTTCTTTACGGATTATGGCTGCGACTCCACCGCCGGCTTGCCCTCCGGGCCGGTTTACATGTAAGATATAGTAGCCGTTGGGAAGAGCGGCTAGGATATCGGGTACAGAATCATCTGTCAGCCAAGTCTCCGACAGAAAGAGAATATCTGCATTGGTGTCATCTAATAGGTGGTAGATTTCAAGTTGATGTTTCACCATGGAGCGCGTATTGAGGTAAAGGATCTTAAGGGTAGCAGTGGCAGGTGTAGGAGGAGGGGAGTCAGCAGGGACGAGGGAGGGGACAGGGCCTGGCGAGGATAGGATCGCCGTGTAAGGAAAGGTGGAAATACCGCAATCCTGGGCCCTCCTAATGGCCTCAGGGGGCAGCGGAACGGAATGTTGTAGAGAGCACAGGTCCGCTGACGAGTAGCGGAGCGTTAGGGCAGGGTGAGAGGCCGCAGGGCGCGTCCGGCCGCGGACGGGCGCAGACGGGCAGGACTTTGGCTTGACTTCGGCGCGAAGTCGGCGCTCCCGCTGCGCTCGTCCGCTGCGCTTCCGCCAAGCCGCCATTTTATGTGGAGGGGGCGTTTAACCACTAGACCGCTGACCTGCGCTGAATGAGGCAGGGTGGAAGTGGAGAAAGGAGGCGGGTGAATGGCGCTCTGCAGGCGACCCTCCGCGCAAACGGCACTCAGCCGGGGCGGACCGGGGTCTAGAGCGTGAGGAGGCAGGTAAGAACACTCGCTGAACGCGATATCATGAATCACCAAGTAGTAAAATAATACTGTCACGTTTAAAAAGCACACAGCGCTAAAATGCGGTAAACCGCTTTAAAGCTATTAATCAGCTCAACATTAATCAATAAAAGGTGGCGAGTAGTCTGCACAGCCTGGGTCGCTGCGCCTGTCAATAGTGACCCGCAAGACTCAAGGATTTATGCCAAACGATCAACAACCACTAGACCGCTGACCTGCGCTGAATGAGGCAGGGCGGAAGTGGAGAAAGGAGGCAGGTGGTTAGAGGTGGTTAGAGTTATCTCTCTCTCTCTCTCTCTCTCTATATATATATATATATATATATATACACACATAGTAGATTTTCTCAGGTCAAGACCCCCCAAAAAAACAGGAGAGCAGAGTTCCATTAAGTGGGGTCGGAGGGGGGACGCAGTCACAGCACCAAGGAAGGGTGGGAGGGATACAAGGGTATGGCGAAAAGGCAAAACAGAAAAGGTAAGAAACATTTGAGGATCGTCAAGGGAGAAACAAGGGAAAAGGGTAAAGGATGAGGGAATGGACAAGATGGCGGGTCAGGGTCCAGAGAAAAGCGACCAAGAACAGCAGCAAAATGGCGGGCCGAACAAAAGAAAAAGTAAAGAGGTCCATGAGAGTCAGTGGTGGCACAGGCCGCTCCGATGAAGAGTGTTCTCTGGGGGCCTGGGGTGAGTATGTTCCGGAAGGTGCTGCGGTGTGCCAAGCAATATAGGTCGGGACTGGAGGGTAGGCATGTCCAGGGTTAAATCGCAGGACCACCGTCACTCACTGCAGGCTCCGGTTTCCAGTCATGGATTACACTGGAGCGGTTCCTTGCATGCTACTCGCCGCAATCACCACTCCTAACCGACGGAGGGGGGAGACCCGCCAGCTCAGACTCCACAGCAGCGAGGCATCTCTGCCGAACCAGCGGCCATGTTGGTAAAGGCTCCGTGGGCGCTCCCTCCAGAAACTCGGAGGGTGCAAGCAGGCCATCCGGATCGTTCCTGAGGTCCGCAATGTGTGTCACAGTGGTGGCCATTGTGATATAAAGAGAGCCCGGTCGGTACTGTGACCTTACAGTGTGCACAGTGACTGCACTTCTGGACAAATTGACATCACACCACCCCATATAGTGCTGATACCTTCACTCCTTCGATGCTCGTGACGGAACCATGCCGTTCTGAGCCATGGGTGGGCGGTGCGCATGACAGCATGGTTCCATCACGAGCCCGCCCGTGATTGGAATGTCCAGCACCAGGCTGGAATTCCTGCTGCATGCAAGGTGTTAACTAGCCCACGAAGGTCTTCCAGTAGACCATTTCATCTATCACCGTGCCGGGTAGGCAATTTTCATAAAGTGGTAGTAAGGGAATGTCTTGCTAATTGATAGCATCAACATAATGCTTTAAGTTGACACTCTGTCCCGCCTTCCCTTGCTTGTGTATTGCAAATGGTTGACAACATATTGTGTAGGATCCATATCTGTACTATACGTAAGGCAGAGGGTGTAGACAATTGTACATGCCAACAACTCACGGC
This sequence comes from Lissotriton vulgaris, assembly GCF_964263255.1. NCBI lineage: Eukaryota > Metazoa > Chordata > Amphibia > Caudata > Salamandridae > Lissotriton > Lissotriton vulgaris. The sequence goes on from NC_141685.1 coordinate 918,337,661, forward strand.
CTCGCAATGCACTGCTACTTACCCCACAATTACATCTTCGATGACATCATTCATATTATAACTGCAATATTTGCACTAGAATTAGTGATGAGAGAACTGTGCCTGGCGAGGGCATAGGTTTATTGTTACCTTAGAGCACAAGTTATAGTGTCTTTAGATAAGTGTAACTGTTGAATTTCTATGGTTTTGTGCGTGTAAAATCTGAACCGAACTATATCCCCCTATAACCTTAGGTTTTTTTATGAATTTCTAAGGTTTTTTTAAATTCTGTTTCCTAACTATAATGTCCCTGAAACTTTAGGTTTTTCAGTGTAAAGACTGCAGTTTTTTCTTTGTGAACTGATGATTGTCCTTTCTATGAAGTGGAGATCTAGCTGTGCCTAGAATAATTATCGGAATTCAAAATTAAATTTGGAAATACTGAATAAATGTAAGGACTTTGGATCTAAATCTGTTGGACTCTTTCAATATTACAAAAACTGTTGATATTACAGAGACTATTGACATTACCTATTGTGTGCTCGGGGTCGATTGTGAATGCTTTTTACTTCCCATTTGAAGGGTATACACAAGATTGAATTGGTAACCAATCTTTCCTCCCGCTGAGATTACAATTGATTTGTGTACCTTAACCTGTGACAAGAGTAGAGTGCCCATCAGTTTACCTGGTTACCAAGTGTGAAATTCTACCATCTCGTCTTGTACACCGACATTGTACCTACCCCTCTTTTAAAACCACTCCCTCTGTGCTAGTCGTTTCCTCCCTCCCTGCCCCTCTTCCACGCCACAGATTAGTAACCTCTGCTTAAAATAGTACATACTTCCTGTATCCAGAGTCATATGCATTTTGCTGAGGGCTGAGGCCAAGCGCGTGGGTTGGGAAGGGAAGCAGTGGGACTCTTCACCAGATTTGGCCAACTGTGAATATAACGCCAGATTGTGTTGTTGCTCTGTTGGAGGTGAGGTCAAAAAGTACCTCCATTTATATTCATCTCAACAAAATAGCACAGGTCATCTCAGCAACATATTTTGTTGCTTGCTTACCTTTTCTTTGGAGTGGTTTTAGACCTGTGCCCTTCTTTATCGCTATTTCCACTATCTAAATCTGTACACAAGGGCTGTCTGGTGCAGGTCCATGCCCGGTTTTCAGGATCAACGATGACTGTTCAAATAGTTCGATTTAGATTCTTTGTAGGTACATTTATTTCATTTAACTAACCAGAAAACCCGGCATGGATCTGGACTTTCTGGCTCTAGGCTGCATCTCCAAGGAAGCAAGCGACTAAGTGGAAACCCCTGCACACAAGTTATCCTGCCATAGATCAGAGCAGCTATGCGTATCTGCGATGTTGCTATGTCATTTAATTGTTCATTTACAATGATCCCAAGAGGGGTCCATGTGTAGGCCAGCTTTTGTGAGTAGTGTTAGGTATGTAGTTCCTGCGCCCTACAGAAGTAGCACAACAGTGTGAGGCCGAGTAGAAGTGCTTTGTGGGATTGCTTGTTGTGTGTCTCTATTATGGCTTTCTTATGTTCGAAGATCCAGCATGGACTAGACAAGATCTACCTTATGTCCGACACAGCAAATACTTACAGTATCTGAGCCCACATTTAATAACAATAGCCCTCTACCATCTGAGCACCGAGAAAACAGTGAAAGAGGGGTCTTTTTCTAGTGTAGCTTCTAGCTGAGAAATAAAGAATAGCCTTCCTCCATTTGGCCACTGATGTAATAACATCAAACAAAGCTGTTACTAGTTGAGACCTTGTTTACTATCACCGGAGAGGTGTTCCGCGACTTCACTACTATTGATTGAACAAGAAACAGTCTTCTCCTACGTGATATACTATTTATTGAGCCTAGAGCAGTTTACCACAACTTCATTAACAAGAAACAAACTTCCACTGAGTGAACACCTAGTTATTAAGACTAAATCGCAATTCCACAATGTGTATTATGTGTTGTTAACCGTAGTGCAGTTCTCCAATCTGTGAACTAGTTCATTAACCAGAAACATTCTTCCATAGTGTGAACTAATATTACTTTAACAAGTCTTCTGCCATGTGAACTACTAGTTATTAATTAAAACAATCTTCTGTGATGTGTACAACTACTTCTTAATGCCAGAGCAGCCTTCTACTGTGTACACTACTATTTAACCAACTAGAAGGCCGTCCACTATTAATTGTTAACAATAAACAGTCATCCACATTAGAATCTTGTACATAGTAACACTAGAACACTTTTCTCCGATATGAACTACTAATTTACGATAGTCTCCCCATTATGAACTATTTATTAGTGCTAAAACAGCTTTCCAGTGTTTCAACTATTTATTAACATTACATCAGGCTTCCACTGTGTGAACTACAGTGTATCAACACTAGAGCAGATTTCCATGAGGGGAACTAGTTTATTAACTCTAAACAGTCTTGTAACACAAACTACAACTTATTAACACTAGAAACAACCTTCAACTCTGTGAAATGTTGTTTATTACCAACACCACATTCTTCGGTTAAGCAGTTAACAGTAGAATCATGTTTTACTATGTACAATATTTAGTACGCAAGAACAGCTTTCCCTTATATGCCATGTAATTTCATAGATAAAAACAGTATTCCACTATCTATAAATACGCTTTATTAACAGTATAACAGACCCCTCTATTTAAGGTACTATTTATAAACCCTAGAACAGCTTTTCAGTAGGTACACCACTACTTTAACAATCTCCCAGTATTTCACCCCCTCTTGATTCATAACAAAACTCTCTAAATAACACTTGCCTCCTTTTGTACCTACAAAAGCGTCGTCTTGAAGTGGTCTACCTGTGTCAAGATTTTAGTTCTGTCATAGAGACAGTTTTAGCAGTTGCCAACATTCATACAAATATATGTGTGTGTGTATATATATATATATATATATATATATCATCCATTGTTCTGTTCAAGAGGGTGAACAACCTTTACAACGCACTACCATTACGACACAACCATTACAACGCAAACCATTACAACGCATTGCGCTGGGGGCGCTCTAGGATAGGGAATAGATTTAATTTACTATCCAACACCTTCCCTACTATCCACGGGGACTGGAGTTGGAATAGTAAATTAAACTATTCACTATCCAGCACCCCAAAGCGCTATGCGTTGTAGTGGTATGCGTTGTAAAAACTGCATTGTAACGGCATGCGTGGTAAAAGCATGCGTTGTAATGACATACATCCTTCTTTTACTACGAATGATAGCATCTTGCTGTGCACATCTTCCTAAAGAATAGGTCACTTATGTGTCAGAGATAGTTTTGCCAATTTCTTACATGCTTTTTTTGGGGGGGATGGGAGAAATGTTACTTATTTGCCTGCAAACATATTTAGGCATGGTATATTTACTTATTTGTTTTCGGCTTAACATACCTATTGTACAAGCCTGCAAGAAGAAGTAAAAACTATCAGGCTTGCCTATGCAGGACCTGTTGCTGCTGTCAATTCCTGTTAACTGGTTTGCTTACCAGAGACATTTTAAGGCATGGGCAAAGTGGGCTCTGGCCCAGGGCCCCAACCTTTCAGGGGGGGGCTGATAGAGCCTGCTCTGTTCTGCAGAGAGTTTTGACCTGATAAACTTGAATAATCCTTTAACAGATTGTTCTAAATACTATTTTCCTTTAATTTATTTTTAATGTGGGTGTTGTGTGGGAGTCTATCACAAACATTTTGCAGAGAAATGTTGTGTTTAACTCATCATCTATAAAAACATTTCTTTTAGATCAAAACAGGACTTCACATATGAGAAATAGGAGGGTGCCAGTGAGATTATTTGCACTAATAGTACATGTCACAATCCCTGAATATTAGTGTAAACACATGTAAAATTTGGATGAGTGCACTGTTAGTAACCTGGCCAAAGAGTGCATGAAAGAGCTGAAATTGGAACATAAATTCAAAGCTATTCAGAGCAGGGGCCTCCAAAACCCTTAAGATGTCCGTGTTGCTTATGTCTAATTGAGAAGTACCATCAAGCACCAAAGTCGAAGACTAATTCTTAGAGAGTTTGAGCAAACATCACTGCTCCTTTTTTAGGTCTCAGCTGTCGAAAGCAGCGCATGCGCTGCTCTCGGCATTCAAGAGCTCCTTGGAATCAATACAGATTCCGAAGCTCTCGGAGATGGAGTTGAAGCCACACCCATCTTTTTAAATGGCCAGCGTCATACTAAATGCAAAATGCTGGCTTCTGATTGTATTGGAGGCTTCTTTGTTGCCGCCTTGTCTCCTTTCGGGCAAAGGCACCGGGATTTGATCTTTTCCCGGTGGCGTGACACACTCTCCCTCATTAGGTGGGGCACACTTTTTTTCCCACATTCGGCTTTGGCAAAGGCAGCCGCGTGTTTATTTTCCCATCGCGCTTTCACTGAATCGCGCTTGTTTGCTGACCATCCATGCTGCTCCCAAGAAAAGAGGTACATTCTGCTCTCGAGAAAAGAGGTAATCAGCCGCATGTTTATTTTCCCATCACGCTTTCACAAAGTGAAAGCGTGATGGGAAAATAAACATACGGCTGCCTTTGCGATATCCTCACATTCGGCTTTGGCAAAGGCAGCTGCGTGTTTATTTTCCATAGCGCTTTCACTTAAAGTGGAAGCGCGATGAAAAATAAACAACGGCTGCCTGTCGAGTAAAGGGTGTAGTCGGAGCCCTGGGTTACTGTTAGTGTCTTATCACGTTCGGCGCATTCCACAAACATGCTCTTCAGGGGCCGGCACGCCACATAGAAATGAGTTTGAACGGAGAAGCTCCAATTGCTTCCAGCATTTTGTCCAGGTGTGTAGGAACGTCTTTGTTGCATATAATATCGAAAATGCTTCAGTTCTGAAGTAAGGAGACTGAAAGAACTTTCACTATTCTATTTTGGAAGTTCCATCAAAGGCAGTGAAATGTGGTACTGCTGCTGAGTTAAGATGTGTATTTTTTCTCACCCTGAGGCCTAGGACAAACACGGAGAGCCCGATAGGGACCCTCTCAGCACCTGCTTGTTAGAACTACCTGTGCTGAGCACCTGCAGGACCCGGTTTACTTAAAGCCCTGACTCTAAATAGGAACGTACGTTTCACGCCTGCCTGTGTGCATCTAAAGCTTGGGCCTGGGAATCCTCGTGCAGTTTAAGAGCGTGGAGTTTGAATAAATATGCATTTGTAGTTTAAAGATATATTTTTTAACCTCCATAGGAAATTCAATTCTGATATATATGTCTAAAGTAAACAATTTCGAGATACAGGTTTAAACCATAAAATTGTATGACATATATGGGAGGGTGGGAGGGGCGAGTGAGTGCTGTTTTTTTCTTTTTGAATTAAATTTTCAAGCTACCTTTGTGTGGCTTGCTTCACGCAGCGTTCCAACCGCAGTTCATCAAACAGAAATATATAATTTAGACAGATTACTTGTAAATACGTCTTAACCAATATGTTATATGATCTGAAATTGCATTCAACAAATATTTGCTGGGATGCCCAATATTGACAACGTTTTTTCAGAACAGTGTTTGGGATGCAGACTTGGGTCTATTACCATTGATAAGAGGCTGTCTTGTGAGCTACATGTTAAAATGACTCTAGAAACGTGTCCAAACAAGAAGGAAATATTGACTGGCCTTTAATCACCCCGTTTGAGATCGTCCCTGGTCACTCAGCCATGCCCTTGTGTCAGCCATGCCCTTGTGTCAGCCATGCCCTTGTGTCATTCATGTCCTCGTGTCAGCCATGCCCTCGTGTCAGCCATGCCCTCGTGTCAGCCATGCCATGCCTTTAGAGCGCTAGCCTGCGCCTGTGGCCAGTAAGGAACTGTAATCTTTGTCTGCATTGGGGGATCGAAGGGGGCAGGTAATTGAGGCAGAATTGCACAGTGTAACATTTCAGAAGTTAGAGGGTCTGTCGCAATGTAAACTTTTCAAAATATGTAACAGCATTACATTTTAATACGGTTTCTATTTGTTTCATGGGAGGTTTGCATTAAAAGAGTAAAAACATAGGCCCTGGAACATTTGCATCACAATCATTATGTATATAATTGCTGAATCTCTTTCTCTGTCTGACCATCACCCAGGCACTCATCCTCATCATCTGTTTTTTTAAACCTCTCCTGTAGTCAGTCTCATTCTGACATGCACTATCTGTTCCCCCTCTCTGTTTCACTCATTCTCTCTCTCTCTTCCTCTATCTCTCTCTCTCAAGCACATACACAATTCCTTGCTCTTTCTGTCTCTCTCTCGCTTCTCTTTCTCTATCACCCTTTGTCCTTCCTCTGGGTATCATTATTTATATTCTATTGCTATCCTCTCAAACTAACTAATTGACTTTTTCACATGCTTATTTCTACACCCTACACACACCCTCTTACCTCCATGTTTAATTCTCTTTCTCTAACTTTAATGCTTCTATATATATTATACTGATTTCTGACAACGTCCACACAGTTTCTAATGAGGTCCATTACCATAAGTGCAGACAGACATCGGAATCTGGTGTCTGTGGATTCTTCACTAGTGTCCGTCCACTGCTCCTGTTGTAGTTCAGATACTATTTCCCAAACTACACACTCCTGTTGTTGATGTTCACGCCCCATAACAAAAAAAGGCTATAGAAGTTTAAAAAAAAGCATTGAAAACGCAATAGGTCTCGCCTTTGATTAGGTTAAAGCCATTTGCTTTGCTAATGGTATTGTACTGTAAAGCAAATGGCTTTAACTTAATAGAAGGCGAGACCTATTGCATTTTAAATGCTTGTTTACCATAGCAGATGAAGATTAACAAAGTGGAGCAAATATGCCAGTTTTGGGTAAGTGACATATGCAGGATCATGTGCCTCCTTCCCACCGCTCTTCCCACCCCCCTCCCCCCGACTGGGCATCTACTCTCTCAGTCTTTCCTTGTGTTCTCGTGAGAATGTGGTAAGTTTTGAAACATGGTGGGTCCATGGTAAGGTAGTGATGTGGCCAGAGCTGGTGGGTTTGGTGAGATATGTGCCATTGGTGTCCATTGTGGACCTGTTCCAAGCGGGCATTGCCATCGTGATCCTCACCCAATTGTCTGGCACTCACCTTTCTTTTCTTCATTCCTCTCCTCCGCAGTTCAAGAGAATGCTGAACCGTGAACTAACTCACCTCTCGGAAATGAGCCGCTCTGGGAACCAGGTCTCTGAATATATTTCCAACACGTTTTTAGGTGAGTGTACATAAACACAGAGCACATTCCAGAGGAGCAATCTCCTCTCTCTTGGTTACATGTGTATGTCATGTTACACGCTTTTTTAAATAATGCAGTGTTTGTCAAATCCTCGGCCTCTTGGTGCTTTACGTTCTTGTGGACGGACTGATATCTGTGGCAGTGGATTTACCCCATGAAGGCTGCCCATGGGAGGGGCGACTGTCAGTTTTCCTGTGGTTTGTAGAGTGAGGTTTTCACTACACTGAGTGTTTCACTGAATGAGGCAGATATTGCGTCCTTCTATCCTCACACTTGATGAAATATACTCACACGTGGCAAAAATAATTGACTGATACCAGCCTCCGATGAATGGATAGTGTTGCAAGTCATGGCGTAGTTAGAAGAAAGTGTATGGTGGCCATTTAAAGTGTCGATGTACGGCTGGTGGAAGAAAGGGTAATGAAAAAATTGGGATATGTGCATATTACCAAAGATAATGTGGATGGATGGACATAGACACATATATAGCTAAATAGACAGATGTGTAGGTAGATAATGAGATAGACAGAAATGATTTACACTCCTACCGTTCTTGTGTCAGGCATTCAGGTGCAAGAGACAGAGGTTAGTGACCACCTCTCACCATGTCAGTTTCAACATTGTTTCCAGTCTAATACTAATAATTGGTGCCAGGGATGGTAGTCAAATGAGGTGTATGGATTCACAGCAAAACTACTATACCCATAAGGAACGAAGTGGTCACACAAATGCCTAAGGCTGGAAACAATGTCCTTGATGGCGTGGAGTGCCGCCGCCGCCGCCGCTTGAAGCAGAGCCTTGCTCGCAGATTGTGGTCAACCTGCAGAGAACCATGAACCCGTTCTGGTGGTAAATGAATTTCAGGACCTTATTTTACTTTTGGATTGCTTTAGAAATTGCTGCTGTCACTGTGAACAAAGGCGTCTCCGAGCCCAAGGGGATTTAAACCCCCTTGGGCTCCGAGAGGCCTTTGTTTTAAGTAATTAGAACATTCTGCCTTTTAGGGGTGGAATGTTCTTGGAGCCCTCCTAGCAGGCTTTACCGGCCATAAAAAGCCTGCTCCCCTGTTAAAGGCCCTCGCCTTAACGCTGGAGCGGGCCTTTAATGGCCGGTAGAGCCTGCTAGGCCGGGCTCTAAGGCCATAATAGAAGGGCTGTGTTACATCATAAGTACCTACAAAATAAACTTTGCAAACAGACATCTTGTTGCTATCTAAGATCGAACGGAATGACCCTATTGTCGGTCCCACGTATCTGGCGGACACGCTTGGGCGGTAGAGCCTTCTCTTATGTGGCTCCCAAATATTGGAATTCCCTACCGGAAGCCTTGCGCTAGTCCCCATCTTACCTTGCTTTTAGGAAACACTTGAAAGCCTTCTTATACTAACTTCTTTTTCTTGTCGCGACATCCGACTCCTTCCTTCTTTTAGGTATCTGTCTTGTTAGCGCAGAGATGCCCCCGGGTGAGTCATGCGCTTTATAAATAACCAATAACATAACATAACATCAAACGTCACAATAGGGCATTTCAGTACTACAGTAAGGATGGTTGTCTGGCAGTATGGCTCTGAGATCACAGTAGGCCTGATGGCATCATCTTAGGCCCCCATTATATCCCACTAGAATCTACTGACGTCACAGTAGGACTAGGCAGCATCTCAGTAGGGATTGGTCTCTGTCACTAGGGCTAGATGAAATCACAGGAGGACTCAGTGGCATCAGTGTAGGGGCCGGGGACAGCGCGCGCTTTGGGCTCACCTGAGTTATCCACACGCCTCTCTCTTGGGCAGAAATCCTGCTAATGTTCTCTTTTTGAGCGTGCGAATTCCTCGCCAACAAACAAACACCCTAGAATCGTGAAAAGCAAATCATGTGGATCTTAGACCTGTTCAGAGAGCACAGAAAAGACCAGAATGTTCCGAACGTGGCTGCAGCGCAAGGCGAATATGTGACTGAGCAGAGGACGTGCGCCTCCAACGCGCGCGCGCGCTTCCTGAGGGGGACACCGGAATGCTGGCCCCGGGGAAACAGCAGCCGCCCGCAGGTACCGCGAGATCCCTGGTGACGTCAGCAGAAAGAGAAGCGTGGGCCAAAAAACACGGCAGCAGTTCAGAGACGGATGGACAACTCGGTCCCCTAGCTTGCTTTCTCAAGCATTCCGGTCTGCTCTCACACGGACCCCAGCCTTCCCTTTCAGGAACCATACCCAGGGCCACTGGAATTATGCGGCAGGTCTGGACCAAATTACACTGGAGGTTAGACCTTATTACGCAGCAAGAAAAGGCAAATTAAGATGCAAAATTAGGCACATGTTGTCATTGCTTTACTTATTTTTTTTGTTATTTTTACTCCTGTTAGTACTGCATGGGCAAACGTTTCATCCCATTAGTACCGGTTTAACACCCAAACCCATCAATACGTAACTAAAATGTGACCAGTCAACCTTTGCGTAGGTTCTTCCCCTGCACAGCAATATGAGCTGCCCCTTTATTAGTATCTTTTGATCTATTTAGCCTTGAAAAAAATGTTGGTACAGTCTGCAGATAACGTAGCAAATAGTGGATTCTGTGGTAACTGGGCGAAATCCATAAATAAAGTGACTGCATGGCATAATTCCGGAGGCTCTGCCAATGCGTTCTTATTGAGTACTCAGCTGTGCTCTCAGACTTTAAGGCCAGGTCTCTGCGCGCTTGGATCTACAGTCGCAAGCACTCTGATCCGCTCACTGAAGCCTACTCTTCTAAACACCCTGGCATGCCATCCTCTCTAAAGCACCCAGGCCTGCCCTCCCAAACATCTTTGATTGTCTTCAAAGCAGTCTAGCCTTCTCCTTGTATTGTCAAATATTCCCACTCGGACACCAGTATTGACTCTCTCAAGAGCTCAGACTTGTTCTGTTGAGCGCTCCCGACAGCTCTTGCAAGTATTTGGGTGTGTGTTTTTAAGCACCATTTCCCAGGCTTTGTCAGGTTCATTGTGAAGCTTTCAGGCCTGCTCTGTGTTAAAACACCCAGGTCTGCTCCTTCAGGCACTAAATTCTGCTTTCTCAAGCGCTCACAAGCACACAGCCCCCCTTTCAGGCACTCATGTTCTCCCAGGCACTCACTTTCGCTCCCTCTGTCATTCCCTTTTAAGCACCAGCCACTCACTGCCTTCTCATTCAGCACTCACACCTGTTCTCTCAGGTCTTCAGGTGTGCACTTAAGTTCGAGGGCCTGAGCTTCTTTGCGCCCAGGTCCATTGTCTCAGTCACTCAAGTGTGCTCTCTCACGTACTCTGGCCATGGCTCTCGCAAGCTTTCCAGTCGTATATTTGGAAGCACTCTCGCCTTTTCCTTCTATAATCAAGTGTTCCCTGCCAGAGACCAAATGTGATCTCTCAAGCTCGCGGTTCAGCCGTCTCAAGCACTGAGGTCGGTCTTTACAAGCACTGAAATCTGTTTTCTCCACCACTCAAGCCTGCTCTCTCAAGAATTGGAACAGTTCCCTGAAGCTCATTCCTCTGCTTTCTGAAGCGCTCAGGTAAATTCTTTCGAGCACTCACACCTGCTCTCTTAAACTCTAATCCCTGCTCCTTGACGTTCTCAGACCTGCTCTCTTGAGTCCGTAACCCCGGCTCGCTAAAACATTAGGGTCTTTCCTTTCAGCACCACTGAATTTACACTGAGTGCCCAGGGTTATTCTCTCATGTGCACCGGTGTACTCTGAAGCTTGCAGGCCTGGTCTCTCAAGCACCCAGGCCCGTTCTTTCAAACTCTGAGGTCAGCTCTCTCAAGCACTCAGACCTGCTGTTCCAAGCACCTGGATCTGCTCTCAAAACTCATATCAGTCCTTCCAAGTATTAACATCTGCTCTCTCAAGCCTTCTCTCTTAAGCACTCCGTCGAGCTCTCTCAAGCACTCAGATGTGTTTTGTTCGCTCCGACTCTCAGATAAGCTAAGCTAGCAAACGCTCAGACTTTCTCTCAAAGTCTGAGGCCTCCCCTGGAAATGAGTCAACGGCTTTCTCAACACCCAGAATCACTCACCTCGGTTGCAGGGATTACTAAAACAAGGGAAATATTTTCTGTACTTGACCGCCATCTAGTGGAGTTTGCAGTTTCATGCATCATTTCTTTTCATTTGCCTTCCGGTGTGGAATCTTCCATTCACATCGACGGATGTGTTTTAACAAACTATTGTATTGCATTGTAGCATTTATTTAGTTCTCACTACTCATACGTGGGGCACTGAAGCGCTTGTCTATATGGGTATCCTGCTACAACGTGTGTAGTTGGAAGGGTGTTGTCTTTGTTTTTATCCCATGTGAAAAATGTTTTCATGTCGTGCCTGGGGGCCACGCACGTGGTCTTTACTGTGCATGGAGCTCAACGCTTAGCAGTGTGATGGGTGCAAAAGTGCGAGAGAGGCGCACCTTTATGGTTTCCAGTAAGCTGGCAGCTTTGATCAGCTCTGTAGTAGGCTTGGGTGGATTTCACCGCGCTCCGTGGAGTTCTGCAAGCGGGGCAGTCTGTTAAGTCATGCTGCTCGCACTGATTTTTAGCACCAGGATTCTGTCCCATGCTTTAAAATCAGTGCGAACAATACTGTGCGTCGCTCCAGAGGGCACTGCTGCTCGAGTATACACATTCTACTGTAGCAGCAGCTTCCTCAATGTGAGAGGCAGATTTCTCAATGCAAGCAGTCGTGACCTGCTACGACCGCCCTCATTGGGTGGAGTTCTAGCACATGATTTTTTCTCCGTGGAACTCTGTATTGAGATAATCCCCCACTGTAGTGAAGAGACCTCCACTGCATATCAAACTAAAAACCCTTGCTTTGTTCTCTAGCAATCAAATGATATGACACTGTCTCTGTCAATACTAATGCCTACCCCCTCTAGGCTGACCCCTAACACCGCACCCCCAACCATTTGTTGATGGTAATATTTGACCTTTCAACATGCCATCCATTAGGGGTAATTCACCCATGCAGTTATGGTCAAAGTGCATTAGTAAGTATGAGCCGCGCGGCACCTTTGGCGCGTGATCTACACCTTTTGAGAAGTAATCGTTTACTTCTCCGGGGTTTACTATCTAACTTTTGCACCCCATGTACTAATGATTCGCCCCCCTGTGAACCATCTCCACTATACAATGTTGAGTTTAAACTAAAATGCCCTTGTACCAACGCGTCACCTATGGACTATAGAATTGTCCTATTGACAAACTGCGAGCCAATGGGCGCCCGGTGCAATGTGCTTCACTTTCCAGCCTAATAAAGTTAGCGCGTCTTGTATCTGACGTCCACTTTCTGGGAAAGTGAACTATCGCTCTAGTCTTTGAGCGTGTCGGTACCATGTGACCTCTGTTTCCTCGGCAACGCCAATTTCCATTAAAAGCTGGGCTCACAGGTCCACCCCTTCCTTGACGCAGGCCCCATGTGACCTTTGCCGTCATGATACTGTTTCATCCCGATTGGCTGAAGCTACGGCACTCTGCCCACCATCAACGCGACCCGCCCCATGGATACGAGCCGCTCCACTCTCAGAATCACTTTTAACACCTTAGCTGCGTGTAAACATTTCTCCCCAGTGCTGCGCTGTCCATTAGAACTAGTGCTGAATGGACGTTCAATGGTCGTGCGCAGCACTGGGGAGGTAGCGCTGCTGACGACCATTGGCCGTCAGCAGCACTTAAGGGGCTAAAGAAGCCCCGCTCCTGATCGTCGGGGTCCGGTCTGAGGGTATCGCAGGTATACAGAGGGTGCCTAGCGTCAAGGGCGTAAGTAAATGCTTGGATTGTGATGGATCACATACTGGCAGCACTTCGCTAAGCTAAGTACCGTTTTTGTCTATTTCCTGACTCGATTATGTCTTTTCTTCATTTACCAAGGGTGTGCCAATTACGCTACCACCCCCCCTCCCGTAACCCATGGTGTACCCTGAACACACCATATAAGTGAGACATTTTAACTTACTTTACCAGTGACAGGACCACAGACCATTTGGCCCATTGATCCTGAATAGGAACACAAGCTTCCTTTTTAACCCACAACCACCATAATTTTACTATCTTCACGTGTAGCTCACCACACTTCCCAGTGACTAGTGGTTAGCTGCCCAGGGAATGAGGTTGTTGTTAATGATACTGTTATAGCACCACCATTGTCCACCCACAAAGAATGGAGCACCATGGATTTACTTATGTGAATAAGACCGACCACTAATTGTTTGTCTTGTCCTATATGTATGTCTATGTCCCTTTATTCCCACAGGTGCAGAAACCTAACCTTGTAAGCCTCCTAAACCAGGAGTAACTGTGAAGATAATTCTCTTCTTTTTTGCACTCTTTTTCACTTTTCACGTCCCTAGGTCAGGGTGGGCCTTAGCGTGCCCATACCGCCAGGGTTTAGTACACTTTTTTAGTCCTGATGAATGCCTGGTAACTTTACACCGTTTCAAAGGCAGAAACATGTTGACTGACAAATAACTAACTTGGGAAATAACCACACAATTAATTGTGGACTACTTTCCTACATCTAATTTTAAATATATGTCCTAGTGATCTGATGATAAATATTTTTGGGATATACTGATGACATTTTTTTATCCCCTCACTACAAAATAATCTACTTTCACTGCACGCCCGAGCTCACAAAACCTGCTCCGCAGTAGATCTGGCGTCGAAGCACACTAAAGAGGCACCCGGTCTCTTTAGTGGGGCCCAATGATGAAGCATGTCACCACTAGGTGGTGAGTGAGGGCTTTCTTAACCGACCTAAGCGAGGCCAGTTTTTTGTTCTTCTGCTCCTGTTTGTGGTCTTTCAAACACCAGAGGACACTCTTTTCTTGTTTAAATAGACTTAACCGGGGAATAAGAGTGTTCCAAACTCTCCCTATCTCTCTTTTTGTTGATATGTAAGGCAGTTGTTATGCAGACTGCTTGAACTACAACCTGCAGTACAATTGCTGAATGTTATGGTATTGGTATTGGTATTAGTATTAGGTGGGCCAGAATTGTTATATATGAATTTACATTAGTATAGAATACCCAGATTAGACACAGGTCAGTCCTTGATTACTCAGCCAGACATAGAAAGTTGTGTGATTGTCTGGGTGCTGTAGATTGTACTCAGAGTGATTATTGTTCTACCCCCCCCCTCCATCTCATGGTTATGGGACGTTGTATTTATCTTAGCCATGTTTGTATGTCTCTTCTGTATACTAAGTGCTTTTGTATGCTTGAAATCTAGGGTGATTGTGAGTTCCAATGTTCGGAGGTTTGTACTGCGAAAGCGGTGCCTTCTATAGATTTCTTGTAGTAAGGCGGTAAGACAGTCTTTGGTACAGGCCTGGAGCGCAGTGCCTTGTTTTGTTTGCAGCTCTTGAATTTTATTTGTAGGTATAGTGTTCCTTTTCCGTAAGAGGTGCAGTGGGCAGTCAGTACAAAGTGCCTTGAAAAACTCTCGTCTACCTACAGAAAGCCAGTGGAGTGCTAGCAGGTGGTGTGTTGTGTGTTCTCTGGGTTGGATGTTTTTGGCAGCAAAACAATACAGCACATGGTTCTTGCACAACAATGTGATAAATTAATTATTTACTTTGGCAGAAGGTTAGATTCTTTACCCCAAGCACGAGGACCTTGTCTCTCAGTTACAAACTCAGCTTCTTAGACCCCCTCCGGGTCCAGCCCTGCCTCTTCTGCCATTTCAAATCCGGTATTATTAATCCGCCATGTTTAGCCCTCATAAAAACTCATTTACTCCACAGAGGAATCCTGGTCGGCAACTTTCTTCATATACATTTTGCATTTTCAGACATGGCACAGGTTCCTCAACCTAGGTGGCTAAAGACACACAAGGACAGCTTGCCGATTGCTCATGTTTTGAGATCAGTGCAAACATGTCACCTACACAAACAAGCACTTGGTTGACAGAATGAAAGAAACCTGACCTCTGTGTTCATAAATGTGAACCGCGTTGGAGCCTCAACAAAACAAGAACTTATTATTGATCTAGCAGTGGACTAAAAGAGTAGGGATCAGAAAAGTTGGTAACTTTTTCCACATAGATTCTTCAATGAAGTTTCCTTCAAAGCTACAAAAGTTCATAAAAGTTTAAATTGCAAGAAAAAAACTCAAAGTATGTTTTCCTACTAAAATCTTATATTTTTGAACCACACGAAAGGCAACACAGTTGACTAGTAGAAACTGCATAGGAATACAATCTTTGGCTCGAAGATCAGGTTTTTACAGTCAAATACCTGAGTTTACAAATTACTCTAAACTTCAGAAAACACCACAGCACTCAGTAAAAGTCCATACTCAATTTAAAGATTATAGATCAAAGATTTGCAGTTCCATTGCAGTTTTCAATGTTATTGAAGACAAAGAGAGGTTCTGTGATCATCTGTGTATTCAGTTTGATACAACCAGTCTTGATCATATACAACAGCCGACCTATGTTCGTCACAAGGTGATTTTTTCAAGGCTGTAAAAACATTCGAACTGCATCAGTATCAAAGGTACATGTAAATTCTTAGAGAGTTTACACGTGAAAGTGCAAGAAAAAGGGTAACGAGAAACAGACAAACTAAGTGCAAAAAGTTCACTAGATCAATGTTATATAAGTATCAATCAATCAATCAGGGGTTTATAAAGGGTGATACTCACCTGTGAGGGTCTCAAGGCGTTAGGGGTGGGTGCAGCTCCAGTTCAGTCGAAAAGCCAGGTCTTGATTCCTGAAGGATTGGAGGGTGGGGAAGCGTCTGATGTCGACAGGGAGCTCTTCCAGGCTTTTGCTGCTATGTTGGAGAAAGCTCTTCCGCCTGCTCTGGTTCAGCGGATGCGGGGGGTTTCAGCTAGGGCAAGGTTGGCGGAGCGGAGGTTCCTCTTGGATACGTGGAAGGAGATTCTCTCGTTGAGGTATTTGGGTCTGATGTTGTGTAGGGATTTGTAGGTGTGGGAGAGCAGTTTGAAGGTTACTCTCTTCGAGACAGGGAGCCAGCGGAGGTCGAGCAGGTGTTGGGTCATGTGTTCGTGCCGCGGGGTACCGAGGACGAGTCTGGCTGCGGCGTTCTGGATGGTTTGGAGCCTGCGGAGGAGAGTTCTGTTGATTCCGGCATAGAGGGTGTTGCCGTAGTCCAGTCAGATGGTTATGAGAAAGTGGATGATGGTTGTTCTGCAGTCGGAGGGGGGGGGGTTCATTTGAAGGTCTTGCGGAGGATCCGGAGACAGTTGAAACAAGTGGAGGTGACAAAGTTAATCTGGCGGGTCATGGTGAGGGAGGAGTCGAGGATGATGCAGAGGTTCCGTGCATGATCAGTCGGGGTGGGCAGGCTCTTGAGGGCAGAGGGCCACCAGGTGTTGTCCCAGGTGGAGGTGGAGGGTCTGAGGATGAGGACCTAGGTCTTCTCTGAGTTGAGCTTCAAGCAGCTGCTCTTCATCCAGGCTGCGACGTCCCTCATTCCTTGCTGGAAGCAGAGTTTGGTTTCTTCGGGGTTCTTGGTGAGAGAGAGGATGAACTGGGTATTGTCGGCGTATGATTCTATGCTGAGCTCGTGCTGTCTGACGATGGCGGCGAGGGGGGCCATAAAGATGTTGAAAAGCGTGGGGCTGAGTGATGATCCTTGGGGTACTCCGCAGTTGATCTCTGTGGGTTCAGAGAGGAACGGGTGGAGTCTGATCCTCTGGGTTCTGCTGGAGAGAAAGGAACCGATCCAGGAGAGGGTGGTTCCGTGTATTCCAGCATTGCGCAGTCTGGCAGCGAGGGTGTGATGAGAGACGTTGTCAAAAGCTACAGAGAGGTCTAGTAGGATGAGGGCCGCTTTGTGTCCCTGGTCAAGTAACACGCAGATGTCATCGGTGGCCGCGAGGAGGGTGGTCTCGGTGCTGTGGTTGCTGCGGAAGCCAGACAGGGATGCATCTATGACGGAGTTCTCTATGATGAAGGATGTCAGCTGGCCATTTACGAGTCTTTCTGTGACTTTGGCTTCAAAGGGGAGGAGAGAGATGGGCCGGTAGTTTTTCAGGTCTGTTGGGTCGGCCGTGGGCTTCCTAAGGAGGGGTTTGACGTCTGCTCGCTTCCAGCCGTCTGGGAAGCGCCGGACTTGAAGGAGGCGTTGATGGTACGTCCTAGTTCAGGGGTGATGGTGACGGCAGCCCTGGGGTAGATGTGCAGTGGGCAGGGGTCCATGGGGGCTCCTGAGTGGGTGTTCCTCATGGTCATGGTGGTGAGTTCGATGGTGGCAGGATTCCAAGTTCTGATGGTTAGTTCTTTGTTGGTGGTGGTGGTGAGGGGGGTAGTGTCCGGAGTCTGCTCGCTGAAGTTGTCGTAGAGTGCCTTGATTTTTGAGTGGAAATAGGAGCTGAGCTTGTGGCATAGCTCCTGGGTTGGTGTGACGTCCGTGGCTTTGTTGGAGGGTTTAGTGAGTTGCTGTAAGATTTTGAAGAGTTCTTTGGTTGCATTGGTGTTGATTTTGTTCTTGATGAAAGTCTGTTTGGTGTCTCTTATGCGCTGGTGGTATTCCTTCAGGGCACTAGGACAGCCGAGTAGGTCTTCCGTGGATTTCCGGTTTCGCCAGATTTTCTCAAGGAGTCTGCAGGAGTGCCTGCCTTCTTGCAGTTCGGTGGTGAACCAGGCTGCTTTCAGTGGACGTGGTTTGCCGGGGTGGCGTAGGGGTACCAGCTTGTCGGCGCAGCTGGAGATCCAGCGGTGAAATTCCTTGGCTGCAGAGTTGGCGTCGGTAGTGGTGCCTGGGTTGGCGTCGGTCGTGGTGCCTGGTGGGCCTGGTAGGCCAATTTACATTTGGAGGAGGGTGATGTTAAGGTGCTCCTCTGTGATCTTACTCCAGTTCCTTTGAGGCAGCCCCGGGGGAGGGGGGTTTGTTTGGTGCGCTAGGAGCGTTGAAGGTTCAATGAATCTAGTGGGGGTCTGTCCAGAGGGGCTGTGAGGTGTGGCTGAAATGGATGTACGCCCCTCCTGCGAAGATGGGGTCGAGGGTGTGTCCTGCCCTGTGCGTGGGGGTGGTAACGAGCTGCTTTAGTCCGAGGTTGGGGAGGTTGTTTAGGAGGGAGAAGGAGTCTGGGTCACTGCGGTTGTCCAGGTGGAAGCTCAGGTCTCTGAGTAGGATGTAGTCCATCGAGGCGATGGCTTGGGGGGGTGACCAGGTCAGCGATGGTGGTTGTGGCCTAGGAGCGTGGTCCGGTGGGTCTGGAGTCGAAAGTTCCATGTAGCGTGGTTCTGCGGTTGATCTGGATCTGGAAGTGTAGGTGTTCTGTGCTGGAGTGGGGGTCACTTGGGTTGGAGGTGGAGAGTCGAAGGGAGGTCTCGTGTTGCATGGCGAGTCCCCCTCCAGGGCGGTCCCTTCTCTTGATCTTGTATCCGTCGGGGATGGTGGTGGCGATATCTGGGCCGGTGGTGACGTTAGTTCAGGTCTCAGTGAGGAAGGCGACGTTGGGTGAGAGGGTGTCGAGCAGGTACCAGATCTCAACGGCGTGTTTGTGTGGGGAACGTACATTGAGGAGGATGCATGTCAGGGCTTTGGTGGTGCTGGCGTCCGCCGAGTCTTTCGCGGTCGCGGTGTCAGATCTGTCTGTCCTCCCGATCGGTTTGATACTCAGAAGGGTCCACCCCTTGATATACCCTAGCCTTGATAGCTGTAATGGGCAAGGTCAAAGGGAGGATCAAGTGAGGAAAGGAAAGGAAAGGAACAGCAGGGAGGGAGATCTGAAACGATAACAACAATAGTAAATACCGTCTCGTGTTCTCTTTCTAACATAACTAGTACAAAGCAAATGAAACCAATGCACATTCCAAATACCTGTAACAAATAAATAGGACACGTTTGATTTGAGAACCTACTATCTAGTACGTGCTGAGCGGGATTAGTACCAGTTGCTCTGTTAAGGCTGTAGTGAGGGAAACATAGAAAAAAACAATCATTGTACACATGACACAAGTACACAAAAGCTACGGAAGGTGTATACCACCTCTTACTATGCACAAGAAAGTGTGTATCCTGAACCTACTCTTTCTTAGACTCCACTATACTTCACAAGGATAGAGCGTAGTCCCATACCACTCAGTGTACCCCTGTTAAATAGAGCCCGGAAAGACAAGTAGAAAATAAAGTCTTACTTCAGCAAAACAAACTGATATTATATAAATATGTCAGGTTATCAAATAGTTCTTTGATTCAGCCATTGGAAGGTTACGTCACCAACATTTCCAAGTTGAGATAAACATAAAAAGAATACTTAGTCAGTAGCGCTTGGAGCAAAAGGAAGAATAATTGAGCCAAGTTTGTATAGTCCTGTGCAAGAGCCTTGAATCCCCGTGTGACCATAAGGAAGTCACTGCTAAGGTGCAGAACGCTTGTATCCTGCCGGCGGGGAAAGCCGGTTTGAATTAATCAAACCACAGAGAGTCCGCACTCTGCATGAGCCAGGAGAGGCTCCCCAACAGAGTGAGGCCCAAAAAAATCCGGAATGAAGGTACGGGCACAGAACTATGGGTAGTTGGTGCACAGCACCCTTACCATACCGCTATGATTCCAGGAAACTCCGAAACAGCAAGGACGAAGAATTTCCAACCCTCTTGCGGTTGCCGCCACTTCCTATATGGGCGCTTCCTCGCGGCGTCATACGTCCGGTCTCTGAGCTCCCTGGGAACTGTAGTTCGCGGTTGCGCTTCCGCATTCTTAGCGC
Organism: Lissotriton vulgaris; assembly: GCF_964263255.1. Classification (NCBI taxonomy): domain Eukaryota; kingdom Metazoa; phylum Chordata; class Amphibia; order Caudata; family Salamandridae; genus Lissotriton; species Lissotriton vulgaris. The sequence goes on from NC_141685.1 coordinate 918,357,582, forward strand.
CGCGGACAGAGTTTAGATCCGACATCATAGCGTACGCTTGGATAAGCGCGCTCTAGACCAGCGCACATGACAATGGGGGCGCCATTGATGGAGAAAGAAGGTAAGTCAGCAGTGTCTGCAGGAGAACTGTCCATAGGTGGTCTTAGGTGTGGCTCTTTGGCAGGCCTTGTGTCCTCCGGGGTTGAGTGCGCGGAGGGTGGCAAACTTGCATGGGTGGGTGTCCGGAGATCCAGGGTTTCTGGCACTGGCTGCGGTCTGGTCGTGGATGGGCGCAGACAGGCTTGCCAGCGGTTGCCAAAAAGTAGGGGAGGGGGATGGGACAAGAGGTCGGGAGGCGGGAGCGGAACTGTATCGGGGGAGGGGGCCGCAGGTGCGGCAGTGGCGAGAATTAAGTGACCAAACACAGCGGAGAAAAAAACACAGAGAACAGTACAGAATTAAAAAATAATAAAAAATTGGTATCAGCAATGAAACTGCAAGAAAAATGGAACAGCAGGCAGTATGGAGACACCTGTGGCGCTGGGTCGGGCTGCTGGCGCGAACACTGCTCCAGGAAGGGCTCTGTACCCGGGTGGTCCTGTGGTGAGGCGGAGCTGCTGGGGAGAGTGATGGCATTGACCAGAGGTCAAGGCTTCACGCGCGCTCCCCCGCAGCGGTCGCCATTAAGTAGGGGAGGGGGGGGCGGACCAGAGGTTGGGAGGTAGGAGCGGGGCTGTATCGGGGGAGGGGCCGCATGGGCAGCAGCAGCGGGAAAGTAAGTGACAAAGCACAGCGGAGAAAAAAACACAGAATAGTAACGAATTCAAAAATAATCAAAAAGTGGTATCAGCAAAGAAACGGCAGGAAAAACGGAACAGCAGGTAGTATGGAGACACCTGTGGCACTGGGTCGGGCTGCCGGCGCGAACACTGCTCCAGGTAGGGCTCTGTATCGGGCTGTTCGGCAGTGAGGCGGAGCTGCTGGGGTGAGTGCTGGCCTAGACCAGAGGTCAATGCTTCACGCGCGCTCCCCCGCCGCAGTCTCCATTAAGTAGGATAGGGGGCAGGACCAGAGGTCGGGAGGCGGGAGCAGGGCTGTATTGGGGGAGGGGCCGCAGGGGCAGCATCGTCAGCAAAGTAAGTGACTAAGTACAGTTTAGAAAAAAAGACAGAGAACAGTACAGAATTAAAAACTAATCAAAAAGTGGTATCAGCTAATAAACTGCAAGATAAACGGAACAGCAGGCAGCATGGAGACTCCTGTGGCTCTGGGTCGGGCTGCTGGTGCGATCATTGCACCAGGAAGGACTCTGTACCCGGGCGGTCCAGCGGTAAAGCAGAGCTGCTGGGGAGAGTGCTGGCGTGGACCAGAGGTTAAGGCTTCACGCTCACTTCCCCACAGCGGTCGCTATTAAGTAGGGGAGGGAGGCGGGAGCAGAGGTCGGGAGGCGGGAGTGGGGCTGTATCGGGGGAGGGGCAGCAGTGGCGGGAAAGTAAGTGACCAAGCACAGCGGAGAAAAAAACACAGAGAACAGTACAGAATTCAAAAAGAATCATAAAGTGGTATCAGCAAAGAAACTGCATGAAAAGCGGAACAGCAGGGAGTTTGGAGACACCTGTGGCGCTGGGTCGGGCTACCAGCGCGAACACTGCTCCAGGAAGAGCTCTGTACCGGGGCGGTCCGGCGGTGAGGCGGAGCTGCTGGGGAGAGTGCTGGCCTGGACCAGAGGTCAAGGCTTCATGCCGAAAACGTTAGTGTGAAGATAAAGAATTGCTAAGGAAATCACGTAAGAAAGGTGCACCGAAAACTGTCTATAAGCCCTTTTATAAACCCATGCCAGAAAGCACCACAGACACCACCCATTGAAGATGTGATGAGATGTTGGTTATAATATATTGTAGATAATAAATTCATATCAACAAAGCTAACACTAGGTAAAAGTTTCTTAATGTAAATGCTTCTCTAGAAGTAGACCTATGGTAAGGTAGCGTACTTGCAAAAAGGTCCAGCAGCAAATTGATAGCCCGAGATGTCCATCCCAAAAAGTAAGTCCTTACTCGTCTTCACCAGGTGATGTGTATCGTGTCTTCTTCCATTGTTTTATAAACTGGTTTATAAACAGTTTTCGGTGCGCCTTTCTCACGTGCTTTCCTCAACACTTTTTTATCTTCACATTAACATCATCACTGCTATTACTTTCTGCTATAAAACACCGATTTAGTGAACTTTTTGCACTTAGTTTGTCTCTACAAATCTTTGATCTATAATCTTTCAGATGAATATGGACTTTTACTTAGTGCTGTGGTGTTTTCTGAAGTTCAATGTACATGCTGGATCTTTGACTCTTTGTGATTTGGTATCTCCGTTAGTAGGGTGTCATACACCGCTTTAGCACCAACCTCAAATACCTATTGAGTGTTATTGTTAAATTAAAAGATGCCTTATTTGTAAATAGGTAGTCAAGTAGATTATAAGATGTAGATATATTGAAGATAATACCTCTTAGTTACAGTCACAAGTATAAATAGCCCCACCAGGAGCAGCATCCTTGCTGCTCAGCCCACTCCTTACAATTAGCCTTCATGCCAAGCAGGCACTCCACAACATTCCCATAAACCACACTCGCACTGGCTGAGCAGCAGGGAACTGAGAACTATGGAGGTGTGATTATAAACCCAATACTGCCAATCTGAAATTTGTTTTACAGTTTACTTGCCCAGTTCCTTGCTCAACCACATGGACCATGGTTGTATCTTTTATGCTTATTTACGTGTTTCAACTGCAGCTGCCAGTTTCAATATATTGGTGTTTTATTGTTGCCTCATTTGCTTCTGTTAATTTATCTTTTTTGCCCCGCTTGTGCCCAAATCAGACAAACAGAACGATGTGGAGATCCCCTCGCCTACTCAAAAGGAACGAGAAAGCAAGAAGAAAAAACAGCAGATGCAACAACAGCAACTACAACAGCAACCTATGGGCCAGATAAGCGGGGTCAAGAAACTAATGCACAGCTCAAGCCTAACCAACTGCAGCATCCCCAGGTTTGGAGTCAAGACAGACCAGGAGGAGGCTTTGGGACAGGTATGGTATTTGTCATCATCACTGTGAATTTTGGTAGATCCCCAACATGATCACGACACACAGGAACCTCTTCCGATAAGCCAGTCACACCTGCCAGATCTATATCAGATGCATTTGCTCTCTCTCTGAATAATTTGGCCAGGTGATTTACCTACATTGCTGTCTCATTGTTGCTTCCACATTTGACCTGATTTTACTAGTGCTTTCATCAAAATTAAACTTGTAAACTATAGCAGGTTTATAGTATCCAAAATCCATGTTCCATTACCTAACTTTAGATTGAATTATTGATATGTCTTTCATTTTTCAGGTTTTGCCTTATTGCTTTTTTAAAATTAGTTCATAAATCACTACCTTTGCTAAAAAAAAACGTTCAAAATCATGCTCAAAGCGTGTTAGACTAAACAAGTGAGTATCTATGTGTCAGCTCCAAGTTCCTTCCTACAACACCTTTTAAAAATTAGATACCTATGTAACTTGTTGCTTTTAGTCAGTCTTTCAAAACGGAGGCTGCAGTTCTCATCTTTTGCCACACTCTGTCCTCACCAAGTGTGTGTGCCACCTTAACACCATTAAACTGAAGCGTTCGCCAGAGACTATTAGCAAAGCGTGCTGTTTAACAGAGTAATTGTCAATAGTTACCAATAGTGGCAACGCTGGGGGTACTAAAGTGGCAAAAGGCTGTAATGCTATTGGGTAGATCAGAGTGGATCCTCGTTTCGCCATCTTCCATTTTCCCAGCTCCCCTCAGGAAGACCTCTTTTCCTACAAGTTCTCTGCTGAGCTGAACCCTCAAAGTCTGGGATCATAACCTTTGCTAGATCTCTTGAGCCTCACAATTACAGCGAGTTCACAACCATGCTCACTTTAACAGTATATAGATCGATAGAGCATCAGAGATTTTTTTTATGATTTGGAAGCAGAGTTACTGTTTTAATATGAGTTTGCTCATTGTTAGGTGTATAGTTCCATAAAAGTCAATTTGACCATCACAATTTGTCAGGAGTGAGGCCATCTTACTTTTTGTATTACACTCTATGCCGTTTATAGAATCCCTCCCCATCTTGCACCAACAGCTTCATAGGAATAAGACCCTCTCTCCACTGAGCCACAAAGTTCACTGAGGGTCAAATTCACAAAGATAGACTTAAGTGTAACTTTACTACTTTTTAGTATTCACAAAGGTAAGTTGCTACTAGTATTTTACTACTAATAATTTTACTAGTAGTAACTTTACTACTAGTATCTTTATTAGTATGAACTTTATTAGTAGTAAAGTTACTGGAAGTAACTTAACATTGTGAATACTAAAAAGAAGAAAAGTTACACTTAAGTCCAAGTTTACTACTTTTTGGTACTCACAAAAGTAAGTTACCACTAGTAACTTTACTACTAGTAACTTTACTAGTAGTGAAGTTAGTAGTCGTATCTTACCTTTGTGGATACAAAAAAGTAATAAACTTAGACTTAAGTCTAAGTTTACCTTTGTGAATCAGTCCTGAGCATCCAAAAGTTGACTTCATAGTCTTTGCTATGCAGACCTCGAGCTGCTGAACTACTTCCCTTCCATCCCTCAACCATTCCAGGCAGGCAGTCCTTTTAAGAAATGCTTAAAAACATGGGTCTTTCCAGTGGCGTAGCAAGATCAGGGGGTACCCGGTGCGGAAAAATTCTTGTCACCCCCGGCTTGACAAAATGGCAAAAATATGTGTTTAAAAACATATTTTTGCCATTTAGTCACCCCCTCAGTGATGGGAAACAGCCTTTACAACAAGATTTTTACCTCGTTAAGCCATTAGCATGCATTCTTTAGCACGCATATTTTTGCTGTGAATATGCATTTAAAACGCATGCCAATACCATACAGTTAAGATAAGTTGGGGGGTGGGGGTCTCCCCCTACAAATACTTTGTTTTTAAATATAAAAACAATGCGTGGTATTGGTATGCACTTGAAATGCATTTTCGCGGGAAATACACGTGTGCTAAAAAATGCGTCTCATAGGCATGCAATATAATTGGATGCGCTGTACCATCGTACAACCCTCATTGCACCTCATTAGTATCAGTTTAACACCCAAATATAGCAATAAGCAACAAAAAGGTGACCAGAGCAGCTTTATAAAGGGCCTTCTAGAGAGCAGCAACATTTGTTGCTGCTTTTTAGTAACTTTTAAACCATTTGAGTAAATACATTTTGTTGTGTTAAAATCAGCAGATTATGCAGCAGATGATGGATTATGTGGCAAATGCGGCAAATCTATAATTATGCAAAAATTGCTGCAGCCGCGCAATCACATAATTCCAGTGGCACTTGGTATAATAGCTGTAATGCACGGGCTGCAACTTTATTACACGGCAGTAGAGGAAAACCATACTGTATTTCATGGCATGCTGACAGCTTGGCGTTTACAGCTGCATGTAACTGGAGGTAGCTGAACATCATTCATCATAATTAAAACATACGTACGTTTTTAGGTCCTTCCACCATTGGGTAGCTACTTAAGAAATAACGCGCAGCTTTAATAAATAATAAATACAATTTAAAAAGTTGTTCCTCAGTGGGAAATACAATACAAAATATTAGGAAGCCTCTATTAGTTAATGCATTGCAAACGTCTGTGTGAAAGGAGAGAGCTACATAATTAAATCGTGGTTGGTGCAGTGGAGAAAAGTGACTTGTGTATTTTTAGTGCTATGAGGTCACAGCCTGTGACAGAAAGCACTGTGAATATTGAAGTCTTTATGTTATACTTATATTACACACTACAAAATGCACAAAATGTTTTATGATAAAATGGTGCTTCCAAAATATGTGGGCTGCTTCCAAAATATAGGGCCTATTTATAAGCCCCTTTGTGCTGCTGCGTCATTTTTTATGATGCTCTGGTTGCGCAGAGAGCATACCCATACCTACAAGGTCACGTAAAGTCCCTTTGCGTAGATTTTCGTGGACTCCTAGATATGGTGTAGGGCAACGCGCTCAGGTAATGCAGCGCCCGTCAGTGCGTTGCCTTACATTGCGTAGGGGGCACGTTCCATGGGCATTGCGGTGGGTTTTCCAATGGGTTCTGACGCATTCCTAGATTTACAAGGATCTGTAAATCTGAGGATGTGTCAAAACTGTAAGCTGCCCCAGGGGATGCGCAACGAGGAGAAATATCATTATTTCTCATCAATTGTTTCCTCTTTTTCTGTGTAGCACACGTAGAAAGAGGAAAAGGCCTCCATGGGTTGTTTTTGCGCAGGAAGGCGTGCCTTCTTGCACAAAAACAATCCTGCCAACAATGCAGATACCCGTGCACCATGGTGTAAGGGTACCTGCGTTTGCGGTAGGCACCAAATTGTGCGCCAGCAGAAAGGAAAGCATCTTATAAATACAGTCCATTCCTGCCCTTCGGCAAACAGGGTGCGTTTAAAAAGAAAAAATGAAACCTTGATGTTTCATTTTTTAAGAGTGGGCAGTGGGTTGTGGAACCACTGCCTGATCGTAAAAATATTTTTATTTACAGTCTCAAAGGGGAAGAGGTCCTTTAGGGACCCCATCCCCTTTGGAAATGGGTTGCCATCAGTTTTAAACTGAAGGTGAAGTATTACTGTTTTGCGTTTGGTATTTGGTCGCACAACAGTAATACATACCAAACCAATTTAGTATTTGGAAGGGACATCCTAAACACTCCACATCTAAATTCCAAATCATAAACTGAATTGGCATTTTGTACATTTGAAAAAGCATATTTCCAGTCGCAAGTGACCCAAATCAGTGAATCAGGTAGTTTGCAACTGGGTAAATGCTTTGTATATGATGTGGCTCTCAGTGTCAAAGTGCAAAAATAGCCGACCCCATTGAACCCAACAAGTAAATAGAAAAATGTATACTTCTTTGCAGCAACATAAGGATAAATTTGTTTCCTCGCCTACTCCAACAGAATTAAAGATTTAGTGAATAAACAAATCCGAATAACAGAGAAATACAGAGAACCAACACCCTGTGGCACACATTGCAGCAGTTGAATCAGACTGGCTAAATTACTTCTCCAGGAGCCCATCTTGCACATGTAAAGGTTCATGCCCAGTTGACTGGGAGACTATTGGATTGCCCTGATCTGTGTTTAGTAGGGAATTTTAGTTCAACACTCATCCTTGGAATTGCAAAACTGCAAGTCCCCGAAAGAAAAGTGTTTTTGGCTACCTTGCTACATGACGTATATAAGCTGTCAGTTTACCAGAGTCTATTTTGACCAGTGCATTTCTGTTCCCGAAACTTTCATATTTTTTGGCAAAGCAAATATTTTGAAACATGTATTCAGTGTCTCCTCTAATGTATCTCTGTTGACAATTCTTTTACAGGAACTCGAAAATTTGAACAAGTGGGGCCTTAACATATTCCGGGTGGCTGAATATACGAATAACCGGCCGCTGAGCTGCATCATGTACAGCATTTTCCAGGTACAGACGTTTTTGTGATACAGATGTTCCCGAGTGCTGTGCTTCATGAAAGGCAAAATGGCTGCAAAATGAGCCCCAAGATTTTCCAAGAATTGGCAAAGCCAATAAATTTCGCCTTTGGTAATGATTGGCTTTGCCAATGGTTTTTAACGAGACCGTACAGAATCCCGAAACTCTGCAGCATGGTTAAAAAGTAAACAAAAAGTCCGGGCTATGACATGTCCGGGTGCCTCATTTACAGGCAAATGCAACACGCATTTGCAATACTGCAAATTGACATGAATGTTTTTTTTTCCTAATAAGAGTTAGATCAGTAAATAAAAAATGTGGGTTGAGGCACTGGTGGGGGGAAGCCACAAGGGTGTGGGTGGGGAAGGGAATCAATATGTGGGGGGTAGAAGCAACACAGATGGTGGGAAGGGCAAAAGCAACTGTTAGGGCATAGGAAGCATTACAGAGAGCAGGGGTAAGCAACACGGATGAGAGAGAAATGTTAAAATGTTGGGTGGAAGCATACGGGTGAAAAATAAATGTGGTGGGAGACGAACGTGAGGGATGAGCACAACACAGGGTGTGAGAAAAGCACACGGATAAAAGAAAAAAGTAAGGAACGCGGCAGAGTGGATAAAGAGATCAGACAAGGGAGAAAGTTAGAAAACACACACACTTTTGTAGGGTGCTTAACAAAAGAAAAAAGTAGTGCTTCAAAAGTGAGCAGTGGAATCACACAAGTAATGCATTCCTGTCCTAGGAGAGGAAAAACACTAAAAGAGGAACTAAAGCCTACACAAACAGACAAATTAAAGGCAAGCAAATGAGAGTAAGAACAAGGTCAACCCATGATAAGCAATGGACGAGTTCTAAGCCCAATGTAAGCTGACAACAGACAGCTTGTGCAGTCTGGTAGGCAAGACCTAAAAACTATTCTGGGTAATCAAGTCATGACAATCATACACACACCTTGGAATGTTGAGAATAAGAGGGACCTTGCTTTGCAATAGGAGGCAGGACCCCACATTGTTTAAAGTGCAAATTTCCTTTTAAGCGGAGCAATGCAAATTAATGTGAAAAAGATGGCTATTACTTGGTCATTGAATTGTGACTCTACCCTGTGTAAATGGACTGTTGCAAGGAAAGATGCAAGGAAAATACAGAAACTACAGTACAACATTCAGATCTCATTTTTGAGTGAATTGAGCCACAGGGTTAACCCATCAGTAATGCCCCTGTTGTATGAAATGCACGTGTGTTGGATGGACACGACTAATGGTATTGCTGGTCAAATCTCCCTATAGAGTTCAACTTCTGTGAAAGCCATCTTAAGGTCAGGCAGACCAGTCCTGATTTATCTATGGTGAATGAGATGAGGGCACTAGCTTAGCGGTAAAGGTCAGGCAGGACACTTATTTATCATTGTTCACACTGAACCCTTCTCACAATTTCTGCATTTCCTAGCTCACACCATTAATGTGATAGAGGTTCACTTTTAAAATGGTTAACAAGCTTCTAACGTATCTGAGTGAATGAGCCTACTGCCGAAATGTAATAACAATAGCAACAATTATAACTATCATAATGATAATATTAATGTAAATGAGAATATCAATAATAATTCTTAGTAAAGCTGTTGGCATTATTCTTATTTGTAGATGTTATTAATAATTGGTATTAATAATACTCATTGCTATGGTCTTTATTGTTATTATGTTATGACCTTGTTATGCCTATGGGTATTATTAATAATATTTTTATAGTTTGATCCATGGATCACAGGTTTGAAATCCGGTAGTTCCGACTCAGCTTTTCTTCCTTTCATGGTCAACAACTAGCACGTTCCAGAGAGTTTGATTATAGTAGCACTTGTTATGTTGCTATATACAAGTCTGTGAAGTTACCATGACTATGTTCGCAATTGATGTTCAAAAAAACAAGTGACAAGACAGATTAACACAATACTGAGGTCCTGTCTATGCACATTATCTTCTACCAGTGATAAACGTTCAGAAGGTGGAACTGGGGATGAGTCGGTGAGTAGGTACAAACTTCGCACTCGAAATCAGCCTGGGTGCTGGGAAGCGTAATGCATGTGAGGAATTTCTGAGACACTAATGTTTCTGATCTTTCCTCTCTAGGAACGAGATCTATTGAAAACCTTCAAGATCCCTGTGGACACTTTGATCACGTACATCATGACGCTAGAGGACCACTACCATGCTGACGTCGCCTACCATAACAGCCTGCACGCGGCTGATGTCACACAGTCGACGCATGCGCTGTTGTCCACGCCAGCGTTAGACGTAAGTGACATATCTCTTCCAGGAATCAGGTCTCCAAAGATGTATACGGTTCATGATCCTGTACTCTTAGTTCTGGGAGTCTATGGCAATTGTCATATGAAAAATAACTCAAAAGTATTCATGCAACTTCTGTGCAATCATGTAGGAGCAGCTTATTTAGATTTGCTTAGACTTTTTTGACGCAGGCTTTAACCAAACAGTTTATATTTTCTGCCAGTGAAGTCATCGAAGCCCTCTATATAGCTGATTCAAACATTGAAGGTCCCCCTCCAACTGGTGTGGACTGTCAAAACCAAGATAAGGCATCTGTGTGTTCACAGCAAATGCCCCATTGTTGAAGGCTTCAGGTGATTGACCGGTGTGTCAATGCAAAGCTTTTGAAGTATTCTGCGTCTTACATGGTGGATTTTGTGGCTTAAACACAGCACAGATGCCAAGAATTCATGGAATGGTAGGCAGCATTTGGATATTTCTCTCAAGTAGGAACCCAGCATTACATATAGGATGCACCTACTGATTCCCTTGTGGAATCTAATGGAGATTCATGGCCTGTTAGGGACGTAGTGAATGAGGAAAGGGTGATCCTCCACAGGGAGGGGATAGGTACCTGGCTCAGAAACTTGCAGCTGGAGTCTCTTTTCTTTGGGTCCATCCTCACTAACTCACGCTTTTTAAAACGTGCTAGTGTAGCAATATGAAAGGCCCTGCTGGTGCCAGTCTGGTACAGTGGCTATTGAGAAGTCTTAAACCCTTGCATGCTGGTGACGGCTCCCGTCCGTCATGGCACACAGTGCTCGTGTGCTGATGACGGCCGGGAGCTGTCACGACCACGCCCGCGATCGGAATGTGTGGCACAGTAGCGGAATTCCGACCGTAGGCAAGGGGTTAAACCATTGTTTCTGAAATTTCAAAGCAAGGAAACTCACTTAGTATCTCGCCGACCCACTAACCCCAGAGAAAGAGAATAATTTTTTGGGGGGGAATAAGGCTTTTTCCCTTGTTTGCGTCTGACCGGTATGTGGCAGAGAATATCTAGTTTAACTTGTATAGGCTCTCCAAGAACGAGAGTGCAGGACTCACTTGTCTTTTGGGTATTTTAGAATGTGAGCCCTTGGCATGTCACATAAATGGATTGTTTTATGGAGACTTCCTGAGTGGTAGTCAATAAATACTACAAGACATCTTTTAAATAACTGTGCAATATGGCATCAGCTGAAGAATACTGAAAGTATGTTGGAGGCCTGCTTGCTCTAGACAAGGGCTAATGACAGGATATTTAGATAGATAAGATAGTTCTGAAGTCTGGTATATGAATTATGTGACAATTTTTGCTGTGACGTTTTGCTGTAAAACTATTGCATATGTACATTGTTTTAATGCACTGTGTGTGCTATATTGTTTGTTTAAAAAGCATAACTTTAAAGATTAAAACTGACAGCATTGTTCGATGGATGAAAATCCTTTTCTCAGTCCGAACGACAAGAACTGGCTCTAGATTTCTGGGGTTACTAGGGTTCTCCTGAGGTTCAGAGGGGATTTTGCCAGGTCCACTGGGGTGGATAGGGCGGAGTCAAGAGCGATGTGAAGATGATTGGCCACAGCCTTTTGGCATATGTGAGCTACACAACAATAGAATTTGACCAATCTTTAACAGGGGCTTGTATTGGTTCAGATATTTTTATGTAAGCGGCATGGGTAAGCACCTGGAAGATGTAGTCACCGCTGGCCTAACCAGTCTGTGGGAGTTTCTCGTGTTCCCATTCAGGGAAGCACTAGCTTTGCAGCTCGAATTGAACTGTCCTCTCTGGAGCATGGCCAAGACTGGTTTGCATATGGTTTCTTCCTTTATTTTAATAACATAGATGACATACACAATTATGGAATTGAATGCACTCTGAGTGCTTGGTAGTGGTTCAGATTGAATCAAGCATCTCATCCGTCGCCATCCTCCTGGAATCAAGCACATGCCTTGCTCCGTAGGCTTACATGGTGGGGAGTACATGAGAGGTTGGTGCAAGCAGTATAAAAAGAAAGGTATTAGAAGATTTTAGCAGCTTTGATTACAGTTTATTCAGAGAGTAAGGGAAATCCCAAACTTTTAAGGAAAGTACCAAGCTGAGGTTTTAAAGCTAGAATGCAGATTTAACAAGAGGTCATGGGTAAAAAAAAGCAAGACATTTGTAAAAACAAAAAAAGACTACTTCAAACAACAGTTGTAAAATAAAGAAGGCTTAAAATCTATTTTTACCATTTGGATCCTTTTTTTTTTCGTTGTTATTTTTTTTAAAAATAAGATAAAAAACGGTCAGTCTGTATCTGGAGTATGGCCTGGGGGAAGCAGCAACAAACCGAAGAAGAGAGAGGGCTTAGTGTACCAAGATGAGCACACTTTAGAACACAGACGCAAAAGAGGAGACTACAAGAAGAAAACTTAAATATTTTGTTATCAGACGCCGGCAGGTCCATGTAGTTCCAGGCAGCAGGATGCCATGGCAGCCATATTGGAGTGGTTCATGTGACCCTGTTCTAAAACACAGGGAATTCTACAGCTAGGATGGCTAGGGAGGGTTTATGTGTCATTCCTATTTCTAAATATAACAGTGACATGTAAACTCCGCATTAATATGCGTAAATCAGCATTTAAGAAGACCAGAAAATCTTATTTAAAAACACACAATAATCTCTATACATAAAGTTATTTTAAACTTGATATTGCTATTTCAAGATTTTAAGGAAACTGTTCTTTACTTTGACCTTAACCAGAACTCTTAGTAAGGCAGCGTTTGCCCTTCTGTAGATCCAAGTGAGTGATCAAATTGGCCATTGATAATTTCAGAGGCATTTCTAAGTGACATTTAGACACATGTAGAAGGATGCAAAGAACAACAATAAACATATAATTTCCGAGCAAAACTTAAGAAGGCCTCTATGTAATGTAATGTGAATTTGTAGAGCTCTGTTTGTCACATGTGGGGGTGTGCAGGCGCTGACTAGGGGAGCGTAGGCAAGGCTGGGCTTAAATACAGGCAGTCTCGATGGTCCCAAAAGAAGACTAACTGAATAGCCAGATCTTCAGCTTCTTGCCAAATTCAAGAAGTGAGGAGGAGGCCCTGATGTGTTGGAGGACGTTTGGTAGGAGAATGGTCAACCTCACATTATGCTTTTGGAGATGAAGTGTGTGTGTGTGCGAAGGAGAGTGATGCTGAGCGATGTTGTCTGGTGGGTTGGTGAAAGTGAAGCTGGTGATTGAGGATGGGGGACTCGTTTTGTGTAGTGTCTTGAATGTATGTGGGAGAAGTTTGAACTTGCCGCTCTTCTGGATGGGGAGTCAATGGAGCTCTCTGAGGTGATGTGCAGTGTGGGTTCATCGCAGGAGGTCAAGGACGAGTCTGGGAGCGCCATTTTGGATGGTTTGAAGTCTGTGAAGTAGATGGGTTGGGACCCCGGGATAGAGTGCATCGCCGGAGTTCAATCTGCTTTTGATTAGAGCCTGCCTGATGGTATGGCGGATATCCAGTGGGAGCCACTTGAAGATTTTAAGTGACATTTGGAGGATGTGGAAGCAACAGGAGGTGATAGCATTGATATGGGAATTCATGGTGAGGTTTGTGTCCAAGATGAGGCCTATGTTCCTAGCATGGGCGGTTTGGGTCCAAGTTCGGTGGGACATTAGGTAGAGTCCCAAGGTGAGCTGTTATTCCCGAGGATCAGCACTTCAGTTTTGTTGATGTTGAGCATGAGGCAGTTTTTTTTCATCCAATTGGCCACGTTGATCATGCATTGTTTGAAGTTTTTTTAGTGGTGCTGGTGTTGTCTGAGAGGCAAAAATGAGCTGGGTATGATCAGCGTAGGCAATGATGTTGATTCAGTGCAATTAGATGATGTTAGCCAGAGGAGTCATGTACATGTTGAAATGTGTGGGGCTGAGTGATGATCCTTGTGGGACTCCGCAGATGAGGTCCTTCTGTTCTGATGTGAATGACGCAAGCCTGACTCATGTTCTTCCGGAGAAGAAAGAAGCTAATTATTTGAGTGTTGGTCCTTGTATTTCTGCTGTGTGTAGTCTTGCAAGTAGTGTTTTATAGTTGTCGGAGCTAGATTTGATTTTCCCGGGTCAGCGCTTTTTTCTCAGTCTTTTTCACTTGATGGTGATAGTATCTAAGTGCAACCATTTGGGTGTTTCTTGCAGTGGTTCCTTGGGTGGTTCTCCATTTCATTTTGGGTTGTTTGCAAACTGTCTTGGATTCCCTGAGGTCAGCATTGTACCAGCTAGCTTGTGTGTTGGATCGGTTGGGTTTAGTGTTCTCCAGGGGCACTAGGTTATTGGCGCAGGTGGTGATCCACTTGTTGAAGTTGTTTGTGTCGTTGATGAGGTCATAGGTGACTGTCTGGCTAGTTTAGTTGAAGGGTGTTGAGCCATTCCATTTCTGTAAGTTAATTCCAGATGCGACTTGTGGTGTTGCTAGACTCTATAGGGGTGGTCAGTGGCCCTGTTACGTGGAATTGTATGATGGAGTGGTCTGTCCATGTGAGTGGAGAGATGTGGCTGACTTTAACCTTGTTGCTGGAGGAGAAGTTGTATTCGGGGATGTGGGTAGGGCCTTTTTATCATCTTGGTGTGGGCGATATTCTGTAGACTTTCGAGAAGGTCCGTGGAGTTGGACTACATAGGTTTGTCGAGATGAAAGCCAGGATCGCCTAGGATTATGAAGTATGCGGTTCCCATGGCAAGGGGTGCGGAAGTGGGTGTGAGGACCAGTAGGTGAGGGTGATTTTGATAGTAGCTTTACTGTCTGAATCTTGAAGTACATTACATAAAAGTGGCTTCTGGCTCACTGTAAGAGGTGCTCTTAATAGTGTCTCTCGGATGATGGAGAGTCCCCCTTCTGGTTTATGGATTCAGTCCTGGTGCCGAATTTTGTACCCAGTAGGGATTACTGTGGCGATGTCTGGTGCTGATGTGGGGTTGAGCCAGGTTTTTGAAGGGAAGAGGAGGTCCCAAATCTTGGTGGAGTGCCTGCTGAGGAAGCGTGCATTGAGGAGCATGCATGCAAGTAAGTATTGTTGTGCAGGGTGTGTGTGTGGTGCTAGGTGAGTTTGGGTCTTGAGTTCTGGCTTGGTGATGGGTGCGGTGTGTGTGTGGTGGGAGCAGGTGAGTGGAGGCAGGTGAAGTGGCAATGTGAAAAGGCAAAGGACACCACCATGGACTGAGGTGCCGTTCTGCAGCAGCATTCATGGCGGCCTTCAGCGTTGAGCAGGTGTAGCTGCAGGAGGCATTTGGCCCAAAGTTCCTGTCATACAGCCCAAATAGGCTCGCTTTTGGCGTGCCATTTGTACACTGGTGACGCACCAGCTGCACTGCGGCCACCAATAAATAGAGCCAAAGAGAGTGGGAGGAGCTCGAGTGCGGTGGACAGGCTCAGCAAGAGCAGGAAAGTCCCTCAGGGAGCGCCAAGATGGGAAAACGTGATTGACGGAGCAAGTCAAGGGGCAAAAACTGACAGAAGAAACCAAGATGCAAAGCGGAGCAAAAAGGTGGAGCAAAAGATGCAAAAGGAGCAGTTAAGAGGAACAGAGGATGCAAAAGGATCAGTTAAACAGAGGCAGGGGTGGATAGAACAGAAACACAAAGAAAGAAAGAGCAGTTACCGAGTCAGGGGCAGAGCCAGCATCTAACAGGAAAAACAGCAGGAGTCAGACACCAACAAAAGTTAGAAGAGCATCCGCACTGAAGCAGAAGAGGGATGTCTGGGCACCTACTCTATAGAAATCCAAAGCATGCTATAACAATGTGACACAATTAAGGGTAGCTTTGTTGTAGGGAACATCAATGGAAAAATCCAACAGGTTTTTAACCAGGCCATATCGCAAACACAAGTAACCCGCTAAGACATTCATACACCATATAGCAGCGCATTAGCCCCACAAGCCAGCATAGCTACGTATGGGAAACATCTTCAAGGATTTGTTAACTGCCAACAGGCGTTCGCCAAAAATGTCCTTTGTTATGAACCAGTGTCAGTCTTGGGTGCCAGGTGAGATGGAGTTTAGGCAGCATTGATGGCTGTGGTCTGAAAGAGAAACTTGATGCAAATTACTAGGAGCACAGCAATAAGAGAAAAAGAGTGCAGTGGAGCTAGAGTAACAGGAGCTTGGCATACAGGTATCCAATAGAACTGGACCTCTAAAGTGGAGCTGAAGAGTACAACAGTGAATCAGTCCTTGCCATGAAAAGCACATCATCCCTTGTGGTGTTCATCCTTACAGACCTTTGAGGACCTCCTCACTAATTCCAATACAAGCAACTGATAGAGAGAACCATCAAACGCCACATTCAACATCGTTTTTCTCAGGATGAGGGTCAAGCCCTTCTGATGTACCAGTAGCATGCAAGGCATCAAATGCATCCACAAGATGGTCACATTAAAGATCTGCCATCATGCTGAGGCTGCCACGAGCAGGATAGAAAGCACAAGTTGTAGGGGTCCGAGCGGACAGGCCCAGAGTACGAATCCCTGGATCTTCAGGCATATATGAATTAATTTCCTTCGAACCTATGGTTGGATACCCAATGGACAGGTAGGAACCACCGTTTTCCTAAAGCTGAGGTAAGGTGCGTGGGGGTTAATAAACCCAACCTAGGGAAGAGGAAAAATAAATGCAGCATCTTTATTGAGAACCAGTACTATTACAGCACCAAGATGTTATGACGTAAGTGTAGAGACATGCTGACTCAGAAACTGAGCTCCATAAAATAGGAAAACTGATAAAAGGATGGAAAGTCATCAAAGGGCCATGTAAGTCTCTCCAGATAATTGCCAGCAAATCAATTGAGTAGGCTGGAGCCACACAATATGCTTCTTTAGAGCATCCTCCTGGTAAGCTTGGGCTGTTACCCTTTCACTTGTAACACTTGCCACCCCATGTGTCTGCTTTCAAGATAGTACATGGTGGCATAAAAGAAATGGATTATCTGTAGCACTCATCTGTTTGACATTAAAAAAACAACATAACTGGATCACAAACCTTTGAAACGTAAAGCAGCTGCCATGCTAAACATAGAAGCAATTTGTATTTTGAAACAATTATTGGTCAAAGCATCCGGATTTAATTTAGAATCCCAAGGTATGTTGAATACTGAATTCCTTATCAAGTTGAGATATACTAGAGACAAACCTGCTGGCTACAACATCAAACCTAACATTAGAGTCACTTTATGCAGGATTTGTGCTTGCTGTTTTTGGCATAGGCAGAGCTGAGCACATCTGGTGGTTAAGCTAGTTGGGGAGAGGAGTTGGCCTAATGGCTAGGGCGGTCGACCTCGAATCTGGGGAACTGGGTTCGAGTCTCGGCAATGACGTTGAACATCCTGTGATTCTGGGCAAATCACTTAAACTCCTGTGCCTCACAAAAACGAATGTGTCCTCATGTAATGCAACTGGTGCTATGTAAAGCTCTCTGATACCCGATTCGGGTCAAGTTCCCGCTATATAAAACTCTGTAAAATAAAACAAAATAAAAAAATAAGCCCTCACAGAATACATGACAGCAGAGTGGCACAGATACTGTTATGCATGTATTTAAAGCCACCTTAGACTATTATGGCTGGATTAGGTAATTTATAAAAATGCTGCTGAGCAGATGAAAACTTGTGAAAATCTATCCCAACTCTAGATAAGTTTGACAATGGCGACTGTAATCATAAGGAGAGTGTTTCTGCATCAATAAGGAGCCCTGGGGGTTTTAATCCCAGCATTCTGAGTTGCTGAGGGCCCACAGCATCAGCACAGGGTTCTGTTTGAGTTGGTAAGAATCTCTGCAAACTCCAAGGATTTTGAGTGATGTTGTTGAGGGCTCGCAGGCACCCTTTGCAGTTCTGTTTGTGTTGTAAAGAACCATTGGTGAAAGCATGGTAATCTTGTTAAGTAGGCATTTCTCCTGGGAATCTCTATGGAATTTCAGTGTGGCTATTAAGAGCCAATGTCATTGTCACTGAGTAGCATAGGAGACGCCACCCATTTTGTCGAGTAGAGAAGAGCACACCTTGATGATGTATAGGGCCTCTACAAGAAGCCTTTGTCATGAATACGATGATTGCGATTCTGTTATTTACTGCTGTGACGTTGTAACAGGTGTTAACCAAAGTAGTTACCCGCTGTTGTGGTGTCACACGGAGAAGCTCTCAAACACCATTTGTCTGCTGCCTCCAAAGACCCAAGCGTGGTGGCAGAATGGTGGCTGGCTGTCTCACCTGACTTCTCCCACATCTCGATACACCCGATGGAGGCGGGAGAACACTGGCAGCACTGTGGCTGCGCCATCCGCCTTCTTCCTTGTCAGTGTGAGTCTCTACAGACCCATGCTGAGAGATAAATTCAAGCCTCACGAACAGCTGTCAGCTCGATGCCAGCTCTCCACTCTTACTGGGAGTGCAGCTTTGGACTACGAGGATGTGGGATTATGCAAAAGTTTATGGCGATGGGTTGAGGGAGGCAGGTTATTTTTTTCAGTTCAGTTTAGGTGGCGGTAGGGTTTTTTCAGAGGGTATTGTGGTGGCTGGCAGGTTGCCTGGAATGTTTTTGGTCCAGTTTGTTTGGAGGGGTGTGGAGGGATCAATCAATTAATCAATCACTAATTTGTTAAGCGCACTACATACCTGCAAGGGTCTCAAGGCGCTGGGGGGTGTGGTGGGGGGTGCTACTGATCGAACAGGTCTTGAGTGTCCTCCTGAAGTTCAGCAGGTCTTGGGTCTGACGTAGGCTCAGCGGGAGGGTGTTCCATGTCTTCCGGCGAGGTGGTAGAAGGATCTCCCACCGGTGGTTGCTCTACAGACGTGCGGGACGGTGGCAAGTGAGAGGTCGGCGGAGTGTAGCTGGTGGTTGGGGATGTATCAGGAATGTCATCTGTCGAGGTAGGCTGGGCCGGTCTTGTGGAGTGTCTTGTGTGCGTGGATGAGGAGCTTGAAGGATATCCTCTTGTTGACGGGGAGCCAGTGCAGGTATCTCAGGTGGGGGGGGGGGAAGGGGGGGGGGTGTGATGTGGCCGTGGCGTGGTATGTCGAGAATCAGTCGTGCCGAGACGTTTTGGATGCGTTGTAGTAGTTTGATGAGCTTGGTCGGGGCTCCCACATAGAAGGCGTTTCCGTAATCGAGTCTGCTGCTGACGAGAGTATGGGTGACTGACTTACTTGTATCTGTCGGGATCCATCTGTAGATCTTGCTGAGCATGCGGAGAGTGTTGGGTGTTGAAGCAGGAGGAGGGTCATTGAGAGCGTTGAGTCGAGGATGATTCCCAGGTTGTGTGCGTGGTCGGTGGGTGTCCGGGCTGCCCCCAGTGCCATCGGCCACCAGGAGTCGTCCCAGGCTGAAGGGTTGGAGCCCAGTATGAGGTCTTGTCCGAGTTCAGCTTCAGACGGCTGATCTTCATCCAGTCGGCGGCGGCCTTCATTCCTTCGTGGAGGCTGGCTTTGGCGGTGATAGGGTCCTTGGTGAGGGAGAGGATCAGTTGAGCGTCGTCGGCGTAGGAGATTATGTTGAGGCCGTGCTGTCTGGCGACGTCTGCGAGCGGGGTCATGTAAATGTTGAACAGTGTCGGGCTGAGGTAGGATCCCTGGGGTACGACGCAGATAATCTCGGAGGCTGCGGATCGGAATAGGGGGAGGCGGACGCTCTGGGTTCTGCTGGAGAGGAAGGAGGTGGTCTATTACAGAGCCTTGTCTCGGAACCCTGCGGCGTGGAGACGTGCGCGTAGTGTGCGGTGGCAGACAGTGTTGAAGGCAGCGGAGAGGTCTAGGAGGATGAGTGCTGCGGTCTCACCATTGTCCAGCAGGGTCCTGATGTCATTGGTGGCAGCGATGAGGGCGGTTGCTGCGAAACCCTGACTAGGAAGGGTCCAGGGTTCTGTTTTCTTCAAGGTATCGGGTTAGCTGTCTGTTGACGTTCTTCTCGATGACCTTGGCCAGGAATGAGAGCAGAGAGATGGGCCGGAAATTCTTGAGGTCTCTTGGGTCTGCCTTGGGATTTTTGAGTAGGAAGTTCATCTCAGCGTGTTTCCAGTTCTCGGGGAAGGTCACAGTCTTGAGGGAAAGGTTGATGATGTTGTGTAGTTGGGGTGCGATGGAGCTGCTTGCTTTGTTGAAGACGTGGTGTGGGAATGGGTCTGACGGGGAGCTGGAGTGGATTGTGCTCATGGTCTTGATGGTGTCATCGGTGCTCACGCTGGCCCAGGCTAGCAGGGGGTTGTGGTCGATGATGTGCGGAGAGTCTGTTGTGTTGCTGTCTGTTGGGGCTGTCCTGGTGTTGAAGCTGTCGTGGATGGCTGCTATCTTGCGGTGGGAGAAAGTGGCGAGGGAGTAGCACAGGGCTTGCGACGGCGGTATGTCATTGGTGTTGGAGCTGGGGTTAGAGAGTTCCTTCACGATGTTGAAGAGCTCCTTGCTATCGTGTGCGTTGTTGTTGAGTCGGTCTATGAAGTAAGTAGGGATAAGCAAAGGGTGGTGGAAATGGGTGTCTGGAAACCAGGCTTTGCTCTGTGTCTATTTGATGTCACTCAGAATCCTTTGATGAAAAACATCTATCAATTAACCATTTATAATTCTAAATATTATAATTTTTTACAGTAGGGAACATTGTTCAGGAATCTAATACAATTCATAGCCTGGCACATGACAAATGTCATATGACAACAGACAACAGACATTGCTTCTATCATAAGAATTTGAGCAAGTCAATGCAAATATACATATTAAGTATTGACCAGCCATTTTGTGAAGGAGCCAATAGTAACGGTTAATATTGTTTATGTTTCTAAACCAATAAGAATGGGGAAATATAGGGTCTGGAATCATTGGATCAGGAAGTCTCTTGTAAGCATGGCTGTTTTATCTGAACCAAACAAATACCTGCATGTCCGACACATATGGTTCAGGTTGGAAGCTCAATGTAAATAAGAGTGATATTCAGGATGTCTCTCCAGTTTGTGGTGGGCTTTCTGGTGGATGATGACTCTTTAATAGCTCTGAGACACACACATCATATATATTCACTGATAATGCCCAGCTTGACATTGTGATAGCAAAAGAGTGAAGATGGGGAATTCAAAAACGTTTAGAGCCTTTAGAGAACAATTGATTGTGCCATGCTGCTAACATAGATATAACTTCAATCCCTAACACAGCAAAATAACTACTACATTTTCATTTACTTCTAAATGTATGCCTCCCTCCAACCACTTCGTAACCCGGTTTCCTCGTGGTCGCAGCTCTTCCCTCTACGTCCTAGGTCCTGGGAAGAAATGCCATGCATGAATGTGTTTAAAGCCTGTTTGGAATATTCGAATATTGGGTGCTTCTGCAACTGATCCTTTACAATTCATCTGTAATCTTTAGGCATAGTACATTCTGATTGGAAAGGTCCCTTGCTGATAAAGCCTACAACCGACCTCTCTAATCTCAGTAACTTTTGACCAGTATCTCTTTTACTATTCCCAGTAAAGATTCTAGATAAACATGTCAATATGCTCTTATCAGCCTATCTGGAGCCTAACCACTTGCTTGACCCAGCCCAATCAGAGGATTTCCGTTCACATGGTACCGAATCTGACCTTCTTTCTAGTTGTGCATATCCCACCCTGATTTCACTCAGATTTTAGAACTATTGGTTAAGGGCTACTGCAGGGCTTTTCCCTGAACCCCACCTTATTTAATGTCTATCTTAGACCACTTGTTCATCTGATTCGAAATCATGGAGTAAACTATGCTGATGACACTTAGGTCCTCATATTAGTAGAACAATTTCCTCCAGGTCCTCTCAAGTTTGTATGCATAATATCACTGTTTGCTTACCCAGAAGTCAATGTAAATAAAACAGAGATTCTTTGCTGCTCCATAGGTAATAACCCCTCTCCCCACCCCCCCCGGGTATCTACTGATTTCTGGCCTCTGCCAGGTGAGGCTATTCCTATAGTTTCCTTGTCTGTGAGATACCTGGAGTTTAATTTCAGTGAGGATATCTACTTAACCAGCCAGGTTACCAAACTGTCTTCCATTTGTTTTTTCTTGTTGAAGAATTTGTTGGAAATTCACCCATTTCTTCTTGTTCACATGAAACCACTAGTGGTCCAGTGTGCTGTTTTTAGCAGGATGTGTTATGGGCACTTTCTGTTTTTGTGTACCCCTGACTCTCTGCTCAGATGCATGTATTGGATGCAGAGTCCGCAGCTAGACTAGAATTGGCTGTTCCCCACCATTCTTCTGTCTAATAAGCCTTGGACAAACTACACTGGCTTCCTGTGCCTAAAAAGATCATCTTTAAAAACTTTAGCATTGTGCATAAGGCAGTTCACTAGGCTGGCACCCTTTATCTCTAAAATAAATTCTTTCACTACTACCCTAAACACTTGCTGTTGCTCATCTTCCTAAGTTTAATCAAATTTGTTCTGGGGGATTATCTTTTTCGGTGAAAGCTTGCAGTCTCTGGAATAATCTTTCCCTCTTTGTCTGCACCTTCGAGGAACTTCTGGCATTTGGGAAATCCTTTTAGACTTGGCTTTATACTCTCTAATCTGCTGTTCAGGTGGTTTAGTTCAATATATGGCTGTTGTAAGCACAGGGCAACTTTCTAGGTTTCAGTTGCACTCTAGAAATGCATAAATAAATAAACAAACCACAGCATACATTTCCCTTTGAGTCTACCCCAAATTTCTGTGAAGCTACAGCATCTATTTTTTCTTTGTATCTGTTAATAAGAGTTCAGGGTGAAGTGCCTAATATAGATTCATCATGAAACTTTGCTTAGCACCGTCAAGCCTGTATGATTTCAGATCACATGCATGGGAGAGAGCTTATTTGCAAAGTATAGGGCTTCAGAGACAAGATTTTGTTGTTTGTTCTTCTGTATTTTTTGGCATTTTGACAGGTTTTTGTGGCAGGCAATGATTAACTATGAAGTATAAAATGTTTGTATTTGATTGGTGGATTTTTAACCATCAAGTTATTGATGGATATGAATATTGGAAACATAGCTGTGGTCCAGAAAGATGCAGGCAAAAGCTCACTCACTTTTTTTATCTTTCTTTCAGGCGGTGTTCACAGACTTGGAGATTCTAGCTGCGTTATTTGCAGCCTCCATCCATGATGTGGATCACCCCGGGGTGTCAAACCAGTTTCTCATCAACACGAGTAAGTAAAGCTCGTCCCACAGAAAATACTAGATCCTGGCACATATGACTAAGCATAGGTCCGCACAGATCATATTGGTGTTGAGAATGGCTCTCTAAATTTTCCCTATGCATTGTATAAACAAGCAATATGTTTTCCACATCAGCAAACTGTTTTAGGAGAGCTGTGTTTTAAGTGGGATACACTAACACACATTCACAAGGCTGCTATATTTTTAATGGGATAGGATCTGCACTTTTGAGCTGGGCTACTGGCCTTCTAGTGGAATATGGTGTTTTCATTTCTCTGTTGGGCAACTACTCTATTGTCAGGATAATACAAGGTGTTGTCAGGAAGACAAGTATCCATTCCATTACACAATATCACCAGTTCCTCTCAGGGTCCATGGTCTACAGATATGGTTCCAAATGGACACATTCCATCAGTACTGTTATACCTACAATGGGACTGTACTGATCTTTAGAACGAGCTAGATCAACAGGATATCTGCTCCCATCTTCTTTCATTTGAAGTGTAGCTTAGAGTCTGTTAAGGATTGTCTAGAGTTATTCTACATCATTCTGGATCTTACTCAGAGAAAGTCCGCATTAACAATGCTGGTATGTGAACACGCTTGACAAATACCTCTTACCACAACACATGTCCAAATTGCAATCCAGTATACAAGTTGAGGTTGATGAGAGTTATGTGCTTGTTTGTATGTCTTTTAGGTCTCACCTGGCATTGGAGCGCGCATGCGCTCCTCGCCCTGCGAGGGCTCTAGTAAACACTCTAAGAAGGGGAACTTTAATCCACGCCCCTGTGTCTCGACCATTTCCAATTGGCTTAGGTCGTGATTAATGTTTTTCCCGTGCTTTTGGTTTGCTGGCTGTCACTTTTGTTGACGCCCTTGCAGTTTTGTGATGCCGCCCATTGTGACAAATATGCTTTGTGATTGGTGGACCTTGTCAACCAATTAGAGAGCCAACTGGTGTGTGCAGGCAAATTGTTTCAGATTTATTTATTTTGTAAATAAAATTGTTATTCACTACGGGCCCAATCCTCACGCTCTTGACCCGGCCCAGACATTATCAATTTGCAGATGGACCATATTGCCCATGCAATGTTTTGGAGGTGAGTTCTCAGCTATTCTTTGCTTAAGTACTCGCATGCCTACCTCCCCCGATCATTATTGTGGTACCGCAGGTTTATTGGAAGGAGACCACTCCCAGGAAGCCAATTGAGGAAGGCTGTCGAATGTACAAGCGCAAGAAGCTGGTGCTTAAGGCCGTTGCACTTTACCAATTGGCATCAATGATTGCCCTCTAAGAGATACTCATTAATAGCCAATGAGCTCCTGGCCTCTACTGATGATCACCCTGCCGCCCCTCCCTTACAATTCCCTCCCAGAGCTCTATTATCCCTCAGTTAGCACTTCCCACCTTTTTTTTTTTTTTTGTTGGAAGGTGTTGTGCGAACAATCCCAATCAACACAATTACCCTGACCCGCCATCCACGGACACCAGCAGCCAGAATCCTCCGTGTGTGCCAGTGCCTGGTCCGCAGGAACCTGGTCTGAACCCTGGTTGCAGCCACACCCCCACCCTGGAGCTGCATTTCACCCCTGCCCAACTGTCCCAACCCCTCCTGCCAGACCCCGCCACCCTTGACTGCGACCATCCAATGTGCCTCCACCCATGCCAAAAACCTTCAGCCCTGCCCCCATGTCTCACCGCCACAATTCCTGTTTTTTCATTCAGATGCTTGAGTACTTTACTGAGGCCAAATGATATAACACACAACAATAATATTTTAGACCTTTCGCGACTGCGACATAGATCGCAGCGGTTTGGAATAAATGATACATTAACAATAATATTGTTATCATATTGCCCCAAACCTCATCCAGGATCACCGGACGCCGATCCCAATCCGCAACTAAATGCCACTCCCAGTTCCCCAAAGTGGACAGCTTCACCCACAACGCCCCTCGTCTCCGCCCCGGGCCCCGCTCACCGCCCGCCCCTCGAACCACAATGTGCTCCCTGGCATCCGCAATCCCCACCGTGAGCCCCCAGCAGTCCGAGAACAGTTTCCCCTGCTGCAAACATCCTTGTCCCCATAGCGGTGCAAGTGAAAGCGTTTGAAGGCCTCTGTTTTCGGTGCTTTTAAGCCGTTGTAAGATTGTTTGTTCCTTAACTTTGTTTAATTTGTGAACTTAATGTTTCCCTTGTCTTCGCTGCTTGTTTTTTGTTTGCGATAAAGTGTCACTGATGGCTGTTGAATGCCATTGATACTTAAACGTGAAATTATTACATATCATGCCTACACACTCTGAAACCTTGGCAGCTATGTCTCTTGCTGTTACTACAGGACTCCGGCTATTGTCTGCATGGCGCAACCACTTCATTCGGGTGGCGCTCCCTGCCGTGCCTGGTGGAGCATCAGCCCCCGACTTTTTCGGACCGCCTAATAGGGTATAGCCAGCCCCACTCTGTACTCCTTATCTAACAAATTCCTTTCCTCGGACGGCCCCCTTCCCTCCTCTCACCCTGTAACGGAACATGACACTGCCTCTTCCTTAGCTGCCTAAGTTAGTGCCCCCTGCCCCCGCCGCTCTCCCTGGCGAGCTTTTGTCTCCCTCCAACCCTACTCTGTGCGTTTATTATCGTATTCCCGTTAATTCACCCCCGGACAAATGCCCCTTTCAGTCCTATTCCGAGGACCCAAAACATTGCGCCCTAAGACCAACTGATGGTGAACCCCCCGCCTCCGAAACCAGAACCCCCTACCCGCTCCACAAAGCCAACCGATTTGCCCACAAAGCCAGGGAAACAATCTCCCTCCCTAAGCTGCACCCCTTTCCCAATACGTCCTGCCCTCCTCCTGTGTCATGTGACCTTCCCCCACATCACTTCTCCATCCAGTTTAGCACCCAGACTATCATCGTTTCACCGCTGACCAGCCTTCGCCCAAACCTGACCTATGTTGACAACCGCCACTGCCATGTACTGTCCTCCCTGCCCGAGAACATATTGTTATAAATGTGACCTTTACAGTCCATCCTGATTCCCTCTGCCCCGCCGACCCCAACCTTTCAGTCGGTCACGAGAGTCACTCATTATCCCTGCCCTTGCCCCTTATTGCCTTGTCTGTCTCACACCCATGTCTCTGCCCCTATAAGCCTATAAACTACCTCCACCCGCGCATGCTTCAGAGTTTTGCCGCTTTCATAATTCATGCTCTGTCTGGAACGGGATTGTCTCATATATTTATTGATTCCTGTTGGGGGGGGGGGGTGTCCCCATTACTCTGATGTCTGTAATTAGTGGTTGGGGAGTCTTGCGTCAGAGCTCTAATCAAAGAGAGACTGCTTCAAGTGAACCCCCCAGGGCAAAACATTGGGAGCTTCCTTCCGCCCCTCCCAGCTCTAAAAAGTAGGACAGCCATGGACCAGCTCGCTCTGCCCTGCACCTATAGGCAAGGACGGCCAAGGGGTTCACTTGGAGAAGTGTGGCTCACTGGTTAGAAGCGGCAGACTCTGAAGCAGAGATCAGGCCCGGGACCAGGGTTAAATTCCCAACGCAGCAGGGTCTTGGGCTCAATGTCCGCAGACTCGATCATTCTCGCCTCGGTACCTACTCTAATCATGGGTCCCACGCTGCAACTCTGGGCAATAGCTTGCTTAATCTTCACAACGGCCGCAACAACACTGGGATGCCTGGCTTCACCTAGGGGGTGCCCAGGAGGGACATCTCACAGGGAGAGCCAGGAAGGGTTCCACAGCGTTATACACAGCGCCGGGACGCCCCGTTGCTGGGGCAGCTGTGCGCTTTACAAGTATACTACATTTACATTTACATTTACTTTCTCACTTACTCTTTCAAGAAAGCTTCTTTCTCTGTGCCAGTCACCCCTGCTTCGTTACGCGCAAGACATTTTGCGGTGCAAACACTGCCAATGGAGAGAATGTGTTGCTACGACCATTGGTGCCCACTTTGAACTGGGGAACCGGGAGAGTCTTGGCGCCGGGTCAACTTCCTGTGACTCTGGGCAAATCACTTCATGTCCTCGTGCCTAAAACAAATGACAGTGTTCTTGTGTAACGTAATGCGACATATTAATGGTTCAAATCTTACGACAATCTTCACTGGTTTCAAAAGCAGGCATACCTCTGCATTATTCACCGACTCCCGTCTAGAAGTCACTTGAGGACCCCCCTCATGGGGAGGGGCTGAATCTTACTGAATGGTACTCAGACCTGGGAGCCCCTCCCAACAGTCACCGCTCTGACCTTTAGGTTTGCATCTGGTACCCCTGTGCCAGCTCCACCCCTCGCAAACACTCAATGTAGCCAGACTTGTGAAATGAAAACAGAAGCAGTGCAAAATGCACACGTACATCCAGGAAGAGGCTGTATTCTGAGCCCTGTGCATGATTAATGATCAACAGGGCTCCTGGCGTGTAAACACCCGTATGCAAATGATTTGACAGGGAGCGGGACTGGTATAGTGGAGGGGAAATAGCAGGAAAGCAGAGGGATGCTTGGAGAGCAGGATTACATCGTGCCATGCTCAGCACAAGCGGCGGACAATGGATAGGGTGTCTCCTGGTCTGTACGGTGCATAACACACCAACCAAGAACCGGCGACACTGGGAGAAATCTGGAGGCAGGCAGCCGACCTCGCTTAAGGTAAAAACCTTGAGACCGCTGCAACGCTAGCTGTTTCTGCACTACACACAACTCAGATGTGTATTGTTAGCTGCAGCCCCTTCCCTCGATCTGTTAAGCAAATTTCTCTCAGTGAAGAGGAGGGCAGGTCAACCAGTGTCCCGGGGGGAGTCTCTGCACACCTGTTGTCCATAGGGTAGGGGCCCTAGAAAGGCAGCAGCGGTGATGACAGAGACTGCAACCATAAAACAAAAAATCGTCTGCAGGGACTGTCCCCAACAGAACTGGAACGGGAACAGGAAAATTATAAATGGTTCCTGCAAGTCTTCTCTGGCTGACCGTTTGAATGGTAATGCACGTCTCATTGTAAGGAGGGCCTCTTCACCAGCGTTGGGACTGAGGCAAAAAGCTGGATCGATCGGTCTCGGTTTACTGAATATGATTTGAAATCTGGGCTCATAAAAATAAGGAATAGGTCTTGCAGTTACGCGAGTTTAAGCTATTGGCATTGTAAATCACAATGCCTTTTATTCATGTTTTAAAAACCAAAACAAAAATTCAAGTCATTGTTATTTGCGAAGTCACTAGCTCAAACTCGCGTAAATATGAGACCTATTGCATTACAAATGCAATAGGTCTCGCATTTGCGAGAGTTTAAGCTATTGGCATTGTAAATGACAAAGATATTTCTTTCTGTCTTCAAAACCAACACATAAATGAAAGGTTTGTCATTTACAATGCCAAATAGCTCAAACGTTTGCAAATGTGAGACCTATTTCATTGCAAATGCTTGTTTAAGGGTAGCATTTGCATGATCAGTTTGTCCACTGACAGGGAAGTTCCAGGTGTCACTGGGTGACAAGTGACAACATTTGTGACTGCAATCATTTCATTTAAGTGGAGAAGCTCATGGGTTGTACAATTAGGCACAAGGCAAATAAACATGTCATCTGTGTGCAAGCCTGGTTTGTATATACCACATTATGTCTTTGAAAGTTCAGACCCTATCTCTGTTGCATGATGCAAGGCTTGCTGGTAGAAAGGAGAGTGAGGCAGGTGATAAAGAAGAGACAATATTCTTCCATTTCATTTCTTATAGAATGTGAGAAAGGCTAAGACATTGCAGTTTTTCATTCCGCTCTTAATCCTAATGTGATTTTATGGCCCCATTTATGTTATCTGATAAAGCGACTTTTATACATAGTTATGGTTCAGTGATTACAAAATCAAAAAAGCCTTGAAGGGTGCAGTGTACAATGCACATTATAACTCACAGCCCTGTGATGTTTCAGTCTTTGTAGACAACCTTTTTAAAACATGTTATTCTCTAAGGGATGTGCTGAGCATTGTAGATGTCTGCGAGATGGTGTGCATTGTGCAATGCACACAATAACTGGCACATTTCAAAGCCTTTTCAGTTTTGTATCACTAAACGAACTTATGGGTAAGCCCTTAACAGCCCATAGGGCAGGTTGCAGAATATTTAAAAAGTCTGACCTGCACTATTAAGTTTTACATGTCCTGGTAGTGAAAAACTCCTTAATTTGTGTTTCATTACTGTAAGGCCACCTCTCCCATACAATAACATTGGGTTGCCTTTTTACATTTAATAAGTTCTAACCTTTGATAGGGAATAGGTAAGC
Source organism: Lissotriton vulgaris (assembly GCF_964263255.1). Taxonomy (NCBI): domain Eukaryota; kingdom Metazoa; phylum Chordata; class Amphibia; order Caudata; family Salamandridae; genus Lissotriton; species Lissotriton vulgaris. The sequence continues at coordinate 918,386,858 of NC_141685.1, forward strand.
ATTTCACGTTTGGTGTCTACGAAATTGTAATTAAAATCATCTTTAATGCTACAGTCAAATTTTAAGTTACAATTTTGAAAATGCCACTTTTAGAAAGTTGGCATTTTCCTGCCTAATTTGGTGCCTACTGCCTGTTCCTGGGTCTCATGACATGGTGTAGTTGGCAGCTGGACTGTGTCTATTCCTCCCAGACAGCCACACAATAGAGGGGTTAGGTGTACCTGCATGGGCTATTAACTGGCAGGATGGAGGTCGGAGCTGAGCACAAACCCACTTGCAACTCAATAGGCTGTCCCCTACCTTCACGTTATGGCTTGTACCCTCTGCACTGTTCATGCAGCTAGCTTGGAACCAAGGCAGAGGAGGCACGAAACTTGAAGAACTTCAAAGGGAATTCTCTAGACAATTCTACTTTAAAAAATATATTAGGTATAAAGATAGGACTGTCAGACTCACTCATTAGTACACTCCTGGACCTGTGGATAATAAAGAAGAAGCACTGCTGTGCTGTTTTGCTAGAAGATGGACTGCCACTCTGCTACCCTGTTACTCTCTGTCCTGCTGCCTGTTTTGCTGAGACTTGAACTGCACTCTTCATCCCAGGCTGGAGTGACTCCAAGAGTCAGCCGACTGACCTCCTGTTCTGAGCTACAGGGAGATAACAAGCTCCAGAGGACTCCCTGCAACTGCCCAGGCAGCCTAGTGCACTGGGCCTTCCTGAGCCATGCTGGCTTTCACTGGAGTGTGTTCCTGATCCCCAAATTGTGCCTCCCCAAGTCATGGGCCCTTGGCTGGCATCAGAGAGAGCTCCTACAGGCCTAACACAAAGCCTTGCCACAGGGCTCGCAGCTGCACCGTAACCGACACCAATGGACGCAAATCCCTGCAAAGCGTCGCTGCACAGCTCATCAGAATTAACCAAGAGCTACGGAAAGCACTGCAAGGCCTCGTAGCTTCACCGGAACTGGCGCTGGACGATGCATAGCCTCGCAAAGCAACAGTTCACAGACTGCGCACCAAGGATATACGGTACAAACTTCAGTGGGCTGTCCTATGCCCAGCCTGCGCTCCATCATGGCCAGCCTGAACTTGTGACTTTGAGGCCATCTGGTCGTGTTGGACTGTGACAGTTGATCTTTGCACCTTTTGGTACTATTTTTACCTAAATCTTTACAATTAAATACCTTCAGTTCTACTGATTATATTTTAATCATTTTGGCCACAAATAATTTATTGAATTTAACTCTATTTTTCTAAAATGTTTTGAGATTTTTTTCTTGTTGTGTTTTTACTTTATTAATGTTTGAAGTGCTGCCTAGACACTTTACACACTGCCTCTAAGGTAAGCCTGACTGCTTTTGTCCCAAGCTACCAGAGGAATGATCACAGGTTAAATTGGGGTTTGCTTGTGATTCTCTCTGACAAGAATTGTGGTTGCTGCTTGAGTAGGGTTTTGCCACACTCAATCAGTAATACAATTTCCTGCACAATCTTTCAAAGCTTCTAACAATTTTGTTCAGATTCATCACAGTGTACTAAAGTTATCAGCAAATGTACACGTGTAAGGGGCCTTTTTTTAAAATGCCCCCCTTTGATGGACCTGCATAAGTGTGATAATGCAACATGACTGCCAAATTTTATGCGTATTCACCTAGCAGTGCAAAAGTTATAAACAAATCCACGGATAGCTTTTCAACTGACAAGATATGCAAAAGTGATAACCTTTTCCAGCCCAGCTGACAAATTTGTCAAATGAGTTATATTTTAAAAACGATTGAATATAATTATTTCAAACCACAAAAAGCACGCTTTCTGATTAAAGTTCTTCTGTCATATGAAGTTTGGTGTAAACTCTGTCAAGCAGTTTTGTGCTGTAGTTATGAGCGACGCTTTTTGTGGATGCTAAAATAAGAAAAACACATTTTTGGAACTTCTACTATTCACTATTTTACCTTGCACAAAAGTGCACAGAAATTGGCATGATGGACATTATTTGCCTATGTTACAGGCAAATTAAAAAAAATGCTTTTTCAGTGGGAAGTGCAGCTGTTCCATAACTAACCAGTGGTGACTGCCACTGTATAATATATATATATATATAATTACCTACTGGCAGTCGCCAGTAGGTAGTTATAGTTAGGATTATTTTCAATACAAAATCTCAACATTCTATTGTGAATAACTTTGGCGCCGGTTGAGGAATCTGCCTGAAAGTTTCCTCAAATTTGCCTCGCGGCACCCCGGTCCTTCCCTGAAAGTTTGGGGGGGGATTTGTCAAGCAAAGGCCGAGATAAAAGGGGGGTCCCAAAACGTGTTTTCCCCATGTTAATTTCCATAGGGCGGTCGACCTCACTTTTAGCCCGAACGGCAGAATGGATTTCCACCAAACTTGGCAAAATTGTAGGGACTGGTAGCCCGATGTGCCTTTGCTATGTCTCAAGATATGTGCTCCAGTGAATTTTGAGTAATTTAGGTTCAAAAAAATATATATATCTATAAGCGCGCCCCGGTACGCGAACCGTGGCGCGCTCCAGCGCGCTACGCGAGTTCGCGCGCGGAAAGCTGATTGGCTCTCGGGTGTCTGTCAACATTCCAAACAGTCCGGAGCGGCCGCCATCTTGTGTCTCGGTAGGATCGAGACACAAGAGGTGCCAAAAACAAAGGGGGAAAAGACCATAAGGGGGCAGAGTAGACCCCCCCTGACCCCCTAGGTTTGATGTGGGGGCCATAAAAGGCCCCGCGCGGCAAAAAAAATCTTTTTGGGTTTTTTCGATTTGCGCGGGGGAGCGCCCGGTACGCGCCCCGGGGAGCGTACCCTGGAGAAAAAAAGGAAGACAGTTTTTAAAAAATGGAGCATTTTTATATAAATTGGAGGTAGTTCTGAAAAGAACTGTTTTTTTATTCTTTTTGTTGTTTTATATTTTTTTATTTTTTTTTAACATTTTTTATTTTTTTTGGCTTTTCTGAACAATTTTATATTTTTTTGTCGTTTTTCTGGGGTCAAACAAAACACAGGGAATTGCAAACAGCTCAACTGGAGCAAAAAAAATAGAAAAAAATTAAAGTTGCTTGCTGCAGTGATGCTTGTCTGCAGCTCGATTGAGTAAAGTGATGCTTTGCTCACCATATGAAATTGTTTTGTTGCAATATATGCAAAGAAATTTAAATTTTGCAAACCTGGTTTGTACATTAGGGAACATCTCCCTAGCCTCTGCACCCGATGGAGTGGGTTGATTGGAGGTGCTTGAAGAAGAAGGAAGGGGAGGGTTCTTGGTCAGTTCCCTGACCTCTGCTGCCGAATAATTGTTCGGGTGCTTCCTCTGCATATGTCTAATCATATTGTGGTTCCCAAAAGAGTATTTTTTGTTTGGGTTCCCTCTTGACAGTTGTTGGTTACAGATGAGGCAAGTCACCTTAGCTGCATTCACTTTTTTTGCACCCCTTGGCATCTTGTAAAACTCCCAAATAAAATGTTCCTTGGGTCTGTATGGGGGATTGTCCTCAGGCAGATATTGCATCTCTTCCTGCCTCTCTTCATCCTCCTTTTCTTCTTGACCACCAATGTGGTCTTGTGGTGGTCCTTGTGGTGGTGGTGGTGCAGATGCACCTGCAGCTGCTACTAGTGAAGCCATTTCTCACAGAATGAATGCAGGTCTTCTTCACTCAAACAACAAAGTGAAAATGAGGAAAAAAGGTGGGGTCTTTCATCATTTGGAAAACAAAACTGTTGTGAACCAATCAAAAGTGTTATTTTCAGGTCTCATGACCTGGGCTTTCTCATCATTTGGAAACTAAAAGTGTTCTGAACCAATCAAAAGTGTTATTTTCAGGTCATATGACCCGACGCGCTTACGCTATGCGACCCGGTGCGTGCCCGGGGGCGCGCCCCGGGGCGTGCCCGGCGGCGCTTACGTTGCGCGATCGTATGCGCTCGGGTGCTTCCGGGTGCGCTTACGCAGTGCGTCATATGACGTATCACGCGGCTACGCGATACGTCACGATGTTGTTTTCGTTCGCGGGAATAGCGCTAACGGGACGCTCACCGGTACGCGCCCCAGGACGCGCCGAAGCACTGCGCTTACCGGTGAGCGCATCGGTACGCGCCCCGGGAGCGCTCCGAGGCAAAAAAAAAAAACTATTACATAATTATACAATATAAAATTTGTTATAAAAAATATTACATTTCATACCTATAGAGATTTGCTATTAAAAAACCTTTGAAATTCACTGAAAAAACCATAGGTTCCACACCAGTTATAGTTCGGAATTAGCATTTAAAAAACCTATTCAATTCACTGAAAAAACCATAGGTTTTACACCAGTTATAGTTAGCTGGAAGTTTTACTCGCATAAAACCATTGAAATTCCCACGTTATAGTTAGTTGGACTCACTATAACTTGCGCGTGCAATGCACTGCTGATGACGTCACATATTACATCACTCATGACATGGTCAGTGACATCACTCATGACATCACTGATGACACCATCCTTGTGACAGAGTGACAGACCTCCTTTCACTGTAATGTAACCCATGAAACACATATTCAAAAATAGAAATTAAAATTTTCAAAAAAATGGAGATACCCATACCAGTTACAACAACCAATTCAATAATTCCACCATCTATATACACATCCACTCATTCACCAACAGTTCTATATAGTCACTCATACATATACTCAATCATCATATGTAGTGATACACCTATACATCCTGTTACACACCGACAGTCATCAAAAAGTTTCTCTCACACATACTCACACATGCAAGTAAACTATTGAACATCCATTTATTTGCATATACAGCTATACACACACTACCACCTTACTTCTAAGGAAACTTGCACATACTTACTCTCTTAAACTATCACTTATAGAAACACATACTTATTTAAACAGGAACTCTTACAATCTCTTACTCTCACATATACACACTTATATACATCAATACTCACATATACTAGATTAAAACATATGTAGTTACTGATAAAGACACTAGTGAGACAGTCATTCACTCACTAACACACACATATACACACTCATCCACCCATACAGTCCTGCACATATGCTGTCTTCAAAACACATACAAAGAGAGAGTTAGTCATTCATGCATCTATGTGATAAGTAATACCCCCACCAAACCATACAAACACTCATACTGATACTAAAAAAACATCTAAGCTGCCCGGCTCCAGGACCTCATGCCTGCTCTTATTCACCCCGACCAATCTGGCTTCATAAAAGGTCGCCAGACCCACGACAACACCAGAAGGCTGATTCACCTGATCGAGAAGGCTAATCGCTTTAAGATCCCAGCGGTCTTGGTGGGCCTTGACGCTGAAAAGGTGTTCGACCGGGTGGACTGGAACTTCCTCTTTAGTACCTTGAAGGCCTTTGGTTTTTCACCCAAATTTATCGATATGCTTCGGGCCAACTACCATGGTCCGCGCTCGAGGGTTATGGTGAATGGCCATGTTTCACCCTTCTTTGCACACTCCCGGGGTACGAGACAGGGCTGCCCCCTATCTCCCCTACTCTTTGCGCTCAGCATCGAGCCTCTGGCCCTTAGGGTACGGGAGGACCCGGATATTGTTGGTCTCCCCTTTTCGGGGGAGCAGCATAAAATATCCCTCTTTGCTGACGACGTTCTATTGTCACTAGTGGACCCGGGGAACTCCCTCCCACGGGTGCAAGAAGTACTCTATCAGTTCGAAGCAGTGGCGGGTTTTCGGGTCAATCCCGGCAAGTCTTACATCCTCAATCTCACGCTGCCGCCCGCTGAGGTGGACCGCATCCGACCACTCACGCCCCTGTCGTGGTCCAGCTGCTGCATACAGTATCTGGGGGTCAAGCTGACCTCATCTGTTGCCACCTTGTATGCGGCCAACTTCCCTCCCCTGCTGACCCAGATAACAGACCAAGCTTAATCGTTGGAAGCCCATGTTCATCTCTTGGACGGGTCGCGTACATGCCATTAAGATGACGCTGCTCCCCAAGCTCTTGTACCTGTTCCAAGCACTCCCTATCACTTTGGAGGGGGATTTTTTTAGGCACCTAAAATCCATGATTCTGCGCTATATCTGGCAGGGAGGCCGCTCTAGACTTTCCTTTCTTACGCTGCGTCGGCCTCTGAGGAAGGGTGGGGTCGGTCTCCCGGACATGCATCTCTATTATAAGGCGGCGCAACTCCGAGTGCTGGCCGAGTGGACCCAAATGGAGTCGGAGAAGCACTGGTTACATATGGACAGGAGTGTGGCAGGAAGATCGATATGGGACCTGGTTTGGAAGGCAAAGGGGGATCGGCCTCGCAACGCCTACATTAGCACTCCTACGAGTACCACTCTGAAGGTCTGGGAGTCGGTCTCTAGCGACGAGAGGTGGACCTCCTTCCCATCCCCCTTCAGACCTATCCACTTTAACCCGGCCTTTCCGCCGGCTCTCGTTGAGGGCCCCTTTGATGGGTGGAGGGCGGGGGGTTGCCACGCACTCACACACTTGTTCCATGGGTATGAGCCACTCACCTTCCATAATTGCATGTGTGATTGCGCGGTGCTACCTTCCGAGCGTTACCGGCATGCCCAACTGCTTCACTGGGCGTTGTCACCGGAGGTGCGGGATGCAGCGACGAGGCCTCCCACAGATTTCGAATCCTATATCACCCGCGCAACGTCTATGAAGGGGGTGATTTCATTCCTCTATGATCTTCTATTGACTACTGCTATCTCGCCTCGCCCTAGATACATGGGTCTGTGGGAAGAGCACTTAGGGCGAGATATCTCCGACGAGGAGTGGACTCACCTCTGGCGCGATTTACACAAATTCAATCATTCTATTGATCTCCGGGAGGCCCATATGAAAACAATGCTGGATTGGTATCTTTACCCGACCCGATTGAAAAAGATTTTTCCCTCTGCGTCGGATAGGTGTTGGCGAGGCTGTGGTTTCCTTGGGGATTTTCGCCATATCTGGTGGGACTGCCCTATCATACGCCCCTATTGGGGGGAGATACTGTCTCATATTAAAGATGTGTTGGGTTACCCGATTCCGGACTCCATAGGCTTCGTGCTCCTGGGTCTTCGGGACCCGCTTCTAGAGCATCAGACCAAGGCAGATAAACAAATCCTTTGGCTCTGCATAGGTGCGGCCAAGTTGACTTGGCTGCGGCTTGGAGGAAGAAGGAGGCCCCTGCACTTTCCCTCTGGTTTGCTAAGTTGTGGAAGCTGTTGAGTGTGGAACGTATGGCTGATGTTTTCAGAGGTGACTTTAAGAATTTCACCTTCAGGTGGGGCCCGCTAGTCCGCTTTCTTTCTCGAGGTTTGCCATCGGCGGTCTGTCCACCCACCTTACGTGCACTACATTTGTTTCAGGTGTGAAGACTATTTGAGTGAATGCCTGCTGCTAGACTGCCACCACTGGGGGGAGGGGGGTTGGTAGGTGGCTGGAGCCTTTGGGGGGGGGGATTTGGATTGTTTGTTCCAAGGGGGGGGGGGGGGGTTCCGTTATACCTCGCTGCAACGTCTTTCTCGTGGCCAAGACACATGGAGGCGCAACTTGAACTGGTCGACTACGCCTCTGACTGGGACAGCTTTTGCCTGGTGCCAATGTGGATTGATGCCCCTCCAGGGTTCCTCGTTGGGCACAACGCTGTTGGCTGGCGAACTTTGAGACTTATCCTGCCTAGGGCTGCTGCGTTGTACGAATCTTCAACAATGATATTGCTTCTTGGCCATGTGGAGTTAGCTCCTGCGAGGGCTCATATTGCATTCCGTATGTTCCTATCGTTTCTCTCTTCTATTATTTCTTCCTTCCTGTACTCTCAATAAAAATATCTTTAACAAAAAAAAAATCTAATAACCCATATACCTACACATGTAGCTACTCACCAACCCATGCAGCCACTTATACACAAATGGAAACACTAATACATACATTTAAATATTTAAACATTACTCACTAATATATGTATTCACTAAGATGCACTTAATAAGCCAGTTAACCAATCAATTTTTTTTAAAAAAACCATCCATTTAGACACTTATTTAAACATTTATTCTTCCATCAACTTTTACATATACATATATTAAACATATTTATTTTTCAGAAAGACACACATTCACTGGATGGTGTCATCAGTGATGTCATGAGTGATGTCACTGACCATGTCATGAGTGATGTAATATGTGACGTCATCAGCAGTGCATTGCACGCGCAAGTTATAGTGAGTCCAACTAACTATAACGTGGGAATTTCAATGGTTTTATGCGAGTAAAACTTCCAGCTAACTATAACTGGTGTAAAACCTACGTTTTTTTCAGTGAATATATATATATATATATATATATATATATATATATATATATATATATATATATATATATATATATATATATATATATATATATATATATATATATATATACGCATGTTTATTTATTCTTACTCTGAAAAAAAAAGTTCAGGGGACATTATAGTTAGGTGACAATGTCATTCATAGAGTTAAGCTTTAAACCCAAATCACCCACTGAAATTCACTTGTTATATTTTAGTGAGCTAACAATAACTTACGCCCCACCACACACTGCTTATGACCTCACATATTACATCACTCATGACATGTTCAATGACAACATTGATGACCTCATCCAAACTACAGCTCTAAAATGTATATTATAAACCAGTAAATCATTTCACATATGTAAAGAAGTACTAAATGTTGCAGAATCATGTAAAGCATACATTACATGGATATATGTGCATGTGTAAAATGACTATAGGTTTAAAACGTAACACTATGACTTACCTTTGTCACCTGTTTTTAAATATATGATGCTGTATGCACATTCTAAAAACTTACTAAGAGTCTCCTGGCTTGTCCTCTCATGTAAAGTTTTTCACTTACATACCTAACTGTACTCCTTACCAACACCGGTTGAGATATTGTTGTTATTTGCATGTACCTACCCCGATCTCAACTAGGTCTTTGGGTTACACTCCTGTTGTTTCAGACTGGCCCCTCCTGGGGCACCCACTGCCTTAATTTATGTTGGGGTTGCCGTGGGAGCCCCAAGGCCCCCGCCACTCAGCCGGCTCCCGGCACTCCACAATGCTCTGTTCCCATCCAGCAAGAGCATTTTCTTTTCTGCTCCCGCCCTTGAGTGGGAGCAGTACAGTCCCCTGCCCATGAGAAATATGGGCAGGGAGGGAATGAGCTAGCACACCCGCTCCCTTCCCAGAAACGGGCAGAGGGGCAGGCTTTGCACCCGGCCAGTATTTTTTCTAGTGTTCCCTGGAACTGGGGCTCCCTGAGGGCAATGGTAGACATTGTGCTGTGTCCGTAACAGCTACAGCAAAAACTGCTAAACAGAATACACTAAATTTGGCAGGAAGCTAGATCTTGGTTTGCAGAATGTGCTTTTTTGATACAACTGTTCAGAGAAAGCCAAGTTCCTAAAAATACTGAACATCTGTTCCGAAAACGAATGCGTAGTAGGGCACTCTTTCCATAGAGTGAATACTGTTTACAGTACCCACTTCTCTACTCATATCAACTTCATTTCTCAATTTAGGTTCGGTGACTGTCAGGGGTTTGATATAGAGTCAGTGCTTTTGTCTATATCAAACCCCTGACAGTCACCAAACCTAAATTGAGTAATGAAGTTGATATGAGTAGAGAAGTGGGTACTGTAAACAGTATTCAATCTATGGAGAGAGTTTACTCTGTACCACACATTTTGCAGACAGTGGAACTCTCATTAGAAATACACTATAGAGTATTAAAAAGTATCTACTAAGAACAGTGAACACTCTATGCAACAATTGGCAAAAAAGACACTGTTCACTTAAAATAAGCAATGTCTGAAGGTAGCAAAGGTTATACTACCTGCAGCCTTCATACTGTAGTGAAAACTTTACAGAGAGAGCCCATCTTTTGAATCAAAACAAGCACATGTACATAGTTAAATACCTGGTGTACACAGTCTTCTATGTTACGTATAAATTGTCATGATGAGACAATTGTGTATAATAACTCAAGGCTGCTTGCAATACTTAGTATGTGGAATCTTTGCCCTGTTACAAACCTGCTTTTCTACAGAGCCTAAAAACGTGTGTGGAACATACTAAAACACAAGTTTTCAACTGTCACCTGCACACAGGGTTACTCTTCAATGCAAACTTTTCTAATGTGTTCAATACCTGTACATAGCTGCGATGTATTAGGAGCATGTGTGTTTTGTAAACACTTACACCCTTTAGCTGGACATTGGCTGTACAAAACTAGTTGTCAAAGTACTATGGTAATTATGCGCCACTATGTAAACTATAAATCAAACTAACTCATTGGATGATGTCATCAGTGATGTAATCAGTTATGCCATTTGATATATCATGAGTGATGTCATAAATGATGTCATAGAACATATCATTAGTGATTTAGTATGTGAGGTAATAATAATGACATGGTGGGGCCACGAGTTATAGTTAGCTCTGCTAACTATAACTGGTGAATATCTGTGTTCTGTAGTTCAAACCGTTTGTTGTCACTGACATATTCATCTAACTATAAGGTAAATTTAACCATCGTTTTTTGCAGTGAATACATATATGAATATATATGTACACATACATATGGGTAGGGGTTAAATGGCTTGATTTTCAGTTGACCCTGTAACCACCTTACTGGTAAATGTCAGAAAGCCGTAGTTTGAACTGTTGTCTGACATATTGTGTCCTATATATATTTTTCAAAAACATATCGCCCCATTTTGTCTACATTTTCAAATATTAAATCCAGTGAGGCAATAAGTTGGTGAACAATATTTAGAACACAATATTTATGGTAGATGATGTTCTGATTGGAGTTTTCTGGTGCCGCTCCACTACAACACAAAACAGGGTATTGTGAATCCCCTTTGCAGCACCTGGGTTTACAGTTTCAGTTGTCTGGCTGCCTTGAGGTTTCCGTTCAGCAATCCTACCCAAGCTTCCCACAGAGCTGAGATATGCAATCCTTTGAGCTTCCACTTACACACTGGTACCTTCAACAGGACAGTCTCGTCAACAGGGGCGGTTCCTGATAATAAGTGGAGGGCCTCGCCCATCCAATTTTGTAAAGCCATATTACCATCCACATTTCTTTAATGAAACAGTGCCTTTGCCTGCCTAATGTGACGCTCACTGACATAGATGTTGTCGAGCCATACCCGAGTGCATGTGTGCCAGTTATTGAGACATGTAAGCAAGCGATGCGGGCTGACATGATGCCAGCCCTGGCTTCCAGTACTTGCAGGTCCTCACGGACCATCAATTGGTGACACTAAGCAGCATCCGATTTTGAAGCAGCCCCGGGCATGTACAGTGTCAGTCCTGTAGTTCCGGGGCTGCTCGTCCATTATTGCTAAAGTTTCCTCCACCTCACTCTTTCCTAAGCCGTCTCAGGGTGGGATGTGGTCAGCAAGCATAGTTGACACCACCCAACCCTGTGAGGATGTGGGACAGGGAGGGGTTACAGCAGTACTTTAAATGGAAAAAAATAAGTGCAGGTTCTCTTAAAATTAGCTATGAGTGTAGCAAGTGGGCGGGGCTAGGTGCGGGGCGAAAGGCAAGACATATAAGACACTTCTGCTATGTGGCCGAATACTTATATATTCTTTATTGCGCACTCATAGCAACAAGAAGCAATGATCACACAAAACATTCCAGAATGTCCTTTAAAATCCCTCCCTAGTGTCTGGATTCTCTCCCTCTTTCACTCGCTTTTCTCTCTCACACACACAAACATGCGCACACAAGCAGGCAAACACCCAGACACAAGCAGACAGTCACACAAAACACTCGGGTGAATAAAGGCCGCTTTCTTTTCTTTCGTGGCTTTCTTAATTGCTGCTATTGCTGCTGTCAGCGGGATGCCTGGATTCAGTGTGTGCACAAATGCGCACCATGGTGTGAATGTGATTGACAGCACAGGGCCTGAACGGACCCTGCTCTGTCAAACACAGCTGGTTGTGAACACCGGACATTATGTAGATGAGCCCTGCTGAATAGTTTGAAGGTGGCTCCGCTTGGGCTACATAGGGGCTTTAGCTGTCAGACAGCCTCGTTCGTCCGCGTGAGCCAAAGCAACGATGAGCCTGTCTTTGATGAGTACCGGTACTTTCCTTGGAAGCAGAGAAGGGCCGGTGCTCAGAACGGTAAACATGAGAAGTGCCGGTACTCAGTACCGGTGAGTACCGGCCCATTTAAAGCACTGGATTACAGGAGGCTGCTTTTGCAATAGTGCGTGCTAGTTGGTGAGTGACTTTACAGCATGTGACCTGAAGTCATTGATGTAAACAGATACACTGAGCATGCTTCCACCATGCCTCGTGTATCCGTTTATAACATTTCAGGTGAAGCATGGTTTTGACTCTTGAGCTGCACTAGTGTGTAGTACCTCCGTCTGGCTGCGCCACCGACTGCTGCCGGGACTGAAGTGCCCAAGACTGCACCGTACTGGACTGAGGACACGACTTCCCTGGCCTCAGCCTCGCCCATGTAAGTGTATTTGATCATATTTCAAAGAAGATATTGAAACAGGTCCCTATATTCATGTCCTTAACCTTAAAGTTTTAAACATTCAATGTTTAGGAATCGTGCACTGTGTTTTTTGCCAGTAAAGACTTCACTGGCCCCAACACTGCACACGTTCAGAAAAAATAATGCTAAAAACGTTAAGATAATCTTAAGCATTTTAGTTCCCTTCATTTATATTTTCCGCGTTTACCTAATCTTGCATTCTCTACGAGTCTTATATTTAAAATATCGCGTGTTTCTGTTTTTTTGTGTTGGATATTACTCCTATATAGGGCATACTTTTAACTGAGTTCCCTCGATGTTTATGAGGGTGCCACCCACGATTCAGAGGGACTTTTTTTTGGGTGTCACAATATTCTTTTATAGAACATACGTCAGACCGAAAAGCCTCCAGATGTTCATAAGGGGCCACAAATCAGAGCTCCGACAGTGCCTGCCAGTGACCAAAAAGGTTTTCAAACTACATGCCATCCAATCTTTGGCCTCTCTGCAGAGCACGCAGACCAATGGTCATGTATTCCAGTAGCAGTTGTGATTCAGTGCAAATAGGTGTGAATGAAGATGCCAGAATATTGACACAGCTAAAGTAAAAGAAATGACAGTGCTTACCGTCGAGTGGGTGAGTTGGGTGTTTGGGGAGAAAGTGACGGAGATGCGAGGAAGGGCATTTAGGAAAGAGTGAAAAGGTGGAAAGAGATGAAGTGTAAGATATGCAGAAGGGTGAGATGAAAAAGAGAAAACATGCCTTACATAGAGTGAACATTACAGGTGTGACTAAGGCACTCTGAAAACCAGTACTCCTCCCACAGGCCTCAGTAGTATTTAATTCACAATCTCAACATTTCTGACTTTTCAATAACAATTATTTTCTACAAAATCATTTTTGTTACTAATTTACAGTCAACAGCTAACATCCACTGACAAAGCCAAAAGTTGTGGAAGGTTGTATGTATGTCTGTATGTATGTATGTATGTATGTATGTATGTATGTATGTGTGTGTCAGGTGTTGTGTTATATATCTTGTTGCAATGGCAAAAAGTGTAGAGAGAAAGCAACTATGCACACTATGGGAATCTTTGATTTTCATGTTTAAGCCACAACCCCTTTTGAGCGCCCAGCTTCCATATTTTTATCCGACCTAAAGCCCTGTCTGCACGTATTAATTAGTGCATTTTCTTCTAAAGTACATTCCGTATGCAGTGTAAGACACTGGGCAAGCACACACTTTAAAGATCCTGATGTTGTCACACTGTACAATCTACACACTATAGTAGCTGTTGAACATATTTCTTGTAATAAGATATGGGGCAATATTCAGTGTGGGGAGAGGATGTGGCCTAATAGCTAGAGTGGGCGACCTAGAAGATGGGGAACCGAGTTCGAGTCTTGCCAGGGACGCTCAATAAACTGTGATTCTTGGAAAATCACTTCATCTCCACATGCCTACCAAAAAAAAATGTATGTGTCTGTCTGTAATTCAACCGGTGCTCATATAAAGCGCTCTGATACCTTTGACTCAAGTTTGCGCTATATAAAACTCCCCCGAAAAATATATATATAGTTTAAGAATACACGTCCACAATTGCTTTATAAACCACCTTGCTTTGTCACTTAGGGGCTCATTACGATGTCGTGGGTCCGACTCCGACAGATCATCGTTGGTGTTGGACCCACCGACCTCAGTAGCTGCGGTCCGCCCACTGCATTACGATGCGGCGGACTGAGAGACCATCAGCAGCGCTTCCGATGGGTGCGTTAGAGGGTCAGTAATCCCTACAATAAGGTCGGTGCGTGCTCAGGCACTGCCGTAGGGATTACAATGTCCCTTTCTGCCTTCCTGCCAGCCCCTAGCAGGGCCCACTTATCCCCTGGCCGTCCGCATGGGGCCTGTGTCGGGCACCTCTGGTGCCGTGCCCCCCAACTATCCCTGCACCATGTGTCAGGCACCACATGGTGCAGGGATGTTTTTAAAATGTTAATTTTCTTTAGGGACGTGTGCTGAAGCCCGCAGCACACACCGCAATAGAAAATGTACACATTGCGACCACCATAAAGGCGGCCGCATTGTATTCAGGGCAGTGGGACCGCCGACTTCTAGTTGGGCGGTCCTGCTTCTGCTACGGTGCCGGTCGGACGAGAGTCCTACCGGCATCGTAATCAGGCCCTAAATTCATTAATAAATATTGCTATAAAATGCACTATTTGGTGGTACTCCTTTTTCACACTTTTCTCAGGGGAGACCCCTCAAACCTCCTGTTGCCACCTGGGCTTTGCCCGCTTGCTTCTTTAAGTTCATTCACAACTTTTACACCACATCATTTTCAAATGTTACCAGCCACTACTCATGGTCCAGTTCCTAACGCACCAGCAAATGTGTCTGTTTCTTCATCCTCCGCCTGTCTGTTGTGTCTCCTAGATTCGGAGCTGGCCCTGATGTACAACGACGAGTCTGTGCTGGAGAATCACCACCTTGCCGTAGGCTTTAAGCTGCTTCAAGAAGAGAACTGTGACATTTTTGTGAACCTCACCAAACGCCAGCGGCAGACCATGAGGAAAATGGTCATTGATATGGTAAACTTCAGGGTTTATTTTTGGTTTTAAATTATCAGAATCTTTCTGTTGCATTAAGTTTAGAGCTGGTCCAAACTCCCTAAGTAAATCTGTATCCTAAGGGCCATGTTTAACACAGACATATCTTTAAACCTTCAGTTTAATGCTGCCACCAAAGAGGCCCATGCCCTGCCAAGCAGTTCTGTAAGCTAACAACCATGTGTAACATAGATATACATTTCGAACGTCAAGTGAATGATGTCCCCAAAACAGGTCCATAACACACCAAGAATGTCTGCAACCTCAGAGACAGATTTAACGCAGACATACCTTTGTGTTAAAAAGTGAATGTTATCATCAAAACAGGTCTATAAACCATAAAGCATAAAGTAGGTCTGTAACATAAGCGTTCCAAGCAGAACGCGGAGTGGGCAAAACTCTGCGAACTCTGCCGGCGGAGCGGAATTATTCTTCCATCCCTACTTTGAAGTCAGTCTGCTGATATGTCAAGTTAAGTCACATCTTCATAGCACATTGCCATTACATATGGCTCTTCATCACACAGTGTCAGGCTCACTGTTTACATCTCCAGGCTGACTTCCCCAATAAAAGCACTCTTGATATTATAGGCCACATTTCACTACATTCCAGTTTGAAAATAGCAATCCTTCATTATTAGATTAATTAATTGTGGGTTTCAAGTGTTGGACCCTCCTACCATTGTATCTTTGCCTGGAATCCAACTTCCCCAAATTCCGCAGAGGAGTGTAAACTTGTCTCTTCTGACAAGTGCCTGTGAATGACCGTCCTACCCCCAAGCCTGGTTCAATGAACAAAGTTGTGTATTAATTTTTCTTACCCCTCCACAGGTAATACACATTGACATGGCCATGAGGCTGCATAAAAAGCTGTACAAAAGAAGTTCTTTTCTTTTTTGGTTACAATGAATTTTCTTAAAAAACATAAACAAGTAGATAAATATTAAGAACACTGGTGTACATCTACAAAACTATAATGTTATGCCGTAAAAACAAAAACTACCCAATCCTAATAAAAAAGTCGTTGTAGCATAAAAGCCCAGAAAACATTTTTTTCATATTATTTTTGTAGATTTATTATTTTAGCAAGGTATTTTGCTGAAAAACACAAGTTATTTTCAAATTATATTTTTCTCTGAAAGTGTTTGCAAGAAAACTAGATAAACTAAAAAAATGTGGTTACTTTCTCAAAAGTTATAACTGAAAGAAATAGTACGTTATAACTTCATAAAATTGCACACAGATCAATTTTCAAGGAGCAGAATTATAAACAATTTCATGTAGGTGTGAAATTTAGTTGGTGGCTAAAATAGAGCCATCAGTTGTGAGCTTAAAGATTGAGATGTGTAACCTCCTGGAGGAGCAAGATTTGTGAGTTTGATTGGTGGGCTGTATAGGCTGGTCACCAGTGGCCGAAGTGTGGTCTGCAGACGTGTGGTCTGCAGACCCTCAATTTGGCCTCGTCCTGAAAAATGATCTGGATGTTCCCCCACCCTCTGATTACTGATACCATGGGCACTAGTAACTTTGTGAGTGGGGAAAATATGGCCCATTATGATGTGGACCTTAAGAAGCCACAAAAAAATGTGTAATTACTGAGGGATTAGTTTTTCTAGGTCCAGTTCACCCAGCCATTCTTCATGATTTCACAAACTTTCCCACAGAGATTTTAAATGATTTCAGCAGCTGCAATATAGTTGTGAAAATAAAGTTCACTTAAAACTCCAAAAGCGGGCTGGAAACTTCTTTTACCAGCCCCACCGGAATTAAGAGGACACTCTTAATGAATGCCTAACACTCCATTTCTTTGCTTGTGCTACTCAGGTACTTGCTACAGACATGTCCAAGCACATGAGCTTGCTGGCAGACCTAAAGACCATGGTGGAGACGAAGAAGGTGACCAGCTCTGGTGTGTTACTGCTGGACAACTACACAGACAGGATACAGGTGGGTAGCAACTGATTTCCCCTTTCTAAGCATATAACCATAGTAAGTGGCCAGAGTCATGCCTTACACTTCTACAATGAAAGTTCACAGAGGAATTTAAACCCTTTACAGAGGAGCAGAGCTTATCTGTTGCTTCATAATTGCATCCCTTTTTGTGCTCAAGGTCATTATCCACAATGCTAACCAAGCTGCGATGTAGCAGGCATTATGACCCTCCAAATGACTTTGTCTACAGTGGTCACAGGATTTCATTTTCATCACATGGACCCCTATATCTCTTGGCTCGAGTCCATAAAGTATGGCACTAGTTGCTTACCTGTCCTTTCAGGGGTTGGGATCTATCACTCCAGGGTAGATTCCATACTGTATGTTACATCTGAGATTTATTGTGGAAGTACAGACCTGGCATTTCCCAATCTAAGCATGCAGAATTAAGCTGGCATCTGAGCACCACCTACCCAAACACCATATCAGGTGAGAGCCAAACACTCCACTCAGTGAGTTTTAAGACCGGTACAAGAACGAGGTCTGTTCTAAGAAAGTCACAAACTACAAAAAAAAAATTCTAATACGACTGATTGTGATCACTTCAGGCCATGGACTAGAATTATCCTTCACCTATTGTCCCTGACTATTTTCTCTGCCCTCCAGAATGGAACTTCAAGCCTTGGTAACCTGTCTAGCCACTAGCTACCTTCAACTCTCCTAAACCTATCTCACTCATTCTATAAGGATGTGCAACTCTTGTACGAAGAGACTGGCCACTGCCACTACTTCTGAATACTTAAAGCATTCTAAACTCTTGCTATGTAGGCTTTGATATTGTCAATCCTTGCAGGTCAAACCCATGTCCCTCACCAGTCTCTCAAGTGGACACTTGAAAGTATTGTAAAGTCTCTCATTAAAAATCAGCAGCGGCCCATGCAGGTAAGAGCGGTGGGGCCAGGTTGGGGGAGGGGGGATTTTGACAGACAACGATAAGGTAGAATGAATTATTTATTTAATTTTCCCTTGTGGTCATCTCTCAGATTCCCCCCAACCCGGCCCCACGCCCCAACCCAGCACCACTACTCTTACCTGCACGGCCCGCTCCTGTTAAAAATATATATATGCCGTGCATTGCGGATACTTAAGTGAGATCCTCCTAGTGGATTGAATTCCTCTCTTACCTTCCTCCCACATGCATTCACACTGCTCAGCTGTCAATGTCGGCTCCTACCAAAATAATTTAATATCCCTCATTTAGACTCCACCATTTCATCTTAACCTTTTAAATTAGCTCAGGAAATTCTACAGTACTTACTGGGTTTGAGTTTTCGGTCCATATGGGTGGATGCAGCATGTTATGTGCGAAGGTTTGATCAGCCTTCCACTGCCCTTTTCTCCTCCAAACCCACTGCGATGCCAAGAGCCACATTTATTGAAACATCGTTGATGAATCATGGGCTCCTGGAGGTGCAAAAGCACCTACCTAAAAGGAACTCATTGGTCACACCTTGGTAGAATCAACATAATACTCCTTGGTGGTATAACAGTGTCGGGTTAGTTGCACATCTGTTGGTCCTAGGTAGGCTTCATTTAAGACTTCTTAACAGTGTTAAATAGTTTGTCCATCAATTTCTCCTTTGTAGATTCCATTTAATTCTCTTGATGCACATCCAAAATAAAGCAGCACCGGCATGTGTCGGTGCGTGTAGTCACACTTTTATTAAACACCCAAGCGAATGCACAGGGACACTCAAATGTGTTGTCACTATGCTGTCCCAACCTCATACACCACAATCAGCCTATCTGATACAGGTGAATCCATAGACTACACCTTTCAGTCATGCACTATGAAGGGCGCCCAGGAACCTAGAGAAAATTAGAGTGTTTCACACCCTCACCAGGGTTATAAAGCACTCTATAAACACTGCAATAGCACCAACTAGAATAAAACTTTAGGCCTCGCCAGGGGTCTGAAACTACTATGTAAATATCCATAACTTGACAATCTTCTGCTAATACTAAGTAGCTTAGCAAGGATGCATGCTTGGTATGTTTAGAGATTGCTTGGTTATCTGAGACATGTTCTAAAAATTACCCTACCCTTGGGTTTTTAAGCAGAATGTTCAAGGAATCTTCATGTATCATATTAACTGCTCCTCACACATGCCAGGCTGTGCGGTTCAAATGCCTCACCTTTTCACATGCCTGTTCGAAACACTCAAAAAAGGCTCCCGATGAGAATGCGGTCTCCATACAGCACACCGTCATTACCTCTGCTTCTGCCTCTTCTTCTGCAGGTTCTCCGGAACATGGTGCACTGTGCTGATCTCAGCAATCCAACAAAGCCCCTGGAGTTATACCGGCAGTGGACAGATCGCATCATGGATGAGTTCTTCCACCAGGGGGACAAGGAGCGGGAGAGGGGAATGGAGATCAGTCCCATGTGCGACAAGCACACCGCCTCTGTGGAAAAGTCGCAGGTCACTATTTTTATATTTCTTAATTGTATTCGTGTGTTTGTGGAATGGGTGATGCAAAGCTGCTATCCCATCAATCTGTCATGAATTTGCAGGTTTCCTCACTCTAGCTCTAGTGCACTAAGATTCCTGCAAAGGAAATCACAAATTGCATCACATAACTATTTTCGATTTCTTAATAGGAGTCCTTTAAAATGGGTTCAGTAGAATTCGGTGTAATTTCCACCAGACTGCTACCGAATGCAGTGGTATTTTGTGAAATGACCTATGTATTAGTAGGTTGGTTCACAAAATACTGATTCATAGTGGGTTGCAATTCAACCTACCCTATTACTTTGTAAGAGATAGGTTGCAAATTGAGAGGCTCTACAGTTGGGTTAGGGTCAAGATCACTATGGGCTCGATTAGGATTGCGGTGAATCCGCATCCTCCGGAGCATGCGGATTCACCGCTGCGATGAATGAAAAGACCCCCGCTACATTAGGATGGCTGGGGGGTCATCGGCGGACGGGAAGACCGTCTGCCGCTTTTCCGCCGCGGCCCATGCAGGTAAGAGCGGTGGGGCCAGGTTGGGGGAGGGGGGATTTTGACAGACAACGATAAGGTAGAATGAATTATTTATTTAATTTTCCCTTGTGGTCATCTCTCAGATTCCCCCCAACCGGGCCCCACGCCCCAACCCAGCACCACTACTCTTACCTGCACGGCCCGCTCCTGTTAAAAATATATATATGCCGTGCATTGCGGATACTTAAGTGAGATCCTCCTAGTGGATTGAATTCCTCTCTTACCTTCCTCCCACATGCATTCACACTGCTCAGCTGTCAATGTCGGCTCCTACCAAAATAATTTATTATCCCTCATTTAGACTCCACCATTTCATCTTAACCTTTTAAATTAGCTCAGGAAATTCTACAGTATCTCTAATATACAAGCTCTAATATGGTGGCGGTGTCTATCAGACACCGCCAGCCATATTAGGATGTGCTTCAGGACATGCATTGCCGCCACGGAAAGGCATACGGTCTTTTCTTTGGGTGCCCCCCTGCATTTGCATGCACAATGCAGCAAGCACCGCACAGTGCCTGCCGCTTTGTGCATGCAAATGCACAGCATGCATATTTAACTTTGCGGTGGGTGCTGCTTTAAGCAGCACCCGCCACAATGTTAAATATACGGGATGTGACCGCCAGGGTGGCCCCCTCCTTACGGTCCCTCCACCTCGGGGTGGCGGACGGATGCAGGTCCGTCCGCCATCCTAATAGGCGCCTATGTCTGTGATTGCTTTATTTAAAGAAGCAATCTAATTTTTTTTGTTTAAATGCAGTCAATTTTCATAGTAAGAAAATAGGGTGCATTTAAAAGGGAAATAACTATTTTTTAAAAACATTTTTGCAAATGGGTACCACGTATTGATTTTGTTGGTTAAACATTAATGTTTTGCAACCAGATTTCAGTTGCGAAACATTAATAGGTAAGCTAAAGAACTGGTATTTGGAAGGGATATCCTTTACACGCCTCTTCCAAATACCAATTCTCTATTTATTCTAAAATCCAAATTAGGAGTCAGTAATAGTTACCAAATCACTAATTCGCAATTTGGGGTTTGTGCATTTTAAAAAGCTTTAGTGGCCGCAAAAGCTCAAATTTGACCTTTGTGGCCATAATGTCGATAAAATTCCATTTATCACCATTTTACTCTTGATCCACTTATGGTGGGAGATACATAAAGCTGGGAACCACAGACTGTACTTTAAGAAACAAAATAGAAGCAAATAGTAAAATAACCCTAACCGTGCCTACTAGGTTATTTGTCAACCAGAAAAAGCACCTTCTGCGTGAAAACAAATCCTAAAACCTGCAGCTTGGGAGCTTCAGGCCCTCCTCCCTTTTCCTCAAGTCCGTAAAAGAAGCATTTGACCGTACTAGGCTGGAGCTCAGAGTTAGATCTAAGTCAAGAGATTGGATCTGCTTACAGTTCATTAAAGCCTTTGATGAAGTGCAACACATGATGCACTAAAAAGTCAATAATTTGGATACGGGCTATGGTATTGAGCTCGGCGAGGAAGTGAATACTGCAACAGAAGATTTGGTAGTGTCCATTCACTGGTGTCACAAGGATCAGGCCATGGTCCAGCACTCTTGAACACACTGGCAAAGTAGGTGGGCGAGGTACAGTAAGCTGATTTAAAGCTCATATGGTGACCTGTCATAAGCTTGCCCATCTTGAGGGTATACTTTTCTAAGAACCAAAGGATTAGTAGGAGAGATAACCACTTCTTCCAAAGTGACCAGGTTAAAAAAAAGATTTTAGCCAGAGAAATCCAGACTCTGCATGAAGTAATGGTGATCAAAAATCATCAGGGCCTACCTTGGTGCTTTCCTGTCTGACAGCCTCTGAGTAGGCAAACCATGAGAGTCGCTTTGGGGAGAGCATGAGGGATAACTGCAACCAGCATAGAAAGAATTCTTCTGAGGTGCCTGTGCACATCACCGGCAAGGAATTGTGTGGATGTTTGTTCACAATTTATGTTGTCAAAGTTCTGGAAGGACTAACACACTACAGTTAAGAGTCCGGCAAGCAAATTAGGGCATTGGTTAAACAATCAGTCAGGTATTTGTGAAGCACGCTACTCACCCGTTAGGGTCTCAAGGCGCTGGGGGAGGGAGGGGGCGTGCAGCTCCAAATCAGCCAAAAAGCCAGGCCTTGAGGCTCTTCCTGAAGATGTGCAGAGTGGGGGAACATCTGCTTTTGAGCGGAAGCTTGTTCCAGGTCTTCCCCATGATGTAGGAGGAGGCCTTTCTGCCTGCTCTGGCTCTGGGGATGAGGGGGGTTTCGGTGAGGGCGGTGGAGCGGAGGTTTCTCTTGGGTACGTGGAAGGAGGCTCTTTCGTTGAGGTATTGGAGTCTGGTGTTGTGGAGGGAGTTGTAGGTGTGAGTGAGTAGCTTGAAGGTTACCCTCTTCTCGACATGTAGCCAGTGGAAGTCTTGTAGGTGCTGGGTGATGTGTTCATGTTGTGAGATGCAGAGGACAAGTGTGTTCTGGATGGTCTGGAGTTTTCGGAGCAGGAATTTGAAGATCCCGGCATAGAGGGTGTTTCTGTAGTCCAGGCTGCTTGTTATGAGTGCATGGGTTACGGTCTCTCTGGAATCGGGGTGGGATCCACGTGAAGGTCTTGCGAGAGATGCGGAGGGTGTTGAAGCACATGGAGGAGACTGTGTTGATCTGTCGGGTCATGGTGAGGGAGAAGTCGAGAATGATGCTGAGGTTCCGGGCATGGTCCGTGGGAGTGGGGGAGTTGCTGAGGGCGGTGGCCCTCTAGATGTAGTCACATGCTGAAGGGGTGGGTCCAAGGACAAGGACTTCTGTATTCTCTGAGATGAGCTTCAGGCAGCTGCTGCTCATCCAGGATGCAACGTCTTTCATTCCTTCCTGGAAGCTGAGTGTGGTGGTGTTGGGTTGCTTCGTGAGGGAGAGGATGAGGTGGGTGTTGTTGGCGTAGGATACAATGCTGAGTCCAGGCTGTCTGATGATGGCCGCGAGGGGGCCATGTAGATGTTGAAGAGCCTGGAGCTGAGTGATGACCCTTGGGGTACTCTGCAGTTGGTCTCTGTGGGTTCGGAGAGGAAAGGCAGGAGTCTAATTCTTTGGGTTTGGCCCATGAGGAAGGAGCAGATTCAGTCGAGGGTGGTTCCCTGTATGCCGGCTTCGAGGAGTCTGGCAATGAAGGTGCGGTGGGAAACGGTGTCGAAGGCTGCAGAGAGGGCTAGTAAAATGAGGCCTGCCAAGTGGCCGTGGTCGAGTAGAGTGCGAATATCGTCTGTGGCAGTGAGGAGGGCGGTTTCGGTGCTGTGGTTGCTGCGGTATCCGGATTGGGAAGAGTCAAGGATGGAGTTGGCTTCGATGAAGTTCAAAGTTCAAAAGACTGGTTTTGCAAGAAGCACCGAATGAGTCCAAAAATGTAAATACAAAGGAGAAAGAGCGATAGGGAGATGCAATGTCTAGCTAACTGGCTGCACTTATAACTCACTGACTACCCCAGAAAAGGTACCAGAAGCCTGTGATTTTTTTTAAAGAGTGACTTCTAGAACTGTGAGTAAGCAAAGTTGCAAACATTTTTCTTCGCAAATTTTTAGAATGTTTTTCCAAACTTCACAGGCTTTGTGAACTTTAGCGTAGGTTTTGGAAATAAGGTGTGAGAAAACATCCCACAACAATCATGTATAGCGGCAGAATGTTTATCACAAAGAAGTTTTTGGATGAACAATTCTTCATCCAAAATACTTTTTTTTGAAACACTGAGATTCTACACTTGTTAAAACTTTGCAAGCTACATTATTTATTGCATACATCCATAACTAAAATGAAAATTGAGAGATAAATTGTAAGAGAATTCAAGGGCAGCATTTGAAAATATGCTCACAGGAAGGTTGTTGAATGGGTAGAACGACGTTACAATGCAGGCATTTACCATAGATGCATTTACCACACATCTGCCTTTTACCATGCATATCTTTGCCACTCAGAAAAGTATAAGTAAGGTAAGTGATATAAATATAAATTGTGTATTTATTTTGGGGGGGAGAATACCCCAAGCGCCCCATTTTTTAAGACTAAATTACATTTAGTAATTTCCATTACTACCTTATGCCCCTACATACCCCCAAACCCCAAAATACCCTTACCATCCAGTACCCCTAAACCATCCCTAAAAATACCTATACAACCCAATATCCTTATCCACCTCTAAACCCTGAAAAAAACAGAGGTTACCAAGACCATATAGTTACGCTCAGATTTCACAAGCACAAAAACATAGAAGTTCAAAAGTTATAATTACCTGATCTAACTATAACTTACGCCTCTACAATGCTCTGTGTATGACCTCACATATTACAGCACTCATGACATGGTCAGTAAAATCTCTGATGACATCTCAAATTACATCACTGATAATATCATCCACAGGACCATTCACACTTCTGCTCCCACCCCCATACAACCTCTCATACACCATCTCACACAACCACACACATACCCATTGACAGACACATACATCTACTTACACACCCACTCACTCAAACAGCCACAACCACTAACTCACCCATGCGGCTACTCCACAACCACTCACCTATAAAGCCACTCACAAAGCCACACACTCATCCATACAGCTACTCATACACACACACACACATATTCCCCCATACAGCCACTCACACAGCCTCTTAACACAGCCACTCATGATTAAGTTTTATTTTGGTTAAAACCCATTAAAAGTACACACATAAAAAATTCACACATCATACTTTATTCACTTGAAACAACAGATTATGTACAGTATTTACAGTAAAGCGATCATTGGTAGTAGTGAGATACTTGGCTCCTAAAAGTCATTTCAGCATTACAGTTTGAAGCCCATTTTACCACGGGCAAATCCTACTGCTAATAAGTACTTACACAGGCTAAAAACGATGTATTGCGCTGTATCACATTTCATTATTCTTAGGGCTTCTTCATACTCCCTTAATGCCAACCTTTTACATATGAACAGAGCCATTTCTTCCTCTGCATCATCTGCAGTGCAAAAAAACTAAATATGTGCAATGTCTTCAGTTTAACCTAAAGCACATAAAGTACAAATTGCTTCATCTTGCTATTTCCATTTCCATTTCATAGTGTTGGGCTTGGCTTGAAGAGTGAGTTTCATAGCGAAATGTCATATACAAATTCTTGTCTTTTGAGGTCGGGTGGTGTCAAGAAACTCTTCAATGCATAGTATAGGTTTAACAATTAGAAATTGCATTGGCAGCCTCCCTAGGTTAGGATTACTTTCGAGAGCATTCAGGACATACTCCCAGTATTTTGTTTTAAATGCTTCTTTGAGCTTTGCACTAGTGATTATGACTCTGTCCAATAGTAAGAAATGCCAAGCTGTTTGAGCCATTTCTGGACATGTCGGAACCAGGGGAATGCTAAGGACCTTTCAAGTTCCAGTATTTCCTTAATGCCCTCTCTGTAGTCTGCGAGCTCCAAAGTCGTCCATAATCTGATCCAGTAAAGTATTGCGTGCAGATTTGCAATGTGCTCTATCCATTTAATGTTTAAATTATGGAACATAGGGACAAGGGTCGTCTCCACTGGTATACCTAGTATACCTCTCATGAATTTATTCTTGGCGGATACAAGTTGTTTGACATTACCATTACCTCACAGCTCAGACTGTTTATAGCTTTCTAGGGCCGGTGTAATCATTTTAGTCCTGGACGCATATCATTTACTTAAAACAGTCATGGACCCTTGAGTGAGGGCCATTCTAAAGTAGCTTATTTGTGGGTTGCATGACAACCTCAAATCAAGCGTTATGGCCTAGGTAAGCAAAACTTGATACTTGCTCTAAGTTTTGTTTGTCGACCTTGATATTCCTCCTGAAGTTCTTAGGAGATTTTGTGGCCATGCATTTAGTTTTCCTGATATTTTTTTCTAACCCCTTTTCATTGCACTTTAGATTAAAATAATCCAATAGATTAAAGAGACCCTTCGGTGTCTGTGAGATCAAGAGATAGTATTGTCTGTGAATAATAAGGCATGAATAGGGGTTTCGCAGAGTTTCGGGGGGTCATGCTCAGCTTTCTTAAGATGATCAACCATGTCATTAATATAGAGTGAGAACAGGTTGGATGCAAACACACATCCCTGTCTCACTCTTCTATTAACTGGGATCAGATGTGTGAGTTTGCCGTTCAAATTACAATGATGGACTCTCGCCTAATTGCCTTGATGTAACCTAACTATCCAACTCAAAATGTATTCAAGCATACATTGGTTCTTTAACAAGGCTCATAAGGGTCCTCTGTGTACAAGATCAAATGCTGCCCATAGATCTACGAACATAATGTAAATATGACCTCCCTTTATTTTGGTATACTTCCACAAGATACACAGAAGTCTGAAGACTTGATTGACAGTGCTTGTGTGTACTCAAAACTTGCTTGATAAGATGTTAAAATATTGTTGTCATCTATTCATTCATTTAATCTATTCAGCACCTGTCTGGCATAGATTTTCTGCAATACTTCCTTTAGACCAATGGGCCTATAATTTCTTGTTTGCCCCCTTTTTTATGAATGGGGATTATTTTGCCCCCTTCCATGTGGCGGGATTGGTGCACCTGAAGCTATTGCATTAGTGACCAAGTTGACAAAGGGTCTCAATACCTTTTTGTCATGTTTGAACAAGTTTCCCTGGTTATTTATTTAGGCATGGGGTTTTTCCCAGCTCAACCGTGTCAGTCGCCGGTGGCGTTTCTTCCAGACTGACATAAGCTGTGTATCCCCTAGTGCTCTTGAGGGATTGTCTTTCACAAGTGAAAAACTTAAGATCTGAGTAGAGGTTAGAAAATTGTTCAATCCAGGAAGCGGTGTCTAAAAAATGCTCTGTGAGAACAACTGTATCCTTGTTTCTATGAGCCACTATTCTCCTAAATTTTATCGTATTTTTGCACTCTCCTGCTGCGAAAAGATCACTCCAGTTCATCTCCTCCCATCTCCTTTTGGCACTAGCTAGTGTCATTTTGTGGTTATTTATGGCTTCCCTTACTAACTGTGAACTCCCATACTTTAGATTCTTTATTAATAATGTATATGCTTGCTTGCAATCCAGAGTATACCAAGGATTACTATTGGTTTTACTTTTTTCCTTGTGTGTTGGTTTCACACTGGTGACTTTGGTTAACAAGCATTTGCAATGCATTCGGTCTCGCTTTTTGGACCTTGTATGTATTTAGCTATGCAACACATTAGCCTGGGTGCTGAAACATCTACTGTTCTTTAACATGGAGGTAAAGTAAGCACCAAACTGCGTGACATGCCAGGTATGGGAACACATGGAGAGAAATATTGCCTTTCAGGAAGAAATGGTATAGTCCAAAGATCTGTTTTTAATACGAAAACAGGGCCTTCGGTGGTCATATCACTTAAAATGCAAGATTTGAAAAAAATATTATTTTCTACTGGTGTTTGTGGAAGACAATTTCTATGGACTAGAAGCTAGAGAATGCTAAAGGTATTCTGGTATTTTACTAACCTCTGTTGGTCGTTTTGTATCAAGAAAGTTGAATAGAGGCAGTTATCAGAAAAATAATTAAAAAAAGAAAGTCCCT
Organism: Lissotriton vulgaris; assembly: GCF_964263255.1. Taxonomy (NCBI): domain Eukaryota; kingdom Metazoa; phylum Chordata; class Amphibia; order Caudata; family Salamandridae; genus Lissotriton; species Lissotriton vulgaris. The sequence continues at coordinate 918,414,590 of NC_141685.1, forward strand.
CAGCAGAAAGCAATTCTGGTATTTTACTGACCTCTGCTGGTCATTTTCTATCAAGACAGGGAACTAGGGGAGGAGCTACGCGGGCATCCAAGATGGTCGCGTGAGCAGAGAGCTCCCGAGACCCGCGCCGTCCTCCTTTATTTATCCTTCACCTATCCTGTTCATTTCGACGGGCTTTTGCAGCGCTATCTTCGCTGATGCTACTGATCCTTTTCCGGTCGAAATCGGACCTTGGGGACCACTTTTCTGCAACTTGCAACTTTCTGGCCTGCCCACGGGCGCGACCGGGGACTCGGCTACCCACTGTGGCCGACCTGTAATTGAACAACACCGGCTGCCTGGCATCTGGCCCGCCGGAGGTGTATTGCTTTCACTTTCGGTTTCCTTCCCTTTGTTCCTGTCTCCTCCTACTCGGCCTTGCCTGCTGCCCCCTCAGTCTGCACGCTCCTCCGTTGGACTGGTAAAGAGGCCACGACACCTCTGTCTCAGTGGCGCATCGGAGTTTCGAGACTTTTCTACCTGCCCGCCACTTCCCTTGCTAACCGGCAGTCCCTGATTGCGAGATGGCGACGAAAGCGGAGGCCGAAAGACGTCGGAAGGCTGCGTCCCGGGGGGGAACGATCCAGACGAACATGATTGAACGCTACACCCAGCCGAGAGGCTCCCCCGGGGCCGTATGCTTGGGTGCTGAAGGACTTCAAACGGACACATCGTCTGTGGCGGAAGTGTCGCTTCAAGACCTTATGGCTGCCATTACTGGACTCAAGGCTGACATGGGCCAACAGTTCGAAGCCGTAGTGACCAAAATAGATACGGTGGCGGTGGATGTGACTCTGATTCGGGCCGACCTGGCCAAAACGAATGAGCGGGTCAAGGCACTGGATCTTAAAACGTCGAGCCTGGTGAACGATATGGCTGAGGCGCAATCCGAAATTGGCAATCTGCGTGCATCGCACGACCTACTGCTCAGGCGGATGGAGGACTATGACAACAGGGCCAGGCGAAACAACATACGCCTTGTCGGAGTGCCGGAAGGCGATGGTGCGGTAGCGACTGACCTTTTGGTCGAGGAACTGATAGTCGCCCAACTGGCTCCGGCAGGACTCAGTAAGTTCTTTGCCGTAGAGCGTGCCTATCGTTTTCCCGGAGGCCAAGTGAAGCCGGGGAACTCGCCGAGACCTATCATTGCCAGGCTCTTTCACTACCGGGACAGAGATGCTATCCTCCAGGCCGCCCGTAAACATGGTCCCCTAAAGTATGACAATGCCTCCGTCTCAATATATCCTGACTTCACTCCTCAAGTGCAGCGGCAAAGATCAGGTTTCCTCGGAGTGAAGCGTCGCCTAAGGGACCGGGGTCTGAAATATGCCATGCTGTTTCCAGCTCGGCTCCGGATCGAATATCGGGAACGTGCCTATTTCTTTGATCAACCTGAACGTGCAGCCGACTGGTTGGACTCGTTGCCGGCAGAGGACTTTGGGAGCGGAGGCCCTGGTGGTGCGGAAGGTGGTGCAGCGGCCCAGGAGTAACAGATGCCCTGGAGGTTTCGATTGAGACTGTGCAACGTATTGTACATATTGACTTATTCTCGAATGACTCTGCCCGTGGCGGTGCGGTAACGGGTGATTTCTCCCTTCCTCCTCAGGGGGTTCTTTGTGTAGAAGTATGGGGCGACAGGCACACTGCAGTTGGGGGTGGCTTTTTAGTCAGCAGGGGTGCAGGGAGGGGGGTGTTGTAACGGGTTTGGGTTCTGGGGTTGGTGTTTGGGGACTGGGTTGTGTTTCGTTTACTTTGTTCTGTTCTCTGTTTCATGGTATTTCATGTCTTGCAATTACTGTACATAGTGGGTGCTGCTGGGGGGTGGGTGTGGAATGTTTTTGCCGTAATGGGGGGGGGTGAAATGCGGATTCTTTCTTGGAACGTAAATGGTCTGGGCGACAGGATTAAGCGGGGCATTGTACTGCAATTCTTGAGGCGCCACGCCCCTGATGTTGTGTTCCTTCAGGAGACCCACTTGATTGGCAATGCCTGCAAGGCCTTAGACCGCCGGGGTTATCGACTGGTTGCACATGCGGGTTTCACCTCGGGTTCCCGGGGTGTGGGTATTATGGTGAAGTCTTCCCTTGCTCTTGCTATTGATGATGTTGTCCTTGACGGGCGTGGGCGGTATGCTGCTGTCTCTGGGAGGTGGGAGGGTAAACAGGTAGTGTTTGTTGTTGTCTATATCCCCCCGGGACTGCAGGCTACCACTTATGCTGATTTAGGCAGGACTCTCCTTGGGCTGCCAGATGGCTTGTTGGTCCTGGGCGGGGACTTTAATTCTGTCATGTCCGGCGACTGCGACCGACTACCCCCCAGAGTGTTGCCACAGTCCCAGATGTGGCTCAGTGAAATGGCTGTCACTTTTGGTCTAGTGGATGTCTGGCGCTCACTGCATCCCGCTCTCCAACAATACACCTTTCACTCTGGAGCGCACGGCAGCCTCTCCCGTATCGATTATTTTCTTATGTTAGCCTCCACTTTGTCCACTGTTCGTGAGGTTCGGCATCTTCCCCGGGGTATCTCGGACCACTCTCCCCTTCTGATTACGATTTCTGTGGGTAGTCTGCCTGGCAATAGAGTTCCCCCGATCCCGCCCTGGCATTTTAAAAACCCCCGGCTCCGCTCCGATGTGATTAAGGCAATAGATTGCTATTTTTCTGATAATTTGGGCTCAGTCACCTCCCCCACTGTTCTCTGGGAGGCCTTCAAGACGGTTATTCGGGGCTCCGCCTTGTCACTCATTGCTGCTGAGCGTAGGGTCAAGAGGGAGGCTGTTGTGGCTCTTGAAACCGAAATCACTGCGCTTGAAAGTGAGTTGGGTGGGAATGACACGCCTGCACTGTTGCACGAATTGGAATTGAAACAAGCGGACTATAAGGCCTGTGTCACGGACGCTGCTAAATTGATGCGGTCCACTCAACTTGGTCGACTGTATGATGTGGGTGACAAGGCTAGTAAGCTTCTTGCGTGGCTGGATAAGACTGAGCGTGCGAGTCGTGTTGTTCCCTCCATTGTTCGTGATTCTGGTGTGAATGTCTCTGATCCGGGTGAGGTTGTTGAGTGTTTTGTTGACCACTTCCGTATGGTTTATACGCCTGTTAGTGATCGAGATGAGGCCGTGACCAATGACCAATGTGCCTCGTACCGCCCCATCTCCCTCCTTAATGCGGAACCCAAAATCCTCGCTAAGGTGCTGGCCAATCGGATGCTTGCTGTGATTTGTGACCTGATCCACCCGGATCAATCCGGTTTCATCCCTCACAGGAACACTGCTCTTAATTTGCGTAGGCTCCACAGTGTTCTCGCGAGAGCTTCTATTCTCGCCGAGCCAGCAGTGATCGCCTCCCTTGACGCCACGATGGCATTTGACACCATTGAATGGCCCTACCTATGGGCAGCCCTCGCCAAATTTGGCTTTGGCCCTAACTTCATCGCATGGGTCAAGCTTCTTTATGAACAGCCGCTAGCTCAGGTCGCGGTGAATGGAAGGTGCTCGGACCCCTTCCCCTTGGGCCGCGGCACGCGTCAAGGATGTCCCCTTTCTCCGCTTTTGTTCGCTTTGGCACTCGAACCTCTTGCCGCGTGGCTCCGGTGGGAACCCTCGATCAAAGGGATCCGATGGTCCCCTGACCTCGAGGACCGTGTCTCCTTGTATGCGGATGACATCCTCCTTTATCTTACTTCCCCTCAGAAGTCACTCAATGTTCTATTCGACGTCCTCACGTCCTTCGGTAAAAATTCGGGATTGGTCATTAATTGGACCAAGTCCTGTGTCTATGCCATAGCTGGTACTCTACCGCCTCTCCCGCGCAGATTTCCCATCCTGGTAGCGACTGACGGTTTTAAATATCTGGGGGTCCATGTATCCATGATCTCTTCGGTCCGCTATGAGCGGAACTTGTATGCCCCGCTCCGCAGACTGAAGCAGGATGTTCGGCGATGGCGCGATCTGCCCTTATCTCCGTTGGGCCGGGCGGCGCTCTTCAAAATGATGTCGCTTCCCCGCTTCCTCTATGCCCTGCAGAATTTCTTCGACCCCGTTCCAGCCCGCTATTTCCATGAAGTTGAGAGTTTGCAGCGGCAACTTATCTGGGATGGCCGTGCCCGCATTGCCTTATCTAAGCTCACTCTCTCCTGGTACGACGGAGGTATTGCGCTGCCGGATATTAGACGATACTACTGGGCCTCGCACCTGAGCGCCATCAACCATGCTACATACTCGCCGGAGCCCGCCCCTGCCTTTGCTTTAGATAAACTGCTGTTGCCCGGTGGTAACTTTAATAGGGCGCTATATTCTAAGGCCCCCTTCCGACTCCTTAAGGGCCCGACGAAATGTGCAGTGCGGGCGTGGCGAGACGCTACGGTGGCCACAGGCTGGGGTGGTAGACTGACACAGATGACGCCACTGTACGACTCGGAACGACTGGGCAACCTGTGGAAGACGAAAGGGTTTGAGAAATGGGACATGATTGGGATAAGTACTGTGGGGGACCTTTGGACGCGTGGCGCGGTTAAGTCCTTTGAATCATTAAAGCTGGAATACCGGCTCGATGATAGGGAGCACTTCCGATATATGCAAGTGAGACATGCCTTGTCTTCTGTCTTCCCCTCCGGTACGGACGTTCCGCAGTCCTCCCCCTTGGAGGATCGAGTTCTAGATGGCCACGTCCCAGATAGTACCATCTCCCTGATTTATAAGAAGCTTTTTAACAACAGAGCTGACCAGCTCGAGAAGCTCTGGGCTGCCTGGACTGCTGACGGACTCGAATTGGACGACGAGGACTGGCAGTCCGCTGTGTCCTCCCCTAAGGAGGTGGCTATCCCAGCACGATTTCGCTTTGTCCAACTGAAAATTCTCCATCGCGTGTATCTCACTGGAATGCGTCTGGTGCGAATGGGTCTGGTTACTGACGGACGCTGCAAGCGTGGGTGTGGGATGGATGGTACCTTTCTTCATGTTCTGTGGGAATGTCCAATGATTGTAGCGTACTGGTCTAGGGTGCATGACGTTATGAGTCGTGTCATAGGGGTCCCATTGCTTCCTGAGGCGCGTCGTTGTCTGTTGAATGTGTGGGAACCGACTGACTGCACTGCTGCCCAGACACTTTGGGTCACCCTAGGCAATATGATTGCGAAGAGGGATATTGCGCAGCTCTGGGGCTCCCCTAGACCGCCGGTGTTAAGTGACTGGAAAGAGAACATGGACTGGTCCATGTTCCGAGAGAAGACGGTATATGAGGCCCGGGGGCGTCCGGGGAAGTGGTCCAGAGTTTGGGCCCCCTGGAATACTTACCGTGGAGACATTTGTTCCCCTCCACTTGACTACGAAGTCCCTCTCCCCTCCTCTCCGTGATTTACGTTCCTTTCCTCTACTCACCACATTCTTTGCTCTCTTGTGCGCGCCACCCCCCCCATGCCCTCGTTGTTTCTCCAGCATCCATTTCCCCCCTCCCACCTCCAGCAACCCTTGCCAATATGATACCATGTGTTTGTTGTTTGTGTTCTCTTCGACAAAAACATAAAATTAAACCTTTCTTATCCTAATTGTATGATATTACGCTCTTGCCGATAATGTCGATGTGATAGATTGCTCCAGCAACGTACTGCCTCGTATTGCACTTTTCGCTCAGCCTGTTTTTGTCATAGCGGCCGGCCCTGCGGGGTTGTAGGCAGACGCTGTGTATTGTGCATTTGTAAATAAAGGTTTAAAAAAAAAAAAAAAAAAAAAAGACAGGGAACTAGAGGCAGTTGAACAGAAAAAAAAGTCCCTGAGCGGAAGCAGACAAGTCCTAGGTCTAATCTCCAGAGCCCACAAAGTACATACACATATAAGTATATACTAAAGTATATACAAGAGGTCTTGAATGCTCGTGCTAAAAAGGGCCTTAAAGTCATCACCAGTGATTGATGAATGGCCATAATTGAGATTCTAGGTGGCACTTGTTTTGCATATTGGCCTACTACATCAAAAGCTTCATAAATGTTTGTCATGCTCTCTAATGTATCTATAATACAAGGTCATGTAACTGACCTGCGGTTGTTTCCTTATCAATCTAGCCAACGATTGGAATGTCTAATAGATCATTGTACTTCAATGAAGCTCCCTATAATTTCTAGGCATAGGGGGTAGTGGTTGCTATCTTCTCTAACATCTATTTTAAAGTCAGAGATCCTGTGCCAGTTTTTGTACTGTGCATAATATGAGCTATCCTCGATTGGTCTCTGCCTCTTTTGAATGTGTATAAGGGAATATCATTGTCCTTGTTGGGGTTAACCCTGCCACAACATGCCCTTAAGTCATGTTCTAATGTAAACTACATTAATTGCATCCCTGCTATAGTGCATGGTACCGATGGACCAGCATCCAAATGGGGAATGCCTGTGGCCATATCCTCCTCCTCTTTTATTGTTTTAAGGCCGTTTATAAGCTCATGAGGTTAAAATCGCCTCCTACAATTACTGTGTCATTTGGCGTTGCACATTCAAGGGACTATTTAGCATTTATATGACTAGGGATTCAAGATTGCTTCTATTCAGGAAACATCGTTTACAACGCAGTGTTTACACCGCAGGACCTTTACAACGATGTCATTACAACGCAAGTTGTTACTACGACTTGCGATGGATGGAGCTGTTGGATAAGGAATATTGTAATTTTATATTCCAACACCTTCCCTACTGTTACTTGGGCTGTTGTTGGAATATAAAATTATAATAATCCTCAATCCGCGCACACCAAGCAAGTCGTTGTAACGACTTGCATTGTAATGGCAGCGTTGTAAAGTACCGCAATCTAAAAGATCGTGTTGTACTGACGTAAATCCTTCTATTCAGTATAATATATACATTAAACACGTGGAGTTTAATTATGGAAACTGATTTCTGCAGTTAGAGTAATTTTTACGCAGAGAGCCAAAGCCCACACTCCCCCACCCAACTCTGGTGGGGTTGCTTTTATATGGTAAGTTTTACATGTCAGTTTATGGGGTGGATCGACCAGCCTTGTCTCTTGGAAGACGCAGAGATGAAATTGCTTAGTGTAATTATGCCAATCTGGATCCAAGAGCTTGTACTTTAAACCTTACACTTTCCATGAGACCAAGGCTTTGGTCTCTAGGACCATTCCTCTGAAAAATTTTTAGTTGTTCTTCTCGCCTCATTTCAGTATCAGAGGAATCAAACAGTTCTTAACTTTCTTTATCGCATATTATCTGTTCCACTAGCTCTTCAGGGGTCTAGGCTTGTCTTCCCTTGTGATTCTTCCCCTGATTTTGCCGTGGTTCTTCTTATGTTGCAGTGGTTCTATATTTGGATTTAATTGGCTTATTGTACTTTGTCAATCAACCTCTTCAAGATCTGACATGTTTTGGTTCTGTAGTAGCTTGGTGGCCAAGGGACAGGTACTTCCTATTCAAAAGGTTTGGTCATATGATGGTCTATGCAATTTAAAAAGCATGGTCTGCTAAGCAGGAAAGCGTCTTAGTTCCCATTTTCTTCTTGCAGTCAGCCAGCCTTTGTTATATCTGAATGCACTATCAACAAACATTGGGATTCTGTACCTAATCCAGAAAAGAACTTTGTTTTTAAGTGCCTCCTTATCTTCCCAGCTTTAATTCCTAGGCTTTGGGACATAAGTTAAATGGACTCAATATTCTTTAGCTCTAACCTCGTGTTCATTAGCATAGAGCGCATTTTTAGGGATGAAATCTCCTTTTTTGGTGTGATCTTGTGCACAACATTGGTGCATTCCCTACCTGAAGCCTACTAGGGATTTCAGAATGTTGAACTCTTAATGACAGATTTTGAGATGAGATTTTTTTAGCAGGTTTCTTAAGTCTTTCTGAGTTCACACAGCCTATTTTTACTCATTCCTAAAGTGTCTAGGTCAAGCTCATTTTCCCTGCGCCATCAGGAAGTTTTCCTTTTTAGAATTTACCCTGACCTCAGTGGGTTGTTATCTTGTACTCTATCTTGCACTGGTGGGGATGTTGGGTTGGGTGGAGGTACTGGTTTGTACATCTTCATACTCTCTTCGAATTGATTATTGGGGGTATGTTAACACTATTAATCAATTGCTCGGTTAGTGAGTTTATTAGGCATTTTAAACCCTGGACTTAATTTGTTAACGTATCCTTTTCTGCTAACAGTTCCTGCAGCTTCCTATCAGCACATCTGCATGTTTGCATTATCAATGATTGTGGGGGTTCTTCCCCCTTTTGCAATTCTACCTTTACATGAATAGAATGATGCAATATTGTGTCTCGAGCTGCCATGGCCAGTTTTCCATTGGGTAGGGATGCAAACTTAATTTGTGCAAGTAAATTCTATACTTTCCCTGCCCACCAGATCAGTCATAATTAAAATATCTCCTGCACTCTGTCTCTGGGGAGGATTAGTTGGCACTATAATTGCTTCTGCTGATGTTGTTACTTGTACTACCTTCTTCCTCATACATGGTATGCAGGGCTATCATGGTATACTTTTTCTCTCTGTTGTGGCATTCCCTTACATTTTTGGAGGTTATTTTTGAGGTCTGTGACTTTTACCCGAGCATTGTGTCGACCTAACCTATAAGATTGTCTGTTATCGTGCAGTTACCTCCCATACTTCTCTTTATTTTAGATGGTTTCCCCTTTCCAAGGGGTGCTTCTTTTGCCTTTCATTTCCCCACTTTTACAGCAGTTTGCAGTATAACCCCAGTAGCTCTTTCTCATAAATGTGGGTGTGTGGGTCAGAATCTGTGTTTAATTTTGTGTGTATCTAGGTGTGAGTGTGTGAGGTTCTATGTGGGTCTGTGAGTTGGTCCTTCAGTGGTCTGTGAGTGGGTGTGTGAGTTTCTGGGTGAGTTTGTGAGTGGGTGTGTTAGGGCCTGTGTGGGTCTGTGAATGGATGTGTGAATGCCTGCATAGGTCTGTGAGTGGATACATGACTTCCTGTGTGTTTCTGTAAATGAGTGTGAGAGCACATGTGTGCACATGTGTGCTTGTCTGAGTGGGTCGGAAAGTGTTTTCTTTATTTTGCAAAGTGCTTCAAGATTTGCGGATCCATAATGGATTTACACGGGGACTGCACTGAGCCTTGTGGGGGATCCATGGATTCCGAAGTGGGAAAAAAACTATAAATCTCAATTTCGTACCCAACATAGGTCTCTCTCGTACCTCCCCCTTGACCCCTTTAATCCTTTTCCAGGAATATTTTAAGTCACCACGACCATTCCCAATATTTAAAATGGTGACCGCAATCTCCCAGTCAGGTTATGGTCAGCCAATTATGGCATTGTTGGTGGCCAGTGACTTCATGGATCCACCACATGGGAACCCGTGGAGGGTCCGTGTCTTTAGATATGCAATTTTTGTTTTCCTTTAATAACTGTGCAACTACTGAACAGATTTACACCAAATCATAAAAGGGCTATTTCTGGACCAAGAGATACCAAATTTGGTGTAATTCCATCCAGTAGTTTGGTCTGTAGTTATCCATATGAGAAATTGCATGGAAAGCAAGGGTATAGCGAAGCCCCGCTCTGCCAGCTTAAGACCAATTAAATTGTTTCTTAACCTTTATCTATGGCTTGCAGGTCATTGCAAGACAAAAGGAAAGACCTATAAATTACAGTGGTACAACTGTGGGATTGGTAAGGAGTGGAAGAATTTAAAAAAAAAAGCTTAAAATGGTGACAGAATGGAAGAGAAATGTTAGGACTAAAACAGAAAAATAAGTTAGAGGCAAATACAATTTGGAATATAACAGAAAAATAAGTTAAAGGCAAATACAATGAAATAGGTTGAAGGTAGGAATGAAAAATGCAAATAAGAACAGAACAAAGAAAAGGTAAAAGGAATTCGGATGGAACATAAGAAAAAAAAAGGAGAGAAAAAGAAAAAGAATGGTAGGGGAAGGAAGAGAATGAAACTTGGAAAAAGGGATGGAGGTAAGAAACAAAGAAATAAAAATAAGACACAAGAAAGAAAGTAAAGCTAAAAATAATATAAAATATTGGAAAGAAAAAATCAGACGGGTGGAAGATAAGTGGGAGGAAGAAAATAAAGAATTAGCAAATGGAAGAAATTCAAAAAGAAAGAGGGATGAGAGAAGAACAAGGGAAGTCCAGGAGATGATAATGCAAGAACGAGGATGGGACTAAGGAAGGGAAAGATGGAAAGCCGGAAGAAACATTAAACATGAATATAAAGAAGGACAGAGAGCTCAAAAGACACCTGAAAGAATGATGGGCAAAACAAAAGAAAAAAAAACGGAATGAGAGGAGAAGGAAAAGGGAGAAAATAAATAAATTGAAAGTTCGAGAAAAAGACGAAGGGAAAAAGGAAAGAATAAATCAAAGAAAGAAAGAAGTCAATGCTGTAAATGTGAGTTTTTGACCACATTCCTTTCAAATCCTGCTGTAAAATGCATTATTCTGAAGATTTTTTGTGTCAGCAACAATGCCCACAATCTCCTTAACCGCATCATTGCTACAGCAAATTCCCGTGCTGCGCTGCAATTTTAAAAATCCCTTGTTATGTGACAAGGTCAACTCGTCATAAGCACAGCGCAGGTAACACCCATGATGAGTTGACCTTGTCACAAGCATCGAAGGGGTTAATAGAAAGGGTTTGGATCGCTCACTTTGCTAGGACATTTCATTCCATGTGGCCCAAAGTAGGGGTATTTTTTTTTTCTGGCAACTCCCTTGATGGGAAACACCCTTTTTTGACCACTTTTTTCCTCTGCTCTTTTTGACTGATCGCTCAGAATCTTTCCATGTAGAACTACTGTGCAGCTTTTTTAGAAAAAATTAATGAAAATTCGTCAAACTGTGCCAAAGTTATAAGCAGGACAGAAAACGCTTTCCCTATGGAAACTAGGTCCTAACTATAACTACCTACTGGCGACCACCAGTAGGTACTATATACATACTAGGTATATAGGTCGCTAATAGGTATAGTTAGAACCTAGTTTCTATAGAAAAAGCATTTTTAGTTCTGCTAATAACTTTAGCGCTGATTGACAAACCTTCACAATTTTTTTTACATGTGTTTGCCACGCAATTCTGCTGCAGTCTTCAAAGTTTTGGAGTGATTTGTCAAGCTTGGGCTGAGAAAAAGGGGGTCCCAAAATGCAGTTTCCCATGCAAATTCCCATAGGGATTTTAAACACGACTGCAGCCCAAACCGCTGAACGAAGTTAAACCAAGTTCGGCAGAAAGCTAGATCTTGATCCAGAAAGGGTGCTTTAGTAATTTGGTGTAAATCTGTACAGTAGTTTTGAAGTTATTAAAGAAATAAGATGAATGTATATCTAAAGATGCGAAGCCACCGCTGTGGATCCGCACGCCAGTATCAATGCCGTGATTGGCTGTCTGCAACTTGATAGAAAAGTTGTCCCCACCATTTTGTACATCAGAACACGGCTCCCAGGGGGAAATTAAAGTGGAAATAGGATATAAGGGATCAGGCTAGAGGTATCCTGACTCCATGGAACTGATGGAGGAGTTGTGAAGGGCTTCTCATGGCCAAGAAATGGTCCAAAACCATGTTTTGGGGCGAGTGAGGATCTGCTGCTCCACCACAGCACTCCGCACAGCCCACAATGTGAATCTGTTGGATCTGCCGATCCAGATTCCCAATAAAAAAAAATACACCCACTCACAGGCCACATACACATACTCATACTTACACACCCACACTACCACTCACACATCCATACAGAGATTTGCATACCCACTCATAGAACCAGAACACTACCCATACATCCACTCACATACCCATTCAGAGACCCACAAAGCACTCACACACCCACTCACATACCAATGCACTTGATCAAAAATCCCACTCATACACCTGTACAGCCACTCACACACCCCCTCAGAGACTCAGAAAACCACTCACAGACCCACACAGCCAGTCACACACACACACACACACACACCCTCAAGGAACCAGAAAACCACTCACTTACCCATACAGCCACTCTCACACCCATAAAGCAACTCACATATCCACTCAGAGACCCAGGAAAACACACACACACAGAGGCACTCGCACACCCATGTACACACCCATACAGCCACTCACACACCCACTCACAAAGCCACGCACACATGCTCTGTCACACCCACCATACACTCATATACCCACTACATACCCACACAACCACTCACACCCCTATTCAGCCAGGATACAAGGATATAATCGTTAGTAAATAGCATTAAAAAAACTTAGAATGATGCATTTTTCTTTACCTATGATCCTCCTTGAAACACATAATTTCCAATAAGCAAACACATACATTTTACTGAACCTCTCGATGACTACCACCACACAAACATCCTCCCTATGGTTCCCTATCATGAACATGAGCCCTCTTGCCTGTCCCCCGCATAGGGATTGTTCCACACAGGACTAGCCTCAAGCTACCCCATTATGTTTTTATATTATATCGTCGGATTAGATTTAGGTGGATATGGTAGAGTTTCTTGTTAATTGCAATCCATTCCAATCCAAAAATTCTTTATTTCGGCCATATAGACCATAAAAGATACAGTACAAAACACAATACATACATTTAAAATACATTTTTAAGAAAATACATTGTATAAAATTCTCTTCTCATCCAGCGAGGAATAGGGATTGTGATAACAGTACAATGGTTCAGGGGGCTTTTTTCTTTCTGATTAGCCATACTGCCATTAGAAATTTGGATATAGCGAACACAATGTGACCCAAAGTGCTGGTTTTCATTACTCTGAATGCCTGTGTGTACTTTCTAAACCCCAGGTTTCTACAGAGCGGCGCTATCCAATATTTTCTGGGTCTGTGATAGGCGGGGCATACAAACATGATGTGGAGGTCATCTTCCTCGTGGGTGTTACAGCAAGGACATATTTTGTCACCCCCCTTGGTCCATTTGTAGGTAAATGTTTTAGTGGGGAGTGTGCCTAGCCTCCATTGTACAAACAATTTCCTCGCCAGGATAGGGAAAATAAAATCCATAAAAGGTTCAAATACATAAGAATTTTTGGATTCCAGGAATCGCGCTGTTTTGAGCATTCATCATAAATTAAAGGCTCCTGTCTTTATAGATTTGGGTCACGGCTTTGCGTGAGATCCTTCGGCAACCTCGCGCAGGATCCTCCCATAGCTACAATAGGTTCATGGTGAGCAATTCATTTTTTACGAAAGCAAGCCAGGGGATTTTGCTACTGCGGTTCAGGCTCATGACATGGATAAGATCCTGCCTATAGTGGTGTAGTTCGTTTGTGGACCAAAGCCTGTGCCAAAACTTCACTGGCTTTGACACAAGCTCCTCAGCAATAGGGGGAAGACCCATGTCTAATCTCAATGGCAGGAGTGGCGTGCCTCGTGGAAGAACTAATAGGCGCCTTAGAAAGCTGTTTTCCACTCTTGCCAAATCTTTGCCTGCTTTATACCCCCATAGCTCACTGCCATACATGGCCGCTACCTTGGCTTGAGTCCTATAAGTTTCAAGGGCCGGGCTTATGGGCTTGAAGGTGGAAGTATTGGCCACCTTCAGGATTGCGCCCGACAGCTGCGACAATTTAACCCTTGATCTTGCTATCTGACGGTCCCATGATAGATTTTCCTGCAGTGTTACCCCCAGATATATGAAGGTAGGAACCCTCTCAAGGCTGACAGTACATAGGGTGGGATTGGGCCTGGCTTTGTTTGGTGGATTGAAAATCATGAACTTGGTCTTCTCTGTGTTCACCTCCAGACCGTGTTGTCGACAGAAGAGACCAAATCCATCCAGGATCCTCCGGATCCCCATGGGGGATTTGGAAAGCAGGAGGGTATCATCGGCAAACATGATTGCCGGAACCCTCCTGCCTGCCAAATATGGGGCGTCGTTGTCCTTAACGTTTTCTAGATGTGATATGGCGTTATTAATGAAGAGACGTAACCGGGTCGGTGCCAGGACACAACCCTGCCTCACCCCTCGACGGACAGGGAACCTGGACGAAAGGTTGCCATCCCTCCCACACCTGACCTGCGCATAATTGTTCTCGTGCAGCCTGGTTATGATACTAAGTAGCTGGGGGGTACTCCTAACTTTTCCATCACCTCCCAGAGTTTCCTGCGAGGAACTAGGTCAAAGGCTGACCTCAGATCCACGAAGACCATGTACAGCCTTCCCCCCTCTAACCTCACCGTCTTCCAGTAAAGGAGGACGAGGCGGAAGATCTGATCCATGGTCGACGTGTTTTTTCTAAAGCCAGCCTGCAGGGGACTCATGATATCATTATCCTCTACCCAGTCTAACAGATGGTTCAGAATGAGGCGCGCAAAAAGCTTTTGGGGAACATCTATAAGGCTAATCGGCCTGTAATTGGCCGGGAGCAGAGGAGACCCTTTCTTGTATATCGATATGGTGGTCCTAGACGTTAAATTCCACACACGATATTTGATATTATTTCAAAGAAGCTTTTTCAATTCTTATTCCACATGCGAAATCAATCCTGCAATGAAGAATTTTGAAAACAAAAAAGAGAAAACACAATAGCCCAAAACAAACAGATGTCCAGTATTCACACAAAAGGATTGTTCAATCGTTTTAAAAGTAGAGGAGAGAAGACTCTACTGTTTATTCTCAATAAAATTCCTCCTCATGGTACAGTACATAAATATGCAGTTATTGTGAAACAGGGGGTTACCAAAAGGGTAAAGTGCATAGAGTGAGAAATTTAGTGCTCGTGTGAGAAAGAAAAGGACCAAGAGGTCAGGGGATGGTGAATTACACAAATGTCTTTGAGTCCAAGGTTAAGATAATCCTTGGCGTGGTTCCACAAGAGCCTGCCCTCAATAGTTTTTTGCAAAGAAATGTCAATCTTTTTTGTCTTTGCGGCGATCAATTTGCTCGGTGCTTCGTATCTTCAGAGGGGGGAGTGGGCAGGGGCATAAGAGATGCAGGCTCAATGAGAGGGAGATTGTCGACGTTTCGACCCAAGGATACGAAGGGCAGTTTATATCCTCATGGACGGGTCTTCATCAGGACCGGAAAGGTGAAGGGAAGGAGCTAAGTTACATTACACTCATGTAACCCCAGCAGTGTGGGCGGACACCTGTAACAAAAATGTAAGGGCTAAGTATTTCAAACCAACAACATGAAGGTTTAGAACTGATTGTCAGTACTCCAACGGCACTCACCCTTTAATGGTGTGCCATATGCGAAAAGATCAATTGGGTTTTTGAAAGCCGTCCAAGCGTGCTCTCGAGTACTGGAGAGAAAATGAAAACACATTGCCATCAGTGCTGTGTTTCCTCATGTACAATTGGACATGTAAAACATTGACTGGACTGAGACAGTACTACATACAATGACATTACATAAAAAGCGCTTGAAAAACGCTGGTTGCACTCACCCTCGCTGTGTAGGGCGATGGATGGTTATTGATTGGTCGGTCGGACAGTATACACGCTGTGTCTGTAGGCAAGAGTGTATAGTTAGCTAACTGGATCCACAGTCCAAAAGAGAGGATGAATAGGAAAGCTAAAGGATGCTTATTGCCATAACATACCTCCTTAGTCGAACTGCGCGGCCTATCAATGGGGCTCTGTCTGTTGGCGACTGCTGAGAGATGCTCAGTCGGCGCCAACTTAAGTAGTGGACGTGACGGCAACGCACATGCCACTAAGACTCACGCTAGAGTCGGGGCTGTTGCCTAGCAACATGTGTGGATTGGAGAGAAGACAGACTCCAGGCGTATTAGAAGTTTGGAAGCACAATCTCTGCCCCCAGCCAAGAGCAGGGGACCGCCATACCTCCTAAGATAGCGTTAACAAGCATTTACAATGCAACGGTTTCGCCTTTGGAAAAGTTAGAGCTATTGGCATTGTAAATGACAACATTTTTATTTATGTGTTGGCTTTGAAAACATAAATAAATGGCATTGTCATTTACAAATCCAATAGCCTAATCTCTCTCAAATGCTACACCTATTGCATTTGACCCACACACACACACAAAACTGGATCACAAGAAGGGAACAGAGGCACACACAAAACCGGGTCACAAGCAGGCAACAAGGGCACAGACAAAACCGGGTCACAAGCAGGCAACAGAGGCACACACAAAACCGGGTCACAAGCAGGCAACAGAGGCACACACAAAACCGGGTCACAAGCAGGCAACAGAGGCACACACTAAACCGGGTCGCAAGTAGGCAACAGAGGCTCACATTTTACTAGCAAGCTCGCCTTGGAAGAAAAGTTATTCACACAGCTTGGAAATGTGCAAGGTGGGGGCCCCAGTTCATACCACGCGCCCCCTTCCAACTTTGAATAAACTCTCTACAGATCCTCAGTTTATCTCACATTTTTGGGAACTGTGTTTTAACTCTGTCCTACTGCATGTACTTCCTTTCATCATCTCTACGTCACCTCCCCCACACGAACCTCCCATTCACCTGTAACCACTTCATTTGCTTATACTTTTCCACCGTCAATATTTCAACAGCTGTACACCTCCTTCGCACCTTTTCCCAATTGGCACATATTGGACGATCCAGATGTGTGTTCTGCAGAGGGGCCACGGTTTGGATGTGCACGTGATGTGACCTGAACACACTTACGACCCACTAACAATAACTGTAACCCACTAGGGCTGCCTTCAGCCTCAACTTCAGAGCTCTCAGTCATGCTCTGTCATATACACCCGTCCGCAACTTTAACTCACTCAAAAACTTAGAGGTGAATCGGTTCACAGTATGCACTACAAAAGAGTCATATAATGTAGGAATAAATACGGAAACACAACATCTGGGGAAAGCAAATTCTCTTAGGGAATGCATGATGAAGTAAAACGTGAAATGTAAAAATGGACTGCATGGCCGACATGGATTACCATAAGTATTTGTGCAGTTATCGCTCAGGAGGAGTAGATCAGTGTGTTTCCCTGTAAAGTTATGGACACACCTAAGGGGACTGGTAGTGACCCGTTTCAAAGTCCGTTTTTAATTACCCCCAGGTATGAGCCCCGGCAGGACTCGCTCCACTTAAAGCCTCATCCACTCTATCAAACGCCACTGACCGATCAAGAAGGTTGTTTATGGATGCAATTTTGAAGTGCAGACGGGTAGTGTAATGGCTGGCAAGAAAAATGGTAGTCACAGTTCGGTGAGCATAGGAAGTTGAGATTGAACCCAGTGCGGATACAAGGTCCAGGCAACTATCTCAATGTGACATTTTGCTGCCCGGTGCCTCTACAACCACAGCAACAGTTTGCTAACTTTTCGTGAGCACACATACATATCCTGTCTACAGCCAAACGCCTCTCATACATGTTTAATATTGCTATAGACACCAAATCTACGCCTGTACTTCACTGTTCGAAAGGCACCATAGCTTTGTGAATAAAGGGCTTGTTGCTGTCACTGGCATCCTCAGCCTTTCATCCTTCTGAGGATGATAACTGGAATATCGAGCACAGACAGCTGTGACACCTATTGAATGCAACGCTATTAAAAGCCTAACTTTGATAGAAAATGCCACATAAACATTGTACCACGCGCACACAAACACCAGTGCCTGCATACAACACACAGAGCCAGGAAATATGAGACACATAGATAGACCTACAGAAGAAATGTTTTGCACTTCAGCATTTGAGTGCCCTCCTTCCTCGAGTAGGTAAGGTTTGCTCAATGTATATAATGTAATCATGGTGTGAGGGCAAAGACAGCGCTGAAGGCCTTACATGGACTGCCGTGTTGCAACAAGCATGCAATTTGGCAGACCGGCAATGGCTTCCGGCTCTTATCTGTCAACAACATTTGAGTAACTATGTAAACAAGGCAGGGCGCCCATGCGGTAGCTGCACACTGTCCTCCCATGCCGCATAGTCTGAGAAACCCTAGAATTGGGATTCCTCCTGTCAGAGGGTGTCGGCACCCCCCGTCCAGTCACGTGGGCATGAGGCACTGTGGCGCACTTTTAAAAGCGGCGTCAGCACCCCACCCTGACCGTACGATTACACTGGGCAGCAAAGTTTATATTGTTTCACACTGATTGTGAGTAGAGCGCTTAGAGGCGCATTAATGGACACCGTGAGCTACTCTAGCAAAATGTTAACGCGAATTACAGAAAGATGAACATGGCGCTTTGACAGCTCTTCACATACAAGACGCATATTCCAGTCAGCGCACAGCGCTGCGAGGCCATACCAATATATGTGCTTTACAAATACGAGCAAAAAGACAACATCGCATCACAAACCGATGCAGTAAGCAACTGAGAAGTTTCTTTCATTGACAAACCTATAAATTCATAAATTTCAGATGGTGGCAGAGTCAGGACGCTATTTTAGCACAATCGACTTTTAAAAATAGGCCTGAAAGAGGATGACTTATTTATCACGATTTTAGGTACCCGGGACAAAATCAGTTGTTGGACTTGGATTGCTTTCATTCATTAATATAGAGACATTCTCTATCTGCTGCTCGGTTAATAATAATTGCTTTTCATGAAGTTGCAGTGCTCTCGGAGATCGGAGCCGCCGCGCTCCCATTGGCTGAAGGAGCCGAGCCCCCTTGCTAACGCCGCGACGGGATTGGCCCGTACGCCGCGGCGTCATCATTGTTGCCGTGCTGTGGTTGGCCGAGGACTGAAGCGTCATCGCCGATCTGTCCCGGGAGCCGCACTGCCATAGGCTGACTCCCGGGTGTGGAGAGAGGCTCGCCCCGAACGCCGCGACAGGATTGGTGCCCGTCCTCGGGACCTCTGGGAGTGCTGCGCATCACCGCCGGACCCGGGGAAGAGTGACCCGACCTCGCCGTGGGAGTTTGCGAGGTGCCCCAGCCCCCGGCCTGCCTGTCGCTGCTCGGAGCGCCGAGCTAGCTCCCCGCCGCTCCCCAAGGAACCGAGAGCGGGCGGAGAGCTGCTGAGACTGGCCGGGGCTGAGACGAGTGCGCTCTGATCAGCGCGGTGCGCCTAAAGTAATCGGGGGTGCAAGGCTGTGCGAAGCGGCCCGAAGAGGAGTCCCCAGCATTCTGGTGAGGCGCATTTGCAGCGCTAGGGCCCCTGGCTTTGTGGGCTGATTCTGTTGGGCTAATTTACCGGCTGGCATTGCTTGATTTACCTCATTTGAAGAGCTTAATAGTAGAGATAATCGGTGGTACACGGGGGGGGCGGGAGAGGAAAGGACGGCGGGAGGGGGGCTGGAGAGGACACAGGGGGCGGGAGAGGACACGAACGGCGGGAGGGAGGCGGGAAACGTGGGGACGGCGGGAGGAGGGATACAAGGCAGGACAGCAGCAAGCACGGCCCGGCCGGACCAGACTCGGGGGCGTTCCCGGCGTCGCGTGACGTCGGCAAAAGCCAAAGAATCTCGGGAACGCCCCCGTGTCTGGTCCGGCATTGATGGACAGGCCCCTCGTCCAATGGCTAGGCTCCATTTATGGAGCTAGCCAATGGGACGGGGGGCGTGTTCCATAGTGCTTACTGTACTCAATAGATTTCTCTGGAGGAGGAGCCTAACGGCTCCTTTCTCCAGCGAAACCTAAAAAGGATAAGAAGGTACGGACCCCAAATGTCAGGGTGGTGTCTAAAGAGACCCCCCGGTAGCTTATCCAACCCTGGCGCCTTTCCCAGCACTAGGCGCTCCAATGCAATCACCACCTCACCTAGGGAAAATTCCGGGGTACAGGGGGGCTCAACCGCCGCTCCATCGGGCCATAGAATACTATCTTGGTAAAGTGTCCCAAAGTGGGCCTCCCAGACAGAGGGGGTGATGTTAGGTTCTACTGCGGATTTGAGTTCCCCCGTCCCGTTGTTTACCAGGGCCCAACATTTCCTGGAGTCTTTAGCTTTTAGGGCTTCAGACAGGTCATGCCAGTGGTTCCAATTCCACTCTGCCCTTGCATTGGCCATTGCTACTTTATACTCCCTCCTGAGAACTGCAACCTTAGCCTTGTCACTGCCCTCTTTGATGGCAGTAATTAGCTCAGACTTGATTTTCCTACAGGAAGGGGTGTACCAAGTGGGGGTACGAGTCTTTTTCCTTTGTGATTGTACCACCGGATGGAAGACCTCTGCAAGGTCCCTCACTAGTTCCTGGTGAATGCTAGCTAGTCTCTCATTATAATCAAGGGGTCTCGGTTGATTTATGAGAGCATCCACTTCCTTGAACCTGGGGAGTGCTAGGCCATATAACTTGTTTATAGCATCTTCTTTGCCAATCAGCTTTCCCCATTTAACACGGCGCCTGTTTGTGGAGAGAAGCATGTCCCCCTGATCATCTCCGCAGGCAGTAGTGGGCGACCCTGCTAGGGGGACTGGATGCTGGATCTCCAATTGAAGAGAATTGTGGTCACTATCTGTCCTTGGTAGCACCCTGAAGTCGTGAACTTTGGGCCACATGGTGATATCTATTAGTATATAGTCCAGCCTTGACTTGTGCTCCTTTCTATTGAAAGTACACAATGAGGGAGTATCAGATGGGGTACGCCCATTGCATGCCCTCAATGCGAAGTTCAAGGTAAGGGACGTAAGTTGTACTGCCAGCGGGGAACAAGCTTTGGGGTGAGGTGAAGACGAGGGTGGGACTCCCCAATAGTCGTCCTCAGCGGTGAGAGCACCCTCCTTTAGTCCTTCTAGGGGTTCGAAGTGGCAATTAAAGTCCCCTCCCATCACTATTTTGTGGTCACCTGGCAATTCACCTAGGAAGGAAGACAATTCATCTAGGGTGGGGGATTCATTGGGCGCGGCAACTGGTCGCGAGTAGACATTGACAATGGCCCATGTTGTTCTACCAGGCCATCTAAGCAGCACACACTGGATGTCCTGCGAAAATGTGTCCATCTTTTCCGCCTGACACCCAATGTGACTCGCAACCCAAATTGCCAAGCCTCCCGAGGGCCTCCCCCTCCTGTTCCACTTTGCTGGAATTTCGAAAATTTCGAACCCCCTTCTAGTCTGTGGTTCCCTCGCCCATGTCTCCTGAAAAAGGAAGATGTCGCTACCATTTATCAGGAGATCCCAATCTGGTGTATGTGCCTTGCTTGTGATCCCTGCCACATTCCAGGAGAGAATTCTCAGCCCTGGACCTTGTGGTGGTAATCCTGGCCCACAAGAGAGGGATGGCGTGGTAACTGAAGGGGGGTCAGGGTCTCGCGGGCCAGTTGTGATAGCCAGAGTGGTAGGCGATACAGCCACCTCCACTAGTTGAGGGCAATCGGGGTATTGGGTGGTGACTCTGCTTGACCCGAGATACTTCCAAAGGAAGCCCTTCCCTCTTTGGCGAGGTCCTGTGCCCTATTATCAGTTACGGGAACAACTCTAACTTCCCCCCTGCCTGGGAACCCCGTAAGCAGATTTTTCTGGAGACTGTTGTATATCACCCTTTTGTGGTCAATCCACCTGATCAAGGCAGGAGAATCTATTCTGGTGGATAAAATTACCGTGAGCGGGAAATACATTGTGCTTGGGCCTGTATCGTGAGCCATCTACTGCAAAGCCCACTCTAGTCCAGCCCTGTTCCCTCCCCACCTCTGGATTACAAACATTTGGATAGAAGTGTGAGAGAGACACTAATTCAATGGTGGACTTATCAGGCCTTACAAGCCAGTTACAAATATATGGGGCAACCAGTGGGCTTTTGAAGCTGACTATGATACAGTCCCCCGCCCTATTCTTAGGGGTAAATCCAATCCATGGAATCCTTCTGACCATCAAAACATCTCCTTTTAGGTTCGGAGGGAGGGGCCTGTTGATGTTAAGCCAACTAATTACCTTATTGCGAAGCGAGTCCTGCGGCTCCCTTGCATCACCAGTAAGCTCAGGCACTCCCACCATAATCGCCGTGTATGCCACTGCCTCGGGGGGCAGATTGACCACCCTGCGCCTAGCGTTAGGGCTAATGGGGCGGCCAGTATGGCCGTTGGCAGAGCTCTCCTCTCTCGTTTGTTGGGAGGGTGCAGGTTGCTTAGACCTTCTAGGAGCAGGAACAGGGGGCCTTGACGTTTGGGATGACGATGGGAGCATTTGGGGGGCAGAAACACCATTGTTGCTGTGCAAAACCCCTGGCTGGACTGGTGCCGCATTTGGGGCCTGGGTACTCGTTACAGCGGTCGGAGGTCTATTCCCTGCTGTTTCCCGAGGGACCCTCTGTGCATTTGGACCCACCCCCGGACCAAGACTGTTTCTTTTGTGAGTATTTTCTAAAGCCATCAGTCTTGCCTCTATAGAGTCCAGTTTTACAGACAAAGGGTTCAATAAGTTCTTAAAGATGTCCGTAAGTGAGCTGATAAGCAAGTCTATGGTGTTAGGAGGGGCCCCACCAAAAATAAATGGCCCTGAGCACACTGGTACGGCTGTAGCTGGTGGAGGGCCAGAGTGTTCCGACCTATTTCCCTATTGTCTGTACTGGCATCCAGGTTTTGCTTGGTTGAGTCCACTTTGGCCCTCTTTGCCCCTCTTAACTTCCTTGACCTTTTTCTTTTCGATGGATGGTCCCCTCTACTGCTTGCGGGTTCTGTTAGGACTACGGCCTGGCCCGCATCCTGCGACTCAATTGTTTCCGTACAATCCACATTAGGAGAGGGATCTACAACCCCAGAGAGGCGTAATGACTCTCTATCCCTCTGGAGGTTTGACGGGGTCCTGAGTTGTTGTAGGACTGACTCAATAGTCTGGTCGATACTATCCATGAGTGACAGGTGGGTGGCATCAAGAAGTAGTGGGGTGCTAGCATCAATTGAAGAATCCGGGGAGTCCACTGACAAGTTTTCTGTGCCCACCTCAGGGTGGTTGTCTAGCACTGTTTGTCCTATATTGGCCACAGCACTGGCTTTGGGGAAGAATTTTTCCAAAGTGCTAGAACACTGTTGAGCAGCCTTGCTCCTGGATACCCTGGTAGCCATGTTGAATTGGAATGCACAGGGGCCACAGACTTGAGGAGGAAGATGTTCTTGGAAGGAGCACGCCGTCAGAGGGATGGCCCGGTCCGGTCTCTACCGGCCTCTAACGGCCTAGAACGGCCCGCTCTTTGCCCGGTCTTCGCCCGGCGTCCGCCCGCGCGCGTCCCGCGATGCGCGTTCGTGGTAGGAAGTTATAGTTGGTTGGGGTAGGAGGCGTGGCCAGCCGGGAAAAGTGTCCAGGTGCAGCGTCTCAGCAGCCGCTGGGGAACCTGGGACTCGCAGTCCCGCTGCGCCGGTGATGTTACTCTGTCCACTTCTCCGCTCAGGGTAAGATGATGGCCCCACTGCTGCCTCCTTGGAAATGCGATAGGAGCTACTTTCTCCCGGTGATCCTTGGCCTCGAGCGGCTCCCGCGGAGCGGGGGCGGCGAGTCGTGGTTTTAACTGCCCAAGAGAGGGAGGCGCGGCCAGCCGGGAAGAGTCTCCAGGTGCGGCGTCTCAGCAGCCGCTGGGGAACCTGGGACTCGCAGTCCCGCTGCGCCGGTTATGTTACTCTGTCCACTTCTCCGCTCAGGGTAAGATTATGGCCCCACTGCTGCCTCCTTGGAAATGCGATAGGAGCTACTTTCTCCCGGTGATCCTTGGCCTCGAGCGGCACCCGCGGAGCGGGGGCCGTGAGTCGTGGTTTTAACTGCCCAGGAGAGGGAGGCGCGGCCAGCCGGGAAGAGTCTCCATGTGCGGCGTCTCAGCAGCCGCTGGGGAACCTGGGACTCGCAGTCCCGCTGCGCCGGTGATGTTACTCTGTCCACTTCTCCGCTCAGGGTAAGATGATGGCCCAACTGCTGCCTCCTTGGAAATGCGATAGGAGCTACTTTCTCCCGGTGATCCTTGGCCTCGAGCGGCACCCGCCGCCTTGTTAATTGCTGTTTTGACATTCGTTTTGTACTTAGGATATGTACTGTGATTACCATATTACTGTAACTGATGTTCTAACATATCTTTATAGTGCATCGTATACAAACTTTTATGTCCTCAATTGTACACCTACAATGTAACTTTATGAAAGACCGACAGAATAATGTCATATATAGGACCATCTGTGTCCCTAACCTAACCCCAATTCCAACTGCCAATTAATTTGTAACCTATTGGCATTTCCTTCTTCTTTTGTAGTTCTTTCTTTCTTTCTATTATCATTATAAGTGTTATTATTATTATTATTATTATTATCATTTATAACCACACTTGTAAATATACTTCAACTCATGCCAATTTGTGATTTTCTTTTATTTATCTTTCATCATCTATGTTTTTGTTCTTTTGCTTGAAAACCCAATAAAAATGATTTGAAAATTTTAAAAAAGGATTTGAAAAAAAAAGTGGAAATTCACTGGAAAACAAAGGTTACAGCAACGTTATGGTTAGGAAATAGAATTTTTGTAACTCTTAGAAATTGACTAACACATCAAAGGTTACAGGGAAGTTATAATTTGGTTCATATTTCACCCACACAAAACCATGGAAATTCAGCTGCTATAGTTATCTCAAGTAACTATAACTCATGGCCTAAGGTGCCTGTAACTCACACCCTCGCCATTCACTACTAATTACCCCACATATTACCTTACTCATGACATCATTGATAATATCACTAAAACATTTGCAGTGAATTTATTGATGAGAAAACAATGAATGATGGGGTTGTGAGCTATAGTTACCTTAGGGCAAGAGTTATAGTTACTTGTGATAACTATGACTGCTGAATTTCTATGGTTTTGTGTGTGTTAAATCTGAACCAAATTATAATGTCCCTGTAACCTTTGGTTTTTTTTTGTGAATTGTTAAGGTTTTTAAATTCTATTTACTAACTATAACATCCCTGTAACCTTTGTTTTTTTTTTAGTAACTATATATACACATATACTTACCTTAACTAGACTTCCATGCATGGTAAAGGTATGCATGGTGAAATACCAAAAAAAGCATGACTGGTAAATGCATGCATGGTAAAAGCTTTGTGGTAAAGGCACTGCATGGTTAACCCTACTTTGTAAAGGATGTTTCCCTGTTGAATGTTTTAAATATCTGCCCAGGAGAAGAGGTGGTAAAACCATTAACAAATACATTTAAAAAGGCCCAAAAGGATTGTAACTGGTTATTTTTTCTTATCCTTTCCAGGTGGGATTTATTGATTACATTGTCCATCCTCTGTGGGAGACCTGGGCAGACTTGGTTCACCCTGATGCACAAGACATTCTGGACACCTTGGAAGATAACCGGGATTGGTACCAGAGCATGATCCCGCAAAGCCCATCACCACCGCCGGATGACCCTGACAAGGATGAGGAAGCTTGCATAGAGAAGTTTCAGTTCGAACTGACTCTTGAGGAAGAGGGCGAGGAGTCAGACCAGTCTGATAAGGACCAGCACAGCCCTGGTGAGGACAGCAGCTTCCACACGGCGGAGGACAGGCGCTTGTGCACGCATGAGGGCTCCGACGAGGACGATGTGGGATCAGGGCCCATCTTTACAACAGACGATGCACACAGCGGATCGGATCACGTTGCCTCCTATGACACTTTAATGGGGGAGTCTTGAAACTCTTCTGTAAAGACCCACAAAAACAACAAAATATAAATGTACTTTTCCTTTCTCCCTCGTTTTTTTTAAAATATATATTTTTAAAAAAAAAAAGTGAACCTAACACAAATCTGTAGATCCAGGCCTGCTTGGAGCATAGGAAGCCTTCGCCATACAAATATGTTTCAGCTCTGGAACTTGTTTCTTCTTTTCTTTCAACGGATGCAACAAGAAAAACAAAAAGTCTTTGGAATATTTTTTATCTTTTTTTCCCCACCAGATTTTTTTTTGTTTTCAGTTTTAAATGTGCGGCGATGAAAAGCCATTTTCAAAAAAGGAAAAAGAAGAAAACTAATGGTTCTCCAAAGGATTGGTAAATTTAAAATAAAGCAGGTAGATGGGGGGGGGTGGGAGTGTTGGCTGGGGGAGATATAAAGTAGTAAGTATTATTTTATTATATATATATATTTTTTATTTTTCAGTGAAGAATGTTTTAAATGCATTTTTGGCAAGAAGGAGATGATTTGCCATTGCACTATGTGCTCATCTGGCTTTACCGCCAGCCTGGTAATGGAGAAAGAAACACAGAATAAACGAACAAATGAAATGTTGAGTGCAAAGAACCCTGAAACTAGAAGAGTGGCATGCCTTCTGTCATCTGCCAGAGCTAATTTTTGCACCAAGCTATGGCACCGGTAGCAGCGAGACAAGACCTGTTCAGGGTTTTCCTTTTTTTATGTTATATATATTTTTCGATGGGGGTATTTTATATATATTTTTTAGATGTTAATTTATTGTTATTTTGGGCTCCACTTGAGAGCCTCATTCATGCCATATTCTTGGAAAATTGAGAATATTTGCCAGCGGAGGCAGGGTTGGAAAGGATTCCACCTTTCAAAGAAAAGACAGAAACACTAGGAGATTGACAGCCTGTCTTCCTCTGTTTGTTTGTTTTCTTTTGCACAAAATGGCAATACACGCGGAACAATTGTGGAACGCGTATCAAGAGAAAGGCTAGTCGCTGGTTTCAGACATGCACTTGCCAGGACAGTGGTGGGACATCAAGATGCTGAATCATGTTTCCACCAACTGTTAAGCAGTTTTTCAGATTTTTAATTTTCTGTTGTTGCTAACAATTCCATGTTTATATGCAAGGGATATAGCGGTCAGGTAGTCCCGTCCCAGGACAATGCACCTCCATCTGAGTTGGGATAAAAACAGAGATCCAGTCCAGCAAATATTGATATTTTCTTGCCACTTGATAATTAATTTTTGATGGTAACTCGTTCCCCATCTCGAGCCCTGGTGGCAGCATACACGCATAGGTCATTCCCCCCCCCCCCCCGCCCCCCCCCCAGATAATGGATCTAGGCATATCAGACCCCTTTGTGTGTCCATGTGTATGGCTAAAAATACTCCAGTAAACGTCTGACGTTTGAAACATGCATGACCAGTTTTGCATGTCTGTTTCTTAGTTGATGACAACCTGATACATCTGGAACACAGTAAAGTGCACTCAGCTGTAGAATGAAATACTTCATTTTGTTTTTCTTTGCGGCCTGTGCACTCTATAGTCATTTACAAGGAGTATGGTGGCCAGGAGGAGGGGGTAGTAATTTTTGCAGGCTGAAAAATATTTCGAGGATGACTTAGTTCTCAAGAATAAGAGATGTGACTCTGAGGTCTGCTATATTTTGATGCTCAGAGAATTTGCAGGGTTTCCGTTAGATATGTGTAAGGGAGAAAGCATATTCGTGGTGACTAGGTTTGCGTACCCATTCAGCCCAGGAACAAAGTCTAGGCTTCAGGTGTGCATCTTCTCCTATAATGCTCTACTTCACCAGTGAAAACTGATCACTCTGCCCCCACCCAACAAAGCTGACATCCTCTGCAGTATGCACTGCACGTGCAACTGACAACTCCTAACTCCAACCAAAAATATTACCACTTCTCAAATCTTCTTAGAACGCAATAAACGTCAAATGATGCAGCCTATGATTGGGGATTTATTTGTTTGTGTTATCAGACTAACAAAAATACATATGTGGCAGTTTGCTTTATGTATGACATCTGGCCAAAAGGATCTGTCCTGTGCCACAACACTAGAGTCTACAATACAACTTTGTTTTTTAGCGATTTTGTGAACAACCGTGCCAATTTTCAGAGACCAACGCCCTAAACACGATCTTTTTAGAAATGCTTTCTAAATGTACTGTCATCCTGTTAGCCTTTCCCAAGGGTCAACGTTTTGTTTCAGCAAAACAGAAAGCTCGGACATCTTAATGGAAAAATAAATTAAACGAAATCCCTGTCCTTGATGAACCACATCCGTTAGGGAAATAATCCAATGTATGCGGAGGGCTAAACTTCCATCGAAAGCCTATATTCCAGCATTTGGAAACTGGAATTCCACCAACAAAACCATGGCAAATGAACATTTTATTCTCTATCTTTACAAATATTTTATAATATCGGACTGTGTCCTAATTTTAAGAAATGCTTATAGACATGGAATTGTGCATCTTATCTCATTTTGCTACTTTCAATTTTTGCCTTAACAAAATTTGCCATGAAACAAGTGTGTGTGTGTGTGTGTGTGTGTGTGTGTGCACGCATGTGTCCATGCATGTTTGTATGTCAGGGAGTATTGGTGTGTAGTGATTTTGAGGGGCATGTCTAGGAGAGGGAAGACTAGGAAAATAAAAGGAGAGTTACATGTTTGTGTAAGCCTCTCTTTCTGTGCTGTGTGCAGCTACTTCCTAGGGTATTAGGGGCCCTAATTTAGGGAGATACAGTCATTGCACCGGATCGGGCGCTTTAATCACCTTGTCATTATTACTGCACAGGTGAGTGTCTTGAGTTATAGTATTTACACTGAGGGTTCGAGGGCTTAGGATACAATTACACACAAAAGTCAGACACATTCATTTTTAATAGAGGAGATTCATAATGATCTTTCTTACATACAGTTTAAATGATGCCCCTTTTGCCTTCAAACCTGTCTGCCCCATTTTGCTTCACCAAGATTGTAAACAGCCGAGGGTCTCTGTTTCGGGAGGGCAGGGCGCCCGTTGTCCATTGGATTTACTTTTTGGACAGATTCCAAAATAATGTATGACCCAAGTGTCTTCTTCAAATGTTTCACTGCAAACAAATTTCC
Organism: Lissotriton vulgaris; assembly: GCF_964263255.1. Taxonomy (NCBI): domain Eukaryota; kingdom Metazoa; phylum Chordata; class Amphibia; order Caudata; family Salamandridae; genus Lissotriton; species Lissotriton vulgaris. Next base: position 918,443,241 of record NC_141685.1, read on the forward strand.
ATATTCATAAGAAGGCCTAAAGTGAGTACTTTATCTTCATCAACGCGCGCATGATTTTCAGGACAATCACAGATTAAGGAGATTTAATTCATTGTATGTAAATGTATCTCCTCTTGATCTACTTAAACCCAACATGAATCTGGCTCTCCTGGCCCAACCTTGGCCACGCGCTTTCTGACTATATGCCTCTTGATAAGGCTGCTAAAACTGGTGAAGCAAGAAGATCAAATCTGCCTGACTGCATAAGACATTGCTAGATTTGCAGCACTCCCATAACAGGTTGTTTAGAAATCTAGAAGGCTTAGACATTTTAATGCAAAAAGAGATAAAATCCAACCCATGGTGGGCCCATAGTACCAACACTTAACAAATAGGCCTATTGTGTTATTGGCCAGCTTGTGCACAGAACTGGTATTTATGCTATATGCAAGTCCTTCAAAATTAGCTGAATTTAAGCTCCAAGAGAAAGGGTGATTTTTCTGGGGGTAGCATACTTTGGTCAAGGGGGAACCCAGAATTGTTATACATATCTCTCCGTTCCACTGTGATCCCATGTTCTGTTCCACTCCTTGGTTCTGTGGTATGGGCCAATATAATCAGGGGGATTATATTGTGGCCTGAAGTAAAACTGAACTTCCGAACTGTTTATATTTTGCGGGGTGGTTTGTTGCACCTCATTCAAGTAAAGTAGGTCATCCGTGCTGTTTGCCCTCCAGTTAAGTGGTGGAACACCATCACACGTGCCTCACTGAATAGGGAGGAGAGTAAGCGGTTAGCTGACAGGCTGATTACAGATATATTTGGAGCTGAAAGAAAATTAAAAAACAGATGTTTTGGAGTTGAATAGGATTGTGCAGTTGGGGTGGAGGTCTTTCTGTTTTTAAAAGTAGGAATGTGGAAGACTTTTCATTTATCCTGCCGTGGGAAATCCAAAATGACCCCTGCAAACACCCTGCTCATTTGAGAAATGGCGTTTTGATAGCATGGATGGTATGCAGTCATGCCTGCATACTGTCTGTGCCCAATAAACACATAATTGATATAGTGCCCACTAAAGAAATAACTAAAACAATAATTATATTGTTGTGTGTGTGTATCCACATGCAGACAAAGGCAGATAACAAACTACACAATCATATTCATTATCTTCTACATATGCAAGGCAAGAAGGTATTATTTAGGTTTAAGGGCTACCTGCCTTACATATTATTGATAAATGTCACTCCCTCGGAGCAACTTAGTCGCATAATTCAAACTGTCACTTCTCATGAGGCAGCATGGTTGCATCAAGTAAGCAGTGGCTCACAAGAGGTGGCATGCCTACAAAGCTAATGTAGTCACTTGCTAAGGGCAACATGCTTACATAGTTTAATAAATCACCAGGGGACAGCATTGTTAAAGTTGTAGCAGTCTCTTACTAGTGGCAGCATAGCTACATGGTAAAACCTGTTATTTGCCATGGCAGCCACGTTAGATAGTTATTGCATTTGCTCACTACATATAACACAGGACTAAAAGGCACTTACGAGGGACTGTATAGTTACATATTTTAAGTAATTGTTCCTTATCAAGATCCCCTCCAATTACACTCTTTAATCAGTCACTTACTGGGAAGGCACTATGACAGCAGTTAAATAGCTATAGCACTCACTCTCCAGGACAGCATACTTTCATAGCATTAGTCACTCACTATAGGCAACATATGTACACAGATACTTTGTCACTCAACCAATCAGACCTTTACACCAATGGGCGCACTGACAAACATCCAAAGGGCCAGATTTGCAAACACCAAGTTAAAATGTTGTCAGAAAAATGTAAGACACTAGATAATATAGAGTCTTCATGACGAATTTATGAGTTGGTAACCTGGTTAGTCCAACAGAAAAGTGGGCGATATCCTGTCTGACTCATTACTAGTTCAATAAATTATATGGCACCTTTAATAACGCCTTATAGCCTGCTGCAGAGGACTCTACTGGTTGTTGAAGGGTCTGAACCCGAGTAACAGTTCTGAACCAAAGGCAAGGAGGGCTGATAATAAGGTAGGGGGCCTTTAACAACCGGTATTGCTGGAGGTAGAAGGGCCATAAGGCTATTAGAACATGTCACCCACTGAGAGTAGAATGTTCTAACTTAAAAAGGTACAACCACAAAGACACACGTTGAAGCAGAAGAGCTATACAAGCCATTATTAGCCCTGAAAGACTCCACTGTCTCCAATGGAGCTCTCAACATTCCAATTTTCTAATAAGGCAGACCAGGTATCTGTCACATTTATGACGGAATACCTGTCCTTCAAGCTCTACATCAAGCTTTAAATCATGATTTTTTTGTACTCCGTGCCTGCAGTTGGTTGTTACAAATATCCTTGCAAAAGGCTCTCCCAGGTCTTTCCAGCACAAAGGTCTCACCATTAGTGACAAGGGCTAAGCTCATCCCCAACCCCCACTCTTGGGCACATTCAAAGATCATCATTTTATGTCAGTCATGCAGTGAATTTTCAAAGTTATACTTTTGAAAATGTCTCAATGGTAAATGTTCAATAGTAAGACAGGCAACAATTCATCTTATTTGTCTCATTCCAAATGATCAATCAGAATTTAAAGTAGAGATTTTTACAAAACTGAAACACTGAAATTCAAAATGTCATTTTCCTATTCTGTGTCTTTGAATTGCTGAGTGATTTTCATGATCAACCATCCTTCAGTATTTCTGGGAGCGACAGTGGTGAACTACATTGCAGTAATTTTGGGGTTTGTAGAAACTAGATAAGTGAAGATTTAGGGGATATTGTAGACTTATTCGGATGAGCCACCAGACTGCCAAGATGTCAGAGGTAGCGCTTACCCAAATCTAGAGATTGATTCTGGTGTGGACAGTAGTTTTTGCATAAAAGCATGGTGTGGTGGTCGGGAAGAGGCAAAATCATTGTTGGAAGTACTGCCTTACATATGGCAGCCCTTCCAATGTCAGAGCCATGGCAGCCCAGTTTAGGCTTAGTTGCTCTCAACAGAGCAGTTAGAAGGCTCTGTTGTCAGAAACGTGGGCGTTCTACCACCTCTACATGAGGCAGGGGAACTGAGACCTGGGTAGACAGGGCATCAGCTGATACTTGGCAGATGCCGCATCACCAGCAGCCTCTCGATAATTTACACCACTGCAGCTTGCACAGCATATAGATGTTCTCTAGGGCTTGAAACGTGACCCAAGTCATAATCCTAACTTCCCCGACAATTTTTGTGATCACAACCAATATTTATTTACAGCATCTCCATGCGCCTTAGACCCTTGAGTTTCAAAAATTGTGAATCTCAGAACACGTGACAAATCTAGGGGTTTCTGCAAATATCTAGAATGTTCAGATAAGGCTTCTAACCACAAACACTATGGTGGGCATCTTTGTTTCCTCCTCTATTACATTTGCAGTCGAATCCACTCTACCTCCACTGAAGTGTTCATTCTGAATAAGCACATTAATATCTTCACCGTGAGTCTCTAGGTGTTAGCCACTTACTTCCCAACAGTCATCTGTCACTTTCCATAGCACTTCTTTCTTTGAAAAGAAATATGTTTTTTAATAATGTACGATGGTGAAGTTGGACATAGTCTGCATACGAGTGTGCCCATTTAGACATACATGGGACCAGTACATAAGGGGTAGTCAATACCGAGACGGTACCTGCACACAGCACACTAACAGGCTCCTTACTTTTACCTAAAAGGCGGCCTGCCCCTGGCGTCAAGAAGTGAGTGACTGGTGGTTTTAGGCAAATGTGTTCCTTAGAATTCTACAGGCACCTCCTGGAAGCAATACATGATGCAACCTAGCTTATTTTTATCATTAGACACACATTTCTGTTGGTGCCGGTCAACTGGAGACAGAGCATGTCAGCTTTAAAATGGGGACTTAATTCTGCCTCTAGAAGTTTAGCTGCTTCTTGTGACAATCTTATGCGAGGTGATTGGAGGGCAGAGACGCAAGACTTATATTTGCATAGCCCTGACACCTGATAAAATGGCTACTTGTAATTATGGAGGCCTCTGTTGAATAGTCATGACTGGACATTCTTGCAGAACACACGCCTGACCTATCATCAACACATTTTTCATCTTGAATGATGAAGAAAACCCTGCCAAGACAGTTGAGCAAGCTTGTTGTTAAAAATCTCCTTGGACCCTGTTAACCAAATGAATTAACGTCATTCACCGGAAAATAGCCATGGTTGTGTTAAGACAATTTATCTTGAACCTCTTTTCCTGAACTTTACTGGTATGTTTTTAAGCCTCTCCACCGGAGGAAGAATTTGTGTTTCATATGTGCAGCTGCCTAAATCATCACGTTGTACTATATAACCTGAATGTCCACGTTTGTGTTTGCCCTAGCCGGAGTCTTGATGACATTTTAGGCTTGCTACGTTGGCGTTTTTCCCCACTTGTGGGAGGTTTAGAGTGTCTAGCATTTGTACTGGGGATGTTATGACTACATTGGGAAGAGGCTATTTTTGTGACTTACAACTGCTCAAGGGGCACCAGCATGACATAGTGTGGTAGAATGTATAGCACAGTAGCCAGAGATCCAACTTGTGAGGTGCTATTCCCTCCCGTTCTGTTATGGGAGGACATCGTAGCCTTTCCTTAGGTGACATAGCTGAAGTTTCTTCAGGAGCAGCTGTCTTGAATGAGAACTTTTGGTTGCTTTTGCATGCTTGAGAAAAATGAGTAACGGTGCTTCTTTTCACTCTATTGTGATTCTTTTTTTATTATTTTATAGTAGGGTGAGTCTAGAAAGCTGGTACTCTCTCTCAGTAAAAAGATGGGAAATGCACCAATTTAATTAATAATTTTCTATTTTTGATTTTGTTGCTTGGAAGTGAAAGGGTAACTGAATAGACTGTGTCCTAAAAGGGGAGAATTACCTTGGTCAGGAGAGGAATTTAAGCAAAGAAGAGGAAAAAGAAGCCAAGATACCTGAAATTTAAGACGGTTTGTTACTGGATATTACGCTCTATCATGATTGCTTCCTGGAGGTGCCTGCAACTCCTAATCTGATCTATTTTATAAAGCAAAGACAGTGTCTCTGCTAACTTGTCTACAAAAAAGGCACTATCTTCTCTTCTAGGGAAGAGAGCGAGAATGAACGAGAGAGAGAAACAGAAAAAGCAAAGTGAAAAACTTTTGTTTTCTGCACACAGTTTCACCGTGAACTCAAAGGTTGTGTTTAATAAAGAAAAACAAAGACAAAAAAATACAAGCACTGTCTTGTGACTTGCCTCAAAGAAAATTGAATTTTCATATAGTCATGCACCATTCGTCCATATTGTTAGTACGTACTGTTTCGTCCATTCCTCCTCACTCAGAACGTAATCTGAAAAGCAACCCAGGCTCTATCTGAAGACAGTGGTCACAACAAAGTTCCCAAGAGTTAGCCATCATACCCCTTGCATGCTATCATTGTCCTATAGGAACCTCCACAAATCATGAAATAGCTTCCGAACCAAAGCAGTCTCCCCGCTGCAAGGAACATTCTTGTCCTCGTGCCTGAGGACAGGATGCGAAGAAAAGTGAGCACGTAAAACACACACATATATATATATATATATGGAGAGGGAAAGAGAGAAAAAAATATTTATCAGGGGAAAGCCAATGACAAACTCTTGTGTTGTTCTAGGCTGCTTACTACTCAATAACAACTGTTGGCCAATGAAATTAGATCTATTTCCGCTTTGAGTGTCCTGTGTATTTTCAACGCTCTGTGTATAAGAAATGATAAATGTGCATTTCCACATTGTGGCGTGATACAGAAACTCCTATCAGTGCATTCACCATGCCTGTTATTAACTGACTGCATCAAAGATCGTCCATCTTTGCGGGAGTGCTTATTTTTTGGGCGGGGGGGTACAGAAAGGAAGTCTGAAACTGGTCTCCTATGCATTGCTGTTTAATTAGACAGTGTCGCTGTGTACTACATTGCTAAAGGTCTTGTTTTATATTACATGTTTGGCTATTGCCGAAACAAGTGGTTTCAAGCACCATTCATGACAATGGCTCCATATTTGTGTATTGTCAATCGCGGATATAGCGCTGCTCCTGCGAATCACAGATTTCCAGCCAATTCGAAGACCAATGTGCTTTGCTTACTCTCATAAAGCTGCAGACAAAGTGTGTTCTCACTCTAGAATGCGAAGAAAGTGCTATCTTCTGCCTGGGTGGTGCCTGTTCTCTACAGTTTCTGGGTGTCTTGCCACCTGGTCCATCTGGAGTCTCAGGGTCCTGTTTGGTCTGTTAGCGGGCTCTTAATGGTCTGATGGTCCTATGTGTACTCTGTCAGGTTGTGTATGCTTTGTTGAGGAACTCTACTGCACCATATGGGTTCCCAGTGTTATGCTTACACAAACCATTTCTATGTCGTAGAATAAAACCTCAGATGAAATATAGCCCTGTACCGCTCGGCTGCCCATGCACAAGTCTTTCTCTCTCTTTCTCTCTCTGTTTATATATTTCAACATGCACATTTTCCAAAGATGATTGCAATGGGGACACCGTTTCTGATCAACGTGTTTTAAGTTGGAGGTATCGCTTCACGCTTAGTAAAACCCGCCAAATGTTTTATGTACTGACCTTTAAGAAATGTCAGATTTTGTGTTGCTGATGGGGCTGAGCATGGAGACACTGTTGTACTACGATGGAGACTGCAAAGTGTGTGTCCTATTGACCCTGCCTCGGCCTGACTCTTCCAGAGAGACATTTTTGTAAATTTAGGACACAGTAACCTGAAGTCAGCACAGCCTATGGCAATGAATAGAACCCTAGTGTCAGTTTTCTGCAGTTGGTTAACAGTTAACATTATGCTGAAAGACATTCTTAGGGTGTTACAGATGGTTTATGAAGAGTTGCCTGAACTGGTTATTGAAAAGTGGTCACTTTCTCTATCACCCATGACTGACATGTTTGCTGTACCTACTTTTTCTCTGTGCAGTCAAAAAGTGAGTTAGAAAAAGAAAAGCATGCAGGGTAAATTAGTGATAATTTCTTAAAGACCCCCGTTTCTTCTTCCGCATCCCCTTAGATTTCTATTGCGGGCACCCCTTTCTTCAAAAGATCAATGTGCCTAGAACCTCAAAACACCAAGCCCAACTCCCAAAGTGCACTTTTTTAAAGGTATAATGAGTGTGCATTCAGAGCTGTCTTTCAGATGCCAACAGCACTGAAGGACTGCTTCTTAAACAAGGATATACTGACACAAGCTTGATGGCATCACTTTGGCAAGCTATGATGTCATTACTCTGTGTCTGATAGCTTTTTTCCCCAATTTTTTTCTAGAGTTTTATATAGCGCGAACCAGACCCGAGAAATCGGGTATCAGAGCGCTTTACATGAGCACCTGTTTCGTTACAGAAGGACACATTAATTTTTATTAGGCACAGGGAGATTAAGTGATTTGCCCAGAATCACAGAATGTTGAGCGTCGTTGCGAAGACTCGAACCCGGTTCCCCAGCTTAGAGGTCAACCGCTCTAGCCGTAAGGCTACATCCTTGGTTGAGGTTCTGTGACACAATTTGATTATTTCTCAATTAAAAATTCCATGCAGTTAACGAAAGTGAGAAGGTAGACTGAATGTCTGCTGCAACATTAGGTACACACGATCTCTAGTAAATGGCTATCTTCACTTTATGAATCACCTTGACTGCCGAGATATTCATTTAGTTCTTTTAGTATGGAGGGATGTTTTACGTCATCCCCATCACGGAAAGCTTGGTAGGTTGGGTCAGGTATCTATGGAGGGACAGATACCGCTGTGAAATGTGGATAGAATGTAGAATTGTTCATTTGATTGGTCTGTTTCCTATTGTGGGCGGAGAACATACATCTTCCCCAGGTTGGTGTTCAGTGTTCAATGCTTGGGTGTATTTAGGGCTTTTGGGGCACCTCAACACTGTAGAACATTTGTGGCTGTTGGCAGGTAAAGCAGTCTTCAACTGTGTACCCAGTGTCTCCTCGTGTTAAAGATTTAAAAAAATGAAATGTTCTTTATTTTGGTAGGCAAAGAAATCGAAAAAATAATAAAAAATTTAAAAAATCTTAAAGAAAAAAAACACATGAAAAATGCCATTTCTGTACACGGTACTGTAGCAATGATTTATACTTCTGCTGTCCTCTGAAAAGCCTCAATGAAACCCTTTAGATTTGCCATTGTACAGTTTTTATTTTTTTAAACTGTTCTGTTCCTGCGCGTTTGTTGGTTTGAAGAAAAAGAAAAACGAAAAAACAAGCCTTTCGGTTTCTTTTTTTTGTACATATTGTAATGTTTGACTGTAAAAATAAGCAAAGACAAAAAACTATTGTAAAAGAAGACTGCCACCTGGTTTGACAGGGGGCAACACTGACAGTGCTCCTGGCGAGACGTTGAACAGCTGCATTCTCTCTGTATATTTATATTGTGTAATATAGAAAACAAAAATGGGAAATTGTAGAATTATTGTTCTGAATGTTATTATGACTGAGATGTTGTATCGGCATTACGCTGTGCTCTGTACTTTACCAAATCATGAACCGTCGCGTCCACAGGCCCTAACAAAAGGCGATGCACTTTATCCTCTGTGGCCCAGACTGGTTATTTTCTTGTTGTGACTTTCTAGTGGTTTCTGTTTTAGTTACAGGGGGAACATGTGCATGACTGTCCTCTGAACAGGAGGTATGTCTACTGAATGAACTTTCAAATGATCAAAGCTGTATAACAAATGACATGGTTTACACTGGTGGCAATGGTTACTGCTTTTACCTTAGTTTTTGTTACAATCATTCATAGGCAGGCACGGTTTCTTTTCTTTCTCCCTTTTCTAAAGGAATCTCTCTTCATATTACACAACCGTGAAAAAGGAGTTCTTGTGCAGAGATGGCCGAAAATATGTGCGGAACATAGAAACTGTGAAACCTGCCTCGTTTCACTCTCCCTGCGAAGTGGATTTTATGAAAAACTAAAAAAAAATCCACTTAACAGGAGGGCTGGAGACTTAAACCACTCTTGTTCCTGCTGCTTGCAAAACAGTCCAGGGGGCAGTCTTCCCAAGACTATTGCACTTGGCTGCTCTGCTGTAATTGGTTGAAGGACAGGTAATCAGAATTGCTAAAACAGAACAGCATGTTATTTCAGCAATTCAAATATGCTGCCTTTCAAGGAAATCTAATCGGTCTCTCTGTTTAGAGCATTCTCATTGGTTGCTGGGAAGTTACTTATAAAGACTCTGCCGCCATTTAAACATCGACTGTTAAAAACGGGTAGGATGAGTAAGCAATCTCAAGGTGGCCTGTAGGCCGCTGCCTCGATAGCCCACATTGCCTCCATTTTTTCTGTTCTCCAATGTGAATACCAAAATAGGTGCATTTACCAGGTGATCTGGTATGCATACCACAAAGAATTTTTTTTTACAACCCCTAGTAATTGCCCATTATCAAGATGGACACTTACGAAGGTGTGACATGAGTTGGGTGAAGCCTGTTCATTTGTCTTTCCATTGAGAACTAGTAATAAACTGAAGACCTGAAGAAGACTGCCTATCGAGGACTATTTGTAACATGTTGATTGCTGGTCTATGGCCTTGATATTACTCGAGAAGTTCTCAACCTAGTGAGATTTTGCTTACATTTTCAGTTACCTATCACCGTAACTAATTTCAGATATGCACATGTTCTTAGGCCCTTTTACAATTACACGTCATCACATTTTTTGCTATGTGTTAACGGTTAGATTTTCAAAGAGTCTATGGGGGCCTCCTTGAGGTATTTAATGCACAGACCCAGCTTACATTTGGCTGGTGTATTACATAGGCTATCGACTGAAAGTCTAATGTCACCTATATGATTTTTTTTTTAAATATTGTGCACAGTAGGTCCCTGGTTGGTTTGTTGGTGTCCCCCAGGGTGGTGCAAGGGCTTGCATGGCATTACTCCCTTTGTGTTCTGTTAGGGCAGTAGGTTCCCAAACTTTTTTGACCTGTGGCTCCCTTGACCTAACCGTCAGTTGGCCGTGGCTCCCCACCATTTTTTTACCGGTGGGTGGGTGCGGGGTATGTACTTCCTGTTGTCTTCCTTAAAATAATTGGGATGCAATGAAGGTATTATAATGGTTGGAATGCTTGAATTATTCATCTCATCTTTCACTTCACTCATCTATCCATCCTTTTGTCCATTTACCCCATTTCACTCACCAATCCTTACATCCACCCTTTCACTCATCCATCGGTTCACCATTTCACTTATTAACTCATCCATCCACCCATTCACTTGCCCATCATCTACCCTTTCATTCAATTATCCATCCTTTCACACACCCATCCACCCTTTTACCCATCCATCCACCCTTCCACTCATACATCCATCTATCTATTTACCTTTTCTCTCATCCATACTTCCACTCATTCACTTGTCCATCCATCCTTTCTTTCATTATCTATCCATTCCCCCCTTTCATTCATCCTTTCAGTAATCCATCCAGCCATTCAGAAATTCCTTCACTTATTTACTCACTCACCTTTTATTATGAGCTGAGCCTTTGTCTGCAGAGTTGCAGGCAGAAGAGGCCTATCAAGAACGAACTACAGCAAGGGGAGGGGTGATGGAGAGTTCACTATGCCCCTGCACATAGGCAGACTGAAAACGTAGAAGTCATGAGTCACACATGATGCACAGTGCCAGGATGTGAGGGGACTGTAACATGGTGTTGTTTCCAGGACTTTAAGTGGTGTAAAGAAACTGGGGGGTCTCTTCAAAGGGGGTGTTGGATGTAATTAAGAGCGTAGTTTAAAGCACCTAGGCTAAAAATCTGCTCTTAGCATAGTGTTGCGCCCGACTGGTATTATGTTATTTCTGTCATTGCATCCAGATATATAATACAGCAAGTATCATTACACCAACAACAAGCCAGGACTATTGGCTTTGTCAATGGTTGCTAGTTCCTTAAAATAAAAAAGCAGCAACCATGGCTTTGTTGAATAAAATACTTCAGTTCTAAAATGACGAGACTAGAAAGAACGATAACCCGTTCTTTTTAACTTGTTTTAAATGCTTCTTTAAATGAAGTGTTCTTTAACATTGCAGCTTGGGCGTTTTACTTTTTATCTAACAGAATGCCCTTCTGTACACTGAGGCAGGAGGAGGCCGCCACATGCTTTAACACCCCAGACTGCCCCATTGTCATTCTGTGTGTGGCAATCAGCGGCATACTGAATGACAAACTGGGCGGGAGGGGCTGCTCTTGAGCTCTAGGAGGAGTGCGAGGCGGCTCCATCAGCGGGGGTGAGGCCTCTCACAAGGGAGTAGCGCTGCTCCCTGTGATGGCCAAAATTACAGACAAAAGGCGTACGGACGGTCTGTGAAATTTACGGACAGTTGGTCACCCTAGCCCCTGGCACCTCATTACGGCGCACCAGGGTGCCGCGGCGCACAGTGTGGGAACCACTGTTTAGGGGATAGGGAGAAATGGTCTTAAGTACTTCTCATCTACTGTTCAAGTGCATCCCAGCACACAGAATGGCCCCATCTTCTACTCTGGCGTTCAGTGTCCCTTTCAGTGGTGGATGATATTTATGGTCTCGGGCATTTCCAAAACCTTCATCTGATCTGTTACAGCATGGACACATACATCGGATTAGGACTGCTTCGGGCACGGCTCCATATATCCGGATCAAAGGATAAGAAAACAACATTTAATTTTTCATGTTGCATTAAAACGGGGGTGCTCAGTGTTGTCCCAGTAGACCAAAATCCTTCTCGGCTGCTCAGGATAAACAGCAACCCAATACCTATATTGTGTTTCCTATAAATGAATCCCAGGTCAATGCCCTGAAAGTCCGGCATTCATCGGGAAAATGCATCCACAAGGATAATATCCAATGCGCACCTTCACCTCGTCAGAGGAATTCCGCCCAATAATCGAGGCTTAGGCAAAAGCTGTGGGTACAAAAGTTTAGAATTACTCGTTTTAGTAATTCCCAGAATTTTAAGAAAAAGATAACAATATTTTGATACATTTAGTGGCCTAATAATTTGCTTCTGAAAATTGATATTTTATTCTACAGCTCTTTAATATAGACCTGTGCCTTTACTCGCTCTTTGAAAGGGGCTGTCTGTTATTACTATGAGTGATGTAAAACTGAAATGCAATAGCTTATACTTCACTGGTAGTTGTTGATTTATGTAAGAATAGTGATGTTACTGTGCCTGCTCATATAAAAAGACTGATAATAACAGCCGCGTGTGGCCACTTATGCCGAACAATCTCCCAGTCATGCTAAGTCACATTACTAGCAGTGTACCAGTAGCAATGCCAAGAGATGACTGAATGTAGCCTTTGGAATTCCCCATTCTGAAGAAGGGATGCGCTCATTGATGGGCACCATGGCGGGTCCAGGAAGGGAACTTTGGCCCATAGGCGGGGATATTGGTTACCTGTGCTCTCAATTTAGGCACATTCTCCACCAGCATTGCTCCAGTCCCAGAGTGAGGAAGAAAGTAGGCGCCCAAGGCAAATTGTCATCAGGGCAACTGATCTCGTCAACGCCGTTAAGGGTCCATCGAACCTGAGTCTCAGTTTAAATGGATGAGGGAGGCTGGCTAAAATACCTCCTCCCTCAACTTGCCAAAGTCATTGGATTAATCAGGGCACAAGTCCTAAATAAAGAAATGGGGGGACGCTCACAGACAGGAAGTGACGTCACGAAAGGCAAAAAACCTAGAAGTGGGGAGGACGCTCAAATACGTGAAGTGACAGCACGACCGGAAGTGACGTCACGAAAAGGAAAAAACCTAGAAGTGGGGGACGCTCAAATACGTAATAGCGCTCATATATTCCATTAACGCAGCAGCGCCGATAAGATCACAGAGTTATCAGGACAGGGGGCTGGGGTGCTTGTCTGGCAGTCCTGGCTCCTTCCTATTCATTGTATTAAACAGCGCGTCTAACGGAGGCAAGAGCAGGGCTCGAGTCGGGAATAACGCTATAATTTAAAGCCCAGCTTTTGCGCAGGGGGGACGGCGTCCACCCGGTAAGACCCCTTAAAATAAGTGGGGGGACCCCCTCCACCCGCGTGGTACCCCGACTCGAGCCCTCTGGGATTAATCCTAAATAACAAAAAGAGTTTGCCAGTACTGATATCAATGAGTAATGTACATAAATTCAAACACAGTGCATGAAACAATATTCAAGACTGGATGCTAATCAATAGCTTTTATTATTTTTTCACTTTGTTAGCAGAAAGACATATTTTATCAAATATATTTTATCAAAAACAAACATATAATACATGCTAAATAGAGACTCAAATTAAGGGATCATTCATCATATCAGGCATATCACAAGCGAACAACATACAACCATTCCTAGGGAAAAAATACAATGAATACAACAATTATAAAGAATACAAAGGGATGCAATATTTACAATGAAATGACAGGCACAAGACAAGAAAAGGAAGAAAAAGCCAAGGTCTGCGAAGTAATTGGGAGGTAATAACACTTCAAAATTATTCCAACAAGGGGTACATTCCTATATCAAAAACAGAATATCCAAAATACGTTGTTTATCATTGGGTAAAGGTAATGTACAAAAAAATGATAAGCAACAAGAATTCTTTCAGTTAAAGCTTATCACTCTTGCAGACACGGAAATGGCTGGGGCCTACGCATTTTGAATCCCGCTGATTTCTGGGGATTCTCTTCAGGGCCTTTGGGAATCTCTAGGTAAAAATACAGAAAAAAGAAACAAAGTATGAGAGACTCAAAACACCAAAGCTTGTTTAATAAGGAGGATCAACATCAGGCACACGACTCAGTGACCGCCCACCTCTCCACAGGCTTACCGAGAAGTGGAGATACAGAGTAACAGCGATCTCACAGTTGTAACAGGGAGAACTGAACCAAGGTCTGAAAAATCAGTTCAAAAGGCGGTCAGTGAACTAAACAACTTGAATTAACAAGAGATTAAAAATAGATTAAAACTAGGAGGCTCGTTTTTACTTACCTTATCTCTAAACAGAAGCGTTTTTTAGAAGAGAAGCTGGATGTCAGAATTTAGCAAACAGGATCCTGTGTGAAGGTAAATACACAGACTATCAGAAAAGGGGCTCTAACAACGCTGGGCGACAACTATTCTACAGATTCAAAGGCTTCTCACCTGGTTAATGTGATCCGAAACTAGTTAATGGGTGCCGCCGTTGGGGAATGGAATACTCGCAAACGAAGGTCTAAGGAGGTAGAAAACGGAACTTCAGTGTAAACAACCTACAACGCTACTTTTTTATGTAGGTCAAATGTAGGTATTTACCTTCACACAGGATCCTGTTTGCTAAATTCTGACATCCAGCTTCTCTTCTAAAAAACGCTTCTGTTTAGAGATAAGGTAAGTAAAAACGAGCCTCCTAGTTTTAATCTATTTTTAATCTCTTGTTAATTCAAGTTGTTTAGTTCACTGACCGCCTTTTGAACTGATTTTTCAGACCTTGGTTCAGTTCTCCCTGTTACAGCTGTGAGATCGCTGTTACTCTGTATCTCCACTTCTCGGTAAGCCTGTGGAGAGGTGGCGGTCACTGAGTCGTGTGCCTGATGTTGATCCTCCTTATTAAACAAGCTTTGGTGTTTTGAGTCTCTCATACTTTGTTTCTTTTTTCTGTATTTTTACCTAGAGATTCCCAAAGGCCCTGAAGAGAATCCCCAGAAATCAGCGGGATTCGAAACGCGTAGGCCCCAGCCATTTCCGTGTCTGCAAGAGTGATAAGCTTTAACTGAAAGAATTCTTGTTGCTTATCATTTTTTTGTACATTACCTTTACCCAATGATAAACAACGTATTTTGGATATTCTGTTTTTGATATAGGAATGTACCCCTTGTTGGAATAATTTTGAAGTGTTATTACCTCCCAATTACTTCGCAGACCTTGGCTTTTTCTTCCTTTTCTTGTCTTGTGCCTGTCATTTCATTGTAAATATTGCATCCCTTTGTATTCTTTATAATTGTTGTATTCATTGTATTTTTTCCCTAGGAATGGTTGTATGTTGTTCGCTTGTGATATGCCTGATATGATGAATGATCCCTTAATTTGAGTCTCTATTTAGCATGTATTATATGTTTGTTTTTGATAAAATATATTTGATAAAATATGTCTTTCTGCTAACAAAGTGAAAAAATAATAAAAGCTATTGATTAGCATCCAGTCTTGAATACTGTTTCATGCACTGTGTTTGAATTTATGTACATTACTCATTGATATCAGTACTGGCAAACTCTTTTTGTTATTTATGATTACGGCTCAGCCATACTGATTAGAGCCAACCCTTGGTTGTTCCCTGGGATTAATCCTGGCAGCCCCGCACGGGTTCTCGATGGTGTCAGATGCCCAAGAAGATCACATGCAGTCACTGTTATGGCGAAAGAAGGACTCTTATCCTGTAGCTATGTTTTTGTGTAGTTTAGAGCTGGTGGCGTTGTGTGGGATATTGAAATGAAAGCATTTTACAGGTGCTGTGCTCAGTTTTAACTGAGGATATTATATTCTTTATTTTTAATAATAATTAAGGGACACCCTTCTCTAACTTGAGACAGAAGAATGGACAGACCATCGAAATCCTCATTAAGTATCCAATTTGGAGTCTTTTACCGGCTCCAAGGGGCAAAGCGGAGGGGAGAAAATTATTGAAGGAGGCAGAGAGGAAAATCTTTCATGCCAAATAATTTGCAGGAAAGAATTAAGAAATGATCTGCAAATGTTTTATTTCATAAACATTTTTGAGTGGGGTTGCATTCCGTATTTTAAGGGTTTCTACAGGCGTTCTCCCATCATGCGTTATAGGGAATGATCCACAAATAGCTATTTGTGGTATTTCCCTCTCCCGCTTGCATATTGCTACAATATTAATGAAAAAAAACAACTGCGAATAATGAGATTGTGAGTAAAATTTATAATTGTATATTTAAAATGGTGAATAATGAAAGGAATAATTAATATCGGATCTTAATGAGTGTACATCATATATGTAATTATGAACAACGGCGTGTGTCTGAAAAAATAGGAATAATGAATAAATAGTAATACTATTCAACAGGGTTATTAGTGCTGAGGAAGGAGGATCAGGGTGGTGTCTACAAAAGCATAACATTTTCTTACATTTTACTTTGTGCTGAACAGAAATTACAGGAAATACCTCAATAAAATATCACTTTGAAAAAATAGTGAAGAGCAAATGAAAATATAGTTAACATTGTGAAACGTCAGCATGTACATTTTGAAAAATAATACCAGACTAAGAAACTTTGGCATAAGAGTTTATGCAAAGTTCAAATGTGTGTTATAAATTTGAGGGGGAGGGTGTAAAAAAGAACAGAGTATTAAGATTATGTGGCCAATGTGGGTGTTGGAAGAATAAAGAAGCCAAAGGTATGCCCAGTGCTTACACTGATAAATAAAAAAAAGGGCAGGACTTCATTGTTTTAGTAGCCAGCCGCTGGTGCTGCTGAACATCAGGTTTGCCAAATACCACAGCTACCAAGTCTTGATCCCACCTTATGCTTCTATCTTTCCCCACACCTCCATTCCAGTCTCTTTTTGCGCACTCTTGACGGTTCTTTTCCGTCTTTTACTTCATGACCAGTTCCTATCTTTCTTTTTCTCCTTTTTCTGCCTTTCTCTTTCTTGATATGGGACCAAGTCTGAATGTGACACTGACACAGCAATTAACTAATTTGGTAGGGGTGGCCCAACCAACCTAGTATGGCGCTATCTTGTTAGGTTATGACACAGTTCACTGAGATGAGACGGTTCCGCTGAACAGATGGTAGATATGAAACAAGAACTAGGATTGTACCCTAAAAATGTCTGCTAGGTTCAAGGATTACAAAACAACATGAAAATAAGATATCATATTTCCCAAACCAATTTAGAAAAATCCTGAAAAATGTAATATCAGAATAACACAAATCGTTAAAACATGGTTAAGGAAACTGGAGATATGCATTTATTGAGTCGGGAAATGCATATCGGAACAACGGTGTTATAAAAGTCGGTTTTGGTCTGTGTACATTACCATACATGGCCAATAGAGGGCACTTTTGCAGCAAAAAAGGAAAAATAGCTGTTCTGTCTCACGGAGGCATGGGGTGGGGTGTTAGGTGCAGAGTCGAATACCTTTCCGTCTTGTACACTCAAATAATTTCAATCTTCTGTGGGACTCTAATGACAGCTTCAAGTGTGCGAGAAGCCTCTCTGCAGTCCCAATTTCTTGAAGGTGTTAGAAGCCTCTCCTGGTATAGCCCGCAGCTCACAGACTTCTAGTGAAGGCTTATAGGAGCTAAGTGTTTCTCACTCATGGTTACCACAGGATCCAGTGCAACCCACTTTCAACTGAGTAGCTCGTTCTCCCCCACAACCTGGGAAATTTCTATAGTCTGTTGTATATATACTGAGAAGCTCGTAAACGCCCAGCTGACCGCCTTCATCAAAGAGAACTCCATCCTAGACGCCTCCCAGTCTGGATTTCCCAGCAACCATAACACCGAAACCGCCCTCCGTGCCGCCACGGACGGCATCTGCATACTACTCGACCAGGGACACACTGCGACCGTCATCCTTCTTGACCTCTCTGCAGCCTTCGACACTGTCTCACATCACACGCTCGCAGCCAGACTTCACGACGCGGGGATACAAGGTGCTGCCCTTGACTGGATCCAATGCTTCCTCTCCGGCAGAACCCAGAGGATCCGACTCCCTCCCTCCCTTCCTCTCCGAACCCATGGAAATCAACTGCGAAGTACCCCAGGGATCATCACTCAGCCCCACGCTCTTCAACATCTCTCCGCCATCATCAGACAGCATGGGCTCAGCATTGTATCCTACGCCGACGACACCCAGCTCTTCCTCTCACTCACGAAGAAAGCCGAAGACCCCAGACTCTGCTTCCTGGAAGGAATGAAGCATGGATGAAAAACAGCTGTTTGAAGCTCAACTCAGAGAAGACCGAGGTCCTCATCCTCGGACCCTGCACCTCTGCCTGGGACAACACCTGGCTGTCCTCCGCCCTCGGGAACCCTCCCACCCCTACGGACCAGACGTGGAACCTCTGCATCGTCCTTGACTCCTCCCTCTCCATGAACTGCCAGATCAACTCCATCGCTTCCACTAGCTTCAACTACCTTTGGATCCTCCGTAAGTCCTTCAAATGTTTTCCCCCCCAACTGCAGGACTGTCACCCATGCACTCATAACCAACAGACTGGACTTCGCCAACGTTCTTTACAACAGAATTAACAGAACTCTTCTACACAAACTCCAAACCATCCAGAACGCCGCAGCCAGACTTGTCCTCGGGACACCACGTCACGAATACATGAACCAACACCTACGAGCCCTCCACTGGCTTCCCATCAAGAAGAGGGTCACCTTGAAACTCCTCACTCACACCTACAAATCCCTCACGAATATCGAACCTAAATACCCCAACAGGAGATAATCCTGCCATGTACCCAAGAGGAACATCCGCTCCGCCGACCTCGCCCTGGCAGAGATCCCCCGGCTCCGCAGACACAGAACTAGCGGGAGAGCTTTCTCCTACATTGCAGCCAAGACCTGGAACGAGCTCCCTGTGAACATCAGACGCTCCCAGACCCTACACACATTCAGGAAGGACCTCAACACCTGGCTTTTCAACTGAGCGCCTTGAAACCCTCACGGGTGAGTAGTGCACTATGTAAACCCCTGATTGATTGTTGTGTCCCTGAGGCAAGGCCAGAGGCCAGCCAACTTGCCCCAGGAGATGATTTACAGTGCCTGGGTCTCAGTGGACAGCAGGATGCCCCTCGGAGTTCTTCACTAGCAGGTCCAGCCGGGGTTAGTCCTCCTTCCGAACACCCTGTCCAGGAGTGCTCTGATGAGCTGGTGGAGTGGTGGCATTTTTATCCAGTGTGCTCGTCAGTGAGCAGTGATGTGATCTCTGCAGAATTCCCACCGACAGCCATCCGACCTTCCAGGCGAAGCCTGGTTTGGTTTTCTGCAAACTATCCCAGAACCACTTTTCCCCAAAATGACAAAAGACAGGTTGCTCTCTCAAGATCTCCTGGGCCCCTCCCCTCCCAGGTCCAGCCCTATAGAAATGAGGAACCACCCCCTCTTCCTGTTCTGGGAAAAGGTGTCCTCCCTACGGGTGACAAATGTATGAGAGGGCTTACTGATGAAAGTAGTGTGCCAACTAAGACTTCTTTTAGCATAGCCATGATAATGGCCTGGCCTTAACCTGGGCGTCTGTCTGGCCACTGTTCCAGTTCACTCAAAACTGGCTATTTCCCAGCACACACCCTTGCTGTTTTCTGAGGCAGTTCTATTGTGGCACTGTCAGAAGAGGTCTTAGCACCTCATTAAGGCGTAATCACTGCAGAAGAAATGAATGGTGAGGCATTCAGGGGACAACGTATGGAGTTTAGAAGGTATATTTCCAATGCAATTATCAAACTCTATCTTCACCATTGAACTAGAATTTGATAATGTTAAAGTAGAACACAATAAATCTAGTTTTCAGAATTTTCCTGGTTTATAGTGAGAAATTAAGCTTTTATTCACAAGTAAGCCTCCCGGTGGAAAAGTGTCACATTACTTACACAGTAAAAACAGCATTTTGTAGCTTCTCGCTTAGGGACATAATTTTCTTTAATGTCTAACATGACCCACTTTTTTATCCAATAAGCCCCCACCCTGTGAACTACAAAGCAAACTTTTAGGTGACATGTCTAACATGGATATTTAGGGGATCATTATGATGGCGTGCGGATCGCCACCCCCCAACCGGCGAAGGCAATCCAGACGCCAAAACTCCCTGCCCGACCGCTAATTACCCCAGCCATATTACCATGGCGGGGGGTACTGCAGCGGACAGAAAGACAGTCCGCCGCTTTTACGCCGGCAGGCAATCGTCACGATTGCCTGCCGGGCAGAAAAGGCCCACAATATGGTGGCGGTGCCTAGCAGGCACCACCATCCATATTATGATGTGTGCGGTGGGCATGCCTTTCCATGGCGCAGACTCCGCCATGGAAAGGCATGCAGAGAATGGCTTTGGGGGCCCCTGGGTGGTTGGGGTGGGTGGCTGCACTTGGGGGTACCTCCTTTCATTGCCATACACAAGGTGGCAGGCAAGTTGTGCATTGTAATGCACAAGATGCACCTTTAACATTGCAGCGGGTGTTGTTTACAGCACCGCCCGTGTTAAGCGCATCCTTATTTGCCTCGTGGGAAACCCTCTGGCGGTCGGTCCTATTTTCTGTTACGGTTGTAGGTGGACAAAGTCCGCCTGCCATTGTATTGGTGCCCTTATTGTTTTTTCCACACGGCAGAACACTTTCCCCTGAGGTGTTACTGCAGTGTTTCAGCCTTAAGTCAGCCAGGCCATAGTGGTGAGCCTGGAGCCATAGATTTCCACCCCTACATGTGGGTAGTGTAAATGTACACTGCAACCCACTGTGACATTTAGCGTCTCTGACATTGATGCACGCTTGTGTAAGGCGCTTCAATACCTTCGGATCGAGTTCGCGCTATATAAATCTGCACACAAAAAAAACATCCTTCGAGTGACCAAATACCCGCACCAGCCATGCACAGGGCCGCCTATTTTCATGGATTGACTACCGCACACAAATGTAGTAACTGGAATACCTAACTTCACAGGGGATTCGAGCAGGAGCTTCCAGGGTTCATTCCCTGCATGGGCAAACCTATCCTTTCATTTTTCTGCAATCGATGAAATGCAGACCCCTATATATGGTATTAATTATTATGCCCAATGCAGTGCATCAATTTTCTAGGTATACTTGCAGTGCAGTCCTGCCACCTGCTGGCGTGAAGGAAGATAGCAATCCCGAGGAAATATTTCCCACCGAAAAATCAACTTCACAAAGAAGGCACTTTAAAAGGAATAAAACCTGCACACTTTATATTATTTATATTCCTGCTTTTACTTTTTTTAAGTTTATGCTTATTAGAATATATAACAGCAGTTATATAATGATAAAAGAAACAATGAAATTCTTTTAAAAAAAATGAGATATAATGAACAAAATAAAATGACAATGTCAAAATACAGTAAATAATTTGAAAAAGATTTACAATTTCAATTATATGAGAATGATATATATCACCTACTGTGGAACGGAACAATATCAAATATTCTGCTTTTAGTTTTAACCGGCAAACCTGATTGATAGCTTTCTCCCTGAATCGAGACCTGAAAAAAACCTCCTTTACAAGCTTTCCTTTGGATACTCTCGTCTGACTAAACTGTAAGAGTCTATCACCATGCACAAACAACTTAATTCTAATGATTAATTTACTTTTATAGCACGGACTTCTCTGACAAGGCCAGGGGAATGCTTTAAAAGAAGATAATAATGATAAATAAAAAATGTGGCCTATGTTCTGATTTGTAACCAAGGTCCCAAATTGTAGAATTCCCTCACAATACAGCTCCAGGAGTTGAAACATTCCTAAACACCTTCCCATTCCTGCATGTTCTAAAACTATCACCATCATGGCAACCACGTGCTAACTGCCTTGAGGCACTTTGTTGTCAAGAACTAAAGTACTGTAGAGGAACTAAACTCACAGATGTACTAAGCATTTTAATAGTTGCAAACGTTCCAATTCGGTGTTTGCGAGTGTTAAAATGCTTTTTTCCTATGTACTAATACTATGCTAATCTCATTTAAGAGTCAGAATTTTTTTCCAGCTCCTAAAATGGGATTCTGAATTGATACTGATTCAGTACCTGAAAGGGGTGTGTTGATGACATCCCTTCAAAATACTGAGTTGGTATCTTATATATCAATGTTTTGCGACTAAACTCTGGTTGCAAAACATTGATATTTTATCAACAATTCAAAAGAGGTGATAATAAATTTGCAAAAGGGAAGGAGTAACATGGGGACCCCTTCTACTTTGTGAGTGTAGAAAAAAAAGTTTGTTGAAGAGTAAACAATAGTCTAGGGCATGGGCGTCCGCAGGGGGGGACAAGGGGGGGGGGGCGCTTGCCCCCCCCCCCCTGGAGCGACCCTCCTTGCCCCCTCTGCGGACGCCCATGAAAACACTCTCTTTCCTCTCCTTTCTTTTATTTGCTTCCCTGTGAAATGGATCCAAAAAAGAAAGACGCTTTTGCTGCAAATGAGGTATTTTTCTGACATTTTAATTCCAAAGTGCAGCATTGGGAATAAAAGGATAAAAATATGAAAAATAGATAAATAAAGTAAGACAGAGTGGTAGCAAACTGGCCAAACTGATTCTATTCACACCTAAACACATTAGCGCCACTTTTACAGAGTTTGCCAGTGGAGCGCTATTTTTGTTTTCTTGTCTTTGTTTTCCCTGGACTTGGAACTAGTGCACCAATCCTGGAGGTACCAAATTGTGTGGATTGGAAAACAAAATGTGTGCTGCAGCTCTGCGTCCAGGGATGTGGTCTTTTTACCATACTGCTTACGTTTGTAAGGATATAAGCAATGACCATTGAAATGGGTCCATTCAGGGCCCTGTAGTTGTGTCCTTACCTTTTCAGGCAAAAGCACTCACTGATTTCTGATTAGTGAGTGTAAAAGCATTAAGGTAACCATGTTAATCCTGCTTACATTTTCCATGGTTTACTACATTTTGCATTCCCTATAAGTGTTTGCTTCTTCCAGGATGTTGTTCCTCTTTTTTTTGTAGGCCGCATATTGATCTTGTCTAGTGCGTAATTTAAATTGAGCCGCATCCAGGTGTTTATAGCGGGCAACAATTGGGTTGTAGTTGAAAACAGTGGGAGTTTTTCTCAGTGGGGCAGTACGGTGTTCAGTGGGGGAGAGGATGTGGCACTATGGTCCGAGCTGCTGAATTTGGAACTGGGAACCAGGTTCAGCCTTAATAACCAGCCCACCAGACCACTCTCCTGTGAGAGCACAATCACATGCTAGACCTTAGAAGGCTTCGCAACACCTTAGAAGTCCTGGTGTCTTCGCACCAGCAGGTGGACCCTAGCATGACAAGTGTAGGTTAACCTTCAAGGCTTGTCCACCACTATCCATACTGAAGTTCACCTCCAGTCTTGCGGGCAGGCCTATGAAGAAGCACACCCTAGAACAACGGTCACTGAGGTCACAGGACCCTTGAGAAGGGCCAGCTCTAGAGTGGTGCAACCAGTGTGACCGCACCAGGTGCTGACTTCAGGTGGAGGCATCATGTTTACAAGTATATTATGATTTTAAAAATGCTTGCTGCCTCCTTCCTGGCCTCCAGCAATTTTCGGCAACAATAAAAATGTCAATGTGACTCTGGTGATTAATGTTCTTCCTAGAGAGATATCAGAATTTTGTCCGGTGGAAGTTTTGATTCATTGAAAGGTGGCTCAGATGGTTAATGTACCGGCTGCAAAGAACATGCACCATGAAGATCATAAGTGCACATAATGTAAATAGGTTAGTGGGCTACTGCTTTTGTCAAAGATACTTTTGTTACTTGCAGTTTATAAGTTAAAATCCTAACTTAGAACAGTGAGCTATTAACTGTCATCTAAGAGCTGCATACAAACTGCAAGGTATAAATTCGAGCATTATGTCCCCCCCCCCCCCCGTCCCCCAGTCTTTGATTATCCTAATTAAGGAGAACCCCCAACCATGGTATTACGTTGTAAATTCAGGGTTTTGTGTTTCTCCAGACCAATCACTATAAAACTATACGGGCTACTAGTATGGTTGTCATGGACTCCTACACCTTGTAGTCCTTAGTCTTATGTAACATTTTCTATACAGTGATTTACACACATATTGATTGTCTCTGTGTAATGTGTGTGATGTAAAGTGCTCTGACACCCTACAATGGTATGAGTGGCGCTGTAAATCAAATTAAATGCATCTGAGAGAGAGTGGTTTTGGAAACTTGGGGGGCACAGTTAAAGGGTGCCGCTCGTGTGGAGAAGTCTTTCCTTTCCTTTCCGGTTGTCCGCTCGCCATTGCTTGGCTGGGAGCCTACGCCTGCTTCTGGGGAGACGCTGACAGTGAGACCGGCCGCAGCGGAGGTGAGAGGCGCAGGCGAGCGGGACTGCGAGGACCAGCAGCCCATCTGTCATCGTCAGCTGGTTCCTCTTCCCGCCGCGCCGCGCCCCCTCCCAGTGCCGCGCCCCCCCCTGCCTGAAGTGTACTTAACTCCTCGCGGCCCCCGCTCCGCGGGTGCCGCTCGTGTGGAGAAGTCTTTCCTTTCCTTTCCGGTTGTCCGCTCGCCATTGCTTGGCTGGGAGCCTACGCCTGCTTCTGGGGAGACGCTGACAGTGAGACCGGCCGCAGCGGAGGTGAGAGGCGCAGGCGAGCGGGACTGCGAGGACCAGCAGCCCATCTGTCATCGTCAGCTGGTTCCTCTTCCCGCCGCGCCGCGCCCCCTCCCAGTGCCGCGCCCCCCCCTGCCTGAAGTGTACTTAACTCCTCGCGGCCCCCGCTCCGCGGGTGCCGCTCGTGTGGAGAAGTCTTTCCTTTCCTTTCCGGTTGTCCGCTCGCCATTGCTTGGCTGGGAGCCTACGCCTGCTTCTGGGGAGACGCTGACAGTGAGACCGGCCGCAGCGGAGGTGAGAGGCGCAGGCGAGCGGGACTGCGAGGACCAGCAGCCCATCTGTCATCGTCAGCTGGTTCCTCTTCCCGCCGCGCCGCGCCCCCTCCCAGTGCCGCGCCCCCCCCTGCCTGAAGTGTACTTAACTCCTCGCGGCCCCCGCTCCGCGGGTGCCGCTCGTGTGGAGAAGTCTTTCCTTTCCTTTCCGGTTGTCCGCTCGCCATTGCTTGGCTGGGAGCCTACGCCTGCTTCTGGGGAGACGCTGACAGTGAGACCGGCCGCAGCGGAGGTGAGAGGCGCAGGCGAGCGGGACTGCGAGGACCAGCAGCCCATCTGTCATCGTCAGCTGGTTCCTCTTCCCGCCGCGCCGCGCCCCCTCCCAGTGCCGCGCCCCCCCCTGCCTGAAGTGTACTTAACTCCTCGCGGCCCCCGCTCCGCGGGTGCCGCTCGTGTGGAGAAGTCTTTCCTTTCCTTTCCGGTTGTCCGCTCGCCATTGCTTGGCTGGGAGCCTACGCCTGCTTCTGGGGAGACGCTGACAGTGAGACCGGCCGCAGCGGAGGTGAGAGGCGCAGGCGAGCGGGACTGCGAGGACCAGCAGCCCATCTGTCATCGTCAGCTGGTTCCTCTTCCCGCCGCGCCGCGCCCCCTCCCAGTGCCACGCCCCCTTGTCATACTTAGGTGAACCTGCTCACGCGCATCGCGGGACGCGCGCGGGGCGGCCACCGGGGCGAAGACCGGGCAAAGAGCGGGCCGTTCTAGGCCGTTAGAGGCCGGCAGAGACCGGACCGGGCCACCCCTCTGACGCCCCGGGTCTTCTATACCAGCATGGCGACCAGATCCTCACGAAGCAAGTCTGCCCAACAAGGTACAAGCACTCTGGACAAATTCTTTCCTAAGACGAGCAACCTAGCTAGTAAATGCTCGTCAATCCCTGAGGCCCACCTTGAGATGGGCCCGGAAAGTGTGTTTCTGGACCAGGGGGACACCTTTTCTACAGAGGCGAGTACACCGCTCGCATTGGATGCCTCTCACATGTCACTATTGGATAGCATTGATCAGACGATTGAGTCGGTCCTTCAGCAACTAAGAACTCCCCTGAGGCAGAGGGACAGGAACTCCCCCCGGTTATCCGGGATCTCTGATCACCTTACCATCCAGGATACCAGAGGAACAGTTCCACAAGACGCAGGTCAGGCTGACTTGCCCATAGATGCTGAGGGTAGTATAGTACAGCACCCCCCTAAAAGGAAAAGGGTTAGGAAGGCAAAGAAGGCAAAGAGGGCCAAAGTGGACATAGTAGAGCTGAATCAGACCGACAGCATAGACATTTCTGCCTCCCCCGACCTTAATTTATCAGGGACTAGGCTGATTTGTAGGGGCTCTCCAGCTCCTGCTTCTTTACCCTCGCACACGGGTCCCTTCATTTTCGGTGGGTCAACTACTACCTCTTCCAGCACTGACTCCTTAGCTATCACACTCACTGGCATTATGAGGGATTTGTTAGCTCCCATTGCAGCCAAACTGGACGCCATAGAGTCCAGATTGAAGGCCCTGGAAAGCACTCACCCAAGGAAAAGTCCCGGGTCAGATAGTAATATGACCAATCGCGCTTCAGTCCCCCGGACCTCCTTGGTGAATAGCCTGCGGTCCGGTACACCGACACAGGGGGCCAATACGGTACTGTCGGGCACGGCCGGGGCGCCTGATTCCCAGGCGCCCCCCTTGTTGCCCTCGGCGCCCAGGCCCCCTGTTCCGGCTCCAAGGAGATCGAAGCAACTCCCGGTGCCACAGACTGGGGGTGCCGAGATCCCTACAAATGGCGCCACTGATGGTCCTGCCCCCCAATGTGATAGGCGTAGGGTGGTCAACCTGCCCCCAGAAGCGGTCCCTTACACGGTAATCATGGTGGGTGTACCTGAGCTGACTGGTGATACGAGGGAGCCCCAAGACTCGTTACGGAACAAAGTGATAAGCTGGCTTAGCATCAATAGACCGCTGCCCCCTAACCTGAAAGGCGAGGTTTTGATGGCCAGGAGAATCCCTTGGATTGGTTACACCCCAAAGAACAAGGCTGGGGACTGCATCATCATAAGCTTTAAAAGCCCCCACGTAGCCAACTATATTTCTAATTGGCTTGCCAGGCCTGACAAGTCCAATATAGAATTAGTCCCCCTCTCGTACTTCTACCCAAATGCAAACAGTACAGAGCCAAGGGGGGAGAAGGGGTGGACTAGGGTGGGCTATGCTGTGGATGGCTCACGCTACAGACCAAGGCACCACCCTCCGCACGTCCAGGCAAGTTTTGCACATTATAATAGATTCTCCTGCCTAGACCAGGTCGACTGACTACATATCAGTGGTACCTCGTCAGGCTCGGGAAAGATGGTAGATGAGGCCCCCAGGGGGGCGGGTGAGAGCAGAACCCCTGTAGTTGAACCTGGATCCCTGGTAAATGCTAAAGGCAAAGAGCAAAGTCGGGTGGGAATGACTGCGCCTCCCGCACCAGAACATGCTCCACCCAGCAGCGGTGTTAGTTTGGGCTTACAGGGGATTTCTCACAACGTTGGGACTGGCCACATTCCACAACCCGGGGGGGTCGAGCTGGTTGGCCCTCCTACCAGTGTGCCAGGAATCCACCCATCTACTGACTATATGCAATCCCCTAATGAGGGTCAAGGTGCTCTACCCACAGTCCAGGGACTGAGAATTGTTTCTTGGAATGTAGCGGGCATTGCAAATAAGGAAGGCACACCGGAGTGGGACCAGCTACTTGCCTGTAGCGACATCCTGCTCCTTCAAGAAACTTGGGCACGGGACACTGTAACCAGGAATGGGTTTGACATATTTGAGATCCCTGCCAAATGGGGCGGGAGGGGGAGGCCGTCGGGCGGGTTGGCGATCTGGATTGCGAGTCACACTGGATGTCAGGCGGAACAGGTACTTACGTCCTCGCAGGACATCCAGTGTGTTCGGCTCACATGGCCTGGCAAACCATCATGGGCCATTGTGAATGTCTACTCTCGGCCGGTTGCTGCGCCTGACGAATCCCCCACCCTAAACGATCTCTCCTCCTTCCTGGGGCAGTTGCCGGGAGATCTCAAGGTGGTGCTTGGAGGAGACTTCAATTGCCACTTTGAACCCCTGGAGGGCATGTCGGAGGGTGCCCTTACGGCGGAAGACGATTACTGGGGAGTCCCACCATCGTCCTCCCCTTATCCTAAAGCCTGGTCCCCCCTCGTAATACAACTCATGTCCCTTACCCTGAACTACGCACTGAGGGCATGTAATGGGCGCACCATCTCCGACACACCCTCAGTGTGTACTTTTAACAGGCGGGGTCATGAGTCGAGGCTAGACTACATCATGGTGGATATCTCACTCTGGCCTAAAGTCCGTGACTTTAGGGTAATAAGTAGGTCGGACAGCGATCATAACGCCCTGTGCTTAGATATCCAGTGGCCTCTCCATGTAGTGGGAAAAGTGGCAGAAAACTCTGGGGGAGAGGAGGGGGTTTTGGTCCTCAAAACCTGCAGGCGACGGGTTAAGTGGGGAAAACTGGTGAGCTCAGAAGAGGCCATTAGTAAACTATACGGGCTGGCAATCCCAAGGTTTATGGAGGTGGATGCACTGCTAAATGCACCAAGAACCCCGGAATATAATAAGAAGTTGGGTGACATCCACCAGGGTCTCGTAAGAGATTTGGCTGAGGTATTCCACCCGCTGGTGCCAAATAGGAAGAAAAAGACTCGCGTTCCCACGTGGTACACCTCCTCTTGTAGGGCAGCAAAGTCTGAGCTCATTGCTGCAATAAAAGAGGGGTCAAGTAAGGCTGAGGTGCGCGCCCTTAGGAAACACTATAAAACAGTGATGGCGTCTGCCAGGACCGACTGGGACTGGAACCACTGGCACGAACTCTGTGATGCCCTAAAAGTTAGGGACTCTCGCAAATTCTGGGCTCTTGTTAACAATGGCACAGGGGAACTTAAGAGCGCAGTGGAACCAAATATTGCCCCTGAGGTCTGGGAGGCCCATTTTGGGGAACTCTACAAAGAATCCAATCCCTGTCCTGTTACAGCTCTGGATGCGTTCTCTGGCATGCAGGACTGCGAACTGGAATTATCCCTGGGGGAAGTGGAGGCAGCCCTGAAGCAACTACCACCGGGGAAGGCGCCGGGTCTAGATAGGCTACCTGGGGATTTGTTTAGGCACCACCTGGACATCTGGGGCCCATACCTTCTCGTTCTTTTTAATGCCATCATAGGAGGTATGCCAATCCCCGGGTCGTGGCTGGGGGCAGAGATTGTTCCGATCCATAAGAAGGGATCTACTCTGCTCCCCGTCAATTATAGGCCCATTAGCCTAATAGACGTCCCCCAGAAGCTTTTTGCGCGCCTCATCCTCAATCACCTCCTGGACTGGGTGGAGGAAAATAACATCATGACCCCCCTCCAGGCTGGCTTCAGAAAGAACACCTCGACCATGGACCAGATCTTCCGCCTTCTCCTCCTTTACTGGAAGACTGTCACCATAGAGGGCGGTAGACTGTACATGGTCTTCGTGGATCTGAGGTCAGCCTTTGACCTGGTCCCTAGAGGGAAACTCTGGGAGGTTTTGCATCAACTAGGAGTGCCCCCACACCTTCTCAGTACCATCATCAGGCTTCACGAGGACAACTATGCCCAAGTAAGGTGTGGGAGGGATGGTAAGCTCTCGGGCAAATTCCCTGTCCTCAGAGGAGTCAGACAGGGTTGTGTCCTGGCGCCAACCCTCTTCTGCCTGTTCATTAACAGTGTCATTCAACATCTTGACACTGTTGAGGACAATGATGCTCCGGTTTTGGCAGGCAGGAGGGTCCCGGCAATCATGTTTGCTGATGATACCCTCCTGCTTTCCAAATCCCCCATGGGGATCCAGAGGATTGTAGATGGTTTTGGTCTTTTCTGTCAGCAACATGGGTTGGAGGTCAACACAGAAAAGACTAAGTTTATGATCTTTAATCCCCCAGCGAGAACCAGACCCAACCCAAAACTGGGGGAAGTTAGCCTTGAGAGGGTCTCGACCTTTGTCTATCTGGGGGTAACTCTGCAAGAAAACCTGGCCTGGGACTCCCAGATAGCGAGATCAAGGTTGAAGCTATCCCAGCTAGCGGGTGCACTCCTTAAGGTCGCAAATAAATCCACCTTCAAGCCTGTAAGCCCAGCTATCGAAACCTATAGAACTCAAGCGAAGGCAGCAGCCATGTATGGCAGCGAGCTGTGGGGTTTCAAAGCAGGGAAGGCACTGCTAGCGGTGGAAAATACGTTTTTGAGACGCCTGCTTGCTCTCCCGAAGGGAACGCCACTGCTACCCCTAAGACTGGATCTGGGCTTGCACTCTATTGCTGAAGATCTTTTATCTAAACCTGTGAAGTTCTGGCATCGGATATGGTCCACCGAGGAACTGCATCATTATAGGCAGGACCTTATCAATGTACTGAGGTTGAATGGCAGTAACAAAATCCCCTGGCTGGCTTTTATTAAATCAGAACTGTCCAGTCTGAATTTGCCTGACCTTTGGGATGACCCAGCTCAGGGTTGTCAAAGGATCACACGCAAAACTCTTGCCCAGCTGTACAAAAGCAAAAATTTGGCTGACATGGTGAATGCTCACAGCACCGGCACCCTTACGAATTGTTTTATGGAGTCCAAAAATTCTTACCTGTTTGAACCTTTTATGGATTTTATCTTTCCTTTGCTGGCGAGGAAATTGTTCCTGCAATGGAGGTTTGGCACACTTCCCACTAAAGTATTTACACACAAATGGCGCCCTGGGGATGACAAACTCTGTCCTTGCTGCAAAACCAAGAACGAAGATGACCTCCACATAATGTTTGTCTGCCACGCATACCGGAATCCCAGGAAGCGCTGGATTGCTCCGCTGTGTCGGAACCTGGGTTTTCGCGAATACCTTCAAGCATACAGGGTGATGAAAACAAATACCCTGGGACATATTGTGTTTGCGGTGTCGAAATTCTTAATGGCAGCTTGGTTAATAAGGGAAAAAATGATCCCCTGAACTGGTGCCCTACCCCATGCAGATCCTCTAGCCTTTTATATGTAAATATTTCTGTAACATATGAATTCTATTTTACTGTGTATTTATGTACTGTATTTTATTGCATCTTTTATGGTCCACTGTGACCGAAATAAAGAATTTTTGGAATTGGTAGTGAGGGAATCCATGGGCAGAGGTGGTCATTGGGGGGCACTAACAAACATTAATGCACAGGACACCACCAGTGCTATGGCTGGCCCTGCCCTTGAGGCCAGTCTGCCTCACCCAAAGGTACCTCCATTGGTCTTGTTTCAGCAGCAGTAGCTGCAATTCACCAGGGATTGGCAATGCAGGATTTTCCCACACCAAACTAAGTTTGCAAACTTCACAGTCTCCCTGCTTCATTCACAAGCACTTTTAACATGTGCTACCTGCCGTGGGGTCACTGGAATTAATTATGCAGCAAAGGATGACAACATTATGCCGTAGTGTTGCATTAAAAAAAAAGGCTGCAGCGTAATGCAGAATATTTTCAGATATTTTATTATTTTGACGTGTGTACACATGCTAACAGTCTCTGGAAAGATTTTGCCTTATTAGTACCAGTGTAACATACAAATGCAGCAGTGAGAAAGGTGACCAGTCAACCTTCACAATACCGCAGCAACACAAGTCACATTTTATATTAACTTTTGATATGTTTGAGCTAAAACAATTTATTAGTTTAAATGGTCAGATCATGCAGCAGATCTTGAATTATGAGGCAAATATGGCAGAGCCATCATTTTAGAGAAAACATTTGCAAACTAGGATATTTTGCCATACATGTTTGAACTACTGTTG
Organism: Lissotriton vulgaris; assembly: GCF_964263255.1. NCBI lineage: Eukaryota > Metazoa > Chordata > Amphibia > Caudata > Salamandridae > Lissotriton > Lissotriton vulgaris. The sequence continues at coordinate 918,474,709 of NC_141685.1, forward strand.
TTGAAAAAAGGTGAAGTGCTGATGACAGAAACTCCATGGCTCGGAGACCAAGTGCTTGTGTTTCCACATTTTATCATATTTGGTACATTCTGTGACTAGAAGCATATCCCACTTTGTGAATATATTTTAATGTCAATAACGCATTATAACCTTAAATAATCAGGTGTATCCATTGGTTGATTAAACTGGGAAGTGAAATGGCAAACAAATACAAAAAGTTGGGATGTCTGCGCATTCTAGCCACACCTCTGGCTCCACCCACAGATCCAATCCTTGGGTTATTTTCGCCCTCTGATTCTCCGCCCACTGTTCCCCTACTTTTTTTCCCCCCACTTCGACCACTGTGTAAGACTCAGTATCCCTGGACCTGTGATGTGCCGCCGCTGCTGGCGCCGCATGTGCCACACATTTACAGTGCCGGGCTTCCGCATAAGGGAGCTGGCCATTATTGTATCCCTAAACGTGCGCAACATGTCAGTTTGACATTGACTACACGTAGAGGGACTCTAAGTTTCTTTTAAAAAATATAGCTAACATTTGGACCTCAACATTTTATTTTGTATAAATTAATTGAACGTGTGTAAAATTTAGCAATGCCCGGGGAATTCTAGTAAAGGGAGGACCCACTGTCAAATCACTAGCGTGTGTGATTGCTGCATTATTTATTACTAACTTTGACGTTGTGCTTTAACTTTGGATAAAAGTTATTATGAATTCTAGCACCAAGAAGCCAATATTGGTAAACATGTGTGCTACAAATAATCCCTAACATACTGTGCATACAGTATATTTAATCTGGTGCTTTAATCATAGGCTGTTTTAAAGTATTCTGATAAAAATCGAATAGCCCTGAAGACAGCCTTGATTGGTGTTGGATCGAGGACCCAGAAGTCTGCACACCTAGCAGACAGAGATAAAGCACCTTGTCAGAAAGTTTCGCATTTTCCCTACAGGTGGTGTTTGTTGGCCCGTGGCAGGGTCAGTCACATGTCCTGGATTTCTGGCATTTAATTGAGTCTATCCTAGTTCTGCGCCCCAGTGTTTCGTGTGCCCCACCTGGCACACATCATGTCGGAGGATGGTGATGACATTAACATTTTGCCCCCCCCTGGAAAAATTTCTGCGGACGCCCATGGTCTAGAGGACCAATGGCAACTCTTACCAAAAAATGTTTTTATCTTTTTAAGCTCTTGTTCCATTTCCTACAAGGAAAGCGAGCTGCATTTATAGAAAAAAAATGTTTTATTAAAAAGTAATCACAGACATGGTGGTCTGCTGACCCAGAAGCCACCATCCCAGTGATGGCCTCCAATCGCAGTGAGTCACAATTTGCAACCTACTTCATTAATAATCATAAGGGAGATTACATTTCTACCCACTTCGATTCAGAATTTAAGACCTGACCAATTATTGCATAGGTCAGTTCTTAAAATTCTTCACTCATAGCAAAAATACTAGTCTGGTGCTTCCACATAGCGAGATAAGCGGCCTCCACAACTAGATAATGTCAAATTAAAAGACAGAAACATTTATTTTCTTTGGTACTTTCTTTCTAAGTGGAACACTCCAAAGTCACACACTGCTCCTGCCTGATAGACAGTTCCACTGAAGGAGCTTCCAGACTTGAAGATATGCTGCCAATCAGCCGAAAGACATAATTCCTCATGGTCAGCCTTCTCCTGAGATATATTATCCAGTCGGGTATAGAAAGCCACACAGGCAAAACACAAACATACGTGTTCACAATGGCGAAATATTCAAAATGTTAATTGGAGAAAACTACTTTCTGTTCCTGTGTTCCAAAAGTTTGTGTTTACTTCTTAATTGTGACTTCATCTCTGGCAAGTGTGCACAAAGTCCCATCATGCATTTGGACTCTTCAGTGACCTAACATCATACAAATAGCACATCATATTCAGCATACAAGGTGTCCATCAATCATCTTGGACTTGTTTAATTTGCTTGCCACCGTTCGGAGTCTTCTCACATTTACGCTGCCAGAGTTGTGAATGTAGCCATTATCAATTCTTTTGATGTCATAGTCCCAAGCAAACAATCTTAGAGGAAGTTAAACAAGTGATAGCAAGTAAAGTGTACAGGTCCAAATACTCTCGGTGTTCAACAAAGTTTAGAACTGAATGACATTTGGATATTTGTGTGGCTCACAATGATATTTTAATGCCCAGATGAAGCAAACGATTTTAATCCACCATCACCTTCACGCAAAAATATTTCCCAACTTGTTAACCCTAACAAGAATGAAACCTGTTTAATTAAATCAGAAATGAAATCTTGGATGTGTCTTTCATTGTTTTAAAACTCTGCTGTCACACTTCGTTCTGTATATCATTTACCACTAAGACCTCATGGGGCCTATTCACAAAAGCAGGCCTTGAAAAATTAGAAAAAAATTACCAAACCTGCAGGTCTAGGGACTTAAATAATCTATTCGACCTAACTGTAATGCTCTTGACTCATGAACTGGCCTCACATTGTATGATCCTAGCAAATACTTTTTCACAGAGTCGCCGGTTTTCTTCATTATCACATATGAGAGCACCTTCAAATCTGTGAGTTCAGCATGTCTGCTGTACAAATAAACTGTTTGGTTTATTAGACTAAATAAGAATATATGCCACATATAGGGTACACATGACTCCTGACTTGCCTCTCAGTTCACTAACAGCATTGTGATTTGTAGGGGGTCGCAGGAATGTTCCTCAGTTTGTCTTTAAAACCTCTCACTTTTAATAAATATATTACTAAAGCATGATGTGGTAGTGCACTGTCATTTACAGACATCTCATTTTCATTGAAATGGTTGCAAACTTGCCCACTGACATGCAATTTTACTGACAAACCTATGCAGTGTACAAACGATAATGTGTCGAAACTGGGTCTCAGCAAATATTTATAATTTGCACATCACCTGGTAAGGTGTTCTGATTTGTTTTGATTCTAATAAAATCTTTGTTTCCATCACACTTCAAAACTACAAAAAGTGTGCTTTTCTTAACTGCTTATATATTTTGAAATATTTGTAGTTAATTTACAAGCTACATAAATGCTGTCTTAGAAAGAAATTACATCCTATAGCCTTTAATTTCACACTCCATATACCTCAGCACAATTGTAAAACATCCTCTAACTTAGACGTCAGAAAATGAAAAGTAAACACCTATCGCCAGGATACAGCAATTTGTAAGAAGACACTAGCTGACATTTGGGGGTATATGTACAAGGGGTTATCGTCGCCAGAACGTCACTTTTTTTTAATGTTCTGGTTGCGATAAAACGTTTGCCTTATTTACAAGGTGTTGGTAAGCCACTTAACGTGGCTTAACGGCGCCTAGTAAATAATACCTAATCTGATAGAGACTACTAGCCACAGATTCCTTAACATAGAATATTCCCCAGGCTTGAGACTGGACCCGGAAAACTTTCTTGCCCAGCATCCCTGCATGCCGGAGGGGCGGTGCCACGCGACTCCGCCCGACGTCTTCAGTGGGCGAGGTCACATAAGCCCCACCCCGGCACTCTGACGTCAACGCGGGCCCAACTGATGTGCAACGCGGGCCCAACTCGTGTAACTCCTGGCCTGTTTTGGGCCTACCCTTTTTCGCTTTGGGCGTTTTTCTTGAGAGCAGTGTGCGAATGCCTTTGAGCTTCAAAACGTGCTCATCTTGCGCACGCCAGATGTCGGCGACGGATCCTCACTCCATCTGCATGTGGTGTTTGGGAGAGCACCACGACTCCACAGACAGTGAGGCATGTCAGCAACTGAAATCAAAGTCCCGGCGGGAGCGCCAGATGAAACACCTTTCGGCACGCATGTCCAGGTCAGCATCGTCACCTCTCCCGTCCCCCGCGGAAGATCTCAAGAGCCGCTGCCTGCGGGTAAGTGTGGCAGTTTGTCACCGAGGGCTGGTCTCCGGCCTGTTGGGGGTGTGGGTTCTCCACGGGTGGGGCGGCCCCTCGCATCGTCACCCTATCCGCCGTTTCCCGGCGCAGGGCGACTAGAGCCCAGATGGATGCCTATGCGGCGGCCTGCAAGCCTCGTTGGGTCCTCCTCCTCCTGGGATGTCTGTGGATCCCTTGCCGCATGTGGGGACTTCTGCGGCATCGCCGGTGACTTCGGCCCGGCGCAGACAGCTTCGGCTCCAGGTTTGGAGGATGTGGTACCGTCGGGGTGCGACCCTTCGGGGTTCCCTCCTTCGGACCACAGCGCTTTTGCCGTGACGCAAACCCTTGCAGGGGTCCCTGTAGTGTCGCAGGAGGGCACCGGGGCTCGGGCGTGTCCCCGAGTCCCCCTCAGTCCTCTGGGCAGGCGGTGGCCTTGCCCGAGGCCGAGGTGACGCTGCTCAGGCTCCAGCGGTTGCTGGCCCAGGCGGTGCCGCAGGGGCCGGCTAGGGGTCGGGCGTGTCCTCGAGCCCCCTCATCCCCCTCAATGGGGGTCGAGTTGACGCCTTTTCAGCGCAGTTCCTTAGCCGCCCCGGCCGCGGCCCAGCCGCGGTCATCTGCGCCGCGCATTGGGGCGGAGGTCATTCCAGCGTCCCCTGCAGCGCCGGTCGATGTGGACCTGCCCCCGGTCACAGACTCTACGGCGCCAGGCCAGCGTTGGGGTGCTGATTTATCTTCGGACGCCCCTTCCTCCCCGGAGGTCCGGCGGTTTTTGGTTTCATCTTCTCCGGAGACGACTGCAGCGTCGTGGCTTTTTTCCTGGCGTCGTCTAAGGATGGCTCCTCGCTGTCACCACAACCGCAGTGTTCGCCGGAGGCGCCTCAGGTCCCCGATTCATTGGCCCCTCTTCCCCCTTTCCGATCTTGGCCTTTCCTTCCTCCGGTGGGACTGGGGAACGGCCGCCTTAGCTTGCAGCCATCGCTCACAGAGGAGCTGCTTTCCCCACCACGGTGTCCTAGGGAGGTGGGTGCTGCCTTCGCTAGGGCTGTTTCCACAGCTGCAGGAATCCTGTGCATGGGCGATCCGGCTGCCCATTTCCCCATGGATCATCTTCTGCAGGTCCTCCATCAGGGTTCTGGTGGTCGGGAGCTGCTGCTTCCCTTCGAGGCTTCACTCCACACTTCACTTTTGGGGGCGGCCCGCCATGGGGGACCCGGTGCCACAACACCTTCTGCACCGACACCGCCCTGTGTGGCATGACCATGTCTGTCTTTCCCCTCACCCTTCTTCCTGGGGTCCTCTTCTACAGACTACCTTTCCCTCCCTGCCATCGGTGTTGTCTCCCTGTCACGGGAGGCCAGCTAGTTAGATTCCTGGGGGCTCAATATCTTTGCCTCCACCAGCGCACCCTTGCAGGCCCTTAACACTTTGTTTGTCCTGGCTAGGGCCACTTCTTGCTTGTGGGACTCGGCTGAGTCCTTTCTGTCTGCTGTTTCTCAGGAGGGTGCCTGTGTTGATCTGCAGCACCATGTGTTGGATGGTGGGAGCAGGCGTCGTTTATTCTTCGCACCGCTCTGGGCATTTCCGAGGTGCTTGGTTGTACCATGGCTTCTTCTGTGGCCCTTCGCTGACATGCCTGGCTACTGAAGAACTGGGCTTTTAGAACCTAGCGGCGCCAGGGGCACGCCCAAAGTCTTCGGATTCACCTGTCTTGGTTTACAGAGACACAGAATACTTCTGGGTGGCGTCAGAGATCAAGTTTATTAGCTGCAGCCAGTAACAGTGATCCTAAAAATACAGCATGGGGTATTTCAGGAGACTGCTCAAATTTGTAGAGCAAGACATCTCCTTTTATACACAATATTCACATTTACTAACATACATTCCCAATGTGCAAAAATTTAACCAATGGGGTACATTCTCAAACAAAGGATCACATGACGAAAAGCTCAGTTTGCAATGTCCCAACCCAAAGTTAATCATTGGAAATGTCCCAAATCTAATCTCCACAAACCGGACAAACACATAATTGAAAGGCACAGTGCATGTAATAAAGAACATAGAAAAGGAAACAATGTCTGACAGCGAGCAAGATAAGGCATGTGTAAGGAGACTAAAAGTTAACGATATCCTGAACAGTGTTTGGCAATCTCAGACAACGATCAAACCAGGGAAATTGACTCGGCAGGGTCAGCTTCAGGTGAAGGAATCAGATCCTTGCAATTCACCTCGGAGTCAAGAAAGACCCTGTTAATGTATACCAATACATGAAGGTCAGGCCGCTTCGTTCATTCGACCACATTCGTCGGCCTGCGTGATGGCAAGACAAAATGGAGACTCAAACAAAATGGAACCCATGTTCGTAACAATATCTCCAAATACGTAATGTACTCGCTAGCTAGCTAACGTGACAAATTCACTCCATATTAGCCGCACTCACTAAATACGGTTCGACATCACCAAAATCATGACTGAACCATAACCTTACGTGACAAGGTCCGTTTTCACAGAACCACAGACCCTCTTTTTGCCATTACGTAAGCAATAACCTAAACTCACGTCAATCTGAATCTAGGTCTATATCAATCTTCATCAGACCATCAAGGTGTTGCTGGAGCATCATCCTATTACTCTCTACTTCTCTCGAGACAGGTCTCCGCACACATGTAGTAGCACAAAGACTACAAACGGCTGGAGCACACTGGATGCAAAGACAACAAGAGAAGATAATAGCTAAAACCATACCAAGGAAAATCAGAACTTTCCATCCCCATTTGGACACCAGTTCCCAAAACCATCCAATCAACGACCAGTTTCCTTCGTCTACATGAATAGACTCAGAAACCTTATGCAATCTGGAAATGGCTTGGTACACTGTTGGGGCATTATCTGGTATGTAAACACAGCAACTAGATTGGATCAATTTGCATACCCATCCTCGATCAGCAAGTATGACATCTAACGCTATACGATTCTGCAATGTCATAACACGTTCAGCTTGGAGCTCCACTGTAATATTACTGAGAGCACCTGCAGTTTCATTTATGGTGGCCTCAACCACTCTCGTAAGCTGTTGTATATGTCTGCTATTGGCCATAGGACCCCAAAAGGGTAGGAAACCCTTGAAAAAATCTCCTACTTTCTGTGCTGCGGTATCTTCCTGATCGAAGACACCTCTAACATATCTTGTTCTGTGGTAATCCATAGTAGCCGTGTATGTAGGGGGAAGCAAAAATGCCACATAACATGTGCCTGAAAAATCAGGTGGCAACCATGTGTAGGCTCTATCGTGACAAACAAAATATGTACCTTTTGCTGGGACAAACGGAGGAGAAGTCTGAGATGCATAAACATAGGTTTGAGCACACACACTCTCACCTAGCTGAGCTCTCGGATTTCGACCATTACCTCGTAAACAAAAGTGGCCTCGATGGGGTACGATCCAAATCGGGGGAGACGTCTTTTGTCTCTCCTTCTCTGTCAAATGAGTGCTATATCCAACCAATATATGCCTGCGCCTCATCCTTAGGGATAGCATTGTATGCATCGATATCTCAGATCATATCTACTATTCCCTTTATCAAAGCACTATTGCTCGGGTTGTCTCTCATGGAACGCGTAGGGTATACCTCATTCGCGTAGATAAACATAGTCTGAAAAGCCCATACAGACCCATTGGAAGAAAAAGGGAAAACCGGATATGGCATACCTCTATCTGTCGTATGAGGCATAAGACCACATACCCAGCAATTTGTAGTATTGACTACCAACTGATGCTGAGGCAAGAGCTGTATAAACGAGTTGTTAACAAATTCTGATCTTCTTGTCTGTTCATGTTCAGGCAATGTATAGAATTGGTGCAAAGAAACAGTAGTAGAAGAAAGCATAGGTTGGATGGTGGATGCAGAAATCAGTGGTGTAGCATATACAATCCAACCCACACAAGCCAATGTGATACTTAAAAACACAAAAGAACACAGTATAATAAAACATTTGTTACAAACCAATGTACACAATCTCATCTTAAAATTCATTTTCTCAACAACTCTATCCATTACAAAAGACTCCATCCTCTACCGTGCTGCTCACGGCAATTTTCCCTCTTCACTTAAGTGTGCGTCCAGGCGTCCTAGACGTCCAAGAATCGCAGACCTTGTGTCAATACGCGGGTCACCCCTCAAGAACTTATACCGTGATCCTGCAGCTGAACCCGGATGGTGGTTCAAAAAAACAAAAAGACAAAAAAGTCTCTTGTCTGATAGAGTATAGTTCGCCAAAAAATACGTAATCTTTATATGTCCTTTTTGCTTCGCAGATTATAGCGTTCTTTACCAGACACAGTCTGATCCCGAATAAGTGTCTCTAGATGTGAAGTGTCGAGTCTCATAGACGAAGGCACAGCTTCTTGTAAAACGTCATCATCCGCACATTCCGACAGTCCATTTCAAATGTGCATCACTAAAGGGGACTAACTCCACAACTCTCTCGTTCTCTGAATCAGCAATACCATCAGCAAGCCATCCGTCATATGCCAAGGGAAGTGGAAGTTTCTTACAATGGGTGGCGTGCACCCAGTTTTTCTTGCCAAAAACCTTGACGGCCGTTCGAGTTGTCAAGAGGACCTGATAAGGGCCGATCCACCTCGGCTCAAGATTCTTCGTCCTCTGAAAGTTCTTGATCAGGACCCAGTCCCCAGGTTGAATCGAGTGGCCTGCATCCACAGAAGCTGAAGGTAAGGTATCGTGCACCTGTTGGTGAAGAACACGCAATTTAGCAGTCAAATCATGTAAATAGTCAACCAACATAGGGTACTCGATGTCACTATACTTCTTTGGCCTCGGCACACCACAAACATTCGCCGGGCGACCAAAAACAATCTCGTATGGGCTAAGTCCCACAAGAGAATGTACTGTCTTTCTTGTGGACAAAAGTGTCAATGGCAACGCATCGGGTCATGCTAGGCCAGAGCTCGCTTGTATCTTAGCCAATTTCAACTTAAGAGTGCCATTGTAGCATTCAACCAAATCAGCTGACTGGGGGTGATTCGCAGCATGAAATTTCTGCCTTATTCTCAAACCTAAACACACTTTCTTCATAATCTGGCCCACAAATTCACTTCCATTGTCACTCCATATCATTCTCGGCAATCCATACCTAGGGAAGAGCTCCTTCAACAAAACCTTGGCTGTAGATAAGGCAGTATTATCCTTAAGGGGGTAAGCCTCTATCCATCTTGAAAAGGCGCAAACAACCACAAGGACATACTTTAGGGTGTTGCATCTCTCCATATGAATAAAGTCCAACTGTAGAACCTCAAACGGATACGTTGGAGGGGCAAAATGACCTGCTGGAGTTGGGGTTCCCTTGCCAGGATTATGCATCAAACAAATCATACAATTTTTCACCAGATTCTGAGCACATTTAGGAATTCCAGCATTCTGCCATACTGGAGCCAACAACTTACATATACCTTACGAACTGATGTGAGCCAATCCATGTGCCATCGTAACCACTGGAAGCACATACGCATCAGGCAACAACCATCGCTGGTGTTCTGAGAACTTAATCCAACAGCCAGTCGAATCCAACATTCCCGTAGTCTCTCTCCACACATTCAATTCTTTCTCAGTAGCTTCAGCCTGAATCGATTTCACACTCTCTATTGTATCTTCACACATTCCTCTTTCCGGAACCCATCTAGCAGGGCCTGCAACATACATTTGACTCGTCACATCTTTCGCCGTTTCTCTCGCTACTTCATCCGCAAACGCATTACCACGACCAACATCATCCGTAACCTTCTTATGTGCCCTGCATTTCACAATCGCAACTTGTGTCGGCAAAGTAAGTGACTCAAGAAGTTCATTCACTAACTGTCCATGCTGAATCTTCGTACCATGGGAAGTAAGAAATCCTCTCTCTCTCTCCACAAACATCCAAAACTATGAGCAACACCAAACGCATATTGTTGGACAGGCCTCGTGAAATGCCCGCTCCCTTCCCGCATGATAAGGCCAGGATGCCGGCTCTCCCTGTGTCCCAAGAAAGAACCATCCTGGCAACCCACCCAGGCAACCCGCAACCCGTCCCCAACGGGACACCTGCTCCCGAACATCCCAGCATCGGCTGACCCGGGCCCCCGTCAGCACCATTGCCCCGGCCCAGCCGCCATCTTTGGACACTGCATCACGAGGCCGCGTGGCCTCGGCGCGACCCCAACCCTGGGCTTGGCCAGGCCCCGACATCGAGGCACCACCATCCACCCAGGAGGTGAAGAGACCACTTGGCAGGTCAATGGGAGAAAGGAGTGTCGATGGCTCTCCCCCGCCAGGTGCCGATCGCCCCCGGCCTCCCCGGGCGCTGGCTCCACCCCCCTGCTGGGTGTCTGGACTCCCTCATCCCGGACCTCCCGACCTCCAAGCGCAAGGGTCCGGACATCAAAGGAGACCAGACCTATAACTGGGGCAGCTCCAGAGCAGGAAGGCAGTTGTATCCTGGAGTCGAGAGACACCTTGAAGAACTCATCCCTGACGCACTGCTGGCGCTGCCGCAGCCTTGCCTTGTGAACTATCTCCGAAGCCTGCTGGCACTGCCGCGGCCCTCTGCAACGTGCATCTTCGTCTGGACCTGCTGGCGCTGCCGCGGCCCATCCTTGTGAATCATCGCTCTTGCCTGCTGGCGCTGCCACGGCCCCTCTGCAAAGAAATCATCATCCTAGCCTGCTGGAGCTGCCGCGGCCCTTCTTGCCGAGAACTATCATCCTAGCCTGCTGGCGCTGCCGCGGCCCTCCTTGCCGAGAACTATCATCCTAGCCTGCTGGCGCTGACGCGGCCCGACCTTACAGACCCCTGAGCTCGAGGATTGTGAGCTCCTTCTGGCCGCCCTTGTACCGGACCGGTACCAAGACTGTCCCGCTACCCCTTACCCTACAGAGACTAGAATTGGGAGGATCCTCGTGTCCTGCCCCCCACTGTATCGTTGTTAACCTTGCCTCAAGAATCCTGTATAAAGTGTGCAGATCGCATCCTTGTGTGGTGTCCATTTGTGGGGGGGAAGTTACTTGTCTGTACGATCGCCGGAGACGGCCCTCACCGGAGGCCTCTCCCCCTGTACTCGGCCGACCCTCCGGGTCCCCGTCTAACATTGGTGGCCAGCGGCGCGATCCGAACCAACGCGTAATCGTACAGAGAGTAACTCACCCCACGACACAACCACAATGACAACAAAAGAGAGCGGAACCACAGAAAAATTCCAGATGGAGAAACTAGAAGAGTACAACCACAGAGAACTAAAGCAATTCTGCATAGAACTAGGCATTGCTACCACAGGACTGAGCACGAAAGAAGACTTCAAAAAGGCCCTGGAGGGGAGGAGCCAAGATGGCGACCGGGACGGTCGACTAATCCCTCGGCTCCTGAGACCATCGCCTCCAATGCAACTATCCTGCAAGCGCTCCTGTCTTAAAACGGCACGAAAGTGTGTCCGATCTCTTCCGATGCCCGGCGGTGAAACTCTGAAGCTTCTACCTGCACGCTAGCGGTAGCGCCAATGGAATACGTCCTGAGGCCTGTTGTGGACTTGAGACCGGGACCTCTAGTTGGAATCCAGGCCGGCCGCTGAGTGACCAACAGCGGATGACTGCGGCGATTGGGTGCCGGCCTAAACACGTCACCCGGGAAGTGGCCGATTCTCGAGCAGTGCTGCAGCTGGTCTGGCGGCGAAGCATGGGACGTGCCGGTTACTTTTGGGTACATTACTCAGCTGTCCCTACGGTGGCGACTTGTATTTAGCCTGGCGATCGGCGGACTCCCACCCTGTTGTTTCCTACCACGCCCGGCGGGCCATTTTGCCTTCTGAACAGCTCTCAGGGTTCTGACTTTCTCCACCGCTGCTGTAGCCCTACGCATTTCTCCCTGCCTGTGACGGTGGGACCGTGCAGATTACTGCAGCGGGCATGGATATCGCCTGCCGAGAGAAGACTACGTCCCGAGTAAATCCTGGCCGACCGGAGCGGACCGATGTTGTTGGGGCGAGGCGCAACAAAGGAGGCCGATATGGTGACCTGATGTCGGCTGTCGCCGACCTCCGCAGTGCTATGGACTGTTCTGTTCGAGATCTTGCCAGCAGATTTGATGCGCTTGGTTCTTCAATGGGGAGTCCGAGGCTAGTTGGAAAGACAGAGCACGGCTTCACACCGCATCTCCTGCCTCTCCACTGCAAGATGGCGGCCCCGAGTGCCATTGTTGAGACTCTCTGCCCTGTTGTGTCCCCTGTTGGGGAACTTCTACGTCCAGACCACGGGATGGATTCTGAGCCGGATTTGCGATTGAAGCGCCCGCTCCGATCCTTGCCCCCTTCGAATCAGAAGTCGCCGCTGCTGCCATTTGTGAACTTTGTGTCTCCCTTCTCTGACCCGACTCTGTCGCATGCCACCCTGCCTATCTGCTCTTGGTCCCGGTTGGAATCCCCGGAGCGCCTTGAGGCGGCCACGACTGATGCCCGGTTGCTTACTATTGGTGTTTTTGGACTGTGGCTCTCGCCCGTGCTCCACAATGAGAATATGGTATCCTTTGTATCCTCCCTGGGATCACTGGCTTTTCTTTTGCACGACACGTTTGGGTGTTTATACCACAGTGACACTTCTGGACTACCGCACATGTTTTCCTCGGTTGCATTAATGTGCAGTGACGGTAAGGAGAAAACGGGTCAGGGATAGACATTCCTTTGTATGGACTGGCAGATTCCTCGTTATTGACCGTGGAAGCTGGGTGGCGTGCTGTTTCCTCCGATGGTGCGGTGTATTGACTTTGTGCTTCACATCGTTTTGCTGCGAACTGATTATTGCCACCGGACTACTCACTTTGTGTTAATATTGTATTAGCGGGAGGGTGCAGCCGAGGGAAGGCTTCTTGTTTGATTTCCGTAGTTCGCGGTGGTGGGGAAGGGGGAGTGGGTCGAGGGTGTGCGCTTGTGCTCATGGTTTGGTGATTTCCTTGTTGCTGCCCTGGACATGTTGGTTGTGGATGGCTATACTTGACTACGCTACGGGCTGCTACTGTGCTTCTAACTTCCTTTGGCGGTACTACCTGCCATCACCGGACACTATATTTTGTGCTGTTACTGACCTTACGAGAGGGTGGAGCCGAGGGACAGATGGTGGACTCCTCCCCGCCGTTCTTTATTTTATGAGAGTTTTAGATTAGGTTTATTTTCTTACTCTCTATATTTCGGGACTCCTTTTATTGGGCGACAGGCACACTGCTAGGGGGGGTAGGCCGTAGCCAACTGCAGGGGTGCAGGGTGGGGGGTGGATGGGGGGGGGGGGTTGTTTTTATTTTTTGGTTCTATGGGCCTTCTTTCTTTTTCTTTTTCTTCTTTTCTGGGTTTAGACGTCATCTTCTAGGTGGTACGCAGCGAATCTGGCATTTTGTTACACTGTGCAATTGTCTATCCTGATCGTACTAGGCGGGATCCTACCTGTTGTGCTGAGATATCCTGCTCCCGTCTATCCTTCAGAAAAAACCTTTTAAAATTAGACCTCATTATTCCTGTATCAGATCCTTTGCGCTCATTTTGTTGCAATGTACTGTATCTGTGAGCCCCTGGGCTTTTTATTGAACTGTATTTGCGAATTTCTGTCAATAAAGGTCTTCCAAAAATTTTTTTAAAAAAAAAAGGCCCTGGAATCTTGGGCAGAGACGGGTACGGCCGTACCCCAAAACCAAAGCCTTGAGGCACCGGAAACGAACACCACTCCGACGGAAGAAAGAAGATCGGGTCTCTCCCCAGAGGAGATCCGAGAACGGGAAAAAAGCAGGCTCCATGAATTGGAGCTGGCTCGACTTCGTTTGGATGGAGAACTGAAATTGGCGGAACAAAAAATAACATTGGAACACTTGCGGCTCCGAGAGGAGCGGGAAGAGAAACAAAGACAGAGAGAGTTAGAAGAGAAAAAGCTAGCCTACGAACAAGAGCGCAACCTAAAAGAAATAGAGCTTCGGATACAGAACAAAGATCTCGGGGTTCCCGAGCGTCCGAACACTCCTGTCACTACAGACCCTAAAGTCCACATCCCCAAGGATGTCGTCAGAGAGTATTACCGGAACGACGATATCCAGCAATGGTTCAAAGCCTATGAGGTAGCCATGACCTCCCACCGGATTCCCCGAAGCGACTGGGGAGCCGGGTTATGGGGGAGGTTCGACAACGAAGGGCGAGACGCCCTGCTGCAACTCCCGGACCATCAGATGACATCCTACGACCACATGAAAGCCGCCCTCCTCACTCGATACAGACTCACGCCCGAGATGTACCGCCAGCGGTTCCGCGACTGCAAACGGATCCCGGGTACAACTTGGGTGGAGTACGTGAACTTTTTCAGCCGAGCATTCGAGGGGTGGATCAAGGGCAGCAAGGTGACAACTTACGAGCAACTCTTTGACCTTATTGTGTGGGAGCATCTTTCTAACAATTGCTTCGTCGAGCTCAGGCAGCACCTCCTCGACAGTAAACTGACTGAACCCCGGCAACTTGCCGCCGAAGCTGACCGATGGGAAAGCACCTGAGTTGCCCGAAACGGGCCCAGCGAACCGAACAGAACCAACCAAGGACCCCATCGCCCCCGAGGGGGAGGAGGAGGCCAGGGTCGGGGCACAGACGCAGTCCCAGCGGCTCCCACCAGCAACGCCCCACCCCCGGCCGGCAGGAGAAACCCCCCGATGCGTCCAGGGTTCCGAGCCAACGTTACTTGCCACCGATGCCAGCAACCCGGCCACTACGCCAATGATCCTAATTGCCCGAAGAACCAGAACCCTATGCCCCGCCAGGTCGCTGCCGCCGCCCTGGGGGAAGAGCAAACCCCAGAAGATCCTGAAGAGTACGAGGCCGACCAGCCCGAGTGGGAACCAGCCGCCATGTCCCTGGTCTGCCTAGGGGAAAGAGACATGATTCCGCGGGCCCCCCTACCCGCCAATACGCGGAAATACAGCCAGTAGGTCAACATTAATGGGCGCCGGGCTGAAGCCCTACGCGACACCGGGGCCAGTGTGACGGCAGTCCGCTGTCATCTGGTGACCCCGGATCAGATCTTGCCGAACATCCTTTGCCCCGTCCGGTCAGCCGACAACTCAGAAAGCCTGTGTCGGATGGCCTGCGTCCCCTTCGAGTGGGGAGGAGTGTCCGGAATGCTGAAGGTGACTGTCCGCGATGATGCACCAGTGGACTGCCTCCTGGGGAACGACCTTGAAAGTTCCCCCTGGGCAGCCGTCGAAAGAAGAGAGCACCTGGGGATGTTGGGCCTCCCTGAATGGGCCTGCATAAAGACCCGGTCCATGGCCGCCCGTGCCATCCCCAGTCCCGAAGAACCCGAATGGCCAGAACCTCCTCCCCCGATCGTCCCGGAGGGAGCCGCCCTAAGAGCCAATCCCCCAGAGCAAAACAAAGAAGGGCCAGTTCAACTCCATGACCTTCCCGAACTGGCCCAGTGGCATCAAGAGGGTGGTCCCACCCAGGAACAATTCCGACAGGAGCAGAGGACATGTCCCTCGCTCGAGGGACTCCGGCAGCAAGCCCTCACCCAGAGCGCAGGAGACACCTCAGGGACCCACTGGATTTATTGGGACAATGACCTGCTCTACAGTGAGCAAAGAATTGCTGAGCTGGGGGCCAGTCGGGTGCTGGTGGTGCCCCTCCGCTTCAGAGACTTCCTTTTGAACTTGGCACACGATGTCCCCCTCGCTGGGCACCTGGGGCAAGACAAAACGTACAACCGCCTGGTAACTCACTTCTACTGGCCCAAAATGCGAAATGATGTCTCCAACCACTGCCGGGCCTGCCCCACCTGCCAGGCCAGCGGGAAGAGCGTCCGAAAGATCAAAGCACCCTTGCAACCCGTTCCCGTCGTCACCACCCCGTTCGAACGGGTGGGAATAGACATTGTGGGGCCCCTGGACCCCCGAACGGCACAGGGGCACCGGTTCATCCTGGTCCTGGTGGACCACGCCACCCGCTATCCCGAGGCCATTCCTCTTCGGACCGTGACAGCGCCCGTGGTAGGCCGAGCCCTGATGGGGATCTTCTCTCGAGTGGGCTTCCCCCGGGAAGTCGTCAGCGGCAGGGGCACGAACTTTATCTCGAAGTACATGAGGTATCTCTGGCAACAGTGCGGGGTCACCTACAGATTCACGACCCCTTATCACCCGCAAGGAAATGGACTGGTCGAGCGGTTTAACCGCACTCTCAAGGGAATGATCATGGGCCTAGAAGAACCCCTATGTCGCCAATGGGACGTGCTGCTCCCGTGCCTCCTCTCCTATCGAGAAGTTCCCCAGAAATCCCTCGGCTTCAGTCCCTTTGAGCTCCTGTACGGACACCCCGTCCGGGGCCCCCTCAGCCTGGTCAAGGAAGGATGGGAGATGGCCCCCCAGAAGACTCCTCCAGATGTATATAAGTATCTCCTGACCCTCCGCAACCAGACCCGGCGATTCAGGGAACTCGCCAAAGCCAACCTTGAGGCCAGTCAGGAGGACATGAAGAAATGGTACGATCAGCATGCCTCCTCCATCGAGTTCGAACCAGGACAACAAGTCTGGGTGACGTCTCCAGTCGAACCCTGTGCCCTGCAGGACAAATGGACAGGACCCTTCAAGGTGATAGAGCGCAAGGGCCCCGTCACCTACCTAATAGACATGGAGTCCTCCCGGAACCCCCTATGAGTCCTCCACGCCAACAGACTCAAACCCCACTTCGTACGCTCAGAACTCAGCCTACTGATGGCAACAGATAGTGGGACGGAAGAAGACTCCGAGCCCCTCCCTGACCTACTGAGGACCCGTGAAAAAGATGGCTCAGTGGAAGGGGTCAGACTCTCCGATGCCTTGTCCCCGGAGCAACGCCAAGACTGTCGAGCTCTCCTGCTACAATTTGCAAACCTGTTCTCCCTCACCCCCGGGGTCACCCCCTGGTGCCTTCACGACGTGGACACCGGGGATAGTCCACCTATTCGACACAGGGCGTACCGAGTGCCAGATCGGGTGCGTGCCTGCATCCAGAACGAAGTCACCAAAATGCTGGCTCTAGGAGTGATCGAGCCATCCGACAGCCTCTGGGCCAGCCCAGTCGTACTGGTCCCCAAGGCTGCCGCCCCGGGCGTTGCCCCCGAGCTCCGGTTCTGTGTGGACTTTCGGGGCCTGAACGCCGTTACCAGAACCGACGCTCACCCCATCCCCCGGGCGGATGAGCTGGTTGACCGCATGGGGGCTGCCCGCTACCTGAGCATCTTCGATCTAACAGCAGGCTACTGGCAAATCGGCCTCACCCCCAGGGCCCAAGAACGATCCGCCTTCTCTACCCCGGATGGCCACTACCACTTCAAAGTGATGCCATTCGGCATGAAAAACGCTCCAGCTACCTTCCAACGACTCGTGAACCAGGTACTGGCGGGCCTCGAAGAATTCAGCGCCGCCTACCTGGACGATATTGCTGTGTACAGTCGCCACTGGGCAGACCACCTTCACCACCTCGGAGAAGTCCTGCACGCCCTCCAGCAGGCCGGCCTCACCATCAAAGCCAGCAAATGCCAGATTGGCCAGGGGTCCGTGACCTACCTCGGACACCAAGTGGGGAGCGGTCTGGTGGCCCTCCTTCAGCTCAAGATCGCTGCCATCCAGTCCTGGCAACCACCTGTCACCCAAACCGAGGTCCGAGCCTTCCTGGGGCTCACCGGATACTACCGGCGGTTTGTAAAGGACTATGGCAGCATTGTGGGGCCCCTCACAGAACTCACATCCAAGAAAAACCCCAAAACAGTCAACTGGACTCCGGACTGTCAAGCGGCCTTCGAGAAGTTGAAGACCGCCATGTGCACCGCCCCCGTGCTCCAGGCCCCCGACTACAGCCGGGAATTCATAGTCCAGACGGATGCCTCAGATCATGGCGTTGGGGCAGTCCTCTCTCAACTCACGCCGAGGGAGTCGATCAGCCAGTGGCCTTCATCAGCCGACGCCTGCTGGCTCGAGAACAGCGCTGGAGCACCATCGAGCGGGAGGCCTTCGCAGTGGTATGGGCCCTCAAGAAACTCCGGCCCTACCTCTTCGGTACCCATTTTAGGGTACAGACAGACCACCGACCCCTGCAATGGCTGATGCAGATGCGGGGGGAGAACCCAAAACTGTTGCGATGGTCCATCTCCTTGCAGGGGATGGACTTCACTGTGGAGCATCATCCTGGCCAGGACCACGCCAACGCGGATGGCCTGTCACGCTTTTTCCGCCTCGGCGAGGAGAGTACCCAAGAGGATGGGTGACTCTCCCAGCCTTCAGCTGGGGGGGGACGCAAGTTGGACAGGCCTCGTGAAAGGCCCGCTCCCTCCCCGCATGATAAGACCCGGACGCCGGCTCTCCCTGTGTCCCCAGAAAGAACCATCCCGGCAACCCACCGAGGCAACCCGCAACCCGTCCCCAACGGGACACCTGCTCCCGAACATCCCAGCATCGGCTGACCCGGGCCCCCGTCAGCACCATTGCCCCAGCCCAGCTGCCATCTTTGGACACTGCATCACGAGGCCGCGTGGCCTCGGTGCGACCCCAACCCTGGGCCTGGCCAGGCCCCGACATCGAGGCACCACCATCCACCCAGGAGGTGAAGAGACCACTTGGCAGGTCAATGGGAGAAAGGAGTGTCGATGGCTCTCCCCCGCCAGGTGCCGATCGCCCCCGGCCTCCCCGGGCGCTGGCTCCACCCCCTGCTGGGTGTCTGGACTCCCTCATCCCGGACCTCCCGACCTCCAAGCGCGAGGGTCCGGACATCAAAGGAGACCAGACCTATAACTGGGGCAGCTCCAGAGCAGGAAGGCAGTTGTATCCTGGAGTCGAGAGACACCTTGAAGAACTCATCCCTGACGGACTGCTGGCGCTGCCGCAGCCTTGCCTTGTGAACCATCTCCGAAGCCTGCTGGCGCTGCCGCGGCCCATCCTTGTGAATCATCGCTCTTGCCTGCTGGCGCTGCCGCGGCCCCTCTGCAAAGATATCATCATCGTAGCCTGCTGGCGCTGCCGCGGCCCTCCTTACCGAGAACTATCATCCTAGCCTGCTGGCGCTGCCGCGGCCCTTCTTGCCGAGAACTATCATCCTAGCCTGCTGGCGCTGCCGCGGCCCTCCTTGCCGAGAACTATCATCCTAGCCTGCTGGCGCTGCCGTGGCCCTCCTTGCCGAGAACTATCATCCTAGCCTGCTGGCGCTGCCGCGGCCCGACCTTACAGACCCCTGAGCTCGAGGATTGTGAGCTCCTTCTGGCCGCCCTTGTACCGGACCGGTACCAAGACTGTCCCGCTACCCCTTACCCTACAGAGACTAGAATTGGGAGGATCCTCGTGTCCTGCCCCCCACTGTATCATTGATAACCTTGCCTCAAGAATCCTATATAAAGTGTGCAGATCGCATCCTTGTGTGGTGTCCATTTGTGGGGGGGAAGTTACTTGTCTGTACGATCGCTGGAGACGGCCCTCACCGGAGGCCTCTCCCCCTGTACTCGGCCGACCCTCCGGGTCCCCGTCTAACACATATTGGCTGTCGGTATACACAGTCACTCTCTTTCCTTTCGACAACACACTCGCTCTTGTCAGTGCAATCAACTCTGCTGCTTGAGCTGAATTCTGTAGAATACGTGCAGCTTCAACAATCGTGTGCAAAGTCGTAACCGCATACCCTGCAGTCGTATCACCATTCAGAAGCTCAAAGCATGAACCGTCTACCCATAAGGTACCATCAGAATTCGAAAGAGGAGTATCTTTCAGATCAATTCTACCCTTCGTTTCCCCCTCTGTCTGGAGAAAGCAATCATACTGTTCCTGAACATCTGTCTCTACAGAAATCGGCAACAACGTAGCTGGATTCAATGTGTTGCACTGCTTTATATGCACATGACTAGCCAAAAGCGTCAACTCATAACCTGACAAACGTGCACCAGTAAGGTGTTGAGTCTTTGTTTTATTCAATAAGGTATCCACTGCATGTGGGACCATCACAATCAACGTATTATCCAATACCAGACCAGCAGACTGTCGGATAGAAACATCAGCTGCCGCTGTAGCTCTCAACCAATTTAGCAACGCTTTAGCTACTGGATCTAAAGTAGCTGAAAAATACGCGCATGGGTGTTGCTTATCTCCAAATTGTTGTGTCAACACTGACAACGCACATCCTTCTCTCTCATGCACGTAAAGCGTAATAGGCTTACTGTAATCGGGGGTACCCAACACCAGCGCAGAACACAACGCATTACGCAATTCAGAAAAACTTCTCTGACATTCGTCAGACCAAGGAAGAGGATTCGGTGTATCCTTAAGAGTAAGTGCCAACAGAGGTTTCGCCAACAAAGAAAAATTCGGAATCCACTGTCTACAAAACGAGGTGATACCCAAGAAAGCACGCACTTCTCTCTGTGTAGATAGTACAGTCATTTGCGCAATCGCTTGTGTACATTCTGGTGTCAATCGTATTCCCTCCTTCGACAAGAGATGACCTAAGTAGGTCACTTCTTGGCGCAATATTGCAACTTCGAAAGTGACACTTTATGATAGAGGTCAGACAAATGCCGTAACAAACAAAGCGTAACTTCTTTGCAAATCTCTTCATCATCAGCAGCAATCAACAAATCATCCACGTACTGGATAAGAGTCGCACCAGAAGGTAAAACAAAAGAATCAAGCTGAGTCTTTAAAGCCTGACTATAGATGGATGGACTCTCACAATAACCTTGAGGAGCACGCTTAAACCGGAAGCTTCGGCCTCCTAGAGAGAAGCCAAAAATATCTCTACTTTCTTCAGCAATAGGAATACTAAAGAAAGCATTTTTCAGGTCTATAACAGAAAACCAAGCAGCCAAAGCAGGGATCATAGTCAGCAAGGCAGTAATGTCTGGGACAACAGGAAGCTGTGGGACAAAAATTTTATTGACTTCTCGAAGGTCGATCATAAACCTATACACAGGCGGCTAAGAAGAGTCAGTACGTTTAAGAACAGGCAAAACAGGACTGTTACACACATTACCTCTCGTTTCTTTAATCACATCTTTCTCAACCAAATCATAGATAATCGCTAAAAGAGCTCTTTCACCATCCCTAGATATTCGGTATTGTGGAATGCGAGGCAACTTAGCATTCGCCTTGAGGGTAACAACATATGGTGGAATCTGCAAAAGGCCAACATCATTTGGACCAGTAGCCCAGAGAGTATCAGGGAGAGAAAGCAATTCCAGTGGAAGCCGATCTTTAGACAAATACATCGGAGAAATCACTTTCTTACCAAATGTAAGATGTACTCCCGAAGGAGAACAATACAATGTCGCATGCAATCTTTTCAACAAGTCCAAACCCAACAGATTCGCACCACAACATGTCGTTAGAATTAGAGGTGCTTCCAATTTACAAGTCCCAACAGAAAGAGACAAAGGACAAGAAAGCGGGTTACGAACTGGGGCGCCAGAAAAACCTACCGAAACATCCGTCAAGCCAGACAAAGGTGCGCCAGGGAGTTTAGAGTACATGATAGAACTCTTTGCCGCACCAGTATCCAAAAGAAAAGGTTCTGACACACCTGATGTAATCACTTCAACATAAGGTCCACTCTGGTCTACTGGAACTGACACTACTCCCTCTCTTCATCTATGGCTGTCCTAGCTATCATTAAAGCCAGCATTCTCACTTTCAACATAGTACTCATCAGCATAATATTGAGCCGACTGACCAGCCACAGCATTCTGTTAATCAAAACAATTCATAGAATTCTGTGGGGGAAAGGAGCTTTCATTCTGGGGAAACACACCACGTCCTCTACCCCTAAGTACTTGCTGGACACCACGACCTCTCACACCAAACGTACCATTCGCACGATGTAGCAGAATTGGACAACTATGCTTGAAGTGGCCTTCTTCCTTACAATAAGCACACTGATTAGGGCCTACCGTAATTAGATGAGGAAAAGACTCGGGCTTCTGCTACAATCTCTGAAACTGTGGAGGTTGCTGAAACTGGGGAGGTTGCTGGTACTGACGCTGATTAGGGCAAGGTGGATACGCCTGCTGTAAAAGAACCTTTGTCTTCAATTCTTTAGTTTTCTTCTCTTTATCTTTCTCATTTTTATCTCTATTCTCGTAATATTGTGCAGTAGCCAATATCTGGGCCGAAGAAGAAACAGCCCATGAACTCTCAGAATCCTTCAACTTTTTACAAAGCTCGGGGAGCAAATTATAGACAAACTTATCCACAAACAACCTTTGGCCACCTTCCGTACTCATATCTTGACCATTATGATCGATTAATGTTTCTTCAAACCTAGTGAAGAAATCAGACACACTTTCGTCTTTCTTCTGCTTGCATGCTGCTAACTTATCCCAATTCACTCGCATAGGAGGCATCAAAGTCTTCATTAAAGCAATAATCTTACCAGGGAGTTCTGTAACTAAAGGCTCAGGTTTAGCCCCTCCACCTTGACGTCCATCTGCAGCAACATTATTAACCCACGTATCTCCCAACTCTACTGTATGATCCTCATGACGGATCTTCGCCCACAAAGGTTGAGGGACTACGGGGCATATTACCGAGGTGTGCGTTGCAAAACGCACAACGCACATCTCCGTATCACCGGCTATCGCCGGATTTCATCGCCTAATTAGCGCGCAATTATCAATGCGCATCAGGCCGGCGATTAGAAATCCGGCGATAGTAGGAGATATGGCACATTAGCGCATGAAAACAAACGTTGTTTTCATGCGCTAATGTGGGCCTTGATAATATGGGGGGGTGGATTCAGCTTTATGATCCACACCCCCATGTTAACAATGCCTAACGCTTGGTTGGAGCAGGCGTTCGGAGACCTGCGATAAATGAGTTTATCACAGATTTTTGTCTTCCAACGCCTGCCTTGGTAATAGGGTGTTCCCACCTCCAACCACATTTTACATGTGGTTGGACGTGGGAACGCCCACTTTGCATGTCATTAGCGATGTTTATCGCCGACATGCAAAGTGGGCTCGGCCCAGGCTTTAAAGTGCCCTTGGTAATAGGGCTCTAGCTGTATCGCCGCTTTCTCGGCCCCGCTGCTATTAAGCTTTTGGAGGCCATGACTCCGCTGGGTCTTACCCCGCATTTGCAGGGGCCGACCCATGCTAAGGGGCATACTCTTGACCAGGTCTTCTCGACCTCCCCTTTGGTGGTGAAAGAGATTCTCCCGGTCTTGTGGTCGGATCACTGGCTTGCCAAATTTGTAATCAGAGGCATCGTCAGGGCGTCTATCCCTGTCCCACAGCAACGGGGACGAGCCTTTAGAGCATTTAGCAGAGTGACCCCGGAGTTGTTGGCTCAGGCCGCTTTGACTCACCCCTGTCCTCTGTCAGGTGAGCTGGAGAGAGATTTGGAGTCCCTGCAAGAATGGCTGACGGAGAGGCTTAATGACCTGGCCCCGATGTTGCCCCCCCGCCTGACATCTAAGCGGGTCACGGCCCCTTGGTTTACTACTGCACTGAGGGCTACGCGGCAGCAGTGCAAGGTAGCCGAAAGGGCCTGGCGGGCACACTATGACAGCATGGACAGGTCTGCCTATAAGGCTGTGGTTAAAGCTTACCACCGGGACATCCGCATCGAAAAAAAAAGCCTATCTCGCGGGGAGAATCGAAGCAGCCTCGAACTCTAGTAAGGAGATTTTTACCATTGTACGAGAATTCATTTCCCCTCGGACTATTGCATCGGAAGAGGGGCCCTTAGAATCCTGGGGGCCGGATCTTGCTTGTTTTTTTACAAGCAAGATTATACTTATCCAGGACTCTTTTCCATCTGGTGTACCTGTTAGACCGCCGATGTCCGAGGTTGGTACGTCTCCCTCAGTTGTGCAGGGCGCCATATTGGCCGAGTTTCCATCCTTGCCAGCCTCCGCCTCCTTAGCGCTTATGGGCAATTTAAAATCTGGGTCCCCGCTTGACCCCTGCCCTGCTAAGCTCTTGGGTAAATTGGCGGAGGTGGTTAATCCACTGGCGCACCCTCTTCTCAACCTTTCGTTGAGTCTGGGAGTGGTTCCGCCAGTGTGGAAGCAGGCAATGGTCATCCCGTTGCTGAAAAAGCCGGGACTTGACCCGAAAGCTCCAGCCAATTACAGGCCAATTTCGCTGCTGCCGGCCCTTGTAAAAATCTTGGAGAAGCACGTTCAGTCGGTGCTCTCCAATTTTCTGGAGTCTCATGAGATCTTACATGACTCCCAGTCGGGCTTCCGTTCAAATCGTATTATTTATTATTTTATTTATAAATTTATAAAGCGCCTGGTGACCCGGAGGCATCCCCGCGCTATAGAAATGTGATATCCAAGAGGAGGGGGGGACCGGAGGGCTATTTAGGGAATAAGAAAGTCTTTAGTTTTTTCCGGAAGAGGGCATGGGAGGGTTCCAGACGCAAATGGCGAGGCAGTGCGTTCCACCCTGAAGAGGCTTTGACCGAGAAGCGACGGCCGCCGGTACGAGCCTTCTTAAATTTAGGGACGATGGCCAGATGCTCGTCGTCCGAGCGCAGTGATCTTGAGGCTTTGTAGGGGGCGACAAGGTCTTTCAGGGCGGCCGGGCCGGCACCATTAATGAGTTTATGACTGGTGCACATAGCTTTGAACTCAATTCGCTGGCGGACAGGGAGCCAGTGAAGGGCCTTGAGGGCTGGTTTGGCAGAGGCTCTAGGGGGGAGGTCCATTATGAGCCTTGCCGCCGCGTTTTGTGCCCGTTGGAGTTTGGCTAAGGTGTACTCCGGAGCACCGAGGTAGACGGCATTGCTGTAATCAAGTCTGGCTAGGATGAGCCCTTGAACCAGCAGCTTCCTGGAGAGCGGGGGGAGGAGGGGAAGGATCTTGTGGGTAGACCGCAAGAGGCCAAAGCATGTTCCAGCGGTCTTTGTCGCCTGGGTCTTCATGGTCAAGCTAGGTTCCAGCCAGACGCCTAGCGTTTTGACTTCGGTCTTTGGAGTGGGGATCTCACCAAAGGTGTCCGGCCACACCGTGGCGGGGATTGAGGACCATTTGTTACCCAGGAGCATAATTTCGGTTTTAGCACCGTTCAATTTTAGGGAGGATTCGCACATCCAGGAGTAAATGTCCTGGAGACAGTTCCGCAGGCTGTCTGGATGTTTGTCCAGCTGGGAGAGGGAGACGACAAGTTGGGTGTCATCAGCATAGTTGACAACCTTGATCCCATAGGGGGTCACAACATCTTCCAGGGGGGCCATATAAACATTAAACAGGGTGGGACTAAGCGAGGACCCCTGCGGAACTCCGCATGTGAGTGGGAGGGGGTCTGAGCGAGAGTTGCCGTCCCACACCTGAAAAGTACGGCCTGATAGGAAGGAGTTAATCCAGGCGTGTGCTGAACCCACGATTCCTGCCCTGGTTAGGCGATGTAGGAGGACACGGTGATCCACCGTATCAAAGGCGGCACTGAGGTCCAGGAGGATCACCGCCACTGATCCTCCTGAATCCAGAATGCGCCTTGATTCCTCAATGACGGAGAGGAGGGCTGTATCCGTGCCCTGGCCGGGCCGAAAGCCGGTTTGGGATGGGCGCAGGATTTTGTTGGTCTCAAGGAATTGGGAGAGTTGGAAATTAACTAGTTTCTCTGCCATCTTGCTGATGCAGGGAAGGAGTGATATAGGTTTATAGTTAGACATGTCGTCAGGATTCAGATGGGGTTTTTTTAGCAGGGCTTTGACAACCGCGTTTTTCCAGCTGGGTGGCACTGTGCCTTGGCGTAAGGAGACGTTAATAAGATCCCTGATGGTGTTGGCTATGCTGGGGGCGGCAGTTTTTAATATTCTAGCCGGGGCCGGGTCAAGAGGTGAGCCGCTTTTCATTTTGGCCAGCGTGGAGGTGACCTCAATGAGAGAGGTAGCTCTAAAGGAGGACAGCCGCGGGCTGATTGTGCAGACCTCAGTATCAGTGGAATTGTGGGGGGTAATCATGGGGAGCGAATCCAGTATTCGCGAGATTTTAGAGTTGAAGAAGGAGGCAAGGTCATTACTTCTATCTGGGGAGGCATGGGAAACGGTGGGGGCCGATGGTATGTTGAGGAGTTCTTTGACAATCACATACGCTTCTTTTGAGGAGTTGGTGGCGTTTTGTATTCTGTTGTTATAGAATCCTGCCTTGGCAAGTTTGAGAGCTGATTTATAGCGTCTTACAGCGCTATTGTAAAGGTCTTTGTTGCTATGTCGCCAGTCCTTTCTCCATTGCCTCTCGGCCTTTTTGCACTCTTTGCGTAAGTCCCTGAGGTCAGCATTGTACCAGGGGGCTTGGCCCTTTATCCTGTTTTTGATCTCCCGATTTTTTATGGGGATGAGTTTGTCGAGGGTGGACGATATCCAGTCTCTAACTTGGGAATCAGCGGTGGCGGGGTCCCCAGAAAGACTGGGGGTCGAAGCGTCCAGGGCTGTGGACCAATCCTCCGCCGAGAGTCTGGCCCACGCTCTGTCTCTGGTGAAGGAGGGGGGTTTTTGAAGCCTTTTAAAAGCTCCAGGGAGATGGGTCGTGACCAAAAAGTGGTCCGTCCACGGGAGGGGTTGGGACTTGATGTACAGAAGGGAGGGGATGTTGGAGAACACCGGGTCGAGAAGATGCCCTTTCGTGTGTGTAGGATCAGAGTTGGCGAGAAACAGACCCAAGGCCGCTAGGTCGTCGACAAGGTCGGTTGCCCCAGTGTCAAGGGGATCCTCGAGATGGATGTTTAGGTCACCAGTTATAATGAAGTTGGGTGTCAGGTGAGCAGCGGAGGTGACAGTTTCCAGCAGGGCGGCTGTGAAGGGGCCCGAGTAGCCGGGCGGCCGATATACCAGGAGGCCTGACAGGGAGTAGGTCGGAGACAGCTGAATCGTAAAGAGACAGCTCTCTGAGTCTTGGATCGCGCAGTCTTTGGTGCGACAGGTAAAGTGGTCCCTGTGGATAATGGCCAGTCCACCTCCTCTACCTAAGGGGCGAGGTTGAGACATGATGAGGAAACCCGGGGGGAGGGCCATGACAATGTCAGCATTGGAGTGCTCCGTAATCCAGGTTTCTGTGAGTAATAGTATGTCCAAATTAAGGTCGACAATAAGATGATTGATAAGCAGGGCATGTTTAGGGAGTGATCTGCAGTTAAGAGTCGCAATTTTAAGGACAGGGGGAGGGACCGGGGGTTTCGGAAGGGAGAGAATGCCTGGTTTGCATTTATCACAGTGAGGAAAGGGGACAGTAGGGTCAAGTAGTGCCAGACAGGCGCTGTTTTTAGAGGGTCTAAGGCTGAGAAGCTCTCTACGAGAGTAGCTTACCTTGGAGGCGGCTGGGACAGGCATAAAGTCTGGCCCAAGGCCCGGTCGTGCGCGGACGGGCGCAGACGGGCTTGCCTTAGGCGCTCCCGCTGCGCTCGTCCGCTGCGCTGGTATGGCCGGCACATTTGTAGTGGGTATAAAGGGCGTGGTCACGCAGTGGGCGTGGCTAAGCCTTTCGACCGCGCTGGCGGTGAGGGCGTTCCCCTGTCTCAGCGGTGGGCTGAGACCGCGCTCCTTGAGGTTTCTGAAACCATCAAGGGGGTGTTGGATACCGGGGGCAAAGTCATGTTGGTGTTGTTGGATTTGTCGGCGGCTTTTGACACCGTCCCCCATGAGGGCCTGCTCGCAAGACTCTTTGAGATTGGTCTTCGGGGGACGGTGCTCAGATGGTTTTCGTCCTTTTTAGCCGGCCGCCGGCAAACGGTCTGGACATCATCTGACACCGCTGTGATGCCGCCTTTGGGAGTTGGGGTCCCTCAGGGCTCTATATTGAGCCCGACCCTTTTTAACATCTTTATGACCCCTTTGGCGGCGGTGGCGGAGTCATTTGGTGCCCGGATCGTGTCGTATGCTGACGACACCCAGCTCCTCTTCTCTTGCGAGAGAGGGGCTGACTTTGACGGGGAGAGTATCCGGAATTGCCTTGGGGCTGTGTTCACATGGTTCCAACTGAACAGCCTCAAGTGCAATTCCGACAAATCTGAGGTACTCTTCTTCGGGTGCGATACGGAGCCTAGCTGGCAGGCCTGGTGGCCCATCGACATGTTCCCTCCGTCCGGTTCTTCCCCCATGGCTAAAAACCTGGGGGTCAAGATGGACAAGGGGCTGACGATGAAAGCCCAGATCCTGGGGGTGACCGGCACCTGCTTCGGCCTTTTAAAAATGTTGCGGAGGTTTCTGCCTCTCTTGTCTGAGGAGCACAGGAGGCTGACTGTGCAGGCTCTGATAGGCTCCAGGTTGGATTATGCCAACATTCTTTACCTGGACCTGCCAGAGTACCTGTTGCAGCGGCTTCAAGTTGCGCAGAACGCGGCGGCCAGGGCCATCTTTGGCCTAAATAGACGCACCAGCGTCTCCGGGTTATTGGTGACGCTGCACTGGCTACCCATCCGCAAACGGATCGCCTTTAAGGCTATGACTTTGGCCTACAAGGCGCTCCATGCCGTGGGAGCAAAACATCTCCAAAAAAGACTGGCTTTTTATCACCCGGCCCGCTCGCTGAGGTCTGAATCTCTACTTTTGGCCGCTGTTCCGCGTGTTAAGAGGGCTCGCTTGGGCGGCCGCTCCTTCAGTTTGTTGGCTCCACAGATGTGGAATTCACTACCGCTCCCACTGCGGGGGGCGACTACTCTCCTTGATTTTAGAAGAGGTCTTAAAACTTGGCTGTTTTCCCAATAGGTTTGCTAGCAGTTCCTCTTTTTTGTCTGTTTGCTTTTCAACCTTTTTATCTGTGTTGTGTTATGCTGAAATCAGTTCTCCTTACCTAAAGCGCCGGGACACTCTTTTTGAGTATCCGTTGCGCTATACAAAAGAATAAATAACATAACATAACATAACAATTCACCGAAAAAGCGGCAATACTAGCCCTTGGTAATGTGCCCCTACATTCCCCAACAACATATCTATATCAGCTAAATCATCACACACGCATCAACTGTCTGGGACAACTCCTTATAATAACCTGCAGGATTTTTACGGGGGTCAGGTAGAGTCTGCTTTAGAGCCAGAACTTCAGCTCTCTTCCAAGGAACATGTACCCAAACACGCTGAAAATGAGCCGGTACAGCAGCAATACCTTGATTAACATCACCCACAACTTCCTCTCTCCATACCGAAAGGAACTTCTCTCATCGGATATTGCTTCACTTTTCTCCTAACAGAAGGATCAGGTTCAAACAACAACTAAGAAGGAAGTCTACACCTAAACGCAAGAAGCGTCTCTACCCCTTCCTCAACATCGGGACCCACTATCGTCCCTTTAGCAAAATCGGACTGAACATTAAGTAACTCCGATGGAATCGGACCCAATTTAGTATCGTCCCACTCTTCACGGAGGAAAGTACACATAACATCAAAAACATACCTTTGCTTTGGCGCTTCCCACTATAGGAAAACATCCATAACTGCTTGCAGGTCATACCTGGAGGCATTCAAAACCCATCTACGAGCAAGGAGATCTAACACTGTCTGCTCCTCGGAACTAGGGAGCTGACTACGCGTTTGTTTCCGTACAGAAACTGGGGTCATATTAAATGGCCCAAAAAGAGGAGACAAAAGGCTAGTGACAGTCTCAGTCATTCGTTGTCGAGCAGAAGGAGAAGAAGTCGACATGAGGACAGGAGACAAAGTGTTTTGAGGAGACAAAGACATAGGGTCAGTAGAAAAAGAAGTTA
Organism: Lissotriton vulgaris; assembly: GCF_964263255.1. Classification (NCBI taxonomy): domain Eukaryota; kingdom Metazoa; phylum Chordata; class Amphibia; order Caudata; family Salamandridae; genus Lissotriton; species Lissotriton vulgaris. The sequence continues at coordinate 918,504,323 of NC_141685.1, forward strand.
AAGGCAAAGGAGTAGAAGGCAAAGGAGTTTGAGGCAAAGCTGGCGGCCCTAGAGAAGGCTGCGCCAGAGGAGAGAGAACCAACTGTGGAAGAACGGGTGGCTGAACAACAGCAGGAGGTTGAACAACTGGGGGTTGTGGAGGTGCCGTAGCACTCGGCACATAAGGAGGTGGTGATATCAACAAATGCGACATCAAAGGATCCTTTTCAGGGTCCTTAGTCACATTCGGAAGAGGAGGTGGCAAAGCCGGATAACACTTATCAATGGCCATGCAATGTTGTCTATCTGACACCTCAATCGCACGATCTTCTTCATCTTCTTTAAACTGCCTAGAAGCTTGCATTATCAACATATTCTTATCTTTCCTATCTCTTTTAGCTTGCTTAATTTCTCGCTGTTTGGCATCCTTACGCCAGAGGCGGAAAGAATCAAACATCGCCGGCCGGGCTTTCATCCTAATTAGCACAACTTCCAAATTATCTAAAACATCTAATTTGAAACTACCATGTGGTGGCCATCTTAAGACACCATCTTTTCGTGTATAGCGGACCCATACTTCATTATACGTAATGGGACCCACTCCATGCTTTGAATAGAGCTCATAAGTCGGAGTTCCAACCGGAGGTATCGGACACGAGTTCTCCAATCTGGAATCCCTGTTGCAACTACAACAAAACAAATTCCTAAGTTTGCTAAGACCAGGCATCTTCGCTCACTAATCTAGCTTCAAACTTCAAGGGGTTATCAAACATGATATACTCGCAAATGTACAAGCCCCTCGGCTTTGGTATTTGCAAAAACCAAATCAAAGAACCCAAGAAACAAAACCAAATCGTGGGAGCGACCCACTTATACTTAACCAAAATGTCTTGTCACGCCACCAGAAGACCGTCTATCGTCTTGCTCTACAAATCGTTACAAAAGGGTCCAAGACAGGGAGACAGTGAGGGCAGCAGTCCTTCGTAGCTGCCGGAAAGGGGAAGCCTTGCAGCAAAAACCTTCGGTCCACATTCGACTTGCCAGGGTCGATGAAGTGCGGCCCTCTTCCAGAATTTCCTCACGAAGCTCCTCACAATCTTCGGGCTTGGAACGATACCACTGAAGTCACCCCACGAGGGCGCCAGGTGAAGAACCGGGCTTTTAGAACCCAGCGGCGTCAGGGGCACGCCCAAAGTATTCGGATTCACCTGTCTTGGTTTACAGAGACACAGAATACTTCTGGGTGGCGTCAGAGACCAAGTTTATTAGCTGCAGCCAGTAACAGTGATCCTAAAAATACAGCATGGGGTATTTCAGGAGACTGCTCAAATTTGTAGAGCAAGACATCTCCTTTTATATACAATATTCACATTTACAAACATACACTCCCACTGCGCAAAAATTTAACCAATGGGGTACATTCTCAAACAAAGTATCACATGACGAAAAGCTCAGTTTGCAATGTCCCAACCCAAAGTTAATCATTGGGAATGTCCCAAATCCAATCTCCACAAACCGGACAAACCCATAATTGAAAGGCACAATGCATGTAATAAAGAACATAGAAAAGGAAACAATGTCTGATAGCGAGCAAGATAAGGCATGTGTAAGGAGACTAACAGTTAACGATATCCTGAACAGTGTTTGGCAATCTCTCAAACCAGGGAAATTGACTCTGCAGGGTCAGCTTCAGGTGAAGGAATCAGATCCTTGGAATTCACCTCAGAGTCAAGAAAGACCCTGTTAATGTATACCAATACATGAAGGCCAGGCCGCTTCGTTCGTTCGACCACATTCGTCGGCCTGCGTGATGGCAAGACAAAATGGAGACTCAAACAAAATGGAACCCATGTTCGAAACGAAATCTCCAAATACATAATGTACTCGCTAGCTAACGTGACGAATTCACTCCATATTAGCCGCACTCACTAAATACGGTTCGACATCACCAAAATCATGACGGAACCATAACCTTACGTGACAAGGTCCGTTTTCACAGAACCACATTACGGGATAGTGTGTTCCAGGAGAACGTTAGGGAACAGTTGGTGGACCTTCCTTTTGATGGCACTCTTTTGTTCCACGCCCCTGCGGACTCTGCCATTCAGAGGTTTCTGGCGGGGCTTCGCCCTCCTTCTCCTTCTTCTCCCCCTCAGTGACTGATGAGTTGTTCTGGTTTTTAGAGGTGTTCTTCCATGGTGTTCTGGGGCCTTGTGACGAGTAGCCTCGGTTGTGTGTGTTCTGGTGATTATTGTGCCTTCCGGTCCTTTTGTTGGACTTTGGTGCTGTTGGCCGCTGGTTCGGCCCCTTTTTGGTTGTGGTTTTGGCTGTTGGTCAGCCGTGTTGGCCCTGAGACTAGGCCTTCACTGTATTCTTTTTGGCTGATTGGCAAGCCATCTGCGTTTCCTCCACAAGTCTTTTTCGTTGTCCTCTGCTGCTAATACTTTTTCCTAAGAGGGATTCCATGTTCTTGGGATGCAACATGCCCTATGTGGGGTAGTGGTAGCTATTATATAGCCCTATCATATGCTGGGGAGGTGTGGTCCTCCTTCGGGCCTCTACTCTCCGTGGCGTCACGGTATGTCGAGAGTGCGATATCCTCTTTCTCCTTCCGCCTGCACTTTTAGCGGTGCAGCCGTTCCTGTCTTGTCAGCTGTTTGAGGCCGGGGATCCACTATTAAGTGGATTGTCTCCGTCTGGGGCGGTCATCTTTTGGGGCCTCTTGTTCTGAGCCTGACGTGGTCCGGGCGTTAGTTTGTGGCGTTAACAGCAGCAGGTTGCCCCCGCCTGCTCTTCTGTTCTGTGACCAGCGGCCTTGGCTAGGGCCCTGGTGTTTCTGGTTTTTCCTGCTGGTGTCGCCTTCTGGTGCCTTGGTGCCACTTGGCGGTGTTTTTCACCTTTTGTTCTCTCTATGTTGTCTCTAGTTTTTTCGCACATTGTTCCCTTGCTCCCCTCAGTTTTGTTGTGATGATTCCGCGTTGTGGCGCGGAAAAGTTCTCCGAAGCACACTGACGCCAGCGTGCCGGCGTGGGGATTATGTGACCTCGCTAACGTCACGCCTGCTGAGGAAATTGGGCGGAGACGCGTGGCACTGTCCCCCGGTGCGAGGGATGCTGGGCAAGAAAGTTTTCCGGGTCCAGTCTCACGCCTGGGGAATATTCTACGTTAAGGAAACTGCGGCTAGAATCGTCTCTACCAGATACATCGTTACCGAAGGTAAGTAACCCGTACTTCACGCAGCAAAGTGAAAGGGGCAGGCAATGGGTGTTGCAGTGGGCATTCTCCCGCAACACCCATTGCTTTTTGACACTGCCCCCTATTAACATACTGGCGTAAATATGGGGTAGTGCCAATAATAAGACTGTGGAACACCTGGTCCTAAACTGGTGCCACAAGGACAAATGATTAATTTCTCCTAGTTTTTGCTGTTTCTATGTGTGCTGCATTCTGAAGCACACATAGAAAGAGCAAATTGCCATTAGTGATTTTTTCTGTGCAGGAAGGCACACCTTACTGCACATGAAAAATCATTTCCTGCAATGCAGGCACAAGGGGTCCTGTGTTGGCGCTAGGCAGATAAATTTAGCACCAGTGCTAGGGAAAATGTAGGGCGTGCGCTGTATTATTGTAAACACGGCACTTCCCTGACTTTTCAGAATGTTGGAGTGCGTTGTTACCAATTGTAGTGTAACACCACACTCCACCATTCTGTTGTGAATATGCCCCTTGGTCTCTGCGATTGAACCCACAGCAAAAGTGACGAGAGAAAAACAGGTCTTAAAGCCATCTTTACTGCTCATTCACTTCCTGAATCAATAGAACACTGGTTCTTTGCCAGCTCACACTCTCGCCAAACGGGTCAGTAGGCTCTAAAAATAGCTTATCCTCATAATCTGAATCACTATGGCAAGAGAGTAAGTAGATTTTTCAAGACTAGAAAAGTTCTTTTGGAGTACATAAAGTGGAATCTAACACAGGAGAGGTAAGTATGTACCTCTCTCTCCTGCAACAGAATCTCTGGAATGTGGTTTAAAGGGTGGCCAAAGCCTGAAATAGGGTCTCGACCATTGAAGACGAAATGGAGACCCATAAAATGAGTCTCCAGGCTGCTGTCCACCATAAGCGCCCTTGAGACTCGGGCAGAAAACGTAGAAAACAAATTGCACCGAAATAACTTACACTTCATGGATTTTCAGTACGAGGTGGAGATTAAGAACCCTGAATCCTAATGGGAGTCCAGTCTCTCATCCTGAATGCCCCCCTACAGCCTGTTTAATTGGTTCCCAACTGAAAGGGCATATTGTTCCTAAATACAATGTCCTCCACCGACCCCCCTCCCGCCCTAGAGACCCCATATCTCCCAAATATTGAACTACAGAGACAGACATGATTCTGCAAGCAGTGAGGGTGACAGGCAAGCTCCGCTACAGGTCATCCCAAATTATGTTCTTCCCAGACTATACCCTTGCGGTCCAGCAGCAATCCTTTGAGGAATTCAAGCAAATACGTTCACCAGAACGCTCCGCTATATGCGATATTCCCAAGACGCCTCAAAGTTCTCTTCCATTAGGGGAACATCCTTTACAACGCAACTTTTACCACGCAGTGCCTTTACGACGCAACTTTTACAATGCAAACCATTACAACGCATTGCGCTGGGAGGCGCTCTAGGATAGGGAATAGGTTTAATTTACTATCCAACACCTTCCCTACTATCCACGGGGACTGGAGTTGGAATAGAAAATTAAACTATTCACTATCCAGCGCCCCAAAGCACTATGCGCTGTAAAGGCATGCATTGTAAAAACCGCGTTGTAAAGGCATGCGTGGTAAAAGCATGCGTTGTAACGTCATACATCCATTCCATTATCGGTCCTATTCTGTTGACACCCCAGGAACCTCATAGGATGCCTGGGCCACTTTGTAGGAATAGAAGGCCCACTAGAAGAGAAACGCTATATCCTCTTCAGTGTGTATGTGCTGCCCCACCTGGCCTCAGCTGCCCACTATGACCTGGAAACAGTGCTCTTTGCCTTTCCTTTTTGTACGACTATCATTGGAATGGACTTTAATGCCTTCCCAGACCGTGACAAGGATACGTCAGAAGCCCCAAGCGATCCCGCCAACACCAAGCAGAGTAACTTAAGGCCTGGATGGACTCACTAAGGTTTTACAATATTTGGAGGATTAGGCACCCTGAAGAGGCGGGTTATACCCATACATCGGCAGTCCATAAAACCCACTCCCGCATTGATTTACTCTTACTCCTTCTACTGGACTCCCTACAGGTTGTAGCCACTGTCACCATCCCCTGTGGCATTTCCGACCACTCCCAACTCATTCTCCGATAAGGCCTACCATGCTCGGGCCTCCAACCTGTATGGCATCTAAAAGCATGGCACCTCACAGATTCTCAATGCGCAGACCTATTGACCGCAGAGATTACCGCTTACTTTGACATTAACCGGGCTTTGTGGACTTCCCAGTTATACTCTGGAAACCGGGTAAGGCCGTAATGCAAGGATTGGCGAAATCCTATGTCAGCGGGTGTGAAAATGCCAAAAATATGGGCGATTACGGAGCTAGCAGGCTAAAACCTACAAATGGAGAAACAGGCCTCATCTGAGGAATCAAAAAACTCTTGTCGCAGACTGGTATGCCAAAGCTGCCCTACGACAACTGACCCTAGAGGAGGCAGACCAACGTTGGAGGGTAACAACACATAAAATATGTGAATCTGGCTACGTGAAAGGGAAACTACTGGCTGGCCACCAGAGATTTGGCGTACTGGGTGGTTCTGTCATTTCAAGGCTGCCAAGTTAGATCATTCCATACCACAACGTAGCTGGGGCGTACATTCATGCCCTATTACTGAGACGTATATGCCCATCGTCCCTGTCCCCTGAATGAAATACACACTCTGCTGGTGGCGGAAATCACTCTTCACTCATTATCTGAGACATAGAAAACAGCCCTAGAGGCCATCACCATTGAAGAAGTAGAGGAAACAATACTAGCACTGAATACTGGAAAGATTCCGGGACCAGATAGATTCCCTTCTGAAAACCATCAGAAATACTGGAACATGTTGGCCTCACATCTTCTTGTAGTACACCAAGAGCCATGCCAAACTGGGGCCTTCCCTGCAGACATGGACTCCACTACCATTGTGGTCATTGCAAAATCCAACAACAATAACCCCAGATGCGAAGCCTTCTGCCCATCTCTCTGTTATATACAGACCTTGAAATATTTGCGATGCTCCTTGTCCTCACACTCACTCAAATTCTGGGCACACTCTTGCACCTTGACCAATGTGGTATTATGGCGAGTCGTAGTACCCAACACTGTATTAGATGGGCATATATGGCACTGGCCCATGCCTGGGAGCTCCAAGGCCTGTGCACTCCTGCCTGAACCCTTTATGATGTCAGAGGAACCCACCATGGTTACCCGCTCTTCCTACTCTTTTTCAACAATACAATTTCAAAACTTTATTCGACAGCAGTCATAAAAGCAATTTTACATTCTTCCCTACACGATAAATACTACAACAGTGTTAAAATCATCATCTTTTAAGAAACTAATTAAACATAGTGCTGTCATTTACAGAATTAACTACATAAAATCGTAGCAATTAACCATATCAATAATTTCATTAAACAGTGTCTAGCTGTTGTAAAGTACGGGTGCGTATAGTCCATGACCAACCTAGGAATTTTGCAACAGCGATCACCAAATAAGGTGTACAGTCCGATTCCAATATTCTTAGCGCCTCTGTACATCTACGTGTTCCTAGATTTAGGCACACTGGTTTTATCCATTTGCGTCGTGGATTGACATATAAGGGGCAAACAAACAGTATATGGGCCGTATTCTCTGTCAAATCATTGCAGTGGGGACATTTATTGTCCTGGTTTGTGGACCATTTGCGGGTAAACGCCTTGATAGGAAGCGTCCTGATTCTAAACTGAAAATACAGTTTTCTATCAAGTGGTCTTTCGATGATGTCCCAGTAAGGCTCGCATGATGGTACAGATTTAATATTCAGGTAGCGTCCTGTTAAATTAGTGTTAGAGCCTGTACATTGGGTGGACGACCATACCATTTCCCAATAAACGTTCTTTAGTGTAGCCTTCGCTGGGAAACTTTCAACATTGGAAGAATTCCACAGATGGTCTAGTTCCAGCTTACTAAGCAACCCTCTTATTTCTTTTAACCACAAGATCAAGTGAAAGCGGTCTGCACTTATGATATCCTTTAGGGCATTTGCAAAATGCACAAGTTCAGGGGTGGTCATAAGGCGTCTCCAGTATAGTAACGGACGTAGCCGATCCAAGTCCTTAATATTTTTCCTGCCCAGATCATAGGCCAATGCACTGTTGGGGTACTTTGGGGGACCCCAATCAAACGGCGAAAGAAGCTATTTTCCGCCAATGTTAATTGTTTCAGGTTGGAGAAGCCCCAAAGTTCCGAACCGTATAAAGAGGCACTGATCACCTTCATGTTGTAAATTTCTAGGGCAGGGGTGATGGGCTTGGTCAATGAGACTTTATGTTTGTGGGCCACTACACCTGCCAGTTGATGAAACTTTAGGACGGCCATATCAATATGATTTTTCCAGCTCAGATTACATTGGAGGTTTATTCCCAAATATGTGAAAGCTTCAGCCTGTTCTAATGGGATACCATTAAAATTTATTGAGCCTCTGAAGGTATTCCGCTGGTTTAAGCACATGAACTCGGTTTTAGATGTATTTAACTCAAGTCCATGTGCTTTACAGAACTCTCTGAAGGCGTTAACTGCCTTCTGGAGCCTACTAGGTGTACGGGAAACTATGAGCGTGTCGTCCGCAAACATGAGAACAGGCACACGCCCTCCAGCCAGAATTGGTGCATCGGTGGGGGAACGGCTTAGATGGTTTACAATACCGTTGATGTAAATAGAGAACAATGTCGGTGCCAAGACACACCCCTGCCGAACCCCACGTTCGACAGGGAATGTGTCGGTCACCTCGCCCTGAGCACCCCACCTGATTCTAGCATAATTGTTCTCATGTAAGCGGACCAGTATCGTCAATAGTTCCGGGGCCATCCCAGCTTCAGCAAGTACCCCCCCAGAGCTTAGAACGAGGAACTAGATCAAAAGCTGATTTTATATCTACAAATACAGCATAAAGAGTTCCATTGGTGAGCAACACGTTGCTCCAGTAAAGTGCTATGAAAAAAAAGACCTGATCAACTGAGCTTGTGCAAGGACGAAACCCAGCTTGATAAGGGGATAAGATATAGTTTTCATCGATCCAGCTTTGTAATTTGTTTTGTATTAAATGACCTATTATTTTTTTATCAGAGTCTATAAGACTAATAGTTCTATAGTTGCTGGGTAGTGATTTGTTTCCCTTTTTAAAAACTGGAATTATTTCTGCACCCTTCCAAGAGGTCGGTATAGGTGCACCTCTGGCCACAGAGTTTGCTAGCCACTCAAAGTACTGGCACCAGGATGGACGATCACTTAAGAACACATCTGCTGGTATGGCATCCATTCCTGGGGCACGACCCCCTGTCACACAGTCCAGCGCTATGCTGACAACTTTTAAGGTGAATAGCTGGCATTGGTAGAAAACTGTAGGAGGTAGAGTATATTCCCCTTCAGTTGGCACACGAGCGTATTGTGGTCTAAAAAAATCAACCCATTGGTTTTGAGCTACATTATTTTGTGGGGGTTGAGCCACCCCTCCTCTGTCCCATTTGACCAGAGCCCAAAATTGACTCTGATTCCTTGTGTCACAGGCGGATTTCAAATCACGCCAGTGGGCCTCATCCCACTTTTTCTTAGCCTTTTTTTGTACCTTCCTGTAGGTGTCCCTTGCTTTTTTACCCCTAGAATATTCTTATTTCTGAGTTCTATGCTAAGGTTCTCGCGGGCTTCTCTACAAGTCTTATCATACCATCCTAATTTGGGCATTTTATTCTGAACATTTCCTGATTTATTCTCCTTCTTAAAAAACTCCTGGAGCTTAGTAAAAAAGGTTGTGTGGGCATCAAGCATAATTTCAGGGAAGTTTTGCTTGTTAACGTGTGAGTTGATCTCAGCCACTTCTTCTAACACCACTTTTTTAAGCTCCTCTAGTCTCTCCGTATTCTCAATAAGTCTACCCCATGTAATATGGCGCTGCTTGTTCGAGGTTACAATGTCTAGGGTGGTTTTACCCCCCCTTGGTTTAGTTTTCTTGACCCTGCACTTGCTTTAAGGACCATACAGAGAGGGTTGTGGTCGCTCTCTGTTCGGGTTTTAACTACCATATCGATCAACCTATGCCATAATCTGACATCCACTAGAATGTAATCTATTCGACTGGAGAACCTACCATTATCAAATGTTTTGTTCCCCTGTCGATCTGAGGGGGTTCGTCCATTTGCTGCTCTAAGTCCTCTTGCTAAGCATAGGACCTTCAGTTGGATGGCCACCGCTGTCCATCTAATAGCTGCAGGAAGTTCTAACTGTGGGATACCCCACTTACTATCCTCTTCTTCAGTTAAAGTTTGGTCTTCTTGGCCAAGCGGTTCAAAAGTGGTATTAACATTGCCCCCTACAATGAATGGCAGATGTGTTGGGAGAACTTCAAGCTCATAATCCAGAGCCGTTATTACTTCTGATGTTTTACCACCCGCTACTCCCCTGGCGTAGATGTTAAATATGACCATCCCATGACCATTGGCCCAGGTAAGAGTAATTGACAATATATCGTCAAGTGGGGAGCTCCTTTGTTGAATTCTGCAGAATAAATTTTGGCGAACCCAGATTAACAGGCCCCCTACCGGTCGACCCTTGGGATTTTTTGTAGCTGGGATATAGAAATTTAGGTACCCTAGATGGTGTATTGGGATCACAGACCATGTTTCCTGGAACAATAAGATGTCAAATTGATCTATAAATGTACACCATTCAGGTGATATCAGCTTGTTGGTAATTCCAGCAATGTTCCAGGAAAGAAAGGGCAACCCTGTCTCTACTGTTCCATCTACCACTACATCTAGGGGGGCCTGGGGTAAAAAAGAACCTTGTAAATCATCTCCCAACCTTATTTCTAGATCTGTATTGGTATTATGGTGGCATAGGGGTTCGAGTGCGGATGCGACTAGGTCGGGATTAAGACATAATTCTCCCATAGAGGGGTCTGACTGTAACTCCAAGTGTCTGATCTTGTTTCTACTGCTTGGAGTAGATGCTTCCTCTACCCTTTTCCCCGGGATCGAGGAAATAGCGTATGTCACACAGAGCTCCTTCTCTGTGGGGGTATCTGTGTATTTTAACTCCACTGGTTCATTAGGCACTACTCTGTCAGTCAGTTTGAGTCAATCACATTCATTCAGATTTGACAGTGCCCCAAATCGGTTTTCAAGATTGATTTCCCATTCACTAGATTGGGGGACCCTGCCCCACTTATGTGACACCAAGTTCCACTTAGTCTTTAAGATACTAGGATTCCCTATTTTACTACTGTGATAGAAAAAATCCAAAGTTAACGGAACAATGTCTGTGCTCCTACGTTGTGGTGGAAAAAGATTCCTCAAAACCTCGGGAGTACTTCTGGGTTTAAAAAATGCAAGACTACACAGTCACCTTTGAATTGTTTAGCACCATTCCCTATCCAATCCACCCTTCTTGCCATGGTGATTTCCTCGGCTAATTGCTGTTTACCCCAAGAGGATATCACCATATTGTTGGGTAACCAGTGAAAAGCTTTGCTAATCAGAGAAGGAGTAGATTCTACTTGGCCCGGCTTTAGAGAAGGTACATTGGCCAGGACCAAAACTAGGGGGGAAGCCTCTACAATAAGTTGGACCGGGCCTTTCTCAATACCTGTGCTTGTGGGTTTAGGTGGGAGAGCTTCAATGTTAATTCCCTGATTATTATTGGGAACACAGTGCTGGGGTGTTCGGGGAGTTGGGGCCACTTTATCCCTGTCCTCTATCCCGGCGCCTAGTGCATTTATTGTGGATTCGGCTCTACTTGGGGCTAAAATTGGTATATTGCCCACCTTTTCCACTGTCTGATTTATGATGCCCCCAAGCCTATTTACCTCTGCTGTTAGATGGTCAATTTTGGCTATCAGCGGTTTGACAATACTTTTTATCTTAGAATCAATCATGCTCACAAGTAATGTAATTTGATCATCCCCCAGTGACACCTTCCCACCAAGCTCCCCTGATGCATCTTTTGTGGGCATGGTTTTAGGAGGGGAGGCGGTCTTTTTCCTACTAGGGCGCAACCCACCGCGTTTGTTCTGGCCCTTTCTACATGCTCTGACTGCTCTAGTTGCTGGGACAGACACAGGGGAGGGGGGAGGGATTGTTCTGGGATCATTTTGGATTGATCTAGGGAATCATTCACCAAATTAATAGCAGTGGGGATGGTTTGGTCGAAGTTGTCTTCCTGTGTAAATACGTTATCAAGGGTGTCACTACAGTGTACCTGTATCGGGACTTCGACCTGGTTTGGTTCTAATAAGGAGTTCTGTGTGGGGATTAAGGGAGTGGAGCTCAAGCCCAGTGATATCCTTCTAGAGCAGAGTTATTCAAACTGTGGGGCGCGCCCCCCTGTGGGGGCGCGACGCCATCTCAGGGGGGGGCGCGCACTCCACCAGCACCATAAAATTTCCTTTCATTGTTTCCCACGGCGGCGGGGCAGAGAGTAGCTGCAGGGGCCCTAAGAAGGGGTGAAGACTATCAACACCTCATTAACATGTCAAAAGGTCTTTAAAAGACAGAAACATCCAATACATCGATGTCAAAACATCGCGGTGCCATCACACCACGACTTTGACATCACAGTATAGTTTGAATCGCATGCATTTACTATGCATGCGACAGGTTCCTGCAGTGTCAACTTATTGTAATGCACAAGAGGTTCCTGCTCTGGTCGAGGCTTTGGAAACATGCAAGTACGGCATGAAAAACAAAACACAAGCACAAGGCTTTGTGAAATAACTATAATTATGCATGAAATAAGTATAATTCTGCATTACATTATTGTGTGCCAAGAGGTTGGTGGTGGATGTATGGGTGATGGGATGGATAGATGGATGGATGGATGCCTGATGGATGGATGGATGGGTGCATGATGGATGCATGGATGGATGATGGATGGGTGTATGGTGTATGGGGGATGGATAGATGGATGAATGAAGGAATATATGGATGGATGGATGGATGCATGATGGATGAATGCATGATGGGTGGATGGATGGAGGATTGGTGGGTGCATGATGGATGATGGATGGGTGGATGTATGGGTGCATGATGGGTGGATGGGTGAATGATGGATGGATGCATGATGGAGGGATGGATGGGTGCATGTGGATGTTTGGGGGGATGGATTGATGCATGATGGGTGGATGGATGAATGATGGATGGATGCATGATGGATGGATGGATGGATGGATGGATGGATGGGTGCATGATGGATGCAGGGATGGATGATGGATGGGTGGAAGGATGGGTGCATGGATGCATGATGTGTGGGTGGTGGATGTATGGGAGGATGGATGGATGGGTGGGTGCATGATGGGTGGATGGGTGAATGATGGATGAATGCATGGTGGATGGATGGATGGATTGGTGGGTGCATGATGGCTGCATGGATGGATGATGGATGGGTGGATGTATGGGTGCATGGATGCATGATGTGTGGCTGGTGGATGTATGGGGGATGGATGGATGGGTGGGTGCATGATGGGTGGATGGGTGAATGATGGATGTATGCATGATGGTTGGATGGATGGGTGCATGTGGATGTATGGGGGATGGATGCATGATGTGTGGCTGGTGAATGTATGGGGGGATGGATGGATGGGTGCATGATGTGTGGATGGATGAATGATGGATGGATGCATGATGGATGGATGGATGGGTGCATGATCGATGCATGGATGGATGATGGATGGGTGGAAGGATGGGTGCATGGATGCATGATGTGTGGGTGGTGGATGTATGGGGGGATGGATGGATTCATGATGGATGGATGGATGGATGAATGATGGATGGATGGGTGGGTGGATGGGTGGGTGCATGATGGATGGATGGATGGATGGATGGATGGATGGATGGATGAATGGATGGATGGATGGCTGGATGGATGGCTGGATGGATGGATGGATGGATGGATGGATGGATGGATGGGTGGGTGGATGGATGGATGCATGGATGCTGCGATGCCAAACACAAGAATGAGGCTTTGAAAACATGCAAGTACGGCATGAAAAACTAAACATAAGCACGAGGCTTTGTTCCTGAGGTTCCTGTGATGTCAAACACAAGCACGAGGCTTTGGAAACATGCAAGTACGGCCTGAATAAATGCGGTGACATAAATGTAACTCTACAGTGCTTCTCAGTGGAGAGCAGAGTCTTTGAATGGTACTCATTTTATTGACCACAGAAGTTTCTTTGAGGAGGCTTTGCAAGAATTAAGTGGAGAACCCGTTACAATTTGCACAAATTTTATCTTGAAAAATCTAGTTTTGAACTGTGTAGTAAGCCTCTGTCATTTCACCGCACCTACTCGCAAACCTGCAGTTTTCTAAACACTCTTACTGTGTTTAACATTATTAGCCAGATATGGACTGGGAAATGCGGATGACGGTTGATTATGTAGAATACCAGGTTCCAGAATTTTTTGTCAAGTGGTGGGGGGGGGGGCGACATCTAAATAAATTCAGATGGGGGGCTCAACCTACAAAAGTTTGAAGACCTCTGTTCTAGAGCTATTTATTTTGCTCACTACCTGCACTAGGTAATTGTCTATAGTATTGGAAGCAGAGGATGACTTCTGTTTGGACATATTGCACTCTATAGGATGGTACCACAGTTACACAGGAAACTCAGGTAATAACAAAAGTTAGTAATTAGCAAAAGAACAAGGCACAAACAATACTCGAGGGTATCAACAACAATGAGTCTTACGGTCAAATTACCGCAGGGGGGCCGCGGAGGCAACGAATAAGAATCCTGGCCCAGTCTAGTCACGGTCAGTCTCGGACTGTCTCAGACTGTCCACCCTTTGTCCGGGCTTCGTCCCGGGCTGCGTCCCGCACGCGCGTCCTGCTAATGCGCTGTGGGACTGCCTATAAGTCAAGTCAAGTCAAATGATTTATATAGCGCGCTACATACCCAGAGGGTCTCAAGGGGCTTGAAGAAGGGTGACAAACTGAAGGGGAGGAGACACGGGAAGAGGCGGCAGGTGTGCAAGGTGTTGATAACGCACTGCCAGGTGGGCCTCGCAGTCCCGGTCTCGAGCAGGCAAACAAAGTTTCCAAAACGCTGTCAGCAGCTAAAGCAAGTCACCTCCAGGTAGATTGACGTGAAAGCAGGATTCCACAATACGGACTGCGAGCGGCTCCCGCGGAGCGGGGGCCGTGAGTCGTTTTTTAAAGGGCCCAGGCAGCAGAATCGGCGGAGGGGAGGAGACACGGGAAGAGGCGACAGGTGTGCGAGGTGTTAATAACGCACTGCCTGGTGGGCCTCGCAGTCCCGGTCTCGAGCAGGCAAACAAAGTTCCCAAAACGCTGTCAGCAGCTAAAGCAAGTCACCTCCAGGTAGATTGACGTGAAAGCAGGATTCCACAATACCGACTGCGAGCCGCACCCCTACTCTTTTTCACCCTTGCCATTGAACCACTGATCTGCTGTGCTGCCTAGGTCACGTGTTGGGACTGAGGAGGCAGTTTTGTAGATAGGATCGCCCTACATGCCAATTATGTTCCGCTGTATCTAATAAATCCCCATCATCCGGGACCTTGCTGCCGGCAACTACTGGCTCTTTACGAAGAGGCATCGGGAGTCTGACTCTAAAAAAAAAGACGAAATGCCTCCTCATCCCAATACACGGCAGCACAGCCTGATTCTCCTGACAGAACGACATACTGATCCAACGATCCCCTGAGCTCTCCCTGACATGACACGATTGTTGTTTCTAACCTGGAGAGCAACACTGTGCTCCACAGGATGACTGGATAGACTGACCCTCCAGACTCATCTGTGGCATAGGAGCATCGTCTGCCACACCTCACATCTGGAGGTGTTTACCAAATGGGACCGAATTGGTATTTCCACTCTTGGGGCTGTGTGGGGAAGAGGTGGCTTAAGCTCCTTTCAGGAATTACAGACACAGTTTCACCTCCTTCAAACCCAATTTCATAAATGCTCCAGCTCTGTAGTAAGCAAACAGAATACAAAATGGAGTTGGTGGACTCCCCCATATACAGCACCCTAGAGACCAAACTGCTTATGGGGACCCTCAGAGGGGATGGGGTTCCCAACCATCCAAACTTTAATAGTTAACGCTTCCGACCCCCTAGGCCCCCTTAAACATAAGTAGGCGGGTTGAGTGGCCCCTCTCTAAGACATAAATTGTTGCGAGGCATGCATGGCCCTTTGCAAATTAGCAATTTCCTCCCATCCCTGGATGATCCAAGTTAACTTTCTCCACAAACACACCTTATGCCCCAGTTCTTCTGGCTAGCAGGACAGACAACAACTTTGGGCTGCCCACGCTGCCACCTAGCCGACGCAGACTTCTAACACATCACATGGCAGTGTCACCTTATTGCTAATGACTGGAACACAGTTGGTGATTCATTATTCTGAATACTAAACAATCAAATTACATCTAGCATCTTAGAATTACTGGGAATCCTGAGCGACGCCAGAGGAGAAAAAAGCATTGAAAATTCAATAGGTCTCGCCTTTGATAAAGTTAAAGCCATTTGCTTTGCTAATGGTATTATATAGCAAATGCTTTAACTTAATAATAGGCAAGACCTATTGGAGGTGTCCGCCTCCTTCGACTGTCTGCTGGAGGAGTGCAGGGACGGGCCTCTTCGGGGTCCATGTCAGAGAATATCAGCTCACTACGCACTGAGCCACCCCAATATCACCCCTATGAGGCCTGTGAGACCCCTGAACCCCTTCCAGAATGGGCCCAAACCATTCTTCAGGGATATACTCCACTAAAGGCTGTGACCCCGGATCTCCTGGAGCACTGCCCGGCACGTGTTT
Organism: Lissotriton vulgaris; assembly: GCF_964263255.1. NCBI lineage: Eukaryota > Metazoa > Chordata > Amphibia > Caudata > Salamandridae > Lissotriton > Lissotriton vulgaris. The sequence goes on from NC_141685.1 coordinate 918,520,361, forward strand.
TAACCCTCGACTGCCTGCCTCTAGTTGTGCGCAATTTTCCGCCAGTAGATAGTCAAACCATGCAAGTACATTGAGAACATTGACGGTGCCAAGCACCCATTGCAACACACGTGTCACGTGACATCAGGCTCACAAACGTGAGAGCACAAACCATCTAAGGCCTTGGAGTCCACAGGTGACCTTTTACAGGCCGACTGTGTAGACGCTGCCGATAACGCAATCTGAATCAAAGCAATTGATTTGAAAATGCAATCTGTGTGTCAGGCCAAATGGCCACCTTATGACAAGGACTCGCCTTATCAAGATATATATATACTAGCAGCCCGTCCTGACGTTGTCCGGGAGCAATTAGGCTTCAGGGCCCCCGACCGCCCCAACGTTGTCCGTGGGTCCCCGTAGCCTTCCTCCATATATTGCAGTATTATACCTCTATGTTTACTTTGTACGCTTTTGTAACCTGCACACGTCACTTTTTCCTCCTATACCTCTGTTTGCTTTCTACGCTTTTGTAACCTGCACACGTAACTTTTTCCTCCTGTAATGCACCGTTTGGCTCACTTTTTTAATGCTCCGTTAGCTTCCTCTTGCTACCTGCACACATCACTTTTTCCTCCTATACCTCTATGTTTACTTTCTACGCTTTTGTAACCTGCACACGTAACTTTTTCCTCCTGTAATGCACCGTTTGGCTCACTTTTGTAATGCTCCGTTTGCTTTCTCTTGCTCACGATGCACGCTTTTGTAACCTGCACACGTAACTTTTTCCTCCTGTAATGCACCGTTTGGCTCACTTTCGTAATGCTCCGTTTGCTTCCTCTTGCTCACGATTTTCATTTTTGCTTCTTTTTTCCACCACTCACTGCTCCTAAATATATAACTAAAAAACCTACCTCATCCGCCGCTCACCGCTCCCCCCCCACCTGTCCGCCGCTCCTCCCCGCCTGTCCGCCGCTCCTCACCGCCTGTCCGCCGCTCCTCACCGCTCCTCCCCGCGCCATGTCCGCCAGTCCTCCTCACGCTCCTGGACGCCGCTCCTCCCCGCGCTCCTCATGTCGGGCACGTATGCCGCGGCCGGCGCTTCTTCCAAGGGACTACTTTTTTTTCGGTACATTTTTTAAATAACGTATATTTATTATGTTTATATAGCCTATGTCCATCTGCACACCCTGACGATTACAACAATGTATCGGGTGTGTGGATTGGCTCTGTGGTTCCCGAGTTTACCCGCCTCTAAGGTTCAAAGTTCTTCCTTTATAATAGTAGTATAGATATGCTAGTCCCATGCTTAAAAACTTTGCTGTAGCAATGGCAAAAGACTTTGCCCATTTCTATCTCGGCGTAGATAGCACTGTGCTAATCCTACGCTTAAAGACTTTGATAGAAAAGCAGACATTTGAGCTGAGCAGATCTAGAGTGTCGCTGGTGTTGAGATTGCTCCATACAGGAGCTGCTTTCCACCTAAACTTGAGAACTACCCAGAGTTCTCTGCTTCCTTTTTGCATAATTTATTCATCACTCTATGCCTGAAAGGGTATTTTTTTTACTTATACTGGGTGATCCCTTGTGTCTGGACAAAGCTATACCTCTCTGAAGAGCTCTAATTAGAACGAAACACTGGGACAGGGGTTGCTTTTATTCATTTCAGGTTGGCTTGGTTGGTATTTTACCAATTCAAAGCTGTAATATTGTGCCTGGAGTGATAAATGGCTTTTGTCATTTTACATCTCAGCAAGGACAGCACTGTGCTAGTCCCATGCTTAAAAACTTTGCTGTAGCAATGGCAAAAGACTTTGTCCATTTCTATCTCGACGTGGATAGCACTGTGCTAATCCTATGCTTAACGACTTTGATAGAAAAGCAGACATTTGAGGTGAGCAGATCTAGTGTGTCGCTGGTGTTGAGAGTGCTCCATACAGGAGCTGCTTTCCACCTAAACTTGAGAATTACCCAGAGTTCTCTGCTTCTTTTTTGCATATACATATATATATATCTTCATCTCCAAAACTCCATGTCTGTGTCCCATTTTTATTTTAAACCTCGCCTACCTGCAACGTAGAAAGCTCCTACCATTGACAGAATTCCTGATTTCTGACAGAGTCCTTTAACTGTGCAATAAATGCACATAAAATGTATTGAAACCACCACCTGCAGAACTCTGAGATGTACTATTTATATATATTTTTTTTAAATACTCTAACTATTGTAAATCATTGGTTTGTGCAGGGATTTCTCCTCGCACCTGACACTGAGCGAAAACTAGTTCTACCGGAATCTCGCACTGCCCTTAAACCAGTCTCGCGCAAAGAGAACAGGGTGCTGCCCTCAAGGAGCAGAGGGACCGAAATCGGAGTCGTAGAGCCCGCCACTTCTGACCATCCCACGGAAGAGCTGACACCGCCCGCCCTGCCCCGAAGCAGAGGAGCGCGGAGCCGAAAGAAAGCTTGCACCTGTACTGAGCCAACAATGACACAGATCACCATCACAGCTCGCACTTTCGGGCAGTTTGCATATGGGGGCACAGAGTCCATGATCAGTTTGACATCCAGCATCATACGGTCACAGGGCCAAAAGGAACTCTTCTAAAGGGCCTGACAGCTCACATCTTTCCCAGCACCACCTCTGGGACTTAGGATCACCCTGCCAGCGGACACCAAGTTGATACATCACCCCAGCAGAGAAACCTTGTCACAGCTGGACACCCAGATAGGGCCAAGTCCTGCCCGTGCTCAACACCAGCAGTTCTAAAAAGCAGGTGCTGTGGAAGGTCGCTTTCGCGCTCTCTATTATTACCGCACCCTCAGCGTGAAAAAAAATCTTAACTTGCCAGCAGTACCACCCTTCACTGCCTTTCATGTATCTTCAAAGGGTCTTGTTACAGTTCCTTCAGTCTCATTTCAGAACTGAAGCATTTTAACTTTTTATTTAAAATGCAGTTGCTGTTGGTTATTTATCTTATGCAACAACAATTCACAAAGCCAGTAGTCCTGGCTTTATTCAGGTGGCATGTTACTTGTTGCATTATATATCTGGATGCAAAGACAGAAAAAAGCAGCAAAATACCAGTCAAGCGTCACGCTAAACTAAGCACAGATTTCTAACTTATTTTAAATCACGTCCTTAATTATATCGGCCAAGCCCCTTTGAGCGACCCCCAGATTTTTTCATCCCACTTAAAGGCCTGACCTAGGCGATTACTGCCTCTGGAGCAGGGAGACTCGAACAAGAGCAGCTAGGGTAACCTCGTCTTAACATGGCACCAGGCCATGCATGTGTAAAACATAAATCTTCCAGCTGAGCAATCTCGTGAATCTTGGGCGGAATAATTTACATTGTTTATCGAGCTGATAAGGTAAATGTGGTGTATTAACATTGCAAGTAAAGCTCTACACAGTACCGAAAAAATCGGCAATGTGAAACATAATATACCCGTTCCCGCTGGTGATTTATATTAAATGCACGTGGTTGCAATCGCGTAACTAAAAAGTGATACAATAAATACAAATATTGTGACCAGCTTTTTGTTAAAGCACAGATCCGGGGTTGCTACAATAATTCATTTCTCACCCTGAATCACAACTAAACTAAAAAGGTTAACTGTACAGCAGCATCAGGACTGTGGGCGTGAGGCCGTCACTGGGGAAGAAAGGTAAAGCACAGAGAGACCAATCACAAGGAAAACAAGCGCGGCCAGTCATGAGACGGACAGACGATGTGCACGCGGGGGCTGCCTTTACTGGCGGTGAAAAAAAAAGTCCACAGAGTATCACGCCGCCAGTGAAGGGGCCAATACCCGCGTGCCCATCTTCTGTCTCAGTTTGCCTCCCCGCATGCACGCTGGAATCGTATTGATTCCAAGAGGTCCTCTGCGTGGTAGAGCAGCACATGCGCTGCTTTTCGCCAGGCCGGGACCTAAAAATATTGGTGAGTATGGCCACCCTGGTGGCAAAACGGAATATAGCCGGTTATGGAATTGTCCACATCACCCATCCTGGCCAAGTGGCTCCAATATATGCGATTAGGGTCTGTCTAGAGCAGTGGTACTCATAGTACGACCCGCGGGCCGCCAGCAGCCCGGCGCGCCTTCTTTGGCACCCCGCGGACCTTGCCATGCCATTTTTACATTGCCAATGAGGCCAACAGTAAACCCAAAAGATGACCACAGCAGCATACGTATTGAATATGTATTAAATGAGTATTCACTACGTTTGCTCCTGCAGCCATCTTCTCTGCGACATCACACATGGCACAGTCAGAAAGTTTCCTAAAAGGCCCTTTAAAAGTCAGTTGTAAGTGGATTCACAGCTGACTTTTAAAGGGCATTTTAGTAAGCTTCCTGTTTCGTGTTGCCAGTGACCTCCTCTTCTACCTCCTCTTCTCCCACAGCCTTTACTCACCCACTGAGACAGATGCACAGACACACACAGAGACACAAACACACCGAGGCCCACAGAGACACACACACAGACAGAGACACACACACACAGACAGAGACACACACACAAAGACTGAGACAGAGAGACAGAGAGACACAGAGACAGAGAAGCACACAGAGACAGACAGAGACACACATAGATACAGAGACACACAGAGACAGAGATACAGAGACACACAGAGACAGACACACAGAGACACACACAGAGACAGACACACAGAGACAGAGACACACAGAGACAGACACAGAGAGACACACACACAGATGCACACAGAGACAGACACACACACAAAGACAGACATGCACACAGACACGTGCACACAGACCCACAGACTGAGACATACACTCAGAGACAGAGACGCACACACAGATACAGAGAAACACAGAGAGACACACACAGACAGATGCACCCAGAGACACACACACAGTCAGAGAAAGACACACACATAGACACAGAGACACACAGACAGATACAGAGACACACACAGGCAGAGCTACAGAGACACACAGAGACAGACACACAGAGACAGAGGCACACAGAGAGATAGAGGCACACAGAGACAGACACACAGAGGCAGAGAGACACACACACAGATACACACAGACAGACATGAACACAGAGACGCGCACACAGACGCAGAGACTGAGACGCACACACAGAGACAGATACGCACACACAGAGACAGAGGCGCACACCCAGAGACACACACACAGAGACAGAGACATGCACACAGAGAGACACGCACACAAAGAGACAGCAGCACACACACACACACACACACACACCCACACAGAGACGAACACACAGAGACAGACGCAGAGACAGAGACACACGCAGAGAGACAGAGACGCACACACAGAAACAGAGACACACACAGAGACGCTCACATAGAGACAGAGACGCTCACACAGAGACAGAGACGCTTACACAGAGACAGACACGCACACACAGAGACAGACACGCACACAGAGAGACAGACACGCATACACAGAGATAGTCGCACACACAGACTGAGACACATAGAGACAGACAGACACACAGACAGAGATACACAGATAGAGACACACAGACAGCGACAGAGACACACAGACAGAGATAGGCAGAGACACACAGAAAGAGACAGACACACACACACAGAGAGACAGACAGACATGTGTGTGTATGTTGTGTCTGGTGGCTCATTGGACTAATGCATCCTCTGCAGGGGCCTGTGTTCAACCTCATGGTCACAGTTTTTTTTACTCTAGCTCCGTCCCCAATGACCTCGCCCCCACAGGTGGGGCCCTTGGCCACAAACCACACTCTAAATTTGTCCCCCAAGAGAAAGTTTGTGAGTACCCATGGTCTAGAGAAACATACCAAAATCTGGGGTAAATGGTGGGAATACTATGGGTTGGACCTAGAAACGCTGTTTGCTTCTTGATGCCCAGCGCTGACATTTGTAAAAGGAATGCTGTACAGTGCTCAGGGTGGCTGGCCCTCATCTTGTTGTTTATTTTATTGTACTAAAAACCAATAAAATTGATTATCAAAAAATAAATAGATAATCTTTATTTTTTTTATGTAAAATTCAGTTTTTTAAATCTCCACATTACTTTTTATTCGGAGATCTCGGCTGTTAATCTAGTCTTAAGATTTGTAAGTCTATATTTAGGTATAAATTACACATAGAAATGGTGAATTCCATTCATGAGGACATTTACACCTAGGTTTAGGTGTATATCTAAATAAGATCGACACATGTACACTTAAGTTTGTGAATAGGACCCCGTGTTGGTAAACTAGGTTTTGGTTGATCATGGTACGACGCAAAGATAAATGTTCAATTTTTGTATAAAAAATGTTTGTTTGTCCTTATGGCAATTAGGTTCCTGCACTGAACTGAGAATTAAGCAAAAAGATTGTAAAAAGTGCAGATAGCTGGAGAAGGCCGATCACATGGCCGCCGTTGTCATCATAAGCTGCACATCATGGAAGGGGTATTGTTTGCAGGAGAGGTACCATAACTCTTATTGTGTTGGTGTTTTTTTGGGTGTATCAGCGTAGTTGTGCAATGTCCCTGTTCTTTCCTTGTGACACAGGTCTGTGTAGAAGTGACCGAATTGGCTTTGCCACTCCCAATTTCATGAACGTCTATGGAAACATTTACGAATTTCATTAAGCTTCAGCAATGCGTTTTAATTTATAGAGCAACCTTTACAAATATTGTATTGTATTGTATTGTATATTGGATTTATATAGCGCTTATCACCCAGGGGTCTCTAAGCGCTTGCCTTGGGAACCCGTCCTGGCTTTTCCCTGTGAGATAGCCCCTACAGGGCATCCCCAAGGTGAAAGCCAGGCATCCCGCCGTGGGGGGCCGTTGTGGAGATTAAGCAAGCTTAATGCCCAGAGTTGCAGAGTGTGAACCCATGATTAGGTCAGGCACCGAAGCGAGAATTATCGAGTCCATGGACATTTGAGCTCAAGACCCTGCCGCGTCGGGAATTGAACCCTGGTCCCGGGTCTGACCTCTGCTTCAGGGTCTGCCTGCTCTAACCAGTGAGCCTCACTTTTTCTGCAGGTGGAAAAATTCACAAATGTAGGTTTTTTAAGCTTTTTCAGATGAAAAAAGTGAAACCTTTTAAAAAGTCTCTTCATGTATGTTGCAAAAAAATGAAATGCAAGTGGATGTTTTGTAAAAGAAATGTAGCACAACAATGAGAGGATTTAGCAAGAGACTAATTGGAAAAATGCTAAAATCTTGCACTTTCATGAAATTGCAAAGTTATGCATTCTTCCCAATTACAGCAATGAAATTACAATTTGGTCCTCCTCTAGTGTATAGATGTGAAAAGTCTGCCAAAAAACATTACGCATTTGAATTTTAAACAAGAACTGTACTGAAAAGGTGTGTTTAGTCATGATAGAGGTCTTTCTGGAAAGGCATGTGGAGTAAATTATGTACCCCTAGAAAGAATGGAGTTAGAAAGCCAAAGCAGGAGCATGGCTGAAAGGAAAAAAGTTTCCTTGTGGTTGGAGAGAAAGGAGTGTGGGCCAGAATCGAAGCATTGTGTAGCATTCGTGGGTTCTCCTTCTTTATGAGACCTTTTATCTGCCTTCATTTCAAATATGGTACTTGGGAGGTTGGTAGAAGGAATAGCATCTTGACTATGCATGTATTTACTATTTATTTATTCTATTGTATAGCTCATCCAAAGACCATGCGAAGTCTCTTGGCACTAAGGAAACAAACTGAGTTGAGGAAGGCAGATATGGGATTAATTAAGGAACAGATAGGTTTTTAAGTTGTGTTCCTAAAATTTATCAAGGAAGAAATAAGGCGTATGTTCTAAGGCATTTAATTCTAGAGATTAGTATCCTTGATCTGGAATGCTCAAGAACCCGATCTATCGCATTTTGAATGTGGGATAACAAAGGTGGCTTTCATTGCTGAGTGATGGTCGCGTGGAGGGAATATACTTAGTGAATTTCTTCCTTAAAAAGGAGAGCCCAGTTTCATGATATATTTTATGGCCAAGAGGCCTGTGCTGGAGGTTCTAGAGATTGTGGTTAAGGTAATTGTATGCTGAGTGCCATCAGTTTACAAGTAGTTTGTGACATTAAGATGCCTACATAAACTGTCAGTGGTAACATATAGAGGTTGCAAAGCCGGGGCGAAAGGGCTGAGTCCTGTTGGAAGCACCACAGTAAGGGTAAGGCCTCTGAAGAGAAAGGGTTGAGCAGTACTTCCTGTATTCTTTCCATCAGAAAAGATGTTAACCACTGCAGAGTGGTGTCCTTAATAATTAGATCAGCTAGCTGAGGAAGTGATGGAATGATCTGTAGTGTTGAATGCTGCAGACAGGACATGGGGAATTATTTCTCCTGAATTTCACATTTGCAATTATTCGAAGGTCATCTAAAGCTAAAGTGATGGCATATTCGGTTCTTAAACCAGGTTTGAAACCTGGCTTGGAATCATTGAAAATAATATTATTTTTAAAGAAGTATTATAGTGGTAGCATAACCACCTTCTCATGACTTTTTGCTAGATAAGGGAGGAAATAGGGCTGTATTTTGTGAGCTCCTGTGAGTCTTGGGTGGATTTTTAAAGACAGTTTTATTACATCTTTCTTATGGCTGGAAGACACCTCGTCAGAACGGAGGCTGGGGTTAATGATTTGGTTTGCTGTCGGTACAATGGTGTGTCTCTTATCTTTTAAGAATTGGTCTCGGATCAAGTGGTGAAGCATTCCGTTTACTATTTCTCATTACCTCAAAACATGCCTCCACTGACATATAATGGAAGGTGGAGAGTCAATTTCGAGACACGGATGTAACATCTTTAAGCAATTGGATATGTCAAATGGGGAATCTGAAAAGTTTTAACTCTTCTTTTTTGGCTGATGCAATAATGAGATCTGTGGCCTCCAGATTGTGTGATTTAAAATTGTAACAGTTTTAGAGAATTAGAGATAATTTATTTTTGTTTAGGATTTTTTATGCCATAGAATAGCCTTTTGGATATCTATTTTAGGCAGTTGAAACCTAATCCTGAAAATGGTAGGTTTTCAGCAAGTTTTTCTCCAGATGTTTCAATTTCTTTTTTTCAGCCGTAAGTGTGGGGTTGAACTAAGGACATGACAAGTATTTTGGCTTTATTCATCTAGATTATGTGGGTGCTATAGCATCTAGTGCAGTAGTTAGGTATGTTATTTATGTTATCCGTATATATCCATTCCCGAAGGCAAGAAAGAGCACTCCACTACTCTTGTCCTGCATACCCGCAGGACACAGTCCAGGTGCAGGTCCGCGGAGCGCAAGGCTTGGGCCGGAGCATACACCGAGCACAGCTCGCTCAAAATTTGCGGACCCAGGACATGCAGGATCTAGTGTATGGTCAATAGGGTCTTAAAGTGGACTTTCTGTTCCTATAGGCAACCAGTGAAGCCGTCGAAGGAGGTCAGAGGCCTGGCACTGCTTAGGTAATGCAAAGAGTGTGCAGGCAGCCGCATTCTGTGCCCGTTGAAGTTGTTTAGTCACAGCTTTGTTGGCGCCAAGTAATAGCCCATTACAGTAGTCAAGTCGTGACAACACGGTGGATTGAACAATCATCTGTTGGGTGGGTGCATTAAAGAATCCCAAAATGTGTTTCAGGCCACGTAAAAGACCAAGACAAGTGCCCACCACAGCCTTAGCATGCCCCTCGAACAAAAGGGTGCTTTCCATCGAAACTCCCAGATTCTTAACCATGCTTTTTGGCTGAGGAGGGTTACCAAGGGCCATAGGCCACCATTGATTGCCCCTTAGATGGGTATCTCGGCCGACCATATCACTTCTGACTTGGTGGAATTCAATTGCAAGTAGTTGTTGGCCATCCATTCAGAGATGGCCGTAAGGTCGCCTTGGGATTTCGCCTGCTCTTGCTTAGAGTTGTTGGAGAATGTAAACACCAATTTGGTATCATTGGAGTATGATACCATTGCCATGTTCCGGGCTCTGGCCAGAAGGGCCAGGGGAGAGACATAAATATTAAATAGAATGGGGCTCAGAGCCGAACCCTGGGGAACACTACAGCAGAGAGGATGGACATTGGAGGTGAAGGTAGGAGCAGAGACCTGGAAGGACAGATCGGTCCGAAAGGAAGCAAACCAGGCCAGGGTCTTTCCGTTGACCCCGATCTCCACTCGCCGATGTAGCAAAATCCTGTGAGAGACAGTGTTGAAGGCTGCGCTAAGATTCAACCGGATCAGTGCCGAGGTTCTGCACTCATCCAATGCAGACCATAGCTGCTCTGTAACTGCAAGTAGTGCAGATTTAGTGCTATGTCTAGACCGGAAGCCATTTTGTGTCTGGAATCGAATTAGCTTCTAGGTATCGAGTCAAGATGGAGTTGACATGGGACTCCATGATTTTGGCACGGTATAGGAGCAGAGATATTGGGAGAAAGATTTCAGGCAGAGATTCATCCAGTGTTGTTTTTTTTAACAGGGGGATAACGTTGGCATGCTTCGAGGACTTAGGGATCACTGCCGCCAATAGTGACCTGTTACTCAGCTCCCGGCCCTCCGGTTAAAGGCAGTTGTGACATTTTCTAAAAAGATCGGATTTTAAAGGATCATCAGGGGAGCCTGATTTTACCTTGGCCGACAAGGCCTCCATGTCTTTAGGGGACATGGGCAGTAGGTCCTGAAGGGAGTAGGGCATAGCGACCAAGAATGGATTCCTCTGGGGATTGAAGGAAACCTTCTCCAGACAGAATGCACTGTAAATGCATTCCACTTGCTAATGAAAAATGTAGCTAGTATCTTGCATTGCAGGTTGGAGGATTTAGTGTTATTAGAAGTAGGTGGGGGTTTTACCATTTCTTTCATAAGAGTAAAGATGGTTTTAGTTTGATTACTGCTTGTAGAGATCATGTTAGCATAGAACATTGCCTTGGTCTTCCAGACCAGTTTATGGTACAGTTTAACAGCATTCCTATAGATAGTTTTTGCTGTGAGATCATAGGAACTTCTCCAGGCCAATTCTAGAATTTTACATTTCTTCTTTTCCATAGTCAGAGACTCGTTGTACAATGCTTTGAGTTTGGGAACGCTTGGCCTGGGTAATTTTTGCTGGGATGCAACAATCTAGTGCATTATTGACCCATCCCCTAAAGGCAGCATCATCTGTCTCCATATCTATTGGCCATTAAAGCGATGCGAGTTTAGAGTGGCTGTAAAAAAAGTAGGGTCTAATTTATGCCATGGGCGCCTCAATGAAGGCAGGCGAAGGAGTTGGCATGGAGAGCCTGCTAAACAAAGTCACAGAGAGATGAGTGAATGGTCCGTGCTAAGCATCTGAAGGGCAGGTTAGCCTCCATAGTCTGGAGATTAGTAAATTAGGGGTCAAGAAGATGGCCAGCTACATGTACCAGTCTCTCAATTAACTACCTAAGCTGGCATGCAGCCAGATCTCCCAGGAAGTTTATAGTCTCCTGGGACTCTTGGCATCCAGATGTAGGTTAAGGTCCCCAAAAATGCTAAAATTGGCTGCTTCTAGTATTAGCGGGGATGCAGTGCTAGCTAGATCTTGAAAGGCTTTTGAAGAGCCCGGTGGGAGATATATAAGCAGTCCAGATAATGTGAAATTGTGGGTCAGCACAATTTTAAAGAGGGCACTTTCATCATCGGGGATATTCTGCAGAGTGAGGCTCCAGGAATAAACTGATTGGAGTATAATGGCTAACCCCACTCCCCTCCCGACTGTTCTATTCTGGGTGCACATCAAGTAGCCTGCAGGTAGGGCCAAGGCCGGAATGGCCACAGAATCAGTGGTGAGCCAAGTTTCCATGAGGAATAAAATGTCTGGTGCTGTTTCTTGCAAGAGGTCTAATGCCTCTACGTGATGTTTAACAAGGGACCTGCAGTTGGCAAAATCTTTCAAGCCAGAGGCAGGGAGTAGCAGGCAGGAGCAGATACCTACCCCGAAACTGCATATATTGCACTGTGTGGGGTGGGGGGGGGGAGAATCAGGGTTCCAATTGTGTTGCCCACAGGCGGCTGTCGATTGTAAAGCAAGCAGAGTCCTGTGTGTAGATTTGCCTGCGAGGCGGCCCGGGACCAGGGGTCCCGGCGTCTGGCGACGTCTATGTGCGGACAGGTGCCCGCCTTTGGCAATCCAGTTGGTGCCATCTCTGATTTAAATACCAGCGGGGAGGTGCTCTGGGGAGAGACTAGACCATCTTGTTCTCAAAATGGTGCCTGCTAATAACCACCAAGAAGTGAGGGAACAAAGAATTCAAGTTATCCCTCCACACAAACAGCACAAAGTGCTGCGGTGGACCAGGGAAGACAGCAAGAGAACAGAGGCTATGCAGGTAGAGTATTTATTTATTTATTTATTTAATTCAAAGTTTTTTTATTATTAAAAAAGAAGTTTACGAATATAGTACAATCATTGATACAAGTGGCGGCGATATTAAAAAACACAATCACAGTAACAGTGCAAGTTAAAGATTTTAGCAGTTCCCAACATTAAAAAGAGCACACGTACAATTTAAAAACACGTAGGACGTGTCTAACTGTCTGCATCTCTCGAAGAAGCTGTTTGCTGTTCTTTGGCCGCTAACAGGCAAGCTGCTCTGAGTGGCTCCAAACTGATTTTTTAAAGTAGGTAAAATTACTTTTTTCAGTCTCTGCAGGTAATTGGGCCATTGTATGACGTGTACTCTTTTTTTAACTTTATTAATCAAAAAGGTAATAAGAAAGTGATCAATCTAGAGTAGTTCATGAATGTGACACAATGAAATTCTATCAGAATTGGTAAATATCACATCCAGCATGTGGCCTACTCTGTGACTAGGCACTTCACCAATTGGGCAAGACAAAAATAATGGAAGATCACAAGAGCCTTGGTGCAATTAAAGACACCAAGTACCAGTATCTCTGGAAAAGGGAATTGAAAATGGATAGTCAATTGCTCCAGCTAATGCAAATACATTAGAGCAGCATTTGGTGGGTGATATGAGAATGTACATCCCAGTGAGGTATTATTATTAGTACAAATATTGAGACAGATTGTCTCAGTACCTATAAATTGAGCACATTGTATAACATTAATGTGAAGGCCTCCATAGTAAATTAAAGATACTACGCCGCCCTGTTCATCAGAGCCGTTATGGTGCAGAATAGATGGACAGATGAATGTCACTCGGGAGCAGAAACCCTAGCCTAAGATGGCTGCTCTTATCTGAAGGCGCCCAACCTGTCCTCAGAGTACTGCTGTCGGAGCATTTCTTTTCAGTACACTTTATATGTTAAAACAGCATTGATTTGTTTATATCTTTTGAGTTTCGCATCACAGACTGTTAAACAAAATAGATGTGGCCTAAAGACCAGAGCTGCTGGCTTTGGAACTAGGGGAACCAGCTTCGAATCCCACCCTTGGCTCTACATTCTCTGATTCTGAGCAAATCATTTAATCTCCTTAAAATGTGTAACATGCTCGAGATTCTCTTACAAAGAGCTCCAGTGTCCCTGAGCAGCGGTATGCTCTTTAAAAAAAAACCACAAATAAAAAGAAAACAGATGAAGAAAACTTAATCTGCAATGTTCAACACTCTGCCCATCATCCCCTTTGGTTTTGCTTTGTTCACCCTAAGTTGGCAGGGTATGCCCAGACGTGGGTCCCTTGCTCACTTTGCCACTAGATTCAAGCTAGCCTGGCTGATGACGGTTGATTAGCCAGAAACCGGTCCCAGGATGCTTGTTTCCGGTCCAGGGAAGACATAGCTTGGCAGCTCGGGCTGGACTGTTCCCATGAGGCACAGGGTCAGACTGATTTGCATATGGCCGTGTCTGAAATGGGGTGGCGGAGTGAGATAAAGAATAATGATGGATTAAACCCAGATCAGTTGACTGGGGGTGAGTGCTTACAATGTTCAACACTCCGTCCATCATCCCCTTTGGTTTTGTATTGTTGTTTGAGACCACTTAGGATCTTATAAAGATGCTGCACACACTAACATTGAAGTGTGAAATCTTCTTTCTTTTAATGAGCATCTACATATAGACTGGCAAGCATACAGAATTATCAACAACTGACTTCTGCGCAGTATAAACCTAAACATTCTACAGAACCTTTCGACATTCCAAACACCTACCACATTATTGCTAAAGCAAATACCAACAAATCTTTCCCCTTAAAAAAAACAACCAAGAAAATAACTTATATTTATATAAAATAGAAGATGAAACCAACTATAAATAAAAAACTGTGTTAAAACATAGTATCTCAATATCACAGCAACAGAAATTCTCCTGGTTTAATTCCTCCGGGCCAAACACTTTGACTGCTTCTCCAGCGATGAGGAATATGTTATTCCTGAAAGCTCTTGGAAAAATTCCACTTCAGAGTAATCACGCACCAGAGATAATTTACCTTTGTTTCAACATTTACCATCCTATAATCTCTCTGCTTGATCATATCTTTCAATACTTTTCTTGGCTCAGAAAAAAACAGAGCTTCCCTCCCACACTTATAGAGTCTCTTGACTCTCCCCACACCGCCTTCCTTTACATTCAAACAGCGATCATTCTTCCCAGCATACCTCCTATAAGCTTCTTTTCTTTTCTCCTCTCTAGTACATTTCATCACCACAGTCTTATGAAGACAACTTCTTTTTCATCCACAGTCCATTTATCTTTGACGCTAGTAACCTTCGTTTCAACAAAACAAATGGTGAAACTTTGGTGTCCGCTTTGGGAGTCATATGTATTGCCCACAACAATTTTATTAACCTCACGCATTTAATCCAATCCACTAGCAAACATCAACCGCAAATTTTCTTTGATCACACAATTACATTTTTCCACTAAACTATTACTCCTAGGATGGTGCAAAAAAGTGGTTGCACGTTTCATTACCAATTCTTTTAAAAAGATTTCAAATTAATTTGAAACAAATGGTGGTTAATTATCCGTAACCTCCCTCATCCAGTATCCCTTCCCGGAAAAAAAAAGTTTTCCAAAACTTTCTTCACCTTGCTAGAATTCATGAAAGCCACTTTCGTCCATTTAGGATAATAATCAATAATGACTAACCCATACTTGGCTTGACTTCCCACATTAAGGGGACCAAATATATCCATAACAGGTTTAAACCAAACCTTATCAGGCACTGGTACCCGGCTCATGGAATACGGTACGGTAACTTGAGACTTATTGCTGGCCATACAAAATCTACACTGCCTTACATAGTGCTCCACAGCTCTGTCCATGATTGGCCTCCAGAACAAGTCTCTTAATTTCCTTTTCATGGCTCGCATCCAAATATGCCTCTCACTAAATTGTCTCCACGGAACTGAAATCACTGATAATTCTGAGGCGACTTACTGAAAAGCATCCAAAAGTGCTTCTACAATTCTGGACTTACCTTCAAAACCATATCCTGCTCTACGGCCCTAGATTATTCCTGTTCCAAAAGTGTACCTTTGGTAATGACAGAAGATTCCCTCACCATCATTTTAAATCTCCTCATTTTCCTCATGGAAACTCAATGGTAATCTCGAAAGACGATCAGCCATTATGTTCTTGACACCTGGTTTGTACTCAATGTGAAAATTTCTGCAGTCTAAATTGCCATTTTGCTTTTTGTTAGACCTGGCATCTTTGGTATGTTTTCCTCTGTCTTTTTTGCTTCTAACCTCCTGTTTTTGACTGTGTTCGCGCCTGCAGTGTCTGTGGGTGCAATTTTTAACTGCCATGTCGACCTGGCAAGTACACCCACTTGCCAGGCCCAAACCTTCCACTTTATTACATGTAAGGCAAACCCTAAGGTAGGCCCATGGGCATAGTGCAGAGTATGTGAAAGGTAGGAAATATACTGGTGTGTTTTACACAGTCGCGGCATGGCTCGTGAGTGGGGTTCACGCGGGGAAGGGAGGTCGCTCAGGAAGTTAAATTTTGTTTTAAAAATAATTAAACTTACCTTTCTGCCGGCCGGGTCCCACATCTTCTCTGCACCTGCTCACAGGAACAGGAAGCAAAAGCAGGCAGCCAGGCTCTTTCCCCTAAGCCAATCACAACGCTGCAAGCAGCGTTGTGATTGGTTGGGACGCCACCCAGCCAGCGTCTTATGAGAAGGCCATCTTCTCCATGCAGGCTGCATTGTGGCTTACATGGAGAAGGGGAGAGTGCGCATGACTGGTTGGGGACACGTGTTTCGGCGTTTTGGCGCTGTTTCTCTGCAGCACGTCCATGAGACTGGAGCTCAGTTTGCGAATTGATTCATACACCAGTGAATATCAGACTGTCAATCGCTCCACAATTGATCCGAGAACCCCTCTATCCCCTGAGTTTATTTCACTGGAACCTGTCAGTGAACTCGATATTGCTAACTGCCTTCCTATTCATCCGAAACTTCTGGACCCCCTGAGTGGATTATGCCGGGGCTGTCAGGTCATTGCTGTTGTCTTTCCCCTCTCCCTTCTACAGTGTGTCCTGATGAAGGTGTGGCCTGCGATCTGGCCTAGCACCGAAACACGCGTCGGCACTTCGAGTTTGTCCTGCTATCTGCTCTTCTAGTCTCCACCTGCGTGTTGAGACTATTTTGGACCGGATACCTTGTTCATTCTGGCAACTGAATTGCGACATGTACTGGATGTTTGGAGATTGCATGTGTTTTGTATGAGGCGAATGGTACGATCAAAGGGATGTGTGGGAAATTGAATGAATTAATGAAATTTATATGTATTTTGGTGTAATCTTGTATTGCTAAATCATCAAAAAGTTTCTGAACTGCTCTTTTAGGTCGAAGGCCTAAAAGGCTGCGCTTGCGCAGTCTTAGGCCGGAGATTTAATGACTCTTAGTAGCGCAGAAGGTCCCGCCTCCCTGCCCTGTCTCTCTTTCATTGGCTGGCTTCCTAAACAGAGGCCAGCCATTGGAGGAGAGAGCCATCCCTCCAAAGAAGCCACGTCTTTTTCGGATTTGGGGGTGTGATTTTTTGCATTCTTTAGCCCTGTGACGTCGTCCGTCACTCAGGACAGCAAAACCACGCCCCCGAATCCAAAAAAAGATGGAAGCAGGCGGCCGCCATTTTGCTGTGTCTACCGAGGACATGAGGTGAGTTTATTCTGCCTTCTTTCCCCTGTTTGTTGTTTTGACCCCGTTTCTCGACGTTTTTTGTGCTTCTGTCCCTTTAGCTTCTGTCCCGGTTTTTTGTGCCTTCTGTCCCTGTAGCTCCGTAGCGCTCTTGCCTCCCCCGGGCCCCCACCCCTCCCTCCCTCTCCAGCGGCCATGTGCAGGAGAGCCTCCACGCCGTAGCGAGCTCGCAGTGTGCCTGATTGTCCGGCTTGAGGAAGAATGAATTCTCATTTTCCTGTGCGTCCCTGAAAGTGCCTCCCCACCAAACCTCCGAAAGCTCCCACTGAAGTCATGCGCCTGCTCTGTTCCCCACTGTGCATCAGCAGACTATGGCTACCCCCCCGGTCTGGGAGGGTTAAATCTCGACTCCCCTCTCCATGCTAACAGTGATCCTGCTCTGCTCGCTCCATCAGTGAGCGCCGGTGCAGCCGCCTCGCCCCCCCCCACCCCGGCGGTCCTGCCTCCTCACTGGCTGCAGCATCCCCCTGCCATGGAGTCTGCACCGGAGAGGGGCAGTCAGAGCCTCGCCTCGTCAGCGGGAGCATCCTCCGAGGGACCCGGGTTCTAGAGCGGGGTACCAGCGGGCTGCAGAGCACGGGTTCAAGAGGGCGGGGCTCCATAGAGGAAATCAGGACAGGGGTTCAGAACACGCGTCCTAGCGCCTAGACAGGCGGCGCAAGCTCCTGGGCGGAGATCCGATTTCCACTGCCTAAACACGTGGCGCATGCTCCTGGGCGCAGATCCGGTGTGCGGGTTCCAGAGGACGAGTTCTAGCGCCTAGATACTGGGTGCATGCTGTAGGACAGAGACACGGATCTGGTTCCAGAGCACGGGTTCTAGCGCCTGGACACACAGTGCCTACTCCAGAGCACAGGTTCTAAAGCGGGGGCCCTGCAGGAGACTGGGAACCAGCGACCATGAGCTGCCCCTCGGCGTGGAACAAGAAGACCGGCGAATCCCTCACCTTCCTCGGGTAAGACCTGCGAGGCGCTATGTTTCCTCCCTCGCAAACTCTTTGCGACGCCTTGGCAAATTTTTTCTATTCAAAAGTGAATGATATTTATGCTGAGTTCTCCATGATCAACTCACCAATTAATTTGGCACCCACAGCAACTAATAAACAAATTACGTGCTCACTTACCCAATTTAAAGAGGCAACAGAGGATCAAATAATAGACATTATCAAATCGATTAAATCAGGTTCCGCTCTTGACTCCTGTCCACCCAAGATCTTTCCTCCAGTAATGGACTTGATAAGTGCATTTGTAATACAAATTTGCAATACTATGTTCACTTCAGGTGTTTTTCCAGATAAACTGAAGAATACGCTATTAAAACCACTCCTGAAGAAACCAGGCTTAGATAAAGAGTTATTAAAAAACTACAGGCCTATTGCTAGTCTGCCATTTTTAGCGAAAGTGGTGGAGAAGGTTATGAACACCCAGCTTTCGGAATACATTGATCAGAACGACTTGCTGGATGAGTCGCAGTTTGGCTTTCGGAAGCTGCATGGAACCGAAACTGCGCTCACCAAAGCCACGGATGATATCAGGGCCATTAAAGATCAGGGTGGCACGGCGGTTCTGATCATGCTGGATTTATTGGCGGCCTTCGACGCGGTCAATCACTCTATCTTGATTGACCGTGTTGAAGAGCTGGGCATCCAGGCCACGGCCAGAGCCTTGCTTGCCTCCTTCCTGTCGGGAAGAACCCAAGCAGTAACCTTGGGGCCTTTCCGATCGGCGGACCTGGCTCTCTCATGTGGAGTGCCACAAGGCTCATCCCTAAGTCCGACGCTTTTTAATATTTATGTGGCGGACTTAGCTAAGGTTATTAACAGCTACCGGATGAGCCTCACCACCTATGCGGATGACACACAGCTGGTCCTAGCCGTCAATAACGACGGAGAAGAGGTGGCAGCCAGGTTTCAGGAAGGTATGTTGGCAATTAAGGAGTGGATGGCCTGCAACTGTTTAAGGTTGAATTCAGAGAAAACGGAGGTGATCATTTTTGGAAAGCTTTTTCCAATCTGGTCTTCAATTTGGTGGCCTCCGTTGCTAGGTGCACTGCCGTCCCCGGTGCAGAAGGTCAGAAATCTAGGAGTGATTTTTGATGAGAGACTTAACTTCGTTGGACATGCTAATCAAGTAGCTTCCGCAGCTTTCTTCAAACTTAAACTCCTTGGAAAAATAATCCCATTTCTCTCAGACAAAGGAGGAAAAACAGTGGTGAGCTCACTAGTATTGTCCGCCTTGGACTACTGTAATGGTTTGTTCTTAAATGCTCAAGCTCGTGTTGTGGCTAAACTACAAATGGTCCAGAATGCGGCTGCAAGGCTGCTGTCTGGCACCCCCAAATTTCAACCAATTAAACAAGCAATCAGGAGTTATCACTGGCTAACAGTGAAAAATAGGATTAAGTTTAAAACTTTGTGTATTACCTTCAAAGCCATCCATCGGTTAGGGCCAAAGTTCCTGAAGGAGAAGCTTATATTATACTGCCCCACCCGACAACTAAGGTCATTAAATGCTCTCCGTCTAACTGTACCAAGAACAAAGACAGTTACTTGGGGAGACAGATCTTTTACCATAGCTGCAGCCAGACTTTGGAATACTCTTCCACTGGAAATTAGATCCTCTCCTACACTGCTACAATTTAGAAAACTGTTGAAGACGTGGCTGTTTAACCAATAAGCTCTTCACCCTTCTGCACTACTAACTGCATATTGAGTCTCTAGGCCATTAGTGAGTCTTAGCGCCAAGACGCCCATGGGCAAACGCTGCGCTCTATAAATTTTAAAAATAAATAAATAAATAAATGTCACATGTGATGGGCGTGGAGTATCAGCTCAGTTGGTCCATGCACGTGGTGAAGAGGTTTGTGTGCGAGGGTGGAATGCACAGCTCGTTCAGCCCCTTTTGACCCTCTGCGTGACGCTTTTTCAAATAATTGTATCCCAAATGTCGGAGCGTGACTAGCGCCGAAAGCCGCGAGGCGCTACATAAAGCAGCTCCCAGAGTGAAATGCCTCTACTGATCCACGCACCTGCTGCAGAAATCTGTGTGCGGCCAGTATGTCTGGAATCCAAGCCCCAGATGAGGTTAGAAGCAGAAAGGCTATCGCCTCTAGGCACTGCGCCTGCATGGCGCTGTATCAATCAGCGCGATCACGTAACTGATCATTTCTAAAGGTGTAGGACTCAAGGATATTTTAATTTATTTGTTCAACATGTTTTTAAGATTGGTACATTTATATAAAAATGTTTGCAGCCAGTATCTTTCAATATAATCATTTCTAAACATAGCTATACAGGCAAGGGCCCTGATAGGGCTGCCAGACGCAAAACAGGAGTTTTTCTTTTACTTACGCAATGATATAGTTAGCGATTTACCTCTCTTAGAGATTATGCATTTTATGGTACACACATACTCTTCTAAATGTTCCCAAAATTGCCAATTAAAAATGCACTGCTCGGTGAGATGAAGTGGTTGACCAGGATCACACTGTTGGTTTCAATCACATCCATCCATCCATCCACCCACCCATCTACTCATCCATTCATGAATCCATCCATTGATCCTATTACTCATCCATCCACCCTTTCACCTCACTCATCAATCCTTACATCCACCCTTTAACTCATCCATCCATTCACCCTTTCACTTATCAATTCATCCATCCACCCATTCAATCGTCCATCTCATACCCTTTCACTCATTCATCCACCCATCCATCCTTTCACACACCCATCCACCCTTTTACCCATCCATCTACCCTTCCACCCATACATCCATCTTTTTTCATTATCTCTCATCCATAGTTCCACTCATTCACTCATCATCCCTCCTTTCTTTCATTATCTATCCATTCCCCCTTTCATTCATCCATTCATCCTTTCAGTAATCCATGCAACCATTCACACATTCCTTCACTTATTTACTCACCCACCCTCTCACATTATGAGCTGAGTCTTTGTCTGCAGAGTTGCAGACAGAAGAGGCCCATCAAGAACTTCACCTTGCTGTAGTTCCTAAAGCAAGGGGTGGGCTGCGGTGGGGGAGAGTTCACTATGCCCCTGCACATAGGCAGACTGAAAATGTAGAAGTCATGAGTCATGCATGATGCACAGTGCCAGGATGCGAGGTGACTGTGACATGGTGGTGTTTCCAGGGCTTTAAGTGGTGTAAAAAAAATGGGGGGGGGGGGTCTCTTCAAAGGGGGTGTTTGATGTAATTAAGAGCGTGGTTTAAAACACCTAGGCTAAAAATCTGCGCTTAGCCTAGTGTTGCGCCCGACTGGTATTATGTTATTTCAGTCATTGCATCCAGATATTTAAGACAGCAAGTATCATTACACCAACAACAAGCCAGGACTATTGGCTTTAACAATGGTTGCTAGTTCCTTAAAATAAAAAAGCAGCAACCATGGCTTTGTTCAATATATTGAAAATACTTCAGTTCTAAAATGAGGAGACAGTGAAATAACGATAACCCGTTCTTTTTAACTTGTTTTACAGGCTTTTTAAATTAACTGTTTTCTAACGTTGCAGCATTAGCGTTTTACCTTTCATCTAACCGAAGGCCCTGCTGTACACTGAGGCAGGAGGAGGCCACCACATGCTTTTTAACACCCCAGACTGCCCCATTGTCATTCTATATGTGGCAATTAGCCCAGACAGAATGACAATGGCGGTGCTGTCGAGTGCTGTGTGCTGTCGAGTGCTGTGTGCTGTGTGCTGACGAGCGCAGTGTGCTGACGGGGGCTGAGCGCTGTGTGCTGACGGGGGCTGTGTGCTGTGTGCTGACGAGCGCAGTGTGCTGTGTGCTGACGAGCGCAGTGTGCTGTGTGCTGACGAGCGCAGTGTGCTGTGTGCTGACGGGGGCTGTGTGCTGACGGGGGCTGTGTGCTGTCGGGGGCAGAGTGCTGTGTGCTGTCGTAAGCTATTGGCAATCTAAATGACAATGCCATTTATTTAAATATTAAGCTATTGGCAATCTAAATGACAATGCCATTGATGATTTTTTTTAAAAATGAAATGTCATGAGCAATGCCAATAGCTCTACCTCTAATGATGCCGAGACCATTGCATTGTAAATGCTTGTTTATATTTATGTTTGATAAAAAATGAAATACATTTTTTTTTTAATACTGCATTTTGACCATGAAATCTTGTTTTTGAGCTGGCTCTGGTGAGCTTACCACTGATTATCATATGTGGGGACTCTAATTGAGCCCATTTCCTTACCAGAGGGGGCGGATTGCTTTGTTGTACTGAATTGGGGCCGCACATCAGTCTATGCTCACTCTGGAGTGGGCAGGCACAACACAATTCCCCTGCCTGCTCGCAGAACAGCCCCACCCACACCCGCAACAAAACATAAAATGGCAATAACTGAAAGTTATTACCATTTTATGTTTCTGCTTCTCACACTGCAAGGGCAGTGAGGCGACGCACCTCCACCCTAGTGGAGGAGGGGCCCCTGGTTATAGATGTCCTGATAGTGAAATACTGTTAATTTCGTTTTTCACTATTACAAGGACAATCCCTTCCATAGGTTATGATTGGAGCTGCCTTGTAACATCTTACAAGTTTAATTACTATTGGGAAGAGAGAGAGATTTGGAGTTTGGGTTCCCTGAACTCAGAATTTAAAAACACGTCTTTCTGTGCAGATGATTTTAACATTGCGTGTTGGAAAATGCCACTTTTAGAAAGTAGGCATTTTCTTGCTTAACCATCCAGTGACTCTGCCTGCCTGTGGAATCACGTCTGATATAGCCTTAAAGTTGGGCTGTTTGTGCATTCACTCTAGACAGGCACACAAAGGGAGCTGAGGTGTGCCCTGCATATCCTGATTACCCATCACCAGGATGATGGGCCTTCCTCAGCTAGAGTGGTGGGAGGAGCTGGCTTTTACACCTGAACAGGGCTGTATCTGTCACCTCACAATGCTGTCTCCACCCTTCTGTAGTGTGTCTGGAGCCACCACCCTGTGAATGTCACCACCCTCTAACAATAATTGTGCTGCCCACTTCCACCATCGGTGCTGCCCATTTTCACCACTGGCACCACCTACTGCCTACATGGACACTAACCAAAACTGAGTGTACTACAAGACCTGATTTGCAACAAGACAACGAAGCATATGAGCCCGCCTTCTCCAACGGGACAAACAGGTAATTCCCCCCTCTAGAAAAGTTAGAAAAAGTGGGCAAACGGTGCCAGGATACTCGCGAGTAACAGAGCGCGCTACAAAACATTCTATAACATAACATATTTTACAGCAATTTATTGTAAACTAAATATATGAAAAAGTAATTGACTCTGGAAGGAAAGGGCACTCAGGAACAATTCCAGTATTATCATGGTCGCGGATAGGGCAAAGGTTTGGGTGTGCGAAGATGTGCTTTGTGCTTTGACTTTTTAGTGCCAACCCAGTAGGAGTCCAGATGGAATAAGGCATTGCATTGAGTCTATATATCACAATCTTAATGGTAAATAAAGTTACTGCAGTAAGCAGATGACACTGTTTTAACTACAAGAGAACAGAAGAAGAGAATACTGGAAATGTCTGAAACACCATAAACATATATGTGCGTAGCAGTCACCGCAGGTAGAGTGTCACGTAGATCCGGCTAAAATTACTTACAACATCCATGCACGCCTATAGAATATATGCATTCCATTCGCCACACTGGAAGGGCCCTTGATGTGTTGTTACACTTAGTCAAGGTGGTGCCAGAGTGTTGGACTCTGGAGATGTACGAAAGACAGGGCAGCCGCTGAAGAAAGTTATAGTAACCACTACATTTATAAGTGTAACTATGCTTTAAATGACTCAAGCACCACTAAAATAGCATGCTTCATGCACAGCTGCAGAATGAGGTAATAGTTTAAGAATTATATTGTACTGCGTTGATAATATTAGAGTTCTTTCCATAACTCTTGCTACGTCTACAGTGCCTAATAAAGCACAGACTTTGTCTGCCGAGACAATATTTACAGTTCAGCTGAATCATCACCCCATAGTTTTGTTCACCATTAAGGATTGTGGCTATTCAATGCCCCAGATCATATAGGTTATGTGGTAGCAAAAGGCTCATGACAAGTGTTGGTCGGCTTCAAGCAAAAACAACAGCTGATGGACAGAATGCAGAACAATGTCATACATTCACCCCAGTACAGAGATCTGGGCCTAAATCCATCGTTTTTTTGCTCACCATGCCATTCCAGTTTGAACCCAGCCATATGAAAACCAGTCTTGACCCTGTGCCCCATGGGAACAGTCCAGCCCGAACTGCCAAGCCAGGTCCTCCCTGGACTGGAAACAAGCATCCTAGGACCGGTTTCA
This sequence comes from Lissotriton vulgaris, assembly GCF_964263255.1. Taxonomy (NCBI): domain Eukaryota; kingdom Metazoa; phylum Chordata; class Amphibia; order Caudata; family Salamandridae; genus Lissotriton; species Lissotriton vulgaris. The sequence continues at coordinate 918,544,754 of NC_141685.1, forward strand.
GGCGGGCTTTTGCATTTGTCACCCCGAGTGGCATGGGTATGCTCAGACGTGAGTCCTGTGCTCTCCATGCCACTAGAGTCAAGTTATCCTGGCTGGTGAGGGCTGAAAGCCTGAAACCGGCCCTAGGATGCTTGTTTCCAGTCCAGAGAGGACCTGGCCTGGCAGTTCGGGCTGGATTGTTCCCATTGGGCACAGGGTCAAGACTGATTTGCATATGGCTGGGTCCAAACTGGAATGGCATGGTGAGCAAAAAAATGATGGCTTTAGGCCCAGATCTCTGTAGTGGGAATGTATGACATTGTTCTGCATTCTGTCCATCAATTGTTTTTTTTGCGTTTGTCACCCCGAGTGGGGCGGGTATGCTCAGACGTGATTCCCGTGCTCTACATGCCACTGGAGTCAAGCTATCCTGGCTGATGAGGGCTGAAAGCCCAAAACCAGTCCTAGGATGCTTTTTTCCAGTCCATGGAGTACCTGGCCTGGCAGTTGGGGCTGGACTTTTCCCATTGTGTGCAGGGTCAAGACTGATTTGCATATGGCTGGATCCAAACTGGAATGGCATGGTGAGCAAAAAAAAAGTGGATTTAGGCCCAGATCTCTGTACTGGTGGGAATGTATGATATTGTTCTGCATACTGTCCATCAATTGTTCTTTTTGCATTTGTCACCCCGAGTGGGACGGGTATGCTCAGACGTGAGTACCGTGCTCTCCATGCCAATGGAGTCAAGCTATCCTGGCTGATGAGGGCTGAAAGCCCAAAACCGGTCCGAGGATGCTTGTTTCCAATCCAGGGAGGACCTGGCCTGGCAGTTCGGGCTGGACTGTTCCCACTGGGCGCAGGCTCAAGGGTGATTTGCATATGGCTGGGTCCAAACTGGAATGGCATGGTGAGCATACAAATGATGGCTTTAGGCCCAGATCTCTGTATTGGAGTGAATGTATGATATTGTTCTGCATTCTGTCCATCAATTGTTCTCTTTGCGCTTGTCACCCCGAGTGGTACGGGTATGCTCAGACGTGAGTCCCGTGCTCTCCATGCCACTGGAGTCAAGCTATCCTGGATAATGAGGGCTGATAGCCCGAAACCGGTCCTAGAATGCTTGTTTCCAGTCAAGGAAGACCTGGCCTGGCAGTTCGGGCTGGACTGTTCCCATTGGGCGCAGGGTCAAGACTGATTTGCATATGGCTTGGCCCAAACTGGAATGCCATGGTGAGCAAAGCAAAAAAAATATGGATTTAGGCCCAGATCTCTGTACAGGGGTGAATGTATGACATTGTTCTGCATTCTGTCCATCAATTGTTCTTTTTGCATTGGTCGACTTCAAGCAGCAGAGTTTCAGACATTCTTCGAAGTAACAAGGTAAAGATGCCCACAAAATTCTAAAAACGAAAACTAAGGGACTAACTTACAAAATATTGGCGTAGGGTAGGGCCACAAGTCTTTTTGCTGTGCTACCCTATGCTAATTTGAAAGGGCAGGAATGCACCGTATTTATGAGATATGGTCCATTCCTGTCCTTCCTGCACAAAAACAATCTAGAGAAGCATTGTCCTTATTCTCAGAGAGCAGTACACATGGAAAGAGGAAAAAAATTAAGAGAAATGAAAACATTTCTCCTCGTTACACTTGGTCTGGGGAGGCGTAAGGTTTTGGCGCTGACCCAGGTTTACGTGAATTTGTAAAACTGGGGCAGTGTCAAAATCCATGGGTGTGGATCCATGAACAACAAGGGCAGAACAGGGCAAATCATACAAAGGAACAGGAAAGCCCCTCCGTTGCAAAAACAGATGGTGACATCTTTGACAAGTACAGAAATGCACAGAACTTTGAAATACATAAAACTGGTCTTTGGTAGAACTCATAGATGTGTGCCTTCAGTAAAACTGCCTTCAGTACGCCTCACGGCATTCACCCAGTAGTGCGCTGGCAGCCAAAATCATTGCATGGTAAACACCACAACTACTAGACTGTGAACCGTAAATTAGTGTTCAATCACAATACAGGTCCAGTAGGAAAACTCTGCTCGAGAGAGTCCAAGGTCCAGTCTGGACTCTTGTCATCACAGAGCAGGGCCAGGATTTCAGCCGTAGAAAGAGACAATGCAAGCGCAATCAGGTGGCCCCTACCAGGGCCATGCAGGCCTTTTATCCTACTGGGTATTTCCCTGGTTGGTCGGATCCCTTGGAAGCTGGTTTTGAAAGCCCAAGGCCGCTCCTGATGCCAATGTCAGGAGGAGGCTTCAAGAGATAGAGGGATGGGGCAGAAAGTGAACAAAGAGAGAGAGAGCAGCGTAGGAGAGACAGAGACTGGATGGATGGAAAGAGCGAGAGAGAGAGAGCTCAATGAGACCAAGAGAGCGGGGCAGGTTTGAATATTTTGCCAGTGGGTCGCCAGTCCAGCCCTGGCCACCACAGGTGCTGACAGTCACTGTGGAAAGGTGGGCAGCCTGTCAAAGACACCTGTACCAGTCCACACCACAAAGGAACCACTTTAAGGCATTATACTGTGCACTGGCAGCACTGAAGTGTGCTTCAGCTACTAACCAATGGTTGGCCGGTCAAGGAGTGTGATGCACTAGCTGCATAACCAATGGAATTCTATGTGTCATTGTGTTAAAAGGTTAGTCATTGCGGTTCTGGGTGACACTCTCACCATCATGACATCAGCACTGAGTGTCACCTTCCGCATGAAGAAACTGATACACTATTAATGCCTGGCCATGGGTGGGCATAAAGGAAATGACAACCAAGAAAATGTAGCTAAGGCCTGCAGACTGCTGTCCATGAGTGGGACTGAAAGAGTCTTTCAATTGCCTTTGTTATACTTTATTACAAAAAACAGTTGGTGCCATGCACACTTATGCATATGCATGCCAAGGGACATTCTTTAAAATGTTTCTTAATGTTATCAAGAAATACAGTAAGATTGGGCCAAAAATCAAAGTGAATTTCTGTCCAAGATAGTTAGCCCTCTGTGCCTAATAAAGTAGTTTGTTTGACTAAATAAGAGCCAATTTAAGTCCAACAAAAATTGGCTTTTGTTACACAAATGTAATGGTCAATAGTTTCCCACACATTAATGGTCGTTTATGTGCATACATTCTAATTAGGGCTCCCGGTTTTATGGTATTTATACTTTTCTCATTTTCGTCTATTGATCCATATTTCTTTTTTGCAAATTTTACCTGTGTTTATCCATATTTATTTTAGGTTTTGTGAAAAAATGAAGCTGAAATGTGTATATTTCTGCATTTATTTAACCAGTTAATGTGAACTTGTGCCTGAACACCTGACAGGTTTCATTGATATATACAAACTCAGATGGTAAAATATGCACTTGTAAGAAAATATGCACATTTTTGTTTCAAGGTTGTGCAAATCAACTGCTGTTTAAGGCTATTTAATAAAATCCCTATATTTTTTTATCCTCTTGCTTTTAAATCCGCACAGCATTTTGCCTTGCGGTCAGCTTTTAGAATTATTCAAAAACAACCCAATTTCCGTTTTTATCCACATTTAAAAATAAATACAGACAGGAACATAAATGGCTTTCTGTCTGTATTTATCTGAAAAATCAGTAAAAACAGAAAACAGGAAGCCTTAATTATAATTGTCAATCCTTTTTTCAAATTATGTACAATTGTTTCTGTAATAATGTTCAATTTATGTCCAAATGACCAGTCTTTCCTGAAACAATTTAAAATGTATTCCTGAAATCAAGTTTGCCTCATGCTCAAGGTAATAAGCAAATTGAAGGCCATATTAATAATTAACTAGTAAACCCAATTAAAGGCAAGCATATTTTGGAAATGTTAGTCACTTTTTCAAATAACAACAATCAATTGCTCAATAATGATCAATTGGTTCCCAAAAGATGACCAGTCAGTGTCAAAATGCCAGCTCAGAATGTCAGTCAATTCATGTCCAAAGAGAGGGCAATTTTACCCCAAAAACTGTTTAAGTCCAGAATATTGATCTCCAGTAGTAAAAAAAGAACGTAAAATTATTATCTGCTAACTACTGTTTGATTTATAGTTCCTGTACAATTTAGATTAATATATTTAAATCTGATGCCAAATAAAGGTTCAGATTGCTCTCATTACAGTATAACAAATAACATTCAGACTAAATAATGGACACAATACATCAAGAATAGTGTCTAATTGATGCCACAAATGAGGATCAGTAATATATCAATATTTCTAGCAAATTTGTGCTCAAATTAATGACAAGTTTATCAAATAGTCTCAATATATTTTAAAGCAATTATTTACTTGTATTCGCAATAACATCATAATTTCATCCAAAAAGATGTTCCGACTGTGCCAAAAACACATTTCAAATTGTTCTACATTATGACTTATATGTATCAAAGAAATCGCTAATTTCATACCAATATATTTCCTTTGGGAGGGTTGCTGTGTATGTACTAGTTCCATTTAATTTAATCCTACCTTAATAGTATGGGCAAGCAGTGCCGGTGTTGTCGTAAGTTGCAATGAGGCAACAGCCTTAAGTTCAGTTTCCTAGGAAATCATGATAGTGATAGAGGTACTGTTTTTCAGTCAGACAAATGTGGGAAAACTGGATAACAGGAATTTTGTGGAACCCCGCAAATTCCCTAACTTTCCCTTTCATAAATATGGATTAAATGCTTCAATATTATCATTAACATGCTATTTTTGTAGGGCATTTTGGGTAAGAAAATGTAGTGGGATCCACACAAGTCTAGCCACCCCGGAGTCCCTGAATTTCTACTTGTTAAAAATACCATGGTTACTTACGTAGGTTTCCCTGGGTTCTGGCTCAGCCCTGGCCCAAATACTGCAGCTGCCCACATTGCCAAAATGGATCAATTCTAAAGCACAGACTTTGTCTACCTAGAGAATATTTACAGTTCAGCTGGATCATCACCCCATAGTTCTTTGGGCTCCCATTAAGGATGTTGGCTATACAATGCCCGAGATGACATAGGTGCATTTTGGGCCCTTTCCTTAAGCCCAGCTTAAGTTCGATACATTTTTTATTAAGAGAAATGGAGGGAACACAGAATAGTAAAACAATTGGTATTATCAATTGAACTTACCTCCATCCATTTTTTTATCCAAATGTCCCAGTGTTTAAGAAAGAACACATTTTTCAAAATGTCCTCTGAATCACACCATAGTATACGTAAACACAAATTCATACACGTATCTACTATTCCTAAACTCAGTATCTAGAGCACAGTTCCAAAAATGTCTAGGCATTCTTGGTGCCCATTTTACATTTATTACATTTTAGCTTATAATTTGAAGCATGGTTGGTACACAAGGAAGTATCAAGTCAAGTCAAAACAATTTAATAAAAGCACAGAATAAAACAATATAGCAGACATAAGACTACTCATACATTTGTGATTAGAATAGTTCTGGGCAGCCTGCTATTACATCTATAAAAAACAACGTAAATAAAATGATATGTGCCTAATCAAGGTGCATAGAATATCTGGAACACACAGCGGCCAATAAAAAAAACTTACATTAAAACATGTTTCGTCATCATGCATCTGTTTCAGAAAAAGTAATGACAGCATACAATTTGTCAAATTTCTAGATTTGATTAATGGGATTAAAAACGTTTTGGCGTACTTCTGATAAAATGTGCAAAAAAAGGTAAAATATACATAGACGGTTTAAAAATATTGTTACATTGACAGTCAAGCGATTCAAAATTTTGCTGGAAGCCAAATGGAAAGCAAGGTAGGTATTTTATTGTATCTGTCCAAAAAACGGAACCAATGAAGTGCATCAAGTCTTCCTCTCTTTGCACACAGATAATTACTGAGGGTATTACCATGATCAGCAGTGAGATACAGCAAAGTAGAGGTTTTTGATGTTTCTGTGCTTAGCCTTTTCTCCCAGCGTGGGTTACTAATTATGGTGTCGATTAGGATGGCGGACGGACCTGCGTCTGTCCGCCACCCCCGATGTGGAGGGACCGTCCGCAGGGGCAGCGGCGTTCCCTCCATAGGAATTAGGATGTGACCACCACCCTGGCAGTCACATCCTGTATATTTAACATTGCAACGGGTGCTGCTTAAAGCAGCACCCGCCGCAAAGTTAAAAATGCATGCTTTGCATGTGCATGCACAAAGCGGAAGGCGCCGCTCCGTGCCTGCCACTTTGTGCATGCAGGGGGGTACCATAGATACTCCCCATGTGCACCCTCCAACATCCTGGGGGCCCGCAAGGGGCCCCCAGAAGCAAAGGTCCACATGCTTTTCCACGGCGGAATATCCGCCGCGGAAAAGCATGTCTCCGCACCCATCATAATATGGCTGGCTGTGTCCTGCAGACACCGCCACCATATTATAGTCCACACCCCACGGATCAGCGGCGGACGGACCTGCCGTCCGCTGTTGATCCCACCGCCATCATAATCTGGCGGTGGGTGTTTTCAAGGACCGTGGCGGTGATGGAGCAAGGATTCGCACGTAAAGCGACTTGCTCTCACTCATGAACCTCGCTTAACTCGTAATAATATTAATTCAACCTGTCTGTCATTTATTTCGCCTTTTTCCCCACACGCGGGTGTCCCTTGGAGGCTTGCCTATGTGTCTTTTCATCTTATCCATGCTTGCACACTACAGAATGGCCGCTTCGCAGAAATCCAGTCTGCGCATGCGTTGGTCATACCCACGTGATGTGACGCACTCGCAATTTGGAGGGATGTTTTCGCTCATGCGCATTGTCGCTAATATGGCCGCTTGTCTCTAACCATGCTCTCTGCTAGCTCATGCTGCTTCTGCATATCTGTCTTCCGCACTAACCTTTAATGCTATAGATATTATAAAGTAAGGGGTGCAGTGAAGCATTTCATGGTATACAGTGTATTCAGTTTTTCTGTGTTACTAATTTGTTTTCGCTTACTTTTCATGTATTACGCATCCATGGGCCTGGGTCGGGGGGATTGAATCCATTTTGAAGCCCGTAAACTCCCCGCACACGTGATGAGGGAAAAACCCAACTGCGCAGAAGCAGAAACAAGCCAGCTGGCTACCGAAGCTGGGACGCTCCTGGGAAGCTCACCTTCGCCCCTGGAGAAGATGCTGTATTACATCTAAAAATGATACAATGTTTCTTTCCAATGTGTACTTCATTGTCTTCTACCACACGTATGCCTGGGAACACAAACTCCAAGGGGTGGGTACTGTCATTTGAATATTAAATATGGGAACGCAGAATTTAGGAGGTGACAATGACCTAACCACCTCTCTTGACCAATCAAAAGATGGGACCTTGTCACTTGCAACATTTGTGGGTGGTCTGGGGGTCCCAGAACAGTATAACTAGTCTAGTTTAGCTTAGAGAAATTGTCCCACTTGTCCGAGTAGCAGACCTGTCACTGACCCTACGAACTCTATAGGTGATTGATACAGAGCGCTGCGGAGCACTCTGTCCGTATTTTCCACAAACTCCAAGGGGTGGAAATAGTCTTAAGTGCTGGCGAAGCACTTTGCTGGGAGACTCGAAAACCCAATCGGGGTTACTGGCGGATTCCGTGCAGAGAGGGGGTAACGCAGGCGTTGCATCCGAAGCTGCAGGTTTTGGTCGTGCCCTTTGATGAGCCCAGTCCTGATCCAAATCCTGAGGGGTATCCTGTCCTGACTGTCCATGAGCTGTACCTGCTCGCCTACTGGCATTCTGAATCCTTGAGGGTCCTTGTCCTCGCCTATTCCCAAGCTGACCCGTGGCAGGGTTAGTCCTCATTCTGTCCTAGGTAAATATACTTGTGGGTGTCCGTCTGACTATACTCTTACCTTTCCTCTTCTTAATAAAGCACTCTTGCCGTGGTATTTTTCCTATCACCTTTTGAAAGTGACTTTTTATGCAATTGTTTATTAGTGATGTTCCACTTCTTACCCTACTTATAGGATATTATTAAACTGACTGCTTATTTAGCTTGTTCCATTTATCCCCTTCCCTTAGCATGGTTGTTGTGAACTTAGTAAGAATAGCATAAAGTTTAGGAATTAGTATAAGAATATTAGTACACATATTAGGTCCTATTCACTTACCCTGCCTTAGTTTAAATTCGTACTGAATAGCATGTTCCCTAATGCTCATACCCTGTAGTGTTCCTTAGTACTCTATGGTGCTTGCCCTAATCCATAGTTACATTTTGGCTTTAATCTTGATTATTGATGTTCTGATTTGTATCTGCCTTATAATCATGGCATATTCATTCTAAACTTACTCTACATAAAACTTTGAAAACCCATCAGGTGTCTGTGGTCATTATACATCATAAAGTTTTAATAAATGTACTAAGTGTATAAGGTATTCTACTCCTTTTAGGAATCTTGTTACCTGTCCACTGCTAGCTCCTGATCCATCAGGAGAAATGTGCCTGTGGTAAGTCAGGTACATGAATAGTAAGTGGTGTGAGAGTCACCCCCTGAATTACTCATAGTAGCGTGTAAGACTCACCCGGTTCATGCAAACACAGTCGTCATATGCACGCCAGGGCCCAGTGCGTGGAAATTGGTAAACTAGTGACCCGGGTGACCTGCGCGCTCTATCAGTAATTTTCTGGTAGCAGTAGTATGGTTAGGACTAGTTAAGATAGGTAGATAAGATAGTTAATAAATAAACCGTGAAAAGAAAAATGTGCTGCTGGATTTCAATGCTGCTATATTGATTACATTGCTTCAAATATTGCGCAATTGTTTTGAAAAGGTTTTAAAATATTTAAATGATTTCTTTGCATTGCTGCTATAAGTATTATATGTCATATTAACAAATTGTCCGTGAGCGTTTTATGTTGTCCGAATCCCCGGGGAAGTCTATAGCTAACGGTGAGCAGAATCCGGTTAGCTGATGAGGTCGCTTGTTGTGAGTTATTAGTGCATGGTTAGGAAGGACCGGAAGCGCTAATTAGGATCTTTTTGTATTTGAATAAATGATAGCTACGAGTCCTTTTGTATAAAACTTCCATTGTGATATCACCTAGTAAGGGTCACATGAGGAAGGAGTAATAGGGTCTCCGAAGCTTGAATGGTAAGCAAGGTAGTCCGCTGGTGAAAGCCTGACTTAGTATATATCCCGGAAAGAAGTGGATAAGTCAGAGGAGTAGCAGGTTCTATATTGCTCGAGTGAGAGGTTAGGCAGAGAAGTCTATCCGAGGTGAATGAAAAGTAGACAGAAGTGGTTTACTTGTAGTGAGAGGAAAACCTTCTTTCTTTTTAGAACACTCAGACACAGTGGCGAACGTTTCATATTGTTGACTAAACTTAGCACTTGCACTTTAAGGAAAATTCAAAGTTTCCGTTACCTTGTGAAGGAGGGAGTCGGTCGGAGGGCTGCCCTGACGTCACTCCGTGCCGTGCTGGTATTGGTCAAGACAGCGGGTGTGTAGTGGAGCTGAGATTGTAAGGGAGGGGTGAGTGCCGGAGCGTGAGACCTCGTCTCGCGAAAGGCCGCGCACCCATTGGACAAGGATTTTTGTAGTCACTGTGTTGATTGGTTGCTGCGAGATAGAAGTCGCGTTCGCATTGGAAGCACAAAAGCAAACAAAATTAATCAACAGGAGCTTGAGAAGAGTTTGGAAAGGTGTATGTGGTATCCTGAGTTTATACCTAATCCACAGAACTTAGGCTTCTATAAGGACAGATTCTACGAGGTAGACCGCGCATAATGTACGGAGTTAAGAGAAAATTGTCCCTTGCCGACAAGATTAAGAACTATTTCAAGAAAGACAAGCCCATACAAACTAGGGAGGGTGTGATCATTCCGTCGCCAGATACTCCCGCCTCTTTCATGATATTTGATAAAGGGTATCATACCTGTGTATGGTTGGAGAATTGGGTAAAGTATACGGAGGATGATGGGATCTTAGCATTTCCCCTTGAGGGTACCTTTAATGGTAGAATCCTGTTTAACTTAAGAACACGAATGAATGAATTGCATCCCCGACCCAGATTAACTCAATACGAGGCATTAGAGAAATGGTAAATTGAAGCCCTAGAACGAGACAGACCCAGAATGGATAAGGGATTGAGTAAATGGTATCCAAAGGTCCAAAAAGAAACTAAAGAGAAAAAGATGAAGCAATGGAGACAGAACATGATGGTTGAAGGATTGTTTCCAATGTTTGGGGTACTCGAACAAGGGAAAGGGAAATGTACGGAGAAAACCCGCCACTTAATGGCTATGGGGGACTCAGAAGATGAACACCTAGAAGATTTATTGATGAAAAATCCACCTCCCTATGCTGCAGAGTCAGAGTCTTTGAGTTCCCAAAACCCATTTTCTAAATATCCTAGATGTCGGAGGGCCAGTGAGACAGATGTAACTGGTACTGAGAGTAAAGCCAGTGATAGCGATGGGTTTTGCAGACCTAGTTCCGCGGTTCCAAATTACCGTCCTTTTGGGGAAGACCGACCAAGTTTGATCATTTCGACTGCCCCGAATATTTACCCTACATTGGTACCCCAAGTAATGCATGACAATTCTTCAGAAAGGGTTTTGCGGGAGCGAGAAAAGGAAGCCCTGATGAAGCAGCGAAATGATTTAATTCAGACCATAGCCCAGATAAATCCCAGTCCGGATTCACTGACTATCCCAGTAACTATCGGTCCAGCTATACCTCTTTACGGGGATAGACTGGCTAGTCCAAGAACTCCTATTATAACTCCAATTGTACCAACCCCTATTATTCCTCCCCCAAGAAAAGAGCCGCTCATAGTCGATGATCAAGAAAGTGAATGTGAGTCTGTGATCTCCTTAATGGATCTGCCCATAAGGGAACCTGGAACAAGTGTGCCAAGGGCAAGAAATCAGGCTAGGGCAAAAGAGGTCCTAATTGAAACCACTTCAGGGGTCAGGAGTGCCACTGTAGTATCTCCAGAAGAATTGGATAGATGGACCAAAGAGTTAGAAAAGGACACACCCCAACCGAAACCCTTAGAGATCTACAGACTGAGGATAGAAATAGAAGAACTAATGGCTGGTAATGTGGGATTGGACAGATTGAACACCCTTAGTGAGGAAGAATTGCTGTTTATCAGCAAAAGCCTTACCCGGAACACCAGAGTGCTCCACGAGAGATTAATGGACACAGCCGCAGACATGGGAATTGATGTTAGTCGTTCTAAAGTCCTTCAGAAACCATACAGAGCAGACTTTTCCGACAAAGACTTAGAGAACATGAATGTGTCAGGAAAGCAAACACAGATAAAAGAATTACTGAAAATCCTACAGAAATGGGGAGATGTAGATAAATGGAAAACCCGGTGGGCAAAGAAAAGGGAAGATAGTAAGGCTAAAACCCAGACTTCAGAATATGTACTGAAAGAAGTAGGTCCCACAGAGAAATTGTATCCCATGAGAGAAGTACCTGGGGGAAAATATGTCCATGTCCCTTGGTCCCGACAAGATATTGTGTCATTTACTAATGACTTTCCAAAATTACGGGAGAAACCAGTTGACTGGTACAGGCAGGTCGAACGCTTCATAAAGGTTCAGAAATGTCTTCTGAAAGACCTGGATGGGTTTTTTGACATTGTGGTGCCTGTAGATTTGTGGACTGAATGCAAAATTGAAATTGATTGGCCCAGTGATGAATATGAGAGAGACTCCAAAACCGGAGCTCCCTCACCTGAAGTAATGAGGAAGTATGATCAAGTCATACAATACCTAAAGAAAAAGGTGCCCGCAAAAGAAACTGATTGGACCCGGATAGATAGAACTACCCAAGAGCGCGATGAAACCGTCCACTCCTTTTATGAAAGGTTACTACAGGTGTTCAAAACTTACAGTGGAATTGATAATGTGGACATGAAGGACATGACCCATTTCAGTTATCGATTCGTGTTAGGATTAAGGCCTGAAATATCCCAGTGGATTCGAGATAATAAAATCAGTTGGCAAGGTAAGCCCATAGATGATGTCCTCAAGTATGCCAAGTACTGCGAGGATGAGATAGAAAACAAGAAGAAAGCCCTCAAGGAGAAGGTCATGTGGGCACAAGTGAAATTGGCTGAACAGCAAGAAAAACAGTTAAGTAAATTGAATAATAATAATAATAATGCACAAAATCCCACTGCTGGGGGAGGAGGGAAACCCCGGGTAAAAATGAGTCGGGAAGAGGCTATGAAAAAATTTCCCTGTCACGGGTGCGGTCAGATAGGGCATTGGAGAGACGAGTCCGCATTTGCAGGCTGGTAATGCCCCCGTAAATGGTTTAAATCCACAGGTGCAGAAAGAGGGGACACGAAAGAACCAACAACAGGTAAAGCTGCCTCCGTTGCCTCGCGCTCCTAGACAGAATTATAAGAATCAGGCTCAGCAGAATGAAAGGGCCGAGGTATGGGAAGGAGAGAATGAGAGAAATGCAGCAATTCCGCAGTTTTTGTTAAATGATTCTTTCCTCTGTGATGATCAAGATTGACGGGGCCTGAGGGGGGAGGACAAGGAGTGCGTACTTGGCGCCTCCTTACCGGTAGACCAGACTGGACCATACATTGAAGGAAAGGTTGAAGGAAAAGACATCACCTTTTTGTTGGACACTGGTGCTACCCGTTCCACTGTGAGAACAGTGGATGTTCCTAACCTACCCCTCTCGGGAGAAGCTATCCAAGTAGTGGGTGTTTCAAATCAGATAATCAGTACTCCGGTAACTGAACCAATGGAGATTTCCATAGGGAATTTCAAGGAGATGCACAGATTTGTAGTCTGTGACTCCAGTCCCGTGAACCTGTTAGGACGAGATTTGTTGTGCAAAATGAATTGTACCATCTTTTGCACACCAAACGGGGTCGAAATTCAGACCCCAGATGAAGATGGCCTGTACAAATTGATGTTAGTAAGACCAGACACAGAGATTAAGCTACTGTCCATTAAAGACTTACCTGAAGAACTTCAACTAAAGGTGGTACCTGAAGTGTGGGATTTCACTGGAAGAGATGTAGGCTTAATGGCAAATGTAGACCCAGTTAAAATAGCAATAAAAACAAATGCTGTTTACCCAAGAACCAGGCAGTACAAAATGAGTGCAGAAGTAAAAGCTGGAGTTGCAATTGAAGTAAACCGGTTGCTCGAAGCAAACATCATACAAGAAGTAATGAGCAGTCCCTGTAATTCGCCCATAATTGGAATTAAGAAGCCTAGTGGAAAGTACCGGGTAGTGCAGGACCTGCGCAAGGTAAACCAAATTGTTGTACCTTGCTGTCCCATTGTGCCCAACCCCGCAGTGATACTGTATCATATTTCTTGGAATGCGGAATGGTTCACTGTCATTGACCTGTGTCATGCATTCTTTTCCATCCCATTGCATCCCGAAAGCAAATTTATTTTTAGTTTTGAATTTGACAGCCATGTCTATGTCTGGAATCGTGTCCCCCAGGGGTACACTGAAAGTCCATCGATTTTCAACCAGATCCTAAAAAGATGCCTTGAATCTTTAGTACTGCCCAGAGAGTCTGTTTTGGTACAGTACATAGACGACCTTCTGGTGGCGTCTAAAAGTCAAACTGACTGTATCACCGATACCATTGCCTTGCTGAATCACCTAGGAAAGGGAGGACATAAGTTATCACCAGACAAATTATAGTTCTGTAAGAACTCAGTGAAATATCTGGGGCACCAGATAGAAAAAGGGATTCGAAAAGTCACTACAGAAAGGATCAAGATAATTCGAACTATGGAACTACCCAGAATCCAGAAAGAAGTAAGAATGTTCCTAGGAGTTGTAGGGTACTGCAGACAGTGGATTGTAGGATTCGCAGCTCTAGCCAAGCCCTTGATAAAAATGACCAAGAAGGGAGTGGAGGACCCAGTTAGTTGGGACGATGAAAGCATGACCGCTTGGGTAAAATTGCGAAATTGTCTGTGCTCAGCTCCTGCATTAGGAATGCCTGATTATTCCAAGAACTTCGAACTGTTCTGTGACACAAGAGACAATTGTGCGCTCTCAGTCCTAACACAGGAGCATGGGCTGATCAGGCGTCCCGTGGCCTATTTTTCGGCCACTCTAGACCCAGTGGCTGCTGGATTACCCGGATGCCTGAAAGCAGTAGCGGCTACTTGCGCTAGTCTGGAACAGAGTGAAAATATTGTTATGGGACATCCTGTCACCGTATATGTTCCACATTCAGTTGTGATCTTGCTGACCCGAACCAAGACTCAGTATCTCACCCCTAGTCGGCTGACTAAATACGAGAGAATTCTTATAGGTGCTGAGAATGTAATTATTTCCCGGTGCACTGTTCTGAACCCTGCAACCCTGTTGCCCATTCCTCTGGATGTAGAAGCAGAGGGTGAAATGGAGCATAACTGCATAGACTTAACAGAATTTAGCACTAAGCCACGTCCTGATATCAGAGAAATAGCCTTACTTGATGAGGATATTATGATGTTTGTGGATGGCTCATGTTTAAGACATGAGGATGGAGGTCTGAGTGCTACCTATGCTGTAGTCACATTGGCGACAACCCTGGAAGCATCTTACCTATGCGAAGTAAAATCTGCACAAGTAGCAGAGCTAATCGCATTGACAAGAGCTTGTAAGCAGGGGAAAAACAAGAGAATAACTGTTTACACTGACAGCCAGTACTGTTATGGGGTTGTTCATGACTTCGGCCAACTATGGTTACAAAGAGAATTCATGACTTCCTCAGGTACCCCTATCAGAAATGGAAAGGTGGTACAGAACTTACTGGAAGCAATCCAATTGCCCAAAGAATTGGCTATGGTCAAGTGTGCGGCTCACAGATCTGGAAATGATGATGTGACAGCCGGAAACCGATACGCTGACCAAATCGCCCAGTACTGTGCCCGATATAAAATGTCCCTCCAAATAAAAGCATGGGGAGGAGGAAACAGCTGCCAACTTATGGTGTTTGAAAGTGTATCTACATGGGAGGAATTGAGAGAATTACAACAGGCAACAGACAGGGAGGAAAAGGACAGATGGGAGACGGATGAATGCAAAATCAGGAACGAGGATGGTGTTGTGGTTAACCAAACTGGTGTGCCTGTACTACCAGACAGTCTGGTAGCCCCAATGGCCAGAATCATACATGAACACACACATATTGGGAGGGATGCCATGTGTCGTATGTTTGAAAAGGTATTCTATAACTCAAAATTCAGGAACACAGCGGATAAGCTTTGTCAGAGGTGTTTAGTGTGCCAACAATTCAACGCAGGAAAGAAGACAGTAGTGGAACAAAGTACGATTGGAAAGGCAGAAGGTCCCTTTGTTAGGATACAGGCAGACTTTATCCA
Source organism: Lissotriton vulgaris (assembly GCF_964263255.1). Lineage (NCBI taxonomy): Eukaryota > Metazoa > Chordata > Amphibia > Caudata > Salamandridae > Lissotriton > Lissotriton vulgaris. Next base: position 918,560,023 of record NC_141685.1, read on the forward strand.
ATTGCCTATGTGCAAAGGATATAGATATGTCCTGGTCATAATTTGTCTGTTTTCTAGATGGGTGGAGGCCTACCCAGCAAAGAAAAATGATGCCATAACTGTAGCCAAATTACTACTTAGAGAGCTGATACCTAGATTTGGAATTCCAGAGACGATTGAAACGGACAGAGGTGGGCATTTTTCAAACGAAGTCCTAAAGGAACTCTGTAAAGCATTTAAGATGGAGCAAAGGCTGCACTGTGCATATCATCCAGAAGCTTCTGGAATAGTTGAACAAGTGAATGGCACTATCAAATCCAGACTGGCGAAAGTATGTGATTCCACCAAAATGAACTGGATAGAAGCTTTGCACCCTTGTGCTGATGAGTTTGAGAAGTATTCCGAACCGAAAAACAGGCCTGAGCCCCCATGAAGTACTAATGGGAAGAGTGATGCGACAGGCATGGATGCCTGGACACAAACTGCTAAGTATTTCTGATGATTTGGTGCTAGAATACTGCAAGCAGCTGGGTGACCAAGTGCGTTCTATCTCTCACCAGATTGGAGAGACTGCTATCGAATGGCCTACAACTCCAGCACATAAACTGAGACCAGGTGATTGGGTGGTGCTAAAGAAACACACCCGGAAGAGTTGCCTTGGACCAAAGTGGGGAAAGCCAAGACAAGTGATCCTTGTCACCACAACTGCTGTAAAGTGTGCTGGCGTACCGAAGTGGATCCATGCCAGTCACACGAAGCGGGTAACCGGAGAAAACGCGACTGAAGCCGAAGATAGTCCAGCTGAGGAGACTCCCGAAGAGGGTCCGGATCTCGCTGACATCGAACTACCAAGCACAAGTCAAGACGTTGAATGGTTTCCTGCCGACGACCAAGTTCTCGATCCAATAAGAACCAGAAATTATTCTTACCTAGATAGTGAGTGGGATAGTGAAGGTGAGACAGAACTAGAGGATGAAGGTCAGGTCATCGAGACTCACATCAAACCTGATCAGGAAATAGGCCAAGTAGGGACAGATCAAGTCATCGACACTCCTCCTGAAACTGGAAAGGAACAGATAGTAATTAAAGCTGAAGTTCATGCGGAAGAAAATCAAGGGGTCGAAGTACATGAACAGGAACAGATAGAAATAGACGAACGTGTTCAGGAAACAGAGTCAAATTCACCTGAAAGTAAAAATCAAATACAACTTCAACCTGAACAAGGCCAGCTTAGAGACCAGGCAGAAGAAACTTATGAAAGACCTGGGACTAGTCAGACAGGAAGGGAAATAGACACTGCCGAAATAAGAGTGCCACAAAGAAGCGAAAACAAGAGAGTTCACGAGGAAGGTCAAGTTTCCTCGACCACTAAAAGCCACAAGAAAAAGGGTGAACCCCGATACATAAAAAGACTAAGACTAAGAATCAAGACAGTTGAAGAAAAACTAGAAGACCGAAAAAGGGCTGCCAGTGAAAGAAAAGAAGCCCGAGTCCAGTCCAACCGACGAAGTTCACGAGTAAAAAGACAAAACAAACTGTATCGGAGCCCTGAATGGACTTACTTGGTGTTGGAAGAAATTGACGAACCTAACAACAGTGGCAAGAGCGACGAAGAGTCAATTGCTGATCGGAGTTCTGACGAAGACCCTCCTTGAAACAAACCTGAGTGAGCCTCTGGTATAAAGAAACAAAGAGGGGACGAAAAAGCCACCTGTAAGCTACAATGTCTGATTCAAGTGTAAATGGAAGATCCAAATTTAGTTGTTGCAAAACTTGCTGTAAAATATGCTTATGTAGTATAGCGATGTTGATAGTGATATGGATAGGATTAACAGTCTTTATACCTTTTATGGTAGGTAAAGACCCTAACTTGTACCCTACTAAACCAATGACGCCAGACACAGAAGTTGTACAGACTGAAGAAACGCCACGAAGTATAGAAAAACGTGACAATGCAGTTAGCCTGAGACACACACGACCTAAATTAGAAGCATCAGATGAGGGTGGACTACATTTTCACAAAATGAAAAACAGGACACATTTAAATGTCTTTGCTAACCTTTTAGTGCACTATGTAGAAGCTATGGAAATAGAAGATTGTTATGTCTGCATGAAGCTACCCACTTCAGTAGCTGAAGGCGTGACATATCACCATTTACCCCTGACCTACGGAATTTCCTGTAGTATATTAGCAAGCTTATTCTATAGAAGCACTTTACAGTACTACTACTCAAACACTGATGTAATCTTTTCAGAACTTCCTGTTCGAGGAAACCTGAACATTGTACATATTAGAAGCGAGGTAACCCGTTACATGGGGGAATATTTCCTGACTATAGGTGACATAGACTTAAATGAAGCTAGACAAGCTAATCTGACCTGTTCCTTGCAGGAGCAGGAAAAGATGTTTTTGAAAATGGCAGAAAGAAGGAGGGAAAAGTTTCAGAAAAAGGCCAATGACGAGAAGGATAGAACCCCTAGGTGGGCAGAAAATATGGAAAGCACCTCAGAGGGCGAAGCTGCTCCTGCTTTGTTACTGGATTTTGAACGGAAAGGGAAACTCTGTCTTCATAGAGAAAAGACTAGTTATTATAACAATGTATTCATCGGTTCCAGCGAGTGTGAACATAATTACAAGGTAATTGGAGGTTGGGGTTTCAAAAATGGGTCAGAACCTGTGTTTCCCGGAATTTATTATATATGTGGGAACAAGGCTTATTTCAAATTGCCGGATCACTGGTATGGGAGCTGCTACTTTGGCATTGTTTTCCCGAAAATATACCATGTGAACGACGCTGCTGGAAGCAATGAAGATACTAATGGCTTAGCGCGTAGAAAACGTGAAAGTGTAGGAGAAATTGTAAGTGATATTTTAAGTGCACTGATACCTGGAATGGGGGTAGTTCTGAATACTCACAGAATCTGCAAACTGTCTACAGTAGTGGATCGGTTATCAACTGACACTGCTGCTGGATTCCTGCTAGTCAATACTGAAATGGTTGCGATCAGATCAATGGTTTTACTGAATCGCCTTGCTCTTGATACCTTATTGGCAAAAGAGGGCGGAGTCTGCAGGATGCTGAAGGCGCAACATTGTTGCACCTACATACCTGACAAAAGTGTCGAAATTAAGAAATATGTAAGGAACATAACTAATTTGGAAAAAGAACTCAAACCATTAGAGGTTGATAGTGCCTGGAAGAGACTGACTGATGGTCTCTCCTCTGTAGGTAGTTGGTTCTCTAACTTAGGTAAAAGTCTTCTATGGAAAATACTGATGCCAATAGCTGGAATAGGTGTGGTTGTACTGATCATATTCATCTGCTGTAAATGTCAAAAATGCAAGAAGTATACTGTGAATAAGAGAGGAGTGAAACGTAATGTTGATGAGCTAGAATTAGAAGAATTGAAAAACGAAATTTACAAGAGAGCTAAAAGCTTTCACCCTAATAAGGATGCGGAAAGAAAGCTCAACAACAAGTTTGTGGAGATTGAGATGAACGATATGCAAGACTGAAGTTGGCATCTGTTTCCATTTATAGTGATGATAGTAAATATCATCAAAGAGGGGATTGATGGAGCAAGGATTCGCACGTAAAGCGACTTGCTCTCACTCATGAACCTCGCTTAACTCGTAATAATATTAATTCAACCTGTCTGTCATTTATTTCGCCTTTTTCCCCAACACGCGGGTGTCCCTAGGAGGCTTGCCTATGTGTCTTTTCATCTTATCCATGCTTGCACACTACAGAATGGCCGCTTCGCAGAAATCCAGTCTGCGCATGCGTCGGTCATACCCACGTGATGTGACGCACTCGCAATTTGGAGGGATGTTTTCGCTCATGCGCATTGTCGCTAATATGGCCGCTTGTCTCTAACCATGCTCTCTGCTAGCTCATGCTGCTTCTGCATATCTGTCTTCCGCACTAACCTTTAATGCTATAGATATTATAAAGTAAGGGGTGCAGTGAAGCATTTCATGGTATACAGTGTATTCAGTTTTTCTGTGTTACTAATTTGTTTTCGCTTACTTTTCATTTATTACGCATCCATGGGCCTGGGTCGGGGGGATTGAATCCATTTTGAAGCCCGTAAACTCCCCGCACACGTGATGAGGGAAAAACCCAACTGCGCAGAAGCAGAAACAAGCCAGCTGGCTACCGAAGCTGGGACGCTCCTGGGAAGCTCACCTTCGCCCCTGGAGAAGATGCTGTATTACATCTAAAAATGATTCAATGTTTCTTTCCAATGTGTACTTCATTGTCTTCTACCACACGTATGCCTGGGAACACAAACTCCAAGGGGTGGGTGCTGTCATTTGAATATTAAACATGGGAACGCAGAATTTAGGAGGTGACAATGACCTAACCACCTCTCTTGACCAATCAAAAGATGGGACCTTGTCACTTGCAACATTTGTGGGTGGTCTGGGGGTCTCGGAACAGTATAACTAGTCTAGTTTAGCTTAGAGAAATTGTCCGACTTGTCCGAGTAGCAGACCTGTCACTGACCCTACGAACTCTATAGGTGATTGATACAGAGCGCTGCGGAGCACTCTGTCCGTATTTTCCACAAACTCCAAGGGGTGGAAATAGTCTTAAGTGCTTGCAAAGCACTTTGCTGGGAGACTCGAAAACCCAATCGGGGTTACTGGCGGATTCCGTGCAGAGAGGGGGTAACGCAGGCGTTGCATCCGAAGCTGCAGGTTTTGGTTGTGCCCTTTGATGAGCCCAGTCCTGATCCAAATCCTGAGGGGTATCCTGTCCTGACTGTCCATGAGCTGTACCTGCTCGCCTACTGGCATTCTGAATCCTTGAGGGTCCTTGTCCTCGCCTATTCCCAAGCTGACCCGTGGCCAGGGTTAGTCCTCATTCTGTCCTAGGTAAATATACTTGTGGGTGTCCGTCTGACTATACTCTTACCTTTCCTCTTCTTAATAAAGCACTCTTGCCGTGGTATTTTCCCTATCACCTTTTAAAAGTGACTTTTTATGCAATTGTTTATTAGAGATGTTCCACTTCTTACCCTACCTATAGGATATTATTAAACTGACTGCTTATTTAGCTTGTTCCATTTATGCCCTTCCCTTAGCATGGTTGTTGTGAACTTAGTAAGAATAGCATAAAGTTTAGGAATTAGTATAAGAATATTAGTACACATATTAGGTCCTATTCACTTACCCTGCCTTAGTTTAAATTTGTACTGAATAGCATGTTCCCTAATGCTCATACCCTGTAGTGTTCCTTAGTACTCTATGGTGCTTGCCCTAATCCATAGTTACATTTTGGCTTTAATCTTGATTATTGATGTTCTGATTTGTATCTGCCTTATAATCATGGCATATTCATTCTAAACTTACTCTACATAAAACTTTGAAAACCCATCAGGTGTCTGTGGTCATTATACATCATAAAGTGTTAATAAATGTACTAAGTGTATAAGGTATTCTACTCCTTTTAGGAATCTTGTTACCTGTCCACTGCTAGCTCCTGATCCATCAGGAGAAATGTGCCTGTGGTAAGTCAGGTACATGAATAGTAAGTGGTGTGAGAGTCAACCCCTGAATTACTCATAGTAGCGTGTAAGACTCACCCGGTTCATGCAAACACAGTCGTCATATGCACGCTAGGGCCCAGTGCGTGGAAATTGGTAAACTAGTGACCCGGGTGACCTGCGCGCTCTATCAGCGGTGAATCTGCATCCTCCGGGCCAGCGGTGGCTTCCACCGGCCGGGAGGATGCGGATTCACCGCTATCATAATCGACCCCAAAGTGCGGACTATCTTCCTGTAACACAGGTTTTTCAACATTTGCAAATGCTTGAGGGAGATCAATAGCTGCTTAAGATTTTTATTCAAAGGCCATCCATGGAATATCAAGGCCTTTGTCACAAGCTAGGCAGGCTTTTATTATATCTCTTGTAAGAGAAGCCTTATCATTTTTCACTATCGAAAACCATAGCAAAGCAGGGCAAATGTGCACTAGATCGCACAAGTGCTTAATCCTAACTCGCTATGGCAAATAAAGTGGGATGAGGACTGGGGAACAGATAAGAGCTAGCGGCAAAAACAATTTTCTTCTGTTTGAATTGCTGATACATCCCAAACTTCCCTAGCAACTGGGACGCATTGTCAGGAATATATTTGTTCAATGGGGGCGAACGATTTTCCGCTTGGAGGGGATGGTAGACTAAAGAGTGATCCAATCGCCCTAGAGAGCTTAGTTTTCCGCTCAATTATGTTAGGAAGCCATGAGCTGATGGAGCTAAAGAGCACCCCCAAATAGGAGAATGTGCTAGTGCTAACTAGGCGGTTTGTTCCAACCAGGATGCTAGAGAGTTGGTTTTTCCACTGTCCGCGAGCCATGATAAAAGATTTAGTGAAGCTGGTCAAATCGAGTTTTCCCATAAAATCCACAATTGAGCTGACCAGCAGTCTAAGATGGAAGACTGCATTATCTGTATGCAACAAAACAGGGCATGGGGTACCAAGGACCTTAAGCACAATAGGCGTACATGATGTTAAATGAGAGCAGAGTTTTCTTATGCACAGGATACACAGCAAACAAGTGAGCATGCACCCCTATCGTACCCTATGCCCATTGTTGATCTCTATTGTGAGCTCTCCGGTTCGTCCAAACCTTACTCTAGGCTTTGTATTCATATGCAGTGATGTGAAAAGAAGTACAAGTGGTTCCTCCATCCCCATTTCTGATAGTGATTAGATCGTTGGACTAGTAGTATTGGATCGGTTTACCTAGTCAAATGCCATAGTTAGATCCATGAATGCTAGATACATGGGAGTGCGCTTCACTACAGTGTATTTGGCCAATATTAAGCCAAGATTCGGGCACTGCTCCTGAGTTCAAACCGTACTAACTCGGGTTCAGAATCTTGTTATCATCCACACACTCAATGATCTTATTATATAAAACCCTCCCAATGATTTTGGCTGGGATGTCTATAAGAGAAATTGGGTGATAGCATTAGCAACTAGGTGAAGATCAGTCTCCTTTTTTATAAAAAAGAAAAATAGTGGCTGATGCCCAAGAATTAGGTAGGGAAGCACAATCTAAGTTGTTCTAAGTCAGCAAAGGTGCCAATAAGCTATCACTACATTTTATCAGATCGATCGGGATACCAAATGGGCATGGTGCATCCGGGCATGGTGCACTGACCACCACATTTTGCTGGATTGCGACTGAGACTTTGTGTAATTTGACAGCCACAGCAGGGCTTATATTGAGCCTTTAATTTTTGTGTGTGGCCGAATTCCCTGCTGAGTACATTTTGGGAAAATGTGCCTCACATACCTCGCTACTAATGTTACAACCAATTGGTGCCCTCTGTCTATTAGCTGACCACAGGGCTGAGACCGATTCCCAAAATGACTTACTATTCTTTGTCACCGCTGAATATGCTAAGCTGTCACATTGCTGAGTAACCACCTCCACCTTTCTCAATACGTTACTGCTTTATATCTTTTACGTAGACTGATTACCTCTCTAGGGTCCCTGGGGCAAGCAGTTAGGGTGTTCTGAAGGGCTCGATTAAAAACTGTGAGTATAATAATCAACAATTGAAGCTTTCACTGGCTTGAAAATAAGGGATTATGGGATTTAATATTCAACTAAAGAATCATAAATGAGCTAACTATGTTTGCATTTCCACTGCAATCAGCATCAGATAGACAACCCAAAATTAAAGTTAGATTCCTCTGAATAATTTCAGCGAGTGTAGGCATAGGGTTCAGAAGCTTCCAGAAACCTTTAAAATTATTTGTGGATATTTGAGGAATCCCGGGGACGGAACTGGCACTTACCGATATCTACTCCTGTGACCGCCATCCCAGAAGAAATTCACACCTACAAACAAGCATTGGCATAGCCAAAAGGTCTCTCTTTTGGGACCTTCTAAGTATTAAGTTATGCAGCACAATATCCTTGGTGCAACAGCATCAACTGTTGCATGTCTAAACACTTATAAGGTCCCAAAGGCGAGACCTATTGGCTATGCCAATGTTTGGTATTTTTTGTTCTTGGGGGAAAACCGGGCTGGTGCCAGGAGGGTCAAAGGTGAGTGGCAGGGAGGTGAGGAGTGAGTGCCAAGAGGGACATGGGTGACTGTCAAGCCATGGGGGTGAAGGGTGAGTGCCAGAGAGGTGAGGAGTGAGTGCCAGGGAGATGAGACGTAAGAGTCAGGCGGGTCAAGGGTGAGTGCCAGGGAGGGAAAGGGTGAGTGCAGAGAAGGGAGTAGTATCAGTGCCAGGGGTGAGGGGTGAGAGGTAGCTGCCAGCCCGGGGGGTGAAGAGCTAGTGCCACGGAGGTGAAGGTTGAGTGCCAGGTCTGGGGATGAAGGGTGAGTGCCAGGGAGAGGAAGGTTGAGTGCAAGGAGTGAAGGGTAGCTGTCAGGCCAGGGGGATGAAGGGCTCGTGGCATGGAGGTGAAGGGTGAGTGCCAAGGGGGCGAGTAGTGAATGCCAGGAGGGACATGGGTGAGTGTCAGGGAGGTGACAGTTGAATGTCATGCAGAGTCAATGCTGAGTGCCAGAGAGGGAGATGGGTGAGTGCCAGGCGCGAGGAGTGACTGCCAGGCCTGGGGGGTGAAGGGTGAGTGCCAGGGAGGTGAGGGGTTAGTGACAGACTGCAAACAGTAGTGAGCTGGGGTCTGGAAGGAGGTGTGGAGATCATCCTCTGGTGTGTGCCATGCTGGGACGCACCAGTGCCAGGCCAGACTTGGGTGGATGCAAGAACCTCTGAAAGGCAGGTGCCAGGTGTCTCGTAACCTTAGTTCAGGAGTGGAGTGCGCAGAAGAGAGTAACATCTTAAAACAAGAAACTATTCAAAATCCTGAATACTCCACTTTATGGTCTTGCAACCTTCTGTGGAAAATAATTAGCAAATGTATGGGCTTCAGTAGTGGACTTGCAGCTTGTTACAGCAACTTGTTGAGATAAAGTTTACATTGCAAATAAGCCAAAGCTAACACAATTTGAATTAGTAACGATAAGATTCGCAATGAACTAGACACAAGTTTAAAAAGCACCCCAGAATTGAACCGAGGTTACAGAATAATAAAAATGGGGGCAATATTGGTCTCCTCAAGCTCGCGACTGTGATGGCCGCATTGTAGCTCGGCTCCGTCAACCTTCCTGCCTGAACCATAAATCCTGTGCCTTATCCTGCCCCGAGGAGACACATTCGACGGAATATGGGACTATGAAAGGCTGTTTGCACTCACCGTTTGTCCCGGGTGCTCCTGGGTGCCGCGGATCTTGAGCTGTGCCCTTGTTTGCTCCGGAGCCTCCGTGGCGTGCAGGCCGGGGACTCGCCTGCGACGGTCGGACGGAGCGGGGTATCGACGCCGACCCCTGGTGGAGGAGAGGAGTCGGCTGGAGAGGCCATTGTGCGGTTAGACCGGTGGCGACTGACCGGGCCCGGTCTGGTGGCCCGGGGGCCCAGCTGCGGGGCGCTGCCTCCCTCGGACGGGGGTTGACCGTTCAGGAGGCTTGTCCCCCCTTTGTTCTCCTGTCCGGCCATCTTGAAGCCCTTCGCCCGGAGTCGGCGGGTGGCGCCCATGAGACGGTGGCGCCGGCTACCCCCAGTGTCTTGGCGACCCATCTTTCTGCACCAAGATTGCCATTAGCGGGAACCGGCGAGATTCCACCGAGCCTTGGTTGACGGCCCGGATCGGGGTCGGGGAAAGTAGCGGTCTCATTGCGCCGACAAAATGGCGGTCGGCGCCCCGGGTCTCGGGCCTGTCGGGGGCGGCGAAATTGGCCTGTCGAACTGCACGTTGGCTGAAGAGTGTGGGAGTGAGCCCACGATTGGCGATGTCTTTGCTGCCTTGTGTTCCTGGAGTGCAACCATGGCTTTTGCCGCAGCTGTGCAGGATAGCGGCTCTGCCGCCGGGCTTGTTGAGTCGCCCCCCATATATGCGGCCCGACCGAGGGAATGTGCTGGTTTGTCTCTCCCGGCTGTTGAAGAGAATGCGACCGCCGTTCATCTGAGAGTTCAAATGTCTGTTGCCTCGAGTCTCCAGGAGGTTTTGCTTGAGGTGGACGTGGGAGAGGGCCCCAGGCCGGGGTCCGTCCAGGTCAGTCTCGCTGGGGTACCCGGTGGTTTTTTGACTCGAAATGCTTGGAGGGGGTCCAGTGATTGTTCCATGGGGGTAACCTCCCCCTTTTGGTCGGCGGGACTGTACCCACACTGCCTGCTGCTCCTGACGTTGTTCTTCGCCAGTCTGGTCCGAGGCCGCCATTATCTGTATTGCTGCTCGAGACTTGGATCCCCTGCTTTGCACCCTTGGCCTGCCTTGTTCCGATCCTACGCACACTCCGTGCCTAAAGTACTGGTCAGAAGAGGACAGGGATGAGATGGACTCGCCTCGGCGGACTGCTAATTAATGTGTGGATATGTGGACTGTTCGCAGCTGTAGCAGTATGACCAATTCCTCTTCATGTTCCTGATGTTTGAGTTTGTGTCGATTTCATCTCGCCGTGGGTTCTAATTGTGTTAAGGTGGGGGGTGGGAGCTGACGGTTTGATTGCATACCTCCTCTCCCACTGGTTTTTTCTTCCCCCTTTCCTTCCTATTTTTGTCTGTAGTGTTCTTTCTTTACTTTCTGATTCTTCTACATTTCGGGTTCTATTTAGGGCGACAGGCACGCTGCTGGGGGGGTAGGTCGTAGCCTTCTGCAGGGGTGCAGGGTGGTGTGGGTGGGATGGGGTCTGTATATTGTTCGTTTTTTCTTTTTTCTTAGTTCTATGGCTCTTTTGTATCCCTTTATCGGGACGCTGTGTCTGCGCGCATGCCCCATTGGGTGTTTGTTCACAGTGTAGGACGTGAGTTCTTCGCGTTAATGATAATGATAGCACACTTACACATCCTACTTGCCTCGATCCCGGCTGCGGGTCTATTATTGAGTGCCTTATCCGCCATGGGGCGCATATTGCGACGCTGCGTTTTTTCTTCACTGTTTTTCACATTCCTTCTTTTACCCTTCCTTCCTTTTCCCCTTCTTTGGGTTAGTATAGCGGATGGCTATCTTTGTGTTGCAGTTCTGACTTCTTTGATTGGTACCAGCACATATTCAAGTGGTGACGGGTGGACGGTGGGCAGCGGTGGGAACTGATTTGCAACGTGGGAACTATGCGTTGCCTTCGCCAATTGTTGCTACTGCTTCTGACTCTCACTGTTCCTTTGTATTGCTGCTTCGCCAACTGCCGGCCATGGGAATTCGGAAACTAATAGCTGCAATGTTCCTGCTATACTTCCTATTATAATATAAAATTAACCTTCTCTTATCCTGCTCCTAGCGGTTACATTGAGACTTTTAATGTTTACTGATTGCTTACGGAATGCTGAGGAACTGCTGGAGAATTTCTATCCTATTTTGTGCGCCCGTAATGTGTTGTGGCCGGCCTGACTGGTTGTAGGCCCGTATTTGTACGTTTCTTCTTGCACAATAAAGGTTTTCAAAAATATTTTAAAAAAATAAATAAATATTGGTCTCCTTTTCACAGCTGACAGGCAAAAAAACAGGGTGTTGTGGAGGACTCGGATTCTGGTGGAATCAGAATCTTTAAGAGTAAATGTTTCATAAAACTTTTTGTGTGTGGTTGTGTGTGGCTGTGTGTGTGTTTGGTTGTGTGTGTGGTTGTGTGTCTGTGGTTGTGGGTGTGGTTGTGTGGTTGTTTGTGTGGTTGTGGTTGTGTGTGTGTGGTGGTTGTGTGTATGGTTGCCGTTGTCTGTGTGGTTGTGGTTGTATGTGTGGTTGTGTGTGTGGTTGTGTGGTTGGGTGTAGTTGGGTGTGGTTGTATGTGTGGTTGGGTGTGGTTGTGTGTAGTTGTGTGTGTTTTTGTGGTTGTGAGTGGTTGTGTGTGTGTGGTTGTGTGTGTGGTTGTATGCATGGTTGTGTGTGTGGTTGTGTGCTTGGTTTTATGTATGTGTGGTTGTGGGTGTGGGTGTGTGTGTGGTTGTGTGTGGTTGTGCTTGTGTGAGTGTGGTTGTGTGTGGTTGTGTGTGTGTGGTTGTGTGTGTGTGGTTTTATGTGTGGTTGTGTGTGTACATGGGGGTTGTGTGTGTGGTTGTGTGTGTGGCTGTGTGTGTGGTTGTGTGTGTGGTTGTGTGTGTGGCTGTGTGTTTGGTTGTGTGTGTGGTTGTGTGTGTGTGTGATTGTGTGTGTGGTTGTGTGTGTGTGGTTGTGTCTGTGGTTGTGTGTGTGTGTGGGGTGTGTGTGGTTGTGTGTGGTTGTGGGTTTGGTTGTGGTTGTGCTGTGGTTGTGTGTGTGTGGCTGTGTGTGTGGTTGTGTGGTTGTGTGTGTGTATGTTTGTGTGTGTGTGTGGTTTTGTGTGTGTGGTTGTCTGTGTGTGTGGTTGTGTGTGGTTGTTTGTGTGTGGTTGTGGTTTTGTGTGTGTGGTTGTGTGTGGGTGTGGTTGTGTGGGTGGTTGTGTGTGTGTGGTTGTGTGTGTGGTTGTGTGTGTGGTTGTGGTTGTGTGTGTGGTTATGTGTGTGGTTGTGCGTGTGGTTGTGTGTGTGGTTGTGTGTTTGTGTGTGTGGTTGTGTGTGTGTAGTTGTGTGTGTGGTTTTGTGTGTGTGGTTGTGTGTGTGGTTGTCTGTGTGTGTGGTTGTGTGTGTGTGGTTGTGGTTTTGTGTGTGTGGTTGTGGTTGTATGTGTGGTTATGTGTGTGGTTGTGCGTGTGGTTGTATGTGTGGTTGTGTGTTTGTGTGTGTGGTTGTGTGTGTGGTTGTGGTGTGGTTTTGTGGGTGTGTGGTTTTGTGTGTGTGTGGTTTTGTGTGGTTGTGTGTGTGTGTGGTTGTGTGTGTGTGCGTACTGTAATCCATGCAAGTTGCGTGTTGAGAGCAATTAAATTAGGCCCAATACCAATTTGTATAGTTGGTAGGCATTGACGAGCAGAGTAAATACATGGTCGTGCACGGAAGAGACTACAAAGTTTGAGACCAATACGTTTACTCATAAGACTAATAATAATAAGACAAGTGTTTCCTTCAATGCTGATGATTATATTTGGGACACAGATAAAAATTTCAGGTCTGGCCAGTGCGGGTATTCCACCTTTAAAGAAGCATGGAACATCGCCACCGAACAAGTCAATCCTGTAAAAGTAGGTCCTCAATTTTTCCTGAATGAAGGGTTGCTATATCGTAAGGGCTTGAAAGCTGATCCTCCCCAGCTATTGGTACCAACTCCTTTACGGGAAATAAAGGTGTTATTCTTGGCCCACAATCACCTACTAGAGGGCCACTATAGTACAGGAAAAACAGAAAAGTCCATATTAGAGCAATTCTATTAGCCCGGGATCTACCCGCAGGTAAAGGGAGACTGTAGGAATGTCCTAACTGCCGGAAAAACAGTAAGTATCGGCCTGTCAAAGTTCCCTTAACGTCTTTACCTATAATCAAGGAACCCTTCACCTGGGTGGGTATGAATATCATATCGCACCTTCTTCCCTCCCGTACGGGGTGTTGCTGCGTACTGGTCCTTGTAAATTATGCCACGGGATTTCCAGAGGCTGTGGCCTTATGGCATCGTGATACATCCAACATAGCCAAAGCAATGATTAACATATTCACGACTGTGGGATTTTCCAAAGAAATTTTGACGGACCAAGGGACTCCCTTTGTTTCCAAGCTTATGCAACAGGTATGTTTGCAATTGGGGATTAAGCAAATCCGCACCGCAATTTACCACCCGCAAACTGGTGGTATGGTAGAAAGGTAGAATGTCACCCTAACAACTGCACAGCAGGAATTGCTTGACCTAGAGACGCGAATTGGGAAGATAGGTTACCCCTTTCCTTATTCGCTATCTGATGCATGGTACCAAGAAGCAAAGGGTGTTTCCCCTTTGAAATTCTTTACGGAAGACAACCCAGTTTCCTCTTAGACATGGCGAGGGAAGGATGGGAACAGGAAAAGGATGGAGCCAAACCTTGGTTGGACAATCTGACAAATCTAAATACCCATCTAGGGCAGAACAGGGAGATAGTTGAGAACAATCTGGAACAGGCACAGATGATGCAGAAAATCTGGTACGATAAAAAGGTGTAAGAGAGGCCCTTCCAAATAGGAGACTATGTACTCTTACTGATGGCTTCATCAGACCATAAACTCCTGGGGCAGTGGCAGGGACCCTATCTAGTACTAGAGAAGGTCACACCAGTTACCTATCGTATTGAATTGGACTCAGACAAAAAAACAAATCAGATATACCATAACAATGTCCTAAAGAAATGGGAAGGCCCGGTGCCTGTCCTAGTGGGAACCCCTAGAGAGGAGACTCCTCTGTGCCTACAAAGTATATATCCTGATCTCCCAGACAACTTAAAACAGGGATTGATACAACATCTCCTCTCCTGTCAGGAGGTGTTCTTTCTTTTACCAGGTAGAACAGTTTGATAGAACATCCCAACAATACAATATCAGGACAGAAAGTATGATTGCAACCTTCTTTTATACCCAAAGCCAGGAGAGACATTATAGCCACAGCAGTGAACCAAATGCAACAAATGGGCATTATTAAGCCATCTTGCAGCGAATGGAGCTCCCCGATCTTGTTGGTGCCAGAACCAGACGGATCCGTCTGGTTCTGTATCAATTTCCGGGAGGTTAACATTATATCACAGTTTAATGCCTACCACCTCCGTGAGTGGATGAAATGGCGGGACAATTAGGCGAGGCCCAGTTTATTAGTACCCTCGATCTATGCAAGGGGTACTGACATGTACCCCTCCAAGAACGAGACTGGGGGGAAAAAGGCCTTCTCAACCAAGAGAGAATTATATCAGTTTACAGTCCTACTTTTTGGGATTCATGTGGCACTTGCTACTTTCTAGCGCATGATGAACACAACACTCCAACCCCATTAAAAGTATGCAGTGGCGTACATAGACATCATCATCTTTAGATCCTCATGTACAAAATATTCACAACATTTACAAGTAGTCATACAGGCCTTATGCGAGTGTGGACTGAAGATCATCCTTCAAAGAGACATTTAGCGGCACAACAAGTGAAATACTTAGGATTCCTCTTGGGAGCAGGGTACATCAGACCCCAAGTTGAGAAAATGGCCGCTATTTCCCGACTACCTGTACCTAAAACAAGAAAGAGCTCCGGGCCTTCCTAGGACTCCTAGGTTATTACCGACGTTTTATACCTCGGTTTTCTCAGAAGAGGTCCTACAAAACATTGCCCCAGAAATCCTAAAAGTATTTTATCAATGAAAAGAGTTCTGTATCTCTGAGCCTTTTCTAAGCAGCCCTGATTACATAAAGCCCTTCATTGTTCAGAAGGATGCATCAGATGTAAGGCTAGGGGCCATTCTATCAAAAATGAACAATGAGGGTGCAGCAGAACAACCTATTGTGTTCATTAGCAGGAAGCTATTCCCTTGAGAGAAAAATCATGTAGTTGTTGAAAAGGAGTCCCTAGCCATCAAATGGGCCATCAACTCCCTTCGTTATTATCTGGGAAGGAGGGAATTTGCCCTTTTTACTGATCACACTCCCTTAGAGTGAATGACCCGTAACAAGGGCAACAATGAACGCATGCTAAGGTGGTTTCTGGCTTTGCAACGTTTTCGGTTTTGGACCCTGCACCACAAAGGTATAGAACAAGGAAATGCAGATTATTTGTCTAGGTATCCCCAAAACGGTATTCTTACTGGTAAGAATGTAAGGGAAGAGGGATGCGAGGATTCCCGGGGACGGCCTGGCACTTCCTTGATATCCACTCCTGTGACCGCCACCCCAGACGATGATACACCTGTAAAAAGGGAGTAATGCAAACCCAGAAGAACAAATCACCTATGAAACTAAAGTCCTGTTTCTTTAAACAGGAAGGTGGAACAACTATGGAAAAAGACCAATCTTAGATGCTGGTGGGAGGAGAAAAGGACCCTTCAGCAGAGTGGAAGGGTGCCCACCAGTAACCGAGACGCCTGAAGAGGAGAGAAGCCAGTCTTGCTTGGAGGAGCGTGGTGAGACCAAGGACGCCAGTGAGGATGCCACGGGCCAGGAGGACAGTGCGGTGGTCTGGAGTGAGGGGTGGTGGTTACCCCTGGAGGACGCTGGTAGTCCGCCACAACTCAGGAGAGTTGCAGCGTAGCGGGTTAGTCCTGGTAACGGGGGTAGGGTGTTTTAGAGTGGGCGAAGGGAGGAGATTACTCGGGGAGGTCTGTGCATCTATTTGAGGACTGGACTCTTCTCTGTCTACTTTTTGTTTTTTTCTCTACACTCCACCCCCGTGACACGAAGGGAGGGCTTCCAGTACAATAACATGTGACCGCTTCCTAAACAAAGTAAGAGTGCAGCCCTAGCAAGGGGAATTTCAAACCATATTTGTAAAGATAAAAACATAGGGATACAACTCCTAAACAATTGGTATTGTTGTGTTTTTTTGTCTAACCACAAACCCCCCTTGTTTGTTTATAAATGGACCATCCTTAACCAGGGAGGGAATGAAAATGACCTACTGTCAGGGTAAGTCATCCCTGCGTTTGCAGGGGTACGCATTATAAAATTGAGACATACTTTTTGCATTTTTTTGATACATTTGTGCACACTTGAGCACGGTGACTGGGCAAATTAGTAAGAGTCGGACTTGTTGGTATTCTCATGATTATAAAGAAACTCTACCAACTTTAAAGACATATCCCGGTGGTTCGTATTTAACAACAGCAAAGATTAATGGCCTTGATGGTTATCAAACACACGGAAAGCAGTCTCTAGGAAGGGTATAGTCTGTGTGTACAGATAATCCATTTTCTCATTTGATACAGCTAGAGTCCACCACCGAACTCTTATTCCCCCTTCTGCTACAATTAGATTTGGTGGAGGTTGTGTTGGTAGACCCTGATCAAACTTAAGTTGGGAATAAACTATCTCAAGTATCAATGGATTGTGGGCGCTTTCGCATCGAGATTGGACCACAAAATCCAAAATCCTAAACCAATTCTCTAAGTCTACCAGAAAATAATCAATTGTGGTGGCCTGTCCCAATTTATTAAAAGTCAGGTTTCCCGGGCTATCTGAAGGGAATCGAACGTTACAAGCTCTAAGCGAATGGGTGAGTGTAAGTGAGGTCATCTGAAGGACAAGGGGGGACCACCCCCTGGTAGGGTAAATATTACAATCCGAAATTGACCAAACAGAATCTTCCTCGCTTGTAATGTTAGAGCTAATACCATTGAGGGGTTCATAGTGACAGTTGAAATCCCCCCCAACAATTACATGGGCAGACTCTTGTAGAGTAGGAAGGAAAGAAGCCAAAAAATCTAGGGTCTGTGAAGTTTGCCCCAACTTCACTGGGCGGGAATATACATTTATAACAACCATCTTAAATTTATCATCAAATAAGAGGAGAATACCCAGCATGTCCAGAGATCCAGTATCTAGCACTTTGATTGTACAACCCAAATGGGTAGCAACCCAAGTGCAGAGCCCCCCACCCCCAAAGGTCTTCCCCTGGGCTCCTGCAGTGCTGGAATTGAATATACTGCATATCCTGATCTAAACAATGGTACAGTGGACCACGTCTCTTGAAAGAGACAAAACTCGTGTGTGTCAATGTATGCACCCCAGTCAGGATGATCCAGCTTGGAGGCAAGACCTGCAAAATTCCATGACTGGACCCTTGTATTGTACGAGTCTTTAATCTTAAATCCTTGGGGTGCAAGCTCTGAGGTGATAATGTTGCAAAGCACAAACATGATGTCTCCGCAGTGATGTTATCAAGGAAGATATACGAGTTAAGATTTTGGATTAATATTAATAACCAGGTTACAAAGAATTGATTATCAAGGAAGATTTTCACTAAGGAATGATTTCCCCAATCGCAGTGCGACAGACGGGCGCAGGAGTAAAGGGCCCTATTTGACTCATTTCTAACTTAGCCGTGATGAGGTTTGACACGGCTTCTGCTCGCACGCACCTCATCGTATAAGTTGGAACACAAGATCAATTGTTTAAGGGAAGGAGTGCAGCCGCTCAATCTTGAAATTTGAGTCAAATAGAAAGTCAGGATATCAGTTTCACATGTGGTTGGGTGCTCCGAGCAGGGGTACACACCCGTTTACCGTGTAGGACGCATTTCTGTCCCAAAAAACTTCAAACTGATTTTCTTTCAGATGTTTGATTTGATGAAATAAGAGTTTAAGCCCTGGTTAGAGGTGTTTCTATTGCTCCTCGCGATTGCAAAAACCACAGTTGATGGACAGAATGCAGAACAATGTCATACATTCACCCCAGTACAGAGATCTGGGTCTAAATCCATCGTTTTTTGCACCCCACACCACCCCAGTTCAGACATGGCCATATGCAAATCAGTCTGACCCTTGCCTCATGGGAACAGTCCAGCCCGAACTGCCAAGCCATGCCTTCCCTGGACCGGAAACAAGCTTCCGAGGACCGGTTTCTGGCATTCCAACCGTCTTCAGCCCGGCTTGCTTGAATCCAGTGGTGTGGAGAGCATGGGACTCACGTCTGAGCATACCCATCCCACTCAAGGTGACAATTGCAAAAACCACAGTTGATGGACAGAATGCAGAACAATGTCATACATTCACACCAGTACAGAGATCTGGGCCTAAATCCATCGTTTTTTTGCACTCCACACCACCCCAGTTCAGACATGGCCATATGCAAATCAGTCTGACCCTGTGCCTCATGGGAACAGTCCAGCCCGAACTGCCAAGCCATGCCTTCCCCGGACCGGAAACAAGCTTCCGAGGACCGGTTTCTGGCATTCCAGCCGTCTTCAGCCATATTGCTCCTCAGCACAATTTCCTTTTCAAATATTGAAACACTGATGCATCCCAAACTCCAGTGCCTTCTACATGCCATTGAGAGAACCTTCTTGGTCCTGAACCTGAAAAAAAGATGCACCAAAAAATGTATTGTGAAAAAATGCTCTTGCTCTTTTAGGCCTCATCATTCTAAGCCTGCAAAATACTTGAAAGGATCATCTTTTTAGCAGCTATCTAGAAGGCAACAACCTTCGGAGTACTTCAGTAAAAATTCATATGAACAGTTTATCTGGCAAATTCACTTGTAATCAGAAGCAAAGTTCTCCAGGAAAGAATCCTCATTTCTGACTATGCCAGGCTTCCAATAGAAATTGGCTCCATGTTTCCACTAAGCAGATGCATTCAACACTCCTGGAAGAATGGGATCTACTTCAGATGCCTGGATGATGAAAGCTGTAAAAAGAGGCTACTATATTGAGTTTTCCTCCCCATTTCCAGATTTGATAACCATATCTACGCCGAGGCCGAAATGTTACATCAAGAAAGAGGCCATTCAAAAGGGTTTATCTGCTCCGGTTGAGAAACAAACAGTGATTCAATTTTTTTGTTGGAAGAGGGTTAAAAGATTTTATTCAAATATCTTCCTTGTTCCAAACTAACAGGAGTAATTTGTGCTGTCATAAATCTAAAAAACAAATCTATAAATGGATAAAGAATATTCCCTTCAAAATGAAGAAGTCACAAAGGATCATTCCTATGGTCTCAGCAGGTCACTCCCCAGCAACAATAGACATGATGGACACATATTTTTATATTCCCTAGACAGGCCTCTACTTGTGGCAGACAAAGAGACTTATCATCTCGACAAATCTCAGACTCCAGAGACAAAAGGACCCTGGTGCTAATTGCAGGTGGCATATCTGTCAGGAAGCAGGCATGGAGTGTGACTTCTTTAGGTCTCTGCCTGCCAATGCGCTTGCGCATTGCTGGCGAGACATATAGCGGGCCACCAGCAAATCCTACCAAGAGGGTTTTGGAGTGCGGATTACGCCCAGTGCATGTGAGGCATTCAAGCGCGAAGCTTCACCAGCGCGCGCTCGGCCTCACTTCCTGCTCCCCCTCTTACTTTCGTTATCGTTCACACCCCATATGCTCGTTCCCTCCCCGACTCCAAAGGAATGCCGCTCCCCTGCTCCCCTGCCCCCGCAACGCATCCCTTCCTGCTCCCCTCTTTCTTTCGTTATTGCTCACCCCCCATATGCTCGTTCCCTCCCACCCTTCTGACTTCAAAGGAACGCCGCTCCCCTGCTCCCCGTCCCCCGCCACGCAATGCAGAGATGCTCGCGCTTCTCTCATACTTCTTGTTTTATTTCTCTCTGGCCACACAAACCACCCACCTCTCTCGCTTTGCACTTTCTATTCCGGCCTTCCTTTTCGCATTCGTTTCTTCATCTAATTAAATTTGCTTCTTTTTCCAATCACCTATCTCTCTCTCTCTGTCTTTTTCTTTCTCTCTCATGCACACTATCTGTGCTACCTCCCCTAGCTCGTTCCTCGCTAACGCTCTCTGTTTCCACCTGCTTGCCTCTCTTCTTCCTCGTTCACCTCTTTCTCGCTTTCTCCTCGCCCTTCTCTCACGCTCCCTGTCTGTTCTCTTTTCACTCCACACTCTTCTTTTCTCTCTCGCTTAGCCGCTCCCCTGTCGCTCTCTGTCGCCCTCTTTCAGGTCTCTTAGTTTCAGCCCCTCACTCACTCTTTCTCCCCTCACGCTCCTGTTTACCCCTCATACGCCATCATGTCCCTTCACCTTCTACCTCCTTCCTTGTCCCGACAACCTCTCACTTGAAAGACCTTTATGGAAGTGCATTTGATTGAGAAGCCCCATCGCCCCCCTCCCCTCGGTTCTCGCTGGGTCTCAATCTGGAGCGTAGGGAGTGCGAGGAGGCCAGGCAGTCTCTAAGAGTGGGACTCTCTGCCAGTCTCTTTAACCCTTGACTAGCGGGACACTTTCTCCCCTGCACCTCTCACAACTGAACATGTCCTTGTCTAGAAGGCAGGCGCTGGCCTCAGAAACAGTATCACTCAAAACACAATTAAAAGTGTTTCTTATTATCATAATATTCAGAAATTGGCGTGTTTTTGAATGAACTTCTGCTCTTCCACCTTGCTGGCGTCTCTGTTTCTTTCTTACAGTCTCTTTTGCTGGTTATCTATCTATCTCTCTCTCTATCTATCTATCTATCTATATATCTATCTCTCTATCTATCTCTCTATCTATCTATCTATCTATCTATCTATCTATCTATCTATCTATCTATCTATCTGCCTGGTTGTCTAACATACACTACTCCCTTAGTCTCTGTCTTTCCTCTCCCACACACCTAAATATCTGTATTTCTTCGCTGTCTCTCTCACCCCGCTATCCATTTGTATCTCTGGGTTTGTCTCAACCCTCTCCATGAACACGCCAGTCCCAGCCCCCAATCCCTGTCTCCGTGTTCTCTCTCCTCTCAAGAAAATCTTTCTTTCTCTTTCCATAGTTTACCTTTCCCTCCCCATTTCTGACCCATCACCTCTCGGACCTTTGTCTCTATATCTGTTCCCCCACACACATCTCACTCTTTCTGTCCACTTTCTTCTCCCCCACTCCTCAATGTCCTTCTCTCGAACTCCATCTATCGGACTATCTTTCAATTCCGGTCTCACTTCCACCATCTTCACTGACTCCCTGTTTCGACTCTGAACGCGCTGTCTCTCCCCCTCGCTCTCTGTCTCTCCCCACACGCCTCCCACTCCTGCTGTTCTGTTTCTCATCCCGACTCTTCTCTCTTCCTTATTTCTCTATTCTCCTCACTCTGTCTACCACGCTCTCTCCCACCTTCTTCTCCTGTCGTCATCTCTCTCCTGCTCTCTCACGCTCTCTCTCTCTCTCTCTCTCTCTCCATCTCCCAGTGGTGTAACGAAACTTGAGGGGGCCCCTCTGCAAGGTTCGTGGAGGGGGCCCCTCCGAACTCAATCAGGAGCTCTCCGGCCGGGGTACTGTGCTGAGGGAGGGCCTCTCACAGTGAGGGCTGCGGGGTCCTATGTTACGCCACTGGACGGGCCCTTCAAGGGTTTGGGGCCACCCATGCCGCAGGGGCCTGCATTAAGTCCTATTTTGGGGGTCGTGAATTCCACTGCTTTATAATCTTGATTCCAACCCCATGCCTCTTTCATTCACCCCCAGAAACTCCCTACCCATGTATCTCACTCTTTCAGGTTCTTTGTCCGTATCAGCTTTCTTTTTTGTCACTTTTTTTTTGTCTTTTTCCTTTCTCCTTCTTTCCCCCTTTTGTGGTTTTCTCTCTTTTGCTCTGGATCAAAGACTGATGGAGAAAAATAAGTGCTGGTCCCCAAAAATTAATACCTGTGGGCCCCATTGGTGCACATTAAGAACTAGAAATATACTTCTATTTTTCTATCCCTTTTAGGTGACATTTAGGCACCAATATGTCTCATATTTGTACCTAAAATTAGCATTTAGCACGTGTACACTTGCATTTAATTTTTTTATGTATCTTGTAAAATCCTTTCATAGGTTTTTGTTCTCCGGGGTTGATTTTTATCTCAGCCTACGAGAATATAGCAAAGCTGCTATCCAGAATAAGTACCTCTTTCAAATAAGATTTTGTTTTTAATATAATTTGGAGAGATCTGATAATTTGTATCAAGAGATAATATTACATTTATCTTAAAATGTACCTGATGGCTTTATGGACATTTTATTGTTAATATCCAAAATAAAACTTTCTGAACAAACCTTTGTTGCCTTTCAGCTAGGTTAGTACTATGAAAACAGCAAATACATACATATATACTAGGCCATCCATAAGGGGGCTGTAGGGATCCTCATCCATTAGGCCACAATTTAGGGCCCCATGATCTTTTGCAACAATTAATTATAAAGTTTAAAGCTAGCCTGCCCTATTTAATGTTGAGGGCGCTAACATGTCTAACACCACAGGATGGCTCCATGTCTATCATTACAGGATGGCGCCATGTGTAACACCATAGGATGGCGCCATGTCTATCACCACAGGATGGCGCCATGTCTATCACCACAGGATGGCGCCATGTCTATCACCACAGGATGGCACCATGTGTAACACCACGGGATGGCGCCATGTGTAACACCACAGGATGGCACCCAGTGCTGGATCTGTTGTGCTTTATCTTTCCCTGCAGAACATTTTGTTTTAAAGATTGAAACAGATCTTCATGCCGCTAGGGCCCCAATCCAGGGAGAGGTGTGGCGCAGCGACAAGAGTGGCGGACTCCGGAGCAAGGGGATCACCGGCGCAACCTCAGCATCATGTGACTCTGGGCAATAGCTCACTTAGGGCCAGATGTAGGTAATTCTGTTTTACCGATTCATAAATACCGAATTTTACCGATTCGGTATTTATGAATCGGTAAAATAGAAGGGGGGAGAATTAGGTAGAATCGGTAATTGAATTTACTGAATCGGTAAATACCGATTCGGTAATGCCCATTGATTCCTATGGGCATTGAAGCCCATAGGAATCAATGGGCATTACCGAATCGGTATTTACTGATTCGGTAAATACCGAATGTTGCAAGGGTGCAGGGGGTGTCACTTTGACACCCTCTAGCACCCCGAAATCAGGCACGTGTGCCATGTGGCACACAGACATGCCCTAAGGGCATGTCTGTCTGTCACATGGCATAGGTGTGCATGCACACATGTGCATGCACACCTGGTTTCGGTATTTTACCACCCAATTGGATTGGGTGGTAAAATACTGATTCTGTAAGGCCTGTGGGACTCAGAAGAGTCCCACCTACATCTGCAAGTTACCGAATCGGTAAAAATACCGATTCGGTAAATTTACCGAATCGGTAAAATAGGGCCCCTACATCACAAATGACCATTTACCGGTCGGTAACGGCCGAAATCGGCCGTTACCGGTCGGTAAATGCCACCTACATCTGGCCCTTAATCTCCCCGGTGCCCCCCAGTACCTTGAAACCCTTAAGGAGGCGATATGTTTGCGCTTTACAAATATGGATTATCTTCATTGTCCCAGGTCCCGCAGTAACTCCTGACATGCCTGATTATATACATGCAAGACATTTTCCATTAAAGCGCACTGTGCCAGAAAGGTACTATTAAGATAAATTGCATGTGATGTCATGAGGAGTATTTTATTTACATGTGTCCATAACAGGCCAACATTCTGCCAAGATCCACCTGAGTGAAAGGGAGGAACCGGCCCCAACAGAACCTAGGCAAGTTTCAATATTCCCCTCTCCAGTTTTAGAACCCTTTCACATTATTTCTGTGATGCGACCAGGCAGGCAGGCACACATTACAGCCAAAGCTTTGGGAGGAGGGTACAGGGTAGCCTACCCAACAGGTCTTCACTAGATCATTGACAGGAGGGAGACTATCTGCTTGAGCTATCTGCTAGTGCTGGTGGAATAAATTGCCTTTTCGAGCGGTCAGGTAAAACCTTCCATTTTTAATCTCGCCTGGTTCAGCCAATTGTGGTGAGACGCACATGGAAGGTTAGTTTAGTGCTTTCAGGTGTCAAGGGGTGAAGCTGGTGATCAGGGCCAGCCCAAGGACCTTTGCTGCACTAAATGACGTACTGCTTCCGGTCGTTACCCACAGTGGTGGTCCTTTTAGCTGACAGCTCTTTGGTGAGGGTGACCTGGGTTGTTAACTTGTCATAGTTTATCAGTGGACCAACCCTGGCTTTCAAGTGTCTTGAAACGTACCCGCAGATCGGGGGCTGCAGTCTAGATCACTCACGGTTTGTCACTGAAAAAACGAAAATGCAATCAGTTTTCAATTTTTTAAACTGTTATCAGACCCTTACTGGCCCTATTGGGCACTGGGCATTTTCCAGAGAGGCAGGAAAGGTGGGGGCTCCTGTTGATGCTGGGGAGCAGGACAGCTTCTGCCATGACTACAGCAAGCCCCCCATCCTCTCAGCATCCCCCAGGTGCATGTGTCGACTTGGAACTGGGGTGGCCTGGTGGTGTCCGTCCCCTCCTTACAGAAGCCTGCATGCTTCAGTTAGGCCTGCTGGCTATTGTCAGGGGAAGAGTAGGGCACTCTGAAGCCCGTCAGCACTGCACTACATCACCAGGCAGAGTCCTTGCTGAAGAGGCTTTCGGGTGGTGGCCAGGGTGTGGGACTACCCGTGCTGCAGAGGACGGTGTACCAGTGACCGGCTCCAACTGCAACTACTGCATTTCTTGCCTCCCGTGCAGTTAAACACATGCTTTTAAAGCTTGCACAGTCAGATCGTCAGAACTCTCGCGCTCTCTCTCTCTCTCCATCTCCCTCTCTTCGGTCTTCATGTGATTTTCTGGACTCACTGAAACAATATCGACGGACCAAATATCAAGTACAAAAATTATCAACGTAATTATATCGAATACAAAAATTTCGACTCCCAATACTTAAACATAAAAATACACAAATATTGACTACACAATATCGCAAATAAAAAACACACATAAAGACAAAATCAAAAATATCGAAAACAAAAATATAGACCACTAAATGTCGCTAAATCAAATTATCGACTTCACTATACATAACAAATAAACGAATATATCTGATAAAAAACACAGTAAATCGTAACATAAAACAGCATACTTATATAAAATATAACATACTACAAACAAACAATAAATAAACAACAACATTTATAACATATAAAACATTTTTACAATACAATAGGTTCACATAACATAATCATAAAAAACATTATACAGCTCACATTACAAAAGAATATTGAATAGAAAGAATGAAAAATAAATACATCACAATATAAAACCATTACCGAGCATCTACAAAACGAATCACATAACTATCAAAAAAATTCAAAATATCTCTAACAACCAATAAAAAACACTAAACAATACATAATTCAAACACTATATAAAGAAAGAAAACACACAATTAGATACCACTTGGTGCTATAAAATGTGAAGAAGGGGAAACTCTGCCAAATTTTCACCAGAACAGAATGCTGCTACCATCAAACAAACGATAAAGAAAACAAAAGTAAGTACCTAACATTAACTACTAGGCTTTGCACTACAAGCTACAAATAATAAATTAAACAATAAACTAATCATTTTCTTTCAATTTTACCATTTTTTGCAGATATACCACATTTAAAGAAAAAAAGGCCAACATTTACAAACCTATCAACTCTAAAAACAAAGTAAGTATACAAACTAAAATAACAGAGACAACTTATAAAACGACACTTAGAAAGAAAACTTCCAAATGAAAAGGAATCCAATAATTGTAACAAAACATATACAATAAATGATTTTACTTTTACCAACAGAGCCATCAACAAAAGAAACAGAGAATAAAACCATCAAAAAACAAAGCACAGCCCTCCAAACAACTGAAAAACTGGTAAATATACTGTGAAACTGTGATAAATGTAATGATAAACGTAAAACAAATCTAAATTTCTCTATGTAACATTTATTTACTGTAGAAAGAAACCAGAACAATGACAGAAGAGGCTAAATTTGTAACTTCACAGAAAGGCAAAATGCTTCTTTGTTATATGGGCTATACATATACCCAAGAAAAACAACATCAATGGAAAGTGTTTTGGAAATGCAGCAAATATTACAGTAATAAATGTTATGGTCGTGCTATAACTCATGAAACAACTGTAACTAACACGACTGAACATAACCACCCTCCCAACGTGACAGAAATTGAAATTAGACAAATGCTTGACTCACTAAACGAAGCAAGCACTAACACAGACCGCCCATCTACAACTATTCTTAAAGACCATCTAAGAACTCTCCCCAACATGCAGCTAGCCAACTCCCTTCTATAGATCTCTAAAAAGGACAATAGCTAGGCAAAAAAGAACAACTACAGCTACACCACCGACCCCAAAAACATTTGAGCAAGTCCAAATTCCCCCTCAACTAACAATAACCCATAATAACGAACCTTTCATCATATATGACAATGCAGCTAAAGAAAAAAGAATTATAATGTTTGCTACAGCAGACAATATGGTGAAATTACACCAATGTGAAACATGGATGATGGACGGCACATTCTCAGTGTGCCCAAAACCATTCTTCCAATTATACACCATCCATGGACACTATCAAAACTGCAATATCCCCTTCATATATGCCCTACTACCCAACAAACAGCAAACAACCTATACTGAGGTACTAAATAAAATAAAAAACCTAACAAATAATTACTTTCCCCAAAAAAATATCATTGACTTTGAGAAGGCAATGATAAATACAATTCTAAAGACCTACCCTCACACAGCAATCCAAGGTTGCTACTACCACTTTAACAAATGTATATGGAAACACATAAAAAAATCTGCCCTAAGCACCCACTACTGCACTGACAGTAGTTTTGCCTACCAGGTAAAAAAATTAATTGCACTGGCCTACGTTCCAGTTACAGGCGTAGCGGAACATTACAATCTACTAATAGACAGCCCCTATTATAAAAAAAATGAAACAAAACTAAGCCCTCTCTTAGATTATTTCGAAGATACATGGGTAGGGAGACTACACAGATCAGGACACAGAAGGCAACCTAAATTCCAAATCCTACGTACACTAAATAAACAAGCTAAAAGCAACAACGCTGTCGAAGGATGGCACAATGCTTTCCAAGCAGGTACAGGCAGAGGTTCCCTAACCCTACATAAACTCCTTCAAGCATTACAAAAGGAGCAAAGCTACCAAGAACTCAGAATGGAGCAATCTATAACACAAATAGGCCCTAAACTAACTACAGAAACGAAAAAAATGTACAACACCTTACAAAGCCAAGTAACCCTATACCCAACTACCAGAGACCTACCATACCTATCTACCATAGCTAAAACAATTCTTTAAACATAACTCACATACATACACTATTCAAATAGTAAACATGAAATATACATATTAAACACGTTAGAAACTGTAAAAAAAGTATTCAAATATATTTAATATATTTATTTAAATATATCTAAATAATTTTCTTACAATTTCTAACATATACCTTAAAATTACATACAAAATAAAATGACAATCCCACCCAAAAAATAATTGAAAAATACTTACTCACTTTGTTGCTGAAGAGAAACCTTTGTAACAAAATAAATCATTCCTTAGAAGTAATACACCCAAACAATCCAAACGAGATCATCCAAAAATAACACGAAATCCCAAAAACTTCTTCTCCAGCGCAATCCACTCGAAAACCCTTAAAAACCCGAAAATAGTTTACAAAAGCAGAAAAAACGCTCCATGGAAATGTAATGTAAATAAAATTAAAAAAACACATTCATAACGATTCTTCTCCATAATAGATCCAACAATAACCCATTAAAAACCCGAAAAAAGTGTAAAATATAAAAAACGCTCCAGGAAAAACCGAAAATGTTAGAAAGTGTGTCTCTTATATATTACAAAATAATAGAGACCCTTCTTAGGAAACAAAACGCTATCTTCTTACAAAAACGACATCCACATGAAGTACCTGTAAAATAGAAAAAAAACATAACCACCCGCACACAATGCACCCCAACATACAATATAAAACCTTTTTAAACATAATACAAAACATTAAGTTACATTTCTAATCCTAATCCTACCTCATCAACAAAATAACCCAAAACTAGTAAACCGGAACCAAAACGATAACCGTAACTACTGCCTAAAACACACACATCCTACATCTACCAAACAATAAAAAACCTACACACACTCCACAAACACTCAAACTAAACATATAACTTAAATAAAGTACTTAAAACTAAACTTACCCTTCCACACGTGAAGCAGCCTCCAACCGCGAGCTCTTCCAAGTCGAAATGATCCAAAATAACATGGCGCGGTTACAAAATAGTTCCAAACAAACAAATAGTTCCATTTATATTAACATTAAATAACATTCTAAAATTATTTTACACATGTTACAATATACATTATGTAACTATTGTATTTTTTGTAATGAAACAAATATGTTACATTGTTATAAAAATTATTCAAATGTACTATATGTTATTTTCAATGACTGTACATTAAATAAACAAACATTTACCTTATAAAAAATTACTTACCTAACTGTATGAATATACAATACTGTTATTAAAAGTACTATTAAGTAGTGTTTGTATAAACCTATATTTTACCTAAAAACATTAGCAATGTATCTGTAAAAATTATTATTAATATATATATTATTTTTTTTGTCCTCATTTGCCATAACCTCCATCCACAAAGGCACGCCAACCACCGAACGTGTCTGCCTTAAGGTACTTTAGCGCTCTATCCTCCTTTATGACCTTTTCCAGGCACGATTTTTGTAGTAGGCGGGAGACCAGCCTCTTAGGTGGAAAACGGAGAGACTCCAACCAACGGTGTTCAACCTGACAGACCCAGGATTTACGTACGAGAGATGCCACTTCCCAAGGTCTCTGGAGACTAGTCGGCATAATCATAGGACCCGTGGGAAAAAAAAACCCGGTACTCCTATCTCCAGTTTATTAGCAAATCCCAAAAGGACAGATTTCTTTTGCTACATGATCTAGCCAAGTCAGTCTTTGAGGTTTCCTACAATGACATTAACCAAGCTGCATGTGATGGAGCTTTATCTTCTACTCAAAATTTACATATTTGTCTCCTTGCCAGAATAATAGAATAGAAAAGAAAGGACTTTGCCTGGCCGGTTAAATTTTCCTCCAATCCAAAAATTATTAGCGGAAGAGTAATACTCAATGATATACTTAAAATTGATTCCAAGGTAACCTTTACTTCTTCCCAGAACAACATGATGGCAGGACAATCCATGAACATGTGTGTGTCTGAAGCTGCAACCAGATTGCACTTGTTAAATTTCTTCCCTGGGAGAAACTTGGAAAGCCTTAGGGGTGAGAGGTAAACCCGATGGAGAGTGCACAAATGGTTACGTCTTAACCAGGCTGGCTTCACTATTTTATAGAGGAAAATAAAAGATCTCATCCTTAGGTCCTCACACTGGAGGGCCAACTCATTTCCCCATAGCTTATCTGGCAAGACGAAATCCCCATCGGCCTCCTCCACCATGTACCGATACCACATTGCCACCTCTTTACCCCCTTCTCGCTTTTCTACCAATTGTTGTTCAAGCTGGCTGTGTTTCCCCAGTTGTGGGCCCCTCCTGCTTACTGCTCGTGCAGTAAGCAGGAGTGGCAGCTCAGGAGAATCCCACACCAGGGCAAAATTGGAGTAATAGTGTAACCCAACTTTCTTTTTAATCTGGACCCAATTTGTTATGGCGGACTGTAGAGTCTTTAATCTGACTTTTTTAAAGTATTTCATGTCTCCAAACTTAAATAGAAATCCATTCAGTGGGATATCTACTCCCCCTAACATAGCCCCCAGAGATGATATTACGGGAGTTTTTAGGAGCATCCTGGAATAGGTCAACTGAAATGCCCATGCGTAATATATCAAATCTGGCAGTGCCATCCCTCACTTTTCCCTCCTCCTTCTCAGCTTCTTCCAATTTAGCCTAGCTGTTTTGTAGTTCCAAATAAACAAATTTATCTCTCGCTGGCTTTTTTCCAATTTTTTTCGCTCAAAGTTCAAGGGGATAGAGTTAAAAATAAAGGTAAACTTTGGGAGAATGGACATTTTAACTAAATTTGTTCTCCCAAAAATGGAGAGTGGCAGAAACGACCAAGATTTCAGGAGTTTCCTGTACTCCGTGGCAACCCGATCTAAGTTGAACTGTGCCAAGTTTCCTATTTCTTGAGTAATACGTATTCCCAAGTATCTCATGGATGTTGCAACTGTTAGTTGTACTTTAGGGACGTTCCAACACATAATCTCTGTTTTGCTGGCGTTGATGTCATAGCCAGAGATTTGCCCAAACTCCCCTGCCTTTTTGATTACTGTCGGGAAAGCTCTCTGCGGATCTGAAGTGTAGATCAAAATATCGTCCGCGTAAAGAGCTATCCACTTCTCCCACTCACCAAATTCAAAAGGGGGGATATCTGCTTCCTCTCTCAAAACTTGAGCAAACGTCTCTATATAAAGATTAAATAAGAGAGGGGAGAGCGGCCAGCCCTGTCTGGTGCCTCTGGTGATTTTTATCGGGTCTGTTAAAGTGCCATTAACTAGCAATCTAGCTGTAGGGGCCCTGTACAGTTTCTCAACAGCCCGACAAAAGACCTCCCCCAACCCAAACCTTCTCATCACCTCCACCAGATAGGGGTAGTTGACCCTATCGAAGGCTTTGGTGGCGTCTAAAGTAAAGGTAGCCAGTGGAAGGGAAAATGTGGTTGCAATATCGATCGCCCCTACCAAATCTCAAGTGTGATCAGCCAGCTGGAACCCCCTTATAAAGCCCTTTTGTTCTGGGTGGATTATTGAACCGATTACCTCCCCCAATCTAGATGCCAAAATGGACGTAAAAACTTTGTAATCATGGTTTAAAAGGAAAATCGGCCTATAGGATCCACACTCCAAAGGGTTTTTACCTGGTTTTGGAATAAGAACGATCGTGGCTTCGTTCCAAGAGTCAGGGGGTTCTCCCCTCTCAAAGAATACCATTAAGAACGGTTGTCAGAACTGGAGCTATGGCAGGACATAGCCCTCGATATAGCTCTCCGGGTAGCCCGTCCGGACCCGACGAGTTCCCCTTCTTCAGATGACCGATCACTTTTCCCACCTCCTCCACTGAAATCTCTCTCTCTAAATAGACCCTTTGTTATGTTTGCAGAGACGGTAAGGCAATGTTGTTTAGCCACCTATCTCTGGCCTCCGGGTCATCCCTGACCTCTTCCTTGTATATTTCTTGAAAAAATTCTTGAAAGGCGGTCCCTTATCTCCCGACCGAGGTCCTAATAATGGTCTCTCCTTCTCGTTTGATCTCTTTGATATACTTTCTTGCCTGTTCTACTTTAACTTTCCATGCAAGAACTTTTCCCGCAGCAGGGGGCGTGGCTAGCCAGCCATCATGGCGGACACACTTGTGTAGAGCTCCGCACTACAGCCCCTGATTATCCTGTAATCGTACCTGCCGGAGGTGTTCCCCAAGCCCGTGCTGGCTGGGACCGGTGCGGGGAAGCGGTGAGGAGCCTCGGTGGCCTGGCAGACCTGGGGCCGGGACCGTGAGACAGCAAGAGGCCGGTGGCCGATGGTGGCGGGGTCTGAGGCGGAGTGGCCCCCTGGACGCTGGTGGCTGGCGTGCGGCGGCCGCGAGTAACTGGACATCGAGCTGGCGCCCCAGCTGACCTGAGGTGTGGGGGTGTCAGCGCTGTGGCCGCGACCTGCAACGATCAGCGAGATGCTCAGGGCGGGCGCGGCGGACCTTGCGGCCGAGGGCAGGAACTGATGCCGTCATTTGCTGCCCAGACCTGGGTGGAGCTTTGTTGCACACGCCCGCTGCGGGAAGGCAGATCCTGGTGATAGCCCGGTGCGGAGCGAGCACTGGAGGCGGAGAGGGACCCTGAGAGAAGCCCTGCTCGGGGGAATAGACGGCCGCCTGCAGGCCCCCCCCGCGAGGGCCTTCGACAAGTGCAACCCGGGCGGAGGAGGCAGCCCCGGAGGTCCGACGTGCTGCGCTGCTGCTGGGAGCTGGGGGAGAGCAGCCCCTGGGACTGGCCTGACGCAGGCTGTGACGGACCCGGGGAGAGGCGGTGAAGAGAGCTGTGGAGTGGGCCCTGAGGTGCCCGTGAGTGCCGAGCCGGCTGGGCTGGACACGGACATTGAGCTGGACTGTGTGCCTGACGACCAGCGCGGTGGGCCCCGGGCGCAATTTTAGAGTGGACGTTGGTGTCATCACTGAAGTCGCCACTGCCACGGCGGCCACCGCTAGATGCGCGCTGGCCTGAGGGCAACGACTGCGGACGGGGCTCCCAGAGGTGAGCCAGGAGGGTCTGGCAGGGGCACCGGGCGTCAGGCATGGGCAAGCTGGGATCGGGGCGACCATTGGGACTGACCCCCTAAGGACAGTGTACTGAAACCTGCGGTGGCGGCCAGGTGACCTGTGGATCCCCTGTGTTGCTGCCCGTTGTGGCGAGAGGGAGCGCCGTCGGAGAATACCCGGGTGGGCCGCCATCGGCGAGGGGATTTTGGCTGCTAGAGGTGCCCGGAGGAAGAAGCTTGACCGCTGGAAGGCCGGACAGGTACCCCCACTGAACTGTGGGGCGAACTGCTGCTCGGTGGACCCGCCTTGCGCCGACCTGAACCAGGAGATCTCTTGGTGGGGGCGAGAGGCGGGGAGCCGGTGAGGCGCATTCCCCACAGAGGTCCTTGTGGGGACAGAGCACCCGGGGATGGAAGATCGTGGGCTGGAGTGAATGCCTTCCACACAGCAGCTGGCGATGGGCAGGTTGCGAGACAGGTCCCAGCAGTGGCAGCAGGTTGCGGCAGGTCTGGGCTCGCCACATGGACCCCAAGGAGGAGGACAAGGGCTGGCGACGGCCCCGGAGGCTAAGATGGACACGGTGCTGGCGGCGGTGGAGCGCATAGGCACCACGCTGGAGCAGACAAAGACCTCCCTCGAGGCCCGCATAGACAAGGTGACGTCTGACTTCACACTGCTCCACGCTGATCATCGAAAGTTGGCAGAGTCGGTAGCCGAGCAGCGCCAGTCGTTCCAGGAGCTACGGCTGGTGGTGCAGCAACACACTGCGGCACTCCAAGACGTTCTTGACAGGGTCCAGGTATTGGAAGACCGCGTGGAGGACGCGGAAGGGCGCTCTCGGCGCAACAACGTTCGCGTCGTTGGACTGCCGGAGGGGGAAGAGGGGAAAGACCCGGAGCGCTACACGGAATCCTGGCTGAGAACTCTCTTGCATCTGGAGGTGCTGTCCCCCCATTTCGTTGTGGAGCGGGCCCATAGCAGAAGCCCCGATCGGGAGCCCTCCCTCACCCGTTCCTCTTCAAGCTGCTCAACTACCGGGACAGGGACATGGTGCTGCGGGAAACCAGGAAATTGGAAAACCTGACGGTAGGGAACATCCGGGTGATGTTCTTCCCTTATTATACGGCCATGGTGCGGCGGAGAAGCACATACCTGGAGGTTAAGAAACACCTGCGGGAGTTGGGCCTGTCGTACTCCTTGCTGTTCTCTGCCCGGCTCCGCGTAATTACAAAGGAAGGAGCTCGCTTCTTTGATGCGGCGTCGGATGTATGGGACTGATTGGAGGACACGGGGCAGTGGAAGGGCACCCGGCCCGACGATGCAGAGGGAGGAGGTGGATGGCACCGGCAACGATTGAGGAAGCGCAGGAGGAGAGGAGCCAAGCGCGGCCCGGCAGCACCCAGCCCGGAGAACATGAGGCGCGAGAGGCAAGAAGCGCTCGAAGCAGTTGTCAACTTGGGGACGTCGCAGGGGTTGGGCCGACCGCACTCACAAACAGGCAGCGAACCTGACATAAGCAACCCGTCGTCACCACTAACTGTGACCTCTGACGATGTGCATCTGCCTGTTGTAACTCCACACTGCTGATCTCCTTATGTAATGTATGTTGCAGCGACCGTCCTAGGGTGGGCGCCGGGGGGAGGGCGCCAGATGAGATGGCACTGACCGTTTTCCCTCCTACACGGGGTGCTGCGACAGGTAGCGTTTCTCCCACACACACCATCCACGCTGCTCGGCGCTAACTGATGGCAGTGCATCTTACGGACTGTGCCTTGCGGGTGCCATGCGATCTCCTCCCTGGCAGGCCCCCTGTGAGTGTCCCGCGCTGGCCCGCGCGGCAGTGGGCTCCGGTCATTGGCATCACCTACCGCGCAGTCAGGACTAACATGCTAAAGGGGCCGGTCTATGACTATTCGGCAGCGCACACACCCAGACAGCGACCACGCTGAGTTAAGCTCACCCTTGTTAGGTGGATCTAGTTGCAGTTTGGATGTATGCCCCAGTTGGGACGCGCCCTTCATGTTCTAATGTTTGTATTAATTCACAGGTTCTCAATGCGGCGGACTGACCTCCTCCTACTCGCTCGCACCCGTGAGGCCCTCCCCTGTGGCCCACCCCTGCCCCCGCGCGTGACCGCATTAGGCTCATGACACACACTGCTATAGTGAAATGGAATATTAGAGGTATGCACACCCCGTCCCGCCGTTACGCAGTCTTCTCCTTCCTCCAGCGGCACGGGGTAAGCATTGCCCTACTCCAGGAGACACACATGACCTTGGCTAAGCTGGACAAACTGCGCAGGCGCTGGAGGGGACAGTTATTCGGGATCACCTTCTCTGCTCACTCGCGCGGTACACTAATCTGGGTACGGGCGGGTGTCCCTTTCCACTGCACGGAAACGCTGGTAGATCCTGCGGGCAGGTACACTCTGGCGCGGGGGCGGTTGAATGGGCAGGAACTATTGCTGGGCTCTCTCTAGGCACCGAACACAGACCAGCCTGCTTACCTGGAGAGCCTCAATCACGTGCTGCACCCATATGCTGGACTCCCCTGGCTAGTTGGTGGGGATTTCAATATGGTGCTGGACCCCCACCTGGACCGGTCCTTCCCCCCCACTCAGAGCTACAACAGTAGCATCCACAGCGCATGCGTTCAGGGATTGGCTCACGCACTGGGGGGTGTGTGACCTATGGCGAGTGCAACATCCAGCTGACAGGATCTATTCCTTCTATTCCCCGGTCCACGCTTTGCATGTCCGCTTAGACCGCATAATAGGTACCCAGTCATTGCTCCCACTCCTGGCGCAGTCGGACTACCTTGGGCGGACACATTCCAACCACAATCCCCTGAGACTTGTGATCAGCTGGGTAGCGGACAGGCCTCCGGTGCACACGTGGAGGCTGCAGCCTGCTGCGCTAGAGGATGTCGAGTTTCGGTCCTCGCTCAGCACAGCCATCCTAGCCTATTTCGAGGCCAATGAAGGTACTGCGAGCAACACACTGGTGCAGTGGGAGGCACACAAGGCACCTATACGGGGACACTGTATGGGGACCACGCGGAGCATACGTAAAACCTTGGCGGCTTCCTTGACAAGGCTAGAATTGGAGCTTCTTTGTCATGAAAAGGAGGGGGAGGGAATGGGGGAGCAAGATAACACACTACATGCCTTGAGGGATAGACATGCTGCGCTCATGGAACAATTGCGATGCCACAATTACGCGGCGCACACGGCCAGAACGCATGCACGGGCAGATAGAGCGGGCCGACTGCTCGCCTGGCTGATACAGAGGGAAGGGCGCAGAACCCCCATAGGAGCGCTGCAGACACTGGAAGGGGTCGTGGTATATGCACAGCGCGAAATCCATTGCGCCCTCACAGACCATTACAGACAACTCTACAGATCTTGCGGTACAGACACAAGGCAAGCGCTCGCTGCGTTCCTAGATGCAGTTACTCTGCCTGTGGTCACTGAGGAACACGCAGGTGCATTGAACGCCCCGCTCACAGTAGACGAGGTAAGGGATGCAATCAGGGACATGGCGGCTGGGAAGACGCCTGGGCCGGATGGTCTGCCCACCGAATACTACAAGGCACACCGAGATATACTGGCTCCCTTTCTTCTCCAGCTGTACAATGCCGCCATCTACGCCGGCTCGTTCCCCCCTTCCTTGCGAGAGGCGTTACTGGTCTCCTTCCCCAAACCAGGCAGAGACCCTACGGCCCTGGGTTCCTACAGGCCGCTAGCAATGCTCAATACAGACTACAAAATCTTTGCGAAAATCCTCGCGGAGCGTCTTGCGGCGGTGGTCCCCCATCTGGTACACTCTGACCAAAATGGGTTTGTGCCGGCAAGATCCACGTCCTTAAACGTTAGGAGTTTCTTTAGAGTGGCGGCTGGAGCGGTAGCGGAGTGGCCCAGGGCGGGATGTCTGATTATAGACCTAGAGAAGGCCTTCGATTGCCTGGAGTGGGGATACTTAGCGGAGGTGCTCTCGCGATACGACCTCGGCGAGGGGTTTCTGCAAATGGTGCAGCTCCTATACACAAACCCCGTGGTCAGGGTACGGCTAGGCCCGTACATTTCTGAGTCGGTGGCGGTGGGCCGGGGCACTCGCCAGGGTTGCCCCTTGTCCCCGTTATTGTTCGCGCTGGCGGCGGCCATGCGGCAGACGCTGGGGACGGGCATACCCCTGGGGGACGCGACACATCAGGTCTCGCCCTACGCGGACAACCTGCTGGTGTTCGTCCGGGACGTGGCGTGCATTCCGGAGCGCCTGGCACAATTGCTGGAGCAATTCGCCGTTGTTTCGGGGCTCCGGGCGAATGCAAGCAAATCCGGCCTCTATGCGTTCAACGTGGCCGTCGACGACCCAGGGTACTGCCTGGGTAAGACGAGGGTCCAATGGCACGCTAACACCTTCAAATACCTGGGCATTCAAATCTACCGACAGCCAGCAGATCTTCTGGATGGCAACTTGGGCAAGGCGGTGACGGCCCTCAGGTCCCAGATACGCTTCTGGACCTCTCTCCCATTGACCACAACAGGTCGTGTGGCCCTCGCCAAAATGATCATGCTTCCCGACTCCTGTACTTCTTTGTTAATCTGCCTCTCTATGTGCCGCCTACATTCTTCTCGCCGTTACACGCGATGCTACGGGACTTCGTCTGGGGTGGGTCCCGGCATCGACTGGCGCTTGCAAAGTTGTACCTGCCGACGGACGGTGGCGGACTGTCCGCCCCATGCTTCGAGCACTATTACCTAGCAGCGCAACTGCAATTGATTGCTTGCTGGTTGGCGGAAAAGGGCAGAGAAGACACCGCCACGGCGGAGCCCCCGTACTCTCTGGAAAGGGTCACTAAGCTCTTTCATCCCCTGGAAGTGCCCGCAAGACCTGCCCCGCTGCTGCTGGCAGTAGCGTACAAATGATATCGCAGGGCCTTGTTCCTCACCCGGCGGGTTCCCACATATGCGCCTGCGGTGCCCCTGGAGGCTTTCATGGGCGGAGACGGAGTCCTCACGCGGCCGATGCTGGAGCGTTGGAAGGAGGCGGATGTCCAGACACTGGGGGGCCTCTTCAGGGATGGGGCACTGGTGTCGTACGAGACACTGGTCACTGGGGATGGACTCCCGCCCGGGGGGTTCCTTCTACACCGCGCCATAGTGGCTAAAATGACAGCCCGATGGGGGGGACGTGTCGTCAGAACCCACACAACACTTAACCATGCAATACCTACACGTCATGGCGAAGGGCAAACACCTGGTACGCTGGTTTGCGGGGTCGTTGAGGGTGCATACAGCGATCAGCCTGGTTCCGTCTCGCGGTAAATGGGAGCACGACCTGGGCAGGCAGTTGTCTGATAAGGAATGGGACAGGGTCCTCCGGAGTCCGGTGCGAATCCCCAGAAATCTGCGTTTCCGACAAATACAACTTTATGTTGTTCACAGGGCCTACCTCACGCCAGCGCTCATCAACAGATATTTCCAGCGCGCAGATGCGTCCTGTCCCAGGTGCGACGAACTGGACGTGGGGGTCCTTCACATGCTGGGGAGTTGCCCCGGGTTAGGCTCCTACTGAAGTGCGATCGGTGAGCGGCTGCGCGGCTGTACCGGGCGCGTCATACCCCTGGATTGGCCGGAGTATATTCTACATTTATTTCGCAGGCTGCCTCGGAATAAAG
This sequence comes from Lissotriton vulgaris, assembly GCF_964263255.1. NCBI lineage: Eukaryota > Metazoa > Chordata > Amphibia > Caudata > Salamandridae > Lissotriton > Lissotriton vulgaris. Next base: position 918,598,381 of record NC_141685.1, read on the forward strand.
TGACGTCTAGATTCCTGGACCTGGGGCTGGTGGTGGCCGTTCGCCTGCTCACGAGGTGCTGGAAGGCGCGCGACCTGCCACATATACAGGCATGGACCTCCTTTCTGGCGTGGGCCCGAGCGGAGTGGACGGCCCTACGCCGGGAGGAAACAGTGGGGCTCCGTCTGACACCGATGGCTGACAGTTGGGAAGTCATGCTTAGTGCCTTGCGGCAGGCCGGCGAGGCTGGGGACACGGGAGGGGATGGCAACTAGCCAGTGCCCGAGGAAGGCGGGGTGCGCACAGGAGCATGTTGCTACCTAGTAGTTCTACAGAATGCCATCACACTACAGCAGTGGTACGCAAGTCCACGGAGCGGACCTAGCAATGTCAAGCGGGAGGTTGTGCGCAAGGGGGGGTGGAGCTGAGGGTGGGGGCGGGGAGATATAGGAATGTAACTGTATATTATCATTATAAGTGCTTATGCCGCTACTGTTCTTTACATGTTTCTTTTCCGTTATTGTTGATTTGTAGTTCTTGTATGTCACTGTTGTGCGCAACACAGGTACAGGGAAGATCAACCCTGAACATTTTGGTAACACACATTCGCTTGGCGGGTGGGCGGTCACGGACTTATCTCGTGGCAGATGCCCGGCAACCTCCTGATCAGGCAACAGTATGCGGGATAATCCTCTCCCATTCCGAACAGGGACTTGCATGCCTGCATGGGAAGTGTATGGGACTTATTGACTGATGCCTGGCATACTTGCTTACTGTTTACTTCTTGTTGCCCTGTTTCATGCAATGTATTGTCTTTCTACGAAAAATGCCAATAAACAGATTTGACAAAAAAAAAAGAACTTTCCCCGCAGCTTCCCCAAATTCAAAATGCAAAATTTTGCTCGCCTCCCATCTTTTGGTTAGCTGTTCATGTAGTATGGTTTCAAGCTGACCTCTTAGGTTGGCCTGTTTTTCTACCACACCCGAGGGTGTCATAAGGGAATCCAACTGCAGATCTATTTTAGCCAACTCCTGCTCAATATTTTGGATTTTCTCCCGGTACACTTTCTTTCTGTAAGTAGCTCTGTTGGTTATACAGCCCCTCATAAAGGACTTCATGGCATCCCAGACTATGTTAATGTCTGCTGAATCCAAGTTTGATTCTAAAAAAAACTATACCTCCGATAGTAGAAAATGTATCTCCTCTTCCTCTATTAAAATCGTACGGTCAAAAGACCAGGAGGATTCTTTCTTATAAGTAGCCTTTTGGAGATAAAATGTAATAGCCATATGATCTGACATATGTGAGGGAAGGTAAGCCAACCCCTTGAGGGAATCTTTTAAGGAATAGCTAAAAAGAGCATAACCAATTCTTGATTTGTGTTTATACTTAAGATTTTGGAAAGATACCCCCAGTTTGTTTCCTGCCCTTTCCCTCCATACGTCAGCCAAACCGAGATTTTCCATTATATCCAGCAAAGCAGACCTTGATTTAGATGGGATAACTGCTCTTGACTTGGTAGATTTATCTAACAAAGGGTTAAGCACGATGTTAAAGTCGCCAACCCAGATAACTGGATCCCGAGAAAGTGCGAGATGATTCTGAATTGCTTTCAGATGGGAGGGGTCGTCTTGGTTCGGCCCATAATATCCCACCAGCGCTAAAGGTGTGCCTTCCATTACAATTCTCGAAATTAGCCATCTCCCGCTATGGTCTTCCTTGCAGTCAAAAACTTGAACTTTTACAGTTTTTTAAAAAATTATTAGTATCCCTCTTATATTCGCGATTTGATCCGCACATAGAAATGAATCTACCCATCTTTGTTTCCTTAAAATCTCACAGACCTCTGCTTTGAGTAAATGCGTCTCCTGAATGACGATGGCCTGCGCAGGAGACTCTCTTAAATATTGTAGAATTTTATGCCTTCGACTCTTTACACGCAGGCCATTGACATTCCAGGATAGAAACTTAATAGATGTCATCTATATGAAAAGTTTTTTTTTTTTCCTTTTGACCGTCTTCCTACACTATTTTCCTCTACCACGGGGACAATTTTACCATGAGCTAGAATATACCAATTCTCTGATGATAGAAAACTTATAAGACAGACTAAATTTCTAACCTTTGTAAGGTCTGACTCCTGAGGAATTTTATTGCTTTCCCCCCTCACCCCCTGTGCCCCCCTACTGCTTCCCCCCTCCCCTGGAAAACCCCTCCTTCCTTACTCTTGCCAGGTGTATGACAAGGTTTACGTCTCCCCCCATACCGCTCCCTTCTACCCCACTGCACCCTGCCTTCCTTAGAGTATAAAGAATGGTGAATTGTGAAAAATAATTTATGCCGGTCCGATCTCTTCTCCCTTGGACCCGCCTCTTACTACAGAGACTACAGAAACAAAAATAGGAAGTTAGTAAAGGGATACCCCCACAAAAAGAAAACAATGAACTAATAGCATATAAAATATGCAGATTCTTTTGTGTGTTATAACCTCTATTTAAAGTCTTCTAATTGACCTGTGTCTAAAGACCGTAGTTTTATATATATGTGATTTTATTTTATTTTATTTTTTTTCTTGATTTCTCCCGTTTTATTTATTTATTTATTCCCTTTTTTTCCCTTTCCCTTTCTCTCTTTTCCTCTCTTTCCAGGAAGAAAAAATGTATAAAGATCCAGCTGGCCCGATCTTTTTAGCTCCCCCCCTTGAACTCTCACCCATTTTCCCTAAAAATTCATCCACTTCAAAGGGGGATCGAAAGTTGTACAGCTTATTATAATACATTACCCGCAAAAAAGCGGGAAATCTCATTTGAACCGTGGCCCCAGCTGCCATGAGCATTTCCATTCTCTGCCCCAGCTCCCATTGCCGGTCTAATGTAACTTTAGAGAGATCTGACCTAATTTCACACAAAAAGTCGGGACCCTTGAGTGTCTTTGACTTTAAAGCCAGGTTCAATATTTTTTCTTTTAGAGTATAGGTTTGAAAGTTTACCAAGATCTTTGTTGGTTTGGTTCTTCCGGGGTTGAGGCGAAAGGGGTCATGGTGGATCGGCTGGATGTCTCTATCCAGTAACTCGGCTGTTTCATCTAGATTTAGAGAGTCCTTCAAGAGTGAGACTACAAACGCTTTTAAGTCCTGCCCCTCTCTTCCCTCGGGGACTTTCAGTATCCGCAGGTTGTTCCTGCTTGAAAAGTTCTCGAGCGACTCAACCCTCTCCTTCATGGCTTCTCCTTCCCTTCATAATGTTTGAATCTTACACTCAGCTACCTCCAAATTCGCTTTTATGGCTCCCACCTCTCCCTCCAAACTCTCTGTTCTCTCGAACAATCCATCCACTTTTCTTTCCAGTATTTCGCAAGCCGCTCTTATTTCATTTTGATTTGCCTTAGATATTGCGAAATCCCTCCTTATCTCCTCCCTCATGGCTGACATAGTGATCAAGATAGTTTCAATGGAGTTATTTGACTACCTCCCCCCTCCCCACACCGCCCTCCATGCAGATATCTGGCGAAGAATTAGTAGCCCCCTTGTCCTGAGCATGTGCATAATTTGCATCGATTGTACCGTCGATGACACAGGGAGGGACAGAGGAAAAAGAAGAGGTAGAATTAGAGGTAGGGATGGAGGTAGGATGAGCAGGGAGAGAGGGGCGAGCGGGGAGGGGTGGTGAACCCTCCAAAGCGAGAGCCTGTAAAGGCGAGGGCAGTGCTGGGGTAGGAGGCTTACTTATAAGACCCTCTTTATTTAAACCTACAATTAGATTGGGCTGCTTAGCTTCAGCCATACTTGATCGCTTTATTGGGTTAATAGGTTTTTCTGGGTTGATAGCCAGGACCTGGGGGAGCACTTTGAAGAAAGAGCGAAGTGAAGGGGTAACCCTCACTGCACTGTTCAATATAGTCTTGTCCTTGCCTTTTCTTTTCTTTCCAGTCTCCTTGCTCACATGTCCCCCTTGTCCCTCTTGCTGGAATTATCTGAACCCCACCCTCCTTCAGCCTTATCTTTAAATAAAGTACTTACAATTAAACTTACCCTTCCACACGCGAAGCAGCCTCCAACCGCGAGCTCTTCCAAGTCGAAATGACCCAAAATAACATGGCGCGGTTGCAAAATAGTTCCAAACAAACAAATAGTTCCATTTATATTAACATTAAATAACATTCTAAAATTATTTTACACATGTTACAATATACATTATGTAACTATTGCATTTTTTGTAATGAAACGAAAATGTTACATTGTTATAAAAATTATTCAAATGTACTATATGTTATTTTCAATGACTGTACATTAAATAAACAAACATTTACCTTATAAAAAATTACTTACCTAACTGTATGAATATACAATACTGTTATTAAAAGTACTATTATTTACTGTTTGTATAAACCTATATTTTACCTAAAAACATTAGCAATGTATCTGTAAAACATATTATTATTAATATTTTATATATTAATAATAATAACTTATTTCAAAAATGTAAATATTATATTAATGTTAACAAAACCTACCTTTTTGTGTTAATGTTTATAAATATGTGTACTACAAAAAAAGTTTAAAAATACTACCACAGTGTAAAAAAATTATAAAAATAATTGTTGTATATGACTTTTCTAATTAATCTTTATTTTTACATTAAAAACTGTGAAATAAACAAAAAAATGTACACTTAATACATATTATTTTACTTAAAAATAATTGTACTAAATTATGTTTGCAATAATAATTTTTGGAAACAAATGTACAACTGTGATGAAAATGTCAATATTTTTAATATATTTCATGAAAATAAAAATGTACAGATAACATTTAAAAATTTCAATAAAATTATTTTCTGATTTCTTATTTTATTACCTACTTTTTGAAAATAATAAAATATTTAAAACATGTTGTGACTCTGAATAATTAATTTGTAATTACTAACAATTACAATAATTAATTTATATTATATTAATTTCAGCATACAACATGAGTTAAACATACTCAATATCATTACATATACTCTCACAAAATACTAAACATTCATATATTAAAATTTACTATTCCCACTCCATCAACTATATATTCCACCAAAATGCTGAACAGTCAACTCAAATAATGTATCATTCCCACTCCACAAAGTATAAAGTCAGAGAAGGTGCTAAACCCTTAACCCAAAAAAATTACTATTCCCACTCCACCAAGTATAAACTTAAGGAAGGTGCTGGACACAAAACCCGTATAATTTACTATTCCAACTCCATAAACTATAAACTCAGGGAAGGTGCTGGACAGTCAAACAATATAATTTACTATTCCCACTCCACCAAGTACTAACTCAAGGAAGGCGCTGAACACAAAACCCATATAATGTATTATTCCAACTCCACCAACTATAAACTCAGGGAAGGTGCTGGACACTAAACCCATATAATTTACTATTCCAACTCCACCAAGTAAAAAACTCAGGGAAGGTGCTGGACACTAACCCCATATAATTTACTATTCCCACTCCACCAAGTAAAAAGTCAGGGAAGGTGCGGGACACAAAACCCATATAATTTACTATTCCAACTCCACCAACTATAAACTCATGGAAGGTGCTGGACACTCAAACAATATAATTTACTATTCCCACTCCACCAAGTACTAACTCAGGGAAGGTGCTGGACACAAAACCCATATAATTTACTATTCCCACTCCACCAAGTACAAATTTAGGGAAGGTGCTGGGCACAAAACCCATATAATTTACTATTCCAACTCCACCAACTATAAACTCAGGAAAAGTGTTGGACACTCAAACAATATAATTTACTATTCCCAATTTACCAAGTACTAACTCAGGGAAGGTGCTGGACACAAAGCCCATATAATTTACTATTCCCACTCCACCAAGTACAAATTCAGGGAAAGTGCTGGACACTAAACCCATATAATTTACTATTCCAACTCCACCAAGTACAAACTCATGGAAGGTGCTGAACACTAAACCCATATAATTTACTATTCCGACTCCACCAAGTACTAACTCAGGGTAGGTGCTGGACACAAAACCCATATAATTTGCTATTCCCACTCCACCAAGTACAAAATCAGGGAAGATGCTGGACATAAAGCCCATATAATTTACTATTCCCACTCCACCAAGTACTAACTCAGGGAAGGTGCTGGACAATTAAACAATATACTTAACTAATCCCACTCCACCAACTACAAAGTCAGGGAATGTACTATACCCAAAACCAATATAATTTTCAATTTTTTTAATGTATATATATATATTTTTTATTTTAATTTTTTTTTAATCAAATTTACAAATTCAAGTTTTTTAAAACACTCCCCACCCTATCCCCCTAAAAAGCCACATCCCATTCCTAAATTTAAGTATAAATTATTTAAAATGTAAATTATTTTTTTAAAATTTTAAATTTAGAAAAAAAAAATTAATTTACATTTTTTTCAAAATCACAACCCAATTCCCCTAAAAACCCACATCCCATTTCTAAATTTTAGTAGAAATAATTTTTTTAATAAAAATGTAAAATAAATATTACAAATTTCAAATTTTATAACAATCCGCACCCTATTCCTCTTAAAAACCCACTCCTAAATTTTATTACAAATTTTTAAAAAATTCAAAATCTTTTTTTTTATAAAATACATTTTTTTTTAAAACAAATTTGTAAAACACTCCCCACACATTTCCCTAAAAACACACATACCACTCCTAAATTTCTTTATACATTTATTTAATTTTTTTTTAAATTTGTAAAAAAAATTTGAATTTACATTTTCACTTTTTAAAAACAATCCCCACCCTATTCCCCTAAATACCCACATCCCGCTCATAAATTTTCTTATACTTTTATTGAAATATTTTTAAAATTTTATTTTTTACAAAACAACCCCTCAAATTTCACTTTTTTAAAACACTCCCCACCCTATTCCCCTAAGAACCCACATCCCGCTCCTAAATTTTATTATACTTGTATTTAAATATTTTTTTAAATATTATTTTTTAAAAAAAATCACTTTTTTAAAGCACTCCCCACCATATTTCCCTAAAAACCCACATCCCGCTCCTAATTTTTATTATACTTTTATTTAAATCTTTTTTTAATTTTTTTTTTTATAAAAAATAAAAAAAATCCAAATTACCTTTTTTAAAATACTCCCCACCCTATTCCCCTAAAAACCCACATCCCGCTCCTAAATTTTATTATACATTTTTTAAAATATTTTTTTGATTATTTATTAAAAATGATATAAAAATATATATTTTTTAATAACTTAAATAACATATTTTACTATCTAAAATACTATTATAAATATTCTTACACGCTATATTAATAATTTCGATATTCTAACTTTCTATATTTTTACATTCGATATTCTAACACTATATTTTTACATTCGATATTCTGACACTATATTTTTACATTCGATATTCTGACACTCTATATTTTTCCTTTCGATATTAATTACTTACAAACATAATCGATATTTTACACACTCGATATTAAGAACTCGATATTACTACCTTCGATATTTTTTTTTACTATAAAAATCGATATTACATACCTCGATATTACTTACCTCGATATTATTGCAGACTCCATATTCCTCACTCGATATTATGTCCACTCGATAAAAAAACTCGATATTTAGACTGCATACCGATTTTCTCTCGTTTTCTATTGCTCTATCTCTATATATTTATATCTCTCCATCTCCGTTGCTTTCTCTTCCAGTCTCTCACGCTCTTTCTTTCTATAGCGCTCTCTCTGTGTAGTCTCAGCACTCCTTGTCTCGGTGGTGAATTCATACCATGAACTCATCTGGCTGAGAGACAGGTGGTGCTTGCCTAGAATGATCCAGGCAGGCACGAGTGGCCACTGTCCTGGAGCGGAAATCAACTTCGGCTGCCTTGTGGACTCTCACAACCCGGCGACTCGGAAGCGAGAAGCGGCAGCGCTCACTTTCACCTCCTGACTGTGCCTCATTAAAGTGAACCACCATTTGGTTGGGCGCGGGGGGGGCACCTTCGTTGTTTCCCGAGTATTATCTTGTTTTTTAGGGGACTTGTTTGCATGTTTTGACGTGGCGCTGAGTGAGAAACAAATTGTTTCTCTTATTGCAGAAGCAACCTTTCAAATATGTGTTCCTGCTATCCACGTGAGTTGGAAATTACGTAAAACATGCTATTTCTGTGAGAAGGGCAGTGGTTAGGCTTCGACTCTAAATTTCTTCTCCATGGTTTCTTACAACATTTAACAGTAGCACTCTACCGCCCTCACTCTACCGCCCTCACTCTACCACTCTACTGCCCTCACTCTACCACCCTCACTCTACCGCCCTCACTCTACTGCCTTCACTCTATCGTCCTCACTCTACCACTCTACTGCCCTCACTCTACCGCCCTCACTCTACCACTACCACTCTACCGCCCTCACTCTACCGCCCTTACTCTACCACTCTACCGCCCTCCCTCTACCGCTACCACTCTACCGCTACCACTCTACTGCCCTCACTCTACCACTCTACCGCCCTCACTCTACCACTCTACCACCCTCAATCTACCACTCTACCGCCCTCACTCTACCACTCTACCGCCCTCACTCTACCACTCTACTGCCCTCACTCTACCGGTACCACTCTACCGCCCTCACTCTACCGCCGTCACTCTACCGCTACCAGTATACCGCCCTCACTCTACTGCCCTCACTCTACCACTCTACCGCCCTCACTCTACCGCCCTCACTCTACCACCCACACTCTACCACCCTCACTCTACCGCTAACACTCTACCCCTTCCTCTACCGCCCTCACTCTACCACTCTACCGCCCTCACTCTATCACTCTACCGCCCTCACTCTACCGCCCTTACTCTACCGCCCTCACTCACTCTATCGCCCTCACTCACTCTATCGCCCTCACTCACTCTATCGCCCTCCCTCTCTCTATCTATCAACCTCCCTCACTCTATCTATCCCCCTCCCTCACTTTATCTATCGCCCTCCCTCACTCTATCTATCTTTCGCCCCCCATTCTATCTATCGCCCTCCCTCTATCTATATATCGCACTCACTCTATCGCATCACCACAGCATCACTCAGCACCACCACAGCATCACTCAGGGGCACAACAACATCACTATGCGTTACCACAGCATCACTGAACGCCACAGCATCACTCGTCGCCACCACAACATCACTCAGTGCCACCACAGCATCAATCTGTGCAACCATTCAACAACAACTGGTTCAAATATGTTCTCTCAATGTTTCAAGCTTTAGTACAAATGTCACAAAAAGATGTTAATATTTCACTTCTGTTCTTGGATTTTCGTCACAATAAAATACATTGAACATAATCTTCAAAAACGTTATTTACAAAAGTTTAAGCTATTGCCATTATAAATTATAAAAACTTTTATTTAAGTATTAATTATTTAAAAAAATTAAAAGCCATTGTTATTTGTAATATCAATACATCTAAGTCACGTAAATACAACACATATTGCATTACAAATGTTATAGGTGTCACATTTGCGAAAGTTAAAACTACTGGAATTGTAAATGACAAAGCTATTAATTTAGCTATTTTCAAAACCAACACATACATACAAAATGTGTAATTTACAATACCAATAGCTCAAACTTTCCAAATGCGAGACCTATTGCATTGCAAATGCTTGTTTTAGGTTTGATTCCCGAGCAGAGTGGGTTGAGGGTCCATTTGAAATGTTCACAGGGGATTGACAGGCTTGGAAAGATTTTGGTAAAGTAGTCACCGAGCTCGTATGAAATAGTGTGTGCTGCAGCAGGATGTCACTGCCTTACTCAGTCATATAATATACTGTTTTTTAGGTCGAGCTCGACCTGCATTCAATGCGAAGCATTGATTGCTGTCTGCTCGACAACTATTGTCAGCCGTTTTTGGGAATGTGGACACGAGAGTGGCACGAGCGCAGATTTGACCTCGTGGGCGCGCACGGCGCCGTGCCCATCTCCAGCCTCGGAAGCTCCAACACCACACACGCATGCGCATATACAGAGACACACACACGAACGCCCATGCACGCACGCACCCATATATACAGAGAACCTACCCCCGCCGTCGCATACACACACACACTGCATACACACACACTCCCCCCCTCGGAAGCTCCAACACCACACATGCATGCGCATACACAGAGACACACACACGAGCGCCCTGCACCCACGCACCCATACATACAGAGAACCTAACCCCGCCATCGCATACACACTCACACACTGCATACACACACGCTCCCCCCCCCTCGGAAGCTCCAACCCCACACATGCATGCGCATACAGAGAGACACACACACGAGCGCCCATGCACGCACGCACCCATACATACAGAGAACCCACCCCCGCCGTCGCATACACACACTCGCACACACACGCACACACACACTGCATACACACACGCTCCCCCCCTTACCTCACCGGGCTCTTTTCTTGATGAAATCCCTGTTTTCTTGTGGGCTCCTTTTGCCCGGCTCCCAATGGATGGGCGGGGGCGATGCGGCCAGGGTCTCCAGTGCTGCTACGGCGGGCGGGCGCGACGCGGCCAGGGGCTCTAGTGCTGCTACGGCGGGCAGGCGGGGGCGACGCGGCCAGGGCTCCAGTGCCGTCCATCGCCTCTTGTACGCCATCAGCAAGCGGACCCGGAGAAGCGGCGAAGAACACTCTGCGCCTGCGCGGAAGTGCGTGCGCCCGCCTGACGTCAATTAGAGGCTGAACCTTACGGTAGGCAGGCGGGGGCCGCAGGATCCCTCTGACTCATGTACGGCGCTCCAATACTTTCAGGCCAACTTCGCGCTATATAAAGGTACATAAAAAACTGTTTTTATATTGCTGCTTTTTGTCCTTTTTCTCAGTTCCCCCTCTCCTCGATCGTCTCGCCCCTGTGTGGCTTCGTCCCATGGTTGTAACTCCTCCCTCGCGCCTTGAGGCCTGGCGCTGATCGCTCGGGTTGCTGTTCTTATTTTAATGGAACAGAGGAAAGGGGCAATAGCTCTTCGGTGGTTCCCCGTTTTCTGTCTGTGACTGCTTGTCATGTAGCGACCTCCGCGCTGAGAGTCTCCTCACTCCGGCCGGGGGAAGGTTTCTCGCTGGTACCGCCATTTGTGAGTGGCAAGCAAACACTGGGGAAGGCTTGGGCCCTGTCCCTGACCGGCCTGGGCCACTCTAATACAATAAACAAAACAAGAGCCGGGCAGATACCGTTTTATGAGGTAATGCACAACCTAGTATAAACAATTGCTAGGCTGGACAACGATAAGTGTTGAGTCACTTTTTGTATTTTATAAAAGATTATGAGCAGAATTTTTTAAGCATCAAAAGATACACCACAACATTTGCAAAGATTCACAAATACATTGAATACACCAAAAACGATGAATCAAATCAAATATACAACACATAGACAATTGTGATAAACATTAAGTGTGGATAACTATACAATGCCTCAACTAAATCTATCATTGGGGCACCAATCCTGAATGAAAATTGTACAAGTGGACTAACATGTGAAATACTAGCCTACTTGTTTCAACCACCACAGAATACACAGAGAATTTTGTCGCACGGTGCTGTAAATAGGAGACACACAAAGACTAAACAGCAGTGTAGAAGTGTGTGAAATTTATTCCTATTACGCCCTAGTTATTTGGTATCTTGGTGGTGCTTGACGTCGACGCGTTTCGAACCCAGTGATGATTAACGGGTTCTCCTCAGGACATGGACTGGGGGGTCGTTGTCACTTCTTTCCGGGGGGTTGGGTCACTCCCTCAATGTTGGAAAACACTCGTAAATGATGGGGGTGCCGGCGCACCTAAGTTATACTGTTTGTAAGTTAGACCACCTTCGTTTAGCGGCTTGTGTGTCTTTTACTGCACGCGTAGGGAAAGCGGCAGCCGCCGCGCTGCTTGGACAGTTCTCTAGAGATGAACTGGAGCGCTGCGACCGGCACCCAAACGATTCTAAGAAACAACCGAGTTGTTGCACTTCGAAGCTGGCCAGTCAGTGTCAACAACCCAACTGCCCGCGCGCACTCCCTTCAAACCAACGTCGCGGCCATCGCGCTGACATGTGAATGACACTACGTGCGTTCCGAGCTTGGCGAGCCGACATCAACCTAACAACCACTCGCACGCACATTTTGGCAATTGAACTTTGGGACATCGTCCACTCTTGTGAATATTTCCCTTTGAGGATAATACTGGAGAAGTAAAAAGCACCGTCAGATGCCAGGACGAAGCTATATTCTTCGTTACTCTGCGGTGATATCGATACATGAACACTTGCAGTAATAGACGAGTCCGTGCATGAGAACAGTATCAACACTGTTGAATTACACAACCGAATTTCTGTGTTGACGGTCTACAACCAATAGATTGGAGTGTGATTGTGGCCATTCCCTTCACGTCCTTCGAGAAACATGAGGATTGTGAACTTCCCATTAAAGCAAATTGGGCAGACAGCGTTTTAGCTACGGTACGAAGGCTTTGCCTTTTACGTCCTGAGGAAGACCCGCAGGTCGAGGTTCCCAGTTACCCTTGCACCCCAAGACGGGTCGAAACGTCGACGCCCCCCTTCCAATAACCAGGACCACTACTCCCCTGAACATTATACATGCTAGTCAAGACTGTATGATTGTTTAAAAATTTGAACAATACCAATAGTGGCCTGTTTACCTAATACGTTGGATAAATACCAGCTTTTGCCTTAAGTTAACTAAAATCCTATGTCACTTTTTCGTTGAGGCTTACACCCCCTTTTTCTTTAAACCACTACTTTCTTCTTTTTCCGGCACCCTTATAGAAGCACTAGCTCTTTCCTTTACCGTTCGCTGTGAATACTGTACAAATGTATATAAATAAATGTTTCGCTGTGTTTGGAGTTCTCGATTAAAACTCCTTATTGTAAATAAATGAGTTGTGATAGGTGGTTGTTTTTCTAATGGAATGAATATTCTATGATTTAATCATTTTAGAGGTAAATAGCTTTAATCCTCGTTTAATCTCAGAAGTGATCAACTGTGAGCATATGATTGATTGATCCAGCCAATAACCACGGGTTGGGCCATTGTTTTTGATAATATGCTCCTTAATCGAGAGCGCTTAATTTACCTCAGATTTTTCTCTCACTTGCCCTTTCTCTCTCTCTGTCCCTCTTCAAAGCCCTCTCATTAATCTTCTGCTGTCTCTGTCTTGTTAATAAGACATGCTGCTGTTTCCTTTCTTTCTACCCTCCTTTTCTAGTCTCTCATTTTCTTCTCCCCTTCTATGTTTTCTCTCCCTCGCTAGTCGCTACACCCTTCACCACCTTTCTTTTTTCTTTCATCTCATCTTTCATTCTCTGTCTCGTTATCTTTCCCTCGTCTCTCTTTCCTTCCCCTTCCCTTTGTGTAATTTCCCCCGGTTTCTTTTGGTCTTCTTTGTGTTTGTTTTTTAGACATTTGAAAAATGAAGTGATTTGCCCAGAATCACAGGGTGCTGCTCAGTTTCAAAATCCGCGGCTCTGGCGTAAGACATCCTACGCTTTTATGCAAAAGAGCAGAATCTACTACAGATTAGACAGGCACTCTTTCCACTTGGCTATGATTTCTGTCGCTCGCTTTCCATTTTTTTCTCTCATGCAATTCAATTTGAGAATGCTGTATTGACAATGCCAGAGCGTTTAAAATTCACAAATAAGGGTATACTTCGCATCCGATTTTAACAGCCCTTTGATGGTGCTTCAAACTGGAAGGTATTTCACCTCTTCCTGCCTCCCTTGAGTTATTATCAAGAAGTAGACTGCTTTGGATTTACGAAAGTGAAGGCTGGTGTCCCCGTTCTGCTTGTACTCGGACAGGATGTTGAGACGCCTTCCGGGCTGCCTGGCTTCTTGTTATTCACCCCCTCTCTCTCTCTCTCACACACACACACACACTCTCTCTCACACACACACACTCTCTCTCTCAAACACACTCTCTCACACACACACTCTCTCTCACACACACACACACACTCTCTCTCTCACACACACACACACACACACTCTCTCTCTCTCACACACACTCATTCTCACACACAACTCTCTCTCACACACACACTCTCTCTCACACACACACTCTCTCACACACAACTCTCTCACACACACACTCTCTCACACACACACACACACACTCTCTCTCACACACACTCTCTCTCTCACACACAGTACAGCCTTCTACCGCCACCACTACCACTCTCTCCATCAACACTCTACCACTCTATGCGCCACCACTCTATGCGCCACCACCCTATCTACCACCACCCTATCCACCACTCTAGCGCCCACACTCTAGCACCACCACTCTACCCGCCCACCACTCCACCCTCCAACTCCACCCTCAAAATCCACCATCCAAGCACTACTACACCCTCCAAATACACCCTCCGACTACACCATCCAACTCCACCATCCAACTCCACCATCCAACTCCACCATCCAACTCCACCATCCAACTCCACCCTCCAACTACACCCTCCAACTACACCCTCCAACTCAACACTCCAAATCCATACTCCAACTCCTTCCTCCAACTACAAATCCACCCTCCAAAAACACCATTCAAATCCACCCTTCAACTCCAACATCCAAATACACCCTACAAATCCACCCTCCAACTACAACTCCATCCTCCAAATCCACCTGTAAACTACAACTATGGACTCCAACTCCACCCTCAAAATTCAACTCCACCATCCAACTCCACCCTCCAATTCCACCATCAAACTACACCATCCTAATGAAAATCCACCCTCCAACTCCAACCTCCAACTCCACCCTCCAACACAACCACTTAATGCCACAGCACCACTCAATGCCACAGCACCACTCAATGCCACAGCATCACTCAACGCCACAGCATCACTCAACGCCACAGCATCACTCAACGCCACAGCATCACTCAACGCCACAGCACCCCTCAACGCCACAGCACCACTCAGCCCCACAGAATCACTCAGCACCACTGAATGCCACAGCACCACCCAACGCCTCAGCACCCCACAACGCCACAGAACCACTCCACGCCACAGCATCCTTCCACGCCACACATCACTCAACGCCACAGCATCAATCAACACCACGGCATCACTCAACGCCACAGCATCTCTCAGCACCACTCAACGCCACAGCACCACTGAATGCCGCAGCATCACTCAGCACCACTGAATGCTACAGCATCACTCAGCACCACTGAATGCCACAGCATCTCTCAGCACCACTGAATGCAACAGTATTTCTCAGCACCACTGAATGCCACAGCATCACTGAATGCACATCATCACTGAATGCCACAGCATCACTCTGGACCACTGAATGCCACATCATCACTCGGCACCACTGAAGGCCACAGCATCACTCGGCAAAACTGAAGGCCACAGCATCACTCAGCACCACTGAAGGCCACAGCATCACTCAGCACCACTGAACGCCACAGCATCACTCTGTGCAACCATTCAACAACAACTGGTTCTAATATGTTGTAAAAAAAAATAAAAGCCATTGTTATTTGTAATATTAATACATCTAAGTCATGTAAATACAACACATATTGCATTACAAATGCTATAGGTGTTACGTTTGCGAAAGTTAAAACTATTGGCATTGTAAATGACAAAGCTATTAATTTCGCTATTTTCAAAACCAACACATAAATAAAAAATTTGTCATTTACAATACCAATACCTTAAACTTTCCTAATGCGAGACCTATTGCATTGCAAATGCTTGTCACTTACTGCTGGCAGGAGCACGGACAGTGCTGTGACAAAGAGTAGTCACAGTGCACTGGAATGCAGCAGTTAAGTCAGTAGGCTACAGCAGCAGGACACTGTGATGCATTAGAACAGTACCCATCACCTGAAGCAGTGCATCAGACAGGGTGTGGGCAAACTATGAATGCCTTTCCAGTGGTCGACCCTGGGCCAAGTCAACCCTCATATTTAAGCCTACAGTAGACTTGCATCTGACTTTAGAGCTGTCTCAAAATACAGCTCTGACAACTACTGGGCAAAGACTAACCATACAGTTCTGACAACTACTGGGCAGAGACTAGCCATCATTTTTTAGCTTCCTTCCCTGTCACCAGCAGAATCGTAGACATCGGAATTTGGCATGCATTAATCAGGAGGCGGGAAATAAGGACTGAAATTTGTAGTCGTACACTTAAATCAGAGATGCAATTCATTGCCCCTCCACCCCCCCCCCCTCCTCCACATCTACTGCCATCCCTGTTACATCCATAGAACATCTGTATGGATTGCAGTAACCAACTTAGTTTTCCCACCAGCGAAATGCATTTCGAACCGATCAGTTTAACTTGCATTTTTTTTTATATATATGTGTGCTTTACATTTAAATAAAAATCCAACTAAGTTGTTAAGACTACTTTGTTCTTTGCAGCCACTTCTCTCACCTGACCCCATACACATTGACGCAACACCTATTGTTGTAACAGTCACAATTCTCAAACTTTTTCAAGTTGTATGCAGCAGGAGCTTTGCCCGGTGGCATTAGATGTAGAGATCTATTCTATTATTCCTTTTGACCAATCAAATGACGTCAATGAAGTGAAACTACAGAATAGCCGAAGCTGATGACTTTGGACCTGTTGAACTAGGTGCGAGTCACAGCGTCAGCTCAACATCCTGTTATTTTCAGCAAATCGTTTAATTTCCCCGTGCTTTACATGAGCACCAGTTACGTTTCACAAGGACACATTCATTTTTGGAAGGCACGGGAAGATTACATGATTTGTCCAGAATCACAGGATGTTGAGTCGACGCCGAGACTCGAGCCTGGTTCCGTGGCTTCAAATTAGGCAACTCTAGCCGTAAGGGCGGCAAGGCTGCATCCTCGGCCAAGTTTGCCTTTTTTACAATTTAAAAAAAGTCCCCAAACCCATCTCACCAACCCACAATAATCTGAACCGTTGCACTATAGCTCGTCTGCAGCTGCTCCCAAAAATTGACAACCACGTCGAACAAGGGGATTTTGAAGTACGAACTACGAAACTCTATGGTCACAGACTCATTACGCCTGCGCCGAGTCCAATCATAGCGAGATTTGTGATTGGACGATGAGGAATACGGCTCTTTGGAAGGCCGCCTTACTACTGGCTGCGCTTTTGAACGTGGTAGAAGCGCGAGCGGGAAGCCGGAAGCCACTGTTTTGATCTCGCACCCTGGGTGCGTTATTGGGCTCTCGTCCCCCAAGGGTCATAGTTAGCGGCTCAATGCAAGTACCATGGGAAGACCTAAAAAATAAAGGATACACACGGCGAGAACTAGCCAGGGGTCCTGTTTACCCCCCACGATTCTAAGCTTTTGAAGCTGTTGCTGCAACTTTCTGCCAGGTGAGAGAGCGTTGTAACAAAGCAAACCTGACCTCCATCTCACTCTGTGAAAGCACTTTTTTGCCATAATCCGGACACATTTAGTTTGCGATTTGCAAGTTAGTGGAGGGGTTGTTTGTATCCTGGAATGAGGGGAGAGTTCAGGTTCGCAAGGAAGCCGATTTTGAGTTAAAACCGGTGCTGGAAGTGGGGATTATTTATTAAAGGATGCTATAGAATAGGGTTCCAAGCGTGGTAGCAAAAAAGGCGGAGGAGCATGATACTCATCTTATTTTTTAAAACATGGCCGCCAAAAAACATTAGAAACGAGGACATATGTGGCATTAAATCTGGTATGTCTTACTTAATTGGTTACAAACTGGCCACATTTTATATATTGCCCAGTTAAGGCATCTTTTGCAGAGAATTGTGCGTGCTCAGCAATTTTCAGGGGATGATAAAGTAGGATCTCTATGGAGGCAGGGCTTTTAAAAGGGATGAAAAAAGTGGATGGGGTTCCAAATGGGATGTGGCCTATTTAATTAGACTGTGGCTTAAACTTGTATTCTAAATTTCTGTGATTTCCATAGAGTGCCAAGGGACTGGAATTTGGTTCCCCTGAGCTTTCTGTTACTCTATACTGATATATAACACAATAACTGACAGTCATGAAACCAGCCAGTTATATATTGAATTTGTCAATGGTTGTTAGCTGTTTTAAGATGAACGAGTAACCACCGTGATTTGTTGCTAGTAATTAATATTGAAAATGTTTCAATTCTGAAATCCTAAGACTGAATTAAAACATTACTGAGGCCTGTGGAAGGGGCAGAGGTCTTCAGTATCTCAATCACTCCCTCCCTTTATATTCATATTATGTAGACATGTTTACCCTTTTTTAGGTCGAGCCTAGGTGCATTCGCTGTCTCTCAAAACATGCTGTAATTTCTCTGTTCTTTCAGCAGGCTCATCTCTTTTGATTGGTTCCTTCCTCTGTCTTTCGAAGTTCCTTTGGTTTCTTTGGTAGAGATCTTACGTTTGTCCAGCCTTTTGGCTGTTTTGTTCCGAACTGAAGACTGGCCCTGGTTACATAGATCAGTTTACTTCTGGCCATTTATACTAGTTCGGGCAAACAACTTTTTTTTTTCCTTGCTTCTGCTCCTGTTTTAGAATGGTTGGTTGTGTTTATTAGCTTTCCAAATGCGATCACCCACTTCTCTTTCCGCTCTCCCCTTGCCTCAGCACCATTTACTTGTGACAGCTGTTCCAGTGAAATTGATATCTGCTGCTGCGCGATCGTTTTATCATCCCTTTAAAAAACAGGGTTACAAAACCTGCCGGCGGGCTTTTTTAAGTAAAAAGTGCTAAACAGGTGATATCCAAGATAGAGTCAGGACAAGCCAGAAAGTTGTTGTTTCGCACAGAGAAAAATTCCGATACAGGTATGCAGGGTAGTGATATTTATTTTTAGTGTTTATGACTCGCTTCACGGATTCCGAGTCAAGTTGGAAGCGAGGAGTAACAGCCAACACGTTTCGCCCTCTTTACAAGGCCATCCGACCTGGGGATTTTTCCTCAGGGCTGTACGCATCAACATTACAGTGGACCAAATGGCCCACAAAAACAAACAATAAACGGACCATACAAAGAAAGCAAAAACGTGCAGTTTGTGGTGTGCTGAGTGGTCCACAAACACTTGTACACCATTTATAAAATGATATGGCATAAACAATCATTTGAGAACGATCAAGAAACAGATATGCAATGCTAAAAGGACAACCAATTAGGAAAACACAGAGTGAGAAAAAGGAGAGGGTAGGGTAGGTAATGGTGGAGCCAAGACATTGCAAAGATATCAACAGACACGGATGTAGAGTTACGGTAAGATTGGTCATTTGCAGTCATATTAAAGATTTGCATGTATTGTATTTGTAGTATAGCGAAAAACAATGAAGTATAATATGGAAATATGGCTTTGATATACAATCGTAGACCTAAAGAATTCTGCAAATAATTCATACAGGTTTTGATAGTCAGAAGGTGCACACAAAGTGTTATTTGAATGTTCCGATAAAAGAAGAGTGGTAGGGAGGAAAACGGGAGGGAGAGGTAAATACAAGAAACAAAAAAGGAGAAGTCAAAAGAGGGGGGAATGGACGTCATAGGTTAGTGTAGAGAGCACGGAGTATATATAAAAGAAAACATTTGTGGGAGACATAATTTGTTTCAAAATAAGTCATTTGTCAAGACACATGTTCAGTCAGTTAATATAAAAAATTGTTGGTATGTAGGTAGAGTCAAAAATATCTTTACATGGAAAGGTGGATAATCTGGTCCCATGCTCAAGTTCCAAGAACACGGTGGGGAGAAAGCAAAGAGGCACTGGGATTAATTTAAGAATTGACGTTCAAAATAATAATCTAACAGTGAACTCTTGTGAACTGTGAAATCAGTCTGGGTCTATTGGTCCCGTGAACTTGGTGGGTTTGCGAACCTTACGTTTCTAAGGCTATGCGTGGTGCCTTGATGAGTTTTCTAAGGAAAAAACATGTGTGTGTGTATTTAATGTGGGTGGGTTGTGCGGTATTATTTCGTGAGGGTAGGGGAAGTGCCATGGAAAAGTTTGCATGCGTTTTAATTATGTGTTCGTAATCTAACTCAAAGCCTGGTGGCGTGCAGCATTGCCACGCTTACCGTAAAATATTCTGAACAGGACTGGCGTAGACCTGGGACATCGGCTCAATATATGTTTTTCTGTGGGGGGAAAACACAGGTAAAGGTTAGCGGTTGCAGGCATCGGAAACGGGGTCGGGACACGTAGGACTCGTTTTTTTACACCGGGTCCATTGTCCTGCCTCTCTCTTGGAACTCTTTTGGCTAGGGGGTGAGGGATCTCCCTCTGTCTAGGATAAGCACCCTCTCCAGATTTTGATTAACTAAATACGGGCAGTAAGGGTTCGGGACCTAATACTCCTACTTGCTAAACAGGAGAAATGACTCCAGATGCCACTGGCACAACTCCTTACATGTAATGGGGTGACCCTGTAACCCTCAGAACCTGGGTGGGTAATAGACAAAATAATAATGGTTCTGTCGGACAAAAATACACACTGCTTTAGTATTTCAATGTTTCCTTTTACAATTCTCGTTCCTAACCAGGATATCAAGACAGGTGTACTAATACATTCACAAACAAACACACTGACCACAAAGTAAAAAATGAAAGCAAATTTTTACTCATATACTTTCACATGTGAAAACAAATTACTTCAATCGCTGTCCCTAACCAATATTTAAAACATAAACGGCACGAAAACTTTGTGCTAAAGCACCCTCTCCAGATTTTGCTCAAATAAATACGGGCAGTAAGGGTTTGGGACCTAATACTCCTACTTGCTAAACAGGAGAAATAACTCCAGATGCCACTGGCACAACTCCAGCCACCCACGTCTTAACATTTCAAGCTTGCGGGAATCTGGAAAAAAACACCACAGAATGAAATGGGAATGCAAATCTGTGGTGCTCCGGAGGAAATCAACAACATGACTAGCATTGCATCTTTAACGGGTCCCTAAAACGGAACCTAGCTGGAAGCCGTGAAGTTTGCTTGGGGCGTGGTCTCATTTCTTTCAGCGAATGTATGTAGGGGGAGGAGGAAGAGCAGACGCTTTGAAAGAGTTTTCTACTCAGCCCAAGAGTTTCCCTTAATGCCACCCCCTCCCATCAGTGCTGTAACTGCTCACGACCATCAGTCTCTAGTTTTCTGCACCATATGGAAAATGTTTGCTGGTTGTGGTACGCTTTCCTCCCCTTCTTGCTGTTGATAACTTCAAATTCCTTTTTTCCTGCCTGGGCGACCTTCCGATCGCACTAATCCGAACAAGCTTTTCGGTGTTGTCGCAGGCAACTTATTATCAAAAGTCAAGGGCTCAGTTGGACACTTAATAAAGTAATCTCAATGTATATGAGCACAATGGCAATATATTGGGTTATAGTGATATTGGAAAGAAAAGGAAGCAAATGCACCTCTGATTGGTTTTTTAATCAAATGTTTATATAATCCTTGAAATGAAATACTGTTACAAAGTAATACATTTGAACATATTTCCTTTGTGCGGAAAGCTGCTTTGGCATGGAATGCTCTTCCCTTAGTGCTGCGTGGCATCCAAGACTATAGACCTTTCTCTTCTAGTAGTCCTGGTTTATGTCTCCTTTTTTTATTTTTTTCAAGTACAGGCCGGGACACTTTGTTTGAGTATCCGCACGCGATATACATTTATTTAACATAACATAACAGTTCTGAGTGAAAGGCGTCCCTGTGAAAAACGGAACCTAGAAAATTAGTGACATATATGTGAAATATATGCAAGGTTTCCAATGCTTCATATAAACGACCATTTACATATATATGTACAGTATACAGTGATCAGTGCTGGTGAACAATGGTTTGTTTATGCAACTTGTCGACGGCGTTTCGACCCTTTGTGCAGTGTAGGGTCTCTTCAGGACCTATGATCATAGGGACACCTGTGAGAAGATGAGGGACAATGTCAGTGTGTGGCTCATTTTAAGCAACTGGTATTATGTGGTGGAACTAAGGTTTCGTTTGTATAGTACCTGAAGGGTAAGGGACCGGCTCGTGTGGAGGGTGTGGCAACGTGCAAAGGATAAGAAAGGGATACTCACATGGGTCCCAGCTGGGAGCTACACACGTGAGAAAACCGAGCAATTAGCATTCAAAAAGTGGAGGTTGGTGGCATGACATTGTATTGCATCTTGGAACAGACCTGGAACTTACCCCAAGTGGGTGGTGAACAGGCTTTTATGTGAATGCGCACAATGTAAGGATCAACGTGTGTGGAAGATTGCATGATCAAAGCGCTGTCAAGACGGGTCTGTAGAGAGGGGGACTGAGCATGTGCATTGGTAATAGTATGGGGACACTTGTAATGGGGTGAACATATATTTAGTAAAGGCTCAACACTTACCGAGTTCTGATTCTGAGCACATGCATGGAAGCAGGCTACACTTCCTTCTGTCGTCAATCACGACAAAGCCATTCTTTTTTCATATGGAGGGTAAGAATATTCTCAAGTCTAAAGTTAGGAAACTGCAACACACCAAAGGTGGTTTCAGGCTATTGAAAGACTGCTGGCAAAATCAAGCTACGTTTGGAGAATGCCACCCCACATCAATATGTAATTCCAAAACTAACGCATGCCATTCGGAAGTTATGAATTCTTTAAAACAAACTGAAAAGTCGTATGGTAGTAAAGCTACCTGTAGTGTTTTTGTTGGTAATTGTATTATATTGGAATTATATACCGCTTACTACCCTGACAAGGTGTTGACACGCTGTCTTTCTTGCTCCCTAGCAATGGTGAACACAAGCATTGCCTCATCGCTGCCAATGCCTAGATGGTTGTGAAATTGCTCTTCAATCCCTGGCAGCACAGCACCCTGGATAATGTGCTGCATGGCTAAACACTTATAAGGTCACAAAAGCAAGACTTGCTGGCTGTGTCAATGCTTATTTCTCTTCTTATCTTGCCCATCTGTCTATTTCACACCACATCTTTCCTCGTGAGCACCCTCTTTTCACTTTCACCTGAATGTACTTCCTTGCATCTCCTTCACTTTACAGCACCCAAAAATGCAATGCACTCACTCAGCCATAAGCACTGCATTTTCTTTTACTTTTGTCTTGTCTGTATCCTGACAGATGTACGCCTCCTTCATCCACATTTACACAGTCACAATTGCAAGTGGAATATGTGACCTCTGTGCTCTGAAGAGAGCCCAAGGATTAGATGGTTGTGTACTCTGAACACATTTTTGACCCAGTGACGGGCACCGAGAGAAACTCGCACTACCTTAAGCCTCAACTCCAGAACTCTCAATTGTGGTCTGTGTTAAACACCTGGAGATTACTCCGTTCAGAGTATACGCTATACAAGAGTTATGTGCTACGCAAAAAAATATATGCAAAAACAACATTCTGAAAAGAGTTAACACTCTTAAGGTATGCAAGATTAAGTAACGCATGTGAAGCATAAACAAGAGATAAATTGCTATAATGGGTTACCTTAACATGTCGTACATTCATTGTTCAGAAATCGTTCGGTGTTTATCCCTCTAAAGTTCAGGACATAAATATAGGGACCCGTTTCGATGTCCGTTTGCATTTACTTTCAGATCTGAGACCCAGAGGGACCCAGTCCTCTTAAAGCCCTTTATGGCGGTTAACATACTTGCTGGAGAAATGTTTTGTCTAGTCATCATTTTGACTTCTCATAAAGTAGCATAGAGGGTAATAGTGTCTTCTGCAAAGCACAACAGATTATATGCAGATCACAAATTCATTTTTTAGGTCTTGCACATGGCAACGCAGTCGCCATCGAGAGCTATTGTTACCGTCTTGCCTGCCAAGTGATACAGACCGGGGCACACGCCGATTTGGGGTCTGTGTACGCGCCCGTGAACACGCGCATGTGCACATCTCCCTTCCGTCATCGCAAGCTCCACTTTCTTTTTTGTAATGCGCACGTGCGCTCCTAGCGCAGCACGCTCGGTCTTGTTTCTATAGCACATACACATCTCCGGTGTATCCTGCTTGCATCATACACACATTCTCAGCGCTCACATCAGACAGCAGCAGCACAGGAGCACACGCAGCGGCAGACAGTTCAAATAGCGCAGCGGCCCCGGTAGAGCACAGTGTACTCGCCGTGAGTTGTACCTGCCTGGGCGAGCACTTCCTCTTACTGCCACATAACGTCCTGCGTATCTCACCAGGTCGCTCCTCTCCAATCCCCAGCTGTCCCTGCACTATCTCCATGTCAGTCAGCCCTGCGCCATCTGCCGACCCCCACCATATTCTTCCACAACTACAGACTACGTTTCCTTCCACCGCCAGCAAGAGGATTTTCCAGCAGAACCTTTCAGCCCCTAACGCCCCCTCTATACAGCTACTCTTGCATTCCTTACCGTTACGCCATACTTCCACGCGATGCCCGGCAGTGTGTCCTCAGCGCTCACAGGGTGCTCAGTGTACATCTCTACCTAGGTGGCCGCTCAAGGACAGTTCGGCCTCAGACTCGGAGCCTCGGCACGGATCGACAGCCAGGGGTGTGGAAATTTTCAAATCTACTTGTCCATGGGACAAAATGCAAAATAAATCTACATGTCCTGTAAGACAGTCCACTTGTCCCACCTATTCGCAAATCAATATTGTGGGATGACATAAAGCCATTGATGACATTTTGTTTTAATAAAACTGAACAGTGAAAACCTGACTATTGCTGAGAAGTGAAATTCTCCTTACGTACTGAAACGCAACATATCTTCAATAAATAAATCAAATGACACTTGTTAAAGCGCACAGCTGCTTCGAAGGTAGCGTCCCATCACTCTAGCAGACAGTAAAGGCAGGCCAAAGTAACAAGAAACTAAACTGAGTCAAATAGCCAGGTTTTAAGTTGTCTTATGAAGGCTGACCGTGTCAATTAACCGTAACAGAAAAGGAAGACTGTCCATAATTTTGCAGAGCGCACAGTAAAGGGGTTGCCACCACGACGAGACTTCAGAAATTTTGGAATCCGTAGAAGATGACTATTGTTGGATCTAAGTGCCCTTTTTGGATTATACCAAGACAGTCTATTCAGCAGATAACAGTGGACCTCACCATGATAAGCTCTGAAAGACCACGTTAGAGCTTTGAAGTTGATATGCTATTCTATAGGAAGCAAGTGCTGATGTCTCAAATGTGAAGAGATATGATGCCGCCTCGGAACGCTCCTGATTAGTTGTGCCACTGCATTTTGAATTAGCTAAAGTCTGTATCAAATATGCAGGAAGACCAAGGTAGAGACTGTTAAAGTAGTCCCGATGGGACGTAATTAAAGAATGAGCTGTTTTCCTAGTCTCTTCAGGAACCAGATCAAGAAACTTCTTTATCAGTTTCATCTTCAAAAGACAGACGGACGAAATCTGTTTAATTTGCGATGTAAAAGAGGGGGTAGAGTAGAAGATCATGCACAAATTTCTAGCATCCCTGGTATGATTAGGATAGGCTCTGCATGCCACCACATAGAAGTTGGTGGGGGGCATTTTGGTAAAAACCAAAATTCTGTTCATGTCAGAATTTAGTTTTAATCAATTTTTACCCATCCAAGTTACGACTGCTCTAAAACATTCTTTAAAATTGTGAAAAGCTGCACGGACTTCAGGTATGCCAGTTTGGATGTACTGGCCCAAAACGCAAGCTGAACCATATTTGCATATCCATCCATGTTGGTTGTATGTGGAAATATCTACTGCAGAAACATCAGGCTGCCAAAATATTGAGGACCAAAATATAGTGTCGTGAGTTAAGAATAGTAATCTTTACTTACCAATTATCTTCTCAATTTTGACCCTCAATATTTGGTATATAATAATCTGGTAGCACGATATTCTGAAGTCAAAATTAAGGTGGAATACCTCAGTGTTGCTGTAAAAAAGAAATTGATGAGAAATTCTGTGCAGTTGGGGAGGTGTTGTCTGTCACGAGACGTCTGGCCTGTTTCCAGTCTAATTGGTTTATCCTCTTTCATCTTGCCTCACTGACATTCTCACTGCACATACACACAACCCAACTGCTGAGACACACACTTCTGGACAGACAAACACACCCACTGCACAGAAACATAGCTACACTACAGATGCATAGGCTCATACGTCACTTAAAGTATAGACTTGCAATCCCATGCAGGACCACACCCCGAAGACCTACCCCTGCGAAGACAAAGACGCCCACTATAGAAAGACCCAAGCACTTCCTATTGACAAGCAGTTCCCAACAAGAAAGGTTTGCATAACGTGTCTAACTTGATCCTGACTGTAGCAGAGATACTGCCTGCAAAGATATCCACGGATTTCCAAAAAGGTTAGAAGAAGCCACTCCTTTTCTATTCTAAGGAAGGACATTCTACAAATGTACATGAAATACAAATGTGTGTTGCAGAAGGAGAAGGATTCTAAGGAAGTTTTGGATAGGGGCAATGATGTCCAGCACAGGTCAGTGAGGGGAGGCCAGAATCCATGGTCAGACTCAACATTTCCACTGACTATTCAAATTAGTTCCCAGGAGAGTAAATTAATATTTGGTTATTTTATGATAATTCTGAAAATCTAGCATGGGTTTGGTCCTCCTTGGTACACGGTGGGCACCCCTAGTCTCTGGCTGTTTAGGATCTCTAGTTTGCCAATGCTTATTTTAACTGTGCTTTACAAATAGCACAGCTTTTCAGTTTGTTAGGCCCAAAGTGTAGATGTGCACTTGTAAAAAGATTCACTTACACCTACCTTTTCTTATGAATGAATATTTTCTGAGAAGTGGGTGTTTTAGGGTCGGAATGCCCTCGGAAGTTTGTGTACACGCACAAAATAATGCATTTAAGAGTATTCACAAATTTTTCCACAGCCCATTCTCATCATGGACTTAGCCAAATATTTGCTAATATCAAAGATCGGACAAAAACTGTGTCCAGGGTGAAAGTGGAAAGAAAACACCACCTAATTTTAGGTGGGATTGTAGGAAAAGGTCTTACTGCTTCCTTTGTAACTCATTTCCCAGAGAGCATGGAGAAAAATGGAGCGCAAACCTTGTGATCATAACAAAACCAAAAAGAAAAGTTTTCTCCAAAATTTTATAATAGTTTTTGTACTTAGTTTTATAATTATTTTACTATAAAATGTGAAATATAAATGAGGGAAAAATAATATGTAAATATTTATTATAAAAAAGAAAAATTTGTATAAAAAAGAAATGTAATAATTAATACATTTAAAAATTATATTTTACAAAACCTTTGAAAATCACTTAAAAAACCATAGGTTTTAAATGTTATAGTGAGGTATTAGCATTTAAAAAACCGTACAAATTCACTAAAAAACCATAGGTTTCCCACACGTTATAGTTGGGAATTAGCATTTAAAAAACATTGCAAATTCACTGAAAAAACCAGAGGTTTCACACACGTTATAGTTAGGAATTAGCATTTAAAAAACATTGCAAATTAACTGAAAAAACCATAGGTTTCACACACGTCATAGTTAGCTGGACATTTCACTCATACAAAACCATTGAAATTCCCCCGTTATAGTTAGTTCAGCTAACTATAACTCGCGTGACCGCAATGCACTGCTGATGACGTCACATATTGCATCACTCATGACATGGTCAGTGACATCACTACCCTGTACACCCTAAAAAAAATCCCACTCTGGTCCCTTTAAATACACCTGCACCCCATAATCGTAACCCACCCTTACTCCGTAAAATACCCCAGCACCCTTAAACAGTAACCCATCCTGACCCTAAAAATGCACCCTGCACCCCAAACCCCAAACCTATCCCTGAACCCTAAAAATACCCCTGTACTCAAATCCCAAACCTAGCC
Source organism: Lissotriton vulgaris (assembly GCF_964263255.1). Lineage (NCBI taxonomy): Eukaryota > Metazoa > Chordata > Amphibia > Caudata > Salamandridae > Lissotriton > Lissotriton vulgaris. Next base: position 918,626,188 of record NC_141685.1, read on the forward strand.
CTGGGCCCTAAAATTACCCCTGTACCCCAAAACCCAGACCTAGCCATGAACCCTAAAAATATCCCTGTACCCCAAAACCCATACCTAGCCCTGAACCCTAAAAATACCCCATACCCCAAACATAGCCCTTGACCCTAAAAAATATCCCTGTACCCCTGTACCCCAAAACCCAAACATAGCCCTGAACCCTAAAAATACCCCTGTACCCCAAAACCCAAACCTAGCCCTGAACCCTAAAAGTACCCCAAATCCCAAACCTAGCTCTGAGCCCTAAACATACCCCTGTACCCCAAAACCCATACCTAGCCCTGAACCCTAAAAATACCCCTATGCCCCTGAACCCAAAAAATATCCCTGTACCCCAAAACCCATACCTAGCCCTGAACCCTAAAAATACCCCTATGCCCCTGAACCCTAAAAATACCCCTGTACCCCTAACATAGCCCTTCACCCTAAAAAATACCCCTGTACCCCAAACCCATACCTAGCCCTGAACCCTAAAAATACCCCTGCACCCCAAAACCCAAACCTAGCCCTGAACCCTAAAAGTATCCTAAACCTAGCCCTGGCCCTAAAAATACACCTGTAACCCAAACCTAGCCCTGAACCCTAAAAATACCCCTGTACCCCAAAACCCATACCTAGCCCTGAACCCTAAAAATACCCCTAAGCCCCTGAACCCAAAAAAAACCCTGTACCCCAAAACCCATACCTAGCCCTGAACCCTAAAAATACCTCTGTACCCCAAAACCCATACCTAGCCCTGAACCCTAAAAATACCCCTATGCCCCTGAACCCCAAAAAAACCCTGTACCCCAAAACCCATACCTAGCCCTGAACCCTAAAAATACCCCTGTACCCCAAAACCCATACCTAGCCCTGAACCCTAAAAATACCCCTATACCCCTGAACCCTAAATAGATCCCTGTACCCCAAATCCCATACCTAGCCCTGAACCCTAAAAATACCCCTGTATCCCAAAACCCAAACCTAGCCCTGAACCCTAAAAATACTCCTGTACCCCAAACCTAGCCCTAAAGCCTAAAAATACCCCTGTACCCCAAAACCCACCCTTAACCCTAAAAAAATAATCTAAGAAATAATGAGAAAATAAAAATAAAATACCTCTGAACCCCTAAAACATATACCCCACCCTTAAAATACCCCATAACCCCTAAAACATATACACCAACACCCCCAAACTAAAACCATACACTTACCTTAAACTTAAATATTAAAAACATATGCTATTACCATTCATGCTTTTACAACGAATTTCGTTGTAAAAGCAAGTGAGGTAAAAGTATATAAGATATGCCATGCGTTATAATTGCATTGCGGAGTGATGGTAGGTTTGTTGTAAAAGTATGCGGAGTGATAGTATGCGGGATGAAAGATTCGTTGTAAAGGTGTTTTACCAGTGTTTTGAGGCCATAATTTCGATTCGGGGCCTCCAACTCAATAATTTTGCTAATGCGACTCCTAGATAACTAAATGTGTCTGTCTATTTTCAAGGACTCGCCTTCGAGTTTAATAGTGCCCCTGATTGAGCAATGCTGATTAAAAGCCATACATTTTGTTTTAGCAGTATTGATTACTAGCCCTTGTGTGCCGCATAAGTCCTCGATTCAAGAAAGTGCATGTTGCAAACCCAGACTCATTTAAAGAAAATAATTCTGAGAGCCATGACACACCCCTGGTGTACCCTCTTTGCCACTGTGAATCGATCGGTGACATTACCAGGGGCACCTGACAGACTTGTGCAAAGTTGTCCTCATGAAGCCGGATGATTAAAGACAACAGATCTGTGGGCATTCCCAGATCCTGTAGTACCATCCATAGCTTTTTGCGTGAAACTTAAGTCAAAAGCTGACTTAAGGTCTGGTCAACAAAGGCAGCATACATGCTGCCCTTTCCTATTACAACTGTCCGCCAGTATATTAGCAAGAAATAGAATACTTGATCAATGGTGCTGACATGCGATTTGAAACCTGTCTGTAGAGGGGACAGACTGTCATTGGCAGTTATCCATTCCTGTACCTTTGCCAGTACTGAACGAGACATCACCTTTTGAATTCAATCTATTACGCTTATTTACCTGTAGTTTCCTGGCGAGGATCTATCACTTTTTTTGAAGATGGCTATTATCTCAGCATCCCATCCCACCAGGAATCTGTTATGGGGGCACCACGGGCTATAGCATTAGCTAATAATATATACCTTACAAGACGGGTCTTCGTCTCGCTCTCCCCACCCCCCCCACCCACCCAAATTTAAGGTCCTGCCATTAATTTTCATCCCAATCTTTTTTTGGCTGTGCGCTGGGCAGACTTATACGATTTCCTCGCTTGTTGGATACAAATTGGGTGTTAAGTTTTATAACCTCGACAAGGAGCTTCTGTGCTTTTCTGCATTCTTTATGGCAGGTTTCCCTTTTAAGATAAAAAGGTCTGAGGACATAGGTTCCCAATTTGTTTAATAGTTTATTATGGACACCTGTTGTGGCTCCATATGTCGCTGCATTAGACAGGTACACCTCTAGCTCCACTGACGCGGATTACGTCTCTACTTATGGAGGACAATATATCTGGCTTTTCTACAACCTTAGTTCACATGACACATCTCATGTTTAGAAATCAGCAAGTCTCTGGTTGAAGTCTAAGTAGGAGGGGTTGTTAGCTTACTGGTTTTTAAAGATTCAATTGCAAAACTCAGTGGGTTGTGGTCACTTTCCACTCTCTCAATTATTACTATATCGATGAGAGCAGACCACGGTTTCAAATCAATGAAAAGATAGTCAATACGACTAGCATGATGACCATTATTATAGGTGGTGGACACCTGCCTATCGGATTTAGATTGGATCTCCCATTTGCTGCCCCTTTCTAGGCAGAAAGCTTTGAATTGTAGGGCTGCTTCTGTCCATCTTTTGATGGGTGCTAGTTCTAAGCTTGGGATACCCCAAAGCGCATCTTCCTCTTCATTTACATTGTAGTCATCTGAGTCAAGAGGCTCGAAGATAGTTTTAAAATCCCCGGCTATTACTAAAGAAGATGTATCAAGAGAATGTCCTAATAGTTTGAGAGCCCATCACAGTTCTGGACGTCTGTCCCACTCTTAATCCTCTTGTATATGCATTGTAGATGTCAATGTTAACACGTGGGCTGATCTGCAGGAAAATGCCAAGAATATCGATGAGCATACAACATGAGAATTGCCTCAACCACTCTTACTTGAACAAAAAAATGTTTTCAGGTTAATAAATATTTTTCTACATCCCAACCAGGCATGCTTATTCAATGCCAATTATTTTTAAATCTTAGAAATATATTTTAACATCAATAGACAGAAATAAGGAGTGTACATTCAATTTATATACAAATGGTTTGATACACATAGAAACAAACAGTGTCACAATGATATTTAAACATCCAACATCCTACAAAGAAATTAATACATAACAGAAAACAAATATCACATACATATAGAATCAATGAATGAAAAAAATCAATGAATTAAAAAATAAAAGAATGGGGAATAAAGAACAACTGAATGACTCAAAACTGATAATATCTGGACTGGCCAAGCCTAATGTTGTTTGTTGATAATGCTCTATTCCACCAAAGCTGCCGACGCGTTTCGAGACCAGGACAAGTGTCCCTGGGTTCTCATCAGGGCTTTTATTCTTTGTGTCTGAAAGATGCAAAGAAAAAAAGCGTTTCACCATTTTGTTCAAATGAAAGCCTCAACGTAAAAATGCATTCACTAGTAGTATGTACATAAGGAGAGTCTACATACCAGGCTCTTTTATAGGCAGGAGAAGGCTTGTGGGACTTGTAGTCAGGGAAAAAGGGGGACCAAGGGAATCATTTGTTTTCAATGGGCAGACAATTCAATCTGAAAAATCAGGGCATGATTTATTAAGGTAAACTGAGCGTTTGTATTAATGCCATATCAATATATAAATCGACTACGTCGACTGCATAGCTCTCACCTAGCTCTAACCTTATATGTGCCGCCAAATTGCGAGATGGCTTGTAAAATATGACCATCCGTGTATTTTCCTGCCAGAGATAAAGTAAGCGCGCATAAATCGATTTGGAAAAATCAGAAAGGACTGGGCTATGCCGTTCTCTACATATTTAAAGGGCGCTGTGATGTAACAACAAGAGCCTACCTTGTGCAGGCTTCGTTATTCTTAAATTGAAAATAGTCCAAACGCCTGTGTTCCTGTCAAGTAAAAGGAACACTTGTAAATGATTCAAATAAAAATAAGTTCTTAGCTCAGAGGAATAGCCCTGGGATTAAAAAGTTACCTTCTCCAAAAGTGCTTCTGCAGCAACTGGGTTCCTCGAGGTATGATTCAAAATGGCCAGGTTGTTTGTGGGCTGGATTTATATGAATGGGGCCCAAGTGCATTATGGGTCTAGTAGTTTCAACGAGTCGAAATTCAAAAATAAACAAGTAGAATGAGTGTGGAAGGCCACGTTTTGCTAAATTATGATGTGGGCGCTGCATTATTTAAAAAGTTAATCTCAAGGTGAGAGCATATGCTTAATAGATTACAAGGAATATGCATTCTAATGCAGTTCCCTTTAAGAGCAACATGTTTACAAGCTGTGAATAAATCAATGCTGGTGGAGTATGAGGGTCCCCTTGGACTCCATGGAAGTTATGTTTATGCAAAGAATAAAAGAGTTGGGCCCACTGGCCAAGCCCGGCAAGTCAAGCCTGACGGAAAAGTCACTCACGAAAAAACTAATACACTTGCATATCTGGACTAGCACAGGGGGCGCAGAGGAAGCCGTGAACAAGCACTACCTCGCACCATTTCCGTCAACCCCAGACACCTTAATCCTGCTAGGCACTGGGGAGAATGCGTCATTAGCCCCGAAATATAAATAATGCGAAGTTTAAAACGCTCGCATACCCGAAGGAGTAACGTAGAAGAGGCCCCGGGGCGCGAACGCTGATCTCCCGCGCCGAAGTCGGCAGACCCCTCCCTATACTTGGGGCCAGCGCAGGGTACCAATCTAATCGTGCGCCAGGAATGTCAAGTATACCTGCGTGCAGGCAATCACTGGACAGATCGGGTGACGCTTCACCCGGTTCGATACTTCCCGGGAACCGTGTGTGATGCAGACGCTCGGATCCCAACGATGCCCCCCTGCTGGTGCTCGACTTATACCTCGGAGAGGCCCGTGACACCAAAGGCCGAAGCCCTTGCCTTTGAGCCACAACTCAGGTATGCAGGGAGATTCGAGGGCATGGCGGGCCACTACTGCCGTGGGGAAGAGGCTGTAAGGCCCTGCGTAAGCCGTTTATTTCTCAAAGGTGCTCCGCCCATAAACTGCCCAAAAAAGAAGCTTCGTAGCATTGAAAGGCGAGGTTGAGTGTCGGTGGAAAGAGCGGCACAGCAATGGGAGACAGCCTCTGTCTTAACTGTGTGATTACAGTGGGCTGAGATCCCCCACCTACCCACCCATAGCCACGAGCTGAAATTGTTTAACCGGTGAAAAGCATCCGCGGGCAGGGTTGCTTGGAGCAACACGCACTTGGGCTCCACCCAGTACCTCACACCCTATTGTTGTGGAATCTGCATGGAGGGGGTTGTGAGGCAGTTGGCTGCCCTGAAGAGACCGGGATCGTAGTGTGTGCACAGAATAAAAGCCTAAAAAAAGCAAGATGCTTAAGGCGTCCTGCATTGCAAATATATATATGTATATATGTATGTGTGTGTGTGTGTGTGTGTGTGTGTGTGTGTGTGTGTGTGTGTATATGTATGTATGTGTATATATGTATGTATGTATGTGTATATGTATGTATGTGTATATATGTATGTATGTGTATATATGTATGTATGTGTATATATGTATGTATGTGTATATATATGTATGTATGTGTGTATATATGTATGTATGTATGTGTATATATATATATATGTATGTATGTGTATATATGTATGTATGTATGTGTATATATATGTATGTATGTGTATATATATATATATATATATATATGTATATGTATGTATGTGTATATATATATATGTATGTATGTGTATATATATATATGTATGTATGTGTATATGTATGTATGTATGTGTGTATATATATGTATGTATGTATGTGTGTATATATATGTATGTATGTATGTGTGTATATATATATGTATGTGTATGGGTGCCTGCTTCTCCCCCAGCTACGCGTGTTTACACGTGGGCTGGTGGGAGGAGCAGGTACTCAATGTCACCTACAGTGACATTATGGTCAACAATGTATTGCATTGGATGCGTTTCATTGATGATGTTTTTGTAATTTGGAGGGGGGACCAGATAAGTGCAGAAAATTTTATACAATCACTCAATGTCAATAATGAGAATCTGCATTTCACATCACATATTAATAAATTGGAGGCAGATTTTCTTGATAAGATTTTTGTGAAAAATTCCAAGTTATGCACCAAACTGCACCGCAAGAGTACTGCTGGAAACAGCACACTCCATGCCAGCAGTTCCCACCCCCGTCACATCATTGACAATATCCCCTTTGGGGAGCTATTGAGACTTAAACGTATTTGCAGCACCGATGAGGACTATGAACTCTGTGCTGCTGAAGCCCTCAATAGATTCAGAGAGAGGGGATATAAGGAATCTGTTTTGAAGCAATCCGTTGCTAAAGCCAAGAGCAGACCCAGGGAGTCTCTTTTATCTAGCTCAGATTCTAGCTCTGAGGTAACCACAGAATCAAGTAGCAGTCCACCCAGATTGATTCTGACTTTCAATAGACAGGAACGCAAAATACGGTCTATCATTAACCAAAGATGGCCAGCCTTAAAAACTGATTTGGTGCTGGCCCCTAGAATAGCAGATAGACCGAACATCACCTATAGGAAAGGCTTGAGCATGAGAACCCAACTTAGCCGAGATTTTCCAGAATTGATCAAACAAGATAATTGGATGGCTAGGCCGGGCTTTACTCGTTGTTGTAGAGCTTGTAAATACCACCAAATACTCCACACCCTTCAAACCCGATCTTGTGGAAATTAGGGGGAAACATAACTGCAAAACTGAATTTGCAGTTTATGTTCTGACATGCACCTGTGGCCTAAGATATGTGGGCAGTACCGGCAAACAGGTGCATGTCAGAATTCTACAACATCTGCGAGCCATCGTGAACAACGACAGCACATATCCTGTGGCTCGTCATTTCAAAGCCATCCATCAGAATAATCTTGAATGCTTAACATACTTTGTCATAGCCTCCGTACCCAAACCCATCAGGGGGGGAGACAGGGATCTCATGCTTAGGAGATTGGAATCTCAGTTCATCCTAGAATTGGACAGTCGTTTCCCGAACGGTCTTAATACTACTGAAGACCTTCATGTATTCCTGTAATGACCCTTTGTTGACTAGCATATATTTACTTAAAGTATCCCTGCCAGTGCCTGCCTCTCTTGCTCTTTTCAAAGTCTCGTTTTGAATTATATTCACTGAATCAATCTTTTACATTTTGGCACATATGTTTGATAGTGGTAAGGAGTTTTTCTCCCATCGACTATCTACATTGTAAGATAGAAAAAAAGAAAACAAAACTTTCTTTCTTTTTCCCTTTTTTTCCCTTTTTTTGGGGGCACGCACACATTTTAAAACCTACAAAGCACTTTTATTCTGACACAGACAAAGGGGGCATGATAATAGGCAGTTATTAAACTCTTTCGTACTGCACGATCTATTCCAGTGACCATATTAAAATATATCATAATCATAATGATTACACTAAGCATTTATGCTGATATCATATTGGATAAGTTTCTTATCTAATAAATCTGAGACAGTACATTGTCATATATTTATATCAGGTTCTAGTTAATCAATATAAATAACTTTTTGTACATAGTGTGCTGTTTATTTATTAGTGACTATTTATTATCACTACAAATTGCGATATTTGCACATTGTCTCAGTTACATGTTTTTTATAAAAATGTATATATATTTTTATAAACTACAATATATTTATTTTTTTAATTATAAAATAAATTGTATTATTGTGATTTTAACAACGCATTTATGCTGTTATAACTATACAACTATTTTTTATGGCACTGGCTCAGACGAAAGACTGCTTTAGCCTAAGTTATGTAGTGTGTCTTCTATGTTCATTGACACATGGTTGTGAAAAAAATGCCCGGGAAAAACTATTTGTATTTAAGCCATTGTGAGTTTACTGACTAACGATCTGTGAACAAGGGCGGACGCCCGAAACGCGTAAGATCTGGTGGCTTGAACGCTAAATAAATTGTTTTAGCCCATGACGAACGTTGGAGTGGCGTGGTTTCTTTCCAACATTGCTGTGGCGGCGGCTGCGATAAATTGGAGAAAGAGCCTCACTTTGTGCATATATATATATATGTATATGTATATGTATATGTATATGTATGTATATGTGTATATATATGTGTATATGTGTATATGTATATATATGTATATGTATGTATGTATATATATGTGTATATATGTATATGTATGTATATGTGTATATATATATATATATATATGTATATGTATGTATATGTATATATATATATATATGTATGTATGTATGTGTTAATTTAACCCGCATTTTAGTATTAAATCTGTTTGACAAATAAAGGTACTCTCTAGCACAGCACATTGCAATAAGGGTCCAGAACAGTAGAATGCCAGAAGCCAACATAGGGAATAATTGACTATGATGTACGTTAGACATAACATGACGGTAATGCCACTGCCGTGGCTGAAGAACCTGCCTGGATAAGCAGACTAGTACAAAAACACGAAAGCAACTTCCAAACACCCACTCCCCGACACCCGCCTCCCCCCAACTACCCGCCCACCACCCACGTTTCAGTTCCAATATCCCCTTGCCCAACCATTACCATCCAACGAAATGTTCCCTAACCCTCTCCCTGCGACAGCCTCAGTAAACGCATATATCTGGGACAAGTCACTTCCCTAAATTCAGTTGCAAGCATCGACAAGAAGGGCTGCCACAGGTCCGAATACTTGTCACCCTCCCCCTTCACAATGAGGGACAGCTTTTCCATACCCAATACATGCCAGAGGTGGTGTAACTAACCTTGAAATGTGGGGATGTGTGTGGTACGCCAATAGGATCAAATGTTCTGTAACTCTGAACCCAGTGCTATGGCAATTAGTCGGCCCGGTGCGAGTGCAGCGGGTAGGTAATAGGATTGGGCAGCCCTAGCAGAACATAGGCGGGGAATCGTTGGATGGACGTATCAAAGTGTGAGTCCACCTCGTCTAGGACCAGCCTCCAATCCTGCAGCTGGCCACAATCCCACAGTAGGTGGACCAGAGTGCCCCTCTCTCCACACACGCACCAGCAAGATGCCTCCCGTCTGTGGTCGATCTCATAGAGCTTCTCAGGGGTGTAATACCAATACTAAGTGATCTTGGTGAGGGTGTCAGTCAGGCCCATATGGTAGGCGGAATGTCGTGCACGATAATAAACGCCCTCCCAGTCCTTCTCGCTAAGCGTACGCCCCAAATCTTTTGCCCAGCGTGCTTTCCCCCGAGTTGTAGATGTGTGTATAGCAGCCAAGGAGCATGCGGTATAGATCTGATATGAGCTTTTTGTCCGTCTTTCTTGTGATCAGCCAGTACTCATACGGACTGAGTCGCCGGTCTGCCCCTTCCCTGATCTGACCATTGAGCGCCCAGTGCCGCTCCTTGAAGTACCTGTGCCGTTCCAGTTCCGGCAGGCCATACTCTTGCCGAAAGGCGTCAAATGGAAGGACCCCCTCTGCTGAGTACATATGGGATGAAACCCTGCAGCCCGCCGGGCGCCATCGCGCAAAGGCAAGTGTATCTTGGCCGGTCCCGAAGTCGGGGTTATCTAACAGGGGCGTGAGCAGAGACGGGAAGGTCGTGAGATCATGCTTAGTATTGACAAGATCCCACACCTCTAGCGGGACCTGAGTGATGTATGAGGCGTAGAGATTAGGGGGGGCGGTACTGTTTTCGAAGGAAGGGAACCTCCTCGTGCGGGTGACCCGCTACCGCCTGGTCCTGAAAGATTACGATTCAGAAAAGGGGGTGGTGATGAACAGAGTGTCTGAATTAAGCAGACCACTCTTACCCAGTCCAAAGATCAGGGCTTGATCCATCACCGTTATTTAGCTCACTGCACCATCCCAGCTCAGAACCTGGCTATGTGCAAATTAGTCTGTCCCTGGCCCAGTGCATCATGGGAACAGGGCAGACCAAACTACCAAGCCAATTCTTCACCAGAAAGGTGACAAGCTACCGGCTCCTGAAAGAGCCAGTGCTTCTCGGATTCCCACCTGCTCCATTCCACTAGTGTCCGCAGCTGGGCTGCCTGATAGTATAGCAGCAAGTCTGGGAGCCCCAGTCCACCCCTCCTAGGGGGCAGTGTCGCTAACAGAGTTTCATTCTCGGCCGTTTGCCGTTCCAGATAAACTGAGCAAGCTCAGATTGAGTCCGGCGAATCCAACCCTCCGGAGGCCGCAAAGGTATGGCGCGAAACAGGTAGAGGATTTGAGGGAGGATCGTCATTTTAATGGCCGCCACTTTGCCTAACAAGCATGGAGGAAGGTGTCTCCATCTACCCAGCTCCATTCGAACAGTTTGGCGAATTCGAGCATAGTTAAGACGGACTGTGTCCTGCAGCGTGGCCGCCAACTGAATCCCCAGATAGGGTATAGCATTGGGCGCCCAGCGAAAGGGGAAGAGGTCCTGCAAATGGGCCAGAGTATGGCCCTCCAACGAGAGGTCCAACGCCACCGATTTACTCATGTAAACTTTAAAGCCCGCTGCTGTCTGGAACGAGTCCAGAATATCGAGGCCGGCAGTGACTCTCTCGGAGAAGACCTGGATAAAAGGACATCATCAGCATATAAGCTAATTGTATGCACGTATGCCCCAAACTTAATCCCCTGGACTGTCGGGGCGCATCTCATTGCCTGAGCCAATGGCTCCATGTAGAGTGCGGAGAGCAGGGGCGACAGGGGGCACCCCTGTCTTGTTCCCCGTTCTCTGGGAAAGCGCGGCGAAGAGCAACCATTAACCGAACCGTCGCTGTGGTCCACATATAAAAATTTAGTTTGAGCCTTGAGATGGCCGCAATAACTTCCTCCGGCCTAATGCTACGCTCCAGAAGCTCAACCTGCTCCTGAGTGAGGGCAGGGAGAGAAACAGAGGCCAAGAAGGATTCACAGTCAGCTAGATCAAGCGAGGATCCGGTGTACAGAGATGTATAGAAGTCAAAAAACGCCGCTGCAATCTCTGCATCCTCCGTCCTACGTTCTAATCTCCTTCACCATGTGGGCTGCCGGGTTTCTCGGAGTGCGCGACCCAATAGCCGCCCGCATCTATCCCCCCAGTATAGTACATGTGTCGTACCCTTAAGGCCGCGTATTCCGCCCTATCTTGATCGAGCGCACTTAACTGTTGCTGCACTAATTTTAGTTGCTTCCAAACCCTGGGCGCGCCCGTCCTTTGATGCATGTGCTCTAACTCCTTCACCTTCTGCGTAAGCTCGTCCCTTTTGCCCGCCCTCTCTACATTCTCGGCCTCGGAAACGGCTATGAACTCGCCACGCAGTACTGCCTTAAGCACTGCCCAATGTGTGGCCGGTGAGGTATCAGAAGTGTTATTATGGAGTAAGTAGTCTGTAATAACCCCTTTAATTTTCTCTACTATGTCTTTGCGGTGCAGAAGCGTATCACGCAGTATCCAGCAGCGCGTGGGTCGCGACACCGGAGGGAAAGAAAACACCACTGTTATTGGTGCGTGATCTGATAGTGACGCGGTGTCAATGTCCACTGCGGAAGTCAATGCCTGGAGGGAGGTGGAGGCTAAAAAATAGTCTAATTGCGCTTATATGTGTGATGTGCATTCGAGTAGTATGAGTATTCCCTAGTGCCAGGGTGAAAGCTGCGCCAGAGGTTCACCATTCCCAACTCCTCCAACCTAGCCAACCCCCCGCTAGAAAGGGTCCCCGCCTGTGTGGAGCGCTGAGCCGACCTGTCAAGGAGATTATCAAGCACTAGATTAAGGTCCCCACCCACCAAAACGTGTTGGTCGGTAGAAGTAGCCACTTAGCTAAGCGCCAGATGAAAAAACCTTTCCTGACCCTCGTTAGGAGCGTAAACAGAGCAAACGGTGAACTCGGACCCACCCAGGGAGAATCGGTAGGAAAGCAGCCTCCCTTGTATCTCCGCCCCCTTCTGTAACACTTTCCCCTTGAGGCGCTGGGGGATATCGCAACCCCTGCTGTTTTAGTAGAAGCAGATGAGAAGAACTGATATGGGAAACAACGCGCCTTCATTCTTGGGCAATCCTTTTGCAATAGGTGTGTCTCTTGCAGGAGGCATATATCTGCCTTCGAGTGTTCTAAACAGGAGAGAACTGCATTACGTTTGACTGGGTTGTTTAGACCCCGGACATTCAGGGAAAGAATTCTCAATTCAGTAGCAGGCATGACTCACCGCCAACCCTAACCGCACAATGCTCAGGAGATCTGCCATGTTCGCTGCAGGCCCCCACCTGAGGCGCCAATCATCTTGCCCATGGTACAGCCTACTGTGCCTCCCGATAGCTATCCAGGCACCCATTCCATAGACCATCAAAGGAGAGCCATGGACCTGAACCCCCCCCCCCCGCATCCCCCTCCCCAAAAGTCCTACCCCAACCAAACCTCAAACAGGAAAAAAAAAATGTCAAACAGTACATTATGTCCTTCATCCATAGATGAATGGTAGAGGGTAACATCGGGAACACAAATCAGCGCATAAGGATACTCCCTCCTGCCGACAGCGTAAGCAGGAGCAAACGCACGGGCAACACCATGCCGTGAGTCAGTGCAAAGTTCAGCCAGGATGGGATGTGCTTGACCCAGACGAGACAGCCTCTACTGCGGCGAGCTGACCCTCCTTAATCTCTGCCACTGGGGGCTTGCGGGCACGACGCCGTCTGCTCTGCTGTCGCCATCTCAGTCTACCATCTTCCGGGTCTCCAGTGGGACCGCCATCATCTATCTCGGACGGCAGCTCCAGGCCCAGTAGGTTGCAAGCTTCCTTCAGAGACCGGAGTTGGTATAGTACATTGTCCCTTTTAAAGATCTGGCGGAACGGGTTGCCCCAACTAGAAGAGATATTATGCTGCTGAAGGAAAGCCGTGACCGGACAAACTCCTTCATTTCTGTAGTGTTAGCGCGGAGAGGTCTTGATATAGGACTGGGGACTGGTCCCTAAAGGACAGAGGGTGCATCTAACGTGCCTTCTGCAGGATCTCTTCATTCGTGAGGAAGTCCTGCACACAAGTCAGTATATGTGGAGGAGGGGCGGTGGACCAACTCTGTGAACTCTATCAATTCAGAGCTCCGACTCCGCTGGACGACCCAGGATGTGATTAAAGAGGTCTCTGGTGAAACTGAACAAATCCTTGGTATCCTCGGACATCGCTACTCCCCTAATATGGACGTTATGTCTACTGGAGCGATTTTCTAGGTCTTCCACGTGTGACTGGAGATCCACCTGCTGCTCATGAATCCTCAATGTTTCCTGTTGCAGTGCTTCCACTTAAGTTTTGCGATTGTCGCTCGTGGACTCCAGGGAGGACGCCCGCTCCCCAATCCCATTGACATCCCCGTGCAATTCCCTGATCTCCTTGGTAAACTCCTTTTTCAGAGTGTGGATGTCCTCTCTTAGGGTAGTGAAAAGCGCTTCAAGAAATGCTTTGGTGATAGGTTTGGCACCCCCTGCCTGCTCCGCTACCGCTCCAGGCGCCATATCTTTAGGTGGATTGGGCCCTGACAAATAAATCTGTGACTGTTCTGTCTTTGCGAACCCTCGCCGTGGACATAACTGCCCAGAAGGCCTATGGGGGTCAGGCACCAGGCTCACCAGGGCCCCCTGCCTCCAACCAGTTCCCGCTGACAGCCTCCAGAAAGCAAATGGCCGTACCCGGCAGCCAGTAGTTCCCAGCCAGGCGCCAGAAAGTCTCAGCAAGGGAATCGCAATGGGCCAGCCCCTCCCGACTGCCAAGCCGCCAACTCTGCTAACGTGTAGGTCCCCACAGCTCAGTCTGCACCTAGGTCAATCGCCAACCTATGCTGTCCAATGGCCCACCCTGGACCAAGGGTGCCCCCCCAACTCCACCACTGGAATCCAGGCCTCCGCCGCTCCCCACCTTACCTCCTGCTCCTTCTCTCCGCCTCTGCGCAAGGCCACCGCTTCTTCGTACCACGCCTCCAGGCCCAAGTTCCGAAGGGGCAAGAGGCTCTCCAGCCACAACTCTAGGGCCAGCTCCAGATGTTAGTGCTTCGGCTCCGACCAGGGCGTAGGCCCAGCGCCAGCTGCTAGCCCAAGTCCCCGGCAGCGCAGGAGGGCCAATTGGGCCGTCCGCCCCCCCTCCTGAAGACACGATGCCGCCGCTCACCCCCAATAGCCGCCGAGTCCACACACCACTGCTCGAGGGACAGCGGGGGGACACCACGCAGTCCAGAAGCGTAACACTATCCACCAGGTCCAGGTCCTGAGCTCCGCTCCAGTCAAGTAGGCTGCCGCTCGATAGGTCGTAGCTCTGGGGCCTGTGCACCAGACTGCAAGATGGTGGCCCGTCCCCTCCTCCGCCGGGATAGCTACCCAGCCTGGCACCAACTCGATGGCCTGGGTCCTCAGCGCTGTCCATGCTCTGCCGCGCTGTCTCTGCCAGCCCCTGGTGCCGCACCTTTCCGGCCACTACCACCGGGCGCCAAGAGACTCCGGGCTGCAGTTCTCCCGGTCCGATCCGCTCCCCTATGCTTTCGGGAGCTCGGCCCACCGACGGTATATGCCGACTGTGGCTATTTCGGCTCAGTGGCCCTTGCTGTAGAGTGCTGCCGGCGGGGGCTCCGGAGCCAGACGTCCGATCACGCCGCCATCTTGGCCATGCCCCATTAACCCACATTTTAAAAAGATGCGCTGGCGCTATTACGGATGTGCCGCGCTATAACATAATAAACACATACAATGTTAAAAGAAACAGTACGTTGTGCGATCTAAACACATATGTTTTGCTAACTTAACCCGCATTTAAAGCACATCGTGCTTCTGGAGCTTAACAAGCAAGAAACCTGGTAGGAAAGAAGGAGTGAGGGAGAAGGCAAAGATTGACGGTGAAAGTCCAGAGGGAAAGAAGTAGAGAGAAACAAAAGTAACGGGGTTAATCTTATAAAAGACGCTCTCGGCATTGCTGGGGGGGGGAGCAGCAGCCTTTGATGTCTGGTGGTGTGAGAGACAAATGTTGGTGTGCGAGGCTTCCTTTCAAGTCGGGTGGGGGGGGCGGGGGAGCAGGGGAGCAAGCGAGTGCTAGGGAAAGAGCTTATGGGGTGTGAGTGAGGCCAAGCGCGCGCCTGGCGAAGCGTCACCCTTCAGTAGACAATATGCGTTGGGAGGAATCTGCTTGTTCAAGAGCGTTTCCCCTACAATAGTTCAGAACTATAAATAGCTCGACCTAAAAACAATTGCTTACTGTTAGACCTGGCATCCTTGGCGTGGTTTCCCCAGTCTTTTTGCTTCTACATCCTGTATTTTCGACTGTTATTCTGGACTTCATTTTTGCTGGTTTAGATACTCTGAGTAACTTTACCACTGCTGATCAATGCTAAAGTGCAAGTATCCCTGAGTAAATTGAAATTCTGATTGGTTATTCAGGATTGGCATATTTGATTTACGGATAAGTCCCTAGTAAAGTGCACTTGGTGTGCCCAGGGCCTGTAATTCAAATGCTACCAGTGGGCCTACAGCACTGGTTGTGCCACCCACAAGAGTTGTCCTGTTAACGTATCTCAGGCTTCCCATTGCAGTGTCTGAGAGTGCAGTTTTAAACTGCCATATCGGCCTGGCAAGTGCACACACTTCCCAGGCCATAACTTTCCCTGTTGCTACATGTAAGCCCCCCCTAATGTAGGCTGAAGGTATCCCCATGAGCAGGGTGCTGTGTATTTGAAAGGAACCGCATGTACTGGTGTGTTTTACATGTCCTGATAGTGAAATACTGCCAAATTCGATTTTCACTACTGTAAGGACTAGCTCTCCCATAGGTTATCATCGGAGCTTCCTTGTAACATTTTAGAAGTGTAACTTTCTATTGGAAAGCGATGGAAATTGTGCATTTTCTTGTTTACCCATTCTGTGCCTCTCCCTGCCTGTGGAATCAACGTCTGGGTTGGCTGACATTTGTGCTCTTGTGCATTCGCTCTAGACAGTCGCACACAGGGAGCTGAGGTGTGCCTTGAATATTCAGGTGGCCCACCACAAGGCTGATGGAAGGGTAGAGTGGTGATACCTTAATAGGGCTGCAACTCTCCTCTCTAAGTGCTGTCTCCACCCCCTGTAGTTTGTCTGAAGCCAGGTCAGAGCAAAGCAAGATCAGTGCTCTACAAAGACTGTCCTTTGAAGTATGCCTAAATCAAAGGCAAAAAGAGGTATACATATTGGACCTAAAATCCCAGACTTTTAGAACACTTCTGGATCAAGAGGACCCTGCTAAGAAGAGCTGTCAGGGGTACTGCCCCTTTGCTGTGTGTTGCTTTGGTGGGTTGGCCTGAAGTTTCTGCTTTCGTATTGGGCTGTGAAAATGAATGGATTTTTCACTTTGCTGTATTCTGCTTGATAAGACTCTGCAAGGACTTGAAGTACAGCTTGCCTCCTGTTAAGAAGTCTCAGGGATACAAAGACTTTACCTCCAGCATCCCTGAACTCCACTGCTGGGAGTTCTTGCGTGCCTTGTGGTGCCAATTCCAGTTCTGGGCCCTTGGAGAGTGCTCCTGCTGCAAAAAGCATCAAGAAGACATCAAAGCGACGTATCGCCCTTCCAGCGCCTGGTTTCTCGATGCAGCAGAAATGTCCACACACTACCGCCGTGTGGCTGAAGAAATCGATGCAGCGCTGGTCAGCGGCCGGAGAAACTGCCACAGCTTGAGTTCAGAACACCTATTCTCCGAGGTTTGAGACCCCTGCACTGACTCAGACGCAGGCCCTGCTGTGCAGCTGAAAGACTCGTCACATTGTGGGACCGGGGTTGAAGAAATCACTGCAGCGCCTGTTTATCTCCGACGCATCACCGCAGACCAGAACCGTCTTAGATTTTGACGCATCGTCTGCCCGTGGACTCCTGGACCGACTCATCTTTGTGTTTTGTCGTAAATATTTAATTTACCATCTTAATTTCTATGCAGGTAAGTACTTAATCAATAATAACTCAATCGGAAAGAAAAAACAGAGTCCGTGGTGTTAGAGTTCTTAGGGGTTTTATTCCTTAAAAAGGAATGGTCATGACTGGATATCGGATTCTTACCACCACAGGGGTGTAAGAAGGGATAGAGCAATATTTTATTGACATTACATTACTTTTATACTTAATATACACAATAGAAGTCAATGCAGAAGGCGTAACAGCTGAGAGAAACAAGATAAAACACACACGTGGTCATGATACGTAATTAGGAGGCGTGAACTAGGCGTGAACATAGAAGTGTGTGCGAGAAACGTCACAGGTAGGTGTCATAAGTGGGTGGCAACAAGAGCAGAATCTTGCAATGTCAGCAGAAATCTGAGGCCTGGATGCACGCGCAGCTGCATGACGTGTGATTGACGTGAAGCTGGGGGGTGCTGGGGACTTGACATTTAAACTGACGGAAAGAGACAGAAGTCTGGCATGTCAGATCAACTTGTGCTTCTATCATATCTGATATCTGATGTTTAGGAACTGAACTATCTGGGCGGAAAGGTCTCTGGGGCAGAAGCTATTCTATACTGACTGTGAGTGCGTGTATAAGCGCCTAAGTGTCTGCATGAGAAGCGTGGGGGCATGGGCCTTCCATGGTAGCGTGGTAACAGAGGCTATGAATTACTTGCACAGAAACAGTAAGGCCAGGCCCTTTTGCTCTGCAGCTGGGGGAATGTTTACTTAAACTAGTAGGCAGGAATGCATCTTCGGAGAGGGAAACAGATAACTCGAAGGTTGGGTTCATTCTTGGCAGGCAGCAGGCTGAGCTGAGCGCGGTGGGCCGCGCTGGAAGTAAGGCAGAGTTCACAGGTATGGGGGCAGCCTGGGCAGCCTGGGCTGAGGCTTTCAGAGTCAGAAGGCAGACAAAAGGCTCGATGGCAGAATTCCGGGCCTACTTTGCCAGAGCTGAAAAACGTGTAAAGTACACTACAAAAAGACGTTGGCATAGCATACTTAGGAACGGACTATTCAACCCATTCAGGGTGGGTCTGAAAGAGGACATGTTAACGTTGGACGCAAATGTATTTGCGTCTTCATAGCTGGCACAGGAGGGAAGTTACATGCACTTTAAACTCGTACATGGAGAAGGTGGGGTACACGATAGGGAACATAACTTGACCAAAAATTTTTATTTCCTCATTCCCTCCTTGTTCCCTACGGACCCTTCATGATATCTCGATCATCATGAATCGATCAGTCTGTTCTTGTAACATAATTTGCTCGTCTCTCTTCCGTTGTCGGTTTGAGAGAAAACTGGAATGTTCAATGCACGATGTGGCGCACAGTCCACATATCGCCGGCCCACACTGTAGGCACAGGCAGCAACTGAATACTATGACAAGGCCAATGCCTAGGAAGGATAGGATCTTCCATCCCCAAGCGGTCAACGTTGTCCAGAACCAACCGGACCAAGACCAGGTGCCTGGATTCTGATGTATTAAACTTGCAATTTTGTGAAGACGTGTAATAGCTTTGTATACAGATGGCGCGTTTTCTGGAATGAAAACACAGCAACTTGACCCGATGACCTTACAAGCTCCACCTCTATCTGCCAAGATGACGTCAATAACGAGACGATTTTGAAGGACAACAATCCGCATAGCAGACTGCTCCTCTGTTAAGTTACCTAGGGCGGAGGCAGTTTCATGTACTACTGCTTCAAGTGTTCTAGTTAATCTACGTATTAATTTGCTGTTTTGGACGGGACCTGTGAAGAAAAAGAATCCTTTATTAAAATCTGTGTATTGCTCCCATGCCGTTTCAGTATAGTCGACAATCGGGAGATCTCTTCGGAATCTATCTTTTACTAGATTTGTATTTCTATGATAATCAGGAGGAGCTAGGAAAACAGGGGGCAGAAGGAAAGCAATGTAACAGGTACCATCCCAATCTGGAGGTAAACGTATGTATGCGGTATGGCCACAAACAAAGTAGGAATGACGTGTAGCTCGAAATGAGGACCTACCCTCATCAGTGAATTCGACCACAGTAGTACATTTACTATGACCTAAGTGTACTGAACCTTTCTTTCTAACACAAAGATGACCTGTGACTGGTAATACTGACATAGCGGGGAGAATGGGTGTAGCTTCGGACTCAATAGTAAGGATCATAAGGTTAACTGTGTAATTACCTAATCCATATACTTCGTTTTCTAGATCAGTTCCTATTCTAACGGATCGTCCACTTTTATCAGGGTAACAGACGTCGAACAGAACTGAATTCAGGTTTCCCCAAACCCAGCCCCCTTCGCGGGTAACAGCAATATCAGAATCTAAAGAATTAATCAATCTACTCCATGCACCACAGGAGCCGTTGTGAGTGAAGGGATACGGAAAGAGGGGCAGAACTCCCTTGTATTTCTGGTGGGGAGGGAGTCGGCCACATATCCAACAGTTTGTAGCATTGCTCGTCTGATGGGAGTGATGTAACATGCTAATGAATGTGTTGTTGCGCAGCGCAAGTCTGTAAGATAATTCGTGAGGGGGTAATGTACTAAAAGAATGTTCAGCAGAAACATTGTAAGCAGATTGTTCACGCTTGAAAATAGGGTAATAGATGGGAAGCAGTATACTTGCAACAATAATCAGAAGACTTAGAAAAAACATAATTAATAATGTCACTATACAGTGACTACGCAGTGATTTGCAATAGGTACGTTTCTTGAATTGTCTCTCTCTCTCTATCTCGATCTAGGGGATACATGTCAGAAACTATTTAACCGATTCACCTAGGGGAGGACTTAAACAATTAAACTGTCGGACTTGCTAGATCGGAGTTTTTGTTTATACTCCTCTTGGGGAGTTTTCTCGTTCGGGTACTTTAAAGTCACTAGGTTTAATACAGTCTTTGGTGGGGGTGGACGAGTCTGGGTCTGGTTTCAGTTCGTTGCATTGTTTAATATGACTCGTATGGACCCACCCCTTTCTGCCCTCCACCTTCACTGCGGTCCTCGTAGTAAGAAGGACGGTCTTCGGCGCTTTCCAGCGGGGCTCCAACGGACTTTTCCTGTCGAAGTTCCTAATTAAGACCAGATCGCCAGGACGGACATCATGCAGCTTTACATCAGTGTTGTCAGGAAAGGCTGCGGCAACCTGTGAACGACATGATTGGAGTGCAGACATCAAGGAGGCAAGGTAATCTGTCAACATGTTACAATCAACATCAGTAATTTTCTTAGGAATGGGCGTCCCCCACATATTCGGTGGTCTACCAAAGACCACTTCGTACGGGGATAGTCCTGATCTCGAGTGGGCAACCATTCTAATATAGAACAGTGCAACTGGCAGGGCGACTATCCAGTCGACCCCTTTCTCCTGGCATATTTTGGCAAGGCGGGTCTTAAGTGTCTGGTTATGCCTCTCTACAAGGCCTGCGGCTTCGGGATGTCGGACACAATGGAATCTCCACTGATATCCTAGCAAAAGGGAGACATGCTTCATGAGTTCGGATGAGAACGGCTGTCCGTTATCTGAGTACACGACACGAGGCAGGCCGTATCGTGGGAAGAATTCTCGAACCAGCTGCCTGGCAGTGGTCGGAGCAGTATAGTCTGGGACTGGATATGCTTCGGTCCAACGAGAAAGTGCACAAACAACTACAAGGACATATTTGAATCCTCGACAACGGTCCATCTGGATATAATCCATCTGGAGGACTTCAAAAGGGTGATCGGGAGGATGAAATCCACCTTGCTCTACAGGGACGCTTTTACCTGGATTGAACTGACAACAGATCATGCAAGTACGCACTTTCTGTTTTGCTGCTGCTCGTAAGTGTCTGTTGTACCAGAGATTCTGTAAACTGTCTAACATAGCTTTCTCTCCTAGATGTGCCGGACTATGTGCTGTATTTATCATGCTTTGGACCATTGAGTCGGGGAGGAACCATGTAGATTTTCCCTTTGTGACCCATCCTTGATCTGTCTGGATCCC
This sequence comes from Lissotriton vulgaris, assembly GCF_964263255.1. Lineage (NCBI taxonomy): Eukaryota > Metazoa > Chordata > Amphibia > Caudata > Salamandridae > Lissotriton > Lissotriton vulgaris. The sequence continues at coordinate 918,647,419 of NC_141685.1, forward strand.
TCCTAGTTCAGTCCATTTCTTTATTTCATCTGCAGTAGCATGTGTCTGAATATCGATTACATCTAGGGTGGGATCCCTGACTGACATACACTGAGTTGGTACTATTGTCTTTGTCACATCAGTAGTCTGGGTGTGAGTCAATGCTGTATGTTTTGCTGTCTGGTCTGCCAGGTCGTTACCCTGGGAAACAGAATCTGTAACTTTAGTATGTGCTTTACACTTCATAACGGATATGCCTGAAGGCAGATGTATTGCTTCTAACAGTGCTTGAATGAGGGGACCGTGTTGGATCTTGGCACCATGAGAGGTCAAGAAACCTCTTTCTTGCCATAACATTCCGAAGTCGTGTACGACTCCGAACGCATAGCGGGAATCAGTGTATATGTTAACATTTCTGTTCTTGGCTAGAATACAAGCTCGGGTCAGAGCGATGAGCTCCGCTGCTTGAGCAGACAGTGTGTCAATACGATGTGTTTCTTTAACTTCAGTTTCAGTGGTCACTGCATACGCGGCCACTAATTCTCCTGTACTTGTTCTCATGCATGAACCGTCCACATAAAGTGTCAGGTCTGGATTTTCCAGTGGAACATCTGTTAGGTCTCGTCGAGGTTTTGTTACTGTATTAATGATCTCTATGCAATCATGCGGGGTTGGATCTGTCATAATTGTAGGTAACAATGTTGCGGGGTTCAGAATGCTACAGCGTCTGATTTCTATGTGTGGCTGGAATAGTGTTAATTCATAACCTGTCAGTCGTGCTATAGTCAAGTGCTGAGTCTGGGTTCTGTTTAAAAGAACCTCTACAGAATGTGGAACTTGAACTGTTAATGGATGTCCTAAAACAATTGAGTCACTCTGTCTGATTGCTAATGCTGTTGCTGCTACTGACTTCAAGCACGCAGGGAGTGCCTGAGCTACTGAATCCAATGTACTTGAAAAATAAGCGCAAGGCTTATGTGAACCTGCTTGATCTTGAGTGAGAACAGACAATGCTGTACCCTCACGTTCTGTAACAAAAAGTGTAAAAGGTTTGCTGTAACATGGTGTCGCTAGAACTGGTGCTTGGCATAAAGCTTTCTTTAATTCTTCAAAAGCCTGTGTATGTTCCTGAGTCCAAGGGAGGACAGTCGAAGTCGCTGCCTCCTGTGTTGTTAACTGAATGAGTGGTTTGGCTAGAAATGCATACTGGGGAATCCATTGTCTGCAGTACGAGGTGAGGCCTATAAAGGCCCGCACTTCCTTTTGTGTCTGTGGTTGTGGCATATTTACGATTAACTGAATGCGATCGGGAGTGAGCTGTCTCCCCACTTTGGACAGCAAGTGACCCAAGTACACAACTTGCTGAACACAGAATTGTAGCTTCGACGGAGACACCTTGTGTCCCTTGTCAGCCAGAAAATGTAAAACTGTCAGTGATGCTTGTTCACATTCGGGCTCACTTCGTGCGGTGATCAGCAGATCATCGACGTATTGCAGTAAAGCGGTGTTAACTGGCATTGTGATACAATCAAGTTGTCTTTTCAGTGCTTGGCTATAGATGCTGGGGCTTTCTGTGAATCCTTGAGGGGCGCGTGAAAATTTGAAACTTCGTCCATTTAAACTGAATCCGAAGAGATATTGGCTCTCTGGATCAATAGGTACACTGAAGAAGGCGTTCTTGAGGTCAATTACAGTAAAGAACGTTGCTTCTGAATCAATAGCAGTCAATAGAGATGATATGTCGGGAACCACAGGGTACTGTGGAATAATGCATTTATTCAGTTCTCTTAAATCAATCACCAGCCGATATACTGGCGGTGCATTGGGATCAGTACGTTTAAGGATCGGAATGATGGGTGAATTACAGATATTGGAGTCGGTTTCTACAACCACTCCTTGGGCAATGAGCTCTTCAATGATTTCCAGTAAAGCCACTACAGCATCGGGTGGTAACTTGTATTGTCTGATTCTGGGTAAAACTACACCTTGTTTGAGTGTAACACGGTATGGTGTAATGTGCATACAACCTACATCAGTTGGGCCTTTTGCCCACAGGTGATCTGGTACATTTTTCAATCTGACATCAAACTCACGTAACACATAATGACCCTTGAAATCCCGCAGAAAGAGTCTAACTCCCTCCGGGGAGCAACAGATCACGGCTCCTAGAGCCTTCAATGTTTTTATTCCTAACAGATTTTCTGGACATGATTTCGTGAGTAACAGGTCTGTAACACGTGATAATGGACCCACAGCCAGGGGAACTGGTTTCGATACCTCATTTACAATAGGCTGTCCTGAAAAACCAAGGGAAACATTCTGTGAGCCTGAGAGGGGTGCCCCTGGAACTTCATCATGACTGATTGTGGTACGACTTGCCCCTGTGTCAATTAAAAACTTTCTGTCTTTTCCCAATACTTGACTATGTACATAAGGACCCTCTTGATCTACAGGAATCTCAATAAGAGGCAAGCCACCTTCCCTCTCTAGGCTGTTTCATGTATATCGTGGATAATCGGGATAAGCGGACTGGGCATACTGGTACATCTGTTGTGAAACTTGCTGAGTTGCGGCAATGGGCTGTGGCGGTGATACCGCTACTGTCTGTGCTGTATGCGATGGAGCATGCGTAGGCTGTGTATTCTGCATGGGCTGTATATTCTGTGAAGACTGATGCTGGTTATGGTCTTGTCTAGGCGGATGCGGTCTTTCTTTAGTTTTACCTGTCGCTATATTATGTTTCAGAACTGGGCATTCGTGTACGTAGTGACCTGGCTGCTTGCAATAATTGCATGTCCCTTTAACGGGAGCTGCGGAATGACCTGTCTGGGTCGCACCCTTTCTCTGACCGTCGGCTGGAACCGACTGGGCTACTAACATTTTCATTTTTGTATCTTTCATGCGTTTCTGTTCCTGATCTTGTTCTTCTCTAATTCTGTTCTGATGGTATTGTAACATCTGTAACATCTAGGATGGCGTATTTGCCTGCCAAGTACTTTCAACTTTGTACACGCGGTTCTTGACTAATGGCAGGGAATTCTCGACTAATTTTGATACAAAAAGATGCGGGTATGACTCACTACTTGGTTTAAGGCCACTATTAATAATGAAACATTTCTCGAATCTTGAATAGAAGTCACTAGTATCTTCATCGTGTTTCTGTTTACAGGACGAGATGGCGTCCCAATCTTCCTTTCTAGTTGTCAATAATCTTGGCAGAACCTGTACTATCAAACCTGGTAATGCTTTAGTTTTCTCCCCAAGGCCTACCCCTGGGACACGTTTGTTCTCTTCGTCTTCTATTTCTGCCCATACAATCTTTTTCTCTCCCACCTCCCATTCTTTCTCCTTGAGTTTCTCGTAGATGCCCGTGGGCAACAGTACCTTTAACATTTTCATGATATCTTCATATGTGTAATCCCCCATCAGTAACATGTCTTTAAGTTCTCTGTGAAAACCTGCAGGGTCTTTATCATGACACGGTACTAGTTTCTGCATTTCTAACAGTTCTAACTTAGTCAGAGGCGTGTGTACATATACACGTTTCAAGTTATGATCCTCACCCATAACTGGATGCACTTCTCGTAAGGGGTTCTGACTTTCAATGCCATGCAGACGTTCCATATGGTACATTTTTCTTTCTGGGGGCGGAGCGGGAACATATTCGGAGCTTATGAAAGTGTTATATCTGTGGCGTTGTTCTAGAATTATTTGAATTAATTTGGTGCTTAAACCTCTCCATCTATCCATGAGTAGTTCTTCTAATGTATTGTGTAAGGGACCTGGATCAGAATGTTGGTTTCTGTATAACGTGAGGAGGTGCTGAATCATGTAAACACCTGCTAATTTCTGTTCGTCTGGGGAAAGGTTCAGGAATGTCTGCGCTACTGTGTCATCATTATATATATATCCGGGTTGTTAGCCCATAATACTGCTGACCGAGCTAGTTCTTGTTCATCCATAGAATTGAGTACATGGTACCCCATTCGGTCTCGAAGCCTTTTATCGGTCTCCTGGAACTGATGTTCAGTAGAATTCGGATTGGTTAAGCCAGAGAGAAAAACTCTCTTGCTTTTTGGACGAATGCCTTTCCTAAGGTAAGCTCCCTTACCTACATATGCTATCGTATCTGTAGTCTTTTCTGGTTCTTCATGTTCTTCCTCCTCCCCGGAGGAGGCATTCTCTTTTTCTTTTTCCTTTTTGTGTATCTCTATTACTTCTTTTCTTATTTTCTTGTACATACTGGCTATGCAACCCCCTTTATCATGTTTTCCTTCAGATATATTTTGACCCCACTTGTTGAGTCCATCTAATTCATCCTGGTCTGTCTCAGGCCTGTCTCGTTCTCTTATTAAGCAATTTATGAAAAAACGTAGTAGAGACGCTTGAGTGTCGACTTTCTGATATGCCATGGCTTCCTTAATACTGTCAGGGTCTTCCCAGTCCGGACAAAATTGTATATTCTATCTAGGTACTCTTTCATTCCTGGGAAGTACAGTAGGTAATCGGTAGCTTGTCGTAAGCGTAGTGATGCTAAAAACATCCTATCATCTTTACCAGGTACTGGGTCGTATCTGCAAACTTGAAGCGGTTCTTTGAGTATGTCGAGACGGGGCGATTGGAGCATAAAAGGATTCTTTATATCCTTAAGGTGTAATCTACGTGTTGGCGGCGGGGTCTGGGGACCCCCGGACGCGCCTCCTGAGGCTGAAGCTTGAGCGTTATCTCTTTGTGGAGTCTGTATCGGTACTTGAATTTGTCTTTTAGTAGGATCAGGTAGAAGCTGTTTCGGTAGATTAATTTTAGGTGCGGGAAGTGGCGGAGGTGGTGGAACAGGGGGAATCTGTCGGGCGGGGGAACCTTGTTGGGGTACTGGCGGAATATGATCTTGGGGCGGGTTACCACCCCCGTCACCGTCGTTAGGCAGGGCGCGGACAGGCAGATTGGTGTAAGCGGGAGCTACATCCTCTAGATAGGAATTCAGGAATATGTCTTTAGTGGTCCTGTGAGTTACTTTAGTTGGAACTAATGGTGGCGGCAGATTTTTCGGTATTTCTGAAGTGGCTTCAGGCAAACCTTCGGCCACAAGATACATACCATTTATGAGATTGTTTCGTGCGCGGTCTATTTGCTCTGATTTTACTCGAATCCCTTCAGTAACTAATTCGTTTTCTTGAGCTTTATCTGATTCTTTAAGTCTGTCTTCTCTACGGAGTGCTTTTTCTGTACGCTTATGTGATTCCTTACGCCAAAATTCTATGGCGTCTTTCTGGGATTGTCTGGCTTTCTTTTTCCATAATGCTTCTTCTACCTTCAAGATGCACTCGGCATCCCATGTTCCGGTAACGGGCCACCTGTGTCTTTCATCTAGATGCTTAGTATAATCGGCCCATAAATCTAGATACAATATGGCATCTATGCCATGCTTCTGATACATGAAATTTCCAGGCGTGTCCCTAGGGGGGATAGGAATTTCTTCCTCTAGCATCCCTTTCCTAGTTCCTATTTGCTTTAGCTTGTTAAAAAACGGCATCTTGTTCACTTAATACTGAATGCTCAATCCTTGCTATTTAATACTGAATACAGCTAGTTACACAAGAACACAATAATGTACATAAAAACAGTCACTCATACAACGACATTGATCACATAGAAAAAGACATTAAAAAAACTTATTACTACCCCCTATACCGGATGTACTGCTAAACAGCACAGATACACTGCTGAGAACAGTGCAAAAACTTGAATCATCGGATATACTGCTAAACAGTACAGATACACTGTCTAAAACAGTGCAGACCGGACTTGTGTACCCAAACCCGTCTAGATACGTCCCAGCAATGGTACTCACCGGGAAGCACGGAAACAGAAGGCCTCGGAAAACTCGACTGGACAGGACCGGACTCGACTCGGCACGTGGATACTTCGGAAAACTGGTGGGCCTCTTGACACCTCGGACCTTGCTTCTTTCGGCTAGGCTCTGGTCGGGATCCTCCGCGCTCCTCACCGCCTCGTCTGGGTGCTAATTGCAGTCTTCGTCACCTCCGTGGGCCAGAGGGAGATACAGGAAATCCTGACGGTACGCGTAGGTTCCGTCTAACTGATGGCAGGGGACAGAGTTTGCAACGCACCAACTGGCGCGTGAGGTGGGGGAGGGGTCCCTATTCGAGCGCCAAAATGTCGTAAATATTTAATTTACCATCTTAATTTCTATGCAGGTAAGTACTTAATCAATAATAACTCAATCGGAAAGAAAAAACAGAGTCCGTGGTGTTAGAGTTCTTAGGGGTTTTATTCCTTAAAAAGGAATGGTCATGACTGGATATCGGATTCTTACCACCACAGGGGTGTAAGAAGGGATAGAGCAATATTTTATTGACATTACATTACTTTTATACTTAATATACACAATAGAAGTCAATGCAGAAGGCGTAACAGCTGAGAGAAACAAGATAAAACACACACGTGGTCATGATACGTAATTAGGAGGCGTGAACTAGGCGTGAACATAGAAGTGTGTGCGAGAAACGTCACAGGTAGGTGTCATAAGTGGGTGGCAACAAGAGCAGAATCTTGCAATGTCAGCAGAAATCTGAGGCCTGGATGCGCGCGCAGCTGCATGACGTGTGATTGACGTGAAGCTGGGGGGTGCTGGGGACTTGACATTTAAACTGACGGAAAGAGACAGAAGTCTGGCATGTCAGATCAACTTGTGCTTCTATCATATCTGATATCTGATGTTTAGGAACTGAACTATCTGGGCGGAAAGGTCTCTGGGGCAGAAGCTATTCTATACTGACTGTGAGTGCGTGTATAAGCGCCTAAGTGTCTGCATGAGAAGCGTGGGGGCATGGGCCTTCCATGGTAGCGTGGTAACAGAGGCTATGAATTACTTGCACAGAAACAGTAAGGCCAGGCCCTTTTGCTCTGCAGCTGGGGGAATGTTTACTTAAACTAGTAGGCAGGAATGCATCTTCGGAGAGGGAAACAGATAACTCGAAGGTTGGGTTCATTCTTGGCAGGCAGCAGGCTGAGCTGAGCGCGGTGGGCCGCGCTGGAAGTAAGGCAGAGTTCACAGGTACGGGGGCAGCCTGGGCAGCCTGGGCTGAGGCTTTCAGAGTCAGAAGGCAGACAAAAGGCTCGATGGCAGAATTCCGGGCCTACTTTGCCAGAGCTGAAAAACGTGTAAAGTACACTACAAAAAGACGTTGGCATAGCATACTTAGGAACGGACTATTCAACCCATTCAGGGTGGGTCTGAAAGAGGACATGTTAACGTTGGACGCAAATGTATTTGCGTCTTCATAGCTGGCACAGGAGGGAAGTTACATGCACTTTAAACTCGTACATGGAGAAGGTGGGGTACACGATAGGGAACATAACTTGACCAAAAATGTTTATTTCCTCAGTTTTATGACGCTTCCCTCTTCTGCTGCTGTTTTGCCTTGTGGATTTTTGATAACTTTGAGGTACAGTGTGTAAAATCACAGCATCCATAGAATTCTATGGACCGAATTGCTTGAAACTTTTTAAGTCATTTTGCGTTTTGTATGTTGGATTTTTGTCATTTTTGATCTTGTTTTGTTTAGATAAAGATTAGTTATATTTTTAACCTAGTGTGGTCTCCATTTGTAATGTTTTTACTGGGTGTGTGTTATGTACAAATACTTTACCCATTGCCTCGCTGCCAAGGGGATAAGCAGGGGTTATCGGAGTGTGTAACTCCCGTATCCTGACTAGGAGGAAGAGTTGTAATACCACTGCCAAATAGAGACCCCCATTTCTAACCCTATTCTAGATGTAGCATTACCTGCCCCTTTGTTGTTTTTGTGGACCTAAGCGGTTGGTAGACCTTTTTATCACCAAACTCCAATCCCCACAAGTAGCGATGAAAATGATTAATGCCCCACCAACACGCCAAAGATTCATGCTCCACCACCAAATATGAAGATTAGAAGGCTCTGGGTCTACAACTAGCAAAAGCCACATCTTCCTCTTTGTTATTCCTTCTTTGTAACAACATTGCACTTAAACGGTATTGATTCGCATCCTTCACTACAATACAATCTCTGGTATCAAAAGGCTTAAGGTATTTAGCCTTAAAAATTGGCAGTGCAATTTTTTAATTGTACTGAACTCCTGCATACATTGTTCACGGCAAACTAATGTTACCCCCTTTTTGAGTAAACCTTGCATTAAATGAGTTTTTCCGCACACATGGGAATGGACCTGAAACAAAATTCCATTACTCATGAATTACCGGAAATGATCCTTATTCGCCAGAACTGGTGCATCCACAATAGCCATCCCCAAGTTTTCTTTCGGTTCAACAAAGCGTTCAGACAGTTTGTGACCCAAATATTTTACACTTGACACTACAAATTCACACACTTCTTTACCTTCTACGTAATGCCTTTCTTCTCAAATATCATAAAAACCTTTGCCTTCCGCATAAACCAATCATCTTGAAAACAAATAACTCCTGCGTCTCTGAACATCATATTCATCAATTGCAGAACACCGCAGAAGACTGAAGTTAAGACCAAAAGACATTCTTTTGTAACAAAAAGCTCCTTCAGGAGTAACAAACTATGTCAAGTATCATCATGTAAAACAAGCTGACACCATATTTTGAGTTCGGATTCTTCTTAAGTTACTATTTAACATATGCCGCCCAGCCCTTTCATTAGGATCTAGTGTAGTTTTCTTAGGAGTGGAAGGGGCTTGTCTGTCTTGAGAGCATCCCTAGAGAGAGCTTTGATGTAAGATGATGGTAAGGCATCATCTTTGCAAGAAGTGGCTTTAAGGGAGTTGAGTATGTTAGCCAGATTGATGCGATGTAGGGCTTTGAAGACTGACCGTTGTGGAGTTCTGCAGGAAAGGGGTGGGTGTAAAAAAACATTTTTTAATGATCCAAGCTTGACAGTCGGATCTTCTGGCTTTTTTTTTAAACTAAAGAAGAGGTTAACGGCATAGCCCATTTGTGTACAGTGAGCGAATCCAGCAGGATGCCTGATTCAGTGCTTGATTGTCTTGAACAGCATTCAGCTTCTGTTGGTGGTGTCATTGATGGTATAGTACTTTGCTTTGGTTGATATGATGAGGTGTCTGCGTGTTGCAAGGAGGGACTTCAGTATGCTACAGGCTCTTGAAGACTCTAGCATGGTACTGGAAAATAAAATGTATACCGGAGGCCGCATATTAGGATTTTTTTTTTAGAGCAGACAAAGGTAAATGAAGGAGCCCTTACAAATATACAATTGTGTATTCAGTTCTTATGAACTGCAGTTGTAAAATTGACGTTGTGGCTTGGATTTCTAAAGTATGGAGTGGAGGGTTGTTGTATGGGAAACTACTGAATAATGGTTGTCTCCCTGAGAGAGTTGAAGGCTAGTTGATGAAATTGTTTCTAGAGGACTGGTTGTGGAAAGTGGCTGCTCGAAAGGCTGCTCCATTTTCATCTCAGTTGAGTGAGCACACAGGATGCCTGAGCACCCCCAGGGCCCACCTTCCCTCCTCGGCCATTACTGACGCACGTTCTTAACTGTAGGGACTGCAACATGCTTCTGAGGCAGGCTGAGTAGTCCTTTTGATGTGGAAATTTGCAAGGTGCTTCTATTGCCTGATTACACAGGCACTCAGACAAAAATGTAACTCTTTCAAGAGGTTGGTATATGGCTCTGTAAATTCAGCCTCCGAAACATGTTTCTATTTCTGGCTTGATGAAAAATGTTGGATGGCATACCGTTGCATTGAGCCTATGGATGCATGGGAAGGGCCAGGTCAGTGGGTAGCAAACACCGAAAGAATAGATTTGGGGCTTTCAGACTGTGCACACAACAGCCCCCTTGCCATTCTTTATAGCGAAAGACCCGAACAGTACAGGAACTAAGAACTAGCTTATTTACTTTTATTTGTTTGGACTTAGGCATTTTACCATTGCCGTGGGGAAAGATTGTTGGAAGGGAGTCTTCTAAATCTGGTTATAAAACACAAAAATAGTTGAAAACATACGAGTGAATTGACCAACAGTATATCCTGAGCTCATTTCACCATCAATCAAAGTCCTTACCAAATCAAACACGAAAGGATCTTCTTTTTCTTCCACAACACTTCTCCAAAGCAAAAGGTTCTAGCCGCCAACACGTGTTTCGTCTTTGAGTGGTGTAAGCCACAGACTTTCTCAGGGCTAATAAAATAGAAACTTTTTGATTGACCAGCAACGTTCTAAGAGTAGCAATTAAATAGATTGCACATTTCCAAGAGTTTGTCAATAGCTTATATCGAGAGAGCAGTTGTGTAGCCTCTCCAAAAGTTGTCTTCTATTTATTGAAGTTAATCAGTAACCCAATATAAACAGCATGGCACGATGCAGAGTTGCGGCGAAGTGGCATCTAGTGAATTGCATTTAAATTACCAGAATAAACTAGTTGGATGTACAAAACGTTCTGTGTGGAATGTGCAAGAACCCTGACTAGAATACTTAAAATGACAGACAATAGTGGTTCAATCCACATATTTCGGTGGGAAAAGAACTAGACCTGATGCTAGACCGGAAACAGTAGAATAATATCCTCAGAAGAACGAACTACTTTGCGATTCCCTTGGGAAGAAGGAAGGCTATGCTGAAATACTTTACATGGATGGGAGCCATGCGCCACCCGAAGGTTACAGAGACCTGCAAGTGGTGTAGAGAAACGGGTACCATGATGCACATTCTCTGGTCCTGCCCCAGGTACAGCCTTTTTGGCAGAGGGTGTTGAAAACCTCTGAAGAGATCACAGGGTCCTTATTGGAAGAGTGACCGGAAGTGATAATTCCTGGTAGGCCATCTGTACAAATGCATCCAAGCCGTACAACTGAATGCAAGGCTGGAATTTCCATGACCTATGGAGAAAGATTAACCAAATGGATAAGGAGGATTCCTATATGAACACTCATGACCTGCATACCAGGCTAAATATGTGCTTATGCACAACACAGGTGTGTGTTAACATTGCAGGCATAGACTACCTAAGGAAAACAAGCTCTCCTCATTATCCGTTATAAAACGGCCTTGGACTGGAGCAGGCATCATACATGCATCCCCATTTGTCACAGATCGGCTGCAACTACATAAAGCTGCATTCAAGGGGATGATAAGGGAACCCATCTTGCATACTCCACAGATGATGAGAAACTGATGGAAGCGGAGCATGTGGACTATTGGACATTTAAGGTTGTGATTACAGTGATTTGCATAAGCACTGGATGTAGTTTCTGCATGATTTTACACAGACCTAGAGGCATTAGAGCTTGTGATGCATCAAGAGGAACAGGTGATATTGGCCCCACACAAAGTGGTCATCTAGATGATGAATAGAAAAGGCACACTGCTCTCTTAGAGAGGCTGACGTATTCAGTGACTAAGAATGTCACCAGGCAACATACTGAAGGTGACAAGACTGGCCAACAATTGACGAGACTGGTTGGATCCGGTGCATACCATTTCACTGTTCGTCTTCTGTGCTTGTCAATGGAGCTGCGGTATGCTCACAGGCAGAAATTCATACTAGCTCTGCCAGTTATGCTGCATTAGCAACCCCACAAAACGTACTGTGAATTGCTACAGGATAATATTTGAAAAACGCCTTACCCCAAGATATAAGGTAATCACTCGAAGCACCCTTAACTCCTTTATGGCTCCCCTTAACACTAGTAAGGTACGCATTGGGCAAACCATTGGGATGCAATGCCTTTGTTACAGAATTTCAATGAACTTACATGGACACTAGCACAGAGGATATTCAATATGTACATGTAGGAGAAAAGATAAGGGGGCAGGGGTTTTACCCTGAACCACAAGAGGCTATCATAGTTTCCTTGGCTAAACCCCATTGTGTCTCCACGAACACAATATAATTTTGCCCATTAACAATGCTTAACTTAGTAAAATATTGGGTAGGCTTTTAGGTACAAGACTGAGTAATATCCTGCCTACACTTGTTCACTCGAATCAAAGCTGGTTTATGCCAGCTACATGCACTTCCACCAACATCTGCAGATTATTTCAAATTTTGGATGAGCTATTTTATCCTTACTCTATCTAGGGAAGGCCTTCGACACGCTTGGGTGTGATTTTTGTGACCCAGGTGCTCAATGCATGGGATTTGATGGTAACATTCCTTCTTGGATTCAGCTGTACTATGAGCCCTCGGTGATGGTTCATAAGGTTGCATGAACAATTGCAGGAATTCAAATTGTAGGAGATCCGATTGTTAAAAATAATTGACTTCACGGATATTCACTATAACCAAAACATATTTTTAGTTTCTTTTTTTTTTACAAAACATATTGTTGGGTCAATTTGAAACGTGCTACACTGGTGAGAGGGGTGCCACTAATTTGATGGCGTGAAACCTACTATCCATCTATCCATTAAGTACTTCAAGCATTCTTAAAGTTGGGTGGTGCAAAGAAACTGGTCACTCCATTTTATAAATGAGCAAGGGCAATGATCCGGTTGGTCTGCTGAAAACAGAATGGGAGGTAGACCCGGAAGGCAGTTATCAGAGTGGGATAGGAAAATATTATTGAAACATAGCTAAGGTCTCCGGGTGCTAACATTTAATTGCTAAAATTAATTTATTTGCACCAGACATACGACACCCAGCGCTTAGGATTAGCCTTCCCTCAAAACCTATTGGAATGGAGTGTTTTACAAACTAGCCGCTCAAACATAACCTGTGCCTAAGAGACCTATTTATTAGGATTATGACACCCAAGAGTGATGTCAGCAAGAAAGTTCATAGTCTTGGCACTGCTGTTTTGCTGAGTGATTTTATTACAGTGAACTGGTGTTCCTCTAGAGCCCCAAAAGGTTTGTCTGGTAAAAGGATTGATCACATGGGCAACAGCTGAAATATGAGTTTGCAGTAATATATAGGGAAGGCAGAGGTGCAACAAAGGTTTTGAAGTGGAATATATTCTTGGTGGAATGACTCACGAATCAAATAGCATCCTGAATATCCATGTTTCACAATTTGAAGTGATTAATTATGTATATATTGGTATGCCATATACCTTCCATATACCTACATTCTCCTAAACGTACCTAACCATATTGATATTGTTGGGGACCTATAATACATGAATTGTACGCCACAGATTGTTATCCTTAGTTTGCTCTCCTCTTCATCAGCAAACGCTGGGGATTCACCCAGTAAAGCATAAACACCAGCATGACACAGCTTAAAAAAAATATTTATCTGAAAGAAACAGGTTAGTATTAGATTCCTTACCTTAGAACAGTGGTTCCCAAACTTTTGACTCCTGAGGACCCCCATTGAGTCGCCACTGGAAGCCGGGGACCCCCAAGCAACTTTTTTTCGTTTCATTTCGTTCCCCAGGGGACCCCTTCCCATTTGCAAATGCTTTACCATCTACTTAAAGCAGGTGAGAATTTTGAATGTTTTGCGACCGCAAAACATTTGTACATGGTTTTGAGACTCGCTATTTGGAAGGAAATGCCCCTTCCAAATACCAAGTTGCAAAACGTATTTAGCGAGTCGCAAACCAATTGCGACTCGCGAAATAGGCAATGTACATGGCCCAATAGATTTTTGCATGCGCAAACGGTTCACGAACCGGTTCGCATATGTAAAAACTGATCATACATCTGGTCCTTAGTATTTTATATTGAAGTAATAAGCCCCTCTGTCACATGCATTTCATTTGTTTTATAGCATCTATCATACCATTGTAGGATGCCAGAGCACTTTACATCACACACATAAGGAGACATTTAATCATACATGTAAATCAGTGTGTATATAAAATGTTTAAAGAGTGCTTGGTCTGGAAAAGCACAAACTCAGGATTCAGAACATAACACGGTGGCTAGCACTGACTTTAACATTAAAAATGTATTTCCACCCAAATAAACTTTAGCAGCATCAGGGTAATGAATAACTGGGGAAAAGCTTAAGTTACTTACTAACTGGCACCATGCAGTTTACAAGCAGCTCTTTGACGACAGTTTACAGGTCCCACTGCTACATTACAATTGTCACTTGTGAAGTGCACAGTAACGAAAGAATCTGTGACAAAAGCAGTAACCACAAACCTATGCACATAAAATACTGCGTTTCAAAATGCATGTTACACGTTCTCTGCAGTAGGCACATTAACCCTCTGTGCTACATTAGTTAAGTCAAAGCTGCCACTGAACAAAACTCTCCTCACGCTCCAGCAGGCACATTAATCACTGGCATGATCTTGACACTTTTATTGTTGCTGGAAAGCTGCTAATTATACAAGAAACGTTTCTGTGCTTTTAAAACTGTTGCCTACGGACCCCCAGAGAACGTGTCGCGGACCCCTGGGGGTCCGCGGACCCCAGTTTAGGAAACACTGCCTTAGAATATCCCCAGGAGTCAGACTGGATCCAGAAACTTTTGCGTAGCAGTACCCTTGCGCGTCGTCTGCGGCTCCACGTCCGTCGTCGGCGCCGGGATGACGTCGCCGGAGTACTTAGACGCAGCCCTCGCGCGCTGACGACAGTTCTTTTTTCCGCACGCCGATCCGGAAAAAGTGGTACCCTTAGTCAATTTTTGACGAAACATTTTTGATAATTTTTTAACCTTTTATTTTATTTAGTCCGAGGGTGCAGGTAGGGATGCCCGGGTTCAAACCCTGCGCCGACTGATGTCGGTTACTGACACCCATCGCCGGTGTCTTCACTGTCTGGGCCTCGACCACGACGACAAGGCCTGCTCCGACTGCCAGGCCCTGACGCCCAAAGCTAGACGGGAGTGGTCCCGCAAGGGACTCGAGCTCCGGCAGTCGGCCCGCGCCACACGAGGTCCCGGTCCGCAAGGAGGTCCAGCGACCAGTTGCGGGGTCAGAGCCACCATAGCTCCGGGAGTCTTCTTCGGGCTCGAAGTCCTCAGGTAAAGGACACAAGAAGTCGAAGAGACGTCATCGCTCTTCTGACTCCCCCCGACGCTCGCGTGACGCGGCCGGGAGTTCGGGCGACACGCCCGCGCGGCTCCTCCGGAGCCGTCGCGGCCTGCTTCATACCAGTCGGTCCCTGGGAAGAACGCGACGCCAGAGGAGATCGAGGCCTTCCTCACGGCCATGAGGTCGCTCACTCCTCCGTCTGGCTCCGCAGCCCCGACTGGGGGCCCCAGCGGGTCGGGTCCTTCGGCCCGACGCCGTCGGGTGCTTCGGTCCCGACGCCGCCGGCGACTTCGGTCCGGACGCCACAGGCACCTGTAGGATCCGGATCGTCGCCGGTCGACCTTACGACCTCGCTGACGCCGGTCCCCAGGGTGTCGCCTCTGGCGGCACCGTCCCCGATCCCTCCATCGATTCTGGTCCGGCGCCGCTCTTGACGCCGATGGGAGATTACTACTTCTATGACCCGGCCCCATCCTTTGGCCCTGAGTTTCAGGAGATGGGTGGCGAGGGGTATTGGGAGGGGTCTGAGGACCCTCTGGCACAGGAGTGCCAGTCATATCAGGACTGGACATGTGAGCTAGGGGAGGCCAGTGGTCTGGACACCTCGCCAGACACTGGTTTTGTCTCTCCTCCTACCGTGGCTACGGAGGAGGGGGTCTGCCTATAGTGTGGTGCTGACGCGGGCGGCCAAGGCCTTGGGCCTGGAGATCCCTGTCGCGGCCGTGAGGACTAACCTCTTCACAGAGGTCCTTAAACCGCAGGCAAGCTTGGCCGAGCCTCTGCTGCCGTTTAATGAGGCCTTGTCTGACGTTCTTCTGGGCACTTGGTCCAAGCCCGCTACAGGTCAGCCTGTAGATAGGAACGTGGCCGGACGCCACTGCCCGGCTCCGGGCGACCCTGGCTTCCTGTCCACCCACCTAACCCCCGAGAGCCTGGTCATCCAGGCCTCTAACTCCCAGACCGCATTCCTGACGGCTCCCCCCGATCGGGAATCCAAGAGTTATGAGCAATACGGGAAAAAGGTATTCTCCCCCCTGAGTTTGGGGTTGCGGTCAGTCAACAACACGTGCCTCTTGGGCCGTTACACCCAATCTCTGTGGGACACGGTCGCGGATGTGCTGTCGTGAGGGGGTCCGGACTAAACTCGCCCAAGCCCTTGCGGAGGGTCGAGATGCAGCACGGTATTCCATGAGGTGTGGGCTGGATACCACGGACTCACTGGGCAGAGCGATGGCAATGCCGGTGGCGATTCGTCGCCACGCCTGGTTGAGGTCCGCCAACTTTTCGGCTGATGTCCAAAACACCCTTATGGACATGCCGTTTGATGGCCGTCTCCTCTTTGGCGACAAGGCAGTCGACGCGCTTGAGCGCTTTAAGGACTCCAGGGCTACGGCCAAGTCCTTGGGCCTCTCGGCCCGTGCCAGCAAACAGCGGCTTTTCGCTCCTTTCGTGGCCAAGGAAGGGGCGCCCCCACACGTCCTGCCAGCCACGGGCCGCAGACTACCATCCAGCGCGGTGGCGAACGTGGAAACCGCTGTGGCAGCGGTCAGGGACAACGGCGAGGCCAGTCCACACCTGCCCCTGCAGCATCTGCCTCAAAACCCTTCTAGTCCGAGCTTTCAGGCCCATGTGACGCTAGTGGGGGGGGCCGGGTTCGTCATCACCACCTCCACTGGCGCACTGTCACATCGGACAAGTGGGTGCTGCATATTGTCCGAAGGGGCTTCTCCCTCCCCTTCGAGGCAACCCCTCCAGCCATGCCACCCAGTACCACTGCGTGTCGGGATTTCACTTGAAACTTCTACAAGAGGAAGTTATGGCCCTCTTGGCCAAGGGGGCCATCAAGCGTGTTCCTGGGCCAGATGTAGGGTGTGGTTGTTACTCTCACTACTTTCTGGTACCCAAGAAGGGCAAAGGGGGCCTACGCCCTATCTTGGACCTGTGGAACATCAACGGCTTCCTCCAGAAGGAGAAGTTCAAGATGCTGACACTGGCTCAGGTCTTAGCTGCCCTGGACCCAGGAGACTGGATGGTAGCGTTGGACTTGCAGGACGCTTATTTTCATATCCCCGTCCTGCCGGCTCACCGGCGTTACCTGTGGTTCACGGTGGGCCATGAGCACTTTCAGTTTACCGTGCTCCTCTTCGGCCTTACCAGCGCACCACGGGTGTTCACGAAAGTGATGGCGGTGATTGCAGCTCATCTGCGCAGGTGAGGGATTTCAGTCTTCCCCCTACCTCGACGACTGGTTGTTGAAGGCGGGCTCGCCCCAGAGAGTAGTCAGCCACCTCTAGACTACGGCCGACCTCCTGCACCTGCTGGGGTTCACCATCAATTTGCCGAAGTCACACCTGTGACCCTCTCAGAAGCTCCTCTTCATCGGAGCGGTCCTAGACTCTGCGCAGTTTCGGGTTTATCCTCCCGAACAGCAGGTTCGGGATATTCAGGCTCTGATTCCGATCTTTCAGCCGTTATCCCGGGTCTAGGTCAGGTTGACGCTGCGGCTACTGGGGCTGATGGCCTCCTGCATCCTTCTGGTGCATCACGCCAGGTGGCGGATGCGGGCTCTGCAGTGGGACCTGAAGTTTCAGTGGGCCCAACATCAGGGCAACTTGTCCGACCATGTCTTGATCTCGGAGGGCACTGCAAGACAGTTGCAGTGGTGGCTCACGGACCGCGACTGGGTCAGCGGCAGATCCCTCTCCCTACCCCAACCGGAGCACGTAGTTGTGACTGACGCGTCCCTCCAGGGCGGGGGGGGGGGCCACATGGGAGAGGCGGAGATCAGAGGCCTCTGGTCTACGGCGGAGTCCCGGCTCCACATCAACCTTCTGGAGCTGCGGGTGATCCGGCTTGCACTGAAGGCATACTCCAACAAACCGAGCGGGATGGGGTTGTGGACCCTATGCCAGGAGGCTCTGCGCCTCTGGCAGTGGCTGGACCATCAGGGCGTGACCCTGGTGGTTCAACACCTGGCAGTTCTCTGAACGCCAGGTCGGACTAACTCAGCCGACGGTGCATGATGGATCACGAAGTGGCGCAAGGCCTCTTTCAGAGATGGGGAGAGCCTTGGTTAGATCTATTTGCCGCCGAAGAGAGCGCGCAATGTCATCAGTTCTGCGTGTTGGAATTTCCAAGGCGGCACTCGCTCGGAGACTCTTTTCATTGCGAGTGGAGTTGCGGTCTGTTGTACGCCTTTCCGCCTATACCACTTCTGCCCAGAGTGCTGAAGAAGATCAAGCGCGACCGGGCCCAAGTTATCTTTGTGGCTCCGGACTGGGTACGAAGATACTGGTATCCCGAGCTACTCAGCATGTCAGTCGATCCCCCGATTCGTCTGCCTCTTCAGGAGGATCTTCTGTCGCAGCAACAGGGGACGGTCCTCCACCCGAACCTGTCCAGTCTCCACCTCCATGCTTGGAGATTGAGCGGCGACAGTTGAGGCCATTTGACTTGCCTCCTGAAGTTTGTAATGTGATTCTGGCAGCCAGGCGGCCCTCCACAAAGTCTGTATACGCCTGCAGGTGGAACAAATTTGTGGCATGGTGCACAGCAAAGGCTGTGGATCCCCTTTCTGCCCCTCTTTCTGAGGTTCTCCTCTTCGTTCTTTCTCTTGCCCAGCAGGGCTCAGCTATGGGCACTATCAAGGGCTATCTTTCTGCCTTCTTAAGGCTACCTGATCAGCCGCCTTTGTTCAAGTCCCTGGTTGTTAATAGGTTCTTAAAGGGCATCACTCATATATTCCCCCCTGTTCCTTTCGTAATGCCTCAGTGGGACTTGAACCTTGTACTAACTTTTCTGATGTGTGCTCCCTTAGAGCCACTTCATAACTGTCATCTCCGTCTTCTTACCCTTAAGACTGCTTTCCTGGTTGCCATCACCTCTGCCAGGAGAGTGAGTGAGCTCCAGGCTCTTTCATCCAAGCCTCCCTTCCAAGCCTCCCTTCCTTTCTGTCCATCCGGACAAGGTTGTGTTCCGGACAAGACCCTCTTTCCTGCCCAAGGTAGTCACAGCATTACACATTGGGCAGTCCCATCACCTTGCCCACCTTCTTTCCCCCTCCGCATCCCTCTAAAGAGGATGAGCGGCTCCACCGTCTGAACCCAAAACGTGCGCTCTCTTTCTATTTGGATCGCACATGCCAGTCCAGGTGGATGACCAACTCTTTGTTGGTTACGTGGGCGCTATGAAGGGACGGGCGGTGCACAAACGGACCATTTCTCGGTGGGTCGTCTTGTGTATCAAGGCATGCTACTCTTTAGCTAAGAAGGAGCCTCCTGTTGGGCTGAGGGCCCATTCCACTCTGGCCACGGCGGCTACTACTGCCCTGGGCCGGGGAGTCCCCTTGCAGGACATCTGTCAGGCAGCTACGTGGGCCTCGCTGCAGACATTCACAAGACACTACTGCCTGGACAGCCAAGTCCGGAGGGATGGCTTTTTTGGCCGTTCCGTCCTCCAGGACTTTCTGGTGTGATCATTGGTTCGCAGACCCAACACCGGGGTTGGTATTGCTGGGGAATCTATTCTAAGGTAAGGAATCTAATACTAACCTGTTTCTTTCAGATGCAGAAGTTACTTGCCTTCGGTACCTGTGAACAGATAACTAGGTTTAAGGTCATCCCCTTTCAGGGCCCTAGTTTCATGGCACCAGTGTTGGTTTTTATCATGGCTCTGCGTTTCTGGTGCGGAAAAGCTGTGTATAAGAACTGACGTTGGCGTGCGAGGGCGGCGTCTAAGTTCTCCAGTGTTGGGGGTGTCTTTCATAGATTCACATGCTTGAATATTTCCCGTCGTCGAAGTGGGAGTCCCACGGTACATAAAAATAGCAATAAATGCTAAAAAAATTATGAATGTGAGAACATAACATAAAAAAACTAGAAGTAAAAACATAACTGAAACCTCTAAAACAATTCCTCCATAGGAATGCATGATAGAGAGAGAAAACACTTGTAACATATCACTGTCATTTTGTTAGTCCAAACTACAGCCAATCAGGTGCCAGCACCCTCTAGAACCTTCTCCTCAGAAGCTCAAGCCCTCAGATTTTCTACCGCACGTCGTGTGAATGGAGGCTCCCTAAGCTCTGCTCAGTTTTTTCAGTTTTTTTCATCAACTGCTTCTTGTTTCCTGAACTTTCATCATGTCAAGTAAGAAGTCTTTATCCCGACCTTGCTCTTGTGGGAAGTTGCGTCTTTCTAAAGAGGACCCCCACAAGAAATGTATTTATTGTCTTTACCCTGAGCATGAAGTTGCCAGCTGCAAGTTTTGTAGAACCTTTTCTAACAAGACTCTAAAGGACAGAGAAGGCCGTCTCCTCCTTTGGCTCCAACGTCTTAAAGACAAGGATTCAGCTCTGTCTGATGCTGAGAGTTTTCAATCTGGACCCTCCTCTGCAGCCTCTAAGCGTGGTAGTGTGCAGGATATGCTTTCTCCTTTTCTAAAAAAGAAGAAACTGGCCCTGCCTTTGGCCTCTGTGGTGTCCCCACCAGCTCCTACTAGTGCTGCGCCCACGAGACCTGGCTCTCAGGCGGCTTCTGCTGCCTCACAGCGTGTTTCCACATCTAAACATGCTTAGTTGTCGACTGGAGCGTCTACGAGCGTTCCGATGACGATATCTGCAGTGTCTACATCGTCGACGACACTGACTACGACGTCAGCTTTTATCTCGTCGACAGCCTCTACGTCGACGAGAGTTTCATTGGCCTTTCAGACTGTCTCGTCGACGATTCCTATCACCTTGTCGACTAAGAAACCAGCATCGTCGACGAAAGCCATCAAAAAGTCTTTGTCATCGACGAAGACTTCGTCAACTAAAGCCTCATTGACGAGGGCTCCGTCTACAGGGGTGTCTACTGCGTTGACGACTTCGTCGGCGGCTTTGCCATCTAGAATACTTCTGTCGACGACGGCTCTGTTGACGATGGATTAATCGAAGTCATTTTCATTGACGGCCATTTCAGCACCGTCAACGATAACGTCGACGGTGGCACCGTCTTCCTTTGCCTAGTTGCCTCTAGTTTCTTCACCTTCAGTTTCTGCATCTGTCGGCACCGATCTTTCACACCATCGCCGTCAAACCCCATGCCACCAGTTGTCTGCTCCTGGTCCGCAGCCTCCTTCACCTATGTTTGCTACTACCTCTGAGCCTGACTCGGACTCTGGTAATGATGTGGATGACACTTTCGGGGCGGCCCACAGTCCGTCTGATCTAATCATCAAATGTCAAGATTCCGGCAGTGACGACTAAGGCGGCGACCAGGAGTCTCATGCTGAGGAACAGTTCATCCAAGTTACAATGGCTACTTTGCCTTTCTCTTTGATTTCAAATCTCCAGCATATGCTGGACGACTGCAACCGGCGTTTTCCACCAACGCCACAAGGTACTCCTAGACCATCACCTGCTGCAACAGCAACAGCTCTGCCATCTGTTCCGCCAACTTTGCCACCGACGCCTTCACCCCAGGTTCAAACGTCGGTCAAGATTCACACAACTGTGTATCCACAGGATGCGGATGATGAGGCGATTCCAGAACGGGAGGGCGGAGAGGTCCACGATGATACGGATAATGATGCCGCAACCGGCATGGCAAAGTGGGGCGACTACCAAATACAGACGCTCTCCCCTCCGCCAGGAGAATCTGGGGATTCCCCTCCAGTAGATATTGCCAGTTTTCATCTGTTGATGGGTAGAGCAGCTCAGCGCTTTAAATTACCAAGGAAACAGAGAGAGGAGGACTGTTTCCTCTACGATTTCAAGAATCAGCCTTTCAAACAAGTCCACACGATTCCAATAATCGATTTTATATGGAAGGAGGGAGTTAAGCTCATGCAGGCTCGGAATTCGTTACCTGCCCAAGTGCCGCGCCTTGAGGAAATATAAGGCCCCGACTGGTTCACCAGCATGCCTGGTCTCTCACCCTAAGCAGGATTCGGTTGTAACTCGGGCAGCACAGCGTCGGGCCCGTAATCCAGCGTCTCCAATCACCGCACCTCCAGATAGAGAAGGTCGGTGCCTAGACGCCATTCGACGGAAATTGTCCACCATGGCTTCCACTACAGTACGGGCGGCGAATGCCTTAGCCATCTTGGGCCGCTACGACCGGCAGATGTGGTCGGACATATCTGCCCTAGTCGACCTCATCCCTGACGCTTCCAAAGCGGACCCTCTGCAAATCCTCCAGGACGGACAAAGAGCATCTGAAGAGATGATTGACTGCGCAGTCGATATTGCGCGCACTGGTTTCCGCCAGCTTGCTAGTGTAGCTGCCTTACGACGCCAGGGTTGGTTGAAGGCCACCTCCTTCCGACAGGAAGTTAAATCCAGGATCCTTGATATGCCATATGATGAATCGCTGTTTGGGTCACACATAGACGAAGCTCTAGAGTTCATTAAGAAGGACACTGATGCGGCTAAATCACTGGGCACTTTGCAATTTCGGAAGTAGCCATTTCGGGGAGCACGCGAACGCGGCACTTCTTCCACTTTTCCAGGAGGACAATCTCAATATCGCTCCTACAATCGGAGCAACCAACGTTACTCTTCCAATCAACAGCTATCAAATCGACAACAGTCCTCAAAGCCCTATAGGGGAAAGTCATCCTATCGGGGATCCACTCCCAAACGCCAATGACTTTTGTCATCCCCAAAGTGTTGGAGGTCGAATCTCTGTTTTATTCTCAGTGGTCTTCCATCACCTCGGACCGCTGGGTTTTGGACATTGTGCTGAAAGGTCATACCTTAGAGTTCGTCAAGATTCCTCCTCATACTCAACCGTCTGGCCCGCCTCCTCCCCATCTCAAGGAGCTTTAGCATCAAGTCAGTCTTCTTGTTCAGAAAGGTGCAGTCTAAGTGGTTCCAGTGTCTCAGAGAGGAGAGGGGTTTTACTCTCGTTTCTTCCTCATACTCAAGAAGATGGGAGATTGGCGACCAATTCTGGATTTGAGGGCTCTCAACAGATACCTAAAGAGCCAATCTTTCCGCATGCTGACACTACTGGAGATCCTGCGTCTTCTGGCCAGCGGGGATTTCATGACCACCATAGACCTTCAGGACGCATACTTTCATGTCCCAATTCTCCAACAGCATCGAAAGTACCTGCGCTTCAGGGTGGGGCAGACACATTATCAGTTCAAGGTGTTGCCTTTCGGACTCCGCTCTGCCCCTCGTGTGTTCACGAAGTTGTTGGCTCCTGTGGTGGCTCACCTACGCCTCCGAGGCGTCCAAATTTTTCCATACTTGGACGATTGTCTCCTCAAGTCTCAATCACGCCATCAACTGAGCCAAGACACTTGTCTTTGTCAAAATGTGTTTCAATCCCTCGGCTTGGCCATCAATGTCCACAAGTCACTGTTTGCACCAGCGCAAACCAGGAATTTCTTGGGAGCGATCTTAGACACAATGCTTTCAAAGGCGTTCGTTTCACACGAACGACAACAGAAATTCCTCCACCTGGTGTGTCTCATTCGATCAAGGCAGTCCGTTTCTGTCCGGCCATTAAAGTCATTTCTGGGGATGGCAAAGAAATAAATCATCCAGGCAAAAACAGTGTAAATAGCTGGCAAAAATAATCTAACAAATATAAACACATTTCTGGGGATGGCATCATCTTGTATTGCACTGATCCCACATTGCAGACTGCGGAGCCGTCCCATTCAAGAGGAACTGGACGTACAGTGGCGTCAGGCCTCCGGATCTTTCAACGGCCTGGTGGCCGTTACAGCACGCATGAGAGAGGGTAGGTGCTGGTGGGTACAGCCGACCAACCTGGTGACTGGAACATCCTTCCTCGTCAACGCGCCAGATCTCACGCTCACAACGGACGCCTCTGGACGGCTGGGGTGCTCTTCTTCAAGGCCTCCATCAAGGGCAAACGGTCTCCACCCCAACACTCTTGGCATATCAACAGGCTAGAGTTGATGGCGATCTTTCTGGCACTCAAGTCATTTCTTCCTGTAATTCAAGGGGAGTCAGTGCTTATTCAAACGGACAATACCACCAGCATGCACTATGTGAACAAACAGGGAGGGACCAGGTCTCCACGCTTGTCTCGACTGGCTCAGTCGATTTGGGATTGGGCTCTCTGTCATCAGATAACCTTGACGGCGGTGCATCTGCCGGGCGTTTCAAACATCCTGGCAGACTCCCTCAGCAGGTCCACATCGTCGACACACGAATGGGAGCTGCATCAACCGACTCTGGATCTTGTGTTTCACCGATGGGGTCGCCCAGCTCTAGACCTCTTTGCGACACCAGAGAATCGGAAATGCCCGTCCTATGCAAGTTGGCATCCCCACCCCGGATTGTGCGGGAATGTCCTTTTGATCGATTGGTACCATCTATTCGCTTACGCCTTTCCGCAGATCCCGTTAGTGCCACGGGTGCTGTGGAAGATGCGGAGGCAGCCCTGCCACGTTCTATTGATCGCCCCTCGATGGCCCAGACAGGCATAGGTCTCGGAGTTGCTCCTCCTGTCCCAGTGCGAGCCCATTCCTCTTCATTCTCGTCCAGACCTCCTGACGATGGACTGCGGCCAGGTTTGCCATCCGGATCCATCCACTCTACAATTGTCGGCATGGAACCTGAGCACCTTCAGTTCGCAAACTTAAATATCTCGCAAGACTGCAGAGAGATCCTCGCTCATGCTAGGGCTCCCTCTACCATCAAAACTTACAAACTCAAGTGGAAGAGATTTTGTCATTGGTGCATGCCAGCAAATGTCCATCCAATCCATTCTACTCCGGAGCAGCTTCTTCCGTTCTTTTTTAGTCTAGCTCAATCTGGACTCTCGCATGCTACCTTGAGAGTTTTCCTGGCTGCAATCTCTCGCTTCCGGCAAGATGGCTCTTCCTCATTCTGCTCGTCCAGAATTATCCACCAGTTTTTCAAAGGGCTTTTTCAGAAGTTCCCACCTATTTGGCGCCCTCCTCCACCTTGGCATCTCAATGTTGTTCTGTCGCAACTTATGAAATCACCATTTGAGCCCATCCAGAGGGCGGACATTAAGTTCCTCACCTGGAAGGTTGTTCTTCTTCTTGCTCTGACCTCATCTCGTCGTGTGAGTGACCTCCAGGCCTTTACTATCAAACCGCCTTATCTTCAATTCAAACCTGACTGCGTGGTGATTCGCACCAACCCATCTTTCCTACCTAAGGTGCCTACGGACTTCCATCTAAATGAACCTGTGTTCTTGAAAACTTTCTTTGCTGAGCCAAAGTCTCCGGCTGAGCAGCGATTGCATTCCTTGGACATCGAACGATGCCTTAAATTTTACATTAGCAGAACTGCCTCCTTCCGCAGGTCCGACAAACTTTTCATTGCTTATGGACGACTGCGTCATGGGTATCCAGTTACCAAACCAACGATTGCCCGTTGGATTTCTTCGGCCTTTACCTTCTGCCATCAACAGGCTGGCAAGCCTTTGCAGTCTTCGGTGAGGGCTCATTCTACAAGGGCTATGTCTTCATCCACCGCCCTGTTTGCTGGTGTGCCACTTCATCAGATCTGCCGTGCAGCGACATGGTCCAGCAGGCACACCTTCACCAAGCATTACTGCTTGGACGCCATCAATGAGGCAGATACCGCAGTGGGACAGGCAGTACTTCGTCATCTTTTGAAATAAGGTGAGCCTCTGTTCCCTCCTCCTTTATATATTTTTTCAATTATTGCTATTTAAGCTTCCATGACTGTATTACTACTGTCTTCGAGCTTTTCCATGCTGTGCTTAGCAATCTCATTGGAGGTTACTGCTCTCTACTCTATTCAGGCATGTGAATCTATGAAAGACACCCCTTATACTGGAGAAGAACAATTGTTACCTGTAAACAGGTGGTTCTCCAGTATTGGTGTCTTTCATAGATTCACATGCGACCCACCCTCCTCCCCTCAGAGGCTCTCTTCTCCTCATGCACTCTGGATCATTTTGGTGCTACGAAAATCTGAGGGCTTGAGCTTCTGACGAGAAGGTTCTAGAGCAGTGGTCTTCAAACTTTGTGATGCGCAGACCCCCCAATCAAAATGTTTTAGGTGTAAGGACCCCCTCCCGACAAAAATTTCCAGAACCTGGATGCACCTCATAAGTACCGGTTTAACACCTAAATATTGAAATAAGCTACAAAAAGGTGACCAGTACAGCTTCACAAAAGGCCTACAGAGCGGCAACACCTTTTGCTCCTTTTAGTAACTTTTGAGTAAATATATATATTTTTTAATTTATCAGATTATGCAGCAGATGATGGATTATGTGGCAAATGCGGCAAACCTAAAATAATGCTAAAATTGCTGCGGCTGCACAATCACATAATTCCAGTGGCCCTTGGTATAACAGCTGTAATGACATTTGAGTAAAACTATACTATATTTCATGGGATGCTGACAGCTTGGCATTTACAGCTGCATGTAACTGGAGGTAGCTAAACATAATTTATCATAATTAAAACATATGTATATTTTTTAGGTCTTTCACCATGAGGTAACAACATATATAATACTGGGCAGCTTCAATGAATAATAAATACATTTTAAGAAGTTGTTACTCAGTGGGAAATGCACTATAATAAATTATGAAACCTCTATTAGTTAATGCACGTCAAAAGTCTGTTTGAAACCAGAGAGCCACATAATTAAATCGTGGTTGGTGCAGTGGAGAATTGTGTCCTGTGTATTTTAGTGCAATGAGGTCACAACCCGTGACAGAAAGAGCCTTGAATATGTAAGACTTTATTTTATACTTCCATTACACACAGAACGAGATAGACCACTACACTATGTGCAAAATGTTTCACTATAAAATAGTGCTTTCAAAATATATGGGCTGCTTGCAGAATATAGGGGCTTATTTATAAGCCCCTTGCGCTGCAGGTGCGTCATTTTCTATGACACTCTGGTTGCGCAGAATGCAGATCCATATCTATGAGGCCATGCAAAGTCAGGGCCTCCTAGATATGGTGTAAGGCAACGCAGCGCAAGTCGATGCGTTGCCTTACACTGCATCAGGGCATTGCAGTGGGTTTTCCCCTGGGTTTTAACACATTCCCAGATTTACAAGGATCTGTAAACATAAGGATGCGTCAAGACTGTAAGCTGCCCCTGGGGATGCATAACGAGGAGAAATATCTTTATTTCACCTCAATTGTTTTGTCTTTCTATGTGTAGCACACATAGAAAGAGGAAAAGGCCTCCATGTGTTTTTGCACAGGAAGGTGTGCCTTCTTGCACAAAAACAATCCTGCCAACAATGCAGATGCCCTTGTACCATGGTGCAAAGGTGCCTGCGTTGGCGCTAGGCACCAAATTGTGCGCCGGCAGAAAGGACAGGAGTGCACCTCATCTTATAAATATAGTCCATTCCTGCTCTTTTGAATTGGCGTGGGTCAGCGCAGCAAAAATATTTGCTGAGCTGCCTTACACCATTTCATTGTAAATAACGCCCATAGATTTTTAGTAACATCCACACCATATGTAATGCATTTTTTTTTACATAAGTGTCCCTTCAACACATTCTCAGGGATAGAAAGCACTATGTAATTCCAAAAACAATTAAACACAAGCACTTCGCAGCTCTACCACTCAAAAAGTTTCAAGTGATTTGATCAATTTACTGCAATAGCACTCTCCTGTCCTGAGAAATCAAGCCAGGCAGACAACTAAACACACCTTTCTGCCAGTGCGCTGATGGCCTGAAAGAAATGCAAATGTGCACAACCAGTTAATCTGAAAATTCTTTACATTTGCAGATTAACTCATTGTGCACATTTGCATTCCTTTCAGGCCAGCAAAACACTGGTAGAAATGCATGATTAACACCTTGGCTGCTAGGTGTTTTCCCCTCCTATGCTGACTTATCGTTGGGTCCATTGATCATGACGAGCTCAGCTCGTCATCAGCACAGCTCAACCGTGCATCATGACGAGCTGAGCTCGTCATGAGCATGGAAATGGTTAACGGTCTGCCTGGCCACGATTTCCCAGCACAGGAAAGCATTTTAACTAATTGTTTGGGCCATTTTCTTTTTACAAATGAAGTGCGCGACCCCCTTTCCATGCCTCCACGGCCCCCCTGGGGGTCGCGCCCCACAGATTTAAGACCTCTGTTCTAGAGGGTGCTGGCGCCTGATTGGCTGTAGTTTGGACTAACATAATGACAGTGATATGTTACAAGTGTTTTCTCTCTCTATCATGCATTCCTGTGGAGGAATTGTTTGAGGTTTCAGTTATGTATTTACTTCTAGTTTTTTCTTATGTTATGTTCTCACATTCATATATTTTTTAGCATTTATTGCTATTTTTTATGTACCGTGGGACTCCCACTTCAGGGAATATTCAAGCATGTGAATCTATGAAAGACACCAATACTGGAGAACCACCTGTTTACAGGTAAGTAACCATTGTTCTACTCCGGCGACGTCATCCCAGCGCCGACGACTGACGCGGAGCCGTAGACCACGCCTACCGACGTGCAAGGGTAATGCTACATAAGTTTCCGGATCCAGTCTGACGCCTGGGGATATTCTAAGGTAAGGAATCTAATACTAACTACTGTTTCTTACAGATCTATCGTTACCGAACGTAAATAACTTGTAGTAACATTTTTGTTCTGGTTACTTAATCTATTTGGACAACGAAAGAATCCTTCGTTTGGTTCTTTACCTTTGTAAAACCAGTAAAGATAGATATATATAGATATATATATATATATATATATATATATATATATATATATATATATATATATATATATATATATATATATATATATATATATATATATATATATATATATATATATATATATATATATATATATATATATATATATATATATATATATATATATATATATATATATATTCCAGTACTCTATCTTTAAGAATCCACTCAGCAACAGCCACAGGACTCGGATAGACAAGCGCGGACCCAGTATTTTGTGCTTTCTTGAAAGTTTTATTCAAAGAAAAATTTCGCCTGCATCAGTCTGCCGCCATGACGCGTTTCGGTCCGACCTGGACCTTGATCACATATATATATATTTTTTTTTTTTAATTCAAAAGCAGATCCATTAATGTTTGCAAATGGTAATAGTTTCTCTTTTCTTCCCAGTTCTCATTTGGGGAACTATTTTGAAAGCAAACATGTTTGCTGAACAGATGAAAGAAATGCTGGAGGTCAGCCATGAGATCACTAAGATGCTCTACGTTGAAAATAATACTATAAAGAAAACCTTTGATATGCAGGCTATGACCTTGGACAAGCTATTGGAGACTGAAGCATCCGCAGCCGATATTGTGAAAGGTACCTATTGTTTGCTCTTCATTTACGCCTTCTGGGGAACATGGACCATTGTGGAGGGTGAATTTGGGGCACTAGGCATAACATGGGCCATTGTGGAGGGTGAAATTTGGGGCATTAGGCATAATATGGGCCATTGTGGAGGGTGAATTTGGGGCATTAGGCATAATATGGGCCATTGTGGATGGTGAATATGGGGCATTAGGCATTTTTCTGTTTGTCCCGCTTCAATGATAGAGATGAGTGTTTCCTATGACCTCTTTACCAATACTTCTGAACATGGATGTTATTTTGGTGTCTGCTCAAGCAGCTAACCTAGTTTTCCAAAGCAGTTGGATAACCTCACTGGTGAAGGAATAACCTCCTACACTAGTATAGGCACCAGATTCTGGAGTAGTCGAAGCAGATGGGCATCTTCACTGGTGAAGGGTCAACCTCTTGCACCAGTATACCCAACATATCATGGAGCAGTCCGCCGAAGGAAAGTGACGGCTCGCTGCCATCCATAGATCGCTTAGATCAGGGGTTGATGTGTTGAGCCTTCTGGGTCCTCAGCATATCTGCTTCAGGAGCTACCAAGGGGCTTCTCTTGTGGTCTTTCCTGCCACACCCCTCATTTTTCTGATTCTCTGTAGCTAGTTGAAGTGTTGAAAGCAAGCATCTTTAGCGTTGTCCAGAGTGTAGCCAATGCTGGGTGCTAAAATGACATAAGCAGTGGGCCAGGTTATGCTCGGAAACGCACATAATTACCCTCTCCATGCCTTTCACATAGACCTCTGGCATGTCTATTCTGTAGAACTAGAAAAAATCAGTTAAGCGAGACGAACTTCCCAGTAACAGAACTTGAATCGTTCAATAATAACAAAATTTGCAGTGCCCTAGAGCTTGTGAAACCATGAAGTGCCACATTGGAAGCTTCGTGTGGATTCACCCCCCTCTTCTTGTGTACAGAGCGTCAAACCTTGATTTTCAAGTTGCTATCTTACATGCCTTTTCTTTCAGACTTGTTACGTTTGGAGGAGGACGCTGCCCAAAAACTACTGGACTCTGTTGACGAGAAGGGGCGGTGCATGGCGCAGATACGCAAAATCGAAGAAGAATTGAAAAGGGCAGGAGAGCAGAATGCCAATCTTCAGACCGAAATTAAATATCCTTTGCAAAGCACAGGCGCATAGTGTGAAAAGTACTGTGACCTGATACATCTTCTATCTCTGAAGTGTTTTTCTTTTGTTGTAGCGTCACGTGTGGAAAAGGTCTCACTTTCTTGAATAGGAACTGTTAAGTAATGTTTTTAATGCACATTGTCGATCAAAGAAGCCTGTTGCATCCTGACTGATTTGCCCAGGGGTGGCATAGCACTGCTCTCCCAAGAAAGCAGAAGTGATTTTTTTCTTGCGTGGGTGCAAATCGTTATGTATTTATCTAAAAGCAGCAATAACTGAATTTCTCTTTTTTTCTGATAATTTTTTTAAAGGAAATGGGTCATTATCAACAGTAGCCTTTAAATAGCTGAAATGAAGTAACGCCACTTTATGGGTGGCAGTGTCTTTGCTTTCACTTAGTACATTGCTGTGGCAGTTGGAAGTTGATTCAGTTTTCTCCTCCTGTGATTAGGATCTCTGAACACTGTCCTGTCCTCATCGCTTGTTTTCCAAACCGGAAAGTTCTTTGTTTGTATGCTTTTGTTTGAACTGCACTTGATATTTTTAGGCATTGAGGTAGTTCTGCAGTCCATGTATCAATATTTAGCTCTATTTTTAGTTTTGTCTTCCTAACTGTAGAAAGGTGTACAAATTCTGAAGGCCAGCATGCAGGAACTCTTTGTAAATGCCCTTCTCATTCACATGGGAGGAAAAACTGATTAAAACCGTATCTACATGTGTATTGTCTGACTAACTCGCATATAGTATATGAATTTATTTTCTGCCAGAGAAGTAAAAATAAAATAAAACCCTTAATAGACATTAGACACAAAGTGGGTATGCTACATCAGAGCCCCAAATGGGGTCTTAGCTCAGTAATTTTCGTGGGAGAGGTACTCTTGCCACCTCAGAATATGTCTTCTGTAATGGTTATTGGAGAAATGGAGCTTCCCACAACTTTGTTTTCAACATTGATGAGCTTGTGATCGAGTGTGAAGATTGTGAATGCCTCCAGATGAGATCCAGCTACTTGCTTGGTGTCCATTTGCCCTTTTGACTTCAAGGACTTTCTTCACATTATATTAATTGTTGTTCAATTGCATTGATGTTCAAGGACTTGCTATCACTCCAAACTTTAGTTGGAACTAGAGGATGAAGAGTATATTATTCCGCTTGATGCGATTCCCTACCTCATGCTTGTTGTGTACAGAGACCAAACACCAAGGCATGCACTAGACTCTCCAAAACACCTGAAGAATCCCATCCCTTTGAGGCTCAAATACAGAAAGGCAACTCACTCTCTGATAAAGGAGCAATTTCGCTAAGGAATGAAGCATTGCAGAACCCTAGAGATGACACTGAAGAAGCATTCAGATTTGCTCCATCACCGTCCACGACTTCCAGACATAGACGTATATTTAGACCTTGTTTAATGAAACCTTGTTTTGCACGTCAAAAGCTGCTTAATGTGGTATACACAACTGTTATGACCTCATTCCACGTAAGTCTCACCAGATTGAATATTTCAGGGTCTACATCTCAGATCAGAATATCTGTTATTTTAAAACTCTTCAGCACTGAGCACCATGGAAACCATTGTAATTGTTGGTTGAATTTACTAAAACTAAGTGATAACTCGATGACTGATTTTAAAAAGTAAAAACCTACAGAACAGGACCTGCTTATCTCATTCAGATTCCCTTAATGCCTCTGCAGTAATTTAAAGTACCCCTTCTCTGCTTATTTGTCTGTTGCCCCCAGACCCCCATGCTTTACA
Organism: Lissotriton vulgaris; assembly: GCF_964263255.1. Classification (NCBI taxonomy): domain Eukaryota; kingdom Metazoa; phylum Chordata; class Amphibia; order Caudata; family Salamandridae; genus Lissotriton; species Lissotriton vulgaris. Next base: position 918,679,540 of record NC_141685.1, read on the forward strand.
GCCACTCTGCTGAATGGCTTGACTGCATCACACTCCTGGTAGGCATGTTTATTTGCTATGTGAGCTCAGTCTTTGATTTGGAGATCTACACAGAGATAACATGAAGAATCTCAAGAAATAGTTCATGAAGGCTTATGGGTGTCTAACCAAGTGGATGTGGGATGTTTTGTGGTTGTCAGAATTGGCTTCTAGTCCTTGCCATGGCTTGCTATTCATGCTTCCTCTTGGTTGAAAGTAACTAGTTTGACACTTGACACACATCTAGGCTATGTATTTGCTTTGTTCAGGAAGTTCTCTGTTTGGTTTTCAAGCTGATTGTAGAATTTGCCACAAAGAAGCTGGAGTGGCTACGCAAAAGGTTTGGAGAAAGGAGACTTCCACAAATCTCTTTGCAAGTTGGCAGGCATGCAATGTTCAGTTTATCTAGCATTTTTAAAGCATGGAACCCGTTTTTTTTTTTTTTTTTTTAGAAGGAAGTTTCTCTCTGTAAAAGTGTTTGGGACCTCACATTGGTGGATGCATCCAGTGTTCACAAATTAATTGAAGATTCTTCCCATGATGGAGAACATGGATTACAAGTAAATAGCGTTTTCTTCTCTCATTCTCTTTTAAATCTTATTTTTATTTCATTTTAATCAAAATTGCAAATTATTGCGAGGGTTAACGGACCACATAAAGTCACACTTTTCAAACACACTGGTCCAGCACCATTTGCAGTACCGGGTAAGTATGGGTGGTTTGAGAATAATGCAGGGTATTTTTAGCTGTAGCATATCCCCTCTCCTCACTCCCTCCTCCAATTCACTTACCTCAGTGGCCTTCATTTCTCAACTTTGTAGAAGAGTATCTCTCCCTCCAATTACTTCAGCCCAATTCTAGATACTCCTTTAATTGTCTCGAGATCCCCCCCCCCCACCTTCCCTAGGGTACCCGCGGGCAAGCCGTCTCAATTCTGGGCCTGCCCAACCTTATTACTGTGTTTGACATGAGAGGTGGCTTGTGAATGGTGCACAAGTGTCTGACATTAGACAAGGCAGAAGTTGTTGGATCCAAGAGCCATCCAAGGTTGATGCAGTGTGTGCTTCAGCTTCTCTGATAAATGTTGTGTACTTGTATGTGAAGTCTGTTTTCACAAGTCTCCATATTTTATGTGTGGTGGTTATTGCTATCTATTGTTGTACCATTACCAAAAAATCAGTAATGGACTGGTTTTGTTGTAGATCCAGAATTGTGGAATTATACTCAGCGTAACTCTTCTTCCATATGATGTGAATGCACAATCTAATGCAGAGTGCAATATTGAACACCTTGTGACAAGGTGCCTGCTACAATCCTCGTGTTCTGCAGGTTTGGATGGGTTTCCCTATTTAGCTCACGCAGTTTTATGACCTCTTGTGCTCTAGGTGGGAAAGGGTTCAGTTACTTTCGGATGCCTGACTTGTTTCACGAGTAGTACATACAGCCTCCACGCCTCCTGGTTTTGAAAGTTTTTTGTTGTTAGTATGTTCTGCACAACGCAGAGCAGCTAGGCCGCATTAGGCTGTATCCCTGGAAATCCATTCAACAGGACTTGTTGGGTGCACTCATCACTGTTGTACTTAATGGGCTTGTCAATTTGCTTTTTTTCTGACTACTCCATTTCAGAATTTATTTTGATGTACCGGCTTTTAATCTGCCCTTGGAATGTTTTGTCCAGAATTGCAAGAATCCATAATGTGAGGGAAGTATTTCTATTAACGAAATGATTGAAATGCAAAACAGAATGTCTGCATCCTCTGTATAATCCCAAATAAGATTTTTCCTTACATCATTTGAATTACATTTCTGACAAAAGAGCTGGAAGAACTTAAGGAAATGGAAACTGAAATGCAACAGATGCAGCAAGAAGTGAATGAGGACACCACTGAAGTGATTCCCTCTGCACGGTCAGTCCTGAAGGGTGACTTTGCCTTTATCGAGCCTTAGTGCTCACTTTTAGTGGGTGCAGTGTCCTCGGGAACTGTATATAATTACCGTGATAACTAGCAATTATTTTATCTTTATCGGATAATGTCTTTAGAATTTGTTGCCCCGTTTGCCTATTTAAGAGAGCGAGTTACTGTAGAAATGTGTAATATTCTTGTCAAACTTTTTTCCAAAGACTGCCTCCTTAAACCCGGATAAAGCCTAGATGGAGTATAGTTTATTTAGTCAAGGAAAGGAAGGTTGGGTATTTGTTTATCTCTAAAGAGATTTATTAACATCTAGTCATGTACAACATGAAAGGTACAACTACAACAAGTGATACACAATACTATTCAGAAGTTAATGAAAACAAGCATTTGCAATGCAATAGGTCTCGCATTAGGAAAGTTTGAGCTATTGGTATTGTAAATGACACGTTTTTTATTTGTTTTGTTTTGGAAAATAGCGAAATTAATAGCTTTGTCATTTACAATGCTAATAGGTATAACTTTCGCAAATATGACACCTATAGCATTTGTAATGCAATGTGTTGTATTTACGTGACTTACATGTGCTGATATTACAAATAACAATGGCTTTTAATTTTTTTTAATAATTAATACTTAAATAAAAGTTATTGTAATTTATGATGGCAATAGCTTAAACTTTTGTAAATAACTTTTGTGAAGATTATGTTCAGTGTATTTTATTGTGATGAAAATCCAAGAACAGAAGTGAAATATTAACATATTTTTGTTACATTTGTAATAAAGCTTGAAACATTGAGAGAACATATTTGAACCAGGTGTTGAATGGTTGCACAGATTGATGCTGTGGTGGCGCTGAGTGATGTTGTGATGGCGAACGAGTGATGCTGTGGCGTTCAGTGAGGCTGTGGTGGCGCATAGTGATGTTGTGGTGCCCCTGAGTGATGCTGTGGTGGTGCTGAGTGATGCTGTATGCTATGCTATGTTTTGTTTTGCTATCCTATGCTTTGTTATGCTATGCTGTTGTGTTATGCTTTGTTATGCTCTGCTTTGTTATGCTCTGCTTTGTTATGCTCTGCTTTGTTATGCTCTGCTTTGTTATGCTCTGCTTTGTTATGCTCTGCTGTGTTATGCTCTGCTGTGTTATGCTCTGCTGTGTTATGCTCTGCTGTGTTATGCTCTGCTGTGTTATGCTCTGCTGTGTTATGCTCTGCTGTGTTATGCTCTGCTGTGTTATGCTCTGCTGTGTTATGCTCTGCTGTGTTATGCTCTGCTGTGTTATGCTCTGCTGTGTTATGCTGTGCTATGCTGTGCTGTGTTATGCTGTGCTGTGTTGTGCTGTGCTGTGCTGTGCTGTGCTGTGCTGTGTTGTGCTGTGCTGTGCTGTGTTGTGCTGTGCCGTGCCGTGTTGTGCCGTGCCGTGCCGTGTTGTGCCGTGCCGTGTTGTGCCGTGCCGTGTTGTGCCGTGCTGTGCCGTTATGCTGTGCCGTTATGCTGTGCCGTTATGCTGTGCCGTTATGCTGTGCTGTTATGCTGTGCTGTGTTATGCTGTGCTGTGTTATGCTGTGCTGTGTTATGCTGTGCTGTGTTATGCTGTGCTGTGTTATGCTGTGCTGTGTTATGCTGTGCTGTGTTATGCTGTGCTGTGTTGTGCTGTGCTGTGTTGTGCTATGCTGTGTTATGCTGTGCTGTGCTGTGTTGTGCTATGCTATGCTGTGTTATGCTGTGTTATGCTATGCTGTGTTATGCTATGCTGTGTTATGCTATGCTGTGTTATGCTATGCTGTGTTATGCTGTGCTGTGTTATGCTGTGCTGTGTTATGCTGTGCTGTGTTATGCTGTGCTGTGTTATGCTGTGCTGTGTTGTGCTGTGCTGTGTTATGCTGTGCTGTGTTGTGCTATGCTGTGTTATGCTGTGCTGTGTTGTGCTATGCTGTGTTATGCTGTGCTGTGCTGTGTTGTGCTATGCTATGCTGTGTTATGCTGTGTTATGCTATGCTGTGTTATGCTGTGCTGTGTTATGCTATGCTGTGTTATGCTATGCTGTGTTATGCTATGCTGTGTTATGCTATGCTGTGTTATGCTATGCTGTGTTATGCTATGCTGTGTTATGCTATGTTATGCTATGGTTTGATTTGCTATGTTTTGTTATGCTATCCTATGCTATGTTTTGTTGTGTTTTGTTATGCCATGTGCTCTGTTTTGTTGTGTTTTGTTATGCCATGTGCTCTGTTTTGTTGTGTTTTGTTATGCCATGTGCTCTGTTTTGTTGTGTTTTGTTATGCCATGTGCTCTGTTTTGTTGTGTTTTGTTATGCCATGTGCTCTGTTTTGTTGTGTTTTGTTATGCCATGTGCTCTGTTTTGTTGTGTTTTGTTATGCCATGTGCTCTGTTTTGTTGTGTTTTGTTATGCCATGTGCTCTGTTTTGTTATGCTATGGTTTGTTATGTTATGCTATGGTTTGTTATGTTATGCTTTGTTATGCTATGGTTTGTTTTGTTATGCTATGTTTTGTTTTGCTATCCTATGTTTTGTTTCGCTATCCCATGCTTAGTTTTGTTATGCCATCCTATGTTTTGTTTCGCTATCCCATGCTTAGTTTTGTTATGCCATGTTTAGTTTTGCTTTCCTATGCTTTGTTTTGTTATGCTATGGTTTGCTGTGTTTTGCTATGGTTTGCTGTTTTTTGCTATGCTTTGTTGTGTTTTGCTATGCTTTGTTTTGTTATGCTTTGTTTTGTTATGCTTTGTTTTGCTATGCTTTGTTACGTTATACTCTGCTTTGTTTTGTTATGCTATGCTGTTTTGTTGTGTTTTGTTATGCCATGCTTTGTTGTGTTTTGTATGCTATGTTTTGCTATCCTATGCTTTTTTTGTTATGCTATGCTGTTTTGTTATGCTATGCTGGTGAGGGTGAAGGGGGTGTGAGGGTGAGGGTGCGTGAATGTGAGGGGGGGTGAGGGTGAGGGGGGGTGAGGGTGAGGGGGTTGTGAGGGGGTTGTGAGGGTGAGAGAGGGTGTGAGGGTGAGTGAGGAGTTGTGTGAGGAGGGTGAGTGAGGGGGTGTGTGAGGAGGGTGAGGGGTTGTGAGGGTGAGGGGTTGTGAGGGTGAGGGTGAGGGGTTGTGGGGGTGTGTGAGGGGGTCTAAGGGTGTGTGTGAGGGTGTGGGTGAGGGGGGTGTGAGGGGGAGGGTGTGGGGTTGTGAGGGGGTGTGAGGGTGACGGGTGTGAGGGTGACGGGTGTGAGGGTGACGGGGGTGAGGGTGACGGGGGTGAGGGTGAGGGGGTGTGGGTGACGGGGGTGTGGTAGAGGGTGTGTGAGTGGTAGAGGGCGTGTGAGTGGTAGAGGGCGTGTGAGTGGTAGAGGGCGTGTGAGTGGTAGAGGGCGTGTGAGTGGTAGAGTGAGGGCGGTAGAGTGGTAGAGTGAGGGCGGTAGAGTGGTAGAGTGAGGGCGGTAGAGTGGTAGAGAGGGCGGTAGAGTGGTAGAGTGAGGGCGGTAGAGTGGTAGAGTGAGGGCGGTAGAGTGAGGTTTTTTTTAAACAGTAAAAAGTTATGTGGGCTAATAATACCTATAGACCCTTAACTCATGACATTATTACCTCGGGTAAATAGTGCACTCTGAATTCTGAATATACTCTCCTATTGTCACTTGTCTTATCGGGGCACAGCGCGTGCAGTTCTGGGTGGTAGGGAGGGTGCTGCGTGAGGCAGTACTAGGCATGTACAACATCCACAAACACCATGTCCGAACTCAAACATCTGCCAGGGGTGACGTCATGAGAGCAGGGGGCGAGGATAGATTGCATCCCTGCAGGCTGGGCTCGGTTACCTCCCAGGGTAGTGCGCGAGGGTGATATCTGTTTCCTGTCCCCCACTCGGCCATCCTGGAATCCCCGCCCCACTGCTGCCACAAATTATTTGGAAAGAGTTTGTTTAGCGAGGTGATGTCGTGTGTTTGTCTATGTGTATAACACAAGGGTGGCGCGCGGCATGTGATGTAGAAGAGGGGCGTCGACAGATGGAAGAGTGTGGAGGGCGGAGTACAACAAAGATAAAAGAAAGAGGCTGTGGGGCAGATACGACGCGAAAACAAAAGAAAGAGCGAAGAGGTCACAGAGGAGGTATACTGAGGGAAAGAAAGAAAGAAAGAAAACTGTGAAAACTGAGTGAAAGGAAAGAATAGGTAAGGAAGAACTAAGACAACCCAGAAAGGGAGCACGGGACAAAACAACAGTGAGTTACAATGGAGAACTAAGGAGAGAGTGAGAGAGGGAACACCGGTGATGGACACTGAGGGAAACAAAAGAAACAGGTAGAGAGAATGGAGAAGTTAGGGACAAAAGGGAATATAACCGGATGATGGAAGAAGAAGATGCAATAGAGAATGGACAGGTAAAGGAGGAGGGGGACATGAGCTGGGGGGAGGCATAACTGGGGGAGAGAAAAGATATGAAAACGGAAATAAACAAAAGAGCGCAAGAAAACAAGCTCTCGGCATTGCGTGGCGTGGGAGCAGCTTCCTTTGAAGTCTGATGGGGGGGCGGGGGACCGTCTTCCTTTGAAGTCTGATGCCGAGGCTCAGACAAATGGTGTGGGATGTGGCTGGCAATGGTGTGGGTGTGCGATGTGCACGTGCCTGACTCACATGAACTGTACGCGATACGCAGCTAGGTAGACTTTTCGGATCGCTTACTATAATCTCGCCTATCCATCCCTACGGGATAGAATAGGCGAGACCTACAAAATAAACAGATTGGCACTAGTCCCACGTGTTAAGTAAATTAATACTGTTACCAAACCCTCAAAATCTCCTCTTAACCTAGGTTGAATTTGTTTCAATATATATGTGCTATTGCTTACTTTTCATTGTGAAGTCATGCTGGGGTGGAGTGACAGATGTATGAAGGTGCAGAGGTTGTGACTTATCCTTTCATATAGAAGTCTGATTCATGACCCACTCTGTCCTGGCAGTTCAGTCCTCCTATGGTGAGCCAGACATGTGACTGACGGTCCAGCATTGTGCATCTTTCAGCCATTTGGTATGACACAACGGAACCAGATCTAGCCTTTCAGATGCTAACCTGTCATGTGAATGTCCTTACCTGATCATACTAGTCTTCAAGGGTTGATCCTGGCGAGTGACTGACAATTGATTAGTCATACCAGTGATACTGACATGGGATAACCTCTTCTGCCAGTCTGTGTTTCAGAGTTGGTTCTTAGAGGTCACCACAATAATTTCAAGTTGACGCTAGTCTTTTTACACCTTGAGACATTTGGGACCTTTTAGTCTATAGCATCATGCTTTCTGTACTTGCAGTTTAGTTTTTTCCTCATTAGAAACGTGGGCTGCAAAGTCTCCTATATGTAAGGTTACTCAATCAAACTCCATTTTAGGTACTCCTTCACTAATTTACTGTCTCTTGAAATTTGTTGTCCGCTGTGCTGCCAGGGTGACTACGGGAAGCAGCTATTTTGATTGTATTGCACCCATCTTATAGAATCTTTATTGAAAGCCTACATAGCATAATCAATAGCTTATTTCCTGGTCCATTATGAAGCCATTGATAGCCCTTCATGCTCCTTAATTGGCAGAAAATTACAAACCTCAGGTTGTGAAAAGGGGGATAGAAGCTAGTAAATCTTGTATCTAAAAATTCCAATACTGAAGAAATGAACACCATTTCAGTCTTCAACAACGGACACGAGACCAGCAAGATAAGTCCATTTTATTTGAAGTTTTGTTTGATTTTTATTTCTTACAATTTTTTTCAATTCTATTTGCTTTTAGAGCAGCTTCAATCCAGGCTTTAGAAATTAAATGATCTATGTGGATGTAATCATTATCATTCGAAAAATAGAGCCTTGTCTTGGCTGCATGAACATGTCCAAGAATGGCATTCCCTTTTGAGTCAGGCTCTTCCGATGACTAATCTAGGCGGTCCATTAACGGTATTGCAAGACACACTCATTCCCTATCTTGGCAACGAACGCAGTGCTAGCAATGCTTGACTACTGAGAAACTCCGTATCAATAAAAAAAAACCTTTGCAGAACCATGGCCATGGAAACTGGCCGCCATTTTACAACAAGTTGCCACAAATGCATCAATGACAACATTGGGTTTTTCTTGGACGACCAGGATTCTAATTTTCGGAACATGGTATCTAGGCGGTGCCCTTAAAACTAGGATATGATTGTCTTATGTCCTTTTATAGGCATTGTTCCATTTGATGGCTGCCCTGCTTCTATGTGATGTTCAGCTTCCAGGAGTAACAAATCCCCCTTCATGGCAGTTTGACAGTAGAAAGACTCCGAAGCAAATAAAAAAAAATGTATGCCTTAAAGGGACAAAAATATATTTCTGCAAAATTGAAAGAACTTACAATGACAGATAAGTGGGTTAGGTGCCTTCTGCCTAGACCCAAGAATAATCTGCTGGATATAAGTTTATAACCTAACTAGTCTGATTTCAGGGTTTCAACTAAATGAAAATTGAAGAAAGGCTACGATTAGTTGGATATTATTAAACCATTTTATTTTGAAGCACTCCAGTCGATAAACTTGTTTTGTGTGTCATTCAATCAAATCGGTGTGAATTTTTCTAGTGAGAACATGCTACTGGTAAAACCTCTCACTGAGCATTCTGGAAAGAATACCAGAATAGCTTCCCGTAAGGTATTTTTAAAAGAACTGTAAGCTGTATTAACAATGGTCTGTCCTTTAGACCTGATATAGGGATTGCAAGTTTATTCCCATATTTTAATAAAAACTTATTTTTACAACCACAACCGCTCAGAGGAAAGTACGTTTGTGTTCCTGTGTCATCAAGGCTTTTTTTTTCTTTTCCAGGTACTTAGCCCAGCTGTACCATAAGGTCACCAAGATAGACTGGGATTACAGTGCGGAGCCCACTCTGATTAAGGGCAGTATCCTTGAACTGGTCCATATTATTGTATATATACATTTGTCACTGTTCTCTGTGGTACCAGTTACCTGTGTTGACTCATTGCATGTGATCTTTTTCCTTGGTGGTCAAACTCTGCTTTCATTTGGTCACTCTGTTTTCTGACTTGCTCCTTGCTAACTTTCTTTTTTCTCCAGATCACTCTTAATTATCTTTCTACAAGTGTTGCTTGATCTTTGCTCAACCTTCAAAACCCTAGGTCATCCAAACCTACCTCCGTTGCATTGCTTTCTCCACATTTGTGTCTCTTCACTTTGGCTCTGTTTTGGTCTTTATTTTTGTACTTCACTGTACTATTACCAGCCTCAATGCCCCTTTAGTCACGCCTGACTCTCTTTATTTTTGTCAGTCTTAATCTCAGTTCCTTGCAGTCGTATTCTATCCAATCTAGGGTACATGTGACCTCTACACTTTAGGGATTTGCATTACTGTGAACCGTAGACCTCTACTTGCCTTCAATCTCAGTGAATTGGGAAGCCAGTGAACTACCAACTCTATTCCTTCTTCCTAGGCAGGAATATCCAAAATATGTCCAACCGGGCAGGGTCTCTGTCATTTTTCCTTCGTTACATTCTGATGGTTATTCTTAAACCATAGAATATCTCTACACCTGTATTGGATCCTGGGCGTTGTTTTAATGTTTAAAACTCCATTTTATGACCGAACTTGGAGCAGAACATCAGCCTGTAGGAAGCAAGCTTATATGCTATGTTCCTCTTTTTATATTCTATACATAAAAACAATTGAAGCTGACCATTACAAAATTTACATTAGGCTGAAATTGCTAAAATGTCAAAAACACGACCGAAGAAAACACATTAAGTAATTTGTGCTCCCTGCCAACTATGTTTTTTTTACGAGCATTGTCGAAGCCAATAGGTTATGCCATTGAGACATAAAAGCTCTGCTAAGGATTTTTATCCATGCTGAACAGCATGGCTAAAGAATAAAGAATTAAAAAATAAATTCGATTTGCCCGGCTGTGCCATTTTGTAAATGCATTTGCACTTTTTTCTGTTTACTTAAAGATCCTTTTTTAATTGTATTTTCTTTAAATTTGTCTGGTGTGAAGTGAAGCATCACAGAAGTTGTGGGGGTCGGGGGTCGCACAACTGGTGAGACCACAATGTGGAGTAGATGGGGAGAAGCACACTGTTGAGAAAGCAACATCAGAACGTACATGATCCCGAGCGCAACATGGGGTGGCTAGACACATATGGTTGACATTGAATAATACAGACTGCAGGGTGGGAGAACTACACTGTGGAGACCACTGGCAAAAGCATGCGCTCTCATGGAGTGCTTAACCCCCAAAAAATAAGTTGTGCTTGAAAGGCAAGCAATGAAAGCAGAGAAGCTAGCCAATCGGAAGTGTTATCACAGAGGCAATGTTTCATAGGGAAATTAACTCAAGATTGATAAGTTGGGACATGAATAACAAGTAGGCAAATGTGACAGGAAAGCTAACCAGTGGTAAGCAATGGCCAACTCCAAGCTCCTGTATGCTCTTTTACTGCCACAGTATGTCTTGCAACAGACAAGGCATGCACTGTCTAGTAGGCAGGATCCAAAAACTACTGTATGTGCATCCACAGTATGCATTGGAGTCCCATCTCTAAGTAGAGAAAGGGCAATCTAATGAGTGTGGGATATCGTGCCTAGAATGAATGCCTTCTTAAGAGTTGATCGAATTTTTGGGAATCTAGGATTTTTACAAAATGGTCTCATCTAGGGCCATTTGTTTTCATTAATGACCCTTCTGCTGCGTTAGATTTTGGTCTGTCGGATCATTTCTCTTCAGGTATGCGACTCTTGTGGGCCCATTCTTTTTTTTTAATTCATTTTTTTTAGCCCTGTGGGATTTTTGACAAATCCAACTTTCTTATACAACCTAACATCTAGGGAATTCTCTTGGATGGGAAATAATATCTTTCTTTTTTCCTGGGAGTAATCCTCATATGTGCCCCTAGGTAAACCAACTGTTCACATTACAGGACATATTGGTGTGTGTGTTGTCATCAAACAATAAAGCCGGACAGACAAAACATAATGTTAAAGCTGGATTGGTCAAGGAGATGGTTTTCACCCTAAGGATGAGTGAAAATACAGCTAAAACGATGGTTTGGAATTGAGCTTCTTGGTCAGAAGTGAAGGGGCATAAGGAGAGAGCAAGACCTGGTTATTTTAGAAAAAAGCTTCATGGGTCTTTGAATAATGGTTGGCTAAAAGGTACATATTCATTATGTGCATAGTGGATTCTAAGTATAATGAGCTGTGTCAAAAGCATATAAATCTATAAAAGAAGCAGGTGTTGGAGGACTGCTTCGTGTGTAGTGGATACCAAGAATAATGAGCTTTCACAAAAGCAATTAAATCTGTAAAAGATAGTAGTGTTGGAGAACTGCTTTTATAGGTAAGTAACTTTTATACACAGGTCTACAACCTTGGCTTTCTTAGATACAGTAAAAACACAAAAGAGCGCTATGGGGTAATATGCATGCTTCTGGGAGAGGTTCCTTCTTCCAAGAGGGCTGAGATCCTATGACTATTCTTAAAAGAGAAATGCAGCTGGTGGAGCCCTCATGGCATAAGGACCCTACAACACATTTTCATTCACATTGAGGGTGGCATTGATCACTTCCTCTGTGTAGCGTGACCCTGGTCTACCATACTCTGTTGACCTTTACTTCATCAGCATCAAGTGACGGTCTGCTTCTTTCTTTTAACTTGTATTTTCTTGATGCTGAGGGGTGCTGATATTAGTGAAACTCTGCTCATTGGGCAAGGGAGCATCGAATAAGTCAGATCACATTTATGGGCCTGGCAGAGGCAACAACAGTTCACAGTGGTAGGTATTGTCCCTATACAGGAAACTTTACATAAATGTTACTTTTTATCTAAATCGTTCAAGAAGATTGTTAGTTGGGTTGCAGAGCTCAGGGCTATGGGTGAATCCACAGTATTGTAATTTCTTGTCTTACACTGTGTGAATGAGGGTAAGTTGTCATATTGGATGAAGATTTTATGGCTTGTAGGAGGAGGGTGGGCAGAATGTTTCTTCCAGGTGCTAGGAGCAAGGCCTTGTCACACTTCAAAATATATTAAACTTCTATATTTTTCTTTTGTAAAGGGCAAGTTGCTCTCGTTAACTGCCCCTATGTACAGCTTATTCAGTTAACACAACACCAATTTTCCTTCACACCATTTCTTCAGTACATTACGGCGGGGACATAGCGAAGCCCATCAACATAGACAGCACAAAGCACAGCAAGGGCTTCATCTGTGACTACCTGTGGAGCCTGCTTCCCACAGACTGGTAGTGACTTCAATCAGGAGACACCTGACATTCAATGCCTACTATGACTGTGTCCCTTTGAATGCCAAATACAGCTCTACAGTATGGTCCAGAAGATGATCTAAGTTAATGTGTCCGAGGATTAGCAAACTCTCCCTGTGTTTTCGAGCATTCTCTGTGATTGTCACCTGAAGATGCTGGGCTCGGAGCACAAACATTGCAGGCGCTAAGGTTACGAATTGAAAAGAAAACATTGAAAACGCAGAGCTATAAATGCGACTTGGCTTGACACTTGACCCCTAATAAACCTATCTTCATCCGAGAGAAATGGGTCAAATATTGGAATGTCTGAAGACGTCAGTTCATGGGCAGTATGGCTGCATCTTTCCTGGACTACACAACTGTAATGCGATCACCAGTCTTGCTCCCTGTTCATCAAATGTCTTTCATATTTTTATCTGTAGCTGTCAAAAATAATATGTAGATTTTGAACGTTTCGATTGAATTGGGCTGTTCAAGTTCATGAAGAGAACAAGCTGTCATTTTTCATAAACCGTTTTTTGTTGCTGCCTTTTTCTTCTTGATTGAGTATGTAGGTTTGACTGAAACAATTTAACTGCGGCTCTTTTGCTAGAACAGCGTGTATATATATATATATATATTATCCTTGATTATGACACCACATATTAAAATAGCTTTTGTATAAACAATAAATTATTCTTAACAAGTGCTCCCAAAGTTCTCCTTGGCTTTTCGTGTCTGCTTCCCAGTGGATTTGCAAGGTGAACAAGAGTGAATTACTATGTGCTTCTAGTTGTATTTTATTTCGGTGAAGGTGGGTTCAGATATTGAAGGAGGGGGAGGGGGGGCGGGGCATTTCCAAAATCATTACTATTCCTCACTCCCCACCTACCCTGATCCCTTAATTAGGTCTTGCCTATCATATTGGTTTTAGCTGTTGGTGTAAGACTAGTGAATGAAGGCAAAAAATGCACGATGGGGTTGGAGCCTGCCCTTTGCATACCATCGATTGGCTTTCTTGTCACTCATTGCTTTTTTCTTATTCACTGGCTTTCATTCCTTTTCGGTTATCCATTCCTTGGAACATACCGTGTTTGCCACTAAGCATGGGTGAATTTTGAGAATCTCGCGTTCGCGAATTTTGCGGATTTGCAAACTCTCAATCCGCAAAATTCGCGAATTTGCAGATTTTTTTTGTGTTCGCGCGGGTTTCTGCCAGTTCGCGAGGGTTTTTGTACAATTTCGCAAACGCAAACTTGTCGGGTCGCAAGTTTTGCGAACTTGTTGTTTCTACGTGTCCAGCCTGTTTGGGACACTTCTTCATCACTGCCACCCTCTGTCACCACTGCCACTCTCTGACTACTCATGCCACCCTCTGGCCCACCCATGCCACCCTCTGTTTCATCACAGCACCCTCTGGTTGTCCAGTGTACATTATTGTGGCAAAGCAAAGCACACCTTCCCTGCCTCAAGTGACCTGAATTAATTTGGGGCTGATTAATGTGTCACAGAATATTTTTTTAGCTGGCACCTGCTTCCTTAGTGCTTCCTGATTAGTGATCTTTTGCACTTGCTAAGTGCTTTCATTGTTGCAAAATTAGTTACAACACCTGCCCTGCCCCAACTGACAATAATGAATTAGGGGCTGATTAATGTGTCACTGGATTTGAACTTCCAGCCTGGCTCCTGCTTGTCTCCCTTAGCTGTAATTCAGGACCTTTGTGGCATATGTGTAACTATTCTGAGGGTCAGAGCAGGGTCACATAATAGTTGCAAGTAGGCAACTGAACTCTGGAGGGGCCCCTCAGGAAGCACTACAGGAAATGGCTACTAATGATGAGCTTGAACTTTTGAACCTGGTAAGTAGTTTCAGTTTTGCTAAGATCGTATTTCTGCAATTTAGCGCTTATTCGCGGGGCGCGAAGTTGAACTGGGAAGCCGCGAACTCACGCGAACAGTGCGAGCAAGCCATAAAATCCGCTGCTCGTGGATTTTGCGGGAAATTCGCGAATCTCGCGGATTGCGAATTTACCGAAAATCCGCGAGCGGAACGGATTTTCCGCCCATACTTATTTGCCACCCTTTTGATGACTGTCTGACTGGCTTCATTCAACTGATCTCATTCTGTAAGGTTTTTTTTCTTTCGGCACTCCATGAGTGCACGTGTTTTAGCGTTCTTCCTTCTATACAACACCCCTCCCACCTCGCCATTGCTCACTCTCCCATCCTCCCTGACTATGCAGTATTTTCCAAACCCCTCCATGGCTTTTTTTTAACGTTTCGTAAGCCCAGCCTCAAGCATTTCCGTTCCTCTTCTGACCCCCACTCACAGTTCGGTCCCAGCCACACCCTCCACGCTCATTCACAGCTTTCTTATGGCTACTTCTAACCACAGATTCTACACCTTGTGAATAATCCCCAGAGTCAGAATGCATCGGGAAACTTTTAGAGCAGTTCTCCTGTCCGACGCTGAATGGCTGTAACAAATTGAGTTATTAGTTGATGGGAGGTAAGTACCCGCCATATAATAACTCGGTCCATGTCAGGGCTAACCCTTAAAGTCACTAAATTAACCTGAGCTCAAGCCCCTGGTAGCTATGGCATAAAGCAGAGCTGCTCATTTTAGAGGCAATGTGTAGAGTATTGAATCTGTGCTAAAACAGTAATAAAGTCGAAATGCAAAACAATAAAAATCCTAAAATTAACCGCTTCCATGCGACGCACATTATCCCAGCTAATTGCAATGGAGTTCGGGTCTAATACACTTACCAGATTTGTCCTGGTCAAAGATTTTTCCTTCTGATTAGTTCTTTAAGTTCCAATCTTCCACACAAGTACACTTTTAAAGCCCTCACAACCTCAAGGAAGGCTTTTGGAGGCTTATAGGGTGACAGACAGAAGCCAACAGGAAGGTCCAGTTGCCACTATTCAGGTGGGCAGTTGCAGGAACAATCCTCTTGTAGATTCTCTGGCTTTAACAGGACATCTGAAAGAGACACGTTAGTGATAGATTCCTTACCTTAGAATATCCCCAGGCGTCAGACAAGATCCGGAAATGTTTGCGTAGCAGTACTCTTGCGCTTCGGAAGGCGTCGTCTGCGGCTCCGCGTCCGTCGTGGGCACCGTGATGACATCGGCAGAGTACTTAGACGCCGCCTCCGCGTGCTAACGTCCGTTCCTCTTTTTTCCGCGCCAGCAAGCGCAGATCTGGAAAAAGCAGTACTTTAGTCTTGCGACTCCGGACGGTGCCAAGTGCAGATCTGGAAAAAGCAGTACTTTAGTCTTGCGACTCCGGACGGTGCCTAGGGATGCCTCGTTTCAAGCCTTGTGAGGATTGCAGCCGACTGATGTCGGTCACTGACCCTCACCGTCGGTGCCTCCACTGTCTCGGCGTCGACCACGACGACAAGACCTGCCCCGACTGCCGGGCCCTGACTTCGAAAGCTAGGCGGGAGTGGTCCCGCAAGCGTCTCGAACTCCGGCAGTCGGCCCCGTGCCGCGAGAGGTCCGGGTCCCACATGAGGTCGAGGGACAGGTCGCGGGGTCAGAGCCATCATAGCTCCGAGAGTCGGCATCACTCCTCCGGGTCGAAGTCGTCGTCAGGTAAGCACAAGAAGTCGAAGAGACATCATCGCTCTTCTGACTCACCCAGACGCTGGTGCGACGCAGCCGGGGGTTCGGGTGACACCGCCCACACGGCTCCTTCGAAGTCGCGGGCGTCGCGGCCTGCTCCACACCCTCCGGTCCCTGGGCAGGTCGCGACGCCGGGGAAGATAGAGCGCTTCCTCATGGCCATGAGGAACCTCTCTTCCCCGACGGGCTCCGTGGCGCCTTCGGGCCCAGCGGACCCGTCTGGGGCCCCTGGTGGGTCGGGTGCTTCGGCCCGACGCCGATGGCGCCTTCGGGCCTGGCGCCGCAGGGCCCCACTGAATCCGCTTCGGGATCCGGGTCGTCGCCGGTTGACCTAACGACCTCACCGTTGCCGGTCCCTCAAGTGTCACCTCCGGCGCTGTCCTCTGGCGGCGCCGTCCCCGATGCCTCCCTCGCTCCGGTTCCGGCGTCTGAACGGCGCCGCTGGGCGCCGCTTTCGACGCTGCTTGGGGAGTTTAGCTTCTATGAACCGGCCTAATCGTTTGACAACCCTGATTATCAGGGGATGGGTGAAGGAGTATTGGGAGGGGTCTGATGACCCTCTGACCCGAGAGTGTCGGTCTCAAGAGGACTGGACAGGTGGACTTGGAGATGCCAGTGGTCTGGACACATCACCAGACACTGGCTTTGTCTCACCTCCTACCGTGGCTACGGAGGAGGGGGCAACCTACAGTGTGGTGTTGATGAGGGCATTAGTCAGAAAGAAATTCCCTTTGGGTAAAGTAGCAACAGTACATAAGTACTCACAAGCATACGGACGACAATTTAAGACACCCACATATCATAAGGAAGCAATGCAGATAAATAAAATATGCCAATATATGTGAAAACACTCTCAGAACATTTCAAATTATAAAAACAATTTATTAAAGATACATTACATTAGATAAAAACAGAAATTTGGGAAACATATAAGGACGGTGCAATAATCAATAAAAACAACATTCAGATAAAAAGGAGTGTACAGGGAAAAAGGATAGAACCCAATCATAAGACAACAATTTTGGTTTCCTCCTTAGTGTATATTCCCAGATTTACTCCTTAGGCGTCGACGCGTTTCGGCGGTGTAAGCATTTTAATCCGCCTTCATCAGGACAGTAGGACAATACAGTTTCCCAAATAGATTCTCAGACATACGATAGGTCTGACCGATATTGTAAGGGGTTTTCAGCCTCCTAAGCGTCAGAGCAAGGAATTCGTCCAGCGAATTCTTTTGGCTATGTGTTCAGATACTATTTGAGTTGTAGTGATAGAAGGCGTAAGTACGTCTTTCAGAGTCATATACTTCTCCAGCTAAATGACTGGACGAAATAATTAAAACGCTAGTACGTAAGCACGCAGTAGTGATGTTTTCACCTTTAACTTCAGTCCTGCTAAGGCGCGATTAAGATGCAGCGTGGGTTCTGGGATTTATCCAAAGATACCCGCTGTCCAAGGGAAGTCCTCTCTATAATCCCTTAGGCTTTAAATCGTTGGACGTCCTGCGTGCTCCTATTCGTGTCCCCGCTAGGAGCACGCAGGACGTCCAACGATTTAAAGCCTAAGGGATTATAGAGAGGACTTCCCTTGGACAGCGGGTATCTTTGGATAAATCCCAGAACCGACGCTGCATCTTAATCGCGCCTTAGCAGGACTGAAGTTAAAGGTGAAAACATCACTACTGCGTGCTTACGTACTAGCGTTTTAATTATTTCGTCCAGTCATTTAGCTGGAGAAGTATATGACTCTGAAAGACGTACTTACGCCTTCTATCACTACAACTCAAATAGTATCTGAACACATAGCCAAAAGAATTCGCTGGACAAATTCCTTGCTCTGACGCTTAGGAGGCTGAAAACCCCTTACAATATCGGTCAGACCTATCGTATGTCTGAGAATCTATTTGGGAAACTGTATTGTCCTACTGTCCTGATGAAGGCGGATTAAAATGCTTACACCGCCGAAACGCGTCGACGCCTAAGGAGTAAATCTGGGAATATACACTAAGGAGGAAACCAAAATTGTTGTCTTATGATTGGGTTCTATCCTTTTTCCCTGTACACTCCTTTTTATCTGAATGTTGTTTTTATTGTTTGTTGTTGTTTTTATTGATTATTGCACCGTCCTTATGTTTCCCAAATTTCTGTTTTTATCTAATGTAATGTATCTTTAATAAATTGTTTTTATAATTTGAAATGTTCTGAGAGTGTTTTCACATATATTGGCATATTTTATTTATCTGCATTGCTTCCTTATGATATGTGGGTGTCTTAAATTGTCGTCCGTATGCTTGTGAGTACTTATGTACTGTTGCTACTTTACCCAAAGGGAATTTCTTTCTGACTAACGTCAATTGTGGAACCCTATCCCTTTGGTTTTGGGGTCCCTCTCTCTTTTATTAGAGGTTGATGAGGGCAGCCAAGGCCTTGGGCCTTGAGCTCCCCGTCGCGGCCGTGAGGACTAACCTCCTCAGTGAGGTACTTAAACCGCAGTCAAGCTCGGCCGAGCCTCTGCTGCCGTTTAATGAGGCCTTGTCCGACGTTCTTTTGGGCACTTGGTCCAGGCCCGCTACGGGTTCGCCCGTAGATAGTAACGTGGCCAGACGCCACCGCCCGGCCCCGGGCGACCCATGTTTCCTGTCCACCCATCCCACCCCCCCATCATCCAGGCTTCAAATTCCCAGACCGCATTCCTGTCTGCTCTGCCGGACAGGGAATCCAAGAAGTATGAGCAGTACGGCAAAAATGTATTCTCCTCCCTTAGTCTAGGACTGCGGTCTTCCAACACCACATACCTCTTGGGCCACTACACCCACTATCTGTGGGATACGGTCGTGAAATAGCTGCCAGAGTGCCCGTTGGAGGTACGGGCCAAACTCGGCCAAGCCCTTGTGGAAGGCCGGTATGCAGCAAAATATTCTATCCGATGTGGGCTGGATACCACCGACTCACTAGGTAGAGCGATGGCAACGACAGTGGCGATTCGTCGCCACGCCTGGTTGAGGTCCGCCAACTTTTCGGCCGATGTCCAGAATACACTGATGGACATGCCGTTTGATGGCCGTTGCCTTTTTGGCGACAAGGCAGACCATGCACCTGAGCGCTTTAAGGACTCCAGGGCTACGGCCAAGTGCTTGGGCCTCTCGGCCCGCCCAGCAAACGTGTGCCTTTCGCTCCTTTCGTGGCCAAGGAAGGGGCGCCCCCACACGTGCTGCCAGCCACGCACCGCAGATTAACATCCAGCGCGGTGGCGGCCGTGGAAATCGCCGTGGAGGCGGTCGGGGACAACGGCAAGGCCAGTCCACACCCTCCCCCGCTGCATCCGCCTCAAAACCCTCCTAGTCCGTGCTTTTCGGCCCATGTGACGCCAGTGGGGGACGGTGTTCGCCATCACCACTCCCACTGGCGCACTGTCACGTCGGACAGGTGGGTGCTGCAAATCGTCCGAAGGGGCTACTCACTCCCCTTCGAGACGACCCCTCAAGCCATGCCACCGCAACACCACCGCGTATCGAGGGATCATTTGCGGCAGCTGCAGGAGGAAGTTATGGCCCTCTTGGCCAAGGGGGCCATCGAGCATGTTCCTGGGCCAGAAGTAGGATGTGGTTGCTACTCCCACTACTTTCTGGTACCCAAGAAGGGCAAAGGAGGCCTACGCCCTATCTTGGACCTATAGAACGTCAACGGCTTCCTCCTGAAGGAGAAGTTCAAAATGCTGACTCTGGCTCAGGTCTTAGCTGCCCTGGACCCAGGAGACTGGATGGTAGCGTTGGACTTGCAGGAAGCTTATTTTCCACATCCCAGTCCTGCCGGCCCACCGGCGCTACCTGCGGTTCACGGTAGGCCACAAGCACTTTCAGTTTACTGTGCTCCCCTTCTACCTTACCAGCTCCCCACGGGTGTTCACGAAAGTGATGGCGGTGGTCGTAGCTCATCTGTGCAGGTTAGGGGTTTCAGTCTTCCCCCTACCTCGACGACTGGTTGTTGAAGGCCGACTCGCCCCAGACAGTCGTCCACCACCTCCAGACGACAGCAGACCTCTTGCACCAGCTGGGGTTCTCCATCAATGTGCCGAAGTCACACCTGTGTCCCTCTCAGAAGCTCCTTTCCATCGGCGCAGTTTCGGGTTTACCCACCCGAACAGCGGTTTCGGGATAAACAGGCTCTGATTCCAATCTTTCAGCCTTTATCCCGAGTCTCAGTCAGGTTGACGCTGCGGCTTCTGGGGCTGATTGCTTCCTGCATCCTTCTGGGGCATCACGCCCGTAGGCGGATGCGGGCTCTGCAGTAAGATCTGAAGTTTCAGTGGGCCCAGCATCAGGGCAACCTGTCTGACCATGTCCTGATCTCGGAGGGCACTGCGAGACAGCTGCACTGGTGGCTCACGGACCGCGATTGGGTCAGTGGCAGATCCCTCTCCCTCTCCCTTCCCCAACCGGAGCACGTAGTTGTGACGGACGCGTCCCTCCAGGGCTGGGGAGGCCACATGGGAGAGGCGGAGATCAGAGGCCTCTGGTCTCCGGCGGAGTCCCGGCTCCATATCAACCTTTTGGAGCTGCGGGCGATTCATCTAGCACTGAAGGCATTCCTCCCTCCTGTCCGGGGGGGTGTAGTGCAGGTGTTCAAGGACAACACTACCGCTATGTGGTACTGCAACAAACAGGGCGGGGTGGGGTCATGGACCCTCTGCCAGGAGGCTCTGCGCCTTTGGCAGTGGCTGGAACATCAGGGTGTGACCCTGGTGGTTCAACACCTGGCAGGTTCTCTGAACGCCAGGGAGGACGAACTCAGCTTCCGTTGCATGATGGATCACGAATGGCGTCTGAACTCAGACGTGGCGCAAGGCCTCTTTCAGCAGTGGGGAGAGCCTTGGTTAGATCTATTCGCCACCGAAGAGAACTCGCAATGTCATCAGTTCTGCGCGTTGGAATTTCCAAGGCGGCCCTGCTCGGAAACGCTTTTCGTCGCGAGTGGAGTTGCGGTCTGTTGTACGCCTTTCCGCCTATACCACTTCTGCCCAGAGTGCTGAAGATCTAGCGCGTCCGGGCATACGTCATCCTTGTGGCTCCGGACTGGGCACCAATGTACTGGTATCCCGAGCTACTTAGTATGTCAGTCGATCCCTCGGTTCGTCTGCCTCTTCAGGAGGACCTTCTGTCGCGGCAGCAGGGGACGGTTCTCCACCCGAGCCTGTCCAGTCTCCACCGCCATGCTTGGAGATTGAGCGGCGACAGTTGAGGCCATTTAACTTGCCTCCTGAAGTCTCTAACATTCTGGCAGCCAGGCGTCCCTCTACAAAGTCGGCATACGCCTGCAGGTGGAACAGATTTGTGGCATGGTGCACAGCAAAGGCTGTGGATCCTCTCTCTGTCCCTTTTTCTGGGGTTTATCTCTTCCTTCTATCTCTTGCCCAGCAGGGCTCTGCTCTGGGCACTATCAAGGGCTACCTTTCTGCTCTTTCAGCCTTTTTAAGGCTGCCTGATCAACCTTCTTTGTTCAAGTCCCCTATTGTTAATCGATTCCTAAAAGGCATCACACATACATTTCCACCTGTTCCCTTCGTGATGCCTCAGTGGGACTTGAAACTGGTTCTTAAATTTCTGATGTGCGCTCCCTTTGAGCCACTTCACAACTGTCCTATCCGCCTTCTTACTCTGAAGACTGCCTTCCTGGTTGCCATCACCTCTGCCAGGAGAGTGAGTGAGCTCCAGGCTCTTTCTTCTAAACCTCCTTTCCTTTCTGGCCATCCGGACAAGGTTGTGTTGCAGACAAAACCCTCTTTCCTGCCCAAGGTAGTCGCAGCCTTCCACATCGGGCAGTCCATCACCTTGCCCACCTTCTTTCCGCCTCCGCATCCCTCAAAGGAGGAAGAGCGGCTCCACCGTCTGGACCCAAAACGTACGCTTTCATTCTATTTGGATCGCACACGCCAGTTCCGGGTGGATGACCAACTCTTTGTTGGTTACGTGGGTGCTAAGAAGGGAAGGGCGGTGCACAAACGGACCATTTCTCGGTGGATCGTGTTGTGCATCCAAGCGTGCTACTCCTTGGCTAAAAAGGAACCTCCAGCTGGGCTGAGGGCCCATTCCACCCGGGCCACGGCGACTACTACTGCCCTGGGCCGGGGAGTCCCCTTTCAGGACATATGTCAGGCAGCTTACTGGGCCTCGCTGCACACGTTCGCAAGACACTACTGCCTGGACAGCCAAGTCTGGAGAGATGGCTTCTTTGGCCGTTCCGTCCTCCAGGACTTTCTGGTGTGATTATTGGTTCGCAGACCCACCACCGGGGTTGGTATTGCTGGGGTATCTATTCTAAGATAAGGAATCTATCACTAACGTGTCTCTTTCAGATGCACAAGTTACTACTTGTGGAACGATATATCTGTAAGAGACATTAGTTAGTGATAGATTCCTTACAGACCCACCCATCCTCCCTGTTCTGCGAACCGATATCTAGGGTTAAGATCATCCCCTTTCAGGGCCCTAGTTTCAATGGCACCAGTGTTGGTTTTTAGCATAGCTCTGCGTTTCTGGCGTGGAAAAGCTGTGTCTGAACTGACGTCAGCTTGCGAGGCGGCGTCTAAGTACTCCGACGACATCATCACGGCGCCCACGACGCCGACGACTGACGCGGAGCCGCAGACCTCTTCTATTTGCCTCAGGTTAAGGAATGTTCTGTGGAGGGTATTGGGGGTGGCACATTTATGCCTGGCATCTGCCTATGGTTGGGGGCATCTGCTGGCCATTTCCTAACCAATTAGATGAAAGATCCCAGTGGTGACCCTACCCACTTTTGCAGCAGTTATTTTGGGTTTTAATGTAAACTATCTCACAGTCCCCTCCCCCATCCACCCTCTCCCTAAATTCGACATGGCAGCACCTTTTTCTTCCTGGTCGGAGCATCATCTGCCCACCCAGAGGTGTCTGTATGGAAATGGTCACTCTAAATCAGTTCTGGGTCAGCTCCCCACCCCACAGGGATTGGTGCCTATCTGACTTAGAAGGACAATAGAGGGGCAGGCCCAGGTAGGAGCAGCAGAGTAGACCTCCTTTGAACTTAATCAAGTACCTGGGCACAACCCCAGTCCATCCTGCCACGGGAAGGACAACATCTCCCCACACTCAGATGTGTATCCCTGTTCTGTGAGCAATCCACATCTCACTACAGCGGAGTAATCAGCTGACAGTTGGAATGCTTATAAAAAGACCTTGTACGCTTTAGGAAGTAGAAACCAATTGTTTCTAAAAATACCTTTTCCATACTAGTTAGACAAAAATTCAATTTAATGGTAGTCCAACTATTAAAGAGTCTTTGAAATATTTCTCTAGCTGTTTCCAACCCCAAATTAGCATAATTAGGTTTAATAATTTAATCCAGTGTTTCTCTATGGAAGCAGCCTGCCTAGCCAAGTACATTTTACTTTTTCCATGCAAGGACACGCTCTCCCAGTCTATAATGGTAAGCTAGGGTTGGGTTTCCTGTGTCTCACTGGTGACGTTTATAGGCCCTGAATACACTTAGTACCGTATACTTGGGACCTTTGGGTAAGTAAATGAGCTAATCAGGTGTGTACGAACTTCATGTTTAGAGGGGGAGCACATGCACTTTTCTACTGGTTAGCAGGGGTAAGGTGTACATAGTTCAAGGTCAGAGAAAGCAGTCAAAGCAAAAATCTGGGAGGAATACTGTGAAATAAATTGTAATTTCCAACACGGGTCCCTGCCAGCTAAAGGCGGGGACAACTACCCACCCTCAGGGGAGTGCTCACCGCTAAGGCAGAAAAACCTGGAAAGACTATCGGCACTGGTGTAGCTGGCTCGGTGGTGCTCCACCATGTAGTCCATACCCTGTATGGAAAGGGACAACCTCAACAGTTTAGGTTTCTCTCACTGCATTTGCATCAGCCATCTGAAGGGTCTGCAGTCTGTCGGTCAGCCCAGAAATATGTCTTAAACAGAGATGATCTCTGCTTCTTCAGTGCCTAGACCACTGCAAATTCCTCCCTCTTAATTCACGCCACCTTTGTTCCCGGGCAGTAACCGCCTGCTGATGAAGGCTACAAGCTGTTCCAGGCTCCCATGATTCAGCTGTGAGAGAACAGCCCTGCCCAATGCCCTGACTCATCTGTCTGATTGAGGAACTCTTATGAGAAGTCCGATACATTGAAAACTAGTGCTGAACACATGGTTTCTTCTGGGTGTCAAAGGCTTTTTGGCATGCCTCTGTCCTGACTACCTTTTTAGGCTGGTTCTTTGGAAGTATGCTCTGTTAACGTGCCATTCCTCTGGACAACATGTTTTGTAATATCCAGTGAAGCCTAAGACTACTCTCACTTCAGTCTGTCTTGGGAGGCTCCCAAGCCAGAATTGTCTGAATCTTAGGATGTAAAGGTTGTACATGGCCCCGCCAGCTTGGTGGCCTAAGTTCATCACAGAGCCCTTCCCTATCTGGCACTTACTGGCCTTGATAGTCCTGCCTGTTTTAGGGCCTGAAGCACAAGTTACTTACCCTCGGTAACGATATAATCTGTAAGAAACATTAGTTAGTTTAGATTTCTTACCTTCGAATAACCTCCAGGTGTCAGACTGGATCCGGAAAGTTTTAGCCAGCAGTACCCCTGCAGGTCAGTAGGCGTCGTCTGCGGCTCCGTGTCCGTCGTCGTGATTGCCGGGATGACGTAGTCAGAGTACTTAGACGCCGCCCTCGCGCACTGTTGTCAGTTCTGTACATAGCTTTCCGTGCCAGGAATGCAGAGCCATGCAAGAAACAGACACTGGTGCCATGAAACTAGCGCCCTGAAAGGGATGACCTTAACCCTAGATATCGGTTCGCAGAACGGGGAAGATGGCTGGGGCGGTAAGGAATCTAACTAATGTTTCTTACAGATATATTGTTACCGAAGGTAAGTAATTTGTGCATCTGGAAGAAACACGTTAGCTAGATGCCCTACCTTAGACTAGATGCCCTACCTTAGACTAGATGCCCTACCTTAGACTAGATGCCCTAGCAATACCAGCCCCTGTGGTGGGTCTGGGAACCAAAATCACACCGGGAAGTCCTGGAGAACCGAACAGCCAAAGAAGCCATCCCTTTGGACTTGGCTGTCGAAGGCAGTAGTGCTTGGCAAACGGGTTCAGCGAGGCCCACGCAGCTGCCTGACAAATGTCCTGCAAAGGAACTCCCCATCCCAGGGCAGTAGTAGCTGCCATGGCCCGAGTGGAATGGGCGCGCAGCCCCTCAGGAGGAACCTTTTTAGCCAAGGAATAACAGACCTTGATGCACAAAACGACTCACCTAGAGATGGTCAGTTTGTGCACCGCCCGTCCCTTCTTAGCGCCCACGTGGCCAACAAAAAGTTGGCCGTCCACCTGGAAATGTTGTGTGTAGTTCAGATAAAAAAAGCGCACATTTTGGGTCCAGACGGTGGAGCCTCTCTTCTTTCGAAGGATGCGGAGGCGGAAAGGTGGGCAAGGTAATCGATTGGCCGATGTGAAAGGCTGTAACCACCTTGGGTAGAAAAGGACGAGGCCTCAGAACAACTTTGTCCGGATGGACAGAGAGGAAAGAGCCTGGAGCTCACTCACTCTTCTGGCAGAGGTAATGGCAACCAGGAAAGCAGTTTTGAGAGTCAGAAGACAAAGAGGACAGTTGTGGAGTGGCTTGAACGGAGCACACATCAGATAAGTTAATACCAGATTCAAGACCCACAGAGGCATTACGAAAGGAACAGGAGGAAACTTGTGAGTAATGCCTTTCAAGAACCTATTTACAACAGGGGACTTAAAGAGAGAAGGCTGATCAGGAAGCCTCAAGAAGACAAACAGCTGAAAGATATCCCTTGATGGTGCCCAGAGCAGAGCCCTGCTGGGCCAGGGAAAGAAGAAAGAGGAGAACCTCAGAAAGAGGGGCGGAAAGGGGATCCACAGACTTTTCCGTGCACCATGCCACAAATGTGTTCCACCTGCAGGCGTATACCGTTTTTGTAGAGGGACGGCTGGCTGCCAGAATGACATCACAGACTTCAGGAGGCAAGTTAAATGGTATCAACTGCTGCCGCTCAATCTCCACACATGGAGGTGGAGGCTGGACAGGTTCAGATGGAGGACCGTCCTCTGCTGCTGCGACAGAAGGTCCTCCTGAAGAGGAGTCTAATCGGGGGATCGATTAACAGACTGAGTAGCTCGTGAAACCAGTATCATCGTGCCCAATCCGGAGCCACAAGGATGACTGGGCCTGGTCGCGCCTGATCTTCTTCAGCACTCTGGGCAGAAGTGGTATAGGCATATAACAGACCGCAACTCCACTTGCGACGAAAAGCGTCTCCGAGCGAGTGGCGCCTTGGAAACTCCAACTGATGACATAGCCAGTTCTCTTTGGTGGCGAATAGATCTAACCAAGGCTCTCCCCACTGCTGAAAGAGACCTTGCGCCACGTCCGAGTTCAGACGCTACTTGTGATCCATCATGCATCGACGGCTGAGTTTGTCCGCCCTGGGGTTCAGAGAACCTGCCAGGTGTTGAACCACCAGGGTGAAACCCAGATGTTCCAGCCATGTCCAGAGACGGAGAGCCTCCAGACAAAGGGTCCACGACCCCACCTTGCCCTGTTTGTTACAGTACCACATGGCGGTAGTGTTGTCCGTGAACACCTGCACTACACTTTCCCGGACAGAGGGAAGGAATGCCTTCAGTGCAAGTCGGATCCCCCGCAGCTCCAGAAGGTTGATATGGAGCCGGGACTCCGCCGGAGACCAGAGGCCTCTGATCTCTGCCTCTCTCATGTGGCCCCCCCCATCCCAGGAGGGAAGCATCCGTCACCACTGTGTGCTCCGGTTGGGGGAGGGAGAGGGATCTGCCACTGACCCAATTACGGTCCGTGAGCCACCACTGCAACTGTCTTGCAGTGCCCTCTGAGATCAGGACGTGGTCGGACAGGTTGCCCTGATGTTGTGCCCACTGGAACTTCAGGTCCCACTGCAGAGCCCGCATCCGCCACCTGGCGTGATATACTAGAAGGAAGCAGCGTCGCTTGCGAGGAACTGGTGTATCGGCACCTCGTCCGTCCTGTGAGCGGATCGTGCAACTTTCCGACCGCCGCTACGGACAAAGCTTCCTGTAAACACGGTGAGAAAGCCAATACCAAGGCGCTCACTCCACCCAACACAGCGGATCATCGAATCAATCTGACCGCTTTTAAGGGTTAACTCATCTTCTACCAAGATCGTACTTCCAACGAAGACTCCACCAGATGGAGTTCCAATACTGGGCGACCTTAGAATCCATAGAATCACTCGGCAACTATTTTTGATTATACAGTGTTTCCTGAAGTTCCTCACCCAACGTACTGAGTGGCCAACGTACTGAGTGGCCCCTGCCAATTAAATTGAACGCGCAATCCTCCAGCCTTTGGGCATATTGTTCTATGATACTCCAGGCATAAATTAAGTCCTGATGATGATCCCATTATTTTGAGCGCGGGATCGAAACGCCGTCGACTTTGTTATGTAGACATACAGTTGTTTTCATTGTTATTCATATATGTATGTTCTACTCTAGGGAATACTGCCAATTTAAATTCTAAAGCAGTACCAGGCTTAGCTCAAACCTTCCTTTTGCCTGATGTAAACTGTTCTTTCTTCTGCACCCTTTCTCACAACCTTTTCTCTATTGCTCAGTACGGCACAGGCTTGTGCCTTACTTCAAACACTAAATGTTTGATGTTATAATGTAATGTATAAATTGACTTTTTGTCATATATTCCTTAAATAAATTCTTTGCCCGGCTGGGTATAAGAAAAGTGTACATATTGTCCGATGGTGGTCTTTATGACATTGCTTTCATATACTGTTCTAGGCTTAGGACCTTTGTTTTTTGAAGTACTAGCAGGATGCAGGCGGCCATCAGACCCAGCAGCCGTAGTGTCAACCGAACCGAAACTCTGGATAAAGGCTGAAAGATTGGAATCGGAAGCAGTTCTCAGCGGAGGTGTGCTGCCTGCCTGTGAGTACTGCCTGGACTGCCAGTGACTGCTGCCGGAACCCCCGGGGTCCTAACCTACGCTAGACCGGGAGCTGTGTGCCCTGTCCCGTCCGTCTGGCGGTGCGCTCTGGGTCTGGTTGCCTGCACGGCGGCACCGGAGGAGGTGGGTGCCTGATATTAGTGAGGCGGAGGAGGTGGAAGACAGGGCAGACTGGCCGAGCGCGGCCGAACAAGGGCTCCCACGTCCGGTTGGGCACTTCATCTGGTGGATCGCTACGGGCCAAGTCCCATGCTTTACACGCCGGGAGCTGTGCGCCCTGTCCTGACCGTGGAGCGCGGAGTCTTGCTGTGCGCTCCGAGGATGGTCTCTGCGCACTAGCGAGATACCGTTGGATTTGTCACCCTGCAGCCAAGGGAACCCGACCTCACCCGGCGTACCCCCGGCTTACCCCCTGCCCGTCCTACCCCACCCATCGTGATACTGGGAAGCGGGGAGGCAAAGGTGTGGCATAGCGGACAGCGGGCTGATCATGCATGGTGCTGTGTCTACATAAACTAGCGGACAGCGGGCTGAATATGCATGGTGTTGTGTTCACATAAACCATCGTGTCATCTCTACACATCGGAGCTTGAGGGCGACCCTACATACGCGGAGTATCAGGAGAGAACAGCAGCGCTACCAGCCTTTTCCAGGAGTGCTTAAGTGCTTACGAAAGGCCGCCTGATTCCCCCCATCTCTAGACCAGAAAAAGGCGTCACTTGGCACCACTCCGCTGGCGACATCGTGGGTCTTTATGGACAGAACTGTAAGAAGGTATTTGTTGACCCTGCACACATTTCCCCTCCTTCCTTTGTGCCTTTTTCAAAATGGCAGTGGCCATAAAAGGGCAGCAATAAATCGACTAATGTAGCGAAGAGGCCCACGAGGCTCCCAGGTCTGACTCTGACTCCCCCACACATACCTTATTACAGATAAGACTCCCTCCCAGCAAGAGAGGATCTGGTCTGGCTCAAACAGAGTCTAGAATCTGACTCCACCCCCCTTGTGCCTAAAGCATCAGAAACTAACAGAGGACTGCCGTAGCTATCTCCTCTACTTCGGCGGCCATTGTGGAGTGGTCCGACCCTATCTCTCCTCTCTCCTAATCTCAAGTACCGAGTGTCTACAGTTTATTGCAGGATTATACCTCTACATGTACTTAATGCACTGACGTATACCTCATATATTTCTGGCTGCTCACTAGGGGCACCGCTGACTCCTGCTGCTTTTCTTTTGCACATGTATTTTGTATATAGACCCTGACCTGGTATATCATTAATATTATACTCTGTTAGGTATATCTCACCCCTCGCACTCTCAATATAGTATTACACCGTTAACTACCTCATATTCAAAAAACTGCATATCTCTTCACTATGTATACCTGTACCTTGTTCTAGTGTATCACTAATATTACACCTCTAGACTATCCACTGTTGTAGCTGTACCCTCCTCCTTATCCCAGTACTGCACCGACTGCTACCTCATACTCTTACCATTACTACTATTATGCTACCTCATACTTGTACGTTTACTATTAGTGTGTTTATATCTATGCTACGTCGTCACCCTTCACATATTATTACCACTATTAGTGTGTTTATATCTATCATACATCGTCTCCCTTCGCATATTTCTGTCTCCATCCTGTGCGGTAAGGTGAACCCACTCCACTCCGCTCCTTGGACTACACCAATTAACACCTCCTACTTCCTGTTTTCGTTATATTTTGAGTCTGATTGTGTTTATTGTACTTAGATTTTGATTTTGACCATGTTTATAACGACTGCTGAATCTGATAGTGATTATTGTATTTAGTGATTTATATAGTGACTCATTGTATTTTGAGTCTGATTGTGTTTATTATATTTAGATTCTGTTTTTGACCATGTTTACAACGACTGCTCAATCGGATAGTGATTATTGTATTTAGATACAGTGATTTAGACTTAGATACATGCTACCTCATGTCTTTTCTTAGACGCTACCTCATTTCCCTTTTGGGTGCTCTCTAGTGTCGCTTATAACGCCCTAGCTCCTACACCCAACACTACAGCCTCTAAAATGGAGCGCAGCGGCAAGCACACTTTTAGAATTAACTACCCCTCCACCCTCACCAAAAAAGCCATTAAACGTTTTAAACATAACTTCATGAGGTCGCACCCTGAAACACCCTTTGCCGACACCTACTTTTCACCGGCCAATGGAGCCATGAAAACTGATATCATTTTCCACACCTCTCGCAGAGCCCAATGGAAAAAAGCGTTCCTAACCCTACTTACCGTCTCCTCCACCAGGAAAACAACTCATGGCCTAACTCTCTCTATCGCACCTTCCCACCTCTTCCCTGGCAGGACTACCATCACTATCTATAACACCGGGATTGTCCTTATTCAATCCACGGACAAGAACCTGGAACTACTAGACAACCTATTCCCCAAGTTCAAAGAGCACCTCTCCAATCCGCGGACCCACACCCTGATCTCCACCAGCACCATCACCCCTGACATCGCAGCCCCCACCTACAACACCTCTACCCCCAGCACCCCAGTAAATAGCCCATCCGCTGTTAACACCCCACATTCCCCAAGGACAGACTTCCCCAGCACCCCAGTAAATGGCCCACCTGCTGTGTCTAACACAAACGCCGCCACCTCTTATACTAACCGCCCCTCTAACGTGATCACTTTTACCCCCACTCACATCCCCTCTATCCCTCTCCTCCCTGACACAACAACCCACACCTGCAACACGCCTCCTGCACACACCACCGCTCGGAGTCTATCCACCCTCCCCTCCCATCCCCCCCACGACAGACGCCCCCCCCTCCACAGCACCCTCCCCACTCTCACCCGCAACACTCCCACACCTGACAAAATAACTCTCACCCACAACACGCCACCATCTGATAACATCACCACTCAAAGCCTATTCACCCCCCCCTCCCATACCCCATACGGCAAACACCTTTCGCCCCCCAGCCCCCTCCCTACTCCCACCCACGACACTCACACCCTCCCAACGACACACACAGAACATACCACCTCTCCTACCTTAGCATCCCCCTCTCTCCCACCGCCTACTCTCAGCCCTCACTTCCCTCCGGTCTCCCCCACTGTCTTCGGCCTTCACTCACTCTTCCACTCACCGGCTCCCTCTCCCACAGGCAGCACTACCTATGCCTCCCACCCACCGCCATCACCGCCTGCTTCACTCACACCCCCCGCCAATAACGCCATTATATCCCCCCCTTCGATTCCCTGCTCGCTTTCTAGCTCACTACACACCGCCTTCACCATCCCCAATGCTCCCCCTGACCAGACTTTACCCACCCTCCAACAAGTCAAAGAGGATATTCTACAAATCAAAAACGATGTCCGCGCAATCAAAGACCTGCTCTCATCACAGCCCAGTCCTCCTCCCATCATCCCTCTACCCTACAAAGGACGCACCCGCCCTACATACCCTCGCCTCCAACGTCACCCGCGTTGGCCGACTATCCCCGTTCGCAACAACTCCCACCGCCCCCGCCGTGTCCCCAACCCACTGTCGGACCGCGAACTATGCTCACTACTACGCTCTTATGGCTCGGGTCCGGTAAAACACATACCCAGCACACACATCCCCATACCCACTATTCTTACAAACCCTCTGAGGCTCCCAACACTCAACAACAGAGGCTCCGTCCCTAACAACCTCAGAAAAGTTCCCCTCACTCTAGAAAGCTCGACCACCCCTCTCTCTCCCAAACTCAAATGCATCCTACTCAACTGCAGATCGGCCCAGAGACACTCCTCCGACATCGCAGATCTCGTCTCAGATAGGGATCTGGACCTAGCCATTCTAACAGAAACTTGGCTCACTGAAGCCTCTACTCCGATTATGGACATACTAGTCCCCCCCAACTATCACATCATCAGGTTAGATAGGTCCTCAGACAAGACGGGCGGGGGAATTGCATGCATCTTTAAAAGCAACCTCTCCGTTACTAAAGTCACCTCCCCCTCCCTCTCCTCCTGTGAACTCCTCTGCCTCGACATTACCAGCGAGGCCAAACAAGTTTGTGCTCTACATCTCATCTATCACCCGCCTGGTGACAATCTCATATTCACCCAACAACTCATGGACATGATCACTTCCAATGCCGGTCGGCAGACCACCCAAGTCTACCTGGGTGACTTCAATCTCCACTGGAACGACCAGAAAGACACAGTGGTAAACAGTCTCAAAACTTTCCTTAATGCACTTGACCTCACCCAAATATGCGATAGACCAACACACGACAAAGGCGCGATACTTGATCTCATCATTGCCAAAGAGAATTCTACACAACTGGAGACGATTCTACCCTGCGACTGGTCAGATCACCACATTATCACCTTCTATATCAATGAAAAAGTCAAACCTAACCCGACTCAACCAATCAAATCCAAAATATGGAAAAGGAACATGAAGAACCTCAACGCCTCTACTCTGCCTCCCCACATCGGCAATCTGCTCCTTCCCCCTTCAGGTGCCGCGGATGTTCAATCACTGACTGACCACTACCTTGAATCTATGAATACATTAGTCAATGAAGTCGCCCCACTGCAACTGAAGAGAGTCTCCACCAAAACTTCCAACCCCTGGTATGACGACAGACTCAATGACGATAGGCGTTCGATGCGAATGGCAGAGCGCACTTGGAGAGCGGACCCCTCAGCACTGCACCTCAAAAGGCTCAAAAACAAGAGAAATGCCTACTTCAGGATAATAAAGCGCACAAAATTGGACTTCTTCAGCCGCCAATTGGACCAAGCAAAAAACAGGCCAAGAAAACTCTTCGAACTAATCAAAACCCAAACAAAAGCACAACCCCTACAATCAAGTAACACAACAAGCGACACCCCACACTGTGAAGACTTCTCTGCTTTCTTTAAGCTAAAGACTGACAACATAAGAAACGACCTCATCATGGATGTAAGCCGATTCCCCAACCACACAAGAATGGCTAACACTCAACCTAAGAACATGGCTTCCTGGCAGTACTTCGATACCTACTCGGAAGAAACAATACACAAACTGCTCTGCACCTTGAAGCCCTCTAACCACCACACAGACCCTCTACCTGCTAATGCTGTAAAAGACTTCATCCCCCTGCTCCTCCCTCTCTGGACCAAAATCATCAACTGCTCCCTGCAACAAGGCCTCATTCCGGACTCCCTCAAGGTGGGGCAGGTCACTCCTATACTCAAGAAACCTACAGCTGATCCGACTGACCTAAACAATTACCGACCCATCACCAATATTCCCACCCTGGCCAAACTGCTGGAGAAATGTGTCCAACTCCAACTAACAAGACATATTGACCAATTTGACCTCCTCAATTCTCATCAATCAGGATTCAGAGCGAAACATAGCACGGAAACAGCTATGACACACATAATTGATGACGCCCTCCAAATTCTTGACCGCAATGAGTCCTGTCTCCTCATCCTTCTTGACCTCTCGTCAGCATTTGACACGGTCAAACATGAGAACCTGCTGGAACTGCTAAGCACTAGAATGGGTCTATCGGGAACGGTTCTCAAATGGTTTTCGTCCTTCCTACACAACCGATCTCAGAAGTTCAAGATCGATAATGTGCTATCTGCACCTGTGCCTGCGGATCTAGGTGTTCCACAAGGATCCTCCCTCTCCCCCACTTTGTTCAACCTCGTCATGGAACCGCTCGCCACCTTGCTCCAAGCTTCTAATGTCCAATTCCATATGTACGCCGACGACACACAACTGTACCTAAAGCTTCAATCTCCGGAAGATATCAAACATCTGAACTCCACGCTTATTAACACTCAATCTTGGCTAGCCGATAATCACCTCAAACTAAATGCTCTGAAAACTGAGTTCCTTCTCATCTCACCCCCGGCGAAAATTTCCACCACCCAAACATGGCTCAACAACCTAACAGCACTTAATGTCCAACCCACCATCGTGGACTCAGCGAAATCTCTAGGCATCACACTGGACGCCAAGCTCAACATGCAGCAACACATCAGCAAAGCCACAAAAGCAGCTAATTTCCAAATAAACACACTGAGGAAAATCAAACCCTTCCTTCCAACTGAAGACTTTCGAACTGCTGTACAAGCGTTAGTCATCCCTCGAATCGACTACGGAATTGTGACCCTCAGTGGACTCCCGCTATCCACAACAGCACCCTTAAGAGCCTCCCTGAACGCTGCCGCAAGACTCATTACTGGCTCAAGAAAACATTCGCATATTTCCCCAGATTTAAAATCCCTAAAATGGCTGCCGTTTGAAGCCAGAATACAACTAAAAATTGCAGTTATGACACACGCGGCCGTGCACCACAATGCACCCAACTACCTCGCTCAAAAATTGTCCATATCAGGAGGTTCGAGGTCCAATAGAAGCTCAAAAAATCTACTCCTGAAACCCCGTAGATTCAGGAAAGAGAAAACCTACAAGCGCTCCTTCTCAGGAATGGCACCCAGGATCTGGAATGCGCTCCCGCCTGAAACTAGGCGTATCTCCTCCGCTGCACTCTTCAAGAAAGTGGTGAAAACCATCCTTCTAGCCAAGATCTCCTGAACCTTATAGGTAGTGGTTCAGAGACTCTACATTGCCTGGTATCAATGCTCACCGTGTCCTTTGGCATTATACCTCTGCCTGATGGTGACACTACCTCGCCTCTTTCGTCCTACCGACCAATATATGAGACACATTGGGTCACAGATTCACCCTCCCGATGCCCTCACTCAGTGCGCTCTCTACACTAAAACACTGTTATAAGCTTGCCACACACCCAAGGTGTACCTGAACACCTATATAATGTGATCCATGACTTGTGCAGTTTTATTACCTGTTCACCTGACTGTATATTGATTTGTTTATGTATGTTGTTTTATTATTATCCTTCATGTTAGTGACTACTACATTGCTCCCATTACCACTGTTCTTTCCTACTGCCCCTACCCTGCCACTGTGAAGCGCTCTGATATCTGTAAGGATCTTGTTCGCGCTATATAAAACTTTGAATAAATAAATAAATAAATAAGCCTGAATATCCCAAACCCGCTGCTTGGGAGGATAAA
Source organism: Lissotriton vulgaris (assembly GCF_964263255.1). Classification (NCBI taxonomy): domain Eukaryota; kingdom Metazoa; phylum Chordata; class Amphibia; order Caudata; family Salamandridae; genus Lissotriton; species Lissotriton vulgaris. The sequence continues at coordinate 918,714,493 of NC_141685.1, forward strand.
CCTGAAACTGCGCAGGGTCCAGAACCGATCCGATGAAGAGGAGCTTTTGGGAGGGACTCAGGTGTGACTTTGGCACGTTGATGGAGAAGCCCAGCGAATGCAGGTCGGCCGTCGTCTGGAGTCCCTTCCTTCATGGGGACATATCTAATCTAGTTTGCTTCCTCAAGAGCAATAGGGTATCCCTCCTCATACTGAGCATGTGTTTCCACAAGCGAGCACCCTAGTCCTCCTCAGGGACTCTTTCTACACAATGCCACCTCATACCACTTGTCTATCATCTTCCACCCTAAAGCTAGGCATCTGTTGGCATCTAGATCCTTTTACCTCCTCTAGGCACCTCCTTGTTGCTGACACCATCCTCCCTGGACTCCGAGATCCTTTTTGCCTTCAGGTCCAGTCATGGCTGATATCATAAGCCTGCAAGGCATTTCTCTCTTCTCAAGCCAGAACTAGTTTATTCTTCAGCCCAAAGGTAGCCAATTGTCGCTTTAGGTTTCTCTCTGCTTGCCTGTCCTCTAACACTGAATGGGTCGATTTGTGAGAAGTCACACTGTTCTAGATAATGCAGGTGGTGTGGATCCCAGGGCCACCTCCTCCACTAGCGCTGGGGCTGCTACAAGGCTCACAACATAGGTTCACTAGCACTAATTGCCCCTAGCCGTTGTTACCTGCTCCATTTAGAGAACGTTGCTGCTAGATGTGCAAAAATACAAGTTTAAGCTCTGCCCAAATATCTCCAAAATAGGCAAATTCAATTGATTCTCCTCTTTCTCTTCTATTTCTTCTTTATCCTCTGCTCCATGATGCTCTTCTGTGTGGTGGACCGTAGCATGCAGACTTTCTTCCCATGCCATTAGGACTATCTGGCAGTCCAGCATCTTGGATCCTTTTGTTAACCTCAGCCCTCTTTCTCCTTTCCCTCTTCATTCCTGCCATGCAGTTTCTCAGTGCTGCTCAGATTCATTTCCGTTCTTTCAAACTTCACAGGTGAAAAATTGAATTGGGGGGTGGAGGGGGTAGGAATGGAATTTAGGGACTACATTTAAAAAAAAGAATAAAAAAATTGATTTTGAGGTTGGATTATAAAAAGGGATTTTTGGTTTCAACTAAAATCATGAATTCCTTTATAAAGCGGTGTAAACCACCTATGAGGGTCTTGAGGTGGTGGAGTTGCTAACTGCTTCTTGGTGCTCTGCTCATTTAAACAGCTAGGTCTTGAGTCCTTTCCTGAATTCCCAGAGTGATGAGGCAGTCCTGGAGTGCAGAGTAAGGTTGTTCCAAGCTTTGGCTGCCAGGTGTGAGGAGGTAGCATCCTCTGCTGTTGCCTCAGTGGCTTCGTGGGGTGACTTTGAGGAAGAGGGAGGCAAATCGTAGGTGTCCGGTTGGTTAGTGGAAGACCATGCATTTTTTAATGCATACTGGTCCTTTATTGTGCAGGGCTTTGTATGCATAGGTCAACATTTTGAACTGGCATCTCTTCTGGATCGGGAGCTAGTGTTGCTTCTTTATATGCCATGTGATGTGGGTTCATCTAAGGAGATCATGGATGAGTATTGCCGCTGAGTTTTGTATTGTCTTAGTCTCTTCAGGAAGCACGTTGTGATTCCTACTTGAAGTGTGTTCTCATAGTCCAGTCTGCTGGTGACGAGGGCCTGCTTAACAGTCCTTCTGGTGTTGACTGGGAGCCACTTGAAGATCTTGCACAGCATGTGTAGTGCGTGGAACCAGACAGATGAGACTGCGGTAACCTGTTTCTTCATGCATAGCATGGTGTCCAAGATGATGCAGAGGTTGCGGGCGTGGTATGGGCAGAGTTCAGCAGGCCACCATGCGTCGTTCCATGGTGAGGTGGTGTTCCTAAAGATAAGCACTTCCGTGTTGGAGTTGAGTTTGAGACCGTTGTCCTTCATACCACATGTTTAATAAACAATAGAGGATACAACTGTGCCTTTAATAGTTTTTTGTAAACTGTTTTGAATGTTCTTATCACATGTCACTGATGTACTGTTTTAAAAAAAAAAGTGAAAAAAAGAGTAAATGAATCTTATTGTATGTTTCTTTTTTTTCCCAAAACCGTATTTATTGAGAGTTCAAGCAAGATTCGGTACAGCCCTCCACAGTCAGGAGGAGACTGTCAATAACATACACGTAAAAGGCATGGCAGTGAACCCAGAGTCTTAGAAAAACAGACCCCAATCCCCTCCCATCCCACCCATCCCCAAAAACGCCCTTCAACACCCCCCCCAACTACCCACCCCTTATCCCACCCTAACCCAGTGCACATGATCACAGTTTAGCAACATGAGATGGAAAGCAAAGGCGGTGTCGGCCAACAGCCTAAGGTACGGGATCCACATCGGGGGGCAGTACATCATCAATATCAGCCGTGGGATCAAGGGCCAGGCCCCTGTAGTCCGCCCATCGTTTCCAAATTTTGTAATGTTTCCGGGGACACCACCCAGGCTTCAAAAACAGGTAGTTCCAGGCCCATGAGAAAGTCCAATCCCGCCTTCCATGCACTAAGTGGGGGGGCACGTTCGCTCTTCCAGGCCTGGGCCAGATCTCGCTTGGCCACCACCAGTCCCAACAGCAGCAAATGTCGTTTGTAAGCGTTACCCCCAACATTTTCCAGGATATGAAGGAGACCCAGCCTAGGGGTACGGGGAAGGTCCCACCCCAACACCTCCGATAGGCAGTCCCAAACCCCCGCCCAGAATCTAGTCAGCCTCCCACAGGACCACTCTGTATGGAAAAGCGTCCCCCTTTCAGTACCGCACCTCAGACACTCCGGAGCGGCTATAAGGCCCGCACGCCACAGCCGTACTCTAGTATAATAGGCCCTGTGAAGGTATTTGAATTGAATGAATCTAAGACGGACGGCTATAGCAGCTCCACGGGGGATTCAAGGGCCTCACGCCAGTCATCCATCATCCAAGGGGCCAACATCATTCTCCCAGGAGGCCTTCAATGTCGAGAGAGAAGAGGAGCAGTGCGTAACCAGGGAGCGGTATATCTGAGAGACCTTCTTGTCGCCCAGATCGCCCATAAACAGTTTTGCCTCCTCGATGGGACTAAAGTCGGGGAGTTGCTCTAAGCCCACCAGGCTAGGGCCGAGGGCATGGCGGAACTGGAGGTACCGAAAAAATTGGGACTTAGGCATATTAAATTCAGAACTAAGGTCCTGAAAGGACTTAAGTGTAGTTCCAGTGAGAACGTGACCGAGGGACGAAATCCCGATCGCGTCCCAGCCGCCAAACCCGGACAGGGAAGCCAGCGCCGGAAGCAAGCCATTATGCCACAACGGCGTCTCGGCCGTCAGCCTGCCCCACCACCCCATACGGTGCAAAGCTTGCCGCCAGACTGCAAAGACCACCTGAGTGACCTTCGGCAACATCCTCCTCCGTCTGGCCGAGTACAGCTACGTGTGGAGTGTGGCACCACCCATCAACGAATGTTCCAGAGCATAGGCCGGATCACTACGGTCCCCATACCACCACTCGTTGAGCACTAGGAGGTGGGTGGCCTGGTAATAAGACAACAGATCCGTGGACGCCAAGCCGCCACAGTATGTAGAGAGAAAGCATGTACCCTAGAGGCACCCCCGGCCCACAGAAACCTACCCAGCACCGAGTTGACACTACGGAACCATTGCGGGTCGATTTTATGTGGATGATTCTGCAGTTGGTAGAGGAGCCGAGGCAGGGCTACCATTTTGAAAATGGCCGACCGGCCATAGATATTAAGGGGCATACGCGTCCAGGTCTTGACGTCCATCTGGACCCTGTCCCACACTGGCCGAACGTTCCGATCCCACGCCACCGAGGCCGAGAGGAACACGCCCAAGTATTTCACGCCATCGACCGCCACCTGAAGGGACGCAGCCCACGGGCAGCGCACCGAGTCATTCCCCAACACCCATAGGGTTGACTTGCGTGGATTAAGAAAGAGCCCCGACGCCTGGCCAAACTCCTGCATTATCTCAGGAATGCGAGGGCCCGTACGATGCAGATCAGTCATAAAGAAAAGCACGTCATCCGCATACAAGGCTATGCGGTCCGAGTGGTCCGTCCCCCACACAAAGCCCCGATAAAGCGCGTCCTGGCGCACCCGGGCGGCCATAGGCTCCATAGCCTGTCCTGATGAAGGTCGTATCATAACACCGAAATGCTGCGCCGACAAAACTTTGTTTATGATCTTTCTTTTTTATTCTTCATGTGTATTTACACATTTTTTATTGTTTTATATGGCACAAGAAAGTAATTTTTAGGAATGTATAAATCATTTGAATAAATTGTACAATTTTCTATATATCGGTTTAATTGTTTTTGATTCTATTTCCTCTAATACTGTGAGTTATTACATGTGTGGATATGGTATCTAAGGGTTTGTGAGCCTTTTTCATCTACATTAATTTGTGGATGTGTTTCCCCCAATTGCTTGGAGAATTAGGGACTACTGTACATTTCCTTTTCATTACTCCTTGTCCCCTATTGTATTTATAAGGAGACCTCCCTACTTTTTTATATTTGCTTCATCCAGTCTGCGACATTCATTATACATCTGTGGAAGTTGGCTCTAGTGGTGGAGGGGTCTTCTGGCAGTGAGAGAAAGAGCTGGGTGTTGGTGGAGATGTTGAATCCATGCGATCTGACTGTGCTGGCTGGGGGGGGCATGTACCTGTTGAAGGGGGTGGGGCTATCCTTTTGAGGGGCACTGCAGATGATCTTGGGTCCAGATGTGAATGGTGGGAGACAGATTCTCTGAGCTCTTCGGGTGAGGTGTCAGGGGGTCCATTTTAGGGCGGCACCCTGCATTCCGATCTGGTGGAGCCTTTTGATCAAGATGTGATGTGAGATTGGGTTGTATGTTTAAACAACTACTACCGGAACCACGACTTCCTTAACCACGATTGCCTAACCACGAATTATCTTAACCACTACCTTTTTGTAGCACGACTTCCTTAACCACGAAATGTTATATCTTGTTTTTGTCCATTAGATGGCACTATTGTAATTATAATACTTCTTGCGTGAACCTTTCTTTTTAAAAAAAAACGGATCTAAGTGTATTATCTTATTATTCTTTTACAACGCATACCGTTATCTCTTTTTTTTTATTTATCATTTTTTTGTGGGGGGAGACCCCCCACCCCCCCTTTTATCCCTTAATTCTTTGGAGTGATTTTTTACAGGTGCAGAGTGTAGTGGAGAGACTCGTGGTTTAGGGAAGTCGTGCTTAATGAAATTCGTGGTTTTTGTAAGTCGTGGTTCCGGCTTCGTTGTTCAGGTAAGTCGTTGTACAATCTTCGTTGTTAAGGATGTTTCCCGTGAGATTGTTTTGAAGGTGGCTGATAGGCCTAGGAGGGTGAGGGCTGCTGTTTCGTGGCTGACCGGGAGCGCCATGATGTTCAGTCCTGCCTCTTGCTGTGATTAGCTCGGAATCCAGATTTAGAGGGCTCCAGGAGGTTAGGTTTCCAGGTGTTTGGTGAGTTGCTAGTTGATTGCCTTTTCGAGGACCTTAGCTGGAAAGAGGAGCAGGGCGATGGGTCTATAGTTCTTTTCGTTTGTTGGGTTTGTGGTTGGTTTCGTCAGGATGGGTCTTCAGAGTGTTTACAGTCCTCAGGGAAGGAGGCTGAGGTGATGGAGGTAGTCGGGACTTTCTTGAACTTGTTGCCAATAGTCTTGCTCCAGAAGGTGACAACATGGGGTCCATGGGTGCTTCCGAGTGCACATAATTTATGATGGAGATAGTAGCTTAAGTTGTGAGAGGTGTTTAGGGCTTGTGTTCGTGGGTGTGATCAGGCTGCTGCTGTTGGCGTGAGGGGTTGGGGTGTGAAGCTTTCATTGATGACAGATCTTTCAGTGGATCACTGTGTGGTATTGCAAAACAAAAGTCCTGGATCCTACTATGTACACCATTGTAACAAACGTGGGTTATAAGTTAAAGGGAGTAAGTACCCACCTCAAGTAATAATCACACACCTTGCAGGGGAAGCCTTAACATCACTAAATAAACCCAGGCTCAACCCCTCTTGTAGCTATAGCACGTAGCAGGCAGGCTTGACTTGGAGGCAATGTGTAAAGTATTTATACAGTAATAATGTTAAAATGCAAAACAATAAAAATACCGCTACAACCCCTATAAGGGTATGCTGTGCAGCTAAGTGGAAACATTTCTGCAGGTTCACAACATATGTCCACTAGCACTAATTGTCCAACACATGGTTATCTGCTCAATTTATGGACTTAGCTGCTAGATATACAAGCTTGAACAATGTACACTTATTGCCAAAACATACAATTTCAATTGGTTTTCAAACTCCTTGTCAAAAAGGTCTTAAAAGGGTAATCCCTCCCAGGGCACCTCCAACTCCTTAGGACATTAATATAAAACTCACTTTGGTTGATGGGGTGAATTTTTTGAGCTTCTCCTTTCCTGTTCATTCTAGTTTGTATCTTGGAAGATAATCTTCCTGGTAGCTATTCGTTTACTTTGAAGAGTGAACGAACTACAAACTGTTTTAATGAAAAAAAGAATTCTATAGGCCCAAAAAAACTGAATATTATTACCCAGGTTTCTTTTTTAAACCCAAGGTGTCACCTTTCCATGTTAATCAATCCATGGAATTTCTCTAAGCACCATTCTACTGCTTTTAGGGCTTTTCATACTGAACAAAAACAACACAAGGCATTCTGGATATTTACAAAGGCACACAAGGGGTAATCTGTGCTGCACTGCATGACTTTGCAAAAGAAATGTAACACAATGCAGCATTACATTTCAAGCTTGGTGATTCGTGGGTGAAGCTTGGGTGTTCCCATGCACCCACTCATGGATTTTGGGGCGTTCCCAGATTTACTAAAGTTAGTATACCTGTAAATGCATCAACACGCTACACCTTTCCCATAGAGATGTAATGAGGAGAAGGAAAATGCAACTTACCAGTATGCATCTGTTCTTGGCATGTAGAGCTGCAGATTTCTACACTTTGCATTAGATCGCCACCTGGTGTTGGGCTCGGATGATTGCATGTTGTCTTATTGGAAGAAGTCTTTGTAGTCACGAGATAGGTGACTCCTCTCTTGGACGATAGTGCGCATGGGCATCGGCTCCATCCTTAGATTGTTTTTCGCCATGATATAAATTATGAAGTTGGTAGAAATAAAGAAGGGATGTCCATGCGTGTATATCTAATTAAGATAAAACTGGAACAGATACAGGTCCCGGGGAGGCGGGAGGGCGTGTAGAAATCTGCAGCTCTACATGCCAAGAACAGATGCATATTGGTAAGTAGCATTTTCCGTTCGAGGCATATTATGCAGCAGTATCTCCCCTAGCGGTGGTCACCTGTATCCGTTGCAGTAAGAGTTTTGAGGACAGCTTGGCCTACTGCAGCTTGCTGCTTAGCTTGCACACCAACACAATAGTATTTAGTGAAGGTGTGTGTTGTAGACCATGTTGCTGCCTTGCAGATGTCTTCTATGGGAATGTTCCCTAAGAAAAGCCATGGAGGTTCCTAGTTTGCGTGTGGAGTGCGCTCTAGGAGGAACTGTTGATGTGCGTTTTGGCTTGTGATAGCATATTTGTATACATTTAACAATCCACCTTGCAATTCCTGATTTAGAAATGGGGTTGCCAGGGGCGTGGCTAGCAGCCAAGCATGGCGGCCGCATAGAAGGGGAGCTCCGAGAGTGCGGCGGCTCCAATCCGAAAATCCATGCATTGATCTGGTATATTGAAACCTCGGAAGGCAGTCCCCGTGATTTGGGACCAGGCGGCACTGAACTGCGCTATTCCGGTCAAAATCGGAGCCCGGGCAGTGGTGACGAGAAACAGTATCCGGCACTGGCCGACACAGCGACGCTGAGCCCCGGCCTGTGGTAACAATCAAAAGGCGGGGCGGAAGTGAGGGCGACCTGGAAGCGAGAAACCGGAAGTCGGCTTCGAAACTCACGGCGGAACTCAAACAGTGGCAGCGCCGAGACAGAACACTTGCAGCATAGAGAAAGCAACTGGAGCAAGTACCGCCAGAGGAGGATCCAGTGGGGTGGCGGGAACGAGCGATGTGACCCAAGCGCCGGACATTACCGCTACAATACACCGCCTGTAGGCTGTAAGTGACTGAGACCCTAACGGGGGCCCATACTCATTCCCCCCCCCCCCCCATATACCCCCCATTCACCACCCCTGGATGATCGAGCAACGCCGGAGGTCATCAAACGCTAACCGGCGCCCTCACAACAAGCGCAGAACGCAGCACACAGCACACATGACGAGGGCGGTTGATAAGCCCAAATTGAGACCGGAGCAGGGCCGACCCCACGCCTCACTATCAGGGCGGCGGGGTGAGTCAGGGCGCTCGAGCAGACCACAGGAAGACATTGTGAATACCGGCCAGTTCCCAAGAAGGCAGGGGACCGTACTAAGGCTGCTGACCACTCGCAAGACAGTGCATCTCCCATTCGGGCATCATTGTAAGCAGGCCGGCACTGGGGTCCCTGACACAACAACGCCACGACTCCCAGGTGCGATCCGCCACTGCGCAACTCTAAGTGGGACCATAAGCAGAGACCTGCAAGCCTGACCGGCTGAAGTTAGACCGCGAGTAGGCGCAATGGCGGGCAAAGGCTCGAAGAACAACACGACGCAGGGGAGCCTGGACAAGTTCGCCTACGATAAACGCAACCCACCTCAACCGGAAACACGCACGCCCACAGGTAAATCACCAGAAGGGGACGGGACTAAAAAGATCACACTAGAGGACATTATGAAAGCACGGTCCCAGGTGCAAGTCACAGTGGGGTCTATCTCCACAGATGTCGCGCTGCTACGTGCGGACTTCCAGAAAATGACTGAACGTGTAAAAGAGGTTGAGGTGATCATGAAATCCCTGGTTGAAGATGTGTCGGAACTACAAATCGCAGTGGAACGCATGGAGACCGAAAACAAACTCCTTAAAGAGAAGCTGGACGACCAGGAAGGGCGCTCAAGAAGGAATAACGTCAGAATTCTTGGGGTTCCAGAGACGGAGGGCACCTGAGCAACAGATCTCTACGTGGAGGAGTTAATAAAAACAAGACTGCAGCCCAAAGGACTATCGCACTTTTCAGTGGAAAGGGCGCATAGAGTTCCCGGCGGGAAACCTAAACCAGGCGTAGCCCCCAGACCAATATTGGCCAGACTGTTTAATTTTAGAGACAGGGACGCCATCCTGCAGGCGGCGAGGGTCTCACCACCAATCAAAGTCCAGAACTCCACGATTGCTTTCTTTCCAGACTACACAACCGAAGTATCCTGTCGCAGGAGAACGTTTCTGGGAGTTAAAAAAAATACTGAGAGCGAAAGACATGCCATACTCGATGCTATTCCCGGCCAGGCTGCGAGTAGTGGCTGATAACAAAACTTGGTTCTTTGATACGCCGGAGGCAGTGCAAGACTGGCTGGAAGATTGAAGGCAAGTTGGGCTACCTCGCCGCGTGAACAAGAACCACCGGAACAGACAAGAAGAGGACCAAGCCGGATCCCAAGCCATGGGGTGGGAAAATCTGGAACACTTTTCAGGGCAAGAGACACGGGAAGATTTCCACGGGCCGGGACCCTGAATACCCAGTGCCCGCACAAGTAGCAGCACTTAAGCGTTGACGACCGTGCTGTCCGAGGAAACCGAACTATGGGAAGCCGATGAGGGTAAGAGGGGCCACCTCCTCCACGAGACCTTTCATCCCAACAAGCAAGTACATTAGTTTTCGGAATGGGTAAGCACTCTGCTAAGTTGGGGAGGCGGGCGGTTCAATGTCTGTTAAGCAGGGAGGGAGGGGTAGGGAGGGGTTAGTTTTTGTTTTCCAAGTTATGAGTGCAACGATGGCACACGAGGGCGATCACACCAGACATACACAACCACGGGGCAGACACAGGGCACCAGAGGGAAAGTCACCCTTATGCAGATTTAGACACATCTACAATGGCGCACAACCCACAATTAACCGACAATGGTAGAGTGACACCAATAACTCCAGTAGGCCCCCTACACTTGATGACTTGGAATGTAAGAGGATTAGGAGACAAAATCAAGAGGGGATTAGTACTCCAGGCTATAAAGACAGGGGCCGGCACTGGTCCTATTGCAAGAAACGCATCTCACAGGGAGGGCGTACCAGGCACTAGAAAGAAGAGTATACAGATGGCAGTACATTCCGAATTCACATCGGGCTCTAGGGGGGACAGGTATCCTAGTGAAAAAATCCTCCCGTTCATTATCCTGCACACAAAGGTGGACAAGCAGGGCTGCTTTGCGGCGATACAGGGGCAGTGGGAAGGTAGACTACTAAATGTAGTGTCCGTCTATATACCTCCGGCACTCCACTCGGTCACGCTGTCAGCACTGGGGGAATGCCTCCTGGAACTGCCTGCAGGAGATATCATTATAGGGGGAGATTTTAACACAATAGTGGATGCAACAGTTGACCAATTCCCGGCCCGAAACCCCCCCCCCCCCCACCCCCGTTTCCGAGGCTTCCTTGAGGCACTGGGACTGGTGGATGTCTGGATTCACATGCACCCCACCACTAATCAGTACACATATTATTCCACGGTGCACAACAGTCTATCACGCATAGACTATTTCCTGTTGTTAAGAAATTGCCCACACCACATCGACAAAATAGAAATACAACCCAGGGGGATTTCTGATCACTCCCCGATTATCTTAACCCTATCCACCCAAGAGAAATCGCTCAAGAGAATATTATCCATCTATGCAAATTATCTCAAAATCCCTACGATCAAAAAAGAACTCAAGAAAACGACCAAACACTACTTTGCCAAAAACACGACATCAGTTACCTCTCCATCCATACTTTTGGAAGCGTACAAGACAGTACTTAGGGGACAGGCGATAACATCAATCACTGGATACAAACGAACACGCCAGCAGGAATTGTCGGAGCTGGAACTAGTGTTACATGCAGCGAATGCAGCTCATGTGGCAGACCCCACACCAGACACCGCACACACCCTGCAATTACATCAGCAGCGATACCGAGATCACCTAAAACAACAGACAATAGACAATCTCGCAACAACCAAACATAGAATCTACGACATGGGGACAAGGCAGGGAAAATGTTAGCCTGGTTGGACTGTGGAAAATTAATACGGTTTGGTAAACATTATCTGCGCCATCTTGCCTTTTCCCTCGATGCCACACTTTTTCATGCACACCCGCCATCTTAGGTGCCTTGGCCAGAACCGCACTCTGCGCGCCACTAACCCCTAGCACGGCTCTTCGCCCTCACAAACGCATCCCCCGCACGCTGACAGCCCCCGCTCTCACATGCCTTGGGTCATAAACCTCTCTTCCTCGCAGCTCTGCCTCGGAACCCCATCCTGTTCCCAGCGCGACACTTCCCTCCATCCCTTTCATGGCCCCGGATCCCTTGATAACACCCCTCTTTCCTTTGTGCCCGTTTGTCTCACTCGTTCCCAAGCTGCCACCTGGCCCTGCGGATACTGTCATTGCCCCCTTCCTCCTGTACAGTAGGAAAACACACCCCCATCAAAGGATCCTTGAGCTGATCAAAGCCCCCACCCCATGAGATCCGATCAACCTCACACATTCCGTGAATCGGCGGAATGTCCAGCTGCGCGATAACCATCATCTGTGGTGACCGGGGTGGGGACTTCAACTGTAAATGTGTGTGGGAACGGGCCTGAAGCGGGGATTCAGAGGATGTCTTTCCGTACATCAAAGAGTTGACAGAGATGTGTTTTATGCAATAAAGTAATACATTCATGTATAAGAGGCCAGGCCTCAGAGATGCAGTTAGAGCACCTCGTGACGATACTTGCTGTCTGAACTGATGTGTTCTCCTCCGGAGAGAATAAACCCTTGTTTCCAGCCTTCCAGTCTCCAGCGCCTGCCTCTTCATTGATTAATATTTTGTGGGTTAAAGAGGCGACACCGCCGGGCAACACTTAAGGATCTTTGTTTACTGGTTGCTTCCTACCTTTTAACAGGACAAGAAAGGAGGCAGTGCACATGGAAATCAGCAAGTGTACACTAAGGACGGCATAGCTCAGACACGCCCTGAGGAGATAGTTCACACATTAGCGGATCACTTTCAAATGGTCTACACCCCAGACAGAATTGTAACGGAAGATGAGGCACAAGACTCCCTCAGACACACTGACATTCCAACACTGACATCAGAGGCGGTTGATGAGCTGGAGGCGGACCTCTCTACTGAGGAAGTGCACCGAGCCACACACGCCGTGAGATCTGGGAAAGCTCTGGGTCCCAACGGGATCCCTATAGAGTGGTATAAACTCATGTCTGACACGGTTAGCGGGCCCCTGTTACCAATGTATCTCGAGTGCTTAACAACCTCCGAACTCCCAGCGGACTGCGACGATAGTGGCAATCCCGAAACCCGGAAAACCGCTAGCGGAATGCACCTCCTACCGCCCAATATCCCTCCTAAACTCAGGAGCAAAAATCTTGGCGAAACTTTTGGCCAATAGATTGATCTCCCACCTCCCGAATCTGATCCACCCCGACCAACCCGGCTTCATGCCTAACAGAAACACTGCTCTTACCCTCGGGCGTGTCAACGGGGTAATGGCACGGGCCTCGCTATTGTCGGCACCAGCGGTGATACTTTCACTGGACGCGAAAATGGCGTTCGACATGGTAGAATGGCAATACCTATTTGCAGTTTTGTCACGCATGGGGTTTGACCCAAAATTCATAGCATGGATACGACTCCTGTACATTAACCCGATGGCTCAAGTCACAGCGAACGGGCAGATTTCACACACGATACAGCTGGCAAGAGGAACACGTCAAGTTTGTCCATTGTCGCCCTCACTGTTCGCGATAGTATTAGAACCCCTGGCAACGCTGATTAGAGCGACACCGTTGCTGAAGGGCATTAGTTGGCGAGAGGGATGAGAAGACCGTCTCTCACTATACGCAGACAATATGCTAGTGTACCTGATGGAACCGGAACATAGTATACCGGCACTACTGGCACTATGCGATACGCATGGGAAGACCTCAGGATACACAATAAACTGGAAAAAATCAGTACTGTTCATCGTACAGGGACCTACTCCTTCACTACACGCTGATTGCCCCCTCAGACTTGCCGACGACTCCTTCAAATACCTGGGCATACATATCACGAGGGACCCATCCGACTTCTTTGACAAAAACCTAAAACTGCCACTAGATCGCCTGAGACAAGATGTAAAACACTGGGCGAGACTGCCCCTGACACTCCTAGGCAGAGCAGCCCTATATAAAATGATGGACCTGCCGAGATATCTTTATGCCCTTGACAACACACCATATCCAGTACCGCCGAGATACTTTAGGCAAGTAACGGCACTGGTGTCCAATCTGCTATGGAGCAATCGTCCGGCGCGAATAGCACACAGTAAGATGAACAGAAGTTGGTATGAGGGGGGGATATAGCGCTGCCGAACGTACTATTGGGTGGCACAACTTAAGACCATTAATCAATGGCTACACGCACCCCAAGATGACCCAGCCTACAAGGCCGATAGGGAACAGATGAACACAGACAATATGCTTACAGCGTTCTATGACAGAAGACTAGCAGCAAAACTGATAGGACCCACAAAACACATGACCACACTATGGCACACGGCTCAGGCTAAACTGGGTTGGAAAGATAAAATCACTAAACTTACCCCATTATGGGACACCAAAATGTTAGGGCATCTGAGACGCTGCAAAGGCTTTACACAGTGGGATAACATCGGCATATCCACGGTGGGTGACTTATGGGATAAGGGAACAGTGATTCCATTCACCCAACTCCAGCAACAGTAGGAGTTGGGAGCGACTGAGACCTATAGATACATACAAATTCATCATGCGCTATTAACGGCGATACCGACAGATACAGAAATCCCAGAGGCCTCTCCGTTAGAGGACCGACTGCTCACAGATTACATGCAACGTAGCGCCACTTCCCTTACATATCGGAAACTGATAAACAATTTAGCAGACCCTACACTAAAGCTAAGAGAAAAATGGGTGGATGAATTAGGCGACATGGACGACTCAGAATGTAACGAAGCATTAGCGTCCCCGAAAGAAGTGGGCATCTCGGCCAAATTCCGCCTGGTGCAACTTAAAATCCGACACAGGGTATACTACACCAGAACTACACTTCATAAAATACATCGGGCACAGACCCCCTACTGTCTCCGCCGCTGTGGGGAGGAGGGCACATTTCTCCACACAATCTGGGAATGCCCACTCATAACTGACTACTGTAGACAGGTAATGCGAACTATCTCACAGACGCTGGCGATATCTTTGGTACCCGAGCTGCGCAAATGTCTATTGAACATATGGGACCCAAATGACGTGTCCAGACATGGGCTGACATGGGCCACTGTCGACATAATAGTAGCAAAGGGAGATATCGCACAGAAATGGGGGGGGCAGCAGAAACCCCCACATTAGCACAGTGGTGTAGGAATATGGACATGGTGATGATTACTGAGCGAGCAGTATACACAGCAAGAGCCAGTCCACGTAGGTGAATAAGATATGGAACCCGTGGAACATATTCAGGGGGGAGATATGTGACCCTCTACCAGAGGATGAGACCGTACACTCAGACGAAGAATAGGATGATGAATGATTCGGGGGCGAGGGGAGGGGGCGCAGGGAGACCTCTCTAGACAATACTGAGGAATGATGGGGTGTCCAAATATGTGACTGGAAGCACAGAATCTAAAACATTTGCCTACTTGAAATGTCAATATAGACACGCTGCCGTGATTGCCGAAAAGTATGCCTACCGTATGAGTTTATTATTTAGATAGTTAATGAAAATGGTTCTCAAGTTTTAGGAACAAAATATAAAAACCTTAGACCTGTGATTTATCCGGGACACGAACTGACTGAACGGTGTACACCTTATCAAACCACGCCGCTGGGCCCCAGGGTTGTCGGCTGAAAGGCTGTGTTATTCTGAAAAAGGTGAGACAGAAATTGTCCATAACCTGGCCGGCCCTTGGGGTTGTAGGCTTTAAGATGTATGTTTGCATAATTGTACAATAAAGGTCTTTAAAAAAAATGGGGTTGCCTTTATGTGGTGGAGAGAAAGCTACACATAGTTGCTTTGTTTTGGGACAGGATTTGGTCCTATCTATGGGTATAGAGACAAAATATCGACTCCAAAATATCGACTGGACATAATATCGAGTTTTTAATATAGACTGGACAAAATATCGACTGGACATAATATCGACTACAAAAATATCGTTTTTCAGGTAAGTGAAGTAATATCGACTGTATAAAATATAGATAGCAAAAATATCGATTTTTTAATAATATATAATATTTTATAGTGTATTTTTATGTAATAATATGTGTGAATAGTGTGTATTAATGTTATAAAATATTTTATTACATGAATTTTGTTTTTATAATAATTGCGTAATGTAATTCTGTAGCGGGTTGTGGGTTTATAGGGGAATAGGGTGGGAAGTAATTTAATAATAATTAATTAATATATGTTTGTTAATATTTTTAATTAATAATTAATTGATAATTAATTAATATTAATTAGTTAATTAATTAATATAATTTTGAACATATTTTGTATTAGTAAATAATTGTTAATTAATTAATTGTAATTAGTTAATTACATTAATTAGAGTACATTTTTAATATATATAATTTTGTGTAATTTTTAAGTAATTAATTTTGAAAAAATAATATTAATTATTAAAATAATTACAGCTAATGTTCTAATATATTTACTTTATTGTTATTGTTAATTAATAATTAATTGCTAATTAAATAATATTGATAAATTTTGGGTAAAGGAGCATTTTTAGGGTTCAGGGTCAGTTTTCAGTTCATGGGTAAAGGGGTATTTTTAGGGTTCAGGGTCAGTTTTCAGTTCATGGGTAAAGGGGTATTTTTAGGGTTCAGGGTCAGTTTTCAGTTCATGGGTAAAGGGGTATTTTTAGGGTTCAGGGTCAGTTTTCAGTTCATGGGTAAAGGGGTATTTTTAGGGTTCAGGGTCAGTTTTCAGTTCATGGGTAAAGGGGTATTTTTAAGGGTTCAGGGTCAGTTTTCAGTTCATGGGTAAAGGGGTATTTTTAGGGTTCAGGGTCAGTTTTCAGTTCATGGGTAAAGGGGTATTTTTAGGGTTCAGGGTCAGTTTTCAGTTTTTGGGTAAAGGGGCATTTTTAGGGTTCAGGGTCAGTTTTCAGTTTTTGGGTAAAGGGGTATTTTTAGGGTTCAGGGTCAGTTTTGGGTTTTTGGGTAAAGGGGTATTTTTAGGGTTCAGGGTCAGTTTTGGGTTTTTGGGTAAAGGGGTATTTTTAGGGTTCAGGGTCAGTTTTGGGTTTTTGGGTAAAGGGGTATTTTTATGGTTCAGGGTCAACAAATAAGATTTTAAAAAATTATTTTTATTATTTTCATTTATTATTTAATTATTATAATTTAATTTAAGTCGTTTTAAGTATATTTTAGTAATTAAAATTTAATATTAATTTAATTTAACACTGTTTTTAATAAAGTCGATATTTTTTACATCTATATTTTTGTTAACGATATTTTGTACTCGATATTTTTGTACTTACCTGTTTGTAGATACAAACTCGATATTTTGACTGTCGATATTTTGTCCACGATATTTTGGCAACTCGATATTTTGTCCGTCGATATTATTTCAGTGATCCCTATCTATGTAATAGAGAAGAGCTCTTTTGACATCTAGTGTGTGTAGAGCTCTCTCCGCTACAGAGTCTGGGTTTTGAAAAAACACTGGTAACTCTACAGATTGGTTTAGATGAAAAGGAGTAATTACTTTAGGAAGGAATTTAGGATTAGTACTTAGAACCACTTTGTTACGGTGTAATTGTAAAAATGGTTCTTGTATAGTGAAAGCTTGAATCTCACTAACTCTCCTAAGAGAGGTAATAGCAGTGAGGAAAGTTGTTTTCCATGTGAGAAATTGCAGTTCACATTTATGTAAAGGTTCAAAAGGGGGCCCCATGAGCCTGGTAAGAACAATGTTTAGGTTCCACACTGGAGAGGGTGATAACCTAGGAGTAATAATTCTTTTTAATCCTTCCATAAAAGCTTGCATTGCATATGTTGTCTGTTTTGTAGATATGCCGCAATGGCTGCAAGATGTAAACGTATAGATGAATATGCCAGATTACATCTTTGTAAATGGAGAAGGTAACAGATAATATTTTGGATGGAAGCATCTAAAGGATCAATTTGATTATTAGTGCAGTAAATGGCAAATCTTTTCCACGTAGCAGCATAGCAAGCTCTAGTAGTAGGTCTTATGGCTTCTTTAATGATATTCATGCAGTCTGGAGGCAGGTTAAGGTAACCAAACTCTAAGACTTCAGGAGCCAGATCACCAGATTCAGTTGACCTGGATCTGGATGTCTGATGTCTCCATGGTTCTGTGTTAGCATGGATGGTGTCCGAGACAGTTTTTGGTGTGGAACTAGGGAGAGTTCCAGCAGTGTGGTGAACCACGGTTGGCGTGCCCATCTGGGAGCTACCAGGATCAGTTTTAGAGACTGTTGTCTGAGCTTGCCTACTACTAGTAGTATTAGTGGGATTGGCGGAAAAGCGTACGCAAATCTGCCTGACAGTTCATCCATATCGCATTGCCCTTGGACAGCGGGTGTGGAAACCTGGCGGCGAAGGTTGGGTATTTTGCGTTTTCGTGTGTGGCAAACAGGTCTATGTCTGGATGACCCCACTTGTGAAAGAATGGTTGAAGAACTTGCAGATGTAGTTCCCATTCGGGAATCTGTTGTGTTTGTCGACTTAACAGATCGGCTACCTGATTGTGAAATCTTGGAAGGTGTTCTGCAAGCAGATATATCTTTTGTGGAATGGCCCATCTCCAAATGTTTTGTACGAGCTGGGACAGCTGCAGAGAATGTGTGCCTCCTTGTTTTTGTATGTATTACATGGCTGTCATGTTGTCCGTCCGGATTAAGACAGCTTTATTCCGTTTGTGCACTTGGAAGGACTTTAGTGCAAGGAAAATTGCGAGCAACTCTAGGTGATTGATGTGAAGCACCTTTTGTTGAGCGATCCATGTTCCCTGAGTGGTGTGGTGGAGCAGATGTGCTCCCCATCCTGTCAGGGATGCGTCCATTGTCAGTACTATCTGTGGAACAGGCTCGAGGAATGGCCGCCCTTTGGACATGTTTTTGGTGTTCCACCACTGAAGAGAGCGATGTGTGCGGCTGTCCACCAACACCAGGTCTGTCAGTTGTCCTTGTGCCGGATTCCACTCATGTGCTAGACATTCCGGCAATAGGCGCATATGCAGTCTTGCATATGGTACAATAAAAATGCAAGATGCCATCATGCCTATTAATTGCATAACACTCTCGCTGGGCGAGCGTGTTGGTTTTGAAACTTTGTAACTAAGGCTTTAATGCTCTGTATCCTGGCTCGACTGGGATAAGCTAGAGCTGTATTGGTGTTTATGGTAGCCCCTAGGTATTGATGTACATGAGAGGGCTGTAGATGGGACTTGGTGTGGTTTATTGTAAACCCCAAGTTGTGCAGTGTGTGAATTGTTTGAGATGTGTGTTGAACACACTGGTTGAATGACTTGGCTTTTATGAGCCAATCGTCTAAGTATGGGAAGACATGGATATGTTGTCTTCTAAGATGTGCTGCTACTACTGCTAGGCACTTTGTGAACACTTGTGGTGCGGTTGTGACCCCGAATGGAAGGACTTTGAATTGATAGTGTTGTCCTTCTAGCACAAACCTGAGATACTTCCTGTGAGAAGGATGTATGCGAATGTGAAAGTAGGCGTTTTTGAGGTCTAGTGTAGTGAGGAAATCGCTTTGTTGCAACAATGAGAGCACTTGTAAAGTGATCATGTGAAAATGATATGAGTGTATATACAGATTGGGAGACCTTAAGTCTAAAATTGGCCTTAGTGTCCCATCCTTTTTGATATTAGGAAGTAGAGCGAGTATACCCCAGTTCCTTGATGTTGCAATGGAACCAACTCTATTGCATCTTTTTGCAGCAATGAGAGAACCTCTTGTTGGAGCAGCGTTAAATGTTCTGTGGACATTGGACGCTGTCTGGGTGGTATATTTGGAGGGGTAGCTGCAAGCTCTAGGCAGTAACCATACTGGATAATCTGTCTTACCCACTTGTCTGTTGTGATGGAATTCCAGACAGGTAGGAACTGTGTTAATCTCCACCTACAGGAGTGGTATGCTGTTGTGGGAGCTGAAGGAAGTCACTGTTTAGTGGTGAAAGATGATCGATTGTTATTACCTAGACCTCTTCCCTTATTGTTATTACCTCTGTAGCCTCCTCTAAAATATCCTCTATTGGAGGATGTTTGCTTATTGCTTTTAAAGGAAGTTGAATTGTCTGCAGCCTCCACTGTAAAAGGAGCGACTAAAGGAGCCTCTTGGTTGAGTGGACTGCAGAGCTCCCATAGATTTTGCAGTATCAGTATCTTTTTTTCATTTACTCAAGTGCTACGATTACCTCTGTGGTTGCTTAAATGGTTGATTTAAGATGGTTGTTTGCAACTCTTGCTTAAACCCTGAAATGCATAGCCACGCATGTCTTCTGAGGACACTAGTGTATATTGCTCTAGATGCAGTGTCTGCTACATCAAGAGCGCACTTGATTGAGGCATTTGAAACAAGCTTACCCTCTTGTATAAGGTCATTTGCCTGTGCCTTATATTGGTCAGGTAGATGTTGTAAAAGGGTTTCTAACTGGTCATAATGAGTCCTGTCGTATCTTGCGAGGAGGGCTTGTGTGTTAGTTATACACCATGGGGCAGATTTACAATTACTGGCGTATCCCTGCAAATTAGCCGGGATGTGCCAGTAATTGTGCGACGCAATCCACCACCCATGATGCACCGCATTTACAATGCGGCGCACCATGGGGCCAAAACGGCACAGATGCATCTCGCATCTGTTCCGTAAAAGCGGCGCATTGCTGGAGTTGCGTCGCAAGCGCGACGCAGCTCCAGCAATGCTCTGGGGGGCCTATTCTGTCAATGCTGCCTCAAGCCTTACGCCTGCTTCAAGCAGGCGCAGGGTTTTGGCGCAGCATTGGCCTAAAAGTGACTGAGTGAAATCTTGTAGACTTCACTCAGCCACTTTTAGGAGGCGTTCCTGCGCATGAACGCCCCCCCCCCCCCCCCCCCTGCGCAGGAATGCCTCCTTATGGCGCAGGGCTTTACAACGTGACGCATCTCCCAGATGCGTCACGTTGTTAATACCCCGCACCATGGAGCATCTTTTGCGCTGCTGCTGCGTCACAAAAGTGACGCAACGGCTGCGCAAAAGAGGCACAAGGGGCTTGTAAATCTGCCCCCATGTATTGCTAGCTTGTTCAGCTATCCTTTTGCCTGAAGCATCTATTATTTTTGATTCCTTATCAGGGGATGGTGCCTCACCTGATATCTGTGAATTTGCTCTTTTTCTACCGTTTGAAACGGCAAAGAAATCTAAGGGTAGCTGTCCTTTAATGTAGGCAGGATCCCCAGAAGCGGACCTGTACTTTTGTTCTATTCTTGGGTTTATGATCCTAGCTTGTACAGGATCTTTAAACACTTCTGGGGCATGCTTAATGACCCATTTAATCATGGTTAATATTTAAATGGATTTTTGTGAGTGTTCATAAGTGTCTGACAAAAATCTTCTTCTGCCTCATCTGAGTGCATTGTTACATTATGATAGATGGCAGCCCTATTAAGTAGATGTCCAAACCCAATATTATCTTCTGGAGGAGATGATTTGGATGGATATGTGTGTGGGTCAGTGATATCTGGTACATCTTGTGGGTTTGGATATTCCCAGTCTGGTACATCACTAGGGTATGGAAAGGGCTCATGTGGGTCTCCCCCATCCACTATGTTATACTCATCCTCATTCTGAGGAGGTGTCTGTGGAGGTGAAATTTTTTGTGGTGAATAAGCAGGTGAACTTTGAGGTGAAATGTTAAAAGGAATGGAAGGTGAAAGGAGGTGGTACAGGAGAAGAAGGGTGCATAGGTGATGTAACTGAGTCCTTCTTTTTGATAGGCACTGGAGTTGAAGGTGCTGTATCTAGCTTCCTCTTTCTATGTGGCATAGAGGAAACATGTCCTATTTTTGCATCTATGCATATCCTTTTTAGCAAAGGATCAGGTCGAAAAAGCTCTTCTTGAGAAATTGCTTTCGACGCCGATTTCTTCGGCTCCGGGCCAAGTTTCTGCTTGTCTTTAGCCTTAGGAGTTGTTGTATAGTCCTTTAGCGTAGTATTCGGGAACAAATGTATTGTTTTCGGAGTTGAAGCCTGGTTCGAGGTCTTTGAGGCATCGGAATCAGGCTTTGTAGGTTTCGGCACCGAAGATTTTGGGCTGGAAGCTGTTTTGGTCGGCTTGGAAGCGTTAGAAACAGGCTTCATTGGTCTCGGTGCTGTCTTGTCTTTAGGAGTCGAAGGTTTATGAGTGTTCTTCGGAACCGGGACTTATTTCGGTTTCGGTGCCGAGGGAGCTGGTAGTGTCGGCACGTGCGGTTTGCTCGGTATGGAGCTACCGGAAGGCTTTAGTATTTACTTTGGAGACAGGCTCAATGGCGTGGCTTTCGAAACAATGTTTCGGTCTCGAATTGGCCCCGAAGGCGGTGTTTTTACCTTAGCCTTTGGTTTAGGGGCTGGGGTAGGTGCAGTTGTATTCACGCGTTGACATGACGGTATGGAGTCATCGGAGTTGTCTGCCTCAGATACGATTTAGAGATCATCGGAATCTTCCTCTGGGACACATGGACCTTCGTCGAAGATATCCACTGGTTCCGGAGCTGATCTCTGCATGTCACGTCGATTGGGCCCTCCGATCTCGAATTGTCTTCTTGGATTGAAAAGACGCACAAGCTGTGCAGCTCGATTCGTCGTGTTCTGGTGATAAGCACAGGTTACACACCTTGTGATGGTCGCTGCGTGGAAATTTTGCTCCACACATGGGCCATTTTTTGAATGAAGTTCCTATCCATGAGTTGTAGGCCTCACAACGTGGGTAGGCCCAACGGCCCGCTTCGACGACCGGAATTGAGCTGATGAAGTAGTCTATGGTTATTGATGTTGAAGTTGTTTTTAGAAAGTTTTGCGCGTCTAAGTTCTTGGAAAGTAGATTTCGAACGGGAGCTGAAAAGTTGCATCCGAACCCAGTGGCGGAGAAAAACAATCTAAGGATGGAGCCGATGCCCATGCGCACTATCGTCCAAGGGAGGAGTCGCCTATCTCGTGACTACAAAGACTTCTTCCAAGACGACAACAACATGCAATAATACGAGCCCAGCACCAGGTGGTGGTCTAATGCAAACTGTAGAATCTGCAGCCCATATGCCTCCAACATGTTTTTCCTCTTTCCTCGTGTGCTGCAATGTGCAGCACACGTGGAAAGATGGAAATTCCTCTAAAGATTGTTTTGGAAATATTCCTGTAACACAGGCCCCCCTACACCATGCCAGTGCAAGGCAAGAGCAGACATGCTCCATATCTTCGTAAATACGGAGCAGTTCTGCTCTCTCCCACAAATGCACTGCAGCAACTTTGCTTACTTCCTGAAAAGGTTAGTAAATATTCTCCTAGACGTCAGAAAGGGCATTGTATACTTTGTGGACTTTATTTTATACATTAGGAAAATACGAAAAAAGTCTATCACCTTTTTTCCAGACTCATCTCGGTAATCCTACCTCAACACAGTTTACTGAATTTGACTTGCTTTTATGTTAAAGCCGAACATACTGCATACCATTCCTGGTGGTAAGTCACTGATTTAAAGGTATTGAATGTCGGTTTCCCGCGAGAACTTAATAATATGGAGTTCGTGGACACAATTCCCTTGATGAACTTTGTTTGTGTCCTCTGAGAGATTGATCTCTCAGAGTACCACAGAGTTCATGAAATCAGAGGGTAACCAATACCTAAGTTCATAAACGTACAGCCTTGAGAAAGCTGCAAGCTTGCATGTCATTTAAGGAAGCAAAACATGTTGGCTGCATAAAGTTATTAGAAGGACAGTAGCATGTCAAAGCACTTCTGGAAAATATAAATAAAAATATAAAACAAACCTCTTGTACTGAATGCAAAGAGACACCCTTAATATACTAACATTGAAGTCATAAGAAAGTATAATTGTTTCCTTCTCTTTGGACTTTTTGGACAACAATAACATGAAGTTTTGATACACTAATTATAGCACATGTTGATTAAAGAGAGGTGGTGTTGGCCCAACCCTCTCAGGAGTGTCAAGGAAAGCCCGTCCTATTGGATTATTTCAGATACATAACCAAGGTATTATTCTGTGTGTCCTGAGTGTGTAAGGCCTCTAGAAAATAACCTTCATACCTATCACAACGTTTTGTACTAGACAAAGTAACATCTTGACCTACATGTTGTTGTACATCATAGTCTAATTTGAGAAGCTCATGTTATAGCAACATCTCCACTCTGAGGTTTTTGTCCATGGTACTGTTCAGGCTGAGCTAAGGCATCACATTCCTCATGGGTCTCTAAAACAACCAGCTGGCTAAACTGAAAGCAGTGCAATCCATAGCATCTCAGTATCAGTCACCCTCTGCTCTAATCACATGTGACTGAGTAGCTAAAGCCTTCTATGGTTTTCAAAACAGTTTAGGTCTACCTACACTTGTCTATATAGTTGTTTGCTTCAAACTGTTCAAGAGGTACCAGGCCTTAAGACAATCATGTGTTGTCCCATGCCAGTCATTTATAAAGGAGGTGCTTCTTCCAGGTAGACAGCTGCACTGCAACTCTTTCCAAAGGGGGAAAAAAGCAGAGGCGTCAGGCATCTTCGGCCCATCCAACATAATTCCATTTTGGCAGACGTTGGATTTTGCCCTTTCTGTAGGGCCACCTCTAATGTTTTGCCTTTTTGCTGGCTGTTCCCTGCTAACCAGCGTGTGCTCTCACTTTCAAAATGCTACATCGATTGGCATATTTAACTTATATATACGTGCCTATCATATGGTACCCACAGTGTGCATTTCATGTAAGTTAAGTGTCACAAGTGGACTACTCTGAACACAAGGAAATAACCTGTGGTGGCCCCCAGGGCTCATTCCTATGCCCCATGCTCTTCTACGCATATATTACTCCACTGGCCAACATCGTCGGATCCCACAGTCTTAACAAACAAGTTACTTATCTTCTGTAATGCTTTTTCTGGTGCATACAGTATCTGCCAGTAGAGTCCTCACCTTTTGAATTATCCCAACGTGCAGCATTCCACAGAAACTTTTCTCCATAGCTCTCCCACAGCAACGAAGAAGTCACAATGCATCAGCTCCATGTGATGGCATCGGAGCCATAAAAGGGCCTCATTGGCGTGCTTACATCAGTTCCACCCATTTTTTCCATGCCTTCGAGGCGAACAGGTGAACCGACAACATTTTCACAAATATACTATACAAAACAGAATAAGGAAATAACATACAATAGAATTTCTAAATCAAGGCATCCTAATGAATTACATTGAAAATCTCACAGGAAACAACCATATAAAACATATATACACATTTATTTTCAGTATAAGCAGACAGGCAAAGGGTAGGCGGGTCAGTGAGGAATCCACAGGCAGATACTGTATCCACCAGAAAAAGCACTACCGAAGGTAAGTAACTTGTTCTTATGGATACATCTGCCTGTAGATTCCTCACCTTTTGAGTAGAATCCCCAAGCAGTCCCGGACTTGGAGGAGGGAGGGAGGGTGCCTGCCTGCCGCAGACCAAAAGAAATCCTGTTACACAGAATGAGCAAAATGGCCATCCGCCCTCATTTCAGTATCCAAGCAATAATGGTGTGCAAAAGTGTGGATGGAGGCCCAAGTTGCTGCTTTGCAGATGGCAATTACAGGGATACCTCTAGCCACATCAGTAGATGGTTTATCTCTGGTAGAATAAGCAGGAATACCTTCAGGTGGCTCCTTCTTAGCCATGGCATAAAAACTCTTGATGCACAGGATTATCCATCTGGATAAAGTTCTTTTGTGGACAGCCTTGCCCTTTCTCTTGCCCACAGATCCGATGCATAGCTGGTCATCCAGTCTGAACTCTGGTTCTGTCCAAGTAGAAGCTCACTGCCCTCTTGGTGTCCAAACGATGTGGGGCCTCATTTATGAGACCCCTTGCAGCACTTTTGCACCAGCGGAATATCATTTTTTCGATGTTCCGGTTGGGCAGTGTGTCGCAGCATATTCACAAGGCCACGTAAAGCCACTTTATGGGCCTTTTCTTGGCCTTGTAAATATGTGCCCCTTTCACGCAGAACACTGCATGAAAGGGGCATTTCATGGGTGGTGTTGTGTGTGTTCCCATGTAACACCCATGGAATCTGAGGCATTCCCAGATTTATGAGAAATTGTAAACCTAGGAATGTGTCAAAATATAACGCAACCCAAGGGGTGGCGTTAGGGAGGCGCACCGAAGAGACGTTTTTATTTCTACTAGATTTTTCTTTTTCCATGTGTGCTGCATTCTGAGGAACACATACAAAGAGGAAATCACCTGAATTGGTTGAATTTGTGCAGGGAGGTGTTCCTTTCTGCACAAAATCAATGCGGCAGCACCCTTGCACCACGGTTCAAGGGTGTCTGCGTTAGTGCATTACAGCCAATTCTGCGCTGGCACCGGGGAAAAGACAGTAATGTGCCATATCTCATAGACACAGGACATTCCTGCCCATTCGTTATGCTGCAGTGCAGCAAGATTCCTTAGGGCATTGCCCTGTGGCAAAACCTCATAAATGAGGTCCGAAGTATCTCCTGCTCCTTAGATGGAAGTGGGGGAGGGTAGGAAGTAGGCACAGTAATGGACTGACCCAAATGGAAGGGAGTCACAACCTTGGGGAGGAAAGCAGCTCTGGTCCCAATAACATCTTTAACGCATGGAATGATGTGAAGGGAGGCTTGGAGCAAGAAACTTTAACAGGCAACTATGCAAGGTTTCAAAAGGCAAACCCATTAAAATCTTTTCATAAGAGTAAGATCCCACTGAGGCAGAATATAGTGGGCGGAAAGCTATTACTGAGGCCCTTATACATCTTAAAACTATAGGGGATTTAAAAAGTTAAGGCTGATCTGACAAAGAAGAAATGCAGACAAGGCAGAGGTCCACCTCATCAGGAGAAAGAGAAAAAGAACTCTGGTTGCCCTGTTCAACTTCCAATGATGAAGGTGCAGGCTCTGAAGGTTTGGAATGTATAATCTGCCCCTGTGATTGTGAGAGGAGGTCTACTCTGAGAGGAAGACTGAGCGGAGGGCACAAATAGAGGTAAAGAAGATACGAGTACAACACCCTTCTTGGCAAATCTAGGGCTACTAATATAACACTTCCTGCATTGGATACTAGAGATTGCAGTGCGCGGTATCATGGTCCAGCTGAGGAAACCCCCACGTACGAGAAGTGCCACATCCGTATGGAGACACCACTCATGATCGTCTGAATACTACCAACTGAGACAGTCTGCACGTACATTCAGAACTCTGGCCAAGTGATTTGAAATGACGCAAATCTGATGGTACTGAGCCCAGGACCAAAGTCACATAGCTTCTCTGCAGAAAAGATACAACCCTACTCCTCCCAGTTTGTTGAAACACCACATTGCGGTAGTGTTGTTGGTTAAGACCTGAACTGACTGACCCATAAGGGAGGAAGGTCTTGAGAGCATCACCAGCAATTTCAAAACATTGATGTGCAACAACCTTTCCTTTAGCTATCAAAGACCTATTACCTTCAGAGTGTTCAGGTAAGCGCCCCAATCTATAGTGGAGGCATGTGTTATAACTGTGGCCACCAGAGTAGGAGGGTTAAATGGTTTCCTTTGGGACAGGTTGAATGAAACACTCCATCATTGCAGATCCACCACAGTGTCTATGGAGATTTTGACTGACTTCTCAAAAGTGTCAACTGCAAATGGCGCAACATCTCCGGTGATTTAGCTTTGAGCAGCCATTCATCTAGATACAGGAACACTGGAATCCCCGACCTTCTGAGATGTGCTGCTACCGCCGCAATCACCTTTGTGAAGACCCGAGGTGCGGAAGTAAGACTGAACGGAAGGACTGTAAACTGATTATGTTGAGACCCCACCGGAAAACGGAGGTACTGCCAATGTGACTACAGAATGGACATCCTGTAAATCAAGCGACACCATCCAGCTTTCCATATCCAGCGCAAGGAGAACCTGTGACCGGGTCAACATTTTGAATTTTTTCTGTTTGAGGTAGAAATTCAAAATCTTGATGTTGAGGATTGTCGGTAACTGTCCATCCTTTCTGGGAATCAGAAAGTACCTGGAATAGCACCGCGGACCCCGTTCCTGCTCTGGAACCAACTATTTTTCACCCTTTTAAGCAGTGATTGGACCTCCTGCTGGAGAAGCAGAAAATGCTCTTTCAAGCAAAGGCCTTGTCGAGGAGGAAAATTAAGCAGATACCTATTCCCCACGCTATCTAAAACCCAGAGTTCTGTAGCGTCAGACCTTCAGAAAGGCAGAAAATAAGTCACCTATCCCCCGGGGAAAGCATGCTCTAAGATGGTGGAGCTAGATAAGCTTTCCTGCATCAACAGCTGGAGAGGAACACAATGAGACATGCTGAAGGGCAGAACCCTAGAGACTACCTCTGGCCCGTCCCCTGTAGGTCGATTTGAGCACTGCCACTGCTACCGCCAACTTCTTCCACAAAAGGACAGGTTGCTCGAAACCTGAAAAATTGCCTATAGTCCTTAGGTTGTGTCTGAGTCCCAAGGATCTCGCAGTTGCCATTCTGTCCTTAAATCGTTGAAACACAGTCAGCCTTGGCTCCAAACAAACAAGACCCATCGAATGGCAAATCCAAAAGAGTAGCCTGGATAGCCGGAGAAAAGCCAGATGCCCCTCAACCAGGCATGACATATAGTAGCCACAGAAGAACCCATGGCTCTTGCCACTGAGCCCCCAGTTTCCAGCCCCGATTGTATACTCTAGTGGGCAGCCACCTGAGCATCCAATAACAGTTCAGAAAAATGATCGTGAAGATCAGTTGGCAACTTTGGGATGCCCTCCTTCGCTGAGTCCATTAAGGCATGAACATAACACCCCAACAGACAAGTCGCATTAGTAGACTTAAGGTCCATACTCCCTGAAGAAAAGATCTTATTGGCCGACGGCCCCAATCCTTTTTGACTGCCTATCTGCAGGCGTGTTAGGGAAAGAGTCCGTTGACAACTTGGAGGCACAGGAAGCCTGAATCCCTAGACTCTCGAACGAAGGGTGAGATGACAAAAACATTGGGTCTCCAGGAGCTGCTTTATATCTTATGGGCATTGACCTAAAAACCGCAGCACAGGTCATAAGTTTTTGCTAGATCTCAAAGTTAGGCTCTGGTAAAGCCTCACTGAATGGCAATCATGGCTCTGAAGAGGCTGACGAATGAGGTACCTTAGTAAGGATATTAGACTTCAATTCGGCAGAAGGAAGAGGCAAGTCAAATAATTCTGCAGCCTTTCTTATCACTGCATGATAAGACGTCACTTCTGGAGGGATGTATGACATTACAACGCATGCTTTTACAACGCATGCTTTTACCACGCGTGCCTTTACAACACGGTTTTTACAACGAAAACCTTTACAACACATAGCGCTTTGGGGTGCTGGATAGTGAATAATTTAATTTACTTTTCCAACTCCAGTCCCCGTGGACACTAGGGAAGTTGTTGGATAGTAAACTAAACGTATTCCCTATCCTAGAGTGCCCCCCAGCGCAATGCGTTGTAATGGTTTGCGTTGTAAAAGTTGCGTGGTAAAAGTTGCGTTGTAAAGGATGTTTCTCCTTCTGGAGGTGGCAAACCCTAGGCGACACTAAATCCTACTCAGGCGAGTTATCCAATCCACTCGCTTCCTCCAGGTCTTCGAAATGAGGATCCAAATCCATCATTTCACCTTCCTCAGCACCTTCATGATCTTCACAATACTTTTCCTCTTCCAACAACCTCTGAGCCTCCCTAGAGGATCTGATTCTCGGAATCACCCAGATAGCACAGGCATCACAGGACAAGCCAACAGTCGAGCTGGTGGAGCCGGTTGTGGATGAACCAGCGCCGCTTTGGATCGAGAGGTGCCGGAGATGGTTCATTCAATAAAGGATCACACCATTCCTGAAATGGCTAAGAAGTTGGCAGTCTCTGCCCCAGATAAGGCCAGGCCAAAGGAGACATAGGCATAAACAGCAAAAAAGGAGCCTGCTGGAAGTGAGATGGGAAACCTCCAAGTGAATTAACAAGCAGACCCATGGGTCCCGCAGGCCAACCAGAGGAAGTGGCAGCTTTTGGGAAAATGCTAAACATAGCATTAATACAGGTGGGTGGACCATAGCCTGGTTTGAGTGCTCTGGCGCTGTACGAGGGACCATCAAATCTGACTTCAGTTGTGGAGACAGAGTCCTCGGTCCCAGTACTGGAGGTGGAGTCACAGGCTTCAGAGCTGGAGTGTTAGATCCTGGAGCCGGTGACATTCTCGCAGTTCGAGATATTTCATCCCTATGCCGAGGTCTTAGAGTCGGATACACCAACTTCGGAGCCTCGCCTTTAGATGAACGATACCAGGACCTATGGTGATGCTTCTTGTTATGCTTCCTCTTGTAAGATCCTGAAGTATGGGTAGACAGTAACTTTGAACGAGGTCAAGATCTGACAACCCCTCTTATGCTTCTTGGCCCTGGCCATAAATAACTTAGCCTCCCTTTCTTTTAAGGCCTTTATGTTCATCTGTATACATGATGCACAAGCCTCAACATTGGGGTCCGATGGCAAGCACCATAGGCAATCCTCATGTGGGCCAGTAATAGATATTTGACCACTACATTCCATACAGGGCTTAAAACCGGACTTTCTTGGAGGAGACATCTTCTATAGCTACAAAGTTGCAGCAACAGATACCGAAGAAATCTACCAGAAATGGAGAGCCTGGGAAACAAATGTTGCATCGACGGCATTGGGGAAAAAAAAGGAAACTGACATCAGCACGCAGACTAGGTCCTCTTAAGGCTCCGATGACATCACACAGAGTCATGTTTTGAGCCACTACATTGTGAGGTCCTCATCGACATGGGAGAGCTATGGAGGAAAGTTTCTGTGGAATGCTGCGCATCGGGGTAATTCAAAAGGTGAGGAATCCACAGACCGATGTATTCATCAGAAATAGTTTCCTATGCAGACACCCAACCCATACTCTCACTCACTGACCACCCCACCATCACCAGAACTAACTTCCACAGATGCATGACAAACATCGCTGACCGGATGAAGAATAACTGCCTGCAGCTGAAGACAGAAGTACTGATCTTTGCCAACAGCAGCAACACATGGAACACTCCTGGTAGACATCAGACCTAGGACCTGCACCCACTGCCTCCAACCACGCCAGAATCATAACGGACAACAAGCTCACCATGAAATCACAGATCAACCTAGTCTCCTCCGCCAGCTTCCTCACTCTGTGCATGCTTCGCAAGATCTTCCAGTGGCTATCTCTACACTCGAGACACACCGGGACACAAGCCCTCATCACCAGCTGACTGGTGTACAGCAATGATCTCTAAGTAGGAATCACAGCACACCACCTACAGAGACTTCAGACCATACAGAACGCCAGACTCACCCTCTGTTTTCCCCGACAAACCCACATCACTCCCCACCTCAATAAACTCCCCTGACTCCCCGTACAAAAGAGATCGCAATTCGAGCTGGTGTCCCATGCACACAAGGCTCTTAACAACAAAGGGCCCGCCTGCATTAACCACTGCCTGAACTTCCACCAACCATCCAAAAGACTACATTTAGCCTCACTTTCTAACAAAGCAGATGTGGAGGATGCTCCTTCTCCCACATTCCAGCAAAGAGCTGGAACAGCCTCCCCTCGCACCAGAAATCAGAATGGCCCTCAAGATCTGGCTTTTCGAATAAGCCTCCAGGGCCTGCAAGCACCTGGATACCTTTTTGGGTGATTAGTTGCACTTCATAAATCCCGATTATGAGCAGAGACACATACATGTAAGCACCACCCATGTGTGCAGAAGTCAGTTTCTTTCTTTCCAGGTCTTCATGATGCAGATTTAGACTTGTTTTTTTATCTCTGTCTAGACACTATTTTCCCCATATTTGTTCCTTTTTACCTAAATGTAAATGTGGGTGTACTTGTAA
This sequence comes from Lissotriton vulgaris, assembly GCF_964263255.1. NCBI lineage: Eukaryota > Metazoa > Chordata > Amphibia > Caudata > Salamandridae > Lissotriton > Lissotriton vulgaris. The sequence continues at coordinate 918,745,759 of NC_141685.1, forward strand.
AGCGCGCTGTGACTCCATCGGAGTATCCTGGCGCTGAAGACCGCTGAGGAACCCGTCCTGGTTTTCCCTGTGAGATGGTCCCTTTCTGGGTATCTCCAAGGTGAGACCAGGCATCCCCGGTGTCTGTGGGGGGCAGTTGTAGAGATGAGGCAAGCTTAATGCCCAGAGTTGCCAAGTGTGTTCCCTGGTTAGAGTAGGCACCGAGGCGAGAATTATCGAGTCCGTTTGACCCTGGTCCACGACCCTGCCGCGTCGGGAATTGAACCCTGGTCCCGGGCCGTTCTCTGCTTACGGGTCTGCCGCCTCTAACCAGTGAGCCACACCACTCCACTCCTAATGTGCAAGAGAAATGTCACCTCCCCAAAACCACAGGAATCAGATCTTTGTATAAACTGTGGCAAACAGATGTCTGTGACAGATCCCAGCGTGGTTTACCTTTGGTGCTTGGTGTTAGAACACAACTCCAGGGCCTGCAACAACTGCACCAAGGGGAACCCAAAGGCCATAAAGGAGCACAATGCAGAACTCTACATCCCCAACCACCGAAAGACTTCACACCATGACTGGTTGAAGTCAAAAGAAAGGTTCAGTTCAGAAAATTGTCTCCCGGGGAGATATTCATAATGGTTGAAGTCATTGGCTCTGTCAAAAAAGAAACACCAGAAATCCAAGTTGAAATCTGCCCCTTCCCACCACTCTTGAACTCCAGAAAAGGTGAGAGGGTATCAACATGCCTCGAAGTCTCACTCCCAATCTCGACTGGAGCCAATTCTGAACCTGGACCGGATAAAGCTTCAAGTCCAAGGACCATTTGTGACTCAGCATATGACTCTGCGAAATCATGTTTTTGGAACCATATGGATGAATTTGGGACCCTATGATTCACAAAGACTTTAAATTTGGACTTCTGCCAGCAGATTCACACTGATCACCATCTGGACCCTCCGAACACAGTTCAAGTTCCGCACCTGCTTTGGTGTGGACTTCAGTTTTTCTTCCATGGCCTACTCCGGTTGCTTTCAATCACCATTAGTACCGATGCCGCCTTAAACGAAGGAAGAGGAAAAACCAATCCTACTCTCTGATTCTGAACAAAACTCTTCAGGACCAAGGCCGCACCCTGATCCCACTGGGCTGCAACCTTTTGGAAACCCACAGGAGTCCGGTATTTTGCCTTTCGACAGTAGCCAAGAACGTCATTATATTTTCAGAAAAGACTCAATGATTATTTTGACCTGGAGGATCCGTTTACTCCTCAGTACACAAAGAAAAATTGGTATGAAGAACTGCAAGATGCCAGTGGTCTAGACACCTACTTCTACACCAGTTAGGACACCCGCACCCCCTTGGCCCTGCTACAGAAAAAAGTGCTACTTTGCGGCTGTTATGCAAAGAGTAAAATAACAATCTTAACCTTTAGTTGTCACATGAGAGATAAAAATGAATTTGCTTACAGAAGGCTGTCACCCTGATCAGACACACGGAATCTCTATTGACTTTCAATGAGGCTCTACCAGATACTTTTTTAGGTCCATGAACAATGACATGCTCTGGGCCTCCAGTAAATAGGCAAATAGCTTGGTGCCATCATCTTGCACCAGGCAACCCGAATTGTTAACTCAACACCCTTGGCCTCTGAAAGTGACTGGGCCGTCAAGGGATTTTCCTGGTGGCACACCACCTAGCAGGATGTTTAAATGCCAGGAAAGACAAACGGATTCTCTGATGCCTAGCAGACGACGAAAGCCAGTTACACCCTGAAGGTTGCAGAGAACATCTTCCAAGTTTGGAAATAGCTTTGACTCTGTCTGCTACCGCTTGGAATGTGCATATTCAGCACTTTTGTGCGCTAGAGTTCCTGCAATGGCTCTCTTTCTGAGACACATTCGGCATAAAGAACTCAGGACCCATGTATGTGTTACCACTGCTACCTCTTCTGCCCAGAGTACTGAAGATTAGCACGACCAGGCCCAAATCATCCTAGTAGCACCTGATTGGCCAGGAGTGTGGTACCCGGAACTCCGGGGCAAGAGCATCTGTCCTTGAATCAAGCCGCTACTTCTGAAGGACCTTTTGTTCCAGCAGCAGGACAAGGTTCTGCACAATTTACATCTCCGTGATTGGAGATGAAGCAGAAGCAGTTGACTGCTTTCAACCTCCCTTCTGAAGACTTTGATGTCATATTGGTGACGAGAAGACGAAATTGTTATGTGCCAGCCAATAAAACAAATGTTTGGTTCAGCACCCGCCCGACTGACCTACTTCAAGCCAAGTTGTCTGAAGTGTTGTTGTTTGTATTATCCCTGCCCCAGCACGGATTTGCTTTGGGCATGGCTAAGGCTTATTTGTCTGCTCTTTCTGCATGTTAACAATAGACAGATCAACCTAATTTTATATAAATCACCTGTCTTTCTTAAAAGATTTACAACATTTGTTTCCACCACAGTTTTTCATGATTGTGGGTGGGTGGGGCACACATACGTGCAGCACACATATGAAGAGGAAAATGCCTCAGAAGATTGTTTTGGTGCAGGAATGATTCCCTTCCTGCACAAAACAATCCTGTTTGCAACACAGGGTGCCTGTATTGGTGCTAGGCAGCAGTTTGTGCTCTAGCACAAGGAAAGGCCAGGAATGTGCTGTTGAATGTTAAATACGGTGCATTCGTGCCGTTTCATGCAGAGCAGCAAGGTAGCTTGCTGCATGACATTTTGATAAATGTGGCCTTAGCTTTAAGATTTCAGGTAATTTGCAGTAACCTCTCTATATATCTCTCTAAGATCTTCAGCCCAAAACCCTACACTCTTCCTCTAAGTGGGTTAAGAGCTTGAGAGAGAGGGGGAAGAGGTGTCAGGCTGTTCACCTTTTTAGAGATGTTGGAGGGTGTTCAATGGAAGAACACAGTTTACATAAGGAGGAATTCATTTGATGCTCTTTGTGTCATTATTGTATTGGTTTCAAATTTGCTTGCATGAATTCTGCAGGCACATTTCAATATTGCTGTATGCGTTAAGGTTTCATAACATCAATATGCATTGCTTACCAACGAAGTTAATCCCACATGGTTGTGTTACAACAATTTCTGGGTTAACTAATTGCTAATTTTGAAAAACAAAAGGGCTCTGGGAGCTTTGATATTGCAACATTCACACTAGAGCCTTGCTGCGGACCACAAACGATTTGGGCAACATTCTACTCTCCTAGTCACAAAAACAGTTTTCCCTTCAAAAAGCCAGACTAATGATGTACTGCTGAGGGCTCAGGGTGATTTCGAAGGCAAAATGGGGATTTGCTTAACAATCGCTTTGACTCTGATGAAGTACGAAAGAAGCCTGTGAGAGGGATGGGGAATCTAGTTTGTGCATTCAGACAAATCCAAGATTACCTGAGAATTCATTCACCACATTTACCAATACCTCTGGGCTTGTGGTATACCTTAAGAGTACCATCTGCCTTCATGAAAACCAAGATATACCACCTTACAGGGAAAAATAACCTCAGTGTTATCCCCAAACAAGATAGCTGCCATACTATGTACTGACCATCACAACTACTGCCTCTGAGAAGGTAAAGGCCCTACTTTTATTCAGTAAATCGTGGCACTTTTTCTTTTATTCGACACAAACCACAGTCATCAGTAAGAAATATTTAGAAATGACAAAAAAGGAAAAAAAGGCGACTGGACTGCCGGCATACAGTGTGTCCAACGCTGGCTGCTGTTGTTAAATGTCTTTTTAACACTGAACTCTATCCGATTCGTTGAGTCATATTTTTCATATTTGTATGTTTTTTTTTTTTATTTCCTCCCGAACACAAGCAAAATTGAGCTGGGAATTGTCTGATTCTTCTAAAGACAGCAAGAGCGAGGGGCATCAGTTTGTTTACGGCATGGTTCCATGGTGATGGCCACACCCACACCGCTACGGCCAGAAGTCATGTGTGTCACTTCGGTCCATGTGTCACTTGCCGGGTCATAGCATTCCACGCTGTCCAGGAAGTTGTGCCCATCATATCCACCTGGAAATAACAGAATCCCTTGGTTAATACTAAGCAACTGTGTAAGTTTAATGTACATGATTTAAAAAGGATTCGGAGCGTGGGGTATGGGATTAGGGGTACAACTATAGTTTTAACAAATAATTGTAATGATGTGGTGTATAAAGTAGCCCACTAGTAAGCTGTAGAAAGGGAAACGATGAAAAAGATAACAATGGAAAATAATTAAATAGTACGAAATAGAAAAGAAAACATGTATAGCAATGGCATGTAGTGCAGCAGAGTCAGATGCTGTGCACACTCTGCTCATCTTGTGTTCGTCGCAGACATTGCAAATTGTTAGGTTTCATTTTCAAGGTGACTTGTGATACCACCCCTGAACCCCACAATGCACCACGACAAAGGCTCCACATTATACTTTTCACCCTGTGGGTAAGAGCGTTTATATGGATTGATTTGAAGCTACAAAATGCACTGGTTGATGAGTATGTGTTTAATACGATGGTGATTGTTAAACGTCAAAGCATGAGCTCACAGTTGGAGAGATGGGAGTGCACGTGAATCTACAGAACTACAAGTTGCAAACTGATTGTTATAGTTAGGTAATATTTTGTGTTGGCAGCATGTGGTGCTGTAGATAACATGCTGTGCATAGATTGAAAAGTAGTACCCCTACTCTTAAGGCAGTGTCTTGCAAGCAGCGATGGAAGACATTTGAAACATAGTTTAAGTACAATTTGTCCAACTTGGGCTTCGGGTTTGGTTGTACTGTTTGGGGAATGTGTGGATATTACACCATATCACAGCTTTACAGACATACTTGAATGAGATGTTGCCTAGGAAAATAACAGTGGGTGTTTTAGCGGAGCTGAATGTACCATAGACACAGATTGTAGTGTTTGCTTTCAAACCATTTGACAAGCCCTAAAATGAAATTGGGCTAACCCAGGCGAGGCTGGTCAAATGCTACTTGGCCTTTCTGAACAATTTTTTTTAACATCCATGCATGCTCTTTTGACATCCAAAGTTTGTAAGATCCCAATACACAACCAACTGTGCTTGAAGGAAAAAGAAGGACACTCTATAGTCTGAATGAAATGGAAAAGTGAGAGGACCTTTGGCAGTAATCAAGGGTGTAGTCTGATGACCACTCCAACCTTTGTGCACCTGGAGAAGTATCTCCTCCTTTGTTACTACTTGCAGCTCAATTACCCCGTGGAGGAAAGTGGTTGCAATGAGAAAGAAAGTAGTTGCTTACCTGTAACTCCAGTTCCCCAGCAATGGTATCTTTGCATGAATCACTCCGATTCGCCAGGCTGGGAATTCTCTGCAACCTTAAATAGCCGGAAATAGTCTAAAAATGCCTATTGACCTCAACAAAAGGGTTTGTTTAGTAGTACATCCACTTAATTTGAAGCAACCTGGACTTCAGACAATGAGGTGGAAGTACCGAGAAGAAGGGAGGGTCGCATGTGAGAATATATGAAAGAGATCAACACTGGAGAACTGGAGTTACATGTAAGTAACTCATTTCTAAGCATTGAATCTTTCATATATGCACATGTTTGAATCACAACAGTACTGACAGCTACAAAACAAAGTGATGGGTGAGATGCTTGAATTAATTTCAGCTACTGGCAATTACTTTGGGCCACATCCCAGTCCATAGTTTTTTTTGCCGATATGCCACTCAGATTAGACCCAGCCATATGCAAATCAGCCTTGATACTGCAGCAATAGGACCACTCTAGCCCGAACCACCAAGCCAGGTCCTTTCTGAACTGGAACAGAAGCAACCTAAGACCGGTTTCGCCCTAGCTGGGGCTTGTCAGTCTGCCGTAGGTGGGTTACAGTAGCACACTGAGCATTGGACAAAATCTAGTATAGGTAGAGCCTCTCTCTCTCTTTACGTGGTTGTTCTTTAAATTCATATAGGAAGCAACTGCTGCTCCACAGTGCTCTTTGGAAGGTTGATTTTTTTGCCCACCTTTTCCAATCTGTGCATGGAAATAGACTATGTCCTCCAAAGAAGAATCTGGGTGTACGGCGGAACTGCCATCTCCATTAGGTATGACTTAATTTTCCCACTCTTCAGCATCTTCATCGCCCTTCTCTTTTTACTTCTGAATAGGTTGAATGGAAGCCTCCTCGGCTCCGAAATCCTTAGTAGTGGATGGTGCATGCCCTTATTTGGAGGTTGGTCAGGTGGAGATGGCTTAGGATGTGCTGGAGGTGGTAGCAGAGATGGTGGCAGAAGTGGGGTGGACATGGACTGCCCGACAGGCTGCTAAGTAGTCTTTGAAAAATGTGTATAATCTCTTCAACTGTTACAAATGAGGCACGCACCTAAAACATCTCAGATTCTACAAAATCATGACATGGGAACAGGGTCGATAAGGATAATCAGCTATGAAAGTCTGTGTTTGGGAAACATACCCTGATGAGCGTCCTGTGTTGGAAGCTGGCTCTGTATATACTATACCAAAATGAGGTATAGTGTGCACAGAGTCCAGTGGAACTCCAAAGGTAGGCCGAGGTAAAAGTAGATAGCACCTTATTCTCTATTTGTGGTAGTGTGGGTGAGCACTAAGAATTTATCAGAGGGTAGTGTTAAGCATTTGTTGTACACACTCAATCAGCAAATGATGTCACACACTCAAAGACTGAACTCAGACCAATTTTGTTTGTATACAAATATTCTTAAGTTATTTTATTTTTTAAAAACAAGCCAAGCCTGGCCCAGGTAAGTGAAATAAATGCTTTGAAAAATCTTATGCAGTGTTTACAATCGAATGCAGGTTCAAATGCACTTTGGATTAATACTGGTAAGTAAAAATATCGAAATTACTGTTCAGAATACTTTTTAGATTACTTTTTAAGTTACTTTTAATAGTCAGTGTGATATGCCTAGATACCACACTGGTCTGTCAAAGGCACAACTTTAAGGGGCCATAAGGCCTCACCAAATTATTCAAACAGTAAACTTTTTTTTATATTCAAATTTAAACCAGTGGTTTATTTCTGTTTTATGATTTCATCATAAGAATAACAATAATGCCTTATCTCAATATTCATACATCTACATGCAATCTGTGTTTATACATGTGTTGAAGGTTTCAGAGACTTATTAACTGTAAACAAAACATTCTGGTTATCAAATATATGTTTAAAGCACATATATTTCAATTTCAAAAATTGTTTCCCAATGCATTTCGGGTTCATGCAGAACCCTTCATCAGGGGAAGTATCCAAATAAACCAAAGAGTAATGTGATAACAATATTTCAAAACACTTTCGTGGTCACTGTGTTCTGAGGTACGACGTAGCAGGACCTACGAGGCAACAATAATACACATTTTGTGAACACATGTCATTCATATATTATAAATATACATGCGAGCATAAGGGGAAACGGGACTGGGGAGTAACGCTGAACCAGTCCTCACCCGAAGGATAGAAAAGGAACCAATAAGAAATAGAAGAAAGTACCCAATGGCTCGTAAGTGAAAATCCTCTAGTTAATGCTAGAGAAAAAGAGATATACATGTGTGTTACCAGTGTATATATGTAACATGCGATACACATGAAGCTGCCCTTCTATAGAGAATCTGTCCTGTTTGCTGGTGTGTAAGGTCATGCAGACCAATTGGTGTGTAAGGTCATGCCGACCAATTGGCCCCACACTACAAAAGCGTCTGTGCTCACATAGAGAAAGACGTAACTGAGGGCAAAATGTCTCACCAATCCGGGTTCCCAGTGGGGAACTTGGCCGAAATTGCTGTTCAGGAATTAACAGGAGCGGACCTTTGGCAAAACCGTAAACAGCCTGCAGTAATAAGGACATAAGCGTAGTTCATAATAATGTCTGCATCATCAAGCAACCAACGTTACCAAGGTGTTTATAAACGAGACTTACCCTCTCGTGTTTGGGTAACTCGGCCGAAGCTACTACTAAAGGGTTAAAGGAAGCGGACCTCTGGCACAACAGTGAACAAGCCTGCACAGATAAGAACAAGTGCAGTTCATATTAATGACTGCGCCGTCGAGAGACCAACACTACCCAAGTGCTTGTGAACGGGACTTACCCTCACGGGGAAAAGTCATGCTTCTCATCAAAGTGGTCGACTGCTATCTGGAAACAGATTAAGTTTCCGTTAGTCAAGCTGAGATACGAACTAGTGCAATCTCTATGATATCAGTGAGAGTCCAAACTCACCAGCCTCACTGCAACGGCGCCATTCATCCAAAGAGAACGCGACTCCGCCCATCAAGTCACATGGTGCGGAAGTCGATTCTTAAGAAGAGAAGTAAACTAAAACTAAAAAACGGACTCTGATGTCTCCATGTTGGAAGTGAAGAGTCTATTATCCAAAAGTATGGTACATACATCAAGTATTGCAACGAGGGGAAAGTGTAAGTCACGAAAACACTGTGCACACAAGAAATAAGAATGAGGAGAGAAAATGTGAGTTAGAGATTGCATAGTGTAAGAACCATCACAACTAGATACGTGACGGCAACCTGCTCTGACTGCGTCATTACCCTAAAACCCCACTGGGGGCAACAGTGTATTATAGCCCAGCTGATGTAGGAGAAGTAAAGAGCACAATGTCTAAAGTTAAATCAGAAGCAGGCTTATAGTAAAGAATAGTGACTGAACAGTCAAAATCATAATTAACTGTAAGAAGGAACAGCGTACTCCCGTACAATCTAAACATTCTTATGCAGACTGGATCTAATTTACAGAAAGCATAGCAATTCATAGTGGTCATTAAGACCTCCTGGGCTGACTGTCCCCAGAAATTGTATCCAATATGTTTCTCTTCTCGCTAGAGAAGTGTTAAACTCCATTCCTGCTACTTTTTGAACCTTCTCCAGAATAGTGAACCGAAGTTGAGGTATAGTGTGTTTAGCTGCTATGCAATGTCTGGCTAAGGGAGAATGAGTGTTTTGATTTCTAATCCGACTCTTATGTTCCACTATACGAGTTTTTACAGCCCTAGTTGTTCTGCCGACATATACTAGCCCGCAGGGGCATTTTATCGCGTATCTGACGCCTTCAGTGGTACAATCGGCTTTGTATTTAAGCGGTATTCCTAACCCAGTGTGCGGATGCATGAATAAATTGCCCATGATGACGTTACCACATTGGCCGCAGTTGTAACACTTCATCATTCCCTTCTCTTTTGTTCTAGGGAGCGACTTCATGGGTTTTAGGAGTTCCCGTAGATTTTTTGTTCTTGTGTGTGCAAACAGTGGTGTACCATGAAATACTTCAGTAAAATCAGGTTCATTGGTAATTAATTCCCATCGGTTTCTAATGATAGTCTTTATTTGTGATGCTTGTGCCGAGTTCTTTATCACAAATACTTCACGCTTCATAGGAGTTTTGATTCTAGGAGTTAAAAGCTCTTCTCGTGTTTTCTGCGCGATGACATTATTGGCGTGGCTCAATATCTCTTCTGGATATCCTCACTCCTTGTACTCTGTGATGTGTCTGGCAATCAGTTCCTGGCATTGATTAGCATCAGAGGTAATCCTCTTCGTGCGCATCATCTGCGAAATGGGAAGATATTTCTTCAAACTGTACGGATGAGCACTTGAAAACCACAAGGCGTTGTTAACATCGATGGGTTTCCTGTACATTGATGTCTCAAGTCCTGCAGGAGTTCTCCTGATTTCAATGTCAAGAAAGTGTATTGTGTCCTTATCAATGACATGAGTGAATTTAATTCGAGGGTTACACATGTTTAATGTGCGGATGCTCTCTTCCAACTCTTCCCTGGTTCCTGTCCAGAGTACTAGAATGTCATCAATGTAACGGAAAAAACGAGGAGTCTTACAGCAGGTAAGAACTGCCCTGAGCACTCTGAGTGCACTGTGAGTGCGTCGCAAAAGGTGAACTGAAGATGTGTAACAAGATATTCAAAGTTTTGTGAATTTTTTATTCATCAAAGTATTTCAAGTTGATCAAAAACCGATATGGGTAACACATATTTCTTCATATGGTTAGACTTCTAATGAAAAAATCCATAGCAATTCTTGACACTTATATCCATAAAGTGAAATGGAAACCCCAATGCATTTCGTGCTAAATAAGCACTTCTTCAGGGGGATATATTTCTAAAAAGAGAAAGCAATGAAACATGTTGTAGATTACTGCTGTACAGGAACATCAAAAAGAAGAGGTATACAAGACAAGCTAGGAAACAATGGGAGTGTCAATACACCCCAAGTGAGACTTCATATGAACGTGACTGGTGTAAAAAAGTGAATTGGAAAGTCGAGATCAGGAGTTCGTGAAAAGGCCAGTGAATTAGGTTTGAAGAAAATAATGAAATCTAGGTCGGAAAGGAAACGAAAAGAAAACCAAGGGCTTTCTTGGGAACGTGCTATGATCACCCTGGTGAAGCTGGAGGGGAAATCGCTGTGCCGAAGAGTAGTGTGCATCGTGTTCTTAAGAAAACACAGAAACCGCCACCTGGATTGCAGGAAAAATGGTAGTTCTTGACTTACCCATCATCAAGAACGGGCGGGTGCAACTATGGAATCGCAGGAGTGAATCTGTGCCGAAACCCGGAAGACGCCGAGTGTGCGCGTTAGTTCCCATAAGAGAAGAGCGAGATAGAAAAAGGACATGCGGACGCGAGGAGGAATGGAGATCGAAGTGGGACTTAGGAGTGTGAAAGGTGACGGAAAGAATATCGGAAAGGTGTGGGGATCATAAACAACCTGTATGAAGACGGAAATGTCAAGTTCAGTGGAGAAATCGAAAGTAATATTTTAGAACAAGACAGAAAGAAAGAGAGAAAAAAAAATAGAAAACAAGAGGACCAAGGTCCTAATGGAATACACGTGGAATACATTATAGAGTGCATGATAGTTCTGTCAAAAACACAGGTCAAAGAGAGATCACATTTCAAATGACAACAATTATCAGTGTTCAGAGGTGACAGCTGAGTTCAATTCTATCATTAAGTCCTTTAGGTTGAAGGGCTTGTAGATGGTAAATCCAGTAAAGTTCGCGTTGTAGCAAATGTTTAGTGTTGTCTCTGTACGCAAGTTCAGACCTAAGAGCAAGTTTCTAGCACCCACTTCTCATAAGACATTGGGCACATTCGAGACGCTAGTCAAGAAGGATCTTGAGAGTATAAAATATGATTCTACAACACACTTGAATCTTACTATCAAGGAGCGGAGGACACTTAACAAACTGAGACAAGACACTTCAATCACGTTCCTTCCAGCTGACAAAGGAGGAGCTCTTGTAGTACTAGACACAGACTTCTATAACACTAATGTTAACCAACATGTACAAGATGAAACCACGTACATACCCATGGAGCTTGACCCTACCATGGAGTTAATGGGAGCTCTATGCACCCTCGTACACAAGGCGCTTGACTCAGGAGTCATAGACGAAAACACGATGAAGTTCTTTCTGAACACTACACCCAAGGTTCCCACCATATATATGCTACCAAAGGTGCATAAACACAGGACGTCACCTCCATTTCGTCCCATAGTGGCCGGGTGTGGCTCGATCACGAACCAGTGGGGTATTACTTAGATCACCATTTACAACCACTAGTACAGACATGGACATCCTATGTGAAGGACACGACTGACTGCCTCAAGAAATTAGAAACTATACGTCATCTTTTTCTGGAAGACATTTGGCTCTGCACCATTGACGTGGTAGCATTGTACACCTCAATTGCACATGATGAAGGTTTAGAAGCTGTAGAATGGCGGTTACTATATTCGGATATCAATCATGACAAAGGTATATTTCTTTTGGAACTGTTACACTTTGCCCTATACCACAGCTACATTACTGGCAAGAAAAATTCTACATCCAACGTACCGGAACCTCCATGGGTTTTCCGGGAGCACCTTCGTATGCAAACACCTTTATGTCCCACTTCGAGGAACAATTTATTGCATCCAATCCGATTTGGCACACCAACGCAGCATTATTTCTCCGTTACATTGATGACATTCTAGTACTCTGGACAGGAACCAGGGAAGAGTTGGAAGAGAGCATCCGCACATTAAACATGTGTAACCCTCGAATCAAATTCACTCATGTCATTGATAAGGACACCATACACTTTCTTGACATTGAAATCAGGAGAACTCCTGCAGGACTTGAGACATCAATGTACAGGAAACCCACCGATGTTAACAACGCCTTGTGGTTTTCAAGTGCTCATCCGTACAGTTTGAAGAAACATCTTCCCATTTCGCAGATGATGCGCACGAAGAGGATTACCTCTGATGCTAATCAATGCCAGGAAATGATTGCCAGACACATCACAGAGTACAAGGAGCGAGGATATCCAGAAGAGATATTGAGCCACGCCAATAATGTCATCGCGCAGAAAACACAAGAAGAGCTTTTAACTCCTAGAATCAAAACTCCTATGAAGCGTGAAGTATTTGTGATAAAGAACTCGGCACAAGCATCACAAATAAAGACTATCATTAGAAACCGATGGGAATTAATTACCAATGAACCTGATTTTACTGAAGTATTTCATGGTACACCACTGTTTGCACACACAAGAACAAAAAATCTACGGGAACTCCTAAAACCCATGAAGTCGCTCCCTAGAACAAAAGAGAAGGGAATGATGAAGTGTTACAACTGCGGCCAATGTGGTAACGTCATCATGGGCAATTTATTTATGCATCCGCACACTGGGTTAGGAATACCGCTTAAATACAAAGCAGATTGTACCACTGAAGGCGTCAGATACGCGATAAAATGCCCCTGCGGGCTAGTATATGTCGGCAGAACAACTAGGGCTGTAAAAACTTGTATAGTGGAACATAAGAGTCGGATTAGAAATCAAAACACTCATTCTCCCTTAGCCAGACATTGGGTAGCAGCTAAACACACTATACCTCAACTTCGGTTCACTATTCTGGAGAAGGTTCAAAAAGTAGCAGGAATGGAGTTTAACACTTCTCTAGCGAGAAGAGAAACATATTGGATAAAATTTCTGGGGACAGTCAGCCCAGGAGGTCTTAATGACCACTATGAATTGCTATGCTTTCTGTAAATTAGATTCAGTCTGCATAAGAATGTTTAGATTGTACGGGAGTCCGCTGTTCCTTCTTACAGTTAATTATGATTTTGACTGTTCAATCACTATTCTTTACTATAAGCCTGCTTCTGATTTAACTTTTGACGTTGTGCTCTTTACTTCTCCTACATCAGCTGGGCTAGAATACACTGTTACCCTCAGTGGGGTTTTAGGGTAATGACGCAGTCAGAGCAGGTTGCCGTCACGTATCTAGTTGTGATGGTTCTTACACTATGCAATCTCTAACTCACATTTTCTCTCCTCATTCTTATTTCTTGTGTGCACAGTGTTTTCGTGACTTACACTTTCCCCTCGTTGCAATACTTGATGTATGTACCATACTTTTGGATAATAGACTCTTCACTTCCAACATGGAAGAGTCCGTTTTTTAGTTTTAGTTTACTTCTCTTCTTAAGAATCGACTTCCGCACCATGTGACTTGATGGGCGGAGTCGCGTTATCTTTGGATGAATGGCGCCGTTGCAGTGAGGCTGGTGAGTTTGGACTCTCACTGATATCATAGAGATTGCACTAGTTCGTATCTCAGCTTGACTAACGGAAACTTAATCTGTTTCCAGATAGCAGTCGACCACTTTGATGAGAAGCATGACTTTTCCCCGTGAGGGTAAGTCCCGTTCACAAGCACTTGGGTAGTGTTGGTCTCTCGACGGCGCAGTCATTAATATGAACTGCGCTTGTTCTTATCTCTGCAGGCTTGTTCACTGTTGTGCCAGAGGTCCGCTTCCTTTAATCCTTTAGTAGTAGCTTCGGCCGAGTTACCCAAATACGAGAGGATAAGTCTCGTTTATAAACACCTTGGTAACGTTGGTTGCTTGATGATGCAGACATTATTATGAACTACGCTTATGTCCTTATTACTGCAGGCGGTTTACGGTTTTGCCAAAGGTCCGCTCCTGTTAATTCCTGAACAGCAATTTCGGCCGAGTTTCCCACTGGGAACCCGGATTGGGGAGACATTTTGCCCTCAGTTACGTCTTTCTCTATGTGAGCACAGACGCTTTTGTAGTGTGGGGCCAATTGGTCGGCATGACCTTACACACCAATTGGTCTGCATGACCTTACACACCAGCAAACAGGACAGATTCTCTATAGAAGGGCAGCTTCATGTGTATCGCATGTTACACATATACACTGGTAACACACATGTATATCTCTTTTTCTCTAGCATTAACTAGAGGATTTTCACTTACGAGCCATTGGGTACTTTCTTCTATTTCTTATTGGTTCCTTTTCTATCCTTCGGGTGAGCACTGGTTCAGCGTTACTCCCCAGTCCCATTTCCCCTTATGCTCGCATGTATATTTATAATATATGTATGACATGTGTTCATAAAATGTGTATTATTGTTGCCTCGTAGGTCCTGCTACGTCGTACCTCAGAACACAGTGACCACGAAAGTGTTTTGAAATATTGTTATCACATTACTCATTGGTTTATTTGGATACTTCCCCTGATGAAGGGTTCTGCATGAACCCGAAATGCATTGGGAAACAATGTTTGAAATTGAAATATATGTGCTTTAAACATATATTTGATAACCAGAATGTTTTGTTTACAGTTAATAAGTCTCTGAAACCTTCAACACATGTATAAACACAGATTGCATGTAGATGTATGAATATTGAGATAAAGCATTATTGTTATTCTTATGATGAAAACATAAAACAGAAATAAACCACTGGTTTAAATTTGATTATAAAAAAAAAGTTTACTGTTTGAATAATTTGGTGAGGCCTTATGGCCCCTTAAAGTTGTGCCTTTGGCAGCCCAGGGCTTCCCTGAGCTCATACTTGGTATTTTTTCTACTGGGGGGCAGGGCACGCTCCCTCTCAACCATCGAGCACACTAAACATTATTAGCATTGATTAAACACACACAGGTTTATAGAAACACAGGTGTGCTACTCCACCACTCTCCTGTAGATACCACACTGGGACATTTCCCAGAGAAAAGGTAAGTAAAGTCAGTTTTGCACAGTTGTAGTTTTTCAGGTTTCCATACAAATCAACTCCACACAGAGAGAAACAGTCAATGTATTCCTATAGAGAGAAATTAAGTTATCGGTTACGAGGTAAGTACTCGGTCTTTGGGGTTGGATTTCTGGGGTTAGAACAAGGGTCCCCCAAGGTTAAGGATGCACTCTCAAAACACCCACAGCGGCACTAGGGGGGCTGGTTGCAGAGTGCTGAGGCCCAATGTTATCCCATGGGGGATAGGAGGCCCCCGATTGGTGGATGGTTACAAGCAGGCTACTGGGTCGTGGGAGCAAAGCTCCTGGTGTTAGGCTCAGGGCAAATGGGGATCCTGTTTAGCACACAAAGTGCACTCGCTGCGGCGCAGGGTCAGCTGGGTTAGGAAGCTGGTTTGGGGTCAGATGCCCAGTTGATTTCAATGGGGATTCTCCCGTTTCAACAAAGACTGCAGTCGCAGGTCGAAAACCTTCTGGAGGTGACCACAGGTTGGAGAGGTAAGTTGAGATATCTGGGGATGCTGGGACACAGTTGGTTGGACCACCCAAGGCCACGGGACTTCAGTTGCATGGGTGTTTTTAAATGTTGGGTTTTCCTTAAAAGATCCAGTCACGGTCATGGGGACCCTCTAGAAAGAGGCTGCATGCGTCACTGGGAGATTCGAGGCAAGTCAGAGATTACCATATCTCGGGTCAGGATTGCCAGGGAGACCTCCTCGTGGTGTTGGGCCACTAACTCGGGCCGTGGGCGTCGGGTGCAGAGTGGTGCAGGCTCGTGGATGTGTGTAAAGGTACAGGGCCCAACGGTGGCACAATAAGTGCTGCAGTCGTTAGGGGCCTTCCCTAGCCACAGTACTTGTGGTACCATTTACAAGGGGCTGCCCTGTGGCCAAAGAGTGCCAATTGGGTTTTGTTTTTAATGCAGTTTAGGGAAAGAACATAGGCCCCGTGTGTGCAGGAGCCCAGGGCATTACACATTACATTTGCAAAAAGTGGGGGCAACCATGCAAAAACAGGGCATTTTCTTACATTCTCAAATTCCATAATGCTGTGGACAACCAACTGCATAGGATTATAAGCAGTCTTTGAAACATATTGGTTGGCAAGGTTATCCTCAAACTCAGAGACCAGAATTTGTGCATGAAGGCTTGCTGTTACTTGAATAGATAAAAAGAGACTAGCGTGGAAAAAACTAATTGCTGATGAAGTTGATGTCGGTGAGCTAAGACATTCTTGGCGTCATAGATGATGAGCTCGACTCCAAAGGGACTGTTGTCTTCGATGGAGGTCTTGAAGACGGTGAAGTTGACGCCAGGGTCGCTGGTAGTAGAGTGTGTCAACAAGGAGCTGGTCGTCGATGGTGTTGAAGTCTACAATGGTATCTTCATGGATGCAGACACCACAGAAGACAATGGAAGTGTCATCGACAGTGGATTTTCCCATGATATTGAAGTCACCAACAGACACTGAAAGTCAGCGAGGATGAGCAGAGAACTTGGATTTTTGCACAGGCTGATGCTCATCATATTTGGGGCATTTTCTGAGGGTGCTCAAGTATTTTGTCTGTGGAGATGGCTGCAAGTAATTTAGGATGCTAAAGTAGAGCTAGGGCCAATTAGTATATTTCCTTTTTGTGCCACCTTTTTCTTAGAAGTGCTTGGAAGATAACATTTCAAAGATCATCTTCCTTAGTAGGAGGATATTTTTTCTTTTCCAGTACATAGATGGCTAATCTCCTCTCTTCTCTATCCTTTAAGATTTCTGAAGAAAAGGTTCTACAAATGTTACAGCGCAAAAGCTTGTGCATTGGATTAACACATTAAATACACTTCGGCCCACAAATCAAAATTTGCAGAGACTTTTTCGGCAATGGTGACAGATGAAGGGTCTCCCTGGCTCACAAAAAAAGAATTTCCATTAAAAACAAAATTACTGAACTCTGAAGGTTGGGCTGGTTCAATTCCAGGGTAGACCAGAAGTAACCTCAGGATAAGGTAACTGAGAGGTTAGAGCACAGCTCTTCTTGGGGCTCCCTTACACATGTGTAGTAGAAATCTGAGTTATAGTGCTCTCTAGAGAGTGTGGAGAGCTGGCATCTCCATCTCATTAGCGGACGTTTGAGTTACTTCAAATGACGTGGATGTGCTACTTAAACACAAACTGTTAAGGTCTACCTATTTTAACCCTGTTTACATCCATTTAAGATCACCAGGTATTCCCTGTCTGACGATGGAGAACGATTCAATCATGTGATTATATGAACGATTCAGTATTGGAGAAGGCCACTCTTCAAGAAAGGAACTACAGTGGACAAGAGCATAGCAATTCAATGGGAGGCCCCATATGCAGTATAAAACATTGTTTAAGCCCTATGAAGGCACTAGTGGGTTTGGAGGAAGGAGAACCTCTTTAAAGGCCTTATTTTAAAGATTGACTGGTGTTCTTCAGTTTGTAGGCAAGTCTCAACAGCACCTACGTGTAGTCTAATGGAAAGGTATGCTACTCATGCCTTTTATATGTGCTTTAAATAACAATGCCCGCACTGGAGCTTTTTGGGTGATGTAACACCCTTGTTTTTATAAGGAGTACAGTTTTTATAAGGAGTACATTGTGGTGATGTTCTCTTTGTGAATAAACAGAGACTTGTTGCAAATGAGTCTCTGAAACGATCCCAGTAGCCCCAGCAGCTGAACTGCCATTAGTTCCCGTACACTGATATTCAGGTGTCTTCGCTGCATGGATCGCTGGCCCTCAATTGTGAGCTGCCTCGTGTGTAGTTCCCACCACATGAGAAAGGAGCTTGTGTTGATGGCACCAGTGACTCAGGTCGTGTACCGACCCACCTAACTGGCTCTTGTTGCTCAACCGAAGTAGTCTGTGCTGAACATTGTGCTCTACCAACACTAGATATTTCAACGTTCCAGTCACTTATATCCATTGCCTCACAAAGCACTTCTTAAGGATATCATGTACACCTGAACGTTCAGGTCTAGTGCAACACAAGATGCCATCATTTGCAACAGTTTAATTGTCATTGTCAGAGGATGCAATGTCAGGTAAAGTAGAAATAGCCTTTGAAATGCCATCTCCCTCTCATTGCTGGAGTAGGCTTTACAAGTCAGTGTATATAGTATGACTCCCAAGAACAGCTGTGTCTGTTCAATGCAGTGGGATTATTTTTTTTCCACTGACTGTGAATCCCAATGCGTGGAGGAGTGAAATGACTTGTTGAGTATGAGCGAGGCAATGCACTCCGCTCCTGCTCTTAACCCGCCAAGACTTGAATGCCGGTGCACCAAAGATGCACTGGCACCACTACAAGACACATGGTAAATACTTGAGTGTCGGATGTGATGCCAAAGGGTAGGCCATTGAATTGATATTGAAATCCGTTTATCACAAAGCTGCGGTACTAGCGTGAAATGTGGATAGGGATGTGGATGTAGTGCCCTTAAGATCAATGGTCACCATGTAGTCCCCGCTACAGAGCAAAGGACTAATGTCTTGGAGGGCCATAACCTTGAAGTACCATGACATGCTGCACTGATTGGGCAATCTTAGGTCGAGTATCTGCTGTAACCTCCAGTCTTTCTTGAGAATGAGAAAGAAAAGGGAGTAGATGACAGCTATCACTGGTGTGTAGAGTCCGGTTTGATAGATAGTTTTTAGAGCAATGCCTGCACTTCCTCCAGGTGTTGGTGATCTTGGTTGATGCTACACTGAAGTAGTGGAATCTTTGGTGGTGTGAACTTTTAGGCAGCAGCAATTTGTATGATGGAAACCAACCACTGGTCTGAGGTTACATCCTTCCACCGGGGAAGGTATAACGTGTTGCATCCCCCATACAGGTGTTGAGTGGTGGTGGGGATGTGTGGAAGGCCATCGGATTTGGGGGGGGGAGGGCTAGAGGTGCCTTGTTTTGGACGCTTCTAGTCTTTCAGCGGCTGTTGCACCAGAGGCCATCTTTGAAGTATGGCTTGGATGTTTGGTACGTAGGACACTGAGTTTCCTAATGATGTTGCAGCTGCAAGCATTTCTGGCCTATGAAACTAGGACTTCGGAGGTTGGTTTAGAAATGCTATCATTGCCTTTGCCATGTCTGTGACTCATTTCAAAAATGGAATCAAATTGTGGCCCAAAAAGGTGTTTTCATTAAAAAAGCAAACCAATAAGGAACCATTATAGCTTTGGGCAGATGCTTTATGCCAAACATGACAGTAGAGCTAAATGGTAGCATTCGTCTCCTTGGAGGAAATATCAGCAGTGTATAAGGCACACCTAATGCTGGCATTGGAAATCCCACTTTGAACACCACCAATTAGCACAAAAATTAAAAGGGGCATTCTCTACACACTACCACCCCATGATTAATTCTCATATGACCTGGCCCCAGTTTTCAGGATCCTATTTCGCTCCAATACAGTCTATGGTCACATAAGGTTATCATGGGGTGTGTTTCTCCATTTTGGTGTCTTTGCACCAAAGTTTTTTGTTTCTGTAGTGTGACGGTTCCTAAGCACTAAACCACCTCCAAACCAGAACACCGACAAAAACAATCTAAGTTAGAGCTTATGACCTGGTGCACTGTGAATATCAGGGGGGATGTATCATGAGTTACTTCAAAGCTAAAGCCTCTTCTTCAAAGAAAAAGAACTTGAAACAGCCACGTCCAACACTAGACGACAGGAGTGGGAACTACATATGATCTACAGCAGCACATGCAGCAAATATTCTGTGAAATACTCTACATATTACAGACAGGTGGTCCGATAACTGCGTGGGATTTAAATAATCAGTCATCCAGCCTATTTACAAGGAAGGTAGGTGCGATGTCAAATGGAAAGAGTAGGATGCCTGACTAACCAAATGCTAACCTGTCTATGCAAGAAGCCATATTTTGCAAGTCCCCTAGCTCAGATACTGCAGTAGTACGTACTGCGTGTGACCAGTGAATTCATGAGAAACTTAACAGTGTTAATAGGGAGGTGTGGCCAGATGGGCAAATGTTTGCGTTTTTTAACCACATGCGCGCTGCTCTGATTCCTCTAGAATGCTGACTTTTTAAAAAACGCACTTTACATGACGAGCTGGGCTCGTCATCAGTGTGCGAGGAGGCTACACCATGACGAGCCCAGCTCGTCATCAGCCTCGAAGGGGTTAAGGACACCTTTGTAAAGTGGCTGTAACACGTTTGGAGGCATGGATGAGGCAAGCAACACTCCTATGTTTCTAGCAATTAGGGAGGGAGAGAGTGTTAGGAGACTGATTAAGACAAATCAAAAGGCTTATGACACTGTATGGAACAAGAATTATAAATAAGCCTGTTATAGAAGGAGCCATTAATTGCTTTTCTGTTTTGCAAGGTCTTAAGTTGGGATTCAAGTGCTCATCACAGAATCTTTCATAGATGTATATGCTAAGGCCCACTTCCTAGAGGCCAGCAGCATACCTCAGCTTTTCTTGTGCAAATTAGTTGTGTGAAGTCAATACGTATATTGAGAAATCTGTTATCAGAATTTATCTGTTTACAAGCATCAAAAAGCAGAAACTGCTTAAGTTTCTTATTAGCTGGTAGTAGTACATATAATAAGCTTTAGCTTTCAACCTTTTTTCCTGAAGGTTTATCACATCCATCTGCAGTTTCTGTAGGGTTCGTTGCCTGCGTGCCAAATACGAATCCTACCTCAGATTCTGTACTCAGCTAGATTTATTCCACCTTTTGAGACATGGTTGAGTTTACTAAGCCCAAAACTTTCACATTTAAATCAGTAAAATGTGTGGCCTTAATATATTTCTAAGTATTCAACAAATACTGCATGCAAATCCTTTAATATTTGTCAGTCGTTTCCTCCAAAAAGGGAAGACAAAATAAAGAGAGAAAGTTGTTAAGAAAGAAAGAAGGTTCTAGTTTTTGTGTGGGATCAGAAGCTGCATTATCAACAATACCCTTTTTATAGGGGTTTGGAAGTCATGTGTGTGTCTGCATATGACTCATTTCTTAAGGGAACAGTAGAGCTACCATGAAAAGATGTACAGGAGAATGGGGTTTCCACTCTAAGTTTCTAATCCTGGTCAGCTGGACGTTCATTTCCTTCCGTCGACTGACCAATCCTATAAGGAAATTGTGCCTACTTTCCACCCACCTTGACCCTTCAGTCAACCAGGTTCAGATATCAGACCTTCAATGATTAAGTAACAACAGATTTATTGATGACACTAGAAGCAATGATTGATCAATGTTCTAAGAGATTCTCAGAGACTACGCATCTCTTTATATGAACCACCATTCTCAAAAAAGCATTCAGGTAACCATCCTGTTTCAATGGCAGAATCTTAAGCTCCTGTGGAATGCTTTAAGACCCTCCCATCTCTTTGGCTACACCTCTTTGGCTGGTGTGCACAGACCGGAAGTAGGCAGATGAGGGTGCCCTACGCATATAAGAAGACGTTGGAAATGAAGAGTAAATGTATTGGCATTTATATAGCGCACTACTTACCCATAGGGTCCCGAGGCGCTTCGACCGCTGCGAAACCCTTCCTGGCTTCCCTGAGAGATGGTCCCTTAATGGGTATCTCCAGGGTGAGACCAGGCATCCCCGGCAGTCTGGTGGGGCCGTTAGTGAAGATGAGGCAAGCTAATGCCCAGAGTTGCCGAGTGTGATCGCTGATCAGAGTGGGCACCGAGGCGAGAGAATTATCGAGTCCGCTGACCCTGGTCCAGAAACCTGCCGCGCCGGGAATCGAACCCTGGTCCCGGGCCGTCCTCTGCTCTCGAGTCTGCCGCCTCTAACCAGTGAGCCACACTAGCATAGTTCCATTGTGACGATTCTCATGCCAATAACAAATTTAAGGACTATATTGTACCAGACTTTCACCTGGTATCTTTATACCCACTCCTGAAGACATTACACCGTTTCAATGTTTAATGAAAAAAAGATGTCCGACACACTGGATCTTGTATTGGAAACTGTTGGATTTGCAGACAATCCGCTTGGCACCAAATGCCTTCCCACCCCCATCAAAGGGAGGATGGTACAAGTGCTCACGGACAAGACCACAGCCATGTGGTACTACAACAAGTAGGGCAGGATGGAATCTTGACTATCGGACAAGAGACACTGTGTTTGGAAGTGGCTGAGCTGCCAGGAGATTTCTCTAGTGGTGCACCACCTGGCGTGATCTCTAAACGCCAAAGGAGAGGAACTTGACTGCCAACACTTAGCGGATCACGAATGGCAGTTACACCTGAAGGTGGTGCAAGGCATATTCCAAGAAATGGGAGAACCTGGTCTCAATCTTTCCGCCACTGCCAAGAACATGTCACGTCACCACTTTTGAGTTTCTAAGAAGTTTCTCTTTGAGGGGCATTCACAATAGACTGGTGTTCGGAGCTCCTGTATGCCTTCCTACCACTGACTCTTCTGCCCAGATTTCTGAAGAAGAACAGGTAAGACTGGGTGTTGGACCTGCGCAGGCAAGCCCAGCATAAAGGGGGAGGTAGCTTGACTCGAGTGGCTAGGCAGGTGAAGGCTATAGTGTTAAGCCAGCTTGGACCCGATAATAACCCCCTGTACACCACACAAAAAGAAGGACACCACACCACTGTTATGGAAAAATACGATTCATTTATATAAAAGTTCGCTGGATTTGTAGCAAATTCACTTAGGGTTTCACAGTTACATTTCTGGTAAGCATTGGTTCAATGGAATACTGGTTTCTCATAAATAAATAAATAAATAGTTGGACTCTAAGGAATAAATACACTGGATAAATAGTAGATATGAATACAGTAGAATAAATATCAAGTTAGCAATGACTGGAATAAATAGAATAAATAATATCAAAGATCAGAATAAATACCACAATAAATATCAGCAATGTTTAGCACAATAATGACTAGCCTAAATATCACTTTAGTTATCACCAATGACTGGTATCGCTGCCACCAATTAATCACTTCTAATACAGTCACTTTTCCAGTGTGGAGAAAGGAGAGATTACTCTTACAGTTAGTTGGACAGCCCGACAGGCTTTCAGGCTTCTTGGGATACAGAACTACTTTTGGGACTCTTTTGTAACCGCTCGATGCACACGCGTGTATCTAGAAAGCAAGGAAATACTTTTAGCAGTTCATTCCCACTCGGCTGCCACCGGGAGAGGACCTATACTTGGCGCTGGGGGTCAATATTCGCCTACAGGGCTGGTTCACCCTCAGAACCCTGGCGGCACCAGTTCAGAGTCTTAAGACGACGAACGGGCTGCCGGGGAGGTCGCAAAACTCCTCAGTTCAGTCACAGTAATGCCGCTGTTTAGCTCTCACACACCGCAGTCTTTTAGCAGAACACACGGCCCACCTCACATCAGTTGTAGCGGACGATGCAGTCAAGCACAGTACTTCTCTAGCCAGCAACGGGGCTCGCAGGGGCTCCACAGACCTCCCTCCGACTTCCTTCTTCGGGGTGGTTCCCGCCCACAGCTTCAGCTCCCGGGTCAACAAGGAGGGGCTGACTCGCTAGTCCCGCCCAATGCAGGCTGGCCTTCCCCGCCCCGGCGCACCACCTCACCTTCGGTCCACGCAGGAGGCGCTCTTCGCAGATGGGGCTCGGAGACGTCCGAGCTCCTCGCGGTAGGCGCTATTCACGAAGGGGGCACTTCAGGGGAGATCACGATCGCGGCGACATCACCCTCGCCTAGCGACTCGCTTCCACAGCCGCTTCAGCCACCGGAGGGGGGGGAAGAGGCACTCGAACTTGGCCACAGTCTTTTGGGGAATTCAAGGCGGTCGCTGGGCAGGCGCTACAGGCGCTAGGTCACCGCCCACGCTGTTGACTGGAACGCCAGTCACATCCAACGCCAGCAACCTTAGCTGCACTATTGCCTTTGTCACCAGCTGCCTTAGGGGTCAACAGGGCAGGTGTCAATCTGGTGTCAGTCTAGAACTCCTTCTTTGTCGAGGTCAAATCAGGAATCAGGAATCATCTTCTAAAATGGCCGCCAGGGACTGGACCTTATATAGCCAGTGCCCTGGGGTGCTAGCACGAGCCAGGAGGTTCTAGAACCTTCTCTGGGTAGGCCCATGACATGGCACTTTTGAGGTACTTTCTGGTCCTTCAGAGCCACCATCCTGGGGTTCTGGAGCAGCCATTTTGTGTTCCTGAGGAAACTAAAGGGATTCCTGTCAGGAATGCGCGCCAAGCAAAAGGGCGCCAAAACCTCAAAAAGGCCAGCGTTCATGTAGGCTCCAATGGGAGTCACTCACATGAGGGAATTATGTGTCCACCATTTTAAGTTTGAACACACACACAGGTTGTCAACCTCAGTTTCCAGGCTCACAGGTTTCGCCAGGTGCCTTGTACATAGGTGCCAGAAACCTCGTGAGTAGCTGAGTGTCAAGGAACATCTAACCCCATGAGACAATCACACAAAAAGTCCTGGTAGACAAAAATAAAAAGCGACAAATTTTTGGAGGTACAGGGGAACAAAATAAATCATAGTGGTGAGGGGACTCTCAGAAGCAGACGGGTCCAACACGCGTCCCCCCCAGCTGAAAGTGGGGAGAGCTACCCAACCCCTTGGGAGTTCTCAACACTAAGGCGGAAATACCTAGAGAGACCGTCTGCATTGGCGTGGTCAACTCCGGGTCGGTGTTCCACCCGAAAGTCCATTCCCTGTAGGGAGATAGACCACCTCAACAGTTTGGGGTTTTCCCCCTTCATTTGCATGAGCCAACGAAGGGGTCGGTGGTCTGTCTGAACCAGGAAGTGCGAGCCAAACAAGTATGGTCGCAGCTTCTTCAGTGCCCAGACCACCGCAAAGGCTTCCCGCTCAATGGTACTCCATTTCTGTTCCCGGGGAAGCAGTCTTCGTGACAGAAAGACCACGGGTTGATCCAGACCCTCTTCATTGAGTTGCGATAACACCGCCCCAATGCCAATGTCGGATGCATCTGTCTGGACAATGAACTCTCTCGTGAAATCTGGAGCCTTCAGGACTGGAGCTTTACACAATGCTTGTTTCAGAGTGTCGAAGGCTCGCTGGCAAGCCTCCGTCCAAATGACTCTCCTGGGTTGCTTCTTGGACGTGAGTTCTGTAAGGGGTGCCACGATAGTGCCATACCCTTTCACGAACCGTCTGTAGTAACCTGTGAGGCCCAGGAAGGCTCGGACCTCAGTCTGGGTCTTGGGGGGTTTCCAGGCCATGATTGCCTCAATCTTTGCCTGAAGGGGTTGCACCGCTCCCCTGCCCACCAAGTGACCTAAGTACACCACCGACCCCTGCCCAATCTGACATTTGCTGGCCTTGATCGTTAAGCCAGCCCGTTCCAGGGCCTGGAGAACAGTTTGCAAATGCTGCAAGTGATCCTCCCAACTGTTACTGAAGACAGCGATGTCATCTAAGTAAGCAGTTGAGAAGGACTCCATTCCGGTGAGGATCATGTTCACCAGTCGCTGGAATGTTGCAGGAGCGTTCTTGAGCCCAAAGGGCATCATACAGAACTGGTAGTGTCCATCAGGTGTGGAGAAGGCTGACCTTTCCTTGGCTCCATCAGTCATGGGAATCTGCCAATACCCTGCGGTGAGGTCAAGGGTACTGAGATATTGGGCAGCTCCCAACCGGTCAATCAGTTCATCCGCCCTAGGGATCGGATGAGCATCGGTCTTTGTGACCGAATTGAGGCCTCGGTAGTCCACGCAGAATCGCAATTCGGGCGTGGTGCCAGGTGGCGCAGGTTTGGGAACCAAAACCACCGGGCTAGACCAAGGGCTACTTGAGGGTTCGATGACTCCTAGCTCCAGCATCTTGGCTACCTCGCTTCGGATGCTGGCCTTCACCTTGTCAGACAGCCGGTAAGACTTGGACTTCACAGGTGGGCTGTCTCCTGTGTCCACATCATGGGTACACAGGTGGGTCTTACCCGGGACAAGGGAGAACAGAGGAGCGAATGTCCCCAAGACCTGGCGACATTCCTCCTGCTGCTCAGGAGTCAAAGATGGTGAGAGTTTCACTCCCTCCACTGACCCATCCTTCTCTTGAGACGCAAATAGGTCGGGGAGAGGCACAGCGTCCTCTTCCTCCGATCCATCAGTCACCATGATTAACGTGACTTCGGGCCTCTCGTAGTGGGGTTTGAGGCGGTTGGCATGTAACACCCGATGCGGATGCCGAGGGGTTTTTACGTCCACCAAATAGGTGGCCTTGCCCATCCTTTCCAACACCTCAAAGGGGCCTGTCCACCGATCCTGGAGGGCACTCAGCTCTCCAGGTTCCATCACCCACACCTTCTGGCCAGGCTCCAACTCCACCGGGTGAGCATTGTGGTCATACCACGCTTTCATCACAGACTGGCTGGCTTCCAAGTTGTCAGAAGCCTGCTTCCACAACTTAGCCATTTGGCTTCGGAAGGCCAGCATGTAGCTCACCACATCCTGGGGGACTTTCCGGGGAGACTTTTCCCAGGAGTCTCGCACCAGGCTGAGAGGTCCACGTACAGGGTGCCCGTACAGAAGCTCGAAGGGGCTGAAACCCACTCCCTTCTGTGGCACTTCCCTGTAGGAAAAGAGCAAACAGGGTAGGAGGACGTCCCATTTCCTCCGCAGGCTTTCGGGTAGACTTCTGATCATACCCTTCAACGTCTTGTTGAATCTCTCCACGAGGCCATTGGCCTGTGGGTGATAAGGAGTGGTGAACCGGTAGGTCACTCCACACTCCTTCCACATTGCCCGCATGTATGCTGACATGAAGTTGGTCCCCCTGTCAGACACAACTTCTTTGGGGAAACCCACTCGGGTAAAGATCCCCATCAGGGCCTTCGCCACCACCGGTGCAGTGATGGTTCTCAGAGGTATGGCCTCTGGATACCTTGTGGCATGATCCACCAGTACCAGGATAAACCTGTGACCGGATGATGTCGGTGGATCAAGGGGCCCAGCAATGTCGATGCCCACCCTTTCAAAGGGGGTGCCAACGACGGGAAGTGGTTCCAGAGGAGCCTTTAGCTTCATCCCTGTTTTCCCACTGGCTTGGCATGACACACACGTCCGACAGTATGTGTCGGACGCCACCCTCATTCGAGGCCAATAAAAGTGGGGGACAAGCCGGGCAAAGGTCTTGTCCTGACCCAAGTGTCCTGCCAATGGAATCTCATGAGCCAACTCTAGCAAGAAGGCTCGGTAACACTGTGGGACTACCAGGGCCCGTGACAATCCGTGCACTGGCGCCCTGGGTTCACTGTAGAGGAGACCATCCTCCCAGTAAACACGATAGTTCCCAGACTGGTTACCTGCTGCCTGGGCTTCAGCCTGTTGCCTCAGACCCTCGAGGGTGGGACATTCCCTCTGTCCCTTGCTCAGTTCCTCCCTGGACGGTCCTCCTTCCACTCGCCACTCGGCGGGGATAGGCAGGTCCTCCAACGGAACCATGTCCTCCTCCGCGGACTCCGGGTCCACCTCCTCCGGTGGCCTATCCGTCTCACGGGGCACGGACACCGAGGCAGGCTCCTCCTGTCCTCGAGATGCTCCCTCTTCGGCAGCTGGGTGGGCCATTGTTCCAGGCTCCAACCCACGCGACTTCTCCTTCTGAGCAGCCGCCGACCTGGTACTCACACAGGCCCATTCAGGTGTACCCAGCATCTCAGAATGAGTCCGGTATTCCACCTCCTTCCAAGCATTGTGCTCCATATCATTGCCCAGCAAACAATCGACTGGCACGGCGGGGCTTACGGCAACTCGAAGTGAACCTGCAACCCCTCCCCACTCAAAGGGAACCTCGGCCACAGGATAGTGGCTCGTTCGGCCGTCAGCCATCGCGGCCGGATGAAGTACGCCTGGAATCACCTGCTCTGAGGATACCAGATGACTCCTAACTATAGTCACACTGGCTCCTGTATCTCTCAGAGCCTCCCCTCTATGGCCATTGATGGTGACCCATTGCCCATACTTGGCAGTATTCGCGGGCACCTGGATCTTTGGAACCATCGCCCGATCACCCAGGGACACTAAGGTGACTCCCGCCCACTCCCTTCCCTTACTCAAGGACATCTCCTCCCCAAGCGCTACACTAGCGACTCCCGGGGCCTTTCCTCCAGTGGGAGGGGGTGGTCTTTTTGGGCATTTCACGTCTCCCTTATAATGTCCAATACCACCGCACTCAAAGCAATGGACAACCCTTGGCTGCTGACTCTGGCCAGGATTAGGGTTCTTCTGCGGGTTAGCCTTAGGGTTGGAGAAGGTGTTTTTCCCCTTAAAGCTACTTTGGGGGCCTTTGGAGAACTCCTGCTTCTTGTTATCTCCCCCCTCTTTCCTCTGGGGAGCGCCCTGTCCGGACTTCTGAGTTTCTCCTCCCGTCCCCCTCGTGGACACTCTGGTACTTACCCAGACGTCCGCCTCCTCAGCAAGCTTACGGGGGCAAGTAAGTTTGCTGTCTACCAGGTGTTGCCTCAGCTCGGGAAGACATTTCTCGAGTAGATGTTCCTTGAGTATCAAGTCATACAACCCGTGATAGTCCTCCACCTCACTACCTTGGACCCACCCTTCCAGGGCTTTCTTGGCATAATCCAGGAAGTCAACCCAATTTTGTGAGCTCAGCTTGTGGCTGCCCCTGAACCTTTGCCGGTATTTCTCGGGGGTCAACCCAAACTTCCTGATGAGCGCCACCTTCATGGCGGGGTAATTTACCTGTTCCTCCCGGTCGAGAGCCAATAAGGCATCCCTCCCTGTCGGAGGCATGTACCGGTACAATCCACCACCCCAATGCTTCTCATGGATCCCATGGGCTCTTAAGGAGACCTCATAGGCTGTCAGCCATTTAGCAATGTCGTCTCCAGCAGTGTAGCTGGCGACCACGTCCTTAGGTAAATGAGGTCTGGGCTCCCTGGCAAATTCCTGAGACTCGACACCCCCTGGAGTGTTGTTACGGGACTTGAGGTCGAGTTCCTTTAGCCTGAACTCGTGTTCCATCCTCCTCTCTTCCAGCTCCATCCTAGCCAACTCTAACCTCAGATGTCTTTCTTCCCTCCTGTCGGCCAACTCGGTTTCAGACAACCCTCTAGAGGATACGCTGCTGCCCTCCCGTGAAGTTACCTTGGGGCTGATTGACATTTCACCCACCCCCGGGGGACCTGCAGTCACTACCTCAACAACAGTATCTCTGTCAAATTCCTCCTCCTCCACCGTTCCCTCCGTGTGTGCCTCCACCCAGGCTCGCAGACTAGTACGGAGCTCCTCTCTTTTGGCCCCTCGCCTGACGAACACACCCCTTTCCTGACAGAAATCCTTGAGTTGCGCCACAGTATAGGTCTCCAACTCTGACATATTGAATTCCATCTCGTCAGCGAAAAGTGTGGACCACAACCACGAAGTAGGTTGTAAGGTAAGGACAACTGAGGGTCACTTCCACCCACCACCAGACAAGAATTTGGAAAAAACAAAACGATAATTTAGAGGGCCGCTGGGAGAAAACTCCAGGTGTGTACCTGTGGGGCACACTGAATTATTATGGGGTTCACAACAAGCACGGCTCGCAATCCCACCGCTGAGCCACCAATTTTATGTTGGACCTGCGCAGGCAAGCCCAGCATAAAGGGGGAGGTAGCTTGACTCGAGTGGCTAGGCAGGTGAAGGCTATAGTGTTAAGCCAGCTTGGACCCGATAATAACCCCCTGTACACCACACAAAAAGAAGGACACCACACCACTGTTATGGAAAAATACGATTCATTTATATAAAAGTTCGCTGGATTTGTAGCAAATTCACTTAGGGTTTCACAGTTACATTTCTGGTAAGCATTGGTTCAATGGAATACTGGTTTCTCATAAATAAATAAATAAATAGTTGGACTCTAAGGAATAAATACACTGGATAAATAGTAGATATGAATACAGTAGAATAAATATCAAGTTAGCAATGACTGGAATAAATAGAATAAATAATATCAAAGATCAGAATAAATACCACAATAAATATCAGCAATGTTTAGCACAATAATGACTAGCCTAAATATCACTTTAGTTATCACCAATGACTGGTATCGCTGCCACCAATTAATCACTTCTAATACAGTCACTTTTCCAGTGTGGAGAAAGGAGAGATTACTCTTACAGTTAGTTGGACAGCCCGACAGGCTTTCAGGCTTCTTGGGATACAGAACTACTTTTGGGACTCTTTTGTAACCGCTCGATGCACACGCGTGTATCTAGAAAGCAAGGAAATACTTTTAGCAGTTCATTCCCACTCGGCTGCCACCGGGAGAGGACCTATACTTGGCGCTGGGGGTCAATATTCGCCTACAGGGCTGGTTCACCCTCAGAACCCTGGCGGCACCAGTTCAGAGTCTTAAGACGACGAACGGGCTGCCGGGGAGGTCGCAAAACTCCTCAGTTCAGTCACAGTAATGCCGCTGTTTAGCTCTCACACACCGCAGTCTTTTAGCAGAACACACGGCCCACCTCACATCAGTTGTAGCGGACGATGCAGTCAAGCACAGTACTTCTCTAGCCAGCAACGGGGCTCGCAGGGGCTCCACAGACCTCCCTCCGACTTCCTTCTTCGGGGTGGTTCCCGCCCACAGCTTCAGCTCCCGGGTCAACAAGGAGGGGCTGACTCGCTAGTCCCGCCCAATGCAGGCTGGCCTTCCCCGCCCCGGCGCACCACCTCACCTTCGGTCCACGCAGGAGGCGCTCTTCGCAGATGGGGCTCGGAGACGTCCGAGCTCCTCGCGGTAGGCGCTATTCACGAAGGGGGCACTTCAGGGGAGATCACGATCGCGGCGACATCACCCTCGCCTAGCGACTCGCTTCCACAGCCGCTTCAGCCACCGGAGGGGGGGGAAGAGGCACTCGAACTTGGCCACAGTCTTTTGGGGAATTCAAGGCGGTCGCTGGGCAGGCGCTACAGGCGCTAGGTCACCGCCCACGCTGTTGACTGGAACGCCAGTCACATCCAACGCCAGCAACCTTAGCTGCACTATTGCCTTTGTCACCAGCTGCCTTAGGGGTCAACAGGGCAGGTGTCAATCTGGTGTCAGTCTAGAACTCCTTCTTTGTCGAGGTCAAATCAGGAATCAGGAATCATCTTCTAAAATGGCCGCCAGGGACTGGACCTTATATAGCCAGTGCCCTGGGGTGCTAGCACGAGCCAGGAGGTTCTAGAACCTTCTCTGGGTAGGCCCATGACATGGCACTTTTGAGGTACTTTCTGGTCCTTCAGAGCCACCATCCTGGGGTTCTGGAGCAGCCATTTTGTGTTCCTGAGGAAACTAAAGGGATTCCTGTCAGGAATGCGCGCCAAGCAAAAGGGCGCCAAAACCTCAAAAAGGCCAGCGTTCATGTAGGCTCCAATGGGAGTCACTCACATGAGGGAATTATGTGTCCACCATTTTAAGTTTGAACACACACACAGGTTGTCAACCTCAGTTTCCAGGCTCACAGGTTTCGCCAGGTGCCTTGTACATAGGTGCCAGAAACCTCGTGAGTAGCTGAGTGTCAAGGAACATCTAACCCCATGAGACAATCACACAAAAAGTCCTGGTAGACAAAAATAAAAAGCGACAAATTTTTGGAGGTACAGGGGAACAAAATAAATCATAGTGGTGAGGGGACTCTCAGAAGCAGACGGGTCCAACACTGGGCACAAGTCATTCCAGTGGCACCGGATTGGGCACGAAGAGTGTGGTATCCAGAACTCTTGGGCATGAGCATTTGTCCCCAGATCAAGCTGCTTCTTCTGCAGGATCTCTAGTCTCAGCAACGGAGTAGGGATCTGCATTCTGCCTCTCGGTGCTTGGAGACTGAGCGGGAATAAATGACTGCTTTTGATCCTAAACCGGAGACTGTTGATGTATTCCTGGTGGCTTGGCATCCCTCTACAAAACCTGTGTACACCAGTTGTTAAGACCAGTTTGTGGTTTGGTGCGCACTCGTCAGACTGACCCATTACAAGACAAACTGTCTGGCGTATTTGGTTTGTCCTTGGCCCAGCAGAGACTTGCTTTGGGCACTGTTAAACGTTATTGGTCAGTCTTCTGTCTTTTTTTCCGGTTGCTGATCAGCCCTTTTCATTTAAATCACATGTTATGATGAGATTTTTAAAAGGTTTGCAACACTTGTTTCCTCCAAATCCCTTTGTGATGCCACAGTGAGACTCAGATTTAGTGTCCATCTTTTTTTGATGTCGCCCCCTTTTGTACAGCTACTTTCAATGTGAGACTGCTCATATTGAAAGCAGACTTCCCCATTGCCATAAAAATCGGCTAGGTGGGTGAGCGAGCTGCAGATGTGCTCAAGCCAATCCGCCATACGCAGCATTCTTCCAAGATAAGCATGTGCTGAGGACACAAGCTTCCATTCTACGGAATGCATTTCCTGTTTGGGCGGGCTGTCACCCTTCCAGCATTCTTTGTTTTGCCTCATCACTCCAAAGAGTAAGAGATTTTATTGTTTGGGCCCCACAAGAGCACTCAGTTTTTCAAATAGATTGTACCAAATAATATTTGGTGGATGGACAGCTCTTTGTGGGGGTATCTGGAGCACCGAAGGGCAGGGCAGGGCAGTGCAGAAATAGACCATCTCTCGATAGATTGTTCATTACTTCAATATCTGCTGTGCACTGGCTGCAAAGCCGCCTCCAGAAAGATTATGGGCTCATTCCACCCAAGTCAAAGCTGCTACCAGTGCACTGTCAAGTTGAGTGTCTGTCCCGGATATGCATCAGGTGACTACATGAGCTTCTGTACACATGTTCATGAAGGACTACTGCCTCAACAGTCAGGTCCGTTAAGAAGGGCATTTTTCTTGCTGGGTCGGGTGGGTATTTTTGATCGGAGCCAATTCACAGACCTACCACCCAATAAGGTCCTGCTATGGTATCTATTTATAAGTTGAGGAATCTGCAGTCGAAGTATCAACCAGAAAATAGTTACTTTCAGTAATGCTCCTTCTGGTGGATACTCTAACCAAAGATTCTCCCATTTCCCTGTTTATCTGAACTGGAATATTTTCTATCGAAGAAGGTCCCAATCAAGAGATCTGCACACTGATAATGCCAATCTGCCGATGGGTTCAGCGCCCGATGACGCAGACAGCCTATGAAGTGTACATGAGTGATGCTTACAAGTGCCACCGCTCATCACTTCCAGAGCGGAACCACTTTGGAACTGAGCCGTAGAACGCCACCTACCAGAATTCAGAAGTACTGCTTGAAAATTTCTGGATCCAGTCTGACCCCTGGGGAATATTCACAAGGTGAGGAACTTGTGGTTAGAAAGAGAATCCACCAGAAAGAGTGCTAACAAAGAAAAGTAACTTGTTCATTCATAGTAGTCATATGAATACTTTTAACAGCTTTCGGGGTACAGCTACCAGCAGCTGGACCTGCCCATCAATACACTCCAGGGTTCCAGCAAGAGCAAAAACCCAGGTACCTAAGACATAATTTCATTGTTTGCAAATCACCACCCCAGTATTTCCCACAAGTAGGGTAAGGACTAACTAAAAAGCAGGACATGCTATCCCATCAGACCGAAGGATACTAAAATTGGTCCAATTTGGCAATTTGTTGAACTGTGTCAAGAGGCCTCCAAAAGCTCCACCAAAAACCAAACTTATATAGAGAGTGGTGAAAGATCCCATCTACAGTCCTAAAAAAATTCTTTT
The DNA here is from genome assembly GCF_964263255.1 of Lissotriton vulgaris. NCBI lineage: Eukaryota > Metazoa > Chordata > Amphibia > Caudata > Salamandridae > Lissotriton > Lissotriton vulgaris. The sequence continues at coordinate 918,779,483 of NC_141685.1, forward strand.
TAAAGGGGCAACAGAAAAAAAGTCATCAAAAATGAATGCAACAAGAAATTTTACTGCAGGTACTTCCCGGTTAGTAAAGATGAAGGACCCTTATGTAAACAAGGCAGGAAATATCAAGGACACCAGGTTCAAAATGAGGTTCTAGTATCTATCGTCTTACAAGACGTCTACTAGGCAATTCCAGCTGAAAGAGCTGGACTAAACAAGGGAGCAGCTTATCTTTCAAACAGAACCATAGGTTTCCAAATTGCATGATCAAATGCCAGCACAATCAGTTTCTTTAAGACTCAATAAGTGTAAAGCTACGGGGCAGCACCTCTTAGGTGTTTAATACGCACTATGTTCCCTTTAAATGTCTTGGAGCAGAGAGCTTAACTCTTTAAGCCTTCTTGACCTGTAAGCTGTACTCCTCAGCAGTGAGAATCTCCCCCCACGCCCAACCTGACAACCATGGAACAGGAGGTTTTTTTTTTATGATTAGATGATTACTCAGGCCTTCACCCCCATACCCCCAATCAAGAGTTTACAGTCTAAAATGAAGAGAGTTGAAAGGTAACCAATATATCTGCAGCTTGGGCTTTACTATTTTGTAACACAGACCACTTCACTTGGCTCTTTCAGTGGATAGATGGTCAAAGTCCATTCATTGCTATCAAAGAGAGAGCAAGGCCTAGTATTGCAGCATCTTTACACCAGATAACAGATACTTTTAAAAGTTCAGTTAAATTTGGAACTTCTATTAGGAAAGGACATAGATGAACTACCAGCTGGCTGTCAGCTCCTTTGGAATAATTTCCGCATTAGAAAAAAAAACTCTTAAGTTCCATCTTAAAATAAAAAAAAATTCCGGTTTAAGGTCTATCTCTTGCTGGAATAGCCAAAGAAGGAATGGAGGGCAGCCTATATAACCTGTTGTACAGACGATAGGCTTTTAAAGTCTGCTCACTCCACCAGTTGCATGGCAACTATAGCAACATTCTATGAAGGATTGTTTCTTTCAAATATACAGAGAAAGGCAGGGTCAACAGGCGCAAACAGCAGGAACTGTTCCATTAATCACCGCCCACACATTAAAAATACATAAAAGGTGTGCGATCACCTCTGCTCGTCATTGTGCGCATAACCACACGCTCTATGCCAGCCAAAAGCGTGTGGTAGAACTTTTAAAAGCCCACACAATAAATATCTTGCTGGGCAGCGCATGCGCTGGCTCAGACGAGACTTAAAAAGCAAATACATTGACTGGAGTTGAACCCCTGTCGGGGTCCCTCAAAGCAGAACATGTACAGAGTCCTTTAGCAATTATGTTGACAAAGTACAGAGAGAGATCCCAAGAGTGAGATATCTTGGCCTTCTTAGCTAGTAATGAAGGTTGCTGCTCCTACCTCACACTCGCCTGCAGGCTGAGACCAAACTAGAACATTTCTGCCTAGGCTCTGGCTTCACCATACCATCTGCAGACCGAAAACACACAGTTGAAGAGGTGATCAGCCTCAAGAGCATCTCCCTACCCAAGGAGACCGTAAAACTAGACTGACTGAGGACCAGAAGACAATGCAGTGGGGATAGATTAATGAGAAAAGGACATAAACTGACGAATGGCAACGTGTAGGTGAGCATCAGGGTTACCAGTTCCAAAGCAGGCTTAGGAAGCCATAGAGATGAAGAGTTCTTGCTCGTCAACCACCCGCCCACCATGCTGTGTGTCTGAAGATGCTGGGAAGAGGTGAAAAGCCTAGAGTGTTGTGAAGGTTCCAACACTAGAGGTCTTATACAGAATACATACTTCTTTGGAACCCTGCAAGCACTAAAACTTGTCAAAAAGTTGCCACATGCTAGTAGGCATGCACCAGCTTAGAAATGGTGCTACCATGATCAGAAAATCCTGTAATATAGCCAACTGAAGCTACTATTGGCATATCCATGGAAACTAGAATCATGCAGTTCTAAACTTTGGCATATGGAATTACCACCCTTGGCACAAATCTAAATAATGTGCAAAAGTTAATTCTAAAAATTACTAAAAAGCACCCACATGTAGAACTGTGCTTCAAGGATGTATTACCAGTCATCTTTCAGTTGCTGACTAGTATCCATGTGTGCAACCAAAGAACAGGTGCTATTAATAGATCGTAAAATAACAATACAAACAAAGAATGTACCTCATTATGCACCATAATAGACTTCTTTTGCTGTATAATTTAGCTAGACCTGCATGGATGTATTACTAGTCATCTTTCAGTTGCTGACTAGTATCCATGTGTGCAACCAAAGAACAGGTGTTATTAATAGATCGTAAAATAACAATACAAACACAGAATGTACCTTATTATGCACCATAATAGACTTCTTTTGCTGTATAATTTAGCTAGCCCTGCATACTGTGATCCAGAACTACTGCATAAACTAGTAGCCAAGTGTCATAACCAAGGCCTCTGCAGCCCTCGCAGTGGGAGGATGCCCCGAGCTCCAAGGGGCCCCCTCAGCACAGTAACTAGGCCTGAAAGCTCCTGAGTGAGTCCGGCAGGGGGCTCTATGTACTTGGCAGGAGGCCCCATCAAGTTTTGTTACACCACTGTAGTAGCCCTACATATATCCAACCGAATAGTACTAGTAATCATTGAAAATGTGTAACGAAACGTCCCAGTCAATTGGAATGAAACCGAAGTAGACTTTAAAAAAATATATATATTTTTTAAAAGTATGATAGGATCTGCTTTGAAATACCTGCCAGATGTCAAAATAGGGTTATGCTAGACCTGCAGTGTACTCAAAGCTACATTGTATATTTTATTTGGCTGCCTCACTATCTGTGCACAGAGCAGTGATGCGGAGGGGTCTCCCAAAGTTGAGAGGTCTTCTCAAAGATGAACAGATTGGTTGATACAAACACAGGTGGCAGCGGCCATTATATTTTATGGATAGCACCAATTCAGTACCAGGTCTCTTTATCCATACGTGCTAGAAACTCTGCTTTTCACTTTATCATTTCAACTGTTGTGTATTTCTACTAGTATAGGGCAGTCCTCCTTCGTTCCAAAGTATGCAACTGATCGGGTAAAATTACAATAAGTCATTACTAATACGGTACAGAACGCAAATAAGAACCATCAAGGGAAAAAAGGAGTATTAATCAACCCGGAGTATGGACCCATGCTCGGGACACACAATTACACATTATGTAGGAAACGCGTGTAAACCATCCAGGATCGGGTGAACAAACCTGGAGCATTAAAAACTAAGAAATACAAATGCTGCTTTGAGTCAAAGCGGGAGAGGGAAGTGAACTGAACAGACGCCCTTGTACCGCTTTGATTAAAGTAAACAAACAAATGCTGGTGGAAAGCCATAGCAGGAGGGGGAATTGCACGGAAGACGAGACCGTCATTGCTAATAAAAATGATGCAATGGAGGGCGAGACGCATATTTTGTAAATAAAGGCACGCGTTATTCACAGAGCTTAATAAATTTATAGTGTGAAAAAAAAGGAATATTAAATCACCCCCGGAGTATAGATCCATTCTCGTGATACACAATTACACATGATGTAGGGAATGCCTGTAAACCATCCAGGATCAGGTGATTAAACGTTGTGGAGCATTAAAAACAAAGTGCAAATATCGCTCAAAGCTGGAAGGGAAAGTGAACGGAATAGGCACCCTTATACCGCTCTGATGAAAGTAAGCAAAGATATGCAAATGCTGGTGGAAAGCCAAAACGGGTGCTAATGACCCGTGAGACAGATGGCGGCTGCTCGCGTGAACGCAAGGGCTAGGCCAACCAGTAGCACTTTGAAAAAGCACCTACTGCCTCTCCGATCAGCGCATGCGCTGGCTCAGCGAAACCTAAAAAGGGACTATGATCATAATTTAGCAGACGCCTTAGTTCAGAACTCCTGCAGGAAACCCATATGATGGAAAAAGGGTGCAGATTCCGGGTAAGGGGAGCGCATAATATGCTCTCCCATGTAGGCTGCAAGTGGGTTCTAAAAGAGTAGGCACACTGGCACGGAAACAATCTATTCCAGGTTGGCAAAAAAGGATGAAACCCTAGTGGCTGTTAAGCTACAGTGATTGGCGGAAACCAGGGGATGGAAGAAAGACGTACAAGTTATTTACCTTCGGTACCGATGTATCTGGTAGAGCAGATTCTAGACGCAGATTCCTTAAAGTAGAATTATCCCCAGACGTGAAACTTTTTTTATTCCCAGCATCTCTGCGCACCGGGGAGCGGTACCGCGTGACTCCGCCCTGACGTCGTCCGCGGTTGTGACGTCAGTGAGGTCACATAAGCCCCACCCTGGCGCGCCAACATCAGTTTTCTTCGGAGAACTTTTCTGCGCCACAACGAGGAGCCGTCACAAACAAAACTGTGAGAATATGGGAACAGTATGCGAAACAGCAGATAAACAGAAAGGAAAGAAGCAAATGGAGGAGAACAGCCCATTTGGGAAAGTGCCAGGCACTGTGGCACCAAAAGTCATAGAAGGGAAGAGCAGACCACAGCCACTGCAAGTAACCCTGCAAGCAAATACAACATTCTCCCTGGAGATAGAAAAAAAAAGAAAAAAGAGAAACTGTGCAGCAGACGGAAGAAGCCTGCAACCACAGTCTATTAACAGTGAAGGACAAAAGAGTAACAACAATTTACACCAAGACAACACCCCCAAGGAGAGTTGCGCCCCCTAAAAAGAGCCAAGACAGAGGCCCAGTCAAGGGACCCCAACTCAGAGGACTGCACAGGAGTCAGAAACTCTATACCAGGATAAAGGGGAGAATATGAGAAGGCCCCACACTGGAAACACCAAAGTGTAGGGATGCAGGAGCACCCATGAACCTACCAGTCAAGGTCCAAAAGGAGGCAAAGGATGCAAACCCACCAAACAAGCTAGGGAGGAGTGAAAGAGGACACTCGCAGAAGACAAAGCACCCAGAGGTAGGCTAGTGTGGAAGAGCAAGCTAAGGGACATCGCAGAACGGGAAGGAAGGGCGGGTTGTGAAGGAAGCTGGGCTAGAATCGGCTCTCCCAGATACATTGTTACCGAAGGTAAGTAACTTGTACATCTGATAGAGACTACTAGCCGCAGATTCCTTAACGTAGAATAGACACCCCGGCCATACTCGCAGGTAAGGAAGGTCTGCGAGAGGACCCCACCAGCCTGGACATAACAGAAGGCCCTATAGGGGATGAGTCAGACAGACCGGGCGAGGAGCCCTATCCACCCCAAGGCAAGGGGAACCCCTACAGTCAGAGCACCACCGATCCCAAGGGGGATGCAGGGAGAGAAAGGAAGAGGAAGCCCGTTCACATTCCGCAGAGGAAACAGGGGTAAGGCAAGAGGAGGTCGAAGCATCCCACGCCTACATCAGGCAACAAAAACCCCCATCCAGGGCCAAGGCACGGGAACACACGGATGTATGACATTAAAACGCATACTTTTACCATGCATACCATTACAACGCAATATTTACAACGCAGGATCTTTTACAACGAATACCTTTACAACGCATGACATTACATCGCAGATACTATTACAACGCATGCCATTACAACGTAAGTATATTATTTTTTTATATTATTATATTATATATTTTTTTTAAATGTAATTAATAAATATTTAATTGATTTTATTTATTAAATACTTTATTAATGTCATTGTAATTTTAATATATATATATATATATATATATGTCCAGAGAATTGCTTTCAAAAGCAAAAACACGCACTCGGAAAGGTGCAGCAAACAAGGGTTTATTCACGAGGTAACGCTACGCGTTTCAGCACAAGGGTGCCTTGATCACACGTTTGACCACAAACCAATCATGAACAGATTATGTACAAACAAGAATGACCGTAAAGTTTGGTAAACATAAAAGAAGGACACATTCAATGCATGAGTCGCGTCGGCCATTATTGACTAGTCATTTCACGTTGTATGTCTATTACATCATAGAGTTAAAAACATGAAATGTGACTTGCAACCAAATCGTGAAAAAGAGACATAAACTCATATTGCTAAAGCATTAAAGATCCTATAATTCCTGTGTGATATATGACAATTGCCTGCAGGAGTAATCTGTGCCTCTAAAAACGCATCTTGTATCCATGATATCGGCGATTTAATGAATGAGATTATAACACAATTTTCAATTTCCTAATCGGTTGTTAGGTTAAAAGGAAAAGAAAAGAAACTAGCTGCATTGCGAGACTCTGATGTACAAGATAGCTGGAAATTACCAGTAAAGGGTCATCTCTCGAAAGGCATGCGAATGCTTCACTCATACATGAATTATGTTAATGTCACATAATTAAAGTAAAACTGTTGAACATAAGACCCAACATTGGAATTGCGTGTCATGTCCGGATCTGGTAGCCCAATGGCTAGAATACATTCCTGGGCAATTCATGAACAATACGGTCATTGCATAGCTTAGTGCATATCTTACGCAAGGGTGCCCATGAGGTAGATGCGATGCATAGAATTATCTTGTTTTGAGCTGCAGAGTCATACCCCTTTGAGGTCATATATACAAACAGATATTCACTCGGTCTAGTGCCCGAAGAGAATTAATTAGAGGCTGAGTATAGAGTCTCTGAGATGTATGTCCTTCCGTAAAGGTCAATCTCGTGCGCAAACAGTTCAATCATGGTAAGAGAGTGCAACTAGATCCAAAGGATCAAGGCGGTAGGGGGAGACAAAAATAAGGTGATGGTGTAGTTCTTATCTTATCGTGATGAGGTGAGAGTCTTCTATTCAGTTTAAGTATGTGACAATCAGTGCAGTGCTCAAATTTTCTAAGGAGTGAAGTGCCCCCAACCGGCTCCTAAAAGGTAAGGTAACAGAAAAGTGAGTTAAAATAGGTTAAAAACACAGTTAGACTTATTTAAGCAACTTAATATGCATAAACAATCAGATTACAAAATCAAGGACAAAGAATTGCAGGGATCCTACATAAGATATTGGACGGTTATGACATGTGTGGTTACTCCATGTGAAGATGAGTTGCAAGCTCCTCATCCAAGTTATGTCCCCCAGGGAATTTCGTCTCGAGTTCTAATATCCATTTAGATTCCCTTTTTCTGAGAGCAAGTTCTCGGTTCCCACCACGTTTGCCAACATGGACCTGTTCAATTGCATAGTATTTCAGAAGGTCATTATTGGATTGGTGTGTGGTCTGGAAATGTCTTGCAATGGGGTATTTAGGGTCCTTGTTGGTGATGGCCCTCAGATGTTCCTGGACACGTTTCTTAGCCATACATGAAGTACTTCCCACATATTTCTTATGGCATGGACATTCCAAAATATAGATCACAAAAGATGAACTACATGTCAAAAACTGTTTGATTTGTTTTCTAGCGTTGGTCCCTGGTATCTCAAATTCTTTCACCATCACACTGGTGCGACAGGCCCTACAGTGTCCACAGGGATAAAACCCACTGAGCCCTCTGATGTGTTGGCCCTTATTATCCGAAATGTCACTCTTTACCAACATGTCTCTTAAATTACGACCTCTTCTATACGTGATCAATGGTCTTTCAGAGAGTTTAGGTCCTATAATGGAGTCTGATTTTAAGATTTTCCAATTATCAACCATTATTTTGTGAACCTGTTTGGACTTTTGGTTAAAGGTGGTTATAATTCTGGGAGAATCTAATGGATCAGTTGGTTTGGGCTTGGGATCAAGGGTCTCTGATCTAGGAACATTCGAGGCTTTCGTGAATGTTCCTAGATCAGAGACCCTTGATCCCATGATCTCCATTATAGGACCTAAACTCTCTGAAAGACCATTGATCACGTATAGAAGAGGTCGTAATTTAAGAGACATGTTGGTAAAGAGTGACATTTCGGATAATAAGGGCCAACACATCAGAGGGCTCAGTGGGTTTTATCCCTGTGGACACTGTAGGGCCTGTCGCACCAGTGTGATGGTGAAAGAATTTGAGATACCAGGGACCAACGCTAGAAAACAAATCAAACAGTTTTTGACATGTAGTTCATCTTTTGTGATCTATATTTTGGAATGTCCATGCCATAAGAAATATGTGGGAAGTACTTCATGTATGGCTAAGAAACGTGTCCAGGAACATCTGAGGGCCATCACCAACAAGGACCCTAAATACCCCATTGCAAGACATTTCCAGACCACACACCAATCCAATAATGACCTTCTGAAATACTATGCAATTGAACAGGTCCATGTTGGCAAACGTGGTGGGAACCGAGAACTTGCTCTCAGAAAAAGGGAATCTAAATGGATATTAGAACTCGAGACGAAATTCCCTGGGGGACATAACTTGGATGAGGAGCTTGCAACTCATCTTCACATGGAGTAACCACACATGTCATAACCGTCCAATATCTTATGTAGGATCCCTGCAATTCTTTGTCCTTGATTTTGTAATCTGATTGTTTATGCATATTAAGTTGCTTAAATAAGTCTAACTGTGTTTTTAACCTATTTTAACTCACTTTTCTGTTACCTTACCTTTTAGGAGCCGGTTGGGGGCACTTCACTCCTTAGAAAATTTGAGCACTGCACTGATTGTCACATACTTAAACTGAATAGAAGACTCTCACCTCATCACGATAAGATAAGAACTACACCATCACCTTATTTTTGTCTCCCCCTACCGCCTTGATCCTTTGGATCTAGTTGCACTCTCTTACCATGATTGAACTGTTTGCGCACGAGATTGACCTTTACGGAAGGACATACATCTCAGAGACTCTATACTCAGCCTCTAATTAATTCTCTTCGGGCACTAGACCGAGTGAATATCTGTTTGTATATATGACCTCAAAGGGGTATGACTCTGCAGCTCAAAACAAGATAATTCTATGCATCCCATCTACCTCATGGGCACCCTTGCGTAAGATATGCACTAAGCTATGCAATGACCGTATTGTTCATGAATTGCCCAGGAATGTATTCTAGCCATTGGGCTACCAGATCCGGACATGACACGCAATTCCAATGTTGGGTCTTATGTTCAACAGTTTTACTTTAATTATGTGACATTAACATAATTCATGTATGAGTGAAGCATTCGCATGCCTTTCGAGAGATGACCCTTTACTGGTAATTTCCAGCTATCTTGTACATCAGAGTCTCGCAATGCAGCTAGTTTCTTTTCTTTTCCTTTTAACCTAACAACCGATTAGGAAATTGAAAATTGTGTTATAATCTCATTCATTAAATCGCCGATATCATGGATACAAGATGCGTTTTTAGAGGCACAGATTACTCCTGCAGGCAATTGTCATATATCACACAGGAATTATAGGATCTTTAATGCTTTAGCAATATGAGTTTATGTCTCTTTTTCACGATTTGGTTGCAAGTCACATTTCATGTTTTTAACTCTATGATGTAATAGACATACAACGTGAAATGACTAGTCAATAATGGCCGACGCGACTCATGCATTGAATGTGTCCTTCTTTTATGTTTACCAAACTTTACGGTCATTCTTGTTTGTACATAATCTGTTCATGATTGGTTTGTGGTCAAACGTGTGATCAAGGCACCCTTGTGCTGAAACGCGTAGCGTTACCTCGTGAATAAACCCTTGTTTGCTGCACCTTTCCGAGTGCGTGTTTTTGCTTTTGAAAGCAATTCTCTGGACATGGTTAATACTCGGCGATGGGATTAGCCGAGCGTGACACGCCACCTGACTAAGGGATATGGATCCCGGTAAATAATCCTTTGCTCCTTGTTGAATTCGACGGAGGGATCCAAACCGGCCGATTGGAAACGCGACTTCGCTACTACCCCGAAGAAGCAGGAAGACCGCTGTACGCCCTGAAGGTAAGAACCGCGCACGCCTTTTCTTTTTGTTTTTGACGAAGCACCGGCGCTATCTGCGTCGTAGCTCCGACAGGGCGGACTGATTAGGTCGGGCAGGTTTCGAACCGAGGGCTAGCGGGCACAGGAGGCATATCACAAGAAGAGTAATTCAACTCTGCTGAATACACGGAAGTCGTTTTCTTTGATCTCCGCTACTTCAGTCATTGCTTACTTGGGACAGCCAGTCATCAGGCGGCATCAGGAACTGCCTACCTAGGCGGGGAAAGGTTGCAGTTAAAAAACAATTTAAAAACGGGTACTTTTCACCAGTAATTCACGAGGTTGGAACCTACGAGTGCATTACAACAATAGTGATTACAGGTCAAACTGAACAGTCAGATTACTAAAAAAATCACGATGGAGGAAGATGACGAACGGAGGAGAGAAGCTGCCACACTTTTTGCACGAGGACCAGGCAAGGCAGGAACTGGGCTCGTAACAGTGGAAAAAACGGAGAGCAGCCTACTAATATCACAACTTAGAAAATATGAGAAACTGAGGAAGCAGGAGACATCCAAATGGTGGGAGGCCACATCCCTTCAGGATTATGTTGACAAGTGCATGGTACCTAGAGGTCTGAGAATTTATATCACTCCATCACACGAATCACCTAATGCACAAATGCTAGAGGAATGGTCGCAAAACTCTGCTGCCAGTAGTAAGAACATGTTATGCATTTTAATTAAATATGCATGGGAAGACCGCGAAACCATCATCAAGCAACTCAAAGAACTTGAAGAAGAATTCAGTAAACATCCTAATCAGGACACAATCAATAAATTTAAGGATGAACTGAAAGGACGCTTAAAGAAAAACGAGGAGGATATAAAATATCGCAAACAGCGCAAGTTACACAGAGACTGTGGCGATTACGACAGTGGAAGAATACTAACATACAGTCCTAAGTACGACTACTTGTACAAACAAGACCATACCACCACTGAGACACTGGAATCACAAGAAAATGAGGGAGCGTGCTCATTGGACGCCACTGCCATTGAACCAGACTCGGATGCATCAAGACCTTCTACCAGCACTGCCTCAGATACTGAACAAGTTGTTAAAAAACCGGCGACTTTTTTAGAAGAATTCAGGGTCCTGCGGACCAGACGGAAAAAGGAGGCGGAATCACAACAGCAACAGCAGTCCTTCCAAAAAACACCAACACGTGGGCGACCAAGGGGACAAGCAAGAGGCAGAGCAGATCGCAGAAGAGAAGAATCAAGCTCCAGCAGAGAAAACGACAAGAGTTCAAAGCCGATGGGAACCAAAAGGGGCGGCTACCGAAGAAGACGCTAACCATGAACGACGAAATGGTAAACAAAACTATCATAAACTTATCTTCTAGAACATTGACTCTAAAGGAAAAGCGTACACTCTGTTTAGGATTAACTTTCTGCCCTAGTGAATTGTTCAGCTATTCAGACACTAGAATAGACATTTACAAGTTTGGTAGGAAACTTAAGCTCCAAAAATGGCATTCACTTAGACCTGCTGTAGGAACACATACATCTACCATACCTACAGACATACCTGAACTTACCATTAATGATCATGACCTATTACTTGATGTATACTCATTGGGGGGCATACCAGTAGATAGTCAAACAGATAACTCCATTGTAGGAGTCAGGGACCCTAACACAAATAAGGCTGCATGTACCAGTTTCAAACCCAAGTCTATCTTTTACCCCATAATGCCACATGACCCCATAGACACCTTTCAAGAAGTGGTGAGCAAAGAACTGGTCAAACTTAAACACCAACAGCAAAATAGAAATAACTGGAATATGAACCTTACCAAACAAGAACGTGAGTTCATCCTTTCCCTAGCAGACGACAAGTCTGTGATATTAAGACCCTCTGACAAGGGAGGCAATATTGTGCTATGGGGTAGGGAATTATATGTCAAGGAAGCCCTTCGACAATTGGAGGGTGATATCTTCTACACCAAATCTAATTGTAATGAATACTACTCCAGTATAGAAGAAACATGGAATAGACTCCATGATTGGCAAATAGAGGGGCTCCTTACATGGCAAGAATTCTGTTTCCTTAAATGTGATTATCCCAAATTACCCATCTTCTATCTACTCCCTAAGGTTCATAAAAATCTCTTAGAACCCCCAGGTAGACCCATCATCTCCTCTATAGGGAGTGTCAATGAAAATCTGTCAATATACATTGATCACTTCCTTAAAGAATATGTCATCAAACTCCCCTCATATATTAAGGACACTACCGATTTTCTCAAAAAGATAGACACCATCACACTGACAGAGGGCTCCATACTTATCACCATGGATGTCAGCGCCCTTTACACTATCATTGACCACACGCAGGGTATGGAGGCCTGTTACCATTTCTTAAAAAGCCGTGATATAGGATTTAGAAATCATACTGTAATGATAATTGAGATGATGAAGCTATGCCTACGCAATAATATCTTCATGTTTGATGGTAACTATTTCAAACAAATACGCGGGGCAGCCATGGGTTCGGCTTTTTCTCCCAACTTCGCCAATTTGTTTCTGGGAAAATGGGAAGAAGAAATCATGACAAATGTAGATCTTATGGAGGACTTCAAAAAAGTACACATATGGTCTAGATACATAGACGACCTCTTTGTAATTTGGCAGGGCACAGAGGCCGAAGCCATGTCCTTCATTAACAAGTTGAACCATAACAGCTACAACATCCATCTGACCTATAACATCAGCAGAGAACGGGTGGAGTTTTTGGATACCACCATTGAGAATCAGAATGGCACATTAATTTCTAAACTCCATAGAAAAGACACTGCAGGTAACAGTTTACTGCATGCCCTCAGCTCCCATCCTGAACCTCTCAAATGGAGTATCCCCTATGGGGAACTCTTAAGAGCAAAAATAAACTGCACTAAAGAGGAAGATTTCATACATGAAAGTGACACCATACTCAAACGGTTTCGGGAGAGAGGCTATCCTGAGGGGGTACTGACCAAAGCCTTCACGAAAGCCTCGAATGTTCCTAGATCAGAGACCCTTGATCCCAAGCCCAAACCAACTGATCCATTAGATTCTCCCAGAATTATAACCACCTTTAACCAAAAGTCCAAACAGGTTCACAAAATAATGGTTGATAATTGGAAAATCTTAAAATCAGACTCCATTATAGGACCTAAACTCTCTGAAAGACCATTGATCACGTATAGAAGAGGTCGTAATTTAAGAGACATGTTGGTAAAGAGTGACATTTCGGATAATAAGGGCCAACACATCAGAGGGCTCAGTGGGTTTTATCCCTGTGGACACTGTAGGGCCTGTCGCACCAGTGTGATGGTGAAAGAATTTGAGATACCAGGGACCAACGCTAGAAAACAAATCAAACAGTTTTTGACATGTAGTTCATCTTTTGTGATCTATATTTTGGAATGTCCATGCCATAAGAAATATGTGGGAAGTACTTCATGTATGGCTAAGAAACGTGTCCAGGAACATCTGAGGGCCATCACCAACAAGGACCCTAAATACCCCATTGCAAGACATTTCCAGACCACACACCAATCCAATAATGACCTTCTGAAATACTATGCAATTGAACAGGTCCATGTTGGCAAACGTGGTGGGAACCGAGAACTTGCTCTCAGAAAAAGGGAATCTAAATGGATATTAGAACTCGAGACGAAATTCCCTGGGGGACATAACTTGGATGAGGAGCTTGCAACTCATCTTCACATGGAGTAACCACACATGTCATAACCGTCCAATATCTTATGTAGGATCCCTGCAATTCTTTGTCCTTGATTTTGTAATCTGATTGTTTATGCATATTAAGTTGCTTAAATAAGTCTAACTGTGTTTTTAACCTATTTTAACTCACTTTTCTGTTACCTTACCTTTTAGGAGCCGGTTGGGGGCACTTCACTCCTTAGAAAATTTGAGCACTGCACTGATTGTCACATACTTAAACTGAATAGAAGACTCTCACCTCATCACGATAAGATAAGAACTACACCATCACCTTATTTTTGTCTCCCCCTACCGCCTTGATCCTTTGGATCTAGTTGCACTCTCTTACCATGATTGAACTGTTTGCGCACGAGATTGACCTTTACGGAAGGACATACATCTCAGAGACTCTATACTCAGCCTCTAATTAATTCTCTTCGGGCACTAGACCGAGTGAATATCTGTTTGTATATATGACCTCAAAGGGGTATGACTCTGCAGCTCAAAACAAGATAATTCTATGCATCGCATCTACCTCATGGGCACCCTTGCGTAAGATATGCACTAAGCTATGCAATGACCGTATTGTTCATGAATTGCCCAGGAATGTATTCTAGCCATTGGGCTACCAGATCCGGACATGACACGCAATTCCAATGTTGGGTCTTATGTTCAACAGTTTTACTTTAATTATGTGACATTAACATAATTCATGTATGAGTGAAGCATTCGCATGCCTTTCGAGAGATGACCCTTTACTGGTAATTTCCAGCTATCTTGTACATCAGAGTCTCGCAATGCAGCTAGTTTCTTTTCTTTTCCTTTTAACCTAACAACCGATTAGGAAATTGAAAATTGTGTTATAATCTCATTCATTAAATCGCCGATATCATGGATACAAGATGCGTTTTTAGAGGCACAGATTACTCCTGCAGGCAATTGTCATATATCACACAGGAATTATAGGATCTTTAATGCTTTAGCAATATGAGTTTATGTCTCTTTTTCACGATTTGGTTGCAAGTCACATTTCATGTTTTTAACTCTATGATGTAATAGACATACAACGTGAAATGACTAGTCAATAATGGCCGACGCGACTCATGCATTGAATGTGTCCTTCTTTTATGTTTACCAAACTTTACGGTCATTCTTGTTTGTACATAATCTGTTCATGATTGGTTTGTGGTCAAACGTGTGATCAAGGCACCCTTGTGCTGAAACGCGTAGCGTTACCTCGTGAATAAACCCTTGTTTGCTGCACCTTTCCGAGTGCGTGTTTTTGCTTTTGAAAGCAATTCTCTGGACATGGTTAATACTCGGCGATGGGATTAGCCGAGCGTGACACCCCACCTGACTAAGGGATATGGATCCCGGTAAATAATCCTTTGCTCCTTGTTGAATATATATATATATATATATATATATATATATATATATATATATATATATATATATATATATATATATATTTTTTTTTTTTTTTAAATATTAAAATTACTAAAATAAATTTATTTAATTTAAGTATTTTTATAAAACTGAACCCATAAAATACCCCTGTCCCCCATAACCCAAACCTAGCCCTGAACCCTAAAAATACCCCTGTACCCCATAACCCAAACCTACCCCATAACCCTTAAAATACCCCTGTACCTCAAAACCCAAACCCAGCCCTGAACCCTAAACATACCCCTGTACCCCAAAACCCAAACCCAGCCCTGAACCCTAAAAATACTCCTGTACCCCAAAACCCAAACCCGGCCCTGAACCCTAAAAATACCCCTGTACCCCAAAACCCAAACTATATATAAAATTACTTTAATTAATTTATTTAATTTATTTTTAATATTTTGGTAATTAAAAAAAAGGTTAAATAAAATGATATACTTACCTATACTTACGTTGTAATGGCATGCGTTGTAATAGTATCTGCGATGTAATGTCATGCGTTGTAAAGGTATGCGTTGTAAAGGATCCTGCGTTGTAACAGTATGCGTGGTAAAAGTTGCGTGGTAAAAGTTGCATACCGAACACACCTGTGAAGAGGGCAGCGGATCCTACCACAGCTAGAAGTCAATAGACCAGACAAACAGTGCCTACAGCAGTAAAGCAGGCGTAAGCAGCCCGGGGAGACCCACGAAGACCAGGCAGGGTGCGCCTGAAACAGGGAGGAACAGAAACCCATCCCAGCCCCCAAGACAGAGAGCCAGAAGGCGAAGGCAGCCCCGGACACACCTCAGGGAAGGGTCCGCACACACAACACAAAAAGACATGGAACCAGAGCCATGACGCCAGGCCGCAGACAGCAGGGCAGACCGGGCTAACAGGGCAGCGACCCCAGAGAAGGACACCCCGGACGCTGCCAAAAGCATTCCAACCACCTAGAAGGGAACCTGCAACGTACTTAAACGCCAGGGAGAGCAGAGGCCCGAGTGCGACCACAGCTTCCAAGCATAGAGCAAGCTATAGAACAGCTACCACTACCCCACCTAGGGTATTTTAAGTCCCAAGACATGGGTACCCTCTTAGGAAGAAACTTCCGCAGCAGAGGACAACAGAAATATCTGCTGGAAAAAAACGCTTGCAGAAGGCTTGTCAAGCAGCCAAGAAAAAACAACCAGAAGGCCTAATCTGAGGGCCAACCTGGGGTAGATAACCCAAACGAAAAACATACAGTCAAGAAGGGCCACCTAGCGGCCAACAGAGCCACAGTCCCAACAAAAGAGGACTTGCGGGTACATGAATCACATAGATCACACAAGTGAGGTGACCAAGAACCAGATCACCGCGGAAGGAAGGAAGGAAGGAAGGAAGGAAGGAAGGAAGCTGAAGTTGCGCCAAGAACCTCCAGATGGCTGAGTCTGTCGGGGCGGGGGAACAAAAGAGTGCAATCAAAGGGAAGATCCACTAGCCGTTCCCGCACATTTTCTGGGAACACACTGTCCTAAAGAAACGCATGGCGGCAAAGGGCCACCGAAGAAGCCATGGCACGACCCAGCACCTCCGAGATGTCCAGAGCGGAGCGAAGAATAAACGCTGCCAGCTCCCGGCAACCCATGGTGCTGGAAATCAACACCAGCACCCTCCTGAGAAGCCGCAGATCCAAGGGACTCTGCCGAGTCCCACAAACAAGAGGTGGCCCTGGCCACCACACAAAGTGTTAAGGGCACGCAGAGCCGCGCTGTTGGAAGCAAATATATTGCGGCCCCAAGAATCTAGCCAGCGGGCCTCCCGGGAAGGTGGAGCCAACAGCGACGGTAGGGAAGGAAAGTCGGTCCCCAACAGGGGCCCACTGGCAGAGGGGTGGAGGAAAAGACACGCCGGATCACGCAGCGCATCGAAGGTGTCTATGGAGAAGGTGTTGGGGCACCGGATCGCCCGTGGCCGGGCAGCCCCAAGTCCCTGTCAGAGAAGAATGGAGCGAACCCTCAAAAGGGAGCAGCAGCTCCCCTTCCACCAGAGCCATGGTGGAGATCCTCCAACAGATGATCCGTGAGGACATGGGCAGCCGGATCCCCTATGCGCAACATTCCCACAGCTGTGGAAACAGCGCAAGCGAAGCCCCGCGGTGGAAAAAGAAGCTCCTCCGTGGGCGACGGCTGCAAACTAAGGCAGCCGTCCCCGAAGCCAGCCGGAGTGGGCAAGGGCCAGGCCCGAGAGGGAGATAGAGGCGCCGAAGAGTTGGGGACTTGCAGTTCCTCTGTTGAAAACCACAGCGAATGCAGGGAGCAGTCTTTTGATGACGTCGGGGAGAAAGTCACGACGCGGCGGCCAGTCTCCGGTGAGGCTGACACCAGAAGGCGCGCAACCTCTGGAGAAGAGGGGACGTCCGAAGACGGATCCGTGACCTGACGCCTGTCCTGCGCTGTAGAATCTGCAACCTGGAGCAGTGCATCGTCGTCCAACACCACAGGAGACGCTGGACAGGCCTCCACCTCTTCACACGGCACTGGGTCTGGGATGGAGCCGAGGTGGTCAAGGGGCAGCGCCGGAACGGTGCCGGCTCGACCTCCAACAAAGCAGCCGCCTGCATGGAGGAACGAGAAGCAACCGGAAAGCGACAAGGAGTCCCCCGCCAGCCTCGCCCAATGGGGGGGACAAGAGAGGTCCACCGACCCCCACAGTGGCGCCAAGGCCGACTCGACCTCCAGCAAGGCATCCGCCTGCGTGGAGGGACGAGAGGGGCCTGGGGACCGACCAGGAGAACCCCGCCATCCTCGACCAATGAGGGTCGAGAGGGGTTCTCTAACCCCTGTGGCGCCGCCAGCCTCAACTCGACCTTAGACGAGACAGGCGCCTGCACGGAGGAACGAGAGGGGCCCGGGGAGGGACGAGGGGTCCCCTGCCAGCCTCGACTCATGATGGGATGAGGGGGTCCGCCGACCCCTGTGGCGCCGCCAGGGCCAGCAGCTGCTGGCACGGTAGCGGCGTCACCTCAGACTTAGACAGGATCACCTTGTCAAAGGGCCGAGAGGGGCTCGGGACCTCCTGCAACACCACAGGGACTCCTGTAGTAGTTGTGGCGAAGCTGGGGCGCCGTGGTATGAAGGAGGGACCCCAGAAGGGCGCACCCCAACTGCACCACATCCTCCAAGCTGGATCGAACCAGTCGGGCCGGAGCCGCCGGTGACAGCCTCCCACCACGCAAGGGATCTGCCGATGTCCCAGGAGGGGAAGGAGGAAGAGAAGGCACCAGCAAGGCCTGCAAACCCGCAGCATATGCCTCCATCTGGGCTCTCGACACCCCTCACCGGGAAACGGTGGATAGGGGGACGACACGCGGGGCCCGCACGGCACGCGTGCCGCATCACCCGCGGAGAGCCCACGCCCCAACAGGCCGGGAACCAGCCCTCGGGGACAAACTGCAAAACTTACCCACAGGGGAGCGACCCTCTTGCGGCACAGGAGAGGGATGAGAGGGATGAGGATGACAACGATGACGGCCGCTCCGAAAACCTTCCGCAGAGGCCGAGCGAGGCGACGAAGCCGACCTGGACATGCGAGCCAAAAGAAGTTTCATCCGGCGTTCCAGCCGCGACTTCAGCTTCAACCGCAGGCACGCCTCACAATCAGTGGAGCCGTGATCCTCCCCCAAGCACCACTTGCAAATGAGGTGAGGGTCAGTCGCCGACATTAAGCGTCCACAAGACGAACAAGTCTTAAAGCCCGAAGGCATCCGCACACTGTTCCCACACACACGAAGGATAGAAGGAAAATGCCTAAACAGGCCCCGAGCATGAACCGGATCCGCGTTGCACGCGGAAAAGGAAAAGAATGATGTTGGCGCGCTGGGTGGGGCTAATGTGACCACGCGGACGCCATGCCTGCGGACGTCAGGGCGGAGTCCCGCGGTACCGCCCCCTGGTGCGCAGAGATGCAGGGAAAAGAAAAGTTTTCCGGATCCAGTCTCACGCCTGAGGATAATTCTACATTAAGGAATCTGCGGCTATTAGTCGCTATCAGATACAATAGTTAACATCTGTGGCCAGAGGCTACAAGATAGTGTACTGAAAAAGTGGGACCAATACTGCTGAGCAACCTAGACTTGATACACATAAAGGGAGAATTCAATTATGTCACAAACAAGACAATGGGCAGGTTGAGTCAAGGAGATTCAGAAAACACAACGCCACGAGCCAGGACAGCCAGAGGCAACAGACAGTGGAGACACAGTACTCTTATTTCTCAAGAGTGCACAATATATTGCCCAGACTGGACTACATTCTCATTTCGGGGGATAACCTTCGCAGGGTTCTGAAGGTGAACTACATGGTGAGAGGGATTTCAGATCCCTCTCTTCTCCTGCTGGTCACAATAGGAAAAAAGATAGAAGGATGTAAAATGGTGGAAATTAAATGCCTCGGAGCTAAAGGATTGACAAAAGAAAACCTTAAGCAGAGCACTAAACATTTCTTAGAAAATATGGGAATGTGGAACGGGGTGGAACCTATGGGAAGCATACAAAATGGTGATTAGAGGAGAGGCCATGGTATTACTCTACCACAAGAACAGAATGAGGGGGAGCAACCGCAGTGAGTATATGAGGGATACATTAACAAAGCAGTTAAGAAGTATGACGCAGTCAGTGAATAAAAACTGTATCAAGTAAGGAACATGGTAGGCGCTTACTCGTATGGGAGAACAGGATAGAAAGCTTGAGATGAGGACAGCGAATGAACAGAGTACTTTAGAGATGCAGGAGGTTGGCACACAAAGGACATTTACCATGAATATAGAAAAAGTGGAAAGACAGAGTGGAGGCCAGGGTTCACACTGGTGCAAATTGAGTTTTGAGAGTGTCAAAGGAAGCAAGAGAGAGGTTAGATAACCTTATATCCAGCAAGAAGGTGGGAGAGGCAGTGGGGCTGATGGAAGACGTAAAGAGTCCCCGACTCAAGTGGACTCCCAATGTAGCTATTCTAGAGACCACAGATTGGAGATAGTTTGTCTTACTATCTCAGACACGCTACAAAAGTGGTCAATATACAGGGGGCAAACCAGAGGATTAGGAGGAGTTCTCCATAGCCATAATAAATGTGCAAACAAAACAGCCAACTAAAGAGTAAGCAAACAGGATGGTGGCTGTACTGCCCACTCTTATCTCAGAACAGTCCGAATTTATGCTGAGACACTCTACAAGACTCAATCTCCCAGCATGCCTAACTGGATGAACAGGCTGAGCAACATGAAATTACTGGTATTTGTAAAGCGCGAACAATTACCCCCTAAGGGTGTCAAGGCGCTGTGGGCCGTCAGGAAGAATAAGCGAGCTATTGACCAGAGTCACATAGTGCTGGGCTAACCTGCCACCGCAGCCAGGGATCGAACCATGAGCCCTGATGTTCCGGAGTCTGCTGCCATGGCTGCTGGGCCACATGCTATTCTGTCCTTCAACGTTGAGAAGGTATTAGACTGGATATTTGAACTTTTAAAAGAAGACAAAAAAATAGCTTCAGGTTGGAGTATATAGCACAATTAGGACTTTTGTATATGCACCCCACTCAAAAGTGAGAGTCAATGTGGTTACATCTGAGATCATTCTGCTTGGGTGAGTCAGAAGAATCCCTCCTGCTTTTGCACGGTTGGTACATCCAATTGCCTGCTAGGACAGGTTGGTCTCAAGGGCGGATTACAATGGGCTGAGTGAGTGGACCACACCACACCACACCACATCACTGTAGAGAGATCACAGACTGCTGTATATGTCCAACCAAAGTAGATCTGCTCCCAAGATTGCTGGCCATTTATTGAGAGTTCGAAAAGGTCTTAGGATACAGGATAAACTTGCAGAAGTCTATAGTAATTGAGATGCATCCCTTGGAAAAGGAACAGATAACTTACAGTGAGAAATAATTGGTTCAGGCACCAGGGAATTAGGAGGCATAAAGAATCATTCTTTCAACAAAATCTGCCCTGGCGATCCTTAAATTCAGTCAAGAACCAAAACATTGGCATACAATGCCATTTTTCATGCTGGAGCACTTAGCCCTTTTTGAAAAGATTGAACCTACCCAGGCTTTTACAAGCGGTCCACAATCCCATACTTCATCATGGAGACTTTTTTGGTAACCTGGAGGGTGAAATTGGCACTCTGCTGGGGATGAAAAGTCATTGCGAATATCCATATATATTGGTGTATGGTAACAAAACATCTCTACCAAATATTAGACATGACTGCGTATTTGTGCCAGTGAGGAACCAGTGTTTAAAACTAGACAAAATGACTATAGGTAATAAAATAATTGCATTATCTATACAATGATGGGCAACAGGGGCCCTCTTTTGCAAGCCATAAGACCAGTGATCAAGACATGGAGGATAGCCTCGCTAGCATTAGGATGGAGTGGCAAGCCGATCATGAGAAACCCAGTGTCCGTACAAAAGTTGTTATTCAGGGAGGGGGATTGAGGGAGTCATGGGGAGGGGGGCTGGAAGGGTAGCCTTGGTGCTTGAGACTTCTGTTTGTGGTCTGGATTCATCTAACAGATTTTCTTCTTAGTTAATTTATTCTGTTACAATAGTTGGGGTGTGTGTGTGTGTGGGTTATTTGCCCTCATAGAGGTGTTACACAAGAAACGAGGATGTTGAGATTTTCAAACAACCAACTTGGGCCAATTAACATTTACACATTCCAATTCTATCACATGGGCCTTCTGTATACCTAGAAGTTTTGTATTCTTTCATGGACTGTCACCGGACAGAGTACCTGTAGCAGCTTATCTAGTCAAAGGGGCAAGATCCTGGTGATGCAATTTAATCTAGTTGACTGGAGTCCTAAGTTCCCTGTAATAGAACAGGTTATTATTTGATGCCATTAGAATCTAATGCTACCCCAGACATTGGGTCCTATCCCTTGTCTGGGCATTATCCTTTTCCCAGTCTATCATTTACCAGAGTGCCCAATCCCCCCTGTAGAATAAAACTAAGATGTTTGGTCCTTCATGTCCAGTCAGCAATGGGAATTCTTACCTTAGATTTGACAGCTCGTTAAGTGGTTGTACTGTCTGATGTATTGGTGCTCAGCTGTCAAAGAGTCAAAGCGATTGTATAAAGATGAACGATTAAAGCATTCCAATCTACATCAGAGTTCCGACTATCCTAACAGGCGTGGAGAGTTCTGAAGTTGGTCGATTGTTTGCCGGACACTTGGAGGCTGCAGACATTTTCCTTGATGCCACTAAGGCTTTAGATTCCCTTGAATGGGAGTTTCGAAGGACAACCCTTCAACGTATGGAACTGCCCCACTCCGTCCTACAATTGATTAAATTACTTTATACTATCCACCTACTTGGGCACAATCTCCCATTAAATAATTAGGCATATGGATTAGTTTAGACACCAAGGAAATCCTTGCACTAAATTACTGCATAGCTATCTCTAGACTGAAGGAGCAAATAACTAGTTGTCTAAAATTGCTGCGGTCTATGGTGGGACAAATAGGTTGAATAAAAAATGGTGGAACTGCAGCGGTTCCTCTACTATTTGTAAATAAACCTATGGCTCAGACCAATTTTGTTTTAAAACTCTCACCTCATTACTAGTACACCGCATTTAGGCAGGCAAACAACCACAAATAGCCTAGACCACTCTAACACTGCTGTATCATATGGAAGGATTTGCTGCTACAGATATGGAACTTTACTGTCTTAGTGCTCAAGTTCACTTTGGCTATTACTAGCTAAAACCACTTAAATATTTGCCCAATCTTGACGCAAGCAAAATAAACATAGTACAGTGCACAATGTGTGCGTGGAACAAGGTAAGGGATAAGACCATCTTATCTCTCCTCTACTCTCCATCTACCCCACTGCCGGCTCAACCGCTGTTTAGAGTAACAGTGGAACCCAAAACGTCCCCCATTTCTGCAAGCTTAATATGTTCAAATGGGTAACTTCTACAAAGATCTATTGGATACAATTGTCACACAACACCCTCCTACGCCTCTGGATTCTTACCTACTCCATAGACTTAAAATGACTGGTAAGACACTCATCCCAGAATTTCCAAACAAATCCGACAAATCTGGTTCACTTGAACTCTTAGCTGCTGCCAACAGTCCCAAAATACTAATCTCCTCAATATACTGCATTATACAGAAATTGATCCCTGGGAGATTATGCCTGGCCAGATCTGCATGGAGAAAATGACCTGAACCAACATACATGGGCAGCTGTATGGGGATACTGTTGTGTGCCAACAGGATAACTTCTCTCTAGCAGCAGATTGCTCCTAATACATTTACGGTTTCTCCACTGTCTCTACAAAACTTCTTTGACATTGCACAAATGGGGCCTTAGGAACACAGATCGGTCTGCGACAGGTGTGGCAATAGGAGGAAGGAGCGGGGGGGGGGCATTCACCTATTGTTGCAATATGAATAGATCCATAATCTCTGACTATGCTTTGCAGGATATGATTGGAACCAGGATTCAACTGTCCCCAATCATAGCATTATTGGGAAGGGTTCAGAAAATTTCTCAAACAGACCACCAATTTGTAGCTCTAGCTTTGCTGCAAGCTAAAAGATTCGTAGCTAAACATTGGGTCTGTGGAAGAGCTCTATCTAAAGAACTATGGATGCAACAACGCACATATTGCAGTGAGCAGGTGGAACTAAAACGAGCTGCTGCCTGAACCTTCTAGGCGACATGAGATCTGGAAACCATTTCAGAACTTTTTGATCACATCCAGGATTGAATAAGTGCTCTGAATGGCTCCGAGACAACAGAACATGTCAATATTGCTTTGACTCCTGCTGGGCAGTGGGGACACCCTAGTTCTTGTGCTAATCATTGACAGAGAGAACTGAAGTGTTGGGTCGATACACTTTCATACTACCACTTGTCATTGTTGTGCTACATCCTATTGCTGATGTTGTATTTTGCAGTATTATTTAAACAAAAACGAATAAAACAATTTGTTTGTCGGACACGTTACTTTGAGGGTTGTTGGGGATTTTTTTTTGGTTAAGGCTTAGCTTTAAGGTAAGAGTGTACAAAATCGTTAAGCATAAGGAGTGGATATCTCTACTCCTTATCCTAACTTATATGATTTGGTCATACCCTCGACCTTCTGTTTAACCATACACCTTATATTAAAATGGAGCCCCCCTATCCCAGTACTCTTGTCAGATCTTTACTTATTAAAATTCTCTTTACCGCATGTCTCTACTCACAACAACTCCAGCAGAGAACATAAATGGAGCAGACCCTGTCAGCCTAGCTGCTTTCTTACCCCACGTTAGCCCCCGCCCTTTACTAACACTGATAACATAAACCTTGCAGTTGACATCTTTAAGAAGGCAATCACCCGGGCCCTCGACATTATAGCCTCCTTGATCAAGGTCAAACGCAAGCACAAAATGACACCTTTATTTACCAAAGCCTTAAAATCTGACAAACTGGCGAGTAGGAAAGCCAATCGAAAATGGAGGAACTCTAAAATCAGAGGACAGGCAGGAATATAAATTTATATATAGACACTATATTGACAACATCAACACAGTAAAAAAAAATATATGACAGAATAAACAAGGGCGCCAAAACACACAAAGAAATTTACAAATCAGATCTTTGAACATCATTACAACTTATGTGACAGCGATCATACACCCACCTCAATTTCTCTAAAAAAAAAATTCACCAAATTCACCAAAGAGCAAGTCAGCATTGGCCTTTCTAAGGTCAAATCAGTCTCTCTCGCTGACCTAGTCTCACCTCACATCGGAACAGCTCTTCTAAAAAGCCTCACTGACCTTTTCAATTTATTCTTTGTCGTGCAACTGTTCCCACAAACTGGAAAGCAGATATGGTCAAGCGTATTCTAAAAAAGAAAATACCACCAACACTAAGGAACCCAACAACTATCGGCTCATCTCTCTTATCCCTTTTTGTGGGAAAGTCCTTGAGTCCTTAATCAATAAGCAACTCTCAACCTTCCTAGAGAGCCATAAATTGTTGGACCCTTCCCAATCTGGGTTCCAGGCGGCCACAGCACTGAAACATCGATGATAGAGGTAGTAGACAATATAAGACTCGCCCTGGACACCGGGCAGTCATGCTGGTCCTACTCGATCTATAAGCTGCTTTTGACACCATCTCCCACAGGACTCTAGTGAATAGACTGTGGGAGTTGGGAATTAGGGGAACTGCCTCAGGAGTTACTTAACTGATCGTACTTCAACAGCACAAATTGGTACCCTCATCTCTCGTAGCCAGTCCATTGACAAGGGAGTTCCCCAGTGATCCATTCTAAGTCCCACGCTTTTCAATCTTTAAGTGGCACCCCTGGCAAGAGCGATTAGATCGTATGGTTTCGGCACTGTGAAGTACGTAGACGACACACAACTATTGATCACTCTAGGCTCAGACCTAACGGACACCAAACTCAGATTCATAAATTGCGTGACCGACATCAACGTATGGATGCAAACCAACCATCTGTAACTCAATACCAACAAGACGGAGATCATTTTCTTCGGGAAAGCCCAAGAACTATGGTCCAGTGACAGGTGGCCTCGCAATCTTGGCTCCTGCCTTCACCCAAACTGGTGGTCCGTAACCTGGGAGTGAAGATCGACAACAACATGTCCATGAAAGACCATGTTAACCATGTGACGGGCATCTGCTATGGAGTAATACGAAGCTTACGCAAGATCTTCCGATGTATCCCAGTTGTATCTAGGATGCCGCTGGTGTACGGTCTAATCAATTAGCTAGATTAGGGAAACGCCCTGATGGCATCCATCAATTAAGAGCTTCTTGCCAAACTCCAAGTGCTACAGAACACGGCTGCCAGACTTGTATTAAATCTACCTTCAGGGTCCACGTTGGTACAAAGTCTGAGAGCTCTCTACTGGCTCCCCATCAGTTTTAAAATAAACGGTCTTGTACACAATCATTCATGGGAACGGGCCAAGTTATCTTGCCAAAAAACCCATCTGGTACCAACCTGCTAGAACATTTAGGTCCTCAACCAAACATCTTCTCACTCCCTACAAGATTCGCACCACCAGGAACAGCGGCAGATCCTTTTCATACCTTGCCCCAAATGTGTGGAACTCGCTTCCACTGCAGCTGCGTATGGTAACAGACCATAAACCGTTTCAGAGAAATCTAAAATCCTGGATGTTCTGATCATTCTCTTTTCCCGTCGCTGCCCTCTTTCCTTCCCTCTTTAGGGTTTTGGCTAACGCTTTGAGACCCACGACTGATATGTGCGCTTAATAAAATCCTAGGACTATGACTATGACTTGGTGTAATTAGTATTTTGCCTTGGACCGTGGTTTACAAAAGGGGTGTAGTTGTGAGTTATTGAAGAGGGCTGATAATGTGCTATGTTATGGGGTTTGAGCTGGGCGGAATGGACTGTTAAGGTAAATGATGAGGTTAGAGTTAAGGGATGGGGTTGGCGTACCTTACAATATGATCGAGAACCAATAAACTGTATATTTTAGCAACTGACTGAACATTACATGACTGCATTACATTTAGATCTTTGAGTTTCTAACTTTTGTCTTTAAATTTGCAATATATGAATCCTTGAAAGTCAATTGCTAGAGAAGAAAATCTTACTGTAAATACACTTATCCAGTGTTGGTATAATTTATAGAGTTACATTTGAACCTCCCCTATGCACCTTTGCTTTATTTGTTTATTATCTACTCTTCCTCTATAAACAATTTGATGCATGTCACCTCAACGAACAGTAGCGTTATAAGCTTCTCCATCTCACGGACTGTCGGCCAAACCCAAAAAAGGAGGTGTATATGCTTTAAGAGTTTTATTAAATGTCATAATATTGCACTTTATCAGATTTTACAGGGGAATCGCAGACGCACCATGGGAAATAATTTAAAGCATAATTATATGAAAAAAATTCTTCTTTCACACCCTAAGTTAAACGACAATGCAAGATGAATCAGAACAGGAAAAGCACAGTGCAAAAGGGGTCTTGCGAGGAGTTTGTCTTACCAAGGACATAGATCTTGCCCAGGTGGACTGTGACACCAAGTGCACTGCGCCGGTGTTTCATGGGTGCTGCCAAAGTCCAGGTGTCAGTCGCCACGTCATAACATTCCATGCTGTTTAGCTGGTCCGTGCCATCATAGCCACCCATAGCATAGATGCAGTTGTCAAGAGCACACACGCCTGAGATAAAGCACAGAGAAGATTATGATCCAATTTGCTATGCACATACTGTATGAACCATTTACCATTTATTTCAGGAACAAGAGAGAGCAGAATTCAACAAAAACCTAAAAGCAGAAAAGAATAAGTTACTTACCTTTAGTAATGATGTATCTGGTAGAGACTATTCTATTTGTAGATAACTTACCTTTAAAATTTTGCCCAGGCATCAGTCTGGGTTCAGAGTTTTGTCATTAGTAGTACCCCTGCGTGTCGGTAGGTGGTGTGGGTCGGCTCTGCATCAGTCGTCGGCATCGTGCGTGCCAAAAACAACATCGTGAGACCTACATAAATGCTGCCTGGGTAGGCTGACTTCAGTTCTTAACACAACTGTTCGAAGCATGTGTGCTGGAGATACACAAGCTTTGCATACTCCTGCCATCTATTGTTGGGTCTGGATGTTTGCAAGATGTTTTTCTTTGAAGAAGTCTTTTCCAGTCACAAGTTAAGGCGACTCCCCCTTTCGGTGATAATGTGCATGGGCATTGACTCCATCGTTAGATTGTTTTCTTTCCACCATCGGGCTCGGACGTGAATTGCAGCGCTCCGATTCAAAACAGTTAATCGGGATCCCTTCAGTACACATTTCACTCTACCCTAGTCGGTATTGTTTAGATCGTGTCATCCACCTTCTGCGAGTCGAAAAATTAGGAAAACTTTCATAATCAAGTCGGGAAACTCTAACCGCAGCCTTCTGGCCTACCTCATTTACCTCCATCTACTTCCAATTGAAGATCCATCATCAAGTCTTCTGCCAATGGAACGGACACCATTCCAAATTCTGTCCTCGGTGCCATTCAAAATACCCGGGTACAGACCTTCATAAGGTCTGTAACCTCTGTTTCTCTCAGGAGCATGAAGAGGAAGACTGCAAAGCTCATCGGTCGTTCCGATCCAAAAAGACTCTGCTGGAGCCATCGTGCTCGATGAAGAGGCAAGAGGCATGCAGCCACAGAGTATTGAGGACACGCCGGATATCTTCGGGGAAGATATTGAGCAAGAAGAAATGGGAGCGTTGGCAGTAGAAGAGGAAGAGGCGTTGCAGTGGTAGCAGCACATCTATAGCAAATCTACTTCTATCCATACCTAGATGACTGGCTCATAACAGCCACCACACATACCAAATATGTGCAACTACTATAAACCTTCTGCATCAGTTGGGATTTACAGTCAATGCACAAAAATCCCATCTTCAACCCACTCAAATACAACCATATCTAGGAGCCATTCTGAACACTCAAATGGCTCTAGCTTATCCCAATACAGCCAGGATTCACAATTTTTAAATATTGTTACTCCAGTTTCAAAACAACTAATATCTACCAGTCAGACTCCTGCAGTTACTGGGGAGGATGGTGTCATGCATTGCCATAATGCCTCATGCAAACTAAACCTGCATCCTCTAGAAGAAAGCTTAGCACATCAGTGCAATAAATCACAGGGTTAGCTAACAGATCTAGTGTTGGTAGACCGCCGCACTCATCACTCTCGGCAGTGGTGGAACACACAAAATGTATCTAAAGGGCGGACCTTTATCGACCCTATTCCACAAGCCGTGCTCACAACAGATGCATCTCTCACAAGGTTGGGGGGCACATTTATAACATTTAACAGTTTTGGGTCTTTGGAATACCACCCAACAGAACAATTGCATCAATTACCTAGAACTGCAAGCAGGTCAGCTAGCATTAACAGGGTTTCTACTGATGGGGAAAGTTGTCCTAGTTCAGATGGACAATATGATAATGTAATATGTACAAAAAACGTGGGGGACACACTCTACAGCGGTTATGCCTCTCAAACCATTTGGCGTTGGGCAATCCATCACAAAATCAAACTCCTGGCAGAACACCTTCCAGGGACAGAACATCTTTGCCGACTTCCTTAGCAGAATGAGGCAACATGTACATGAACGGGAACTTCAGCCACAAGTTCTCCTTCCGTACTTCCAAAAATGGGGATTTTCACAAATAGACCTGTTTGCCACAGCAGAGAACCCAAAAGACTTTGCCTCCAGGTTCCCACACCCTATATCCAAAGGCAATGCCCTATGGATCAATGTGCTTACGCTTTTCCGCCTCTCCCTCTCCTTCCATTTGTGGCTCAGAAACTCAGGCAGACATCCCTCACACAGATTCTGTTGGCTCCCATATGGGCTCATCAACCATGGTTCACCACATTATTAGAACTCTCAATAAGTCCACACCAGAAGCTTCACACACCTTCAAACGTTCTCACCCAGAAGCATGGAGAAAGCAGACATCCAAACCCCAAGGAACTCAACCTAGCGATTTCGCTCCTAAAGTCATAGAGTTTGGATACATAAACTTACCATCACCACTAGGGAATGTTATGCAGCAAAGTGGAAAAGGTTTATAATATATTGTAATAAATAATACATTTGATCCGCTAGATGAATCTATACAAACTATTATTGGTTACCTTTTGCATCTACAGCGATTTGGCTTAGCCTACACATCCATTCGACTACACCTTGAAGCAGTAGCTGAATATCTTCAAAACAGACAACATTTATCCTTATTCAAAGCTCCAGTAATTAAAGCCTTTATAGAACCCCTTAACCCCTTCCGTGCGGGGCGGTTTCCCCCGCTGCGCTGGGGGTGCGCGTACAGCGCCCCGGTGCTCATGACAAGGTCAGCTCGTCCTGAGCTACGGCGCTCCGGTGCTCATGACGAGCTGAGCTCGTCATGGCCACACCCGTTCCAATGGAACGTTCAGCACAGCACGGGAATCAGACCAGCATGCGAGCGTTCCACGGAACGGGCGAGGTCATGACGAGCTCAGCTAGTCATGAGCACCGGAGCGCCGTAGCTCATGACGAGCTTGACCTCGTTATGAGCTCCCAAGGGGTTAAACTAATAATACCACACATGGTACCAACCGCACCTGTCTGGAACCTTAACATGTTTCTCACAAGGCTTAGGAGTCCAGCTTTTGAACCTTTACACATGTGTTCATTACAATTTCTTTCATGGAAAGTTGCCTTTCTAATTGCCATCACTTCACTAAAGCGTGCTGGTGAGCTACAGGATTTAACCTTCGAAGAACACTTATTTTAACTTCATAAAGAAAGCAGTTCTTCGTACAAACCCAAAATTCCTTCCAAGAGTGGTCTCTGCTTTGCATATTACCCAATCAGTTGAGTTACCTGTGTTCTTCCGTCAACCTGATTCAGTAACAGAAAGAGCTCTACACACACTTGATATCAAAAGAGCACTATTATATTACATTGATAGGACAAAAGATTTTCGCAAAACAACTTTGTTTCCTTTGCTCCACTTCATAAAGGAAATCCTATCCCTAAATCCAGTATTTTTAGATGGATTGTTAAATGTATGCAACTTGCTATGTTAAAGCTAAACGTACTTTACCTATGCCTCCTAGAGCACATTCTACTCACACAATAGGAGCATCTATGGCCTTTTTAGGCAACATTCCCATAGCAGGCAGCTACATTGTCTACACCACCAACATTTAACAAACATTTTGTGGATGTAGTAGCACGTCAAAAAGCTAATGTAGGACAAGCAGTGCTAAAAACATTTTTTCAAACAACTGCAACACCCACTGGTTAGCCACTGCTTTGGGAGAATTCTGCTATACAGTCTATGCAAAGCATGTGTAACTGTAGCACACATGCCTCGAACGGATTATGTTATTTATTCTGTAAGCATCTGTTCTTCGCATGTAGAGCTGTAGATTCACATGCCCCCTTCCTCACCCATGGACACGTGTGGTTGTAGCAGTTCTTATTATTCAGGTTACCTACGCATGGACATCTCTATACCACACTTACTTACTCCATTCTTACCCTCTTGCGGGAAAACACTCTAACAATGGAGTCATACGTATTATCACTGAAAGGAGGAGTCACCTTACCTCGCTACTGGAAAAGACTTCTTTGAAGAAAAACAACTTGCAAACATCCAGACCCAACACTAGGTGGCAGGAGTATACAAAGCATGTGAATCTACAGCTACATGCCAAGAACAGATGCTTACAGGATCAGTAACATAATCCTTCCACACCAGAAGCGCAAAGCCATGAAAGAAACTGACCACTAGTGCGTAAAAACCAGGGCCATTTAGGGCAGTCCATATCCCTAGAAATCAGTTCACAGAACGGGGAGGATGGGTGTGTCTGTAAGGAAACTACAACTAAAGTATGTCTCTACCAGATGCATCATTACCAAAGGTAAGAAACTTACTCATCTGAGAGAGACTTCTAGTTGTAGATTCTTTACCTTTAGAATAGATACCCCAACAATGCCAACCCCGGAGGAGGCTCTGCGAACCAAGATCCCACCAGGAAATCCTTGGAGGACTGAATGGGCAAAGTACCCGTCCCTTCGGACTTGGCTGTCCAGGCAGTAGTGTCTGGGAAACACGTGTTCAGAGAAGCCCATGTTGCCTCCTAACAGATATTCAGGACAGACTGTGTGCTAATGCAGTAAGTAGTTGCCGCAGTTGCTCTAGTAGAGAGCTTGTAACCCCACAGGAGATTCCTTCTATGCCAATGAGTGGCACTATTTAATTCCGAGGACAACCCATTGAGATGGTCCTTTTCTGCTCTGCCAGACCTTTCTTGGCACCCACATAGATAATGAAGAGTTGATCGTCTAACCGGAAGTCTTTGGTACTTATTTTCATTTTATTTCATTCTTTTGTAGAGCACTTGGTTACACCGGATGGTATGTCCCCGCGCTGAGACATCGGCTAAGATATAATCTCCTGCTTATCTGCTTCTGCTTATTATCCAGGAAGCATAGACTCCTTGATGTGGCCGTTATTCCGTTTTAGCAAACAACCAGGTCTTCAGTTGTTTGTGGAATCTGCTTTCACAAGGCTCCGTTCTTAGGGCTATCGGTAGGGTGTTCCACGTTTTTGCTGCTAGGTATCTGAAAGAGCGTGCCCCCATTCTTTCTCTATATATTCTTGGAACGGTCGTGCGCGGTCGCCTACACATTGGCGTTTAATACAGAGCGGGCAGGAAGCTCCTCCTCCGCCTCCCCCGCTGGAAGTGTATCGCAAATGCCCTGCCGCGCGTTCGGCCACGCCCTCCACACAACAGCACACAGCCGGGATGGACCGGGGCGGGTGAAGCAACAGGCTAAATACCCAGTATAGTTTGTGCAAAATCGCGGTGAATAGTGCAATACAAGTTCATAACTAAATACCGTTTTTTAACAAGCATTTGCAATGCAATAGGTCTCGCATTAGGAAAGTGTGAGCTATTGGTACTGTAAATGACAATTTCTTTAAATATGTGTTGCTTTGAAAATATATACATTAATAGCATTGTTATTCACAAAGCCAATAGCTTACACTTTCCTAATGCGAGTCCTACTGGCTATGGCAATGCTTGTTGGTAGCAAGCAAGGACAGTGCTGTTGTGGTGCCGAGTGGTGATGTGGTTGGGATGAGTGATGTGGTGGTGTCCCCGAGTGATGTGGTGGTGTCCCCGAGTGATGTGGTGGTGTCCCCGAGTGATGTGGTGGTGTTCTTGAGTACTGTGGTGGTGTCCCTGAGTGATGTGGTGGTGTCCCTGAGTGATGTAGTGGTGTCCCTGAGGGGTGGGGTGGTGTCCCTGAGTGATGTGGTGGTGTTCCTGAGTGCTGTGTTGGTGTCGTCCCTAAGTGATGTGGTGGTGCCCCTGAGTGATGTGGTGGTGTTCCTGAGTGATGTGTTGGTGTCCCTGAGGGATGTGGTCGTGCCCCTGAGGGATGTGGTCGTGCCCCTGAGGGATGTGGTCGTGCCCCTGAGGGATGTGGTGGTGCCCCTGAGGGGTGGGGTGGTGTCCCTGAGTGGTGCCCCTGAGTGATGTGGTGGTTTCCCTGAGTGAGGTGGTGCTGTCCCTGAGTGGTGCCCCTGAGTGATGTGGTGGTGTCCCTGAGTGATGTGGTGGTGTCCCTGAGTGATGTGGTGGCGTCCTCGAGTGATGTGGTGGCGTCCTCGAGTGATGTGGTGGCGTCCTCGAGTGATGTGGTGGCGTCCTCGAGTGATGTGGTGGCGTCCTCGAGTGATGTGGTGGCGTCCCCGAGTGATGTGTTGGTGTCCCCGAGTGATGTGATAGTGTCCCTGCGAGACCTAAAAAACATAATATCTATAACTAAGGTTAAGGAATGTAAGGGCATTAACTGTGTTTTTCACCGTTCCATAATATCATCTCACAAACAAGTAGGTATACCAGCATAGACAACAGAGAACATGCAAACGTTCTCACATGGCTTAATACAAACATACTTTAAACATTTATGTATGATCACCCACTGGATCTGCTTTAACACTAGCACCACTGCCTTCATGTATATGTCATTGACATGTAGGATTTCCTGTGCCTCACTGAAGCCTAGGTTAAATGTACTGCTCTATACAGCGGCAGGGCTACCCCAGTTTCAGAGATACTGAAGAGGAGCAACCCTCTTAGGGCGAATGTCTACAGAACAAAGATTATGGTTTAGGGACAGAAACGTCCACTAAGTATACAGTGCCTTCTGTACGCTCCCTACTATCTATGGACCCAAAACAACAGAAAGAAATTAATTCCTCCTCCTGATCCTGACGTACGTTTAAACTAGTAGGTGACTGTGGCTTTTAAAACTACCCTTTAATAGATGAAGCTGCTTAACTATTTACTGCCATATATCTCACTCAAACATCATTCCATTACTGTAGGCATTCTGATAAACCCATATTCGATTAAATGAATTTGATCTTTGGTGTTACTTGTCAACAATTTACAAGTAACATCATGTTTGCCTATCATCAGGGCTAGCTATTTGGGAGGCTTCTAGGCCACGTGTACATAGTTAATCTGAGTGTATTTGAGTCTCTAGTTCCTAAAAACTTTCTGCAGGGGTTCTCAAACCGCCCCCCCCCCCCCAACCTTGTTGCTACAATCTCTGCCCAATTCGGCCTCCCATTGAACCTGAAGACACGACAGGTCATGTTTAGCCATCTCTAGTAGGGACTGATAAGACAGGTCTACAATTTACGAATGTAAACAAATACTGCAGAACCTCATGATTGTCTGATTCTCAGACATTAATTAAATTTCCATTCATTCTTAAGAGCTTGTGCTGTTGCAGGATAGGTCAGAAATTTAGAGGATGGGAGGCCAACTTCGTTGAACAGAATAGTAAGAGGCAAAATGTCACCATTTCCGTTTAAAACATCAACAGTAGTCGAGCAGCCCCTGTACAGTGAGTCAACTCATGCAGCTAAAAACAACCGCTATAATTCGGGAGTCCCACCTAGGGTATGGTAGGGGCACAGAGCGCACTGAACGTTGTTTTGCGCGCACAATGCTCCAAGCATCTCAGAGAGACAGGCGTACAAATATTTGACGGGTCTGATATCCTTTGCAGATTCACGGTTCAAGGTGCCCATTTATGTTAATTCCTATGGGGCTTATAAGATATGAGTTAGCTGCAGTACCTAGAACAATTTTGTTTTGAGCGTATGTATGTATAGGTATTCACACGAGTTTCTTAAGCACATGTGCAACACCGCTTGTAAACAAAGGCAGACTCGCCCTTATAATACCCAGATCTAGTAAAGAGCCTTCCAGTATCTGTATTTTAGTGATAGATATGTATTTTTTTCCACTCCAGCCTCTGAAACATATGTGGTACCTTGGCTAAGGATTGAAAGCATGTCTGAGGTATAAAAAAATACAATTGCACAGAGTTAAGGTAGGAAACTAAAGTGGGGGGGCGGGTTTAAAAGGTATATAGGACATACGAAATGAGTTTATATATCACGTTGTTAACTCCCTCCAAATGACCAGCAGTTACAAACAAGGGTGCCTACTGCTGTTGCCCCCAAAAGAAATAACCGCCGCAGCCCTGCTCCGTGAAAACCGGAAGTCAGGCACTTTTGGCCGAGACGGGGGCGGGGCCTGCAATCCAGCAGGAAGTTCCGCCCGCCGCCGCCGAGGAAGCAGTGAAGCCGGCCGACTCCGACCAGCGCTGCAGATGAAGACACGGAACACGCCGAAAGAGCCCGGTAAGTGGGAGGGGGGTGTACGCGTGTGTGTCTGTTCGAATGTGTCTGTGTGGGTCTGCGTGTGTGCGCGTGGGTCTGCGTGTGTGTATGTATGCAGTGTGTATGCAGTGTGTGTGGCTGGGTATGTGCGCATGCGTGACTGTGGAGTGTGTTTGCGCAAGGGAATGAGACACGTGAGGGGCAAGGCGACGTGCGCGCCCACGAGGTGAAATCCGCGTCTGCGCTCGTGCCCCTCTCGTGTCCACTCTCCCAAATACGGGCAACATTAGTTGTCTTCGCTGACAGCTTGCAATGCTTCGCATTGCAAGCTATGTCAGCTCGCCCTAAAAAGTTTAAAAAGGCTTAAAAAAAAAAAGGGAACAGTTGTGGAAAGCAGGCCTGATTGTGTCCCCGGATTGTTTGAGATGTGGCAGGGAGGTAGGCACCTTTCTCCATACTGTGTGGTCGTGCGCCGGGCTGCAGAGGTTTTGGTCTGGAGTGTGGGACTGCCCGTCTGAGGTGCTGGGCTGGGAGCTCCCCCGTTCGCCACAGTTGGGTCTTCTCCATGTCATGGAACAGGTGGGGGGGAATATTTACAAACGACATCAGCTATTGTTGGGCCTTACTGTGGCCAAGAGAGACGTTGCACGTGCCTGGAAAAACCCTAGGGCCCCTCTGGTGGGAGTGTGGAAAAGGGGATTGGACTTTTACATGGGACTGGAATGCCCGATCTTCGCAGCTAGGGGCTGCCCTCGGAAACATTATAAAATTTGGAAGAGATGGGTGGATTATCGTGGACTGTGGCTGGAACCGCCAACACCTGATCGGCCTGTGGAAGGACACTTGGACGCTGGGTCCGGGCCATGAGACATACACGCTGTACGCTTCTTACTGTATCTGTATTTGGAACTTGTTTGGACGCTGTGCAAGGGGTGGGGGGGGGGGGGGTTCTGGGTTGGGGGGAGTGGGAGGGTGGAGGGAGGGGGGCCTTGGTTACATTTCTTCCTCTTGAACTGTTGATTGAATTGCTTGACTGTGATTACTACTCTAATGCTCACAGCTTCTCCGATTCCCGGGGTGCTGTGCTTGTTATGCAATTTATCAACGCCAAAATATAATTTTGTTCTGAAAAAAAAAAAAAGGCTTAAAAAGGTTTACAAGTACCGATGTGCACACCAGCAATCTATACTGCACGTCTCTGTGCGGTCGCCTACATAATGGCGTTTAATAGGGAACGGGCGGGAAGCTCCTCCTCCGCCTCCACCGCTGGAAGTGTATCACAAATGCCCTGCGGCTTGTTCGGCAACCCCCTCCACACAACCGGGGAAGGTGAAGCAACAGGCTAAATACCCGGTATAGTTTGTGCAAAATCGCGGTGAATAGTGCAATACAAGTTTAAAACTAAATACAGTTTTTTTAAAAAGGCTTAAAAGGTTCAAGAGTACTGATGCGCACACCAGCAATCTATTCCGCGTGGTATGATCAAGATAGAAAGCCAAAGCACGTTTTGGATTCAGGCAGCAGAGTCTCTTCTGTTCCTAGGATGTTTGCAGGGGTATGTAAAAGGTGGGCAGTGCAATGGATTGTCCCACTTGAAACCGTGTGACCACTTTTGTGGAGAACAACGCTTTTGTTCAAAGGACCATTGTATCTGGATGGACAGACAGTTAGGACGACTTGGATGATAGAGCCTGGAGCTCGCCAACTCTGAGCAGAGGTGATGGCAATTAGGAAAGCCGTCTGAAGGGTTAGAAGTCCGAGAAAGGAATTATGAAGAGGCTCGAAGGAAGCACACAACGTCACAACCAAATTTAAATCCCATTGGGGCATTATGAAAGGAGATGGAGGAAACAAGCGAGTAAGGCCCTTAAGAAACCTATTGAAAATTGGAGATTTGAACAAAGAAGGCTGAGCTGGAAGTCTCAGAAAGGCAAAGATAGCCGAAATATAACCCTTAAGGGTGCCCGAAGCAGAACCCTGTCGGGGGAAAAAATCTATGTACAAGAGAATCTCCGAAATAGGGGGAGAAAGATGATCAGCAGCCTTTGCTGTGAACCCTGCCACAAATTTGTTCCATCCACACGTACACCGTTTTGTGGGGGGATGCCTGGCTGCCAAGATGATATCGCAGACTTCGGGTGGAAGGTCGAAAGCTGTCAACTGCTGTCACTCAATCTTCACGCAAGGAGGAGGAGACTGTACAGGTTCGGGTGAAGAACCGTCCCCTAATGCTGCGACAGAAGATCCTCCCAAAGGGTCATTCTGATAGGAGGATTGATGGCCATGCTCAGAAGGTCGAAGTGCAAGAATCTTCATGCCCAATCTGGAGCAACAAGAATGACTTGAGCCCGGTTGTGCTTGATTTTCTTGAGCACTGTGTGCAAAAGTGGTATAGGCGGAAAGCTGTAAAGGAGGCCAAAGCCCAACTAGGGACGAAAAGCATCGCTGAGCTAGCGTCGCCTTGGAAACTCCAGCACGCAATGCTGCTGACATTGCACGTACTCTTCGAGGCAAACAGATCTAACCAAGGCTTTCCCCACCGCTGAAAAAGACGTTGCGCTACCTCCGGATGGAGATGCCATTCGTTATAGACCCAGTCTTGGATAGTTAGCCACCACTGCAGTTGATGTGAAGTTCCCTCCAAGATCTGGATGTAGTCAGAAAGATTCCCCAGATGCTGCGCACACTGGAACTTCAGAAAGAACAACTGGTGGAAAGAATGCAGAACCATGTCATACATTCACCCCAATACAGAGATATGGGCCTAAATCCATCATTTTATTTGCTCACCATGCCATTTCAGTTTGAACACAGCAGTATGCAAATCTGTCTGGACCCTGACCCAATGGGAACAGTCCAGCCCGAACTGCCAGGCCAGGTCCTCCCTGGACTGGAAACAAGCATCCTAGGACTGGGTTCGGGGTTTCACCCCTTATCAGCCAGGATAGCTGGACTCCAGTGGCATGGAGAGCAAGGGACCCACATCTGGGCATACCCGTCCCACTCGGGTGACAAATGAAAAAAGAACAATTGATGGAAAGAATGTAGAACACTGCCATACATTCACCCCAGTACAGAGATCTAGGCCTAAATCCATCTTTCTTTTGCTCACCATGCCATTCTGGGGTGGTGTGGTGAGCAAAAGAATGATGGATTTAACACAGATTCTTGTGACTGGGGTGAATGCTTGAATTGTCCAGCATTCCATTGATTCTTTTGCATATGTCCCACTAAGTGGGAAGGGTATGCCCAGACGTGGGTCTTGTGCTCACTACACCACTGGATTCAAGCTAGCCTGGTTGATGAAGGATGATGCCCTGAAACTGGTCCCAGGATTCTTGTTTCCGGTCCAGGGAGGATCTGGCTTGGCAGTTCGGGCTGGACGGTTCCCAAAAAGAACAGGGTTAAGACTGATATGCATACGGCTGGGTCAAAACTGGGGTGGTGAGCAAAAGAATGATGGATTTAACCCAGATCCTTGTGACTGATTCCGTCCATCAATTATTTCTTTTGCACTGGTACTTCAGGTCCCACTCCAGAGCCCGGATATGCCATCTGGCAGGATCCACCAGCAGGATACATGAGTCTATGAGGCCCAGCAGCCTCAGAGTCATTCTCACTGAAATCCAGGATAGAGGCTGAAACATCGGTATCATAGCCTGAATATCCCAGACTTGCTGCTGGGGAGAATAGGCCAGAAACTTCACTGGTCGATAATTGTTCTGATGAAAGTGAGCCTCAGAGTCAGGTGTGACATCAGCATGTTGATCGTGACCTCCATGAAGTGCAGGAGGTCTGCTGTAGTCTGGAGGTGGGAGACGACAGACCAGGGCATGCTCGCCTTCAACAGCCAGTCATCGAGATAGGGGTAGGCTGGTACCCCTGATCTGCACAGATGAGCTGCCACCACTGCCATCACTTTCGTGAACACCAGAGGGTCACTGGTAAGGCCAAAGGGGAGCACAGTGAACTAAAAGTGCTTGTGGCCCACGTTGAACAGTAAGTAATGTCTGTGGGCAGGCAGGACAGTGATATAGAAATAAGCATCCTGCAAGTCCAACACTACCATCCAGTTTTCTAGGTCTAGGACAGAAACGACCTGGGCTATAGTGAGCATTTTGAACTTCTCCTTCCGGAGGAAGAAGTTGAGGGTCCGGAGGTCTAGGATAGGAAGCAGGCCTTGTTCCTTTTTGGGCACCCAAAAATGGCGGGAATAATAACCATGTCCTACTTCTGCCCCAGGTACCCATTTCTATTACCCCCTTGGCCAAGAGAGATGCAACTTCCTCGCGGAGAAGTGCCAAATGATTCTCCGACATACGGTTGTAGGAGGGCGGCATGGAGAGAGGTTTATTCTCAAAGGGGAGGGAGTAGCACCTACAGACTATCTGTAGAACCCACCTGTCCAATGTGAAGGACTACAAGCAGAGATGATGGCAGCGAATCCTGCCTCAGACTTGTCGATGATAGGCCTGAAACGTCAGACTAGGAAGGTTTGGAGGCAGTGGTAGAAGGGGAATGGGTGGACTGGCCCGACCGCTGGCTTCCTGGCCCACGAGGACTGTAGGTTCCACGTCCGCGGACACAAAGAGGCTGGACAGCTTGCATGACTCGGTGGCTGGGCGCTCCTTCCGTAACCACGATAGGGAAAGAAGGCAGAATCAGGGGGATGGGTTGGAGCTGTGAGACCCAAGGATCTGGCCGTAGCCAGAGATTCCTTGAAGCACTCAAGCGCCGAATCTGCCATCTCGCCAAAAACATCAAACAGACCCTCCAGGATTTCGCGATTTGCAGCGAAATCGGCACTTTTGTAAAAACGCAGCGATGTTTACAAAAGTGCACGCAAAATCGGCACTTTTGTAAAAATGCTGCATTCTTTACAAATGTGCATGCGAAATGGACCCAAGTTCATTAATAATGAAAAGTAGAAAAGCTAGTCAGAAAGAGCTATGTTACCAACCATGAGATGGAGCACCCCACCATCAGCAGAACTGGCTAGCAGAATAACGAAAAAGTTGCATTTTGAAATAATTCAGAAATAGCATACGATATGCCTTATCATGCAAAGCAGCCAAGAAATGCATGCATAAGAAGGGTCACAAGAACAATACGAGGGATACAGAGGACAGCTTTTAAATTGAATCTCAGCATAACCCTGTCACCACTACCATAAGAAACAAGGGGGGGGGAGAGAAAGATAAGGGGGGATTCCTTCTCCCAGATAGTATAAATAAACAACAAGAATCCACCAAATTAGGTGATGTGTTCCCTACAGTGGTGGGGAGCACATAGGGTTTTTAAAATACCCGTCACACACCAAAAGGACCCTTGGTGTCATGCTTCATCATTGGGGTCTTCGCACCCCTCCACGGGATGTGGGTGCTGCGACCTACGACTACGCGGGAGCACTGATATTTTGACTATGCGTGGTGCATGTGGGGGTTGGGTGCGAGTATGTGGGAGGTAATGTGAGTAAGTGAATGTTTAAAAAGTGCTGGCTCGTGGGGTAGGTCAGAACTAATTTAATGAGCCCCCGGGCTGGTACTGTTAAAAATGGGTGCAGGATGAGGTAATTATGTAATATTAAGCACAGTACCTCTTTGGGTGCGTCAACATGTTTCGGAGATGAAAACAAGTTACTTACCTGTAACTTTAGTTCCCCAGTATTGGTAACTTTCATAGATTCCCATGCTTTGTATCATTCCCCGTCGTCGGAATGGGAGTCTCGGTAACACAAATAACAAAGCTGTAGGTACAAAAGACAATGGAAAAAGGCCTAGGCCTCATTTCCTTTTGTAGCATATCACCCTCTTTGTGTAAAAGAGTCCAAACTTTGGCCTCAGCCAATCAGAAGTGCCTCACCACTTAGAACCTTCCTGAAGGAACCTCAGAGCCTCAGATTTTCGTAGCCGTTGTGTACTTAGACACCATATCTGTTGTAGGCTGAGCTTTCCCCGGGGAGGTGGGTGGGCGCTTGGGAATCTATGAAAGTTACCAATACTGGGGAACTAAAGTTACAGGTAAGTAACTTGTTTTCTTACCCCAGTATTGGAACTTTCATAGATTCCCATGCTTTGTATCAGAGTAGTAAGCAGTTGGCAAGATAATCACATTTTGCATTGTAAATCATAGCAGTAGACAACATAACATTAGATACAAAATGTGAAAAAATGGAAGGTGGGAAGAAAGGAAAGCTCACCATTAGTGGAAGAGGTTCCTCAGGACAGCCTGTCCTACTGCTGCATCATCCTGTTGCAGAGATTCCAAGCAGTAATGCTTGGTAAAGGTGTGGACGCTGCTCCAGGTAGCAGCTCTGCAGATATCCTTAATTTGCACCCCCGCGAAAAGGGCTGTTGAAGAAGCCACAGATCTTGTGGAATGCGCTCGTATCTTTCCAGTCAGAGGTTTACCAGCAGCCTTGTGACAATGTAATATAGCGCTGGTGATCCACCTTGAAACACCCTGTTTGGATAGTGGAAGGCCTTTATTCGGCCCCCCGAAGGCCACAAACAGTTGAGAAGATTTTCGAAAATCTTTAGTACGTTGCAAATAAAATTTTAAGCATCGCTGCACATCCAATGAATGCAACGCTTTTTCCGCTGGCGTGGAAGGCTGAGGGAAGAATGTTTTTAGAATGACCGGTTCATTCAAGTGGAAATCCGGGGGAACCTTTGGCATGAACCTAGGGTTAGTCCTCATGAGGACAGTGTTCCTTTTGAATTGAAGGAAAGGGTCTTGGATGGTCAAAGCCTGTAATTCTCCTACACGCCGAGCCGACGTGAGAGCAAGGAGAAGAGCCAACTTCCACGAGAGATATTTGATGGCAGAACGATGGACTGGTTCAAATGGACCCTTCATAAGTTGAGAAAGGACCAGATTCAAATGCCATGTTGGAGGAGGCGGTCTCACCGGTGGATAGACCCTGAACAGGCCCTTAAGAAATTGCTTGATTATTCTGGAAGACCATAGTGAAGGCCCAGAGTCTGTCCTTCTGAATCGTGACAAAGCAGCCAAATGGACCTTAATTGATGAATGGCCTAGACCAGATTTGGCCAAAGACAGCAGGTAAGGTAGGATCTGATGAGGCTTGGAATTGAATGGATCAATGTTCTGCTTTCGACACCAACAACAGAATCTTTTCCACTTAAGGCGGTAAGTTTTGTTAGTTGAAGGAGCCCTTGCTTGGGACAGAACTTCCCTAACCTCCCTTGACAATGGCAGGTTCATACATTCTCGCTGTTCAGGAGCCATGCAGTCAGGTGTAACGACTGAGGGTCTGGATCCAAAATCTGTCCTTCGGACATCGTGAGAAGATCCGGCAGAATCCTTAGAGGCAAGGGGGGAGCTATCGACAACAGATGGAGCTCCGTGAACCAGAACTGCCTCGGCCAAGCCGGGGCTATCAGGATCATCCTGCACGGTTCCACCTTGAGTTTCTTGATTAGTCGTGGTATCAGAGGAATGGGAGAAAAAGCGTAGACAAATGTCTTCGACCAGGCTATCGAAAGGGCATTTCCCAGTGAATCTTGATGGGGAAGCCTGCTTGCGTAAGACCGGCATTTCTTGTTGGTCGGAGTGGCAAAAAGGTCGATGTCC
Source organism: Lissotriton vulgaris (assembly GCF_964263255.1). Taxonomy (NCBI): domain Eukaryota; kingdom Metazoa; phylum Chordata; class Amphibia; order Caudata; family Salamandridae; genus Lissotriton; species Lissotriton vulgaris. The sequence goes on from NC_141685.1 coordinate 918,822,331, forward strand.
GGCCTTCCCCACCGGCTGAAGACTTGTTCCAAGACTTCCTGATTCAACTCCCATTCGTGGCTGACCGAGGATGACCTGCTCAGTCTGTCGGCGTTTTCGTTCAGGACGCCTGGCAAGTGTTCTGCCGTCAGTGACATCTTGTGCTGGATCGCCCATTCCCAGACCTGCTGAGCCTCTAGCGACAATGGGCGCGACCTGGTCCCTCCTTCCTTGTTCACATAGTGCATGGCCGTGGTGTTGTCCGTCCTGATAAGCACTTGTGAACCTTCCAGGCAAGGAAGAAACGCTTGCAGAGCTAGTCGTATCGCCCTGAGTTCCAACAGGTTGATGTGGAGGCGTTTTTCCCGGGGTGACCAATGACCGCTGACATGTAGGTCCTGCATCACTGCTCCCCAACCCTCCAATGACGCGTCCGTCGTTATCACTTGTGGAGACGGGTCGTTTGCGAAGGATAGACCTTGGGACATGTTTTGATCTGTCCACCATAAGGCCGCTTCCTTCATCTCTGGAGTGATTGTCACCCTGTCGTCGAATGAACCGTGGACTGGCTTCCACTGATTGTCCAGTTGCTCCTGCAAGGGACGCATCTTCAGTCTGCAATGGGGAATTAGTGGGATACACAATGATATCACTCCCAGCAGAGACTTGTAGCGGCGTACCGAAAGAGACTTTCTTGTTTGTAAGTCTTGGGCCATGGTTTGTAATTTCTGCCTCCTTTCCGGAGTAGGAAAATCTTGTGATAGCTTCGAATCCAAGATGGCTCCCAGAAAACGAGCCCTTCTGGACGGGACCTGGCAAGATTTCTCGTTGTTCAGAGTGAGTCCCAGGTTCTGAAACAAATTGGTACATGCTTGAACCGCCTGCAGCGCGGCTTCTCTGGATGGAGCTTTCAGTAACCAGTCGTCCAGATAGGGGAAGACCTGAAACTTGTGCCTTCGCAGGAAAGCTGCTACTGGCGCCAGCACCTTTGTGAATATTCTTGGGGCTGAGCGGAGTCCAAAGGGTAAAACCCTGAATTGGTAATGGCTCTCGGCTACTGTGAATCGCAGAAACCTTCTGTGCGCTGGGTGAATCGGAACGTGGAAATAGGCATCCTCGAGATCGAGTGTGGCCATGTAATCCCCCGGGCTGATCAGCTTCAAGATGTCCTGGAGGGACACCATCCGGAAGGACAGAGAAATGAGATAGGTGTTTAGCCCCCCGAGGTCTAAAATGGGGCGCCACTTGTCGAGCGTCTTCTTTACCAGGAAGAACCTGGAATAAAATCCTTGACCTCTTTGGTTTGATGGAACTGGCTCTATCGCCCCTTTCCGGAGCATCTGTTGAACTTCGAGCCGAAGGAGACGCTGGTGTTTTGAAGGAGTGGCTGCCGGGGGCTTGGGTGGCGGAACTTGAGTGAACTCTAAGGTATGCCCTTTCCGAATGATGTTGAGCACCCAACGGTCCGATGTTATCTTGGACCAGTTGTGAAGGTATTTGTTGACCCTGCCTCTAACTGATGACTTCCTGAAGGAGGGTCCAGTAGGAAGAGCCAGGAGGCCGCTATTGGCGCTTGGACGAATCTCGTCCTCATGCCCCCTGCTTCCCTTTACCGTAAGGCCTGGAGTAGTTGGAAGACTGGCCCTGCCGCTGCTGGTAAGGCTGACGGTGTTGCTGGGAACCGGTCCTGTGTTGGAATAGCGTTGTTGTTGGAAGGATCCTCTGTAAGTACCGCCCCTGCCTCTGGATCCCTTGAAAGGAGACTTTCTGTACTGAAGTGTTCTTAAAGACCTAGCGGTCTCTGTGTCCTTTTTAATATCTTGCAGGGTGTCGTCAATGAGTTTGCCGAACAACGCTTCCCCATCAAAAGGGAGATCCAATACCTTATTCTGGACCTCGGGCCGGAATCAGGTAGCTTTAAGCCACCCTTGGCGACGGAGTACTGCCGCTCCAGCCAGTGAGCGGAATGCAGTAGTTGCAATATCCATTGCACAATCGATGATTTCCATCGACGTCGCCTCTCCCTCTTGTAAAATCTTCTTTGCCTCAGACGTAGATTCAGGAGGCAGCTGGTCAAGGTACGGGGCGACATCGCACCAGAGTTGGCGGTCGTACCTACCGAGGATCGCTAAGGCATTAGCCGCTCGCACCAGCAAACTTGCCATCGATGAAAATCTTTTTCCCACGTTATCCAACCTCCGCCCTTCCTTGTCCGGAGTTGTCAGTGGTGCCGAAGGGTTGCGCGATTTTCTCTGCGCTGCCTGCGAAATCACAGAGTCTGGTCTTGGATGACCTGTCAAGGCCGCAGGGGCATCATCGGTCGCCTTGTACTTTTTTTCGAGACGCGGTAGCACCGGGACCACCGTCGCCGGGTGTGTCATTGCCTTTATGCCCTCTTTCCATAGGTGATCCACGATAGGAATGGACCTGGCAGTCTTCCGAAAGGGTTCCTTAAAATCATATAAGAAACAATCTGTGGTAACCTTAGGCATTGCCAATTTAAATCTTGCCGCAGCTCTCTCCATCAGCTGATGGAAGCCCCCAATATCCGCTGGCGGGGAGTCCGCCGGGTCCGGATTTGGCGATGCGGGATTGTCAATAACATATTCATCATATTTCGTGTCGGGATTAGAGACATGATCCGACTGTTGGTCCTCATCCGAGGATTCATCAACATTGAGTTACTGGCAATCCAGAGGAATCCTGTGGAGAAGTTGGAGCCGTTAAAGTAGATGGCACCAATGAAGCCGGAGTCCTTAAAGGCGTAGCAGGCGTTGACGTATTTGGCAGAGGTCTACTGGCCTTAGATTTATAGTCCTGTAGCATCTTATGTAGATCTTGCAGGAAAGACGTTGGCACTGACACCATTTCCTGTTCAGGTTGCAGCTGCTGCTGCTGACTATAACCATGTTCCTCGTGGCCGTATTCGCCCTCTGAGTCAGTGTCCTGGCATTTGAAAAAATGGCTGGGAAGGACTATTGGCATAGCTATATGCATCTTGTTCATCCTCCTCTGATTCTTCCTCTTGAAGAAGCATGGTAGGTAACAGAGGAGACACCGTCCTTGGAGAAGTCATCTCTGGCGTGATCCGCGTCACAGAAATGGTAATCCGCTTTTCTGTAGACAATATCGTCGGTTCCGTAGTCGACGGTTATATGTACGCCGTCGAGATAGGTGTCGTAGACGATGAAACTGTCGACACGCCAGCCGTTGTCATAGTCACTGTAGTAGTCGTCGACGCCCTCGTCGACGAGACCGCAGTCGTTGACACCGTCGTCATCGTCGTCGACGGGATTCTCGCCGTCGTCACCGTTATCATCGTCGTCGACGGGGGTTTCGTCGTCGACTGAGCTTTTGTCGTCGACGGGGCCTTCGACGTCGACGGGGCCTTCATCGTCGACGGGGCCTTCGACGTCGACGGGGCCTTCGACGTCGACGGGGCCTTCGACGTCGACGGGGCCTTCGACGTCGACGGGGCCTTCGACGTCGACGGGGCCTTCGACGTCGACGGGGCCTTCGTCGTCGACGGGGCCTTCGTCGTCGACGGGGCTTTCGACGTCGACGGGGCTTTCGTCGTCGACGGGGCTTTCGTCGTCGACTCCTTCGTCGACACCCTTGAAGCTGGTACCTTCGTCGTCGGCGCCTTCAGTTTCTCCGTCGACGACTCCGCTGTCGACGGTAGCGACGTCGACGAACCTCCTGTCGACGGAGTCTTCGATGTCCTCGTCGACGGACCTCCCGTTGTCGTCGTCTTCGCCGTCGAGGACTTAGAAGTCCTCTCAGAAGACTGGCATGAAGGTGTTTTGAAGGCTGTAGCAGTCTTCTCACCTGTAGAAGGCGTAGAAGGTCCATCCCTCTCCTTTACACTTCCGTGAGGAGATTTGCTGGGACCTGGGCTCTCAGACTCACTGGGGTTTTTTTTGAGGCCTTTGAAGATCTTCCCACAGAAGTAGAAGGGGAACCCCTACCCCTTTTCACTGACCTTCTTGTAGAAGACATCGATCCAGCATCCTCACTGTCACTAGAGACAGTATCCTTCCTTGATTTAAGCTCTTGCAGCCATGTCAGGAACCTACCCTCACGGTCCCGGAGGGTTTTGGCGGAAAAAGTGCGACAGATCCGACAGTCAGCAGCCTGGTGGTCAGGATAAAGGCAATAAATGCAGTCCTTATGCTTATCCTCCACAAAAAGCCTTTTCTTGCCACAGGAGGAACAAGGCTTGAAAAGGGCTTTTTTCTTCTCAATTTCCGACATCCTGGAAGGTAGTAACAATCCTGAAGAGAATCTGGAAGATTCTGAAGAAAATCCTTTAGAAAATCCTGAAGTAATCCTTTTGAAGAGTAGAAGTTGAGCAGAGCTCAAAGGAGACTCCCTAGCACAACGTGCAGTAGAAAAATCTAAGGCTCTGAGGTTCCTTCAGGAAGGTTCTAAGTGGTGAGGCACTTCTGATTGGCTGAGGCCAAAGTTTGGTCTCTTTTACACAAAGAGGGTGATATGCTACAAAAGGAAATGAGGCCTAGGCCTTTTTCCATTGTCTTTTGTACCTACAGCTATGGTATTTTTGTTACCGAGACTCCCATTCTGACGACGGGGAATGATACAAAGCATGGGAATCTATGAAAGTTCCAATACTGGGGTAACAACTCCTTCTTCTGGACAGGGTGCACCACACCCCACCTTACTCACGTTTATTTAATCAAAAAAGTGTATTATACAAAAAAGTGAAATAGTAGTACTATAATGTTCCTACAGATTGAATAAAGTTACGCCAATGTGCAAGTAACCTAAAAGAAAAAAGAAGACCACGATTTGTAGAAATCAACTACTTAGTATTTACACAGGATATAGTGACTTGTAAAAATAAATGGTGAGGGTCACTAGACAAAATTGATGTCATACTACTAGTGCAGGTGACCCTGTGGAGAAAAGCGACAAAATACAGTACAAACAAACACAAAACATAAAACACACACTATAGGGCGTTATTACTTGTGCCTTGGGGAACATAACTTTATAGGGTGAAAGAATAGAGTTATGGAGGGTAAAAAGCCATACTTCTTGTCTTAGGTACAATGCCCCATGAGCCTTCAAAAACGGGGGTCACGCTGGCCCAATGGCTCCTGTAAACAATACAGAGTATAGCAGTTGTTGGTACTTACAGGCTGGAGAAGAATGGCCCCATTGTTTTAACAAGTTAATACTCACGGATTACAGCAATCGTAAAGTCCTTGTGCCCCCGACGCGGTTCCGCTGTGAATGCGGTAGAGCGTTCTGGGTGCCTTTTTATAGTGACTGGAGATTCAAGAGTCTTGGGTTAATTGGAAAGATTAATTAGCGGAAATGCCTAATATGGGTGTTCCGTTTTTCGCTGTGTCCGAAGGGTCTGCACGGCTCATGCGCGATGTTCACCTCGTGGCGTCACCACTACCACCAGTTCCTCATAATGGAAATGTTACTCCACCTCTAAAGGATAATACGTTTGGGAAAAAGAAATGTGGAGGATCCTTGACATTAAGAGGCATGTTATATTACAAGACCTTCAAACGTTTCGACAAATGCAAAAAAAATTACAAGTAGATGAGCTTAAAAAATTAAGGATCTGATTTAATTCTTTGCAGCAATAAATTACAATTGCTAGGCAGTCCCTCCTACCAGTAAAGGTCTGACTTCCTGCAGAGCTGCTTCGGGTTTTGATGAACTCAGTAACAAACTGCAGGTGTAGTATTGGCCACACAGTTAGATCTTGTATTGGGATAAGCAAACAGAGCACACTTGTGCATTTCTCTCACGTATGCTGAAGCATTTCCATTGAATCTTTCTTTACAATTCGTAGACCTCCGTTTGCAGAACATGCATCTGATCCCTTCTGAATCTCTCTTGTACCGATGGTATTGAAGTTTTTTTTCTTTTTTTTTTAAAACTCAAAACAATACCCATGTCGTAATAAAGGTAGCATCCATTTGTCTCTTATGAACTCACAGATGCTGAGGAAGCCCCGTATTACCCCCCTATAAGGATTGTGGGTGCTGAGCAACAAAGATTCATTTGGATTACTGTCAGGCTCCTCTTCAAGAAGCGCTACCGCTAGACTAGCTCCTGCCTTGAGAAAATATGTTTTACTGTTGGGTTGCTGGTACTGTGCAGTGCGGGTGTACTGACTTCCTGTAAGTTTGAGGGATGCAAAGTAGCTTACCCTGCCTTAGTCTCTCTGGTATGCCGCTTCTTTGAAGGGAAGGTTTGAAAATTTGCAGAGACCCCATGGCGTTCGCTGTATCAGTGGTTCTCCTAATGGGCACTATTGTCTGATCAACCACTGGGTCAAACAGGTAACTGCCCATGACAAGCACGACTGCAACTTTAGCTTGGACCTCTGACTTGAAGCCACAAATACATACACTTGAAGACCTGCAGTGAGAGCACGTCTCAGTAGAGCGGGGGCATCAACAGCTGAGCGAGTAACTGAATTCTCCTTTTCGGCCAAGAGCAGGGCTTTGATTTGATGCAGCAAGCTCCTCAATACTTTCGCTTCGCAGCACTGAGCCTGTTGGAGTTCCTGCCAAGCATCAAGTTCTACCCGCTTCCAGGCCAGCAGGGATCAACATACCATGACAAGACATATTCCAGGTTTGTGTTGTTACATATTTATTCCGCATATTGTATGTGCATCCTGGTGACTTATCTAGCACTTAAACCTGAAAGTGCTATCTCGACAAAGTGAACTACAAGCAAATGGGGCAGTGGCGTAACGCAACATAACCCCCCCCCCTTAGAATGGGACGAGGGGCCCGCGTTTAACTAATCTCACAAATTCTCATTGTCCTTAGACTAGATGCCCCCCTGAAGAGCTGGGACCCCTGGAAGGAACACCCCCACCCCTCGCGGAGCCCTGGGGATGGCCCCTGATATGGGAAGATTTCATACAGGCCGCTGCTTCCGAATGTTGGGGACGAGTTAGGGAAGTATATTTGATTGGCTCTTCACTAGCCCTTCTGGACTTTTGAGCTTGTAACATCTAGGACATTTCCCTAATTCCCAATACACAGGACCACTGGAATTATGCCGCAGGACAGGGCCAAATTAATCGACAGGGTTCAGTAAACTATGCAGCAAGAACAGGCAAACTATGCGTTATAATGTGACACATTTTGTGATAATATTGAAATAATTATTTTGTTATTTTCAAACTTGTAAACATTGTCTAGGCATTACTTGCACCTTATTAGTACAAGTTTAAGACCCAAATATAGCAATAAGCAACACAAATTTAACTAGTCAACCTATGCAAAGGGATTTCCGGCCCAAGACGTGTTTCATTGTATTTTTAGTAACTTTTGAACCGTTTGAGCTAGAAACTAGTTTTTGTGTTCATTAAAATTGGCAGATGGATTATGTGGCAAATATATTTATGTGAAAATCGCCTCGACTACTCAGCATCATGTGCAGTGGTGTAGTCTCCCTGGGGCATTTCAATAAAGTCAGACTTGGTCCGTGAGTGGCATAGTAAGCGTGCCAAGGTTCTGCCCTGTCTGTACCCTCTCCATATCGTCTGGCTCTAGCCCCCATGCCCAAATAACAGAGCTCTCCTTCCGCTATTTCTCTCTTTCCACCAAGATTCTCCCGCCCTGGTATTCTCACCGCATACCAGGGCCCCTGGTCCCTCCCCAAAGGAGGCACTGATTGTCACTGCCCGGGGTCCTCTCGCCGCACAACAGAGTGAAACCAGAAAATCTGGATAAAATCGTGACTTCCATGCTGAAATTGTGTGATCTTAGGCAAACATTTAATTTCACTAAGGTAGGTTCTGGAATACCATTTCCCATGGGATGCTACCAGCCCATCTTTTATGGGCTTCTCAGAACCTATACTAAAGCAAATGGAGGATAGCATTTCCAAGGGATAACAGCCTTCACCTATGGGCTGCTTCCTCTGTTCCTTATCCCAGGTTGCCTATTTCAATGCGGAATACTCTGCTAAAACATTTTCCATTGATTTAAGGCTGAGAATGAATAAAATAAAGTGCCTCAAAAATGCTGCTAAATTTCCATATTTGTGCCACTAAATTTGCTAATCCATGCCGCTATATCTTGGGGGGTCTGATCAAAGGGCTTGCCCGTTAGAGTAGACTGGACATCCCCTGAAAAGCCAGAAGTCCTTAACCAGGCGTAGCATCATAATACTACAGATGAGGCAACCGTTCTGCTCAGTGAGTCAGTGGTGCCCAGTCCACAACGGATGGAGAGTTTTGCTGCATCTCTCCAGTCTGCAACTACCAGGGAGAGGCTGGCCCTCCTCCAGGTACTTAGGCAACACCTTCGCAACAAGAGTCCAGATGGTAAGGGAGTATTGGCCCAAGAGGCAAACTGTATTCATCAACCGCAATGCCAAGCTGGAGGAAGGAAACTTCCTGTTCCCAAGATGGTCCAGCTTCTTGGATTCCCTATTGGGAAGGGGGGGGTGAGGGGGGGGGGGGGCAGAGCAGAAAGTAATGCGCCTTTGGAAGATGAGGCTTGGACAACCAAGCTTTCACGGGAAGGATGTTGCGTAAGGAACGCTGGGTCACCCGGAGCAGGGCGATGGCGGGCGGGCGATTGTCCTGTCCACAGGAGTCCCTGTGCTGGGCCTGGACCAAGTGCCCAAAAGGACATCAGAGAGAGCCTCATTAAAAGACAAAAGAGATTGAAAGGTAGAAGCCGAAGGCTAAAGCACTTCCGTCAGGAGGTTAGTCTGACTGCCGCCGAAGGGAGCTCGCTGTCAAGGACCTCAGCAGCCCTTCTCACCACCACAGCTGCATAGGATGCCCCCTCCTCCGTGGTCACAGTAAGGGGGAGAGAAAGCAAATCAGTTTCAGAGGAAGTGTCAAACCCACTGGCCTCACCCAGGTCCATCTGCCAGTCCATGGGGTCTTCAAGCGGGTCAGTTAAAGGGTTTACCAGCCCCTCCCAGTCCTCTTCACCACCTCCGGGTACAAAATCAACACCGGGGACGAACACAGGTACAAAAGTCCCCTCCTGCATCAGAACGGACACCGTTAAGGCTCCATGTCCAAATATGGGACAAGGATGGGGCCAATGCAAATCAGGGGCACGGTAGGCACCAGGAGCATCCCTGCCGGGGAAGGTCGAGGTGGAACAACCAACATCGGTTTGGATCCGATAACGGATCCACGGGGGCCCTCCGGGACAGGAGCCGCCGAAGGCCTGGGGGTACCAACTGATTCTACAGGGCTCAAATGTGCACCAGCAGAGCAGGACTAGCCAAAGAGGAAGTGCAAGGCCTCATAAAATTGTTGCAATTCGGCAAGAGATGCTCCAGCTCCCAGAAAAGTGGTGAGATGCTAAGTCATCTCGGATAGAGGTTCCAAGGACTGAGGCCTAAAGCGACGATGGTCTGTGTCACACATCACGTCTGCTGACAGACGGGGTGAAGTCAAAGAACGCCTATGCTTCCTCTACTTCTTGTGCTTACCTGAACCTCCCGAATATTTCGAATGGGATGAGGAGTGCGAGTTCTGCGACAGTTCTCAGTCCCTTCCTCTCGATCGAGACTTAGACCGATGTGGAGTTGAGCGACGGGCCTACAACAGCTTTTGTGACTGCTCCTGAAAAACTTTTGTATTCATGGCCCGGCACTCGGAGCATGACTCATGGTCGCGCTCCAAGAACCAAAGGCACATAAGGTCACAGACAACATCCAATGACAGGATCTGCAGCGCTTGAATCGGGTCCTACTTTAGGACAACTCAACGCCACCGAGAATCCAAGACTCAGAAAAAACTTTGACAAAAGTCAAACAAGCATTTGCAATGCAATAGGTCTCGCATTATTAAAGTTTGAGCTATTGGCATTGCTAAATAATGCAACACCAATAGTTCAAACTTTAATAATGTGAGACCTGTTGCATTGTAAATGCTGGTCTTTAGTGGGTGTTGCTGTCTATAAAACATTCAGTACCCCTCGGGAGTGGGGCTGAGAGGTCCTGATATCCATCTGCTGGCTTCTCTTGACTGTGTTGGGTCGGTGTTAGACCTTCTTTTTATTCAGTGCTGTTGTTCGACGGTGGGTTTTAACAGTAAGGTTAAATTCTGTTGCGACATGCACACAGCTCTGTAACTAACTGGTATATCTGTACAGTGTGCAACGTGTCAGAGGAATTCTCACTGATATGCTCAGTTGACAGTTCACGTACGGTTTTATTTAGCATGGTATCCCCGCTAGCTTTTGCTCTTTCACAACTTAAGTATATTCCTCAATGGTAATGTGATGGACAGCAAGGCGCGTCACGTGGATTCTAAAAACATTCAACGCACTTGTGCATGCGCCATTAAGGACTGCATAATCTGACTCGTTTCAAGAGCAAAGCCAAGCTCGGGCGCAGCAAGGAGACAGTGTCTCTTTAAGAGCACATCACCCTGTATCATCCTTTCGCTTCCTATTTTCGGTTTTATTAGCAAAGCTGCACAATGCTTATACTGGTGGGTATTACATTTGCCAGAACAATTACAGTATGACAAATGGCATATCAGTGTAATCCATCAGCTCGGGCGAGACAGGCCTTTACCCGGGCCTGTCAATAATTCCCGGCTGCAATCTCTGCCGCGCAAGCATGCCATCTCGTCATGAAAGATGGGCACCTTAATGGCGCACTGGAATTTAACCTTTGACATCTGCATATTAGTCTGCTCCAAGCAAGAAATTATAGGCTTTTGTGCTGTAAATATGCAAGACATTTACATGACACGCTAACCCTTGGAAGAAGCCTGAACTCTCGCTAGCAACAGTCACAAAAGGATGAACTAATAAAAAATAAAAACGCAGGTCAGTTCACATTGTAATCATTCACTTGTACTACAAGATATTTTTTTCCGTTTAGCCAGTGCTTCATTTGTATGCAAAAGTACAAGGCCCGAATGCTTTTCTTAAGCCGCCCCCCACCACCACCTTCCTCACCCAGTGCTGTCGAACGCCAGGGCTGTGGTATACCAAGGTATCTAGTTGTAAAAATCTATTTATTTACTTATGGTATAATCGCGGCACCCGCTCTTCACTTTTTTTTTTTTTTTTTTTTTTTTTTTTTGGAAAACCTTTATTTATAGGAAAAAGTACACCGCTATTCAGCCATACATCCCGGAGGCCAGGCAGCATTAAGGCAATAGGATAGGTCATGTACCATATCGGAAGCAGGAGCAATCAGGTATAATTTTTAAATAACATCAAAGCTGAAACAAGTAAACCATAAGGTAAAAGGGCCCAGAAGGCCAAGAAAAAGAAGTGTGCAAGAGGCACAGGAGAAAAAGAAGGGAAGAGCGGGTAGGCTGAGGACAATACAGATTCAGCGGACTTGCGTGGCGGCAGGAGGTCGGGGGCTGCACACCCAAGGTAACACACTGACAATGACAACAATGAGGCATGTGGGAAGTAGTACCGCAGGATAAACAATCTGGAGCCACAGGTAGGGGGCACTACGGGGAAAGCTGGATCTCGGGATCAAGTTCAACGGGGGGGTCGCAAATATCACCTCTATAAGTGTTCCAGGCACCCCAAACAGATCTCCACATTTTAGGTTTACCCCTGGCTACATACACCGTCTTTTCACGCAGCATGCACCAGTCCATATTAGTTTCCCATAGGCTGAGCGAGGGAGGAGCAGGCACACCCCATTTCTGGGCGATGTCTCTCTTAGCCACCATATTGCTCAGGGTGACCCAGCGGGTCTGTGCGACATTGTAGTCGGTCGGGCCCCAGATGTTAAGGAGGCATCTCCGGGCCTCTGCCGGCAGGGCCACACCAGTCACTTCTTCCATAACCTCATGCACGCGTTTCCAATAACGGGCCACTTCCGGACACTCCCATATGATGTGCAGGAAGGTCCCAAGCATACCACACCCCCGCCGGCACATGCCGTCCATAGAAAGCCCCATACGTAGAAGTCTTGGGCCGGTGACATACACTCTGTGCAGTATCTTCAGCTGCACCAGGCGGAGCCGTGCAGATATGGCCACCTCCCTAGGGGAGGAGATCGCCGATTGCCACTCCTCGTCATCCACCTCTATACCGTCATGCACCCACAGCTCTCTCAGTCGCACCAGCAAGTCCACTCGTACATTAATACGTTTTTTATACGTTAGGGAGATAGCGCTGTCCAGCATATGGCCGTCCAGCACCCGATCCTCCAGGGGGGATGATTCAGGGATAGGCTCCCCTTCCACTACATAGGGAGAGAGGGCATGACTAAGCTGGGCGTGTCGGAAGTATTCCGTCGCCGCCAGTTGGTGTTCAGACTGCAGCACTTCAAACGACTTGACCCGTCCTCTGGCCACCATGTCCCCCACCTTGGAAATCCCAATGGTGTCCCACCTGTCGAAGCCCTTAGTATGCCACAGCTTCCCCAGTATATCCGAATCAAACAGCGGGGTGGCCATAGTAACCTTATTATGCCAGCCCAGAGTTTTAGTAATTGTGCGCCATATACGCACCATCGTCATAGTGGGACCTGTCAGCTTCCGATCCAGAGATCCGGAGTACAACGCTCTATAGTAATTCCCATCTCCCACTAGCCACCGATCCATAGCATAGCCCGGGTTGACCGCCGGGCCGTAGAGGCCATGATTGATTGCCGCCAGCTGGGACGCCCAACCGCTCTTCACTTTTAATGTTAAAAGTAAAGCGCGGGTGCCGCAATTATACCAAAAGTAAAGGGAAAAAAAACCGAGGGCTGACATCTAAGCTAGTGGTGCGCGCGCACCACAGAGGAGGGGGGCCCGAGGAAGCCTGTCGTCTGTGTCTGGGCGCTGATGCGCGTCCTAGACACAGATGGGAATGGGCGGAGCAAAGGCGGGACATGCGCCCGCCTTTGCTCAATCACGTGACTTTTTTTTTTTAAACATGCGAAATCCAATGAGAGACGGGGAAAGCAAAACCACACGCACGAGTGGGTAGCTTTCTAAAGCCCGTACAACACATCTCCCGCTGCGCGCGCAATGCTGCGCACTGCAATGCTGGCGCGAGACCTAAAAAAGGGTTGCCAGAAAACAGTTAAGGGGTAGCTCTCTCTGGATCTGCGCGCAGGCTGGCATAGAAAAAGAAAAAATGTATGCCAGCACACCCGGATGGTGTCTATGTAGGTCCTGCGACGTCATTTCCGGTAGGCACAACGCAGACAACGGACGCAGAGCCGACCGATGCCACCTACCGACACGCAGGGGTACTGCTAAGGAAAAATCTCCAGATACAGACTGACGCCTGGGGGAAATTCTAAAGGTAAGGAATCTACAACTAGAAGTCTTGATTAGATACTGTAAGCTATATTGTGAGTCATCTGTTACATTGAACCATTGACATACTATTTTAGACTAAGCTTGGCGATGCCACTTTTTTTTATACCAAAGACGTCCTTCAGAGTCGGACATGTTTTTTGAACTCTAACCAATAGTTTGAGTTCAAGCGCACAAAATAGTCTGTCAGTAACAGGCTATAACTGGAATATACCAGGAGGTTGTGGAGTTTTCCGCCACAGTGTTCAGTCTTGTTTCCTTTACCAGTAACATTATCAGGATTGGTGCAATTGTTTGCCACTCTTTCCCTCACTCACTGGCAGTACCTTATACAGACCCCCCAGGATTTTGCAGTTTGCTGCGCAATCGGCACTTTTATAAAAATGCCGCGATTTTTACAAAAGTGCCTGCGAAATCGGCAATGCGCACAATTAGACAAAATGTGGAAGAAGCATCTCCCCATGAAAAATGTAGTCACCAACAGATACTGTCTAATTGTGCGCATTGCCGATTTCGCTGGCACTTTTGTAAAAATCGCTGCATTTTTACAAAAGTGCCAGCGAAATCGGCAATGCGCACAATTAGACAGTATCTGTTGGTAACTACATTTTTCATGGGGAGATGCTTCTTCCACATTTTAAGAGGGTGCCTTTATCATAGCAAACTCGGGCAGAAGGAGGACATCTTGGGAGCTAAACACAGTGAAGGAACTGGTATGGTACTGGCAACATGGCAAATGTAGGTGGCAGGCGAGAGAAGGACAGGCTGCAAGCTTCCCGGTAACAGAGTTGGCACAAGTAAGGGCCAGGCAGACGAAAGGTGTCAGGCATCATGGCGCAAAAGGCAGCACAAGAAGATGAGATGAGGACAAAGGCAGGAAGGAGTGGGATGGCAGCGAGCACCTTAGGGCAGAACCTGGTGCGGGTAGAAATCAAGAGAGAAGAGGAAATTTTCCAGGCATCAAGTGAAGTGATGAGGTAAGACCAGGATGTGAAGTGATGAGGTAAGACCAGGATATGAGTTGATGAGGTGGCAACTGGATAGGGAGTAGAGGAAAGGTAAACAGGAAGGGACCATCTTGGGGGCAGAATGGGATACAGGCAGATAATTAATGGGCAGCAAGGTGATGACTACCATGGAGACAAGGGACCAGAACTGGACACTTAGCGGGCAGGCAGTGAACCCAATGGGGCAGATCAGGTGAAAAGAAGTCACACTCTGGAAACTGTCAGGCGGCAAGAAAGTAGTGGAGAGAGGACAGAGCAGCAGCAAAATCCATCCATACATGTCCTGTGTAAATGTCTGTCACCCTAGCAGAATAGTAAAAAAACAAGCATTTGCAATGCAATAGGTCTCACATTTACGCGAGTTTGAGCTATTGGCATTTGGTTTTTAAAACAAATAAATGGCATTGTAATTTACAATGATAATAGCTTGAACGCGCGTAAATGCGACTCCTATTACATTACAAATGTTATAACGTTGTGCCCCCACGCCCCCTTCGCCCGTGAAAACAAACGGTCGGAGCCCTAGCCAGAACCTCTAGGATTTCGCGATTTGCCTTGAAGTATTACACGTTGTATAGTGCCTTTATTATGAGTTTCTCCTCTGCTGCTCCTAAGTGGATTCCACAGGTCTTATACTGTGACTGGTAGCATAATTTCAATTTATTTGGGTATCTCCCTGTCCCTCCAATCTGGACCCCCAGAGCATACACTAAGGTAGGTTCTAGAATGGAAAAAGGAAAGGAAAAAGCTGTATGAGAACACCCTGATGGAGATGGAATCGGTCCTGAAGGAGCTGGTGAAAGAAAGGCGCGGTAAGAGCATCCCTCGACAGATCTTCATGGACGCCTTGCTGCAGGGTAACCTGAGCGAGAAGCAGGTGCTGGAGGACAGCATGACCTTCTCACTGGCAGGATGGGTTATCACAGCTAACTTGTCTACATGGGCTTTATATTTCCTCACCACATCAGAGGACGCTCAGGAAAAGCTTTACAAGGAGATGCCCCAAGTACTAGGCAAGGGGCCCATAACACTGGAGAAAGTTGAGCAGATCAGGTATTGCCGGCAAGTCCTCTGTGAGACAGTACGGTTATCCACACATTGTACTGGACTGAAAAAGGTTAATTTCTGTGCTCCCAATTGCATGAATATACTAAAGGAATGCTCCCTTAAACTTCTCTACTGGTGGATTCTAACTTTTATAGTTTCTTCCTTGTATAACCATAACAAAACACTATGGATAATGGTCCCAATAGTATGCAAGTAAGCAGGGGTTATGGAGGGGTTTGGAATTAACCCAATAGGAGCAAACCTTTCCTTATGTAGAAAACCTCAAATGTGTGAATTAGAAGTCTTACCTTCCTTGGTTAGCCATATGTTCAAAATAAATAGTATTGACCTGGGGGCTAGGCATGGCAACTCTGTACAAATCTTTGCTAGTAAAGAGGGAAGGCAGAAACAGTTGCACACAAGCAATATACCTTAAACTGAAATATGCAATGTGTCTACATAGTGCTGTGAACACTCTCATGCAATTCAGTATTGCTTGGATTCAGAAATTATGTGGATGCTTATTTTGGGCAGGAAATTATGCAGATTCTTTTCAAGTAAAGAACAGTCAGAGTTATTATTTTGGGACGGGGTGACTATTAATTTAATTTAAAAAAAAAAGAAAAAAACACTATATTCTTAGGTTACAACTTAGTTCCCCAAGACAACATTGTGCAAGCCCTGAAGGCTATTGCACAAGCAACCAGCTTTTCTCCAGAGAAATGCTTGATGTGGCTCCCGTTTGAAATAAGGATCCAGTAGGAGCCAACCTGCGTGACACACAAGCCCCTTCACGATAGCACCACTGTCTAACTGGCCAATAAACTCGAACTGTCTGAGCTAGTCGTTCCTGAAGAAGTGCCAACTCCCTGCTGCTGAACCCACAGAAGTTCATCAAAACGGAAACTTACAACCACTACTCCTCCGATCTAGCCACAAGAACATGGACCGCACTGCCTCCTGAAATCAGGTCAAACCCCTCGACTACCTCCTTCACAAAAGAAGTAAAAATTATTCTGTGAATAGATTCCTTCAATAGTAGCCTGAAGCAACTCCGCTTGATTATTTTCCTGTGGTTACCTTCGGATCTTGAATCAGCCAGACTGATTGTTTTATGCTATCTGTATTGCTGCATTATTATTACGGATTACATTTCTTCCTGTATGTATAACTTGCCTGCTATGTGCACAGCGCTCTGATACCCCAACAGGTCATGTTCGCACTATATAAAACTCCCCACATAATATTAAAGAACGTTAAAATAAAAAATAGACCACAATAAACTCAAACAAATTTAGAAATATCAAAAAAATATATATATTCTAAGCAAAATCTCACAACAGTGGTTAAAATAGGACTATGGGTAGTGGATGTATAGATTTTGGAAGTGGATTTATAGATTTTCAAAGTTTTAACACAAAGAAAGCACCTAGAAATGGCAAAGTTAAAGCGAAGTCAATGTTTGAAGTAGACCAAGGCCTAGGTGCCAATTCAAGCAGACTGTGATGAAACATGACTTTGATAAGCCTCAACTGTCTCACCTGGAGACTTAGGGGGTCATATACGGTCTGGTCGAGCAAAAGCCCCACCATAAATTGGCTGTGCTCCCTATCTTCGAAGCACATTGCTCCCCTGCACTATTTTGATGTGTGGAGCCACTGTGTTTCTGTCAGCAAAGCCTCAGCTGGCTTTTCTGGCCGAAAGCCTTGACCCGGTGGACGGTCCACCTCTGGACCATCATGTCCAGTCAGAGAGGCGGATGCCCTGTACTGTTTAAAGTAGTCACCACAATCATTGTTTTAGCATTAAAAGTACAACCTTTCAAATCAGGGCTGGGAGGTGTGAATCAATTTTTAGATATACTCTGGCACAATAAATGTTTGTGCATGGTTCTTTTAGGGGCGGTGCTCAAAGGATGTATGTAGCTTTGAGGCATGACTACCTACATAGCATATATGTTTTCTCATGATGTTTTCTTTGCAGGAACTGTCGCAAGAGGTTACGTTTTTTCCTTGCTGAAGGGTTTGTAAGTTCAAACCTTTATTAGCATTCCTTAGCATGCGTGCGTGGAATGTTTCTGGACCTGACGTAAGCCATACTGATCCACAGAGGCACTCAATTAGATGGCTGAAACATGTTGACTGCATTGAGGATAGTTGTGATCAATTAAAGTCTCAGAAAGATCCACCACCTCCATCATTAAAATCACTACATGCAGCAGGAGTTCCTGAGCCAATTTTAAATTACACATCACCACATACACTATCACAACCGCATAAAATCAGCTCCGCTGTATTCAGGTGTCGCAGCACACCCTAGAAGCATGCGGAACCTGATGATAAAGCAGGTCACCAACTAGGTTAGTAAACGAGGGTTCTTAAAAAACACCCCACGGGTTCCAGGGCACACTTGGTACTAAGATTATGAGAATCTAACCTTTAGTTTAGTAGGCAGCAAACTAATTCTTGTATGTAGTATTTGCTGGCCGAAAGCTTTGAACTGGTGGTCTGTCCGCGCCCCCGGAAGACTGACACTCTGAAGACGATGGCCCTGCACTATATCAAACGGCCGCGACGAGAAGCCGACAATATGCAGGCAGACGTGTAAGGGGTAGGTGCTGGCTGACCGTGCACCCAACGGCAACCCCCGTTACGGTGCAGGCGATTACACGCGCTAGCCTATGAAGCAAGTTATTGTTCTAGACTAGGTAAGAACTTCTGCCACATTTCATGTCACTTGATTATTTGACAAGCTTGCGCCGCCATGTCACATATTACGAGCCAATGCACTTAAGATAGTAGTCCATTAGGGACCCATATGTATTTAATGCCATGCCATCATAGTGAGTGCCCATGCGGGGCAGACCACATTATCTATTTTTCAGACGGGGCTGCGCTTTATTACTGGCGCCTGCATAAACCGTATATGTTTTGATACGCCACAATCATGACCAGAACTTGTTACTCTACCCACTGTCAAGTCAAGTCAATTTTTATTGTATAAAATTATTAAAAATCATTACAATATGCATCTAGATCAACTTGGGACATAAAACACATTTTAAAATATTGGCAATTAAAACTATTTGTAAGTGGCAAGTAAGAGTCAGTAATTTCAGCTTGGTGGTATAATTCCAAGGTCAGCTTGCTGTAGGAGAGATTGGGCTTTCATCATATATTTGACCCCTCTGCAGGCCAGCATAGGACATGATCCATCTAGCCATTGGATTACGGCTTGCCTACAAGTCCGAATATTCAATTTGTTAAAAATGTTCTTTAAAAGCCGTCTCCTCAAGTCCTTAAGTGCCGGGCACACACATAGTAAGTGCGGTAATGTTTCATTTCGATATCCGCATAGGCGACAATGGTGGTCGGTGTGGCAGTTTTTCCAGGCTGGTAGCAGGTCCTTTGAGAACTGTAGACCTAATCGATGTTTTATATATCTTTGTTTTAACGAATTGTTAAAGTGACTTTCTAGGTAGGACTGTGGTTTTATCCCGGTATATGAATTTATCACGGTCCACCCGTGTCGTCTTTTTGCGGTAATTATCTTGTCTTCCAGATAGGATTCCCATTTAACCGCATTATTTACAATTTTATCAAAAGTGGATCTGTCTGGATTCATGTCCCAGGATTCTTCAATTCCTATGCAGGTTAGTGATTGTGACAGGTAGCCTCCCCAACTGTTTGGAACTTGCTGTTTCTGTTGAGTTTCAATTTCTTTCCAGCACAGGTTGTCCAATGTATTGGCTTCCGACGTGCGTATTTTATGGCAAAGTTTCACAAAGGTTCCCATACTGCGAAATTTTTGATTTAGAAGGCCAAATTCTAGGCGAACCTGCGCTGGAGCTGATGATTTTGGAAGGTTTAGTACTGCCTTGTATACTTTTGTTTGTAGGCTGTTTAACAGCCCGGCTTCTTTGCCACACCAGGTGGCCAGTGCGTATGATAAGGATGGCAGGGTTTGAGCTTTGATCACTTTCAGCAGGTGTGAATAATTTGGACAACTCAGTTTATTTTGTAATTGCCGGTATGCATAGATCAGAGACTGTGTTTTTGCTTTTAGCTCTGTTTTATGTTCTTTGTTCGTCGGCCCTCGCCCCAATTTCAATCCTAAGTATTTGTATGAAGTTTCCTCCTTTATTGGGGTGCTATTTGCATACCATTTAAATATTTGCTTTTTAGGATCCACAATGCGGACAATCTTAGTTTTTTCTTTATTCAGTTCCAAGCATTCGTGCTCCAAGTAGGTTGTCAAATTATTGATCGATCTTTGCAACCCTATTGGGGTTTGGCTCAGAACAACAATATCGTCTGCATACTGCAGAAAGGGAATTGGGATTTTTGACATGTGGGGTGGATGGCATTCCCCAATCTCCATGTGGTTGACAATATCTGCCATGCACAAGTTGAATAAACTTGGGGCCAGTACACAGCCTTGTTTTAGGCCCTGTTGTGTTCTTATTTCGGCCGTTACGCTGCTACCGTCTCCCAGTTTTACTCGAGCCCAGGTGTTGCTGTGCAGTATTATAATTGCCTCCAATAACTTCTTCGGGATACCCCATGATCTTAATTTTTCCCATAGCCGGGATCTATTCACTTTATCAAAAGCTGCTCGAAGGTCTATAAAGCAAGCATACAGTCTCGTCCCCCTTTTTGCAGCTTTTTCCTTCAGGAGCGCCAGGGTTGTCAGGTTTGTCAATGTACCCGTCCTTGGCCGGAAACCAGTTTGGAACATTGGTATTATGTTCGTATCTTCCATCCAGTCCTGAAGGAGTGATAATAGGCATGATCCATATAGTTTTGCCTCAACATCCGTTAGCGATATCAGCCTGTAGTTCCCCGGCTCGTTGTGATCACCGTGTTTAAAAATGGGGTGAATTATGCTCCCATTCCAAGATCTTGGTGGCTTGTTCTGGTTATAGATTGCATTGAAGAGTGGAGTTAAATATTCTGCCCAAAATTCAGGCGAATATTTAAAAATAGCATTTGGGAGCCCGTTTGGACCCGTTGCACCCTTTTTTTTCAGGCGTTTTATTTTGTCTTTAAGCTGGTCTGTTGTTACTAGGGTGTCGGTCACGGCATTCACTATTTTTTCTGATTTACTAAACTGTGAATTTTTGGGGTTGTTCTCGTTTCCACTACCCAACGATTGCTTCAGCTTGTCTCCTGGAGCGTTAACTCCTTTTCCCAGCAAATTTTCTGCATGCTCGAAGTTTCTAGTGCATACTTTGCACTCCGGATTACAGTGCCTTTTTTCACCTCCCGTCCTGTCGCTGAACATCTTTTCAACGTGCTGGGTCCATATACTTTCTCCAATACCTGCCTCCTGTTTTAGAGTATTCCCCCTTGTCAGTTTATTGATAATACCCCAAAATGTACTGGCATTTTTATGTTTACTTGCTATTAGTAAGTTAGTCCACATTTCCTCATGGTACAGTGTTTTTGCTCTCCTAAGCATGATCTTATATTTTTTTCGCATAACTTTCAATTCCGATTTATTTGATTTTTTTCCATTTTTAGGTTTC
The DNA here is from genome assembly GCF_964263255.1 of Lissotriton vulgaris. Taxonomy (NCBI): domain Eukaryota; kingdom Metazoa; phylum Chordata; class Amphibia; order Caudata; family Salamandridae; genus Lissotriton; species Lissotriton vulgaris. The sequence continues at coordinate 918,843,161 of NC_141685.1, forward strand.
GCTGGGGGGCGGAGCCGTTAGGCTCCTCCTCCAGCGAAATCTGTAGTTTCTAGTATGGGTGACTTGAAGACGCCTCTCTGCTTCATTGGCTAGCTCCATAAATGGAGGCTAGCCATTGGAACAGAGAGGCGTCCGTCAAAGCCGGACCAGACACGGGGGCGTTCCCGAGATTCTTTGGCTTTTGCCGACGTCACGCGACGCCGGGAACGCCCCCGTGTCTGGTCCGGCCGGCCCGTGCTTGCTGCTGGCCCAGATTCAGGGGTGAAACGAGGCCCGCGGTGTTTCCCTGCGCCCAGGATCCCCCCTGTTGATCTGCTGGTTAGAAACGGTCTAACCGCGACCTGGGGCCCCGAAAATCTATTGCCGCCAAATCACCGTCGCGGCCCGGGGCCAGAAACACCCTCCAAAGCGGCCGTTCGTGACCAGGAGCTGCAGCAGCAAAGATCGAAGCCGCCGCGCTCCTATTGGCCCAGCAAGACGAGCCCCTCCAGTAACGCCGCGCTGGGATTGGCCCAGCGCCGCCGCGTCATCGCCGAGGCCGCGCACTGATTGGCTGCCGGCTCAGCATCATCCAGGGGCAGGTCCCGGGAGCCGCGCTGTCATTGGCTGACTCCCGGGCGTGTGTGGAGGCTTGGCGTGAACGCCGCGACCGGATTGGTCCTCGGCGCCCTGCTTGGTAGGAAGCTGCGTGGGAGTGACGAAGCCGGGGAAGACCGACCCGACCTCGCCGAGGGAGCGCCGTGAGTGCCCCCTGCCCCTGGCCTGCCTGTCCCTGCTTGGAACGCAGCGCTGGGCTGGGCATGGAGTGCTGTGCCAGGGAGGGCCGGGCATGGAGTGCTGTGCTAGGGAGGGGCCGGGCATGGAGTGCTGTACCAGTGAGGGAGAGGGTGTTGGGTGATGCGCAGATGGCGCGGTGCAAAGAGCGCTGGACGAGAAAGGGGCAGGGCACGGAGTTCTGGGCCAAAGAAAGCCAGGGCAGAGATGGGGCGTGGGGGAGTATTGTGCTTGTCGCCGGATGGGCAGGGCACAGAGGCTTGGCCAAAGAGTGGCAGGGATGGACTGCTGGAGGAGAGAGGTGTAGGGCATGAAAAGCTCGGTCAGGGAAGGACATTGGGTGCTGGGCCAGCCAGCCGTAGAGAGGGCAAGGCTTAGATGGCTTGCTGGACCAAGGGCATGGAGTGCGGGGCGGGGGCTGGGGGTACAGAGCACGGAGAGCCTGTATCCCAAGGAGCACGAGCCGCGGGCCCAGGCACCGCAGACGGAGCGATGAAAGGTGGAGCAAAGAGCGGTGGGCACGCAGCGCTCTGCGGGGGAGGAGAGGGCATGCAGAGGAGTCCAAGGGGTGCTGCCTGGAGAGGGCAGGAACACCGAGTGCTGTCCTTCCAGTGAAGGCCAAATATAAATATACAGACATGTGCATGGCCGGTCTTGGAGCGCTATACACAGAGGGGCAGAACGTAAACCAAGAAGGGGCAACCACGGAGTGATCGATCGGGGGATGCGAAGGTCAGTGTCTTGTGGAAATGTGGCACCCTTGCCCGCACCTCACCAGCCCTCCTGGGGCGACTGTGTAGGCTCTTGGAAATGACGAGGATGGACTCTGGGTGTGCCCCCCAGTGACGTGCAAAGGACAGGACAGCATGGAGGCCAGATGCATCTTGTGGTGGGAGCCGAGCCCGAGACCCCGTGCGTGTGACCCCTTGGCCAATGCGCATCAGGAGCTATTGAGTGTAAACGCATACGACCCTCAAGCGTGGACGCTTCAAAGGTTTCACTGTCTGCCTCTTACTGCAGCCAGCCCCTGTCCCAGGGGCTTTTCAGGAGGACCAAAGATCAGCAGGTAAAACCGCTATTGACAAAGCCAATAGGCCCGGCATTGCCGGTCAGCCAATTGGCTTGTCAGTACTTTTTTTCTGCCTGTTTTTTTCAAAACGTTACTTTTAGAGAAGCTGTTCGGCCAATCTAAAACAAAATTTAAAAAAATGCTTAAAGCGAAAATATTTTGAGTCTCAAAATTCACACATTGCATAGTAGGCCTTGGCACTCTATGGAGGTACGTTTTGTGTGGACGCGCTCAGTGTGGAAGGACAGAATGCCAACACTCCCAGTGAAGCGGGCCAATGGCTGAAAGGCTGACCCACTGCTCCGAGCTATAGGCTGCAGTGTCAGTTAGAACAATTTGAGTGACGTACTCAACGACCAGTGGATGAAGAGGGCTCACACTGGATAGATCAGCTAAGTGAGTGAAAGCATTCCGGATGATCCACTCCGGGCGAGCGGGACTGTGGGAGAGTGGAGAGGACAATGTCTGGAGAGTACAAAGGCAGTCTTTGTCTAGGCCTTGTGGTCATTTTTAGCATCAGGCCCTTCCAAAAGCTAGAGAACAATCTCGGCATATGATGGGGTGCAGTAGATGCATTGACGCAGTGGGCCGGTGGCATTGTGAAGTAGTCGATTGTAGTTTTGTAAACCTACAGACGTCAGTGACTGCATCTTGTGTGGTGGGATTAAACAGTTTGCTGGGCGTGGCAGCAGGCGTAGGGGGAGGGGAAGGGCCCTTTTACCCGCGTGGCTCCCTCGCGCCCCGCATTGTTGGGCAATTATCACTTTGTCCGGCTCGGGTGGGGCCACGCTCCCTTATCGGACCAAAGTGCACTGCGCCCGGCGAACCTTGACGGGAACACAGGCCGCACAATGGGACATTGTACCACAGCCGCCGCCTCCCGTCTCTCTCAAGGTCCAGGATAACCAAGAGCTTAGGATAACCTCTAAAAGGGTGGGGCGATGGGGGCGGGAGTGGGGCCGTCAGTTCACCAGGGGAAGGTGTAAATGTAGCATGGAGAAAAAGTGGCCAGCTGATGGTGTACAGTGCGAGGGAAGGGGTGGGCGATTAGGTGAAGTGAACTGAAATGTACATTTTGGGAGGTTAAGAGAGGTCATTGTAAATGAGGAGACGGGGGAGCAGAGGGCAGTGGGCTGGGCTTGAGCTAGACATAAAGCATTGGTGCCACAAGAGAAGGAGGTGAATAGTTTCGGAGGCGCTCTGACGATGAGACATTTTCGTCGAATATGATGAAGTTGGTAGAGGAGCCTGGAAACAGATTCGGTGGTCTTGAAGAGTGGAAAAGATTTTACAGCGGTTGCAAGAACAGAGGGATATATAAGTAAGGCCGTCCTGTGGAGAATCCTTTGGTAGTCAATGGACTTATGTAAAAGTCCGCTAAAGGGACTAAAGAAAAAGGCAGCCTTAAAACATCTCCGATGAGAACAGAGAACGAAGCTGAAGAAAATAACAGTAAGTATGTCAGGGATGCTTAGGTAGTAGTTGAGGAGAAGGACCTATCTGGTGCTGTGATTACTTTGTGAAGGTAGTTGGGTTGTCAAACATTCGTGGTTAGATCAAGAGAATCGGAGCTGGCACAAGGAGCAGATGAGTACCTTTGAGGGAGGGTACCATAATGCCAAAATAATTGTGCTGAACATGGAGATCTTTCTCTGGTATGACCTCAATGATATTAACTCCCCCCAGAGTCTACAAAATATAATGTCCACGTTTTGCTACTGCTATTTGTCAAATTAGATGTAGGTCTATCTAGCAAGTGAAAGTAGATTCCCTTGCCCTCCATTTAACCTTTGCTTTCGATAAACAGACAGGAGGGTTGAGGTTTCAAAGGAGTCTAAGTAGATAATAAGGTGATTAAATGTATGGAGTAGATACATGTTTAAGGGAGTTGTACATAAAAGGGATGCCAAGGAGATATGTAATGGTGCTCCTGAAACAATTTTATTTGATTTGTGCCACATAGGTTCACCCATTTAGTGATGGTTTACTTGGAACCTTGCTTTCTGTTATCTAAATATTTTTTTTTTACACTGGTGTAGTTTTTCCTTCAGGTATTTAATGATTTACTTTTTATTACGTATGATAAATTTAGGGCAGATAATGTTTGCCATGTCAAATTATTTTACACTTTGCCCTACCTATTTTCAATACCACATGCCTGCCATGGAGTCAACATTTACCATGTTTCTATCCTTAGCTTTATTGCTTCTTTAAAAAATGTTCTCCTTCAGACAGCTTCTTTGATTTGTTAGCCTTTCTTAGACTCTATATACAGGGCGTTAGTATAACCGTAGGTCACCGGGGAGTAGTCTTGCATGCCTCCTTAGGTTTACATATACTTGCATGCCTCCTTAGGTTTACATATGAAAGTAATTTTCTATCTCGTTTAAAAAAAAAAAAAAATCTATCTATCCGTAGTTCCACTCTTAATTGTGGGGCTCTTTGCATGTGTGTGGGGCTCTTTGCGTGTGTGTGTGGCTCTTTGCGTGTGTGTGGGGCTCTTTGCGTGTGTGTGGGGCTCTTTGCGTGTGTTTGGGGCTCTTTGCGCGTGTGTGGGGCTCTTTGCGTGTGTGTGTGGGGGGGCTCTTGCGTGTGTGGGGGGGCTCTTGCGTGTGTGGGGGGGCTCTTGCGTATGTGTGTGAGGGGCTCTTGCGTTTGTGTGTGGGGGCTCTTGCGTGTGTGTGTGGGGGGCTCTTGCGTGTGTGTGTGGGGGGCTCTTGCGTGTGTGTGGGGGGCTCTTGCGTGTGTGTGTGGGGGGCTCTTGTGTGGTGTGTGTGGGGGGCTCTTGTGTGGTGTGTGTGGGGGGCTCTTGTGTGGTGTGTGTGGGGGGCTCTTGTGTGGTGTGTGGGGGGGGCTCTTGTGTGTGTGTGTGGGGGGCTCTTGTGTGGTGTGTGTGGGGGGCTCTTGTGTGTGTGTGTGTGTGGGGGGCTCTTGTGTGGGTGTGTGTATTGGCATTGTAAATGAGACTGCCATTTATTTATCTGTTTTCAAAACCAACACATAAATAAAAAGTTTGCCATTTAGAATGCCAATGGCTCAAACTTTTCCGAAGGCGAAACCGTTGCATTGTAAATGCTTGTTTATCAATGATGCCTGCTTGCGGACTTCGCGTGCAATTTTTCTTTTTTCTTCCCTCAGGGTAGTAGTGTACCAAGGCTTTTTGCCAGTGTTGAATCTTATTGGGTTTTGATTTGTACGTGGGGGATTATTTGTTACTGCTTCGCATAGATGTTCCCATGTTTTTACCAGATTTCCTTTTTCTTCCGGTGTTAAACTAAGCAGTTCGTTTTTTATTTTATCCATTGTTGGTTTAATATCCTTTCCTCTCCATTTTAGTTTACATAGATTAAATTTTTCAGTATACTGGATGATGGTATTTTGTTTTTCCGTCTTGGTAGCCAGCATTATCATTTTGGTAATTAGAGGGAAATGATCACTTTCCACACGTTGCTCCACTGAAAAAATCACTCACCGTTGGTAACAAGCTGTTGCTCAATATTGTGAAGTCTATTGTTGACTTTCGGTTACCGCTTAGAAAGGTTATAGGTATACCACTATTCCCACTGACTTCCTTATTTAGAATAAAAAGGCCCAGTTCTTCAAGAGCTTGCATTATCTTGTCATCTTTTGATAGGTTGCTGTTAAAATCACCTGATATAATCATGGAATACGTCTCATGAGTGAGTTGCAAGGCCCTGATCAAGGTGAGTAGAGTAATCAGTTTTTCGTTTTTTTCCTTCTTTTCCGGATGAACATAAACGTTGAGCAGTAGTAGATTACAAGAGCCTGTGCCGGCGACCGATTTCTCCGTGAGTTTTATTACTTGTATCCATTTAACCATAGTGTCTACTTCTTCAGTATGCCATCTGTGTTGTTGGGCGATATACGTTGATAAGCCTCCTCTAGGATGACCAAAGTTAGAGGGTTTTTCGGCGAGGACGTGAAATTCAATGTATCCTGGGATGGAGATTTGGTGTAGGTTCCAGGTTTCTTGTAGCAGTATTAAGTCGTGTTGATCCAAGAAGTTTGCAGTTTCGTGGTCATGGCACAAGCTGCTGAAACCATGTACGTTCCAGGAACAGAGGCTGATCGTGCGCGGATTTGCAGCAATTGATTTCTCTTGATTATCAGCTGTTGACCGTGGGTGTAACATGGTATCTTTTTCTAAATGTCTCGTCTTGTTAGGAGCATTTTTTGTTCAAAGCCGAAGCCACCCAGGTCCAATCCGTTGCCTGTTCACGGGTGCCTCTTTGTGCCGCTGCATTTTCTTGTCTATTTTGTAGTGTATTTTTTTGCGGAGAAACCCCACATGCTCCTTTTAAACATGATTTTTGGATGTTCCCCTCAGCCTTTGTCTTTTTACATAAGGTTAAAGTTTTTAAAAGTGGAAAAGGATATTTTTTCCGATCGTCTCGCCTCATTGTAATGCCCCAGGCTTCAAATGACGAACTCATTTCAAGTATTCTATCAACTATTTCTTTAGTTGACCAGGTGGTTAAGGACTCTTCTACCTCTGACATATTTTTGGTGCACCTAAATTCTACTGACAAGAGATCTTGAGATTCTATGTCATTCAATTCTGGAATTTCTCTTAATAGCCTCATTATGTTACCTCTATTCAGAAAATCTTGTGGTCCTGATGTCTGGTATTCCGGTATAAATGTCAGTTTATTATTTATTTCTGCTTGTAATTGTGAGCTCGTTTTAGCTTGTGTGTCTTCTTCTGGGTTTGAATTTACTGTTGTTTCCCCTTTTGTAATTATTCTTCTCCCTTGACTTAATGTTTTTATTATTAGATCTTCGAATGGACCGTCTGTTCTTCTCAGATAGGTGGTTGGTTCATTAGACCTGTCCGTATTTTTATCAATGATCGGGTTTTGTGGTATATGTATGCGCCTTGTTTGTTTGTTTGGTTGGTGAGTACTGCAGATTTGTCCATCTTCGTTTAAGTTTATTTTTATTGGTGTTCTTTTGTTTTCCTTTTCATCTGCTCTTTTTATAGGTTGACTTTGCTTGTATTTATCTGTTGGGTTTTGTTCGATATCCACGAAGATTGGGCCATTTTGATGCCTTAATTCCTGGTTTGTTGATTTGACCTGGAGTGATTGCGTTTCATCTGTCTGGTGGATCATTACTGTGTGATTTACACTGACTTCATTATTTAAGACCCTTTCATCAGACTCCTCTTTCATCTTAGCTTTATCCTGAGTTCTTGGGGAGTTTTCTTTTTTCTTTATTTGACTTTTCGGTTGTGTAATCAATTGTATATGGTTTGGTTTTGAGGAGGTTTGGAGGGGTGAAGATTCTATACTCAGGATGGTCCCATTCACAGCATTTAACTGGTTTGGTTGGACCGGGGCGTGTTGATGTGTTTTGATGCAATTACTTCAGGTGCTGGTTTCTGTTTCCTATTAGCGGTGTGATGAAAGATTGGATAGCTATGAATATCTGTTGATGGTTGGAATTTAAGTTGAACCCTCCCTTTCCTTGCGTGCTTCCTTTGTCTTTTTGTTAGCTTTTCTTTAGACTGGGTCATTGCGTGTTGTGCTTCCTCTTTTTGACCTAGATCATTGTCAGGTTTTTCTTTACACTGCTTACTTATTTCTTCTTCTACATAGCTGTTTTGAGTGGAATCTCTTACTATGAGTTGGCTTCCAATTCCCACATCTGATTTTATTGACTCAATGTTACTCAGAGTTTTGGAGTTATGTTTTATGTCCATTGATGACTGGACCGCCCTTAGTATGTCATTTAATATTAATGGTAAATTTGACATATTATCCACTAGTTTACCACAAACACAGCTTGGCTGGATAATCTCTGTGCAAGGTCCCTTATCAGCTCTCCCTTGAAGTAGGGTTGCCATGTGGTACAGCCTGTTGTTTATACCAGAGATATGGCTCGCTATGAGATTTATTAAATCGATTTGAACGTCCATTTTATCCGACTGGAAGTTCAGAGCTTTGATTGCCTGCTCTAAGGTGTTTAGAAGTGTTTTACTCCATGAGGTCTTGTCTTCTTCTTTGGGCGATGTTTCCTGGACATCTAAATCTTCGTCTGTCCTGCTCATTGAAGATATCGTAATTGGAGATTCCAGGTTTAGAATGTTGTTGCTCCTTCCTATATTTTTATTTCGATCTTTGTCCCTTTCATGGGGGTTGACATTTTGGTGTAAAGGTGTAGATTCCAGTCTTCCGTTACACCCTGGTCCGTTTATCACAAGATCTTGAGATCTGAAGATGTCATGTGTACCTTGGCTGGGTTTAAGATGAACTTGTAACTGGGGTTGGTTGATGTTTTCCGTTCCTGATTGTATGTCCAAGCTTATGTCGTCAGTTAGGGAGAAGGAAGTTGGCCATGAGTCTACCTGTGCGGCAGTTTGACCCGCTACTGATTTATTCCTTGGTATTACTTCTTCGGCTTTGCCCTGGTCCGTGGACTTTATTTCCTTATCACTTTCATGAGATTGTGAAGCGTTCTTACTTATTTGGGCTATTGCCACAATGAGATTGCCGCAGCCAATATTGCATTTTTGTTTGCCTGGAGACTGAGAGATTTGTTTCTTGTCAGATGATTTGTTAATAGGACAACTCTCAGTGTGAGTGTCCTGTGAATCCTTGCTCTTCTCCTTTGAACTAATTGATTGGCGTTGTACATCCTCCTTTACATATGGTGCCGGTGTGGTCAGGCTTGATTGGAGGGCTTGTTCCTGCGTTTGCCCATGAATTGACGTCATGGGGTCCTTAGGAGAAAAGAATTTTTGTATCCCTATGTTACGTTGTTTTGAGCTCGGGGTTGATAGCTCAGGTGCCGACACTAGTCTTTCTTTGTTGTGCCATCCTCTTCCTTTTTTTACTTGGCTTATTTGAGCCCTGGGTCTGGTCTTCTTCGTCTTTTCTTGGTCTTGCACTTGTGTTGAGACGCAGTTTTCCAGATCTCATTCTTTAGATCTATTAGGTAGAAAACCTAGCAGACTGATACCTTGGAGACTTGGTATCCTGGTGTCCGTTGTGCCAGCTCTACCACTGTACCACTGTACCTCCAATCCCACTCCACCTGCACTCCCCCACCTCCCAAGCCTATCTACCCCTCTAATAGGAATAGCTGCCGTCAGGGAGGATAGCGAGGTGCAGTTACGTTTTTGCGGAGACTAGCGAGGTGTATCGTGCAGGTTCTGGTAAGTGCTGCTTTAGGAGACACTTTTGAAGGGCAGATTTACCAGATTTACCAGGTATTTGATATGGTCAAGTATTGTCCTGGGTTTAGAGATGGCTTTCTGATGTTGTGTCGGACTCTGTAGTGATACCGGGTTGGTACCGGATTAGTGCCTGATTTTCACTTTCATTAAAGTAGCCCGCTCCCAGCCATTCACAACCTCTTACAACCCTTTCCCCCCACTTCTCCTTGCTGCTTGCTGCTTGCTGCTTGCGGTGAGGAAACGTGATCCTGACGTTCTCCTGCCTAAGTTTAACGCCGCCGTGCAGAGTGACACAACATGTCACAATAAGTCCCCCGGGCTTACCGCTATTGCTAAAGAAGGTAGCCCAGCCCCTGACTCACCAGCTCACCGGGATGCCGCAAAGTCCAGTGGTTACGGACAGGCTACTGCAGGCGGGCTTCAATCCACGGCTTCAACAGCTTTCAACAGCTTTCTGCAGGTCAGCTGTAAGACACGGACTGGATCGGGCTCTCTTGCTCCAAAGCGCCGACTTTTGCAGCTCTTGCTCTTGCTCTTGCTCTGAGAAGCTGTAGTGCTCCGACGTGTAGATAGAGAGGCTCGGCGGCTTTCGGTTTTTATTTCTACTTTAACCGCGGTGCTCCGAGACGCTGAGCTCACCGCTGTGCTCACTGCGGCTTGGAGGCGGCTTGAGAGCGCTCGTGGGCAGCTTGCTTCTGCTGCAGCCGCGGTGCTCCGAGATGCTGTATGCACCGCGGCTTGGAGGCTTGGGGCGGCTGTTGGCTTGTTGGTGCTCGTGGGAGCTTGCGCTCAGCTACAACCACGGCTCGCCGGTCACGGCTCACGGCTCTCGGTTCACGGTTCCCGCTTTCCCGGTGAAGGCAAAGGCAAAGGCTTTTGGAAAGGGACGCCGCCGCCTCTCACCTCCGCCGCTCACCGCTCTCCGCCTCTCGCCTGCCTGCTCCTGCTGCGCGGAAACGCTCTCTCTCTCTCTCTCGCGCTGCTCAGCTCCAACTGACGTGTCACAGAGTTCCTGCCTCTTAAGTCACACCTACTCTACCCACTGAATCATGTACCTTTGGTGGGGAAGTACTATGAATTTACTCCACGCTGGAGTTGGTCTTAAATATATGTTGTCTGTCTCATATGTTTGTTAATGCACTTTATTGAATGAAAACAATTTAGGTATGAAATGCACTCTACCATCTGCCCACAGAGAGGATTATATGGACACCCACTCTGTGCTTTTGTTTTCCAAATCTTCTCTTCATGTATTCCTAGGTTGCAAAGGAGCGGACAATCAATAGAGGATGGACAGTTCCTTCTGATCAGAGTTCTTGACCCCCTTACGGTCTTTTTTTACACACGTTTTACTCACTTCATTGGTCCTGAAAAAGCACCAGGGATCGTTCTGACCAGTCAGACAGCGCAAAACATGTTGGCTGAAAGTTACTGGAGGCACATTATGCCTCATCAGTAACACACGATCCGGCAGGTTTTTTAACCTGGAAAGGGAACCTATGTATTACACTTAATTCACCCTGGCTTCCCTTAGCTTGTTTTATCATTCACTCACTCACTCACCCTTCTCTCAGAAACCTTTATCTCACACCCTCACTCATCATGCGGCAGTACCAATAAAAGATCTACGCCAAAGCGACCCTTCGGGGGTCCCGTAGGGCATTGCAGCACCGGCCCGACAGGGAGCAACGCCCGATGATTAAACAGGACATCCCTCGGGATGTGTGAGGGCATCAAGAGACAAGACTTGCGCTTACCTCTAGCCTGTGGTGTTTAGACCTAGGCTCTTACTTTATACTTCTTTTCCCCTTCTCTTTTTTGTAGGAGGCTATTGCGCACAGATTCGGAACAGTTACCCTCTGTTTGAATTGAGATTAACACAGGGAGCACAGGTACGGGACCACAATTATCTTAGTCCCCTCCCTCCCCCCCCCCCGTCTTTCTTGGGACACACTGTCCACCACTGGACCATCACGTCTCAGTGGTGGTCGCCCTGTCCTATTTAAAGTGGCACCATAGTCATTCTTTTAGCATTTCAAGGACAACCTTTCAAATCATGGCGCTCCTAGGAAGGACTGGGTTTTTTGCCTACAGCTTTATATTTAAAAAAGTCTCTGATTTGGATGTCTGTTGCTGCAAAGCAAAAGAATGCAGAGTAGCATTTAGCAAGACCGCATACTCTGCCTGCAACAGAAACGAAAGTACAATTGGAGGGTGCACTTGTATTGCAGCGATTCCCACCATTCACCTCACCTCAGAGGTTCAGATACTTCTTGTAGGTGGTCCAGCAAGGGCCCAGATGTTTGGGGGAAAAGTTTAGGGCGTCACAAACCAGCAGGGAGCTTTCATGATTTTTCCATAGTTCTTCTATAGGCCAAAAAACATTAAGTCCCTATTCTTGTTGATGTTGGAAAGGTCGGTCCCACCTACAGCTGCCAGGTCATCAGCAAAAGGCTTCTAGGGCCTAAGTCTCTCTTTCCAGCCAGGGCTCACAATACAGTACAGCCCAATCTAAACTGAGCCGCTAGCTCTTCAACAAAAGTTGGGACCCTTTTTCAGCCTTTTCTGTTCTTGAGACCGGTACAGAAGCCCAGCCAGCAGGCCCTTAGATAGCACCTCCAGGCACTGGGTTCAAGTGAGAGCTTAGGTCCCTCTCTGGCTCCTTTACAGGAGGGTCAGGAATGAGTCTCTTTTTCTTATGTTTCTTCCAGGTCCAAGACCGTTGTGAGGAACGTTGTAAGGAACTGGTGGTGGAATGCCTAGTGACTGGATAATTCCTTTGGCCCTTTGTGATTCCATAGGTTTCTGTAGACTCACAAATGGCCAGTCTCTGGATAAGCCTTCGATGTCTGTCCCACAACAGTCTTTCTGAAAATAGAAGGCTGTCTATTGCTTCCTAGCAGACATCTTTTAACACCTTATGAGAAAGATAATTACTGCCACTCGAAGGGAAGGGAGCCAGGAGAACATATTTTATAACTATCAGGTTTTCAAGGTAGCACAAAATATTGTTTAACAGTTACCTTTACACTATAGAGGAAAAACAGATCTACTTCCACCACTGTACTAATCTTTGATGAAGAGCAAAACAAACTTTTAATCAAGTTTCTAGCATTGTCCTGGCCTGTAAAACCCGGATTTATCCATAATCGGGTCTCTCCATGGAATAATGCCCCTTAAACTCCACAGTGATAAGTAGTGGAGAGAACATTTCTTTGATAATTAACATGTCTCAAATATATACATTAAGTTCACCCAACTCTTTACAGGGGCACTCCTGTATGACTTAGCGAATGAGTAAAAATAGAGTTTCACTTGTTTGTGCCATATGATAGAGCAGTGGGCTGGGCCATAACAGTGTACCTGAAGCCATACCATTCAGTCATACAGAATGTTAGTGGTATAAATACATATCGCAGCATGAATCATTAAAATTAACTTCCACACCACTGGCGCATTTCCTTCACCAACTTACCAAGATGTTCTCTAAAGCTGGATAAGTCCGAGTATAGCCAAGTTTGCTCACATTTTAGGTGCAAAGCACAAGCAGTAGGATGTTGAATAGCAGTGTCATAGTGTGTAGAGTCAAAATGACAGCAAAAACTAGTACACAAAAAAAGCAATAAATGTACAGATGCCACGTAGAAAACGCAAAATTGCTACAAAAGTACATAAACCTGTAGCCAAACTCCACTACATTTTATGTCCTCGGTACTATATTTGAAGCACGTAGATTTCCTACAGGATCTTGTGCAAAAGAAACGTTAATTAAATGTAACAGTGATGTTGCAACTTGGTGTCGGTTATGAATTTAGATGCATTCCAGCATAATGTCCAGGAAGAAAAAATGCGGTCTGAGAAAGTTACATGGTCTCAACATGATGGCTCGACAAAAGAATCTGAACATGGTGTCTAGTCCAGGTGAGTTAGTTGGACTCTTTCAACATCAGGATTGCCTTACAGACAGACGCTACTCTTTCAAAACCATACCATGTGTTCAAAACATTTAAAAACACCCAAGAGTGAAACACTAGATGGCAGACTTTTGCAAACTTCATAAATTCAAAACATGCTAAGCCACATAACCAGTCTTTTTGGTACCACCTATTGTTAAGTATTTAGAGTTTCAATTAATCATTTCCGATTTACCTTTCAAAATGTGGATAAAGGCAGGGCGTTTCAAGTGTGCCCCGAAATCGAAATCCCTTGGACAGAGAATCTGCTTTGCAAACCCTGTCCCACCAGAGGATCACCTAATTTTGATTAACTACAACCAGCAAGTTAGGACTAGTGAATAACCAGCGCCGACACAAGATAAATGCAAGAACCGATATACTAGATGCAAAATGGTCCAGATGTCAACTCGTAATAAGGGCAGAGCTTGGTGGTAAGAGGAGACTATCATGATGTGGGTGGTTTAGCACTGATCAACGAAAGATCTAAGAATCTTGATTGTGCTTGAACCCTGTGGTCATCTTGTGACTGCTGTATTGGCTCGATTGGCAGTTTTCATTCCGGTTCTGAGAGAACAGATGCCTGCTCTTGCTTAAAACTTCCTTTACAATGAAGTTGCTCAAACAGAACAATTGGGAGAGGAGGGTTCCCAGGCTCTTCCAGTGTGCCCACCTACTACTAACTCAAGCTTTGCTCTGAACTCATTACATCTGCTCCGGTGTGTTTCAAGCCTTGATTTCTAGTTTAGCAAATCTGTTTCCAATACCTTAAGCAACCACCAAGCATTAAATGACAATATTCCAGTACTGCCGCGTTCTAATGTCATTACTTTCTTATGGAAGGGTACTTGTTGTCTAAATAATGCTGACTTCTAGTTCAGAGTTTAATCGAAATACCAAAGAATCCTCTCCATTAGGGTGAGCTTGCCTCATACCAGGTTTTTTTGTTGCTAAATCATACCAGATTCCTTATTGTATTTTCACCAAGGTTATCAATGCTTAAGAATCGGAATCTTGCCAAAATGCCTACAAAGCAAATGGAGACTATGTGCATCAGGAGCAGCACATGAACAGGCTTTGGAATACACCCACTCTGAGATGTTTGATAAAATACTTGGTCAATGTCCAACTTCCTCTGCTCCCAAAAAGTTCAACCACTCCTCCAGATCAGGCACAAAGTGGAGCTGCCAAAAGCCCGAGTCACAGCAAGTCTACTTTGATATATTCCACAGCAGCCTCCCACAGAAAGGCACAGGTAGACTGCAAGAAGGTCAAAGTGAATCAGCACCATAAATGAAAAATTAGAAGCCTACAGAACCCACCTCATATGTTCGGCTTTGGCTCCAGGAGAAGTGAAAGCTCAAACGCAATTATTTTTGCCATGGAGACAGACTTCGAGTGTAAGGAACCACAGGGGCAACAGAAACAGGCCTTGAGCTATGTAGAAATCAGTAAACTTCAATTAACCAGTAAAGGATAAAGTGATAATAACAGGGTTGTAGCTTATAGTCCCAAACTCTATAATTCTCAGCCTGTCACTAAGAACACAACCAAATCAACTACCCTAGAAAATCCCACTGAAATCTGGGGTGTTAACACTATTGTTCAAGTAATGACTGGTATCACAGGGCACAAGGAAGAATAACTGCTTGCTTGGGCTCACTTCATATTTTGTATGGTCTATTTGGCATCAATCCGTGGATCCAGTTACGTTTCCATGCTCCACCAAGTGTCCTCCCAGGCCTTTAAGCCTGGATCATTCCAATGCCAGACTTATACCCACTATATTGCCCCTGAACATGAGGTCCATGGGTGTAGATCTTGGAATAGGAGCTTATCTGATTCACAGTGGGCATGACTAACACTGTAGCCCGGTGTCCACTCCGGCCAGTCCGGCCCTGACCTGGACACTCATTAGTTGCTCATAAAGCCTCACTAAATCCTTGAAATCAAGACTGCTCAATGTTTGGAACTAATATTGAAATACAATTATATTAAGTCCTCAGCCAACAGTAACTTCACTTCAGTGGCCCTTGAGAATAAATTATGCTAAACCCCCAAGAAAGTGCTCCGATTGTTTAAGTGGACTGTAAGTGGCTGAGTTATAAAGAAATACATAACTCCAAGGCACTAATGCTAGTCGTTACAGTAAGGATTGCTGCCAAACATGCTTTTTCACTAGTCCATATTGCATTTGCCCATATTGGCAGGTTTTGAACATGGGTCTCACTATACCCACCTGGGAAATGCAATAATACTCAGGGCATCATGCTATGAAGACACATAGTATTCGCGATAAACTTACATTATCATTAGCATTCACTACCTCCCTTTCTCTGTTTTTTAGGTCTCGCCTGAGCCAGCGCATTCGCTGCTCTGGTGAGACATTGTGTGTGGGCTTTAAAAAGCTGACCACAGCTTTTTGTCTGGCATAGAGCGTGCGGTTACGCACACAATGACGAGCAGAGGAGCCATCTGACTTTCCTCTCGTCATGGTGCGCGCACATCGCACACCACTCGCCAGCCTGCTTTCACTTTTGCCGTCGCGCGCGCAACACTGGCATACTTTTTTGTAGTCCACCCGAGAGGGTTTCTCGCCTCTGCCCACAGCGTATTGTCAGGTCTCGTACTGTTTGTTGTGCTGCCTCGGAGCATTCTTTTACCGCGTGCATATGATTCGTGACATATTGTACTGTTCTAAAATTAACATACACTCATCGTGTCAACTGGTAAGGAACCAACACAGGGATGATAATATTTGTGTGGGCCCGCCACATTGCATTCCTGGCCAAGGAGTTGCTTTTATTCTGTTGGTTCAGGCGTTTACTTCGCGCGCACACAGTCGGAGCGAGGCAGGGGGTACACGGCACAGCTACTCTTCCATGTTGGAGAACACCACACAAAAAGCTGGAAGCTCTTCTGGCTTTATTTCTTCTGCCTATAGTAGTTTATCCGTTTTATTAGGAGGATGTGTTCACATACTGATCCCAGTTAATGACCTAAAATACATAAATCAGTGCGCGCACTCCTACTGATTCATAACACTTGTTTGTCAAGTAAGTAATTCGTTTTGTTGAAGCACACCACGCTAAACGTATTATACATTCAGCATTCTTTTGTGTCGTCGGATTATGCAGATCTACAAGATTAGTTTCCTCCTGTGTTTAACCAAACAAGATAGATACATATTGTATATTTAATTTTGTGCATGTACATTTTCAGTTCTTTGAAGGAAATGGCAATGTGTAGTTGAGATCGATTCTATTAAGTCGTGGTAGGCTGCTCCAGCTCTTGCGCACTCACTCATGCATGCACCTAGAGAGCCAGGCACGGTGCTTCTGGCATTGCGCAGCAATATAACACCACAGTTTGTGCCATCTTTGTCACATGTGTGCCTGCTCCGTAGTCTTCATCGCCTACCCAGTAGAGCTGTGGCATTATCAGGCTATCGAGATCTCCAGTACTGTGGCCACGCATGGCCACTTCACTTTGTATTTTACAAGTCTCCTGCTCAGGGCATGTTTACTTGGAAGCGCATGCCTGTTGGACTTGGCTGCCACGGTGAATTGCTCGGACATGTCGTTGCCCGTTGCGCAGTTCTGCACCCATCTGTCAGTCGCTCACATCTAGCCCACTTTGCGGTTGTGGGAGTGCTCTGCGCAGCTTGAGGGCAAGCTGCATCACAGTGTGGACTGCAGGGCACCTCACTTCGTGGAAGCGGTTTTTACAAGTACGCACCTTATTTTACAACTATGCCAATGTTTAGCTGCTTTGCCAGTATGACACGCGCCCTGACTAGTTGCATGTCTCCCCACTAGCGTGCTACTTCGTTTTAACAGGCGCCCGTTAAGCGCTTTGCCATGTTTTTGAGATCCACGCACTTACTCTCCCTAACACTCGAAGAGATCGCTGTTCCCCACACCTACACTCTGATTTCAAACAGTATATATCCTGCATTTAATGCTACTCTCCTCTGCAAATCATGCTTAATGTATACATCCCAAAATACAAATAAAACATCTGCCTACACCGCAACGAGAGTCAGCTAGTCAATGCAGTAAAACTGGCATTTAAAGGGGTTTATACACATGCAGTTACTGGGCTAATACTAATATTTAAAGGGGTTTTAAATACAGTTTCACTGTAATGAGCATTTTTTTTTCTGTGAGTAGTGCATGCCCCCCCCCCCCCAGATTCTAAGCATGTAATAAATTCTCTAAGACAAGAGTTTAAACCAATGCCTGCAGCTCTACCCATTTTGTCTTCTGACCCAAACCTGGTTACTAGTGCAACAAGTTATCACGTGCTACAGGCGGTATGCTGAATCTTAATAAGCTCAACCTTTGCAGTTTGGCGGTTTGATATTATGGAGGCCTGTCATCTTTCGTCAGGGCGTGTCTGAAATACGCCCGTATGACAGTTAGTGCAGAGCTTGTGGAGTAGTAGGTGCTATAGGTGGGTTTTCACGTCAAAAACGGATGTAGTACCAGCCTGATATACTTGGGGGATTGCGATTCCACAACTGGGAATTGGGGGGTCACATGGCCCCCTCCACTTTAAAACAAGCATTGGCATTGCCAATAGGTCTCACCTTTGGGGCCTTATACGTGTTTAACCATGCAACAGTTAATGTTGTTGCACCAAGGATATTGTGAGGCATAACTAAATACTTATAAGGTCCCAAAGGCGAGACATATTGGCTATGCCAATGCTGGTTTAGTTTGGTATGATTTCTGATGCCAGAATATTAGAATACCTTTTTGAGTGTGTATACAGAGTTTGCATCCATCAACATTTCCCACCTCTGGTCTTCAACTCTGTGCCTGTTGCATCTCTCACAGAAGCAGATGAGCTGCTTAAATAATAGCCGTAAGGGCACACAAGCTTTACTTTTCCAGAACAGATTATATTCCATTCATGATGCTGCCCATTAGGCAGCATTGTCACATGACTGCCTGAATTAGGCACATTCCCGCTTTGCCTCCAGTTTATTGTTCCAGTGCAGTAGATCAGGGGGGCTTTCATGGCTCATTCATCCATCCGCCACATCCCACAATGTAGGTCTTATCTGTTGCATTCAAAATACAATGGTTTTGAGAGCATGCACATTTTCTAGGCTTGCCTTTTTCAGCCAGAGCCCACATTAAAGCTTTCCTTTGATTAAAATCTTACAGAGTATGAAAATAGACACATGCAAAAGAAGAAATTAATTTGGGCTATCCCTTTTAAAAGGAGACTTCTCTAATGGCATTCGGGAAAAGCTGAGGCCTCGGGATGTTATTGTTTACAATATCCTATTGACACTAATTTCTATATAATATACTGTCATGTTGCACAATTGCTGATGACCTGCGTCAGCTAACAAGCTTGAATCTTGTGAAGAGGAATGCTTAAACATACATATGGCTTATTTAACGAGCATTTGCAATGCAATAGGTCTCGCATTAGGAAAGTTTGAGGTATTGGTATTGTAAATTACAAATATTTTATTTATGTGTTGGTTTTGAAAATAGTGAAATTAATAGCTTTGTCATTTACAATACCAATAGTTTTAAATTTCACAAAAGTGACACCTATAGCATTTCTAATGCAATATGCGTTGTGTTTACATGACTTCGATGTATTAATATTACAAATAACAATGGCTTTTATTTTTTTAATAATTAATACTTAAATAAAGGTTATTGTAATTTATAATGGCAATAGCTTAAACTTTTGTAAATAACTTTTGGGAAGATTATGTTAAGTGTATTTTATTGTGATGACAATCCAAGAACAGAAGTGAAATATTAATATCTTTTTTGTGACATTTGTAATAAATCGTGAAACATTGAGAGAACATATTAGAACCAGTTGTTGAATGGTTGCACAGAGTGATGCTGTGGCATTCAGTGGTGCTGAGTGATGCTGTGGCCTTCAGTGGCGTTGAGTGATGCTGTGGCGTTGAGTGATGCTGTGGCATTGAGTGATGCTGTGGCATGGAGTGATGCTGTGGCATGGAGTGATGCTGTGGCATGGAGTGATGCTGTGGCATGGAGTGGTGGAGTTGGATTTTGAGGGTGGAGTTGGATTTTGAGGGTGGAGTTGGAGTCCATCGTTGTAGTTTGCAAGTGAATTTGGAGAGTGAATTTGGAGGGTGGATTTGGAGGGTGGATTTGGAGGGTGGATTTGTAGTTGGAGGAAGGAGTGGGAGTGTGGATTTGGAGTGTTGAGTTTGAGGGTGGAGTTGGATGGTGGAGTTGGAGATTGTAGTCGGAGGGTGTATTTGGAGTGTGTAGTAGTGCTTGGATGGTGGATTTGGATGGTGGATTTTGAGGGTGGAGTTGGAGGGTAAAGTGGTGGTGAGTGATACTGTGGTAGTTCTGAGTGATAATGTGGTAGTGGTGCTGTGGTGGTGTTGATTGAATTTGTGGTGGTTGGGCGTGGTGCTGTGGTGGTTTTGAGTGAAACTGTGGGGTACAGAGTGGTGGTACAGAGCGATGCAGGGGTTGCGCTGAGCCATGCAGGGGTTGCGCTGAGCCATGCAGGGGTTGCGCTGAGCCATGCAGGGGTTGCGCTGAGCCATGCAGGGGTTGCGCTGAGCCATGCAGGGGTTGCGCTGAGCCATGCAGGGGTTGTGCTGAGAGCAGAAAGGCACAAAAAGCGAGTCTAACAGAGGGCAGAAAAACAAGGGAAAAAACGAGTCTAACAGGGGCAGAAAGGCACAAAAAATTAGTCTAACAGGGTCAGGAGGGCATACAAGCACTGGCGTTGCCAATAGGTCTCGCAGTAGGAAAGTTGGAGCTATTGGTTTTGTGAGTGGCGTTGCGTGTGTGAGTGGCGTTGCGTGTGTGAGTGGCGTTGCGTGTGTGAGTGGCGTTGCGTGTGTGAGTGGCGTTGCGTGGGTGAGTGGCGTTGCGTGTGTGAGTGGCGTTGCGTGGGTGAGTGGCGTTGCGTGTGTGAGTGGTGTTGCGTGGGTGAGTGGCGTTGCGTGGGTGAGTGGCGTTGCGTGGGTGAGTGGCGTTGCGTGGGTGAGTGGCGTTGCGTGGGTGAGTGGCGTTGCGTGGGTGAGTGGCGTTGCGTGGGTGAGTGGCGTTGCGTGGGTGAGTGGCGTTGCGTGGATGAGTGGCGTTGCGTGGATGAGTGGGGTTGCGTGGATGAGTATGAGTGGGGTTGCGTGGATGAGTGGCGTTGCGTGTGTGAGTGGTGTTGCTTGGGTGAGTGGCGTTGCGTGGTTGAGTGTGGTGTTGCGTGGATGATAGTGGGCTTGCGTGGGTGTGAGTGGCGTTGTGTGTCTGTAAGTGTTGCTGTGTGGGTGAAAGTGGCACAGAGCCTTTGATGTGACATTTCAGGTGCAGAGCATGAGATTGATGCAAGGAGCAGGCATGGGAAACAAAACCTTCTTGATGTGAGAGACGATAACGGGTGCATATGCATAGGAGGAGAATACAGGTATATGGCATGTGAAGATATCAGGTGGAAAGATTGGGTAGGGAAGATAATAGGTTCAGGGCTTGCAAGGCATGAGTAGAGTAAAGCATGACAAAATGGTGCAAGGCATGAAAAGAAACTAATGCCAGGTGTGGAAATTGAGGAGTAAAAATAACGATACGGCATGAGATGTCCAGCAAGAGAATATAAAATGTGTGCCAAATTCAGGTGGCATGGGTAGGTAATGTAGTTCAAGCAACTGTGATATAAGTGACATCACAGGCTTTGGTGTGCAAGGCTAGCGAAGGGCCGTCACTGATGTAAGGCTTAGGAAGAGAACATAAAACGTCGAAAACAAGGACAGCGAAGAAGATAGCTGTCTGACCATAGCTGATCCGAAAGTAGCCTTGTTTGCTATGATTACAAGTGCAAAGAATGTCCCGAGAAGGTAGGGAGTGCAAGGCATGATACAGGAAATTATATGTGCCTTAAACCATGGTAATGTAAGCACACTGATACAAGTTGATCGGCCGGGAAGCGGCCAGGAAACACAAGTACGGCCGGCCACATAATTAGGGGAGGAGAAGCCGCACAGCACACGCTGGGAGAAGCCCTTTGATGTGCTGTGCGGCCGCGATGCGCGCTCTGTGCTGGGGGAGGGGGGAGGGCCATTAGGAACAGGAACAGATGGCCATGAAAGTGTATGGGCCAAATGCGCGTGCCTGTACGTGCACTCGAAGAAAACGCCAAGGAAAAAAGCGGTGGTTTGACTATCCGATGGAGCACATGAATTCTCCCCCATTTCCCATTGCTTCATTGTTTTGTTTCAAATATTTACGCACAAACAAGAACCAAAAAAAAAAAGCGAGGTCATTGAAACCAAAGCGGTCATTCGTCTGCACGTGATCAGATGACTCAAGGGATCTGTTTTTCATTTGTGGCTCTTTTTGACTGTTATTCAAAGAGACTGGCTCTTTCTGTGCAGTTGGCTCGGCGCTTCGTACATCTGCAGTTCAGAACAAGAACAAGTCGGGTTGGGGTGAGAGAGTGGGAGGGAAGAGCTGGAAAAGCCCAGGCTCGGCAGTGCAGCATGGCTGTGATTGCGTGGAGAGAGAGGGGAGGTGCTGGTGTGGGAGGGGGGAGGTGCTGGTGTGGGAGGGGGAGGCTGTGATTGCGTGGAGAGAAAGGGGAGGTGCTGGTGTGGGAGGGGGGAGTTGCTGGTGTGGGAGGAGTGCTGCTAGGGGAGGAGAAGCCTGATGCCGGATGGGGGCGGGAGAGGCTGGGCTTGCATGCGATGCGCGTGCATGTTCACGTGAACTTCATGAAAACCGCGGGGCTGAAAGCCCTTTGGTTTGAAGATGTTTTCGCCACGTGAATTCTCGCTACGCTCGATGCGCTTGCGCACATCGATAGGTCGCGAGACCTAAAAAACCGGGTCTAACAGGGCAGAAGGGCACAAAAAACGAGTCTAATAGGAGCAAAAGGGCATAAAAATGGGAAAAACAAGTCTAATAGGGGCAGAAAGGCACAAAAAACGAGCTTAACAGGGGCAGAAGGGCAGAAAAACGGGAAAACACGAGTCTAATAGGGGCAGAAACGAGCCTAACAAGGGCAGAATGGCACAAAAATGTGATTTTAACAGGGGCAAAAGGGCAGAAAAATGGGAAATAACGAGTCTAATAGGGACAGAAAGGCACAAAAAACGGGTCTAACAGAGGGCAGAAGGGCAGAAAAATGGGAAATAACGAGTCCAATAGGGGCAGAAAGGCACAAAAAATGAGCCTAACAGGGGCAGAAAAAACGCGGCCGCGAAATGAAAGCCTTTGATGCAGCAGGGGGCGGAGCAGATCCCTTTGAAGTGAAGCTGCTGGTGGCACCACGCTGGGGAAAAAACAGAGGGCTGGCTTTGATGTGGTGATGCGAGGCAGGCGGATAGAAGCGCGAGCACGGGACACATGCACTTCTGGAAATCCGCATTTTTTAGAGCTTAGTTTAGCTCTTAGTTTCGCCCCAATAGTCTCATCCTATTCATTCCTTGCGGAATGGAATAGGACGAGACCTAAAAATGACTGCTAGCACACAGCATGCAAAATAAAACTATCAAAGGCAAATTTATGTTTTCCATGGTGGATGGGGAGGAAAGCAGTGACAAAATTGAGGACTGTGGTAAAAAGAATTTCGGAATAGGTTGGGTGAACTCCACATCCTGTCAACTTTGTCAAACTTTTGAATTGAATTTTGGGACTGCTCGGAAGCCGAATTGTAGAGCAGAATGCACTCTTGGAAGCGCAGAGTAGAAAACGTATACAAGTCAGAATAAGCAATTTACCACAACTTATCTAAACTTCCATTATATGCAGCAAAGCTAAGAATAAACAGACTTGTAACTGGTTGCCAAAAATCGATGAAGTATGACTTGAAATGAAACCTGCAGATCATTGTGGTTCAGGTCTCATGAGCTTTTGAACTGTAATTGTAGACATGCGTCCTAAAAAAGCTCACCCAACTTCTGTGCAAGTCCTGTTGCTAGTGCGCATGCAATGGAAATAAAGCTGTCTATATGGCACTCACCTGCCCCACTCCTCACTGTGTTCATGGGAGCAATCATTTTCCACTCGTCCCGCTCCAGGTAGTAACACTCTGCTGAGTTCAGGCGGTTTGTCCCATCAAAGCCACCCACAGCGTACAAAAGGCGGTTCAGGACAGCCACGCCCACACCAATCCTCCGCGTCAGCATTGGAGAAACCAGCTGCCACTCATCCTTCTCAGGGTCATACCTGCACATGGAAAGGAAGAGCCCTTATAAATACAAATGCAATTGTTTGCCACTAACCTGTGCCATTCATCCAGATTTCAATGCAAAGTTTAATTGAAAACAAATGGATACAAAGCCTTCTAATTCGATGTACAGTAATATCTTATACTTACATTTAGACAATGAGGATTAGGCTTTATAGTGCATATTGCCAAAACAGACTTTTCTAGAAACTTAGCAGATGAGATTAAAACGCATGCATGGATTGCTAATGTACAGTATGAGCCTAGCTGGATAGCAATGGAGTGCTAATCGTGGCTAGTGCCCGAGGTACGATACAAGAGTATATACGAGACGAGGCAGTTTCTAGATAAGTTCCTATTGTGAATGGCGATGGTCTTCTGTTAAGGTGTGTAGTTCCTTTTTGAATTGCAGAAGCTTTACTGATGTTGACGGGCATGCTATGCCAGCTCCTGGGTGCATACAAAGAGCTCAACTTAAACCCAAAAGCTTGACTGACCGGGCTTATTCTAAGACTGTTGTCCGAGGACACCAGTTCTGTATGGATTAAATATTTTGTACAACACCAACATCTTATCTTTCAGAACTTCAGAATTCCGTAGGGAGGTGGCAGTGGGAGAAAAAGCAAATGATTTCTGATTGGCTTAAAGTTGTGTGATCTAGGTAAGCCGAGTTGCAGTGTATTGGTTTCCCTTCAGGTCTAGTTATAGAGGATTGAAAAAGCCAGGGTCGACCAGGTTCACCTGGCACACTTGAACACTTTATAAAGGTCTCACTTCATTATAAACCGGACATTCTCCAGTTGTCTCTGAACTGCTCTTATATCCACACACAATTGTGCAGGAGGAAACTTATAACTTGAATCATCTAAGAGGAATTCAACTGCCCCCCTAACTGAGAGGTGCCCCTTTTAGGTTACCTTTTCAAAACATCTGAAAGAGATTAAAAAAGAAATGTTTGCAAATAGGAAGTGGCTAGTGCATCTATTTCCTTCTTTCTAAACCACCACTCAGTTCTGGCCTGTGCCCTCGGCAGAAAATGTAGTGTAAAATGACTTGCACTACCTGTCCTAATCGAGGTGTTAAGGAGAAAAGGAGGCTAGATGCCAAATTGAAAGAACATTGATGAGTGGATGTACAGGCTATTTAGTTTGCCTTTCACCACCTTACACTGCATTACTAACAAGGCCATACACAGCGACAGACTAGATTTGATCAAATCTAAGTTTAAGAGATACTCACCAAATAAGAACAGTAGCATGGTCTTTGATAGCACCTTGGCTTATCACATTACACTAAAGAAGAAAACCATTGGAAGCACAGCTCTCTCTGTACAAGGCGCAAAAACAGGAACGTGCTTAAGGATATGCGCCACTAACAAGCACCTGGAATTCAGGAGAATGGTGAAGAACTGTTTTTTTCCTCCAGGTGAAGCACATAGAATGGGAGAAATGAATCTTACTATACTACAACCCCATATGAAGATCCCCGCCATCGTATATTCCTGTAGAACCGCGCGTGAATCCTCGAAAGGAACAAAAGAACTAACACAAATTGCAAATCTCAATGCGCTGCCCACTTACATTGGAGAGAACTGGGATCTCCATTACTGCAAAACTCTGAAAGAACATCTCAATATAAAGGTTTCATCAACTGAGCACATTAAGACTCTTTAAACTCATGTCAGTAATTGCGAATCAGGATTAAACAAATCACACACAGAATCTCATTCCATCGCCGACGTACTGGAGATGCCAGCTCATAAATTAGGCATGACATAAATTGACTTGGACCATGGACTGCATCCCATCTCACCTTGGTAAGAGGTTCGGCAAAGGAAAAAAGCAACTTTTCTTATGGTTTCAGTTTCCAGTCATTTTTGGGTTTTTTTTGATAAGGAGGAATGTTCTCAGAAATAATTCTGTGCATATGCCACAAACCCAAACAGATGTTCAGCACTGAAGAGCCCACGCTTCCTGGTAAGTAATTATCATTTTTCTCTCCCAATGGTGTCATGAGGTGCAGGGGAGGTGAAGTACAGACTTGTGCCCGGTCATGTGGGTGGGAGATGGGCAGGGAGGATAAAGGTGGGGTTGATTGGGCAGAGTCAATGTAATCCAAGCCCAGTTGCCACTTGGCTATTTGGTTGCAACAATAAGTGGATATGATGCCAGTGTGCTGGTATCCTTTACAACCCTTTAGGTGTTAGTGGGGATATGGTGGAAATCTCAAAATCTACCTGCTGCAGTACAGATTTTCAGGTGGCAGGGCAACTATGGTTCCGGTACTCATTCGGAAGTACTGACCCGTGCCATGGTCTCTGGACTGCAGGTGAAAGTTGAGGTTTCTAAAGACCCTACTTGACAGGTGCAGAAGAAAGTTACACCAGGTGCACAGGGAGGGTAATGGATGGAGCCAATTCCTCTGTCTTGATTTCACTGTGATCAACTATGCGTCCTCTCATCTCTTGGATAGGCTTAGTCCATAAATGCAGACCCAATGCAGGTCCTTTCGGAAGCTGGGCTTCAGAGAGCTGTGAAGAGTGACAAGAGAGGTTGCCTTTTTTCCCCACAGGTCCTATTAGAGGACTCAACAGATGCTTGTGAGAAGTTGGCCTGGCATATGAGGTCCACTATTCTAGTGGGCACCTTGCACCAGTCCAAACGACCCTTATGAATGGTAGGTTTAAAGTCAACCTTTATAGAAGGCCAGGATGGCAACAGGAAGATGCCAACCAATGTCGGGTGTTTTCAGGTGAAAGAGGTGAAGATGGACTCTTCAGCCACGAGGACCAGGAGGCGTCGACGACAACAAGGAGCTGGATTCAAGCTGTCTTACGAAGGATGTCGAGTGCTGCAGCGTCAGAATCCGGATTGGACCCAACAAGCCTTGGCAACAGCAACCCACGCAAGATGACAAGATTGGCTTTGGTTCAGACCAGCAAGGTCCGGTGGACTCCTCCTTTGGAGGAGAGTCAGAGCACGTCTGGAGCAACCAGGAAAGCTCAAGAAATAAAGGATTGGCCTTCGTGGGGGCACTAGCCAACGGACTAGGAACCGCAAAGGGGCCTCGAGCTGCGGTGAAGAAAGGGGACTCACGGGTCACTCGTGGAGTGCTGGCCTCTGTACTTCGGTGCAAAAGGTGCTCAGGCAGGGGCTTCAGATACCCCAATGCCCAACTTCGGGATACCTCGGGTAGTAGGTGCAGTTGCAAAAATGCAGGATGTCCAAGAGTTGCGGTCCCACGTCTCTCGTGTCAGCTACGTGTGTCAGCTTTGCTGGGATCTCGGGTGAGTTTCTGGGATGTCTGGAAGTCCGTGTCCTGTGTCGCAGATTCTTCGGGTTCCAGCGGGAGCCTCGAAAATGCAGACAGGCAAATATGCTTTTGGTGCCTGTTTGAACAGGGTGGTCACTCCTTGACCACAAGGGAGCTTTCTTCTGTCTTCCAGTCGATATGGAATGTCGAAGGTCTAAGATATATGTTGCAGAGTTTCGTCCAGGGTAATCTAAAGTCCTAGGGACTAAGTTCCTATACTTATATTAAGTTCTGGGTTCCTATACTTATACTAAGTTTAGGGGTTGGACTAACTCTAGGGTCCCACCTATGGGTGGACCTGGGGAGGGGGGCGGTTACACCCTTTCCCCTTTGTCCAGTTTCGCGCCAGATCTGGGGCTGAGAGCCCCAGCAACCGGTTTGAACTGGGAAATGCATGGAGCACCTTGTGTGCCCCAGGCAGTATCTGAAAAGCATTCACTGAATGCAACCCACCCAGGCCCAATACACTAGAGCCTGTCTAGGGAGGTGCCAGCACCTCCCTGGACAGGAAGCCTAGTGTCCAGGCCTCCCCTGCTGGAGTTTTGTCTAGGAGTAGGAGGGCAGACTCGTGTCTGTGGCAGCAGCATCCATTTTGTGATGCTGAGGCTCTGTTTAACTTTAACCGGGTTTACCAGTGTGTACATGTCTTATCCCTCTAGAAGGGTGGAATGCTACCCCCACCACCAGTACTGGTGGGGTGCCAGGGGGGGGGGGGGTAGTATTCCAAAGTGTTTGACACCAAGCACGACATGTTTTGATAAAGCCAAACCAAGATAGCATTAACAGCGAGGATTATGATGCACTTAAGAGCATACAGTATGGCTATATCATAGAACAGCTATAAGGAGATATTTCCGAAAGCTGCAGAGGGGCTCGGCTCATCCTAGGGCACTCTCTCACACGAAACCAACCACTCTGCCTTCAGGATTGTCAAGGCCTGCCATAGGAGTGACTTATAGGTTACTATGTGTCTATATGTAAAGGTAGATATAGGTATACTATATCTAAGTAAGGGGTGCTTACACCACCTTACCCAGGCTGCAAGTGCAGACCTGTGGTGTCAGTTTGGAAGGCTCACCGGGGGTGGCACAATACATGCTTCAGCCCCTGGTAGGCCCCTGGGGTACCTATGCCCTGGTTACCTAAGGTACCATATACAGGGACTCACAACAGGTGACCCAGTAGCCAATCTGTTATGTACCTAAAGTACATGGAATACATTTTAGTGCGAAAGCAGATAGACTGGGGCCCTGAATAGCAGGATCCTAGTCAAACTAAGTCGAAAACCAGCAAAACACCAGGCAAAAAGTGGGTGGTAACCATGCAGTAAGATTCCACCTTCCTACAATGCTTACAAGACTTAAGCCGAGTCTGATAGGAGAACAGCAACACAGCGGCAGTCTCTACTCCTGGTTCTCCTCTTGGGTGAAGGTGCAGGTCCTACTAGTTTGCAAATGTGAATTACTAAGCAGTAATCCATATAGATCTAAATTCGGTGTTTCATAGTAAATCTCATATAGTAGCCTTTTGGCCAATATACTTAAACTTAAACCAATGAACTGTGCATATTAGTGCACCGGGGCCATTTCCTTAAGTTCTATGTTGTGAAGGGTGCCTGGAAGTTTAGGGTGAGCATGGAGTTTTAAAAGGGACCCTTCGGTGAACTTGCAGTTAATAAGTTTATAAATTAGGTCCATCGGTATGTCCTCCTTCGAGATGTCTGTGCATGCAGACTGACTTGTATGAACCATTAAATGACTTCAAAATAGCAACCTGTGTGCGTTTTAATGGACTGAACATGAATAATGAAAAGACACGCACAAGCAGGGGTGTGAGTAACCCAGACAGTATATGTATGAGTGCACTGTGTAACATCGCACTTATTTCAGCGATGGCGCAACAGCGAGTCATTCAGCTCCTTTACACCAAGAAGTGAAATAAGTGCAATATCACAATTCCAGCTGGTGAATAAATTGTGCACATATTCATTTTTTTGATAAAGATTCACATGTCGCTGGTAGGTCTGAACCATGAATGTTAGGGGTTCTTTTTTTAGCGCCGCATTCCACGGTGCGGTATCTTAAGAGTGCTGCAGCGGGAATGCTTACAGTCAGGTGAAGGACGAGATAAAACACTGTACAATGATGTATATAACATCTGTCCCGATCCATCCGAAATTCATCAGGCACAGACCTACATACACACTGAGGTTGCTGGGAAGTTATTAGGAAATATAAATTAAAAAGTCTCAGAATTGGGGAAAACAAAGATTACAAGGGCGTTATAGTTCGGTTTAGATTTTTAACCATAGCATAACGATTCAACAATTAAAGTTCTGCTTTTCTGAGGAATCTAACTCGTGCCCCCAGGTAACTTTCTCACGCCCGGTCCCAGTGGGATGCAGGGGAGCGCATGTGGGGGGGGGGCTTCTCCAAGGGTTTACTTTGCCCCAGGGACCGCCACCTCCCTGGGGGGGGGGGGGGGGGGGGGGGGGGAGGGGTGGAAGGAAGAGAAAGGCAGGGGGAGGAAGGGAGGGAAAGATGGGGAGGGAGGGGAAGAAAGGCGTGGGGGGAGGGGAGGAGGAGAGGGAGGGAGGGAGGGAAAGAAAGTGAGGGGAGAAAGGGAGTGAAAACAAGTGAGGGATAAAGGGAGGGAGTGAAAAAAGGGAGGGATAAAGGGAGGGAGTGAAAGAAAGTGAGGGGAGAAAGGGAGTGAAAGAAAGTGAGGGGAGAAAGGGAGGGAGTGAAAGAAAGTGAGGGGATAAAGGGAGGGAGGGAAAGAAAGTGAGGGGATAAAGGGAGGGAGGGAAAGAAAGTGAGGGGATAAAGGGAGGGAGGGAAAGAAAGTGAGGGGATAAAGGGAGGGAGGGAAAGAAAGTGAGGGGAGAAAGGGAGTGAAAGAAATGGAGGAGAGTGAGTGGAAGGAGGAAAGGGAGAGAGAAAGAGAAAGAGAGAAAGAGAAAGAGAAAGAGAAAGAGAGAAAGAGAGAAAGGACCCCCGGGGGACTACCACCTCCCCAGGGCTACAATTAAATAGATGGAGGGGGACTGCATGGACCCCTCCTCCCCCCGAGCCCACAATAGTTTTTGCGTCCGCTTTCACTCTTCCATTGGCGGCAATGACATTGGATGCAACTAAAGCATTCAATAGGGTGGATTGGAAAAAATTAATGGCGGTTTTGGAGAAGCTGAACCTTGGGCCAAAATGTTGCCGTACCATCCGCCTTATTTACAGCGAGCCCTCAGCTAGGCTGGTGGTAAACGGCAGAACGACTAGATCATTTAAAATCAAAAGGGGAACGAGACAGGGCTGCCCCCTCTCCTTTTCGACTTCTACATAAAGCAGTTTGCTCAGTGTCTTAGGGAAGAGCCAGCTATTACACCATTCAAGAGAGGCTCATGGAGAAGAAGGTAGCCCTGTATGCCGATTACATTCTTATTCTTTCGTCGGATCTGGAATCCTCTTTCCTTCGGGTGATTGAGCTAGCGAGAGATTTTGGCCGGGTTTCTGGTTATGATGTTAATGCGGATAAAACTGAGCTTATGTCATGGAACCAACCGGAATGTCAATACCAAACCAAAAAAGAGCTGCGCTACTTGGGGGTTAAAATTGTACCAGAAATAGACACAATTGTAAAAGTTTATCTTATTAATATTTTGAAGGAATGTCAAGAACTCATGAAATATTGGGGTCATCTCCCATTGTCTATCTTGGGCCTAGTAAATCTCATAAAAATGACAATTTTGCCAAAGGTAACGTTTCTATTTAACACCATCCCTTCGAATTTCGAGAAAGCATTATTGGATAAATTCCAGCAATCCATTAATTCCTTTGTTTGGGCTTCCAAAGCTGTTAGAATATCACGGAGAAAGCTAAGACGTAGAAGAGAGAAAGGTGGTCTAGCACTCCCCGATATCCAATATTATGCTTGGGCCTTCCAGCTAACGTACTCCAGAATGCTGCTAAAATCTCCAGACCATTCAGAGAGAGGTAACATGTTTTCAGCTATGTTAGAACAACTGGGGGTTTCCCATGAAGACTTTTTGTTTAAGTATGGGGACTCTTTTTTTTTTTTTTTTTAAAGGTCAGACTGAAAGTCCTAAGTGGCGCGGCTCAAATATGGGCTAGGATAAAAAAAACTAACAGGTCTTGAATACTACTCAAGGCTGGCTCCCATGTGGGATAGCCCAGGAACTCCCAGTTGTCTAAAAGATCTGCTGGCAGTTCCTCTTAAAACAGTGGGGGTATTAGTATGGGGGGGATCTAGCGGTTGAGGGATCTCTCTTATCGTGGGACACATTAAATGATAAGTTGGAGGGGGGCATATCAAGGTTCAAGTACTTGCAGCTATTGAGTTGGTCTCAGAATTTGAAGAGTTCGCTAGGCCGGGGGAACCCCCTGGAAGAACATCTGGTTAACATGCTTGTAGGGAAGAAAGATTTCTTTTTTCTATTGGGCTATTGAAGAGGCTATTGACGGCGAGTTCAAGCTAGCCGAGGAGTTATGGGGGGAAGCCATTACGGAGACAGACTGGGAGAATCTGTGGAAGACCTCTTACAATATTCTTTTATCAGTCGTGAAGCCAGCTTGGCTGAGGAGGAATCATTATTTTACGACACACAGAGCTTATTTTTCCCCGGCAAGGGCTATCCAAGATTTCTAAAGGCCTACCTGCAAGGTGTAAAAAATGTAATTTGGAAAGTGTTCCGGATGTGCATATGTTTTGGGCTTCCCTGTCTCTTCTGAAATTCTGGAGAGGAGTTGGAGAATGTTTAACTTATATTTTGGGATGTACAATACAATTTTCCCTCCTTAAACTTATTGTTTTTGGTGTATTTAGTGACATCACTGGCCTTGATAGAGGTTTTACATTTTTTGCTATCCTGTTGGCCAGACGGGAAATAAGTACGAAATGGGTCGAGACAACACCCCCAACACAATCAGAGTGGTTACTTTCTCTATATAAAACTTCTAAAATAGATTTGGCCCGACTGAAGAACTCTAAGAATTGTGCCATTTGGAACAGCTTGCTAAATTGGACTTTGGTCTGAGGTGTTTTTTTCTTTTTTTGTTGTCCTAAGATTATGCCTCAGTGGAACTCTCAGACTGTGCTGGAGAGCGCTGTAACCTTTTAGGTTCCAGCATGCCTAGTCACCGGTTTCAGTCTTAAATCCTGCAGAGAGTACAATCCCCTTCTCTTTATTAATGGGAGGGCAGCAACTGGAGGGAAGTCGGTTTTTGCTACTGGCAGGTGTGGATCGAAGGTCGGAAACAATCATCTCATAGCCTACTTCTCTTATTTGAGCAACAGTGGCAACCTTCTGATCTTTTGTTAGCTGAGGTTTGAGGCAAATGAGGAAAAAAACATTTTTTAATAAATAAAATAACACAGGGGGCCTCAACACCGCCAGCAGCGTTTCTGGTTTAATTTGGATGCAGGCCAGAAAAGTCAGTGGGTAGATATTTGAGAGCAGAAGTAGCAAAGGGGCACACTGGTTTTGGAGGCAAAGGTGCATATCATGCTGAGAATTCTGAAGCAATGCGGTCAATTTTTTACAACAAGCATAACAAGAGTCATGATGAGGCTTGCAAAGCAGTGTGTGTAATTGTTTACCATTTGCTAAGCACGAGTGCCCAACATCATGATGATGCAGGAGCACCTCACTTCCTACATTGTCACAGAATATGATAGTTTGGACTCTCAAAAAGTCACTGATCAAGACTGTTGATGTACAGCAAAACTTCTCTCTACAGCTTTCCTTGGCACCACCAGATCGGCTAGTGGAAAGCTCAACAAGTTACCACTCATCATATGCTACTTTTCAAGATAAAATAATAGTAGTTTTGAGAAGAGAGCTACATAGTGTAAAGACACTTCAGATTTTCATCTCAATCGTTTCATTTCTCTTTCCTATGTGTCACGCTTCAACTGTGGATACAATCAAGACACTAGGGAGCCCTAACACTGAAGGATTCAAAGAATAGGCCCCTGAAGACATCTAAAAAGACTTCATTTAACCACTGCTCTTCTTGAGAAAGCTCAACCGGTGGAGAGCCGTAAAGCAGCTAAAGGAGTCCACCTCTACAATCAATGCTTGATTTTTGCTGTGAACATTACCATAACCCACGTGTTTTGTGGTTGTGCATTACTGTTTTGATAGTTTATGTTGGTAGGCAAGGGCATGAAAACGCAGGATTTTGTCTAATGACGACATAGTTGACTGTAGAACCAGGACAGTGCTAGTCCCTGCTTCCCTCCCTCTCACAACTGTGTGATCCAAAGCATGTTACTCTGTGCCGCACTTCCTGTGTTGCTGAATCTGGTCACTGAGGAAGTCTTGTGTACCAGCAGTGAGAGAGAAAACACAAGTGCCAAATAATGGAACGGCTGCATAGCTGCCACTTTATCTCCAGACTTGGCCTATGTCTGGGAAGTCTATGGAATCGCCTTGCTGCTGGACCCAAGGAAATGAGTTTCAACGTATCTGCCTGCAGGAGGAGATGGACTTCATCTGTCAGGAGGAGGTAACCTGCTGTGTAGAGGATACAAGGCCCAGATTATTGGAAGGACTTGTGTGGTGGACTTTGCAAGAGACTACCCAAGTGCAATGAAGTCACCTCAGCGAGGTACCCAGGAGCCATCAACAACAAATATAATCGAAGAGCTGCTCTACCCCATTCAAACATTGAAAAGGATGAGTCTATTCCATCTCGACCCTCCTTGTACCCATAGGGGGCCAGTTCTTACCTTTCTTGCTATCCTAGGGGTCCATGGACATTTTGACTTGAACTCCTCACCTCATTAGCTGGTGGACGCGGACCTGGAATCCCCTAGCAGATTTGGCCTTGAAGCTGCTGCAGTTCTGATGTACAGCAGATTAAAACCCAAGTTGATGCCCCATTGGCCAAGTCAACAGCCAACTATCTTTTGCCCATTATGGGTGCCTCTCCAAAATCAAAACGATCACCAGTGGTCTTCAAGATACAGGCACACTTACCTCGACCATCTATTAAGGGACTTCTAGGGCAGTCTGGCATGAAAAATCAGTCACTGTACTCAACCTGTGGTCCTGTGACTACTGAACTTTGGAAAAGAGCAGCTTCTCTCTGCCCCACCCAGGCTCTCGGTCACGACCCACACAACACCACCACGAAAACAACCAGTAGCTTCAATAAACAGTTCTGAAGCACTGACACTTCATTCTTTGGGAGGAGAGTGCTTTGGAATTTTAGAGGATTGTAGCAGAGGCAGGAAAAGCAGTATTCCCACCCTTGTAATATGGGGTGGGGTCTGGAGTACTTCCACAGCTGGCTCTGGTTAGGTGGACCCACAACATCACTGCATTATACCTTGTAGAGACAAACCGAACATAATAAGTTACACAGAGGCTTCGTTAGCAAGACCGACCCCTCAATAGACACCATCAGCAAAGTAAACCTCACAATCATTACCGGATACGTTTCCAAATGGGTATAACCTCATGGAGTCCCTGCCTCATGGCCAACCCAAAGCCAGACAGTTTTGCATTAAAGGGGAAAAAGATCAACTAATTGGTGAAGCTCTCCGTACAAAAACATGTTAATTGCAACTTTCTACTGGATACCTTTTCTTCACTGACTAAAAAGAGAACCCAAAAACAAGTACCAAGTGTACAGGAATCGCCCTCCTCCAGATAACATTGGCTTGGGGGCCTACTGTAAAGGGACAACCATCAACTTCTGTAGTAAGCCTAGATTTCCCAGCCACATTACCCTTACAGGGTCAAGTGCTACCAAGCAATGGCATAGCCAACAGTTCTCGCCTTTGGGACCTTAAAAGTATTTAGTTTTGCAGCACAATATCCTTGGTGCAACAACATTACCTGTTGCATGGCTAAACACTTATAAGGTCCTAAAGGCGAGACCTATTGGCTATGCCAATGCTTGTTTTCTGTAGTTTTAGATAGCGCAAACTCAACCCTAATGTATTGAAGCGCTTTACATTAGCACCAATTATATTACACAAGGGCATATTCATTGTTGGTAGGCGCGGGGACATGAAGCGATTCGCCCAAAATCACAGTACGTTGAGCATGCGCCGAGACTCGAACCTGCTTCTCCAGCTAAAAAGTCAGAAGCTTTGGCCGTTACACCACATCCTTTCTCCTCATGGGAGGAACAGCGCTTAAACCAACAAAATGACACTTCGAAGCATCGAGGGGCAGCAGGTGTTGAAGGAGGGAACATGAAACAGAAGGAGGGAGATAAAGGAGGGAGCAAGTGAGCGAGGGAGGGCAAAATTATTCAAATCTGGTGTTCAGGTGAATAATTACTTTTCTAGGCATTGCCCATTCTTTAGATGTGGTAACGTGTTTTCATGCGGTCGTGTTTTTATAGCAACCTAACACAGTGAGGAAGGTACGCCTTACATGCAGATCCATGGCAGAAAATCTGCAGTGAAAGAAACCCTTTCCAAAGCTGCATCCTGCACGCTGCTTAGCAAAGCAGTCACGGCCTCTTCTACGGAAATATGGCTGAAGTTCTGAGATCCAGAAACAGCTCTGGGAGTTAGCCCTTCCGACGCAGTACTGAATTAAACAAGCAACACGAAGGGCACAGCAGCTCTGGCCGTTACGCCACAGCCTCTCCCCTCATAGGAGAAATAGCACTTATACAAACAAAATGACACTTTGAAGCACCGAGAGGCAGTAGGTGTTGAAGGAGGGAACATGACAGGGAACGAGGAGATGGAGGAGCAAGGAATGGACTGTAGAGGTTAGAAGCAGAGGGAAGAAAATAAGGGAAAGGGAAGAAGGGAACAGGAGAAAGAAGAGGGAGAAGAAAGAGAAGGAAGGAACTGTTGATGGGGAAAGGAGTATGCGAGAGTGAAAACGGAGAATGTGAGATGAAAAGAGACCAGGACATACAAAAAGGGAATGGGAGGCACAGGAGAGAGGAAAGGAGGGAATATTAGAGCCAAGGAGGGAGAACAGAAGGCACGAGGGATCAAGAGAGACTAGGGAGGAACAGAAGACAGAGCAATGGGCGAAAGATGCAAGATGGAATAGGACAGGCAAGGAGGGAACAGAACGGAAAGAGAGAACAGTGGCGGAACAGAGGAACTGCGAACGCACGAGTGAAAAGCAAAAAAAAAATAACAAACAAAAAAACAGACACACACAGCCTTTCCCTTGCGGGAGTGAGCAAGGGCACCATCTATTTGCAAGATAATTACAAATAGATATCTCCAAATCTCGCTCCCGCAAGCGAAATGCCAAACGTGCATGCGTTGCAATAGAAAGCAATGCAAAGCGTGCACATTTTTGTCCAAAAAAGCTAATTGATTCTAAGAGGTCCCCTCCTATGCAGCGCATGCGCGCTGCTTAGGCGAGAACTAAAAATGAAGTAATTATGTAATTCAGTTAGAGTGCAACAGTTCTGTGAACCTGAACACCGAAGGCAAACAACAACACCCCTAATTATTTCCTTAAGTTCTTCGGATCTCAAAAAAAGCTCACAATGGCATCAAAAAAGTTAGTTTTACCGAAGTCTATGGAAAAGCCCTTCACAGAGTCATAGTTACAACGTTTCAAACTAAGCATGCATTCAACAGCCTTCTTTTCAAAGTATTCAAATGTTTGCCACCGTCACACAAACACTGAACATGCTCAGGCCAAAGCTAATTTGGAAACAAAACAACCCAATATAGTTGGTTTTAGTTTTCAATAGTCAATAATTTTCAGCATTAAATCTCAATGGAATCTGAATGCAAGAGATGGCGAAAAGTAAATGTTCTCCCCAGTTGCCTTTCACAAGCATTACACTTACAATTGCTTCCACACCATTGAAGAACATAGATGCTGTTCAGTTTGATGAGAATTGGATCAAGCAAATTTACTGTTATTATCTCCGATCCCCAGTCAAGTACTCAGTCCTGTGAAAGAACGATGACTTACGATAACTCATTTCTGTGTGGTTACCCATGCAATAGATCAGGGTTCAAAATCAGACACCAAAATGTGGGGAATGAGGGCGTTCAGTGACTGGCACATCATCAACATGTAGTGGTCAGAGTAAGACACAGGTTGAAGTGCCAGGCAACAAGCTACTTGTGCACAGTGCTGTTTAGTCTGGGTGGAAGTGGTAATGCAACTTAATAATTTACTCCCGAACAGGTGGTGTCTTCAGAGTTTGCAAAGGGGGAAACTCCTAGGAACATACACCAAAGGGTGAACTTGGAGCACCACTCTAAAGATCATCGATGACCCCAGGTATGCAACAGAGCAAGGTTTGTTGACCAGTCGGAATGTAATAAAGTATGATGCAACAACATTCACCACTGGGAGACACTGTACCAACTCAAAAAAAACCAAGAGGGTGTGCATGCAACGCTAAACAATATCAGTGTCATTCAATACAAAAGTATTACAAATTGCTGTACAACATTTAGAGTAGTAATTACACGTAGACTTTGTGATTTAAATAGCTGCAAATTAATTCTTGCATTACAGACGTGTGTCCTTCATGTGGGAGGTAGGGTGTATATGTTGCAGAAATGAAAGTGCTTCTGCTGTTATATTTTACCAGAAACTGGACGGTGGGGTCAAGCGTTTAGCTGGATACCAGCAGTGGGATGTAGTGGAGAGGACAAGGCAGATGCAGGAGTACAGAAATGCAGAAAGAGGAGATAGGAGAGGGAGGACTATTGTTAACCAAAGAAGAGGCTAAAAAGGGAGCTGTATATAGGTGTCCCTGCACCAGTGCTAAAACAAGTGGACCACGTTTAAATTTTCTTCTGCATATGGGTTCCTAGACGTTATGTGTCTTTGCATAGAGCTAGATTACTAATTACTTGGTTTCTTGGCACTGTAGAGTGGTCACAGGTGCAGCAATCATACCTTAACCCCTTCGATGCGGATGTCGGCTCCTAGCCGTCATGCACTACGGTGGGCGTGTGCTGATGACGGCTGGGGGCCATCATAAACCCGCCCACTTCAAAAAACGTCGCACAGGCGCAGAATCACGGCCGCGCCCAAGGGGTTAATAGACAAAACAAGAAGACATTCTAAGGGCTGATTAAGAAAGACAAAAATATACCGTTGGGCACCAATCATCACTACCAGTTGTGTTCTCTACTCAAGTTCAGATATCTAAAAAGCAAGATGCAGATACGGAGTTGAGTTGAAACTATGAACGGATAACTGTAATTTTCATTGGTG
The DNA here is from genome assembly GCF_964263255.1 of Lissotriton vulgaris. NCBI lineage: Eukaryota > Metazoa > Chordata > Amphibia > Caudata > Salamandridae > Lissotriton > Lissotriton vulgaris. The sequence continues at coordinate 918,880,852 of NC_141685.1, forward strand.
CAGGCATCGACAGAGTTAGTCAACAGGTGCCTTACATTTTTTGTAGAAAGTTAAAGCAAAATTCCTAGGTGCAATGGGCTCTATAGAAGGCATTGAAGCAAAAGTCATAAAGGGGGGGCTCCTTACAGGTTTCTCTTCGCTTTCAGTAAGAGACTATCAGTAGTAGGGGCTGCACAGAGAGTACACAATGGATTCTAGGCACTAGAGTATTTCAGGACATGCAGTCATACCTCCACACAAAAGGGAGCAGTTTGAAGGAGTTAATTGTGCTTGCAGAGTTTGACGTGTGACAGGACAGGGTGGAGATTGCATCTACCAGTGCAAATATCCTTTTCGGTCCTAATCAGGGAGGCTGGTTTTAGATCACAAATGACTGAAAACCCAAGGTTATCTAGAAAGGTGAATCGAAGGAAGTCTAATCTTTTCATTGAAAAGGTTCTGTTGCCACGTGTGAGCACGATCGGAACTAGACACTGCTAGCTCTGCGCTGAGCTCATGCAGCCAAAGTCATCCCTGAGAAGGCTTGCAAACTGCCCAAAAGAAATTTTTGCACCAGGTGCCACCAGCCCTAAAGCCAGCCATACGCTTGAGTCATGGTGCAAGGGTGCCTGTGTTGCAGGTAGGGTTGTTTTTTGTGCAGAAAACAATCCTTGTAGGAGGTTTCCTCATTTTAAAAGTGCTGCCGGAAGAGAAATAAAAATAAAATAAACGGCGAGTAAAGATATGGCGCCATCAGGAAGGTGTAGCATTTCGATGCAGTCCCTGGTTTATCTGTATTGGCAAATATGGGAATGTTTCAAAATGCATAGGTGGATGCGTGGTAACACCCACTCTCCACCCATATAACGCCATTCCGGTGCAGAGTAACGCTAGGCAGAGACCTGCACTGCCTTGCATTGCTCCAGATTTACCAAGTCATGCAGTTCCACATAAGGTGGCCTGGCAAGGCTTAGTAAATCTCACTAAAGGACGTGTTGCCCTTGTGTCACTGTGTAATGCAAGAGCAAAGCAATTCTATGACAAATCTGGGCCTGGATGCATTATCATGAGAATCTTGATGTCAGAGAGTGAAAGAGCTCAGTTTGTGTGTACTTGCGAATACAGGAATAATCCATCTACTATGGAGTCCACCAGCCACACAGACATGCTCGGATGACGGTTGGCTGAAAGAAAAGGCAGTTGGTTTTGTTTTTAAATAATAATAATAAATTAAGTTAGACCGGCAAGGCAAGCTCTCCAGGTCAGGCAAACAGGGAAATGTGAAAATCCATCAGTCAAGAGTCTCAAATGTGTGCAGAGTAGAAATGACATGGCTGGTTTTGTTTTCATTTGTCGGAGGATCAGTAAACCACTGCAAGCGTAGTCCTCCACAGCCCCCTAGTCTGTCATTAAAAAAGTGCCATTGCTGACGGCCGTCCCTATGAAATCCTACAGATATTTTGGACTGCAAGATTCAGGGCTACTACGGCAGCATTTGCCTGTATATGCATACTGCCATTTGACTGTATAAGCTTACTGTCAAACCAATTTGCATTTCCAAAATAGCGAATTTTAAGGAATCGCTATTTTGGAAATGTTACTGACCATGTCATGAGTGATGTAATATGTGACGTCATCAGCAGTGCATTGCACGCGCAAGTTATAGTGAGTCCAACTAACTATAACGTGGGAATTTCAATGGTTTTATGTCAGTAAAATTTCCAGCTAACTATAACTGGTGTGAAACCTATGGTTTTTTATGTGAATATATATATAATTATTTTTTGTTAGGCTGCCACCAAAATAGACTACACAGGTTTTACACCGAAGATCTGCTTTGACAGGCAGTAGTAAATGTGGTAATTTTTCTGCCGTCCATCATCTGAATTTTTTGCTTTTGCCGCCCTAAGTGGGAAGCGGATGCCTACACGTGGCCCGAAAATTCACTGTGCCACTGGGTTCAAGCTAGACTGGCTGATGTGGAGTGATACCCAGAAAGTGGTCCCAGGGAGCTTGTTTCCAGTGCAGAGAGGACCGGGCCTAGCATTTCGGGCTGGACTGCTCTCATGAAGGGCAAGATCTAGACTGAATTGCAGCTGGCTGGGTCTACACAGTGGAGGAGTGGAGAGTAAAAACACCAATGGATTAAACCCAGATCTGTGACTGGAGGGGTGAATGGTTGACTTGTTCAGCATTCTGTTCAGCATCTTTTCTTTTTGCTTTTGTTTGCAGGTAGGAGGTGCTGCACAAAAGATCTCACACGAGATAGAGCAGAAGACACCACTGTTGGGGTAGAACCTTGCCACCAGAGTTTGGTTAGGTAAATTTTGGTCTCATTAGCGTTGCCTCGGACAACCGCTCCTTCATCCCCTTGGATACTTGACTATGCACTGGAAGCAGTGGAAATAATTGGGTAACAGTAGCAGAACAACTAACATTTCCTTAAAGAAAACTGTAAAGACCTACCAACTAGCATTTGGAAAAATTGCACACAAAAAAAAAAAATCAATCAAAAACCTCTTGGGCATCACCTACCTTTCAACGCTGTTGTGATGTATGCAGCCGTGAGACCCTCCCACTGCATAAATCATGCCATCGATCACACCCACCCCGATGCGGTTCCTGGGAACACTCAGGGGCGAGCAGGGAGACCACTGATTGTTCATGGGGTTGTAGCAGTCCAGTGCATTAGAGTCCATGTTTCCGTCGGGGGCATTGTTCCTCCCACCCACCGCGTAAAAGAGTCCACCCACCACGCAGCCCGCCAGCCCGCTGCGGGGCACCTGCAAGTCCTGCAGTCTGATCCAAGTCCCATCACTGGGGTTGTATGCCTCAAGGTAGCTCAGTGACTGGCGGTAGTAACCTCCAGCCGTGTAGATGACCTGCGGAACCTTGGGAGTCCGGCTGGGCTGAGGAGAGGTAGGCCGGTGCAGCGTGAGGTCCTGAAAAATCTTGGCTAGGTAGTCCTTGCAGCGGGCATCCAGTTTAAGGATCTCACACTTCTGCATCTGCATTTGGAGAAAGTTTGGTGTGAGCGAGTGGCAGCGGACGGCCTTCAGTAATGCCTGCACATAGAGGTGCCGGTTCTCACAGTCATACTTAATCCAGTTGATGCATGCGTGAAAGACCTCTGACTCGCACCGGACATTCAGCTCGTCCCGACTAATTAAGGTCACCAGCTGGCAGTGTGACAGGTTGAAGAATTCCTCCTGCTTAGCAACCTGAAACAAAAACATAAAAAGATTTAAGCAGATTGACAATGACTAAAAAGAGCTCAACTGACAATCACCAAGAAGAGCTCAACAAAGAACATGAAGATCCCAACAGGACCGCCAATGAACTTTGAATGCTACCTTTGAACAATGTATTCTGAGTGAAGTCAGCACATTTGCTTGATGACCACCAACACATCCAAAGTGTCAAACTATGCCAATTGGGCAATGTAGTTGTGACCTGATGGCAAAGTGCGATAACGCTAACTACACATGTGCACAGGCTTTCACTCTGGACGTTACTCTACAAGAACCTACAATTGGCCTACAAGCGCAGATAGAGTTCAGAGATGCATCATTGACATTTGAAATTCATAGTGCAACCTTTTCATTTTGGCAGATTTGAAACGTGCACTATGATGCCTGGCGCACTCAACCCTGTAAAACGAGAGCTTCTCTGAGGTAGTTCCCTACTTTGGTTGCCCGATGCAGACTTGTGGGACAAAAAACCTTGGGAGGGTCACCCTTTAGATTATTTAAAGACAAATCCCCTTAACGGTTTTCAAACCTCCAATTCCCTACTAGGATCATTTACGTCAAGGGTAACATCATTTATTTCCTTCTTTTTCCTCATCCAATGGTACAGGCCCTCTCTAAAGTAACTCATAACCATTCAGAACGTCCCTAAATGCTGCAAATGGCCTGGTCCCTTTTTCTCTTCTATAATGCTCTTTATTAGTTTCATGGTTCACAAAAAAGGCGAGGAAGGGGGGTCCGAGGAGGTTTAAAGAACTGTGAGGGTTGGCTCCACAGCTACACTTACAAAACACCAGAAAAATAACCCTCTGGTCTGTGGGTGACATATTTATTAGTTTCTCCATCACCTTCTCAGGATACTCTAATGCAGGCTTCTCCAATGAGTAGCTCCTGGGTTACTGGTAGCTTTTCAGCTACCAGTCAGTTGCTCTCCTGTGTGCATCCCAGCCTTCTATATTGGAACTATTTGCTTAGTTTAATTAACATATGTATAACAAAATTGTGTATTCCAAGACAAAAATGTGTGTATACTCAAAATTGATAAGCTGATCTTTGAGTGATAAATTGGTAAATAATTTTTGTGTGGAATGTATAGTTCTGTACAAAATAACTATACTTCAATCAGACTAATAAAATACAGAATTTGTATTGTTAAAAATCAACACCCTAAACTGCACAAACAAAATAACTTGCAAGAAGAAACGGTAAAAACTTAAAATGTAAGTCTATTTTTCTCCAGCTACTAAATGTATACATAAAAGTTCACCTTCCTTTACAGGCCCATTATTTAATATCTTTTAATTTGAGTCATACATATGTAATCTATATACATTTTTGTTAGATTCCCTACAAAAGCATTTGATTGTGCCATAAAACAAAGTAGAGTTGCCTCCTTTACAGTGTACAAAAATAACTTCCTGAATGAAGGGAGTAAATACTTGCTGCGAATATCACTCAATTCGGGACAAAGACAGATAATGTGGTTCAAAGATTCCTTGCAGAAATGACAATGTCTACCGTTTTGGATACTGGATATAGAATTCCAGAGGCCTTGAACTCCTTCAGATGAATATATAGTAGACCTAATCTTTAACATTTTTTGGGGATTCCACTAAATTAGAATTCATTTACTGCCGTTTCGACTGGAAAGAAGATTAAAATTCAATAAGAAGCTCCGATTGTTTGTACTGTGAGCTTTTAATAAATCCCTTATACAAAAGCTCTCCTTTAGTCTCTCTAACAACCCTCTTAGTTTCATAATGATATCTGCTGAAGGTCCTGTACAGTTGGTAAGGTATGATCCTGGAAAAAAATATTGATTTCCTCGCAAGAGAGACACAAGCTGGTCACAGAACTCCATGTTAGATCTTGATATATCAGCCCTCGCAGGGAATCGGCTTTTGCAAAGGTACAATCACAAAATAGGTTGATTTTCTGAATCCAGTGAACCGCTTCGAATGATGGGAGACTTAATTGGAGTCTAACAATATCTGTGGAGTAGAACTTCATAAACTGAATAGATACAGCATTTTGAATAAATATTGTCCAATTTTATTAATCTTTTTTCAATAACTAATGAAACATTGCAAGAAAGAGGATTACGACCTCCGTAAACTTGTGGAAACCTTTTCAAGGCTTTTGTTACAGTGATGACCTTGGTTTTTAAATGATGTACAGCTGTCGGTTGTTTGCCCAACTGGGAGCCCAAATAGCCATACGAGTTAATGGACTCCACTGTATTATTGCCTAACTACCATTTAAATGTATGTGGACCCGTCCCAAACAAGATTATCTTTGTTTTCTTGATGTCAGCTGATAGACCATCAATATGGTTATATTCATTAAGTGCAGTAAATTGACACTGTAATCCAATAGGGGTCTATGAGCAGCTTAAAAAGTCATCTGCGTATGCCAGATAACTGATTGAACAATTTCCCAGTTTTGGAGGCAGAAATACTTGCGCAGTCTCGTCGGCGTGAAATTTTGTTATGGGGGCTTGAACCCGCCCCAATTCTCCATTGGCTGGCTTCCTAAACGGAGGCCAGCCATTGGAGGAGAGGGGCATCACTCCGTTCAAGCCCGGATTCGGGGGGGTGTTTTTGGTGTTCTTTCTCTCCCTGACATCATCAGTACAAAGCACGCCCCTCATAACGCTGCCTACACGCCAAAGTCAACTCTCTGATTGATGTTCCTTATTAACCAATCAGAGGGCCGACTGGCGCGTGCAGGCATTGTGAGCAGACTGCCTCCTCTTCGCACAGCGCAGCCCGGCCCAGGAACAGAGGGGGAACTTGTGTTTTATTTTCATCTTCGCTGCTAGCTTCCGTAATATTTCAGTAACCGGCTCTCCCCTGAGAATCCCGCGGCCGGGAGAGCGACGCAGCGGCCTGTGGCGGCAGAGTTGGACCCGGGCAGTGAAGGAAGCAGCCGGGGAACAGGCATCTAACACAGCAGGCACAGCGCAGTGACTACAGCGATGGTCTACATGTGAGGCGGCATATAAATCCTTGGATACAGGAAGCAGGCACAGTGACACTGCCCGTGGGTGAAGGAAGCACGGACAGGGAGGGCGCTCCTCCTGGGAGCACACACGGCGGCTGTCTCTTTGGGTACTTTCAGCAGTAGAGTGGACGGGTGCAAGCACAGGCAGGGTGCTAAGAGCACGTACACTGCGCGGTATCAGGCACTGTGCCCGGAATAATACCAGGGACAGTGAGCGGTAGGGAACCACGGTGCGCCGGAGGCAGACACCGGCCCTGTGACAGACCCCCATGTGGAACAAGCATTGGCTGCTGCAAGGGTATTCTACAGACCAGTGACCAGTCAAAGTGCAGCCGTCCACCCCCCGTCCCTAGGGCTGTGCCGACACTCCGCCGGTGGTTGTCCTCGGAGTGATCCGGGTGCCGCATCGCGGAGGCGGGGTTCCTCCTGCGGCAGCACGGCCCTCCCTCCATGTGAGCGGCATGGCCTCGGAGCGGAGAGGGGCTGAGCCCCCGTGGCTCGAGGAGAATGGCTCGGCGCTGCCCACCGCCCCGTCCCCAGGGGACCCGGCTCCAGGCGGCGGACGCCCCCAGCCCGCTGCTGCTGGACTACGACCGCGAGTTGATTCCCGTGGTGGGCGGCCTGGGGCCCTACACGCGGCTCCTGGTGCTGCTCACCTGGGTGCCCATGCTCTTCATTGGCTTCAGCCAGTTCTCGAACTCCTTCCTGCTGGACCAGCCTGACTACTGGTGCCTGTGCAGCTGGGGCAACGTGCCCACGCCAAGGACCCACAGCTTGGCAAGGACTGCCAGTGCAGCGAGTGGAGCTACGAGATCCGGGCCGGCCTGGGCCAGAACGTCGTCAGCAAGGTAAGTGATGTGACCTGTCCTGTGACCCCGCTCCCAGCGGTACATCCATCAAACTCAGTATATACCTTCTTGGAGTGCTTCTCTTACAGGGGCAGTGGAATGTGATCAGAAAGGTGGGTGGGGCATGCTGTGACACACACTGTACCACTAGCATCTGTCATAATGTTATACCCAACTGTACTCCTCAATACCTTCCTCACATATGCAGGGCAACATCGGCACAGTGTAAGACACTGAACATACATTAGCACCAGTACCTCCATCCCCCGTTTCCCAGAGGGGCCCGGCATGGTAAAACTACTCTACCACCATTGTACCCCGCTAAACTCCTCAGCATTCCCACTCACAGAATTAAAGCAGGCTTTCCCCGGCGAGACATGCACTGCAGCGCCCCTCTACCCTGCTAAACCCCTCACTGAGGCAGGGGCCCTCGGCATGGGACTGTGCGCACTGTGGCACCATTATACCCCAATATCACACCATTATACCCCATCAGACTTCTCCTGGAAGCAGGGTACTCAGAGGTGGTACTGTATGCCAATAAAACTGTTCCCTTGAAGGCAGGGTACCTTCTGCTTTGTAGGGAATACGCTGCAGTGTGATTTTACCCATTATTGAACTCGAGGTACCATGGCTCCATAAGACACCTTCTGCAGGCAGGGTGCCCTGGTGTAGGATGTACTATACCCCCATTGAACACCTATAGGAGGCAGGGTACCCTTCACGAGATTCGGCATGGATGGACTCTTTTTTTGTACCCCACGAGATTCGTCAGAGAGGCCGGGTACCCTCAGCAGGGCACAGCAGGTCTTGTAGCTCCCCTATTACCCCACCCGATTCGCCAGGGAGGCAGGGTACACTCTGCATGGCACCGCATGCCCTGTAATGCAGCCAGCTCTGTGGTGCCATACTCTATAGGAATAGCTCATGTTTGAAGCGAGGAGAAGCAGGGAACAGCCTTTAGCAGAGCGTGGTCCTGGAAAGTATGGTAAGGGAAACCCCACCCCTATACTAAAGCAACTTTTGCCGCTCCACATTCCCTACACTGCCCTCACTCACACTATATGGTTCTTGCAGGTGGCTTCAGCAGACACCATCTCCGCCCCCACTAAAAGCAGCACCCCATGAACTTACCCTCTCATAACGCCGAGGGCACCCCTTCTATCAGACAGTTCACGACACATCGAAACCCCTCTCAACACAGCTTTCATGGTACATCTAACAACAATCAACCCCCCCATCCGCGCATACAGAGTTCCCTTTACACACACACATCTCCCCTGGATTACTAAACATTAATCGACACGCTAGGGCTGGGCTGTTGCCCAAAACATCTGTGTGTCTCTCGGTCAAACATGTATTTAACGTTCCCGTCTAGAGACTGCATTTCCCCGACCTGCTGCCTTGAACATTCTTGCACGTGCCAAGAACCTTCTAAGCAGACTTCGACCCAGTTTTAAGCTGCATGCGGGTTCCAAATTAAAACCACTCAATATGGTAAATACACAGCAGTCTGTATGCAGTTCTTTTGTAGTCTATTTCATGCTTCGAATCGCTTTACATAAACGCGTACAATTGACTAATGTAGTGGTCCTGCACTGCAAGGATGAACAGTCGAGCAGGCCCTGCCGGCTTTGCACTCCTGACCTGCAGTTGCCGCCATTTGTCAGCCTTGTGTGCTTGGCTCCCCGGGGGAGGGGGCCGCTCTGACCTGCGAGTTGCCAGGCCCAGGCTGCGTAGTGAAAACAAATATTATTAATGATAATGAAATTCACTCTGCTCCCAGTATAATATGAATAAACTCCTCCCTCCCTCGCTGTGGTGTGGTGCCTCCCCAAGAGACAGCCCAGAGGGACGTCCGGGGTACCGACGGAGAGAGCGGTGCTCCAAGTACCTGAGCTGCAGCCAGGTGAGGTGGGGCTGTTCCTTCCTGCCACAAAGTCAGGAGGATGGTAAAGGATCACGTTTTAAGGTGATATTTCATTTTATCTTTAGCAGTAGCATTAATGGTCCTGAGGAAGCGGCAGGAGACCACCAGGCTCCGTTTGTCTGCAGAAACAGGTCGACCTAAGATACTTACTAGTAGTTATTTGTTACACTACTACTTGCACTGTTTTTATTGACGGGATTGAAGGGGTACAGAATAAATGTTTTTTCCCCTGTCACTACCCAATCTTAACTTAACTTTCTTTACTTTTCACTGATTCACTTTCACTTTATTTGGCACTGCTATTCAGTCATCTACAGACACTTCTACCATCCGTTTCCATCCATCAATGATATGTTTTGTTATAGATTAGGCTTACAACATCTGCCAATCTATTGTGGGTACTTTACCTTCAGAGTTTGAGGGTCCCCAGATGAAGAAGGGCAGTCTCGTTAGATGACTGATGGGAACTCTTTCACATTGAGGGAGTTCCACAGGCAAGATTTCACTTTCTGCTTTTGTACACACCAAGGTTCACATACAGATACATAATCTAGTTAGCTTTTTGACCCACTGCTATTCTTTGTTGGTGTAGCCCCCGGCAGGGTGCCATGTGTTTGTTGCTGCATACGAGGCTGTGAGGCCCACTCTTGCTCCCTGTGACGAATATTCTCGTTTCTTGGTGGGGGCTGTCTCCCCCCTCCCTCTGTCTTTGAGAGTGCCGTATCTACCAGTCAAGGACACCCCTGTCTGCTGAGGGGCAGTTGGTGCCATGCTGCCTCTGAGGCGCTCTGTACTCTGCTGGGTGAGGGATTCACTGTGCCCCCTGCCGTCTGGAAAAGGGCCAGGTCTTGCTCTCTGAAAGGTTGTTTGTCTGTTTCCTGGTTGTGCTCGCTTTAATTGCCTCTGTTCCCTGATTGTGATCGTTTTTAGTGCCTCTGTTCCTGTGCCTTTGTTCCCTGCTTGTCATCGTTTTTTCTTGCTTCTGTTTCCAGCTTGTCATCGTTTTTTCTTGCCTCTGCTCTCTGCTGGTCATCGTTTTTTCTGGCCTCTGTTCTCTGCTTGTCATCGTTTTTTCTAGCCTCTGTTCCCTGCTTCTCATCGTTTTTTCTTGCCTCTGTTCCCTGCTTGTGATCGTTTTTTCTTGCCTCTGTTCCCTGCTTCTCATTGTATTTTCTTGCCTCTGTTCCCTGGGGCTTTACTGGGCAGAGAGCTGTGTGTGTGTGTGGCTCTCTGTGTGTGTGGCTCTCTGTGTGTGTGGCTCTCTCTGTGTGTGGCTCTCTCTGTGTGTGGCTCTCTCTGTGTGTGGCTCTCTCTGTGTGTGGCTCTCTCTGTGTGTGGCTCTCTCTGTGTGTGTGGCTCTGTAAGTGTGTGTGGCTCTGTAAGTGTGTGTGGCTCTGTAAGTGTGTGTGTTGGGCTCTGTGTGTGTGTGTGTGTGTCTCTGTTTCTGTGTGTGTGACTCTGTGTGTGGCTCTGTGTGCGTGTGTGTCTCTGTGTGTGAGTGTGTGGCTCTGTGTGTGTGGCTCTGTGTGTGTGGCTCTGTGTGTGGCTGTGTGTGTGTGTGTGTGTGGCTCTGTGTGTGGCTGTGTGTGTGTGTGGCTCTGTGTGTGTGTGTCTGTGTGTGGCTCTGTGTGTGTGTGTGACTGTGTGGCTCTCTGCGTGTGTGTGTGACTCTGTGTCGGTGGGTGTGTGTGTGTGTGGCTATGTGTGTGTGTGACTTTGTGGCTCTCTGTGTGTGTGTGGCTGTGTGTGTGTGGCTCAGTGTGTGTGTGGCTCTGTCTGTGTGTGTGTGGCTCTGTCAGTGTGTGTGTGGCTCTGTCAGTGTGTGTGTGGCTCTGTCAGTGTGTGTGTGTGTGTGGCTCTGTCAGTGTGTGTGTGTGGCTCTGTCAGTGTGTGTGTGTGTGTGGCTCTGTCAGTGTGTGTGTGTGTGGCTCTGTCAGTGTGTGTGTGTGTGGCTCTGTCAGTGTGTGTGTTGCTCTGTGGGTGTTGCTCTGTGTGTGTGGCTCTGTGTGTGTGTGTGGCTCTGTGTGTGTGTGGCTCTGTGTGTGTGGCTCTGTGTGTGTGTGGCTCTGTGTGTGTGTGGCTCTGTGTGTGTGTGGCTCTGTGTGTGTGTGGCTCTGTGTGTGTGTGGCTCTGTGTGTGTGTGGCTCTGTGTGTGTGTGGCTCTGTGTGTGTGGCTCTGTGTGTGTGTGGCTCTGTGTGTGTGTGGCTCTGTGTGTGTGTGTGGCTCTGTGCGGCTCACTGTGTGTGTGTGTGGCTCTGTGCGGCTCACTGTGTGTGCGTGTGTGTGGCTCTGTGTGCGTGTGTGTGGCTCTCTGTGTGCGTGTGTGTGGCTCTCTGTGTGCGTGTGTGTGGCTCTCTGTGTGCGTGTGTGTGGCTCTCTGTGTGCGTGTGTGTGGCTCTCTGTGTGCGTGTGTGTGGCTCTGTGTGTGTGTTGGGCTCTGTGTGTGTGTGTTGGGCTTTGTGTGTGTTGGGCTCTGTGTGTGTGTGTTGGGCTCTGTGTGTGTGTGTTGGGCTCTGTGTGTGTGTGTTGGGCTCTGTGTGTGTGTGTATGGCTCTGTGTGTGGCTCTGTTTCTGTGTGTGTGTCTGTGTGTGGCTCTCTGCGTGTGTGTGTCTCTGTGTTGGTGTGTGTGGCTCTGTGTGTGTGTGACTGTGGCTCTGTGTGTGTGGGTGGCTGTGTGTGTGTCTGGCTCTGTCAGTGTGTGTGTCTGGCTCTGTCAGTGTGTGTGTCTGGCTCTGTCAGTGTGTGTGTGGCTCTGTCAGTGTGTGTGTGGCTCTGTCAATGTGTGTGTGTGGCTCTGTCAGTGTGTGTGTGGCTCTGTCAGTGTGTGTGTGGCTCTGTCAGTGTGTGTGTGGCTCTGTCAGCGTGTGTGTGTGTGTTTGTGTGGCTCTGTCTATGTGTGTGTGGGTGTGTGTGTGTGTGTGTGTGTGTGTGTGTGTGTGTGTGTGTGTGTGTCTCTGTCTGTGGCTCTGTGTGTAGCCCTGTGTGTGTGTAGCTCTGTGTGTGTGTAGCTCTGTGTCTGCTACTACTCTCTACTACTCTCGAATGCTCATCTATTGCCATTGTAAATAATACCATTTATTTAAATTAAAAAAAAAAAAAAATGAAAGAAATGCCATTTGCAATGCCAATAGCTCTAACTTTAACAAAGCTGAGACCATTGCATTGTAAATGCTTGTTTAATATAACTGCCTAAGTCAGAAATGTATAATGAAACGAGAGCTTGAGCGAGTACATACCATTGTTTTAGCCCAATGTTGATGAGAATTTTGTGGGAGACATGCGGTTTGGTCGACAACTTGATTAGCATGCAAGTGTTGGTGTGTAGAGCTATTAGAAGATGTAACAGGTTGGAATTCATGACCCAATGTTAGAACTTTGACCGAATGAGACTGAGATTTACTTTGTTGAATGCCGAGGAGCAGTCCACCAAGCAAACAAAGTGATTTTCTTTGATTTAATGCGTTCCCAATGACGAGAGTCAATGCAACTTGGTTGTCTAGACTTGCACATCCTGTTCTAAGCCTGTGAGATCGGGCCGCAGCAAATTATTTGATACTTTTACACCTAACAAACTGCATGGTAAGTATTTGGCAAAACGCTTACCTTCTGTATCTAGAAGAGCTATCAGGTTGAAATTTGCAGGGTTTTTTCAGCTTCCCTTTTTATGAAGTGGTTGAATTATTGATCCTAGCCATGGCGTTAGAACCTCGGCTGACTACAAGATATTGTCAAACGTGGGCTTCAGTATCCTGCTTCACATCATTGGATATTGCTTTATTACAGCAATAGGAATCCCATTGAGTCCAGGGGCACGAGAGGTCTTGCATTTTAGGTCTTGCCTAGGCACCACGCATGCGCTGCTCTAGGAGATGACCTTTAGAAATTGGTCAGCTCTTTTCAAGCACTCGTGCTTGTGCTGGCTTCCACCTTGCGGGAGCGAGCAGCGGCGCGCTTGCTAATTAAAAACAGATTGCCTGCGCGCAGCTGCTCGCTCTCGTGGATGCCGGCACAAGCACGAGTGCTTGACCAGGCTTCTTTTCTCTTGGTGATGGTTTGTTAAAGAAGGCTGCCTTTGAACATTTGCAGTGAGTCTTTGTTGGAAATGAAATGTGCACAAATGGTCACTCCTGTGCGTTTTTTTTAAGTGCTTGACTCCAGTGCGGTGTGCTAGCAGTGTCTGGTGCATGCGTCACCCTGTGCAGTGTGGTAGCAGTGTCTGGTGTGTGGGTCACTCCTGTGCAGTGCGGTTTGATTTGATTTGATTTGTCCATTTCTAAAGCGCGCGAATGCCCGGGGGTGTCTTGGCGCTATGAATTGTCCAGTTTCCGGTGCAGGTCTGGAGTTAGTGAAGTTTATGCGGTGAATAGCCAGGTTTTGATTTTCTTTCTAAATATCTCCAGAGTTGGGCTGTTTTTTACATCAAGTGGTAGTAAGTTCCATGTCCGTGTTGCGTGAACGAGGAAACTTCTTCCTCCCCAGTTTGATCGTTTAAACTTAGGTATCGCTATCAGTTTTTTTTTACCAGATCTGAGAAGCCTTGAAGGTTCATAATGTTTCAGGTGTGTTTTCAGGAAGTGAGGACCTTTGCCCTGAAGTGCTTTGTAGGTCAAGCATAGTGATTTGAACTTGACTCTTTTGGCCACAGGTAGCCAATGGAGTGTCTCTAATTTATGACTAATAGGCTGAAACTTTGGAATTTCCAGTATTAGTCGTGCTGCTGCATTCTGGAGTCGCTGCATTTTTTCAATGATTTTTACTCTGGCTCCCGCATATAATGCGTTACCGTAGTCCAATCGAGACAGTGCAAGGGCTGTCACTACCGTTTTGCGTGTGTCTTGAGGCAGATATGGGAGTATTTTTCTTATCATTTTTAATATCAGCCAGAAAGACGAGGCTAGTTTGTTTACTTGGGCTTCGTATGTTAATTTGGTGTCTATCATGAATCCTAAGTTTTTAGCCTTCTCTGAGGGTTCTGGTCTTGTTCCCAGTTCAGGAGACCACCACTCTGGGGACCAGATATCAGCATTACCTCCCAGAATCATTACCTCACTCTTTTCTCCGTTGAGTTTGAGGCAATTTTGTTGCATCCATTGACTAACTTTTAGCATACATAGTTGGAATTTCTTGGCTGTTGCTTTATTGTCTTTGTCTATGGAGATGACGATTTGTGTATCGTCGGCGTAGGATATTGGTGTAAAGCCATTTTCTCTTATTACTTCAGCAAGGGGGGCCACATATAAATTAAAAAGTGTTGGGCTTAATGAAGAGCCCTGAGGGACGCCGCATGGTACTTTAAAGGAGTCTGATTTTGCTTCTCCTAATTCAACTGTGAATTTTCTGTCCTTAAGGTAGGATGCGATGAGATTGCACGCGTGGTAGCAGTGTCTGGTGCATGTGTTACTCCCGTGCAGTGCAGTAGCAGTGTCTGGTAGCAGTGCCTGTTGTGTGGGTCACCCCCCACGCCCCTGATCCTCGTTCTGCTCGCTTTTCTGCCCCCACCCCCCTGATCCTCGTTATGCTCGCTTTTCTGCCCCCACTGTTCCTTGTTGTGTGTGTGGCTCTGTGTGTGTGTGGGGGACGTGTGTGTGGCTCTGTGTGTGTGGGGGGGACGTGTGTGTGTGTCTGTGTGCGTCTGTGTGCGTCTGTGTGCGTCTGTGTGCGTCTGTGTGCGTCTGTGTGCGTCTGTGTGTGTCTGTGTGTGTCTGTGGGGCTGCGTTATTGCCACTGGATTGCTGTCATTTTCCACCCTTGGGATAACTCTGTAGTTTTTTCCACAAGTGAAAGTATGAAAAATGAATCTGTGTGAAATTTATTGTAGAGCTTGCATTAGATGAAACAAACTTTTTTCTTGCGGGTTGGTCATGCAGAAAAAGACAATTGAGGCAACAGAGCCCCGATTCCACAATGAAGGTTTTCAGAGTCTTAATTTCCTGGAATAACTAAATGTTTCTCTCTGAAACATCAGCAGGGGAATTAAGAAAGCTTCATCCGGCCATTTATTGGAAATGTCGAGATCAAAGAAATGCTTAGAGAATGTCTTCATTAAAATCTCCAGTGAAGACACACACTGGGAATCTCTGCAGTCCTAAATGTGATGTTCTAATTCATCCAATATTTTTGTGATGTTTATCAGATTGGTCCTTAAAAAAAAAAAACATTGGCCGGTTAGTATGGCTACTAAGAGGCCTTCGAGTAGGCGATCGATACATTCATGAAGATTGGAAACGTTTTTTTGCTTCTAGGATGGATTGCTTGCGACAACATTATATGCTTCCTTTTTCTTCCCTTTGTCTACATTTTTATTTAATTTCTTCAACTTTTTCCGTCACTGTTTACTTACTAAAGTCTCAAAACATTCTTTTAACACCTTGGCTGCTGTGACTTTTCCCCTCCTGTGCTAAACTTGTATGAATACTATTGTTTCATGACTAGCTCAGCTTGTCATAAGCACAGCTCAACCGTGCCTCATGACGAGCTGAGCTCGTCATGAGCGTCGAAAGGGTTAAACAATCTACATTGGTAATGTGAGCCTCCCCAGTTCTTGGGTCACTCCTTATCACAGGCATTGTTACCGAGTGAGCTGGATTTGATTCAACTGTTTCAATGTGATCTACGTTTGATGTGGGAATTTTTGTCTCGATTCTTTACTTCAGCTATTTCTCTTCCTATTCCAGGAACTGTTTTGGATTATAGACCCTTTGTGGAGATGCTGATATTTTTGTAGAATTATTGGAAATTTGGCCCTGGGAACTGTGTAGTAATAAAAGATTATGCACCATTCCGCCACTTTTTTCCATATTCGGGACAGAATTTAAAACAAATTTGGACTATTAAATTTGAGGATATTTTTGTACTAAGAAGTTGTAATGAACTTATCAGGTCATCCATTCTTGCCGAATTAGAGGTAGTCTCGATTAGTGTGGTCACTTTTGTCTCCACCCCAATTAGGGTTTTATTTAGAGAGTTCAAAACTGTTGAATGCTCTTGTATGATCTGAGTAGAGAGACATGCTCACTGATAAGCTGATTGAAATTCCAGGGCCTTCATAATTTTTTTAAGAGTGGAGCTAATTGCGTCCACAGCAGAAAGCACAGGATATATTGGAGGAATGTCTTGATCCTCTTTCGGTAGTTGTTCTTCGTTAAGCAAGACTGAAGCTCTACCTCTATCAGAGGGGAGGAGGATTCGTTTGGTGCATTTGAGACAATTCCATTTATTTTAAATAGTAAATCTGTATTATCCAAGGATTTTGCCAGCTCGCTTTGTACAGTTAAATCTCAATTAATTATTTCTGTGGTGACCAGTTGAATTTGGCAGTAGTCTTGTTTTAGATCCATTGAGGGGCTACAATAGGGTGTTAGATGTGGTCTCCTTGAACTCTTCTCTCCAATAAATTGCATCACTTTCTCTCCAATAGAGTGGATCACTTTCAAAAGCTGAGAGGTTTAAATCTAGTATATGCAGCACTCCATGAACTACAGCCCATGTTACAAATGGTTGATGCTCTGTGAGGCTCGTTAGAGGAGATTTGAGGTTTGAATGTGGTCTCTGAACCTGGAGATGATCGGTTCTTTCAGTTGGCTCGTTCGAGGGGACAGTATCATTAGCCTGTACGTCCTTCATGTTTGGTGACTTTAGCAGGGTAATAATCCAAGTGCTGATCATTTGCTGTTTCAAGCAGACAGAATTTCCTTGTAAGTCAGACTGTGACTGGCGTGGAGGGACGGAATCCCTTTGTTGGTATGCTCCTGCTCCTCCTGGGTACCATCTGAAGGGTGTGAGTGAGGTAGGCTGTGTATTTGAGTTATTCCCTGGACCAAGAGCTCACCTTGTTTCAGTGAGACCTGCAAGATGCCAGCTTACACTCTAATAATGTTACCACAGCTGGTGTTTCTGGACCCTCATGACTGAGCTGATCTTTTAAGAGGGATCTGGGCTCATCCGACTTTTGTAGACAATGATAACAGTTTTATACTGTTGGCAAAGCCAGATTTTAAATTTTTTCACGCGTTTTTAATTGCACGTTTTCACAGCTGTAGGTGCCTTTGGAAAACCAATCCACCGAGCGTTACACCAGAGCTACTGAATTTCCTTCAACAAGTACAGTTGATGATGAGTGAGTTTGTACACAATAGCGGGATGCAGGGAGTTGTACTAATGCGAATGCTCATGGCAAGAATGCAGTTTACCTCTGGAGCCCCTGCAAACCACAACGGAGACTGCCTTAAGGAGGAGAAATGGCTGACAACTGGCAATACCGACACAAGGATGCGCCAAACTCTTGCCCCACCGATGCTGTCTTGCCAGAGCGTTAGAGTATCAATGTTCTGTCTGGGACCCAAACCGCTCCCCACTACTGCCTGCAGCCTCCGGCTAGTGCTACGACGAGCCACTGACCTCCCATACTCACCGCTCAGCAGGGTCCAAGGTTGGGGAGGGTCGCAAAACCGGATCTGAACTACCCTCGGACTGAGTAGCAGAGGAGGCCGGGTTGTAGAAGGGTACTCTGAGCTTGGCTGCAGTGTTTGGCTGAGTATCACCGAGATAAAATGGTGAAAAGACAGCAGTCGGCAGCCAACAGCCCACTGCCTCCAAACACAGGCGCACTCGACGGCTCTCTGCTACAGAGGTGATACGTGCTTGCACATCACCCGACTGCTGATAACTTATGAGAGTACAGATTTTTGAGTCATAAATCAAATGTGGAGACTTGTTACTAATATGGTTACTTTAGTGCTAGGGGCACTACAGCTGGTATGCATTGCCTACATAAAGGCATTCCAAATTGACAAACCCTTTTCACATTACTGCCGGTAATCCTCCTGACGATTATCGGGGTAACCATCAGAAGATTACCACTGCTGGTAATTTTGGAAATGGTGGTTACTAATGTAATCTGGTTTGAGGTGGTCACTATTACAAAACTAATAATCTTCGTAGCTCTCAATAATTTCTGCTTAACATGCGTAGCTCTTTTTACACAAATGGTTAGAGACACCCAGTCTGCTCTGAGGATTTTTAACACCTCTGCCCATTATATATATTTCCAACTCGTAAATAGCAGGCATTCCTGGTTTCCTGAAGAACTGTTACTATGCCCGAGACAGCAGACAGGGAACCTGAAAAGTGTTACTAAAACAAGCCCTTTACTTTACCCTTCAGATCGAAAAATGCTAGGCAAACATTTTTACAATTTTGACTCCAAATGTGCACCTTTCAACTAAACAACTGAACAAAGACAAACATTTTAATTGAAGATCTCAGACACAAAAAGATCTGAAAATTTCGAAAATAGACTGTAGGTTGCTCAGCCAACCCTTGGTAGATAAGATGTTATGGTTACTTGTTGGACACACCTGTGCCACATGTGATCTGATGTGGCCAGTGAAGCCTTTAAGTCTTCCCACAAAATACCCTCGAATAAACTGAGTCAATCTAGACACCAAAGGGCAGGGCGCCAGAGTGTCCTTTTGGAGATCATGTAACTTGGAGGTCTTTGGGACAGTGGCATAATGTAAAACTATGCCCTATCCCCCTGCTGAACGTGATGAGGAGTCTCGGAGCCGCCCATGTGTCACATATATTCCTTGGCCTTTGGCTTCGGGGAACAATCCACCAGACAAACCTTCAGTGAACAGGGTGCCAAAGAGACCTCAAGGAATAGTTCAAAGAGGAGGCAGCGGCCATACGATGCCATAAAATCCACAGGCCTCCAGGCGGAGCAGGGTGCCACCAAGGGAAGACATGAAGGGGTGCTGGGCAACCAAGATCTTTTGGTAGAATAGACCAAGGAAGAAGTCACTGAAGCGAAGCAAAGAACAACCAAAGGGGGACAGAGCAACAACGAGATTGCCAAAGGGGAGTGGGAAAAAACAGAGCAACATAGTTAAGACATGGTAAAATAGAAAATGGTACGCTGATGCCAGTGCACAGGTGTCTCATCTGAAAATTAAACTTTTGTTCAGCACTACTTTTTCCTGTTTAAAACACACACACGCTTCTAAGCAAGCGCTGGCAAAGTCACAAGATCTGGTTACTAATGAAAAGTGCCTCGCCGCTTTCACTCAACTATCCATCCATCCATCCATGCATACATACATGCATGCATACAATCAGCATCCACGCAATAAAATCACTCCTGCATCTTTTCAGACAATGACTAATTCATTCTCCATCCACAATACCGCGCACACTCAAACTCGCCAATCAATGAAGCGGCACTTGCTGTTTTCAGCCAGACTTACTGGCTCTGCTGCTAGTTTGGGAGGTGTGCATATGAATGCATACAGTAGTGTGTGACTGGTATGTTATCGTGGACAAAATACTGTGACAAAAATACTGTTCCTAAAAAGCATTTACAAAATATAACGCAAGGGACAATATTTGTGTAACTGATGTTCTGGCATACAACTCTGTGACTCATGGTCTGAAGGTGTTGGAGTGCTGTTGGCAGTGTATGCTTCTAGAGTAAAAGGAGTGTCAGACGTATCAGATTGCCACTCTGTAAGTGAGGCGGGTACTTTTGCTAAGAGTGGGAATGCTACTCTGATGAGTGTGGGAGTGCTGTCAGCAGAGAAAGACTTAGTAAGCAAGTGGGGTAAAAATACTTCCAGTAGTGTGCTATTTTTACTCTGTAAGGGATGCGAAGGTGCTTTTGGTAGTGTGCGACTGCCAGTCTGCAAGGGGTTCAAGACTGCTGTAGGTATTTAGGATGTTTGGCTTTTGCAACACAAAGGCTGCAATATTTACTCCTATGTTTTCAAGGAGACAATAGCTAAAGACCCTCTGTACCTGTTAAATGATGGCCGAATTCTACTCTTGAAAAAGCTGCAGCAATGGATCCTAAGTGCAATTCGCTTCTTCTGCCTACCAGACAGAACAGCTGTCTGGTTTGCTAAAGATAAACTGGGGACATTCAGAAAGATAACCAAGGAGTGTGCAGTACGTCCATTGCGGGCTATTGGCTTTGTAACTCACGTTTTCTAGCTTTCAATTTGATGGCTTTATATGTTTTAGGCTGTTCAGCTCGAGTTCATACCTCCTGTTATCCAAACCTTATTTACTGTATGCATCCACGAAATTCCTTTCTGAAAACAGGCCTATAAATCGTATTATAATGTTATTACACTTGCTGTGAATTCAAAGAAAGAGGTGAAATGTCAAGCTGTATCTTCCAGGTGAGCTTGGTGTGTACCTTTCTTTCTCAGACTTCAAAGTGAAAGAATTTATGAGACAATCCTGCTGTGTACCCATTTATGAGACAATCCTGCTGTGTACCCATGTAAGAGGAGAAGGTGTAGGATGTTTTTTTCCCCTAGCACACAACACAAAAAATGAACTGTGCTAAAGTTTCAAGATATATCGGAACAAGTACAAATAAAGGGCATTTGTTTTGTATTTCTGAAGTGCGGTGGAAACAAATATTTAAAAAAGGTCAAAATATATCAATACAGTAGTTGATAACAATTACAAACATGGTCGTTTGTGTGCAGTAACACCATATTTTGGTGCAAATGTGTCATCGGTACCCGCAGTGTGCTACCACACCATATATATATTCCACACTACGCCACTGCACACTAAGCCAATCCACTCACCCCACTCCAGTCCAGTGAGCCCCGCTAATCTACCCCAATCTAACTAACACCCGCACTACCACTGCAACCAACCCAACTCACACAATCTACCCCGCCCCAATCTACCCTACCACGCTCACCTACCCCACTCCACTCTGCCATGCTAATCTACTCCAATCTACCATACTAATCTACCCCACTCCCACACTCCAATCTACCCCACTCCAATCTACCCCCCTCCCACACCCCAAGCTACCCAACTCCACCCCAATCTACCCAACTCCACCCCAATCTACCCAACTCCACCCCAATCTAATCCCACCTCCACACCCTACCCCAATCTATCCCACTCCCCCAGTCCACTCTACCAAGCTAATCTACTCCAGTCTACCCCAATCCGCTCCTACAATCCAATCTACCCCACTCAACTGTACCATGCTAATCTATCAAACTCCCACCCTCCACTCTACCATGCTAATCTATCTAACTTCCACACTACGCCATCACACTCCACTCTACCGCACCCCACATTACTAACTTTTTGCCATGCTGAACAGCAGCTGCCACAATGTGTACAATATGGTTAAAACACCGTGCCAAAGCCAATAGCTGTCATATACGGTAGACCAATTGGCTTTTCCAATGCTTATTTCCCCAATCTGACTGCAGCATCATTAAACTTGGAATTGGCACCCATATACTGCTGTAATTATGCTAAATCAAAAGGAAGTGTTTTTTTCAGCAGTGGTTGACATTACAGATGTTGGCGGTTCGGGTGTCACAGAAGTTGGCACTTGGGAGACATGGACACTACCAGGGCTCTTCTTTGGGGAAATAGTAAGCAATAATAAATCTCTGTTGCAGTTCATTTGGGAAATTATTTGGGGTAGTCCTATGGCAGAGGTTAAAAGGCACCATCTGCGACAACAGGAGTCATTTACTACTGGAACGGAGGGGCCATTTAACTGTGGGACCCAAACTGATCACTCTATTAGCGCCTGCCATTCAGGGTGCGAGACTGCAGTCCAAGGCTTACTCTGGAAGGTGGAATGGGCTGGAAACGTAGAAGGCCTTAAGGTACACAATAACACTTAATAAATCAATGTCCAACCAATCCTTTTACTTTTAAAAAGGAAAAATAGTACTTTAAAATCCCAAACATAAATTCTAAACAAACTAAAAAGGTACGACAATTGCCGCTCTTGAACTAACAATCTGTGTTATTGCTAAACACCTGAAGGCCATTTCCTGTGGTGTTTGTAACCGAGTTCACACCGTAAAACCCGGTCCTCTCTTGTCTGACTGAGTTCCCTTTATAAAACCCAATCCTACTGTATTATTCAGAGATTTCATAACGTAAAACTCCTTCCTATTGTACTTCCAAAAGAGTTACGCCATCCAAAGCCCTTTTCTAATGGATCTGACATTGAACCTATTTTAAAAGTGGTCCTGGCAGACTGGAATTACTTCATAAGCAGGTTAACAAGTGCTACCCTTCAAATGCCTCAAAAAAAAGATTACCAAAAGGGACGACACTAAAAGCCCGATCTCTACATTGCTTTTTGTGATCACATGAGCTCTGGAACAACGAAATCTGTTTCTAACCAGACCAAAAAATATTTTGTTCCGTGCGCCGCAATGAAATATTAAGGCTACCCTTACTGCAGAGAGAAATGGCCCTCATTCCCTCTTTGAAACGGTGACAACTGCACAGCAAGGCAGGGGAATGAAGCCATGTTAGAACAAGGGCAGGAGGCAATGGGTTAATTCCGAGGAAGAGGGCTTCGTGATAAACAAGGAAACTATGTCTAGTGTACAGATTGAGCAATTCTTACCAGGAAACCAGTGAGTTGCCACACCCCGTGCAGCGCAAAACGTCCTGAGTGTACAGAAGGCATACTGTGGGAGCGTCACGAGCTCGGGGGCACGGACTGCACCTCCCGGCTCTCTGCAAACAGTACGGCAACAGCAAAACCTTGCCAACGGGGCATTGGGAGAAAAAAAAAACTTGGCAAGGTCGTCCAACTCCCGGGACACTTCACTCGTGCAAACACACGGCCAGCGAAAAGCCTTCCATTGCAGCCAATAGCACACATCACGATAACAGCAGACTCGGCATAAGGGACCAAGGCATAAGAACTGCAACGTGACCCATCTCCTACATTCTGCAAACACACCACACCGGCACAGCCCGCGAAGGAAACACTAATGAGGGCGCTATACCCAGGCAGAAGAATGTTTCTTTATGGCATGAGGCCATTGACAACTGGAGGTATTACCACACTATGAATGAAGCAGAAGAGGCCACGCACGTAACCAATGACAGTGGGCTTTTCAGAAAGCTTGCAGAGATACAAAAAATCTTTCAATTCGTGGATTAGTGCCACCACATGGATGATCCAGACTAAAGCGAAAACGAATGGACGTTAGGTAGAGAGCAGCAAGAACGACAAAACGTGTTCAGGGCAGCTTTTAAGCAGAGGTGGAACTGTCTCCAGATTGCACAGAGTTTTGCTTTGCACTAGAATAAGGTTAAAATGTGCCGATTCCAATTGACAAACTGCTAACCTGGAAAGAATGAACGACTGAGAGGACCTCGGAGATATGAGCTCCCTCGGCAATAGAAAGGCACCTTTTTATGGTTTGGCTTGACAGCGCAGCTGACCTTAGATACTTATGTATGTGAGCATCACTAGAGAGGGGCTTTGGCTGGTGGATTATGAAACTGGTGGGGCCCCTAGGAGCCTCAAAGCACTAGGACAGGCAGACACCCCCAAGCCCTGGGGCAGGCCCACAACGTCTGACTCCCCTGTGCCTCTGCAGACCTTTTGTACCGCTTTGTTCGCCATAAGTTGGTAGGGTATGCTCAGACGTGAATCCCTTGCTCACTTTGCCACTGGACCAAGCAAGCCGGGCTGAAGACGGCTGAAATGCCAGAAACCGGTCCTCGGTAGCTTGTTTCCGTTCCAGGGAAGGCATGGCTTAGCAGTTCGGGCTGGACTGTTCCCATGAGGCACAGGGTCAGACTGATTTGCATATGGCCATGTCTGAACTGGGGTGGCAGAGTGGGCTAAAGAACGGTGATGGATTAAACCCGGATCTGTTGACTGGGTGTGAGTGTTTGATTGGTTCAGATACTCCGTCCATCACCACCCCCCTTTTGTACCCCTGTGCCTCTGCAGCATGCTAGAGACAGACCCATGAGCTTCCACCCAATCAGAACCTGGAATAGGATAGAAAGTCTCAAGGTAAACCTTTTTTCTCCATTTGAGTTTCTTATAGGGCAGGAGAGTGGGTGACTGACAAGCCCTGAAGCTCTACTGTCTGACATGTTGCACTGCGTGAAGCTAGTGCAGAATGTCAAATATGTATGGTGTACGTATGAGGCCTGACACAAGCACAATAGAGCCCTATTTTGCTGGCAATGTAATAATATAGCTTTTACATGCAAACAATCTGCAAGATCGTTGGTTTTCATGTAAAAACTTTAACATGCCAAGCAGTAGTGGCACAAGGAGGCAGTGGGTCGAAGCCCTGGCAAACTCTAGCCTGGCACCCTCTAGGGGGCAGCTGCTACTGCCCACATGTTGGGAGCCAGGAGGACATGCTAGGATTGGGCAGAAGTTGTGTGCTTCAACAAAAAAGTGGTTGTCCTCCACACAGCTATAATAATTTTGTTTACTTATCCAGCTGCATGAGCTTGAACTTTCTAGCTCACGCAAAACAATGTAATGCTATTAAAGCACCATGGATAACTAGATCATTTATGTTGTTATCCTCTGGCAGCAGCACTGATGGGAGGAGGGCAGTCCACTTGGATGTTTAGGCCCGACTTGACAGTGAGAGTGTCACCTGACCTTTTAACTTACACCAAGATTATTTTAGTTTTTTTTCTTCTACACAAATATATACCCATTACTTGTAATGCTTCACATTGGAATACAACAACATTCCCTTTGAAGCCAGACCGAATGGCATTGACAATGCTTGTTCAGAGTTTGTGTGCCAGGAAGGGTGTTGGACGTAAAATAACCATTATGAGACATGTTTGTTGAAGTGTGCGAGGTCTGAAGACAAGCTCCAAACATGGACCAGAGGCACTTGCTGTTGCTGATGTGTGAGGAGGATCTGCTGTGGCTGGGTCCGCTGTGGCTGGATCTGCTATGTATAACCCATATTTCCCCCACAAGCCTGAGTAAATGTTGGTTGGGGGTAGAACTCCCATCATGTGACCCACCCACAACTTCCTTAACACCCATGTGGCAGGCCAGAGACATCTGAGCAACTTTTGAACTGTTTGATCAATTTGACCAAATATGATATGCTCAAGACCTGAATTTTAAACATGTTTTTCTCACGTTGGGGCAAATGGTGGGGAATGGGGACAAAGTTAAAGAAGGAGAAAAAACTGAATGCTGTATGGAGTGAGGTGACATAATTGCAATTGTTACTTTGCAGTGTTAACCCTTGTGGCTGCAGCAGAAAGTGCTTTTATTCAATGATGTAAAGTGAAGCCTATGAGCAGGGCCACTGGAATTATGCAGCACGAGAGGGCCAAATTATGTGGCATGGTTGTGTAAAGGATGCAGCAAGCAGAGGCAAATTATACAGCATAATGCGCCACATTTAGTAAAAGTATCAATTATTTCGGCATTTTTAAACTTGGAAACACTGTCTGGGCATAGGTTACACCTCTTTAGTACCCATATAATACTCAAATATAGCGATAAGGAACAGAAAGGTGACCAGTCCAGCTTTGCAAAAGGCCTTACACTGCGCAGCAACACGTGTTGCTGAATTTTTGATAATGTTTGAGCTAGAAACAACATTTTTTTTTGTTAAAATCTCCAGATTGTGCGGAAGGTGATGAATTATGTGGCAAATGCGGCAAATGTATAATTATGAGAAAAATCGCTGCACAATCGCCTAATTCCAGTGGCCCTGCCTATGAGCTACAGAAGTAGACACTGCTCAGAAGAGATCTGTTCCTGGAGTCCAGGGATTGACAGGTGGGAGGGTAGGGGTCATATGAAAAGTCAACCTAACCACAAAACAAAAGAACACGCTGCAGTTATGGCACACAGATTTAGGGGGTTTGCGACTGAGGAGCTCCTGAAAAGGAATAGATGGGACGGGCAGGATATTTTAAGAAACTGAATCCAAGAAGGAGCCAGTGCCGGGGAAAAGAGCCTGGATCGCCTCAGAAACTGAAAGAACTAGACCAAATTGGGTGGGGATCGACACTTACGTAGGTCAAGATATGAAGACCAAACTGCAGCCAAGTACCCCCGAGCGACTGCTGACTCCATGACGATCAGACACATGTACTAGGAGAGAAAAACTGCACAACCCAAAAAAAGGGATTCGAAGTTTAACTTCCCTGCAACACCCACACCCCTGGAAGTCAACATGCCCTTTCTGAGTGGAGATCAGCAATTCGAAAATTCTTCTATGCGTATTAGGAGGAAGTGCACTCTTCTGCGTGTGTGGTGGAGACGGGAAACCGCCCGTCAGAAAGCTTGGACAAGCTGTGGTCAGGCGAAGCAGTCAAGCACACATTTTCACGCCCTTTTCTAACTGCGTGAATAAATGTTTAACGTTTAGCTTTTAAGCTTTGAATCGTCTATGTGTCTGTCCGTCTGATCCGGGAACACCACTAGAATCTAGAACTCTCTGCCTCCCTCACTCCGTCTAACCCAGGGCTTTAAGTAGGTCGGGTCCTGATGGTGCTGAGCACCAGCAGTTCTAGAAAGCAGGTGCTGAGACGGGTCCCTAATAGGTTCTCCATTTTTGCCCTCACCCTGTGTGAAAAAACATAAATCTTAACTCTGCAACAGTGCCACGCACCACTGCCTTAGATGTAACTTCAAAGAGACTCGTTATAGTTCTTTCAGCGTCTCATCGTTTTAGAACTGAAACATTTTCAAAATGTTATACAACAAAGCCATAGTTGTTGCTTATTTAGCTTATGCAACTAAGAACCATTGACAAAGCTAATAGTCCTGGCTTGTTGTCGGCACAATTTTACTTGTTGTGATGGATATCTGGATGCAGTGACAGAAGCAGCAAAATACCAGTCAGGCGGCACACTATGCTAAGTACAGATTTTCACTTTACATGTTTTTAAGCCACACCCTTAATTGCACCGGCCACGCCCTTTTGAGAGACCACCAGTTGTTTCATCCCATTTAAAGGCCTGGTCTAACCACCTGCCTAGCAATTGCAAAAAGAACCTCAAATTCCTCCTATTTGAGAGACATCTTGGTTAATTCACCCTCGACCAGACTTAAGTATCTCTCCACTACACCTTGATCTACCTACGTTTCACGGTGTATTACTATAACCTGCTGTGACCTGAAACCTTTGTGTTGTAAGCACTCGGATGCATTCGGGCCATGTCCGTGCTATTACATTTACAAAAATACATTTTAACGACTTTGAATCAAGAGCAAACTGCTCACACACCCAAAATAGAACCCGCCGAGCATCCTCATGTTCTCTTGCACTTCTTTTTTGCATCGTCAGCACACACTTTTTATAGAGCTCGAAAAGAGTTGCATTTCACAGTGAAAGATGTGCTACTTCAATTCAGAACATCCAAGCGTACCTTTCTTTGTTCTGCATAAGTAATGCAGCACACCACGTTTGGAAAGAGATTGCTTACCTGCAGTAGTCACCTAACTGGTGTTTGAACTAGCTATACTCTCGGATGAGTCACAAGAGAGAAACTAGTGTCAGGAGTTGCTTGATTCACGGTAAGCATGGAGTACATACATTAAAAATGTTTTAGTAAAGGTCGATTGCTTGAGAAACTGGTATAGATATTAATTGGATAATCCACATGTGGAAGCCTCAAACATAAGTAGGGCTTTTCTCTGGACAATTTACAATGCTGTGTTTACCCATGAAATCTGTACCTCTAAAATTGGAAGCATCAAATGTTCTTGATTTGTTTAGCGTACACCGCATGCAGTATGAGGCTGTAAAGTGTTTCTTTACAGTATGAAGAACCACATATAAAAGTTAAGCACTGCGCATTGTACCACCTGATCTCTATATAGCCACTTGGCTGGTACTGTCCATGAAGGGGACTGATGGAGGGCAACGGTGGCGCAGCAGCCCAGATTTCACTGCTAGAAAGAAAAAAAGGAATATCCAACACCGCCAAAAAAGACCAAGATCAAGGCATGCTTACCGCGGAGCTGGGCAATTTTAGGAGGCTGGTTTAGTGTATGGTGCTCACTTATGCAAGTTTTGCACCCTGCACTAATCCAGACAACTCTTATGGTGATTGTAGTCATCTTAGACAATCTTAGAAAGCTCTCGAAGTGGTAGCTGTGGACAGCAGATTTCAGGCTTAGTCCAGGAGTGTAAAACAAGCTTGTTTTACCACTACTTAATCTTATGGTATGAGTTAAGTGAAAATGATCCACACCATGTAGTTAATCATAAATACCTATTTTTCTATAACACTCACTAACACATTGCACTATCTCCTACCCGGAGATCTAAACACAATACTTTGACAATGCAATACGTAAGTAGCACAAATACAGGGGGGAGACCAAACCATATACGAAATAGTAGAATGCAAACCACGACTTAAGTCAAGAACAGACCCAAAAGATCTAGAAGAGTCAGGACCCAAGGAACCACCCATGGTGAGTATTTAGGAACCCTATGAAGGCCGCGTGCAGAGTGGGAACATGACTCTGTGCTCAATAGAAGCGGACCCTGAAGAAACCCTGTGGAAGATGGAAGGTTGGGGAAATAACCCCACCCTTGGATACTCCAGGAACCTGGATACCTACGTCAGGGAAGCCGGGTGCATAGGTGCAAAGCGACGTTGGAAACGCCGTAGACCACAATGAAGTGCTTCAGAAAAGATGCCAGAAGCTGAAAGTGTACGGTGGACCCCAACAGTGGATTCAAGATGAGAGGTACCTGCAAGCAGAGGGGACAGAGTCTATGCCACCCAGGAGTGAACAGGAGGCACGGAAAACGAATGCCCACTGATGTCGGAGAGATGACGGTGCCCTTGAAGTTGCAGCTGTACGGACCAGGCAATGCAGAGGAAGACCAGGAGCCGTGCATGAGCTGTACCACGTCGGATGTTGAGAGCAGCGGCAAACAACATAGTCGTCGAGGAAGGTGCAGTCAGGACCAGCAAGGTACAAGTAGCTTACCACGAGCAGGTAAGTCAGAGCAGGCCTCTAGCAAGCAGGGGAGCCCACTGAAGACCTTCAAGAGGACCCACAGGCCGAAGGCACAGGAGTCGCAAGAGGACCTCGAGCAGCTGACCTAAGGATAAAGGCCCGTAGTGCAAAGGATGTGGTGCTGGCAAAGATCTTGGCTGCATGAGATGCTTCAGGCTGGAGCTTCTTGGAGCCCGAAGATCTCTGGAGGAGAGAATCAACAAGCCTTGGCAACGACAAGTCAACGCGGTGCACACGGATCACTGACAGAACATGGAAAGACAAAATATCGAGGTAAAAATATCGACTGCAAAAATATCGACTTCCTATCTTCAAACAGGTAAGTACAAAAATATCGACTCCAAAATATCGAGTGTATAAAATATAGACTGTCAAAATATCGAATTTTTAATGTCTTAAAAGGAATATAATAATACATGTAATTAATTTAAACATATTTAAAATACTTAAATAAATGTAAAACTGAGAAATAATGAATGTAACTTTAATACATAATTTACAAAAAATATACAATATTTTTACCGTAGGATAGAGAAAAGGTTACATTTACTGTAACTACTCCAGTGAGTGCAACAGTAGGGAAAGCATTGGATAGCGTAGGGGTAAAAATTACTATTCCCACTCCAGAGAGTGCAACAGTAGGGAAAGCGTTGGATAGCGTAGGGGTAAAATTTACTATTCCCACTCCAGTGAGTGCAACAGTAGGGAAAGCGTTAGATAGCGTAGGGGTAAAATTTAGTATTCCCACTCCAGTGAGTGCAACAGTAGGGAAAGCGTTGGATAGCGTAGGGGTAAAATTACTATTCCCACTCCAGTGAGTGCAACAGTAGGGAAAGCGTTGGATAGCGTAGAGGTAAAATTACTATTCCAACTACAGAGAGTGCAATAGTAGGGCAAGTAAATACTTCTTATTTAAATATAAATAATATAAATAGCAACACCAATTTCAAATTAATTAAAATATTTTACAATTGTGTAAAATATATTAAATAATCAATTTAAAATACAAATAAAAATTTAACAATAAAAATTACCTACTAATAATAATTATTTACCTATTAAAATAAAATAATTAATTTAAAAGTATTTTTAAAAATTAACTCAATAAATTATTTATTAAAACATGTAATTACTTACAATTAAATTACTTCACAAGCTATTCCCCTAAAAACACACAACCCACTACAGAAATTAATTTAATAAAAGTAACATAATCAGTTAATCAATTACAATAAATTTCAAAATATATTTTAATCAATTACAAATTAATAATTAATTCTAAATAAATACCAATAATTAAATTAACATTTAAATAATTATAATTAAATTACTTCCCACCCTATTCCCCATAAACCCACAACCCGCTACAGAAAATAAATTACTAAAATTAACATATTTATCAATTAATCAATTAAAATTACCAATTATATTTTAATTAATTGCCAATTATTAATTAACAATTAATTCTAAATAAATACCCAAAAATTAAATTACATATTTAATTAATTATACTAAAATTACTTCCCACCCTATTCCCCTATAAACCCACAACCCGCTACAGAATTATATTATGTCTAGTCGATATTATGTAAACAGAATGGAATCCACTCAGGTAGTTGTAGTGAATTTTATTTTTCACCCTACGAGCCAGGTATCTTTTAACCATCACATTTCACCACCTCAGCACTCACACTTACTTCCCTCACACACACCAACACATAGTACACTTCAAGTGCTCCTACGTAGTCGTGAGTCGTAGCACGCCGCATACCGTAGAGGGGTGCGAAGACCCCAATGATGAAGCATGACACCAAGGGGCCTGTTGGTGTGTGAGGGGTATTCTAAAAAACACTGTGTGCTCCCCACTGTTGTGGGGATCACTACCACTACCTGAGTGGATTCCATTCTGTTTATGTAAATTGTCAGGGGAGACCGAATCCACTTTCCCTCTCCCTCCCTCCTTTGTTATAGATTAGTCGATATTATGTCCATTCTATATTTTTTACTCGATATTATGTCTAGTCGATATTAAAAACTCAATATTTTGACTCTACACTGGTGCACACGGGCACTGCACCAGCGGTTTCGACAAGGGTTATTGACTTCAAACCAGCTATGAAGACAGCGCAGGCCGAGGGAGTTGCAGAACAACCACCTATGTTGCTGAACCTTTCGGAGTCCGTGGGAGGTCAGGAACAGCAGACTGGTCAGCTTTGTTGCAGTGCCTGCAGATGCAGGGGAGTGACTCCTTCGGGTTTCTTGGATGTCCAGAGGCCTTGTGAAGAACCTGTATGGAGCACAGATGATGCAGCAGACTTGCAGGATGACATGACCAGGAGCAGCAGGAGTCTTTCCCGTTGCAGCCTTCTTTCCCAAAGCGAAGTCCAGAGTGCCCAGATGATTGAAGCAGAAGTGGTACTGGATCTGAATCTTGTCCCATGACAAATCTTGAGACCCACCCACCGGTAAGCCCTTAAGTACCCTAAGGAAAGGGTTGGGTGATTCCGGGGTCCCTTCCAGAGAAGGGGCTGGACAGTGGGGAGAATACTCCCATGTCCTTTGTCCAGTTTCGCATCAGAGTGGGAGCCAACAGCTCCCTGAGCTGGTTTTGCTGGAGTATGCAAAGAGGGCATCAAACGTGCCCTTCAAAGCAGTCTAGTAGCGCTGGCAAGCGCCCCCACCCTGTTCCAATACACTAAGTCCTGTCTGGTAGGTGGTCACACCTCCCTGTGACAGGAAACCTATTGTTCTGCCTTCCCCTGCTCGAGCTCGGCTCAGTAGCAGGAGGGCAGAATCGTGTCTCTGGTCGGCAGCAGCCATAGTTTGATGTCCAGGTCTAGAAGACTGGTACCGAGGGCCTCCCGGAGGAGCTTTATAGTGCATGGAATCATACCTCCCACAAGGTTTACTGTGTGGTGGTATGATTCCGACATGTTCAATACCAAACACAAAAGGGTTTGTTACAGCCAGTTTAGAGATAGCCATCGCGTAATGACGCATGGCCACTCTATGCATCTTAATGGCTGATGCGTTTACAACCCAGGAGAATAGACTCCGAAGGTTGTAGGAGTGGCCTGCTCATCCAGGGACACCTAAGACTTAAGAGCACCCTGCCTTCAGGATTGAAAGGCCTGCATTAGGGGTGACTTATAGGTTTTAAGTGCAAGGACCTCAGATATAAGGAAACATATTTGTAAGTGGTGCTAGCACCAGCTTACCCAGGATGCAATGGCAGGCCTGTAGTCACAATTTGAGTGGTCTGTCTTGGGTGGCATAATGCATGCTTCAGCCCATGGAAGACCCTGGTGTGCCTATGCCCTGAGTACCTTAGTAACATATATTAGGGACTTACAAGGGTACACCAGCCAAGTAGAAGTGTATCCAAGTACTAACCATGTACAATTTAGGGAAGAAACACAGAGACTGGGGTCCTGATTAGCAGCATCGCATTCAGAAAATCATAATAAAACCAGCAAAAGGTGTGTGTGTGTGGGGGGGGGGGTGATGGGGGGGGGGGACACCGGACCATGATATCAAATCCTACTTTCCTACAGCAATGATGTGTAAGAGGTAGATTCTATTCAAAGGGTTGTCATAGGGCTTCACCTTAAGGACTGCTTCAAACCAAGGAGGCTAACAACAAGTCTTATCAATGTGCAGATGTGGCACTCATGGTCCACGCCAACTGCAGCAGCCTGGACCTTGGAAGTTGGGCATATTTTTTCACCTGTGTAGTTGATGCGGTCGCAGTGTCTTCAGGTAATGCCCCACAAACTTCATATCCCCTGCTTTTGGAACACACATTTCTGAGTTCCAGGCGCAGGTTTGAAGGTACGGCCGATACTAGCCAGCAGCATTCATTGATAGGCCAGTACTGGGAACAACACACAGTTCCGTCACTGCATCCCACTCAGCAATGCTAGTTCGCTCCAAGAACACCCCCCACTGCTGTTCCAGTAGTAACCCGATCTGTGAGAAAGTGCCATATTTCTTACCTTGGTATGCCCCCACTTTTTTCTGAACAGCTGATGTGCTTTGACTGAGTGTGCCCTGGGTTCCTGCAAACCAGGTACCCATGGCCTGTGTTCCTTCCCTAAAACTGTGCTGAAACTAAAAACCCAATTGGCATCTCTGGCCACCTGTCAGCCCCTAGTAAATGGTACCATAGGTACTCAGGGCATGGTGACCAGAGAAGACCCCCGAGGGCTGCAGCACTTATAGTGCCACCCTCAGGGGCCCTGTACCCTGGCACCCACACCCTGCCTTTGCAGGCTAAGTGCCTGAGTACAGAACTAAACTAAGAGTCGACATGGCACGCATCCCTGTGTGCCATGCCCACAGAACCCACTGCCCTGGCATACTTCAGTCATCCCTCTAGCTGGGTGCCCTATGCCAGAGGTATGGGCACAGGTGCATGAGCCCTGTGCCCCTACAGTATCCAGGGCCATTCTTGGGCACTGTAAGTGCAGTGATGCCATTAAGAGTATATGGTGCCGGGAGGTTGTCATTACAAACTCCACAGCACCATAATGGATACACTGAATACTAACAAGTTTGGTACCAAACTTTTCAGCACATTAAGCCCACACTGATGCAGTGTGAGATTTAATGTAAAATGTACCAGAGGGCACCTTAGAGATGCCCTCTGAAACCCTAACCTACAATCCACGTCTGGGCTGAGTGGCTGCAGAGGCTGCCACCCAGCAGACATGTTGCTGGACCCTTGGTTGAAGAGCCCCCCGCTCTCCTGGGGCTGCAACATTGCACATCCTGGGCGAGGTGCTAGGTCCCCTCCCCCAGGATGAGCAGGGGGAAGCTTCAAAAGCATTCCGCCTCTGTGAGCTTCTCCAGACTATTTGCTGTACCCACCAACTGGCCCCCACCAGTTCTAACCCCCACTCTGATGGGAAGACTGGCGGGAAAAACTACGTCAAGAAGGGGGGGGGTGCCAGCCTGTGCCAACCCCACCCCTCAGGTGTGAGAGACAAGGTGAAGCACGACCCCGGGCTCTGGCCATCTTGTGGATGGGGAGCCCTGCCCAATCCCAGCTAGGCTCCTGCCCCCCTCCCACAGGAGAGGAGCAGGCTAGGAGGTGTACTCACCCCAGGACAGGGACCCATTGGTCCCTGTCCTTGCCCTACCTGTAACGCCCCTAAATGTAGTAATTAAGGGCTCCCTGAACCTTCATTCCTGAGATCCCGAAAGAAAAAAAGAAGAAAGAAGATCAAGAGGAAGAAGACCCGCCATGTAGCTGCTAACAGGACGACAACAACTGACTTGCCCCCAGCCCTACCCGCCTAAAAAAAGAAGAAAGAAGATCAAGAGGAAGAAGACCCGCCATGCAGCTGCTAACAACAGGACGACAACAACTGACTTGGCCCCAGCCCTACCCGCCTGTCGATCCTGGAACCTTCTCCAGCCTAACTTCCCGGCAATTCCTGCAGGCAGCAACCTTGGGACACCAAAAGGACCTGCCTGCCTTGACCCTCCTAAAGACTGGGACTCCCATCAGCAGAGGCTCTGCTGCAACAATCCACCTGGTGCCAACCAGGAAGCTCCGGACCAGCCCACTCTGCACCCGTCGAGCCCGGGCCGGGCTTAACCGAACCAAGACCCCGAGGACGTCACCCCCGGCGACTGGGACCCGAAGTTTAGTGCCCAAAGACCCTCCTCGCCGAACCAGACGACTCCTGCAGACTCAGAACCAGGGGCCACCCCAATGCGACCAGCCACGGGTAAGCTTTTCTGTCACCCAAAGACACCCCTGCACCTGGTGCCCTACAGCCCCCTGTGCCTCCCTTTGGGGCACCTACCTGTGCTCCAAGATCCCAACTTACCTCTCGAAGTGCTGGTCGCCCCTGGAGAGTCTCCATCCCCGAGCCTGCAGCCTTTGTCCCTTTTTGACCTTTCCCATTGGATAACTAAGCCCCTGACGCCTCAAGAGCACCCTGCTCCCAGCTGCCCGAGTGACGCTGGCTGTGCTACCTTTGTCCTATTCTACTTCCCCCCTTACCCTGAGCAAGCGATCAGGAGCTCAGCTCCCACAGCTGCGTGGCCTGCTAGCCAGCAGCCACCAAACGAAGGCCCCCTTTCCCTCATTGGGCCTACCTACCTCTGCACCCGGGCGGCCCTGCGCTGCTGGGGCTGAACCGACTGTACTTACCTGACCCTGGGGAACCCTTGAGTCTTTGCCCGGAACCTTAACTTCACAAGCCAAGTACTCACCGGGAAACCGGTAATTCACTTACCTGCCATTGGGTAACATTGACCCATTTTGACTCGAAAATTTTCTAAGTGTGAAGTTTTGAAAACTGCAAATATTCATATAAAATCAGCCGAATTCAGAAGTACTCACCTGTGAGCAAGGGAGAAGCCAGTACTGTACCTTGTAGCCCAATACTGAGCCGCAAAAGTAATCCTTACCGAGTTTACTAGTAATCTGTATTTTCTCCATAGGAACCCATTGTCTGCTTTTCTATGAAATTTCTTCTGTCTACTTTTGAAAACTTGAAATATTCTTTAAAAATCATACGAAATACTGAAACGCAATTACCTACCTGTTTTAAGTTCAGACCCCAGTGCTGGCACTGAAACCTGAATTTTCTCCCATTGAAAAACATTGCCAGATTTCCCTTGAAAAGTTTCTAAGTGTGAACTTCTAAAACAGCTTTATTTTCATGAAAATTTACTACAGTATCTAAAATGTGTTTGCTAATCTGGTTCCAGCTTAGACCCCAAGACTGAATCTAGGGTCTAGTCCTGGAACTACTAAAGTAATCTGTACTGTAATCAACTGTACTTTTATGGTAACAAGCCATTGAGCTCAATGCTAAAGTGTGTTTAGACTGGAGTTGTCTTCAACAACTCCTGTACCTATTGTGTTCACAAACTTTATTGCTCCCTTGCAAAGTAAAAATATGAGTGTACTCATATCTAGCAAAGTATATTGTTATGCCCGTTGTTCTAAAAATAAAACAACTATATCTTTGGATATAAAAACCATTGGCCTGGAAATCAGTCTTTGAGTGCGTGAAATCCTTTGCTGACTAAGTGTGTACAACAAATAATTTGCACTGCCCTCTGGTACTGCCTTACTGCTCAACCAAGCTACCACTTTTGAGAGTAAGGTCAGTCCTGACTTTAACCTCCGTTATACATTTGGGGTTTGTGGACTCTAAACATACTGTAGTTCATTATTGTCCAGTATATATAGAGCCACTTTCTCACACCATCCTAGATAGCTCTGTCATGCGCCTAAATCCTGACCTTCAGCACCCTTTATTATTCTAGTGCTAGGTGCCACACCCTACTCTGTCAGTGCACCCCAATCCTGAGCTGCGTCACTAGTTGCTAGCCCAATAATATGAATTTCCTAGCTCTGCTAATACACTGCAATCTTGAGCATCCCCTGCTGTACTACAATCGTGGCATATGCCGAGCTCTACTAAGGCACTTCAAGTTCAAGCCTGACCGTAAGTATTTACTTGCGTTTAAGTGCTGGTGCGCACACACAGCTCTGCCGCCGGTGTACCTCAGCCCTCAGCTGTTCTAACATCCAGTAACGAACATATGGACTGGTGCTTGCCAGGGAGCGCTTGTCAAGGCACCGTCCGTGTTATTGAGTAACAGAAGTGCTGGGGCAGCATGACACTGCACGCGCGCTCACCTCTGCGACTCGGGACGTCGGGGATTTACGCAAGAGCGTACTACGCCTCACCCAGTCTTCAGGGGCAGCGGTTCCGGAACTTTCCAAAGCGGGTTCCTCCACAGTCAATAAAATGCTGGCCTCAGAGTTGTATCATAAAAACACCTAAAATGATCTCAGCAAGAAGCGATTTAGAAAGTGGTATGCGCCATTATGAATTCTAATATATCATTGGGGGCCACATTCAGTGAACGTGGGGGGCGCGGGGTAAGGGGCAGGAGGATAAAAAGGAGAGAGACAATCAAGAATGGAGGGACGGGGTGAGAAGAGGAGAAACAGAGTCTGTTTTAACCCCATCGGGATTCCCTTCCACGCTTTTTTTTCCATTGGAGTTTATCGTGGTGAATTATTTTCATGCATTAAAAGATGGCAGCCAGGGGACTCTCTTTCCATAGACCGGCAGCATCGAGGCGCTCTGAAGCAGACGAGTGCAGTCCATGTTTGGTTACAACCAGCAAGGAACGGTGCCGGAGACTGATGAGTCACTGCTGCAAACATTGTTTGGTCTCCAAGGCCTGGAGTTGTCACCCAGGGCGTTCAGTGGTGAGTCAGGTAAAGGCAATGCGCCGATTCCGAGATTTGACTCACTTCTCAGCTCTTCCCCTGTGGCACCTTACCATGCCAACCTTCTATACAAACAGGTCACTTTCAACATAGATGCCGAGTAGCCTAATGTAAATTAGGATAGTGCTGCCTTTTTGGTCACACAAACTTTGAATTACAGAACTTGTAGCCAAACTGAGCACCACTAATAAACGGTCAGACTACCTCCGGGACACTGTTGCCGAACGGACCTCCGTTTTCGACACCTCAGCCATCTGGTCTCGGAGCCTCTAATAAGCAGAAAAGCCAAATCTGTTCAAACATGCTGCTAACTTTCATCCTGATAGAACCAAGGTATGCAGAAGAGGCAGGCTGCCCACTACTGAATTTCTACATGTGATATGGGGTCGCCCGTTCATAGCAGATTTCTGAGGAGAGGTGATGTGAACTGGGCCACACGAAGTAGGTTGGAACTAGAATGCACTATCAAAATGTGCTCATTGGGTATATCGCCACAACTTAAACACTCAAAAATGTAAACCTGAACGGTGGCGCTCTGTATGGTGTTTTCAAGATTTCAGACCCTAATTCACTGGCTGGCATCCACGGCCTGGAAGAAAAGGCCTGGAAACTATATTTAAAGGAGTGGGCAATTGCGGACAAGCAACATGTGAAGGTTACCTGGGAAGTCAAAAGAGTTATGGAGGACTGAATAACTTGGGGGAGAAATGCTTGCTAAAATTATGGATCATCCCAATAATAGATCCTGTTTAATGGCACCTTCAAACTATTAGGATAGTAAATAGATGAGAACTATGGATTGGACATGTAAGATATATCTGGAAAGAGAAAGTTACTCACTAAATAACTGCTTAATTATAACTGAACTATATGACATAATGGTTTTGGTGTCTCATGTGCCATTGATCAATGTTTATGTGTGTGTTTGAAACTTCAAGAAACACAAGTGGGAAAAATATACCAAGTAACTTCGCTCTGAAGAGCTTTAACTCTTGAATTAGGACAGATCCCTAGAAAGGTGCTGAAGTTGTCCCACCTGGCCTCTTTCAAAAGCTTCGACTCATAAACGGAAGGAAACGCACCTTATCGGTGTGTTCACGCCAAAAAATTTGCCTCAGACTGGACCCTATATTTTACTGGCTCTAAAACTCTATGCACTTCACCCTTGATAACCAGTAGTAACGTGCCTGTGCTCCCCCTTTAAAACATGGTGTAACTGACCTATTCCTAAATGGAATATTTAACTTGCCTAAAAGTCCATAGTAATGGTACAAAATGTACCCAAGGGTCAGGAGGTTAAATGCCACTAGTGGACTGCAGCACTTTTTGTGGTATCCACTGTAGTGGCAATGCAAACATGGCTTTTGGCCTACCACTGTCGCTTGACAGGAACAATGCAAAATATGCACTGCGACCTGTCAAAATAAAAACCCTTTTTAACAAGCAAAACCACCCCTTTTAACCCCTTCGCTGCGTCGGCTATTCCGCCGCAGCGCTAAGGGGGCGGGGGTGGCCGCGCGGCGGGCGCATGCTGGTGACGGAACCGCTCCGTCACCAGCTGCGGTTGAGCTGTGCTCATGACGGAGCGGTTCTGTCATGGCCCCGCACGCTCAATAGAACACGCCGCGCAGGCGCGGCGGCATGACTGAACCGGTCTATTATCAGCACAGCGCCACCACGGCTGATGAAGGAGCGGTTCCGTCATCAGCATGGATAGGGTTAAATTTAAGTAAATAACCCTTACGGAAGCCTTCTAGGGTACACAGTATTTAAAAGTGGGTCATGTAGAAAATTCATAATATATCACTACAATGAAAAGGCTCAAACAGCTATTTTCACTATGACAGGCCTAACTGTCCTACACAGAAAGCTAGAGTACAACTTCAAATATTAATGCTATTTCTCGAAAAGACAAGGAAGAAAAAAAAGAATCAAACCACTATTTAATGGTGATTCAAAAACCAATTCAATGGTGAAGTCTGATTTTAATACAAATTAAGGAAAAGTAACTTTTACAAAGTTACACCTTTACCTGCCTGAAGCCTAATTAGCATAACTATCTTCCAACTGAATACGTTTTTAAAAGGTGTGAGATACCACCTAGGAGCAAACAATACTCTGACCAAAATAAGCTCAGAGGACTCCTCTGAATTTAACAGAATAAGTCAGTGGGGGTTGTGGGCATCCTTTTTTCACACTACAGTGCGACATCCTGCTTGACAGGTCTGTTAAGCAACATTTAACACTTGGGATACACTAAAGGAAGAAAATAGGATGCCATCACAATTCTTGTGTATCCATTGTCTACTTTTTGGAGGACCCCCCTGTCTTTGTCCTACCAGACGTCTGGTGCTGGGTTTGTTGTGGGTGTCTGTCTCAAACTGGATTTTAGTTTTAGATGTGGGAAGAAACTAGGATTACCATACTACATTCCCCACACACACAACCCAGCAGTAAGAGCCCTAGTTTAACATGGCTGAAGATGTTTGCCACCTTGAAAATGCCCTGACACTTTGCATTTTGGGTCTGTTTGCAGTAATGCAAACAGGAACTGCTGCCACAAACGGATTGGATTACCCCAGTGAACTTTTACCCCATTGGTTACGCTGTGCCCAGGAGTCACTCCCACCCACTGGCTAGTGCCATGCATAAATGGGACAGCTGCAAGTACCCACTTTAGAACACTTTCTTAACCTATGGAAGATCTGAAAAGGACTAGACCCTTAGTCCAGTGACCTGGCAGGTGCACTGAAGGACTGGACCTGCTCCTTTGTGTATCTTGGACAAACAAGTGAACTCCAAGGTCTGTTGGCTGACCTCCTGTATGGCTACAGGGAGACAAGCTGCAAGAGACATTTTCCTGGAAGAACCCAGCTAACCAGTGGCACCTGGACCTGGACTGGAACCTGCTGTTGGTCTCTGTCTGACACACTGCGAGTCTCCAAGTGCCTCCCCTGATGTTCTAGGACCATTTGAAGTGTATTTCTGTGGTTGGTTGGTACTTAAAAGACTAT
The DNA here is from genome assembly GCF_964263255.1 of Lissotriton vulgaris. Classification (NCBI taxonomy): domain Eukaryota; kingdom Metazoa; phylum Chordata; class Amphibia; order Caudata; family Salamandridae; genus Lissotriton; species Lissotriton vulgaris. The sequence goes on from NC_141685.1 coordinate 918,920,937, forward strand.
GGGGCCGATTACACATTTTGCGGTGTGGGAGCAGAGCGGTACAACACTATCCCGCTCCCACACCGCCAAACCTCACCATCGTTCGCCCGCCAGATTACGAGTTTTCTCGTGGTCTGGCAGGCAGTCCTTTGGCATTCCCAAGGCAGTGCATTTTAAAAAGGCACCGCAATGGGAACGCAAAGCCCATTCCTACAGGGCATGGACTTTGCAGTCCACGCCGTGCAGGAAAGGGGTGCATGCATTCAGAGGGTCACACCATGTGCCCCCCCTTGCATGCATCCTCAGGCCATGAGGCAACGGGGCCCTCTAGGACCCCTTAGTTTCCTCACCGCCAAAGGTTTCATGGCGGGCTCACCACCATGAAATCTGGAGCAGTGAGAAAACTCATATGCTTGGTGGTGCCACTGCAGCATCACCAGCATATTGCAGCCCCAGACCGCTGGGCCACTGCCAGGGATCACGGATCCCTGGTGGTTGCAGAGGTCCTATGGCGGTCCGACCACCGTATTTGTAATAAGACTGTCAGACCACTGGTGCGTCGGTCCCTTACAGCCACCCACCACACCTCCACTGCGAGATTGGCAGCCCCATGGACTCCCCAAACTGTGAATTAGGCCCTAAGGCAACCAGTAACATCTATGTCCAGAATGAACGTGGTAAGTGCATCAGACCCTTGCTCCATCCCGGTCAGCCTCAAATCTTGACTAGATCCCCAACTACCACCAACAGTGGCTAGCACATGCACTTTGCTCTCCATGGTGTTATTTCTACTTAAAATGTTAATTCTTGTCTTTGGTTTCCCTAATTGGAATTTTGTCATTTTGTTTATTACATTTTAAATCAATAGTTTTAATTTGGTTTCAGGTTTTTATTGTTTCGCATTTTGACTTAATTACGGTTTTGGTACTGCTTAAATACAGTTGGTCTACTCTGTGCCATAGCTACCAGGGAGTTGGTCAAGTTAACTTAGTGACTTTGAGGATTCACCGCAAAAAGGGTTGTGTTTATTCCATGTTGGGTACTGACCTACCCCAAACAAAATCCAATTTCTTACATGAATCAAGAGGTAGCTCCCTAGAAATGCACTGAAGACTTTGCTCCTGCCTCTCTGAAGAGCTTTGACACATGAATCAAGAGATCTTTAGAAAGGCGATCAAGTCACTACCAAATCAGATGGCAATCTCATGATTACAGAAATACCATGGCCATCCTCAGCACTAGAAATGGCTAATTTCCAGACAAACATTAACAAAGCCAATAATTCATTTAAAGTCCTGCTTCACCATTCGAGGCACAATATTCTGCTATATGACAGACAATAAAATGTCATCCATCCAATAACAATTTGACCCTGCTGAGCCCAGACTTCTACACCTCCACAGGACTTCTCTCCAGTGCTTAATCGACCTATAGTTGCCAAGTCTGTCCCTTTCTTAAAGAATACCTTAATAAGATCACCCAAAAACTAAAATCTGCTGGCTCACCTTCCAATCCTTACAACAACCAATAAACTATCAGATGACAGAGTTCGGGGAAAAGTTCCAATGTAAGTAGTAAACTCCTACTTTTGTAGATGGGAGAAAAATGCATTCCATAGGAAGTATCTTTTATTCATGATCAGTATTTTTCAGTATGAAAAAATATATGTTCAATTACATTTTTAGATACAAGTTTTTTTTTTGCAGAAGTTCGTGATGACCTTATACTGGAAAGTCGCAAAAATGAAAAATGCATTTTCACCTGTAATACCTTTGGTCATATCGCCTAACAGAGGCAGAGAATTGTACCTTCTTACGGCACACCGTTCACAATGATCTAAACAGATCTAAAAGACAGTGTAGAAGAAACGAATCCAGCTGCTGTGTAACCAGTTCCCTGTGCTTTCCCTGTTATGGGGTGAAACAGGCAAGTAAGCCACTTTTCATTCGAGTTAATCACAAGATTTTTTACGCACCACCGCCAAAAGGGTCTGCCATCAAGTGCAAAGATTCTACAAAGAGTAGTCACTTCACAACATATGCCTATCTTGAATCAAACCACCTCTTCAAACTTCTTCAGGAGGGTTTCAAACCACAATGCTAGCTTAATGACCACCAGAAGAGAATGGATAATACAGTCGACCAGGATAAGGACTGTGCCACGACCCTCCTTAACCTATATGCTCCCTTTGACAAAGTGCGCCACTACAACCTTCCCATGAGCCTGAAGTCCTCTAGTATCAGGGCGACGGAAGGGCAGCGTTTCAGATCATGCTCAAAACGATGGGCAAACTCCAAATAGAAAACTTCAACCCGGCCTCACCTTTGGATTAAGAATTCTTGACAGCTCGTCCTAAGCCGTGCTGCTCCACTAGTTGGTGATTAGGAAGCGCGCTACATCAAAAACCCTCCACCTTATCCAGCAGACTCTACAAAGCAAAGCACCAGACTACCTGTGGAAACTGTTGCTTCTGTACCAATCAACTCGAGGCGCAAGGGTGGCCCTTCCAGAACCATCTCTCGGTACTGCCTAGAGATGGGAAAATTCTGCCATTCTCAAAAAGTTTAACACATTTGAACTCCCTTCCCTCCCTTGCCACATCGCCTCGAGGTTACATTCAGTAGAACCGAAGACTCAAATCTTCTCCCAAATCCGCTTTAAATCTTGCTATTGTTCCTCAGTCCCATCCCCTGAGCTTCACATGCACTATTCACCCAGGCAGCTGCACAGAAGCAACAAAAAAAGTAGAACTTTTCCCAAGTTACAGACCCTGGCGTTCAGCCTGAGCCAATCATCCCCAATCCCGGTTGGGTGAAAGCAACATCCGTTATTTACTGTTCTACATACACCCTGGTGGGAAGAAAAGCATATTAAAACACAGGCTTTTATGTATTCCAGGCCTTGCGCAGGAGTGGGTGGGTGTAAAGGGGTGGCGGCCCATGCTCCTCAAATGCATAGGCAGGACGAAGAGGGCTCCTTCTGGGAACCTGCGGGACAGTGCACGTCCACTTGATGTGCCAGGGCATACATGCTCCTGTTTGCACAGGCCTTCTGTGGAGGCTTGGAAACAGAAAACAAAGACGCTACAGGCCAGGACTGTGGTGCACTGAGGGACCAGTGCATAGGGCCTCACTCAGTACTGGACCAGCAAGGAGTGGTTGGGGTGCACTGACATTAGGGTGACCAACCGTCCGTAAATTTCACGGACCGCCCGTCATTTTGGTGTCATGTCGGTAATCATTCCTTTTACGGGCGCCTTTTGTCTGTAATTTGGGAGATTCATTATAGCAAGATGTGCTGTTCCCCTGCGAGAAGTCCCATGAGATTAAATGTTGTGTGGGTCCAGCTTGCACACCTCTTTTTAACTCCAGAAGCTACAGCAGCCCCTCACTGAGCTCGCACAGACTGTGGACAGGCTCATTGTCATTCTGACTGAGGTTGATAATCCCCTTTCGAATGACAATGCGCCCTCTCCCTTTAGCATATCATGTGCAAGTGAGACTTAGTTAGTGAATACAGAGGAGCTTTCCACAAACCGAGTACTGTGGGGAACTTGCGGCCTTGTTTAATTTGCCAATGTTGTTTACTGAGAGTGACAGGGCAGGAGCGGTGACCGGGCAGGAGAGGTGATGGGGCAGGAGAAGCGACCGGGCAGGAGAAGCGACCGGGCAGGAGAAGCGACCGGGCAGGAGAAGCGACCGGGAAAGGAGCGGCGACCGGGAAAGGAGCGGCGACCGGGAAAGGAGCGGCGACCGGGAAAGGAGCGGCGACCGGGAAAGGAGCGGCGACCGGGAAAGGAGCGGCTACCGGGAAAGGAGCGGCGACCGGGAAAGGAGCGGCAACTAGGCATGAGCAGTGACCGGGGCAGGAGCAGTGACCGGGTAGGGAGAAATGATCGGGCATGAGTAGGAGTGCTGACTGGACAGGAGCAGTGAATGGGCAGGAGAAGTGACGGGGCAGGAGAAGTGACGAGGCAGGAGCAGTGACGAGGCAGGAGCAGTGATGGGGCATTAGAAAAGACGAGGCAGGAGAAATGACAGGGCAGGAGCGGTGATCGGGCATGGGCAGGAGTGCTGACCACACCGGAGCAGAGAACAGGCAGGAACAGAGACGGGGAAGGGGAAATGACAGGGAAGGAGCAGTGAGGGGCAGGAGAAGTGACAGGGCAGGAGAAGTGTCCGGGCAGGAGAAAGTGACCGAGCAGGTGAAGCGACTTGTACTTTTGTTCTTTGCCTATTTATTTATATACTATTGCATGACATCCACTGATGTGGATGTAAAGCATACCTTTCGTCCCGAATTTTTGTCCTGAATTTCGGCCTCGTGTCCTGAATTTTTGTCCTGAATTTTGACCCGTAGTCCTCAATTTTTACACTCACCGTCCTGAATCTGTGCCCATGCCAGTTGGCCACCCTAACTGACAGCAGGGTGTGGGCTCTGTACTAGCCAGCAAGTTGTGCTACCGGCACTCAGTCCTGCTGCCGCACCTGGGTGGATTGAGCACCGTGAGCAGAGCTGAACCTGGGTCCAGTACTGGAACAGCAGGCTGCTAAAATCTAACCCCACCTACCTTCAGTGTCAGTCGCTTATCTCTGAGCCAGGCGACAAAAGGCTCAGCATCCTCGAACACTACAGTTCACCTACTGTCCTGTCGAGCGGTGCCTCGAGGAAGACCCCAGCAACCCTTTCTCTGCATTAAGATTCTTCGCGTTAAGCCACGTGCATATTTTCCCTTAAAAAATGTAATTAAAAAAAAATCTTGCTAGGGGAAAGTTACTGTTTGGCAGCCATTCCACCGAGACCACAGAAACAGTAAATATCACTGGAGGACATGTCGGAGACAAACAGAACTGCAAAGGGCTTATGTGTTCTCACCTCTGGGCGACGCACACCTACACTCCAGGTGCAATCTGCACGACGACACCGTTTTTTCACAAAGCCCTCAATCACACAAGCAAGCTTTGGAGAGCACTTTCATGGCACGCCTGGTTTGCGTCACAAGATATCTTTGTAACCAGTGGTCGAAGTGGGGGGAAAAAAGTAGGGGAACTGTGGGTGGAGAATCAGAGGGCGGGAACAACCCAAGGATTAGATCAGCGGGCGGAGCCAGAGGTGTGGCCAGAATGCACAAAAATCCCAATTTTTTGTATCTGTTTTACCATTTCACTGCCCAGTTTAATCAACCAATGGATACACATGATTATTTAAGGTTATAATGAGTTATTGCCATTAAAATACATTCACAAAGTGGGATATGCTTCTAATCACAGAATGTCCCAAATACGATAAAATGTGGAAGCACAAGAAATTTGTCTCCGAGCCATGGAGTTTCTGTCATCTGCACTTCTCCCTTTTTCCACAACAGCAGTTAACACATGAATGGCAAAATATCCAAGTTTGCAAATGTTTTCTATATAATTATGGCTCTGCCATATGTGCCTCGTAATGCAAGATCTTCTGCATGATCCGACCATTTAAGCTAATAAATTGTTTGTAGCTCAAACGTATCAAAAGTTAATAAACAATGTAACGTGTTGCTGCGGAGTAGATGGCCTATTGCAATGGTTGACTAATCACCTTTCTCACAGCTGCATTTGTATGTTACACTGGTACTAATAGGGAAAAATCTTTCCAGAGACTGTTAGCATGTGTACACATGTCAAAATAATAAAATATCAGAATATACTGCATTACGCTGCAGCCCTTTTTTTTTAATGCATAATTTAGTCAACACTGCGGCATAATTCTGTCCTTCTTTGCTGTATAATTAATTCCAGTGGCCCACAGCAGGCAGCACCTGTTAAAAGTGCTTGTGAATGAAGCAGAGAGACTGAAGTTTGCGAACATAGTTTGGTGTGCGTGCAAATCCTGCTTTGCCAATCCCTGGTGAATTGCAGCTACTACTGCTGAAACAAGGCCAATGGAGGTACCTATGTGTGAGGCAGACTGGCCTCAAGGGCAGGGCTGGCCTTAGCACTGGTGGTGCCCTCTGCATTAATGTTTTCTAGTGCCCTCCAATGACCACCTCTGCCATGGATTCCCTCACTACCACCCTTTAACAGTGCCCCTGAAGTCTCCAGAACCACACTCTCTCTGATGCATTTAATTTGATTTACAGCGCCACTCATACCATTGTAGGGTGTCAGAGCACCTCACATCACACACATTCCCAGAGACAATCAATATGTGTGTAAATCACTGTATAGAAATGTTACATAAGACTAAGGACTGCAAGGTGTAGGAGTCACATGACAACAATACTAGTAGGCCCTATAGTTTAAGTGATTGGTCTGGAGAAATGCAAACTCAGAATTTAAAACGTAATACCATGGTTGGGGGGTTCTCTTTAATAATCAGAATTGATATCTGACCAAAAGAACACTTTTTGCAACATTAGGATACTCGAAGATTGGGGGAAAAATGTAACGCACTAATTTATACCTTGCAGTTTGTATACAGCTCTTAGATGACAGTTAATAGCTCACTGTTCTATGTTAGGATTTTAACTTATAAACTGCAAGTTACACAGGGATCTATCTGACAAAAGCAGTAGCCCACTGACCTATTTACATTATGTGAACTTTGTGATCTGCATAGTAAATTTTCTTTGCAGCAGGCACATTAACCCTCTGAGCTACCTTTCCATGAGTCAAAACTTCCACTAGACAAAATTCCGATCTCTCTATACCAGGAACATTGATCACCAGAGTCATCATGACATTTTTATTGCTGCCAAAAATTGCTGGAGGCCAGGAAGGAGGCAGCAAGCGATTTTAAAACCATAATATACTTGCAAACATAATGCCTCCACCCAAAGTCAGCAGCCAGTGTGATCACACGGGTTGCACCGCCCTAGAGCTAGACCTTCCCAAGGGTCCTGTGACCTAAGTGACAGAGTCACTGTTGTTCTAGGGTGTGTTACTTCATAGTCCTGCCCGCTTGACTGGAGGTGAACTTCAGTATGGATTGTGGTGGACAAGCCTTGAAGGTTAATCTACACTGGTCATGCTAGGGTCCACCCACTGGTGCTAAGCCACCAGGGCTTCTAAGGTCTTGCGAAGCATGGGATTGTTCTCTGGTGGACTGGTCATTAAGGCTGAACCTGGTTCCCCAGTTCCAAATTAGGCAGCTCTGGGCATAGTGCCACATCTTCTCTCCCACTGAACACCATACTGCCCCACTGAGAAAAACTCAAACTGCCTTTAATTACAACCCAATTGTTGCTGGCTATAAACACCTGGATACGGCTCAATTTAAATTACGCACTAGACCAGATCAATATGCGGCCTACTAAAAAGTAACAACATCCTGGAAAAAGCAAACACTCATAGGGAATGCTAAATTTAGCAACCCATGTGAAATGTAAGTAGTAACAACATGGTTGCCTGAACGCTTGTACACTCACTATTCAGATATCAGTGAGTGCTTTTGCCTGAAAAGTTAAGGACAGGACTAGAGGGCCCTGAATGGACCCATTTCAATGTCCATTGCTTATATCCTTACAATACGTAAGCAGTACGGTAAAAAGACCACATCCCTGGACGCAGAGCCGTCCAGTACACATTTTGGTTTCCAATCCACACATTGCAGTACCTCCAGGATTGGTGCACTAGTTGCAAGCACAGGGAAAACAGACAAGAAAACAAAAATAGAGCTTCACTGGCAAACTCTGTAAAAGTGGCACTAATGTGTTTGGGTGTGAATAAAATCAATCTGGCCAGTTTGCTACCACCCTGGCTTTCTTTAGTTATTTTTCATATTTTTAACCTTTTATTACCGATGCTGCACTTTGGAATTAAAAATGTCAGAAAAATAGGACACTTCCTGCGAAAGTGTTTTTCTTTTTTGTTGGATCCATTTCACAGGGGAGCAAATAAAAGAAAGGAGAGAAAAGAGAGTGAGAACCCTGTCTTGAAGTCATGGTTTTCAGTAAGAGAAGAACTGCTAGACAGAAAGAGAGGGAAGAAAAAAAGAGTGGGGGGGGGGGGGGGGGCAGCTGAAGCGGCAGAGCAGAAGTGGACACCGTCTTTGTCTTCTCTGGGCAAGAATAAAAGACAGAGTCTTGTTACTTCTGTGCTGGCCGCCATCACGAACGCCTGGAGCGCAGAGCTTTATTTATAGGCGATGGCGGTTTCTTGAGACATGGGACGCATTTTCAAAATAAAATAGAAGGGGAACGGAATCCTTGGAATTAAAGAAGTAGAGGAACACCTTGCCCTGCCGATCCCGCCCACGTCGACAACTGTTTGTAACTAAATATTGCAGGTAGTGTTCTATCTCTCCAAAGACTTCTGCCAAATGTTAAGAATTATACAAACTATATTTTGTCAAGAAACCAGTCTCACATCGATTTGCTACAGAAAAATAATTGTTTTTAAATAAAATATATTATGGGGAAAGTCGAGTTAATGCAACAAATACTAAAGTGTATAATGTTAGCACTACAAACTAGATATTTAACAGTGCAGAAATTATTTTCCACTATGGTCATCTTTAGGAGTTTGTTGTTACCTCCGCGGGGAAATACCGGGGCTGGGTGTAACTACACCAGTGCAGTATCTCTCCTTGAGATAACTGGGAGTACAAGACCCCCACCTCACCAAAACACCCCTGGAATGGGGAATAACATGCATACCCAGTAATATCCGTTTCAATTGTTTATGTTTTTCCTCAGTCTGGGTGAAATCCGCCAATATTTACCACTCACTTGGAGCAAGGTGGCAAATATGCCCCCCCTCCAGCAATGGGGGTGTCGGCAGGGGACAAATATATTTTTACTTTAGCTTTGGGGGTGGGCTTTTCCTGCTTCCCCGATTAAAGTAGGAAGGCAGGTAGGGGCGGGCACAGCTCCTCATTTGTAACTGGGGCTTTTGCTCTGGATTATTAGAAGCCAATAATTCCAGCCCCGGAGACCCTCCTAGGTGCCCAGAGATACTGCTCCGGTCAACTCATAATGAGGGCCTATATGGCGAAAACAAGACTTGTCCGATCGTGAGCTCGCGTCACCCTTTAACTCATTGCACCCAACCTTCCTGCGAGCATCCTGCATCAAGAACGAGGTCTACAACCATTGGCGCATGTACTCAACTAGTATAGCTCTGAACTAAGCACCTGGGCCTGGTCTGCATCAGGTTTCCTTCAAAACCACCAGCATGTCCGAGCGTGGGGAGTAAATGGGGAAACTAGGTAATAGGCTCGGCTTCTTTCCATTCACAGGTTAAACCTACTGCATATGGCTTTGTTACATCGCCACATAACTTATGAGGAACACTTTGGGCTGCATCACACAACCTCTAAGAGTAGTTATGCATTACTCCTGACTTGGGTGTGACTTACGCATGGCTTACTTGTGATGGACACCTGCATTTTCAGGAGTACAGCATGCTTACGGACCAAAAAAAAAACTAAGCCCCTAGAGTAAGCGGAGCATGGACCACTGGAAGGAGGTGGCGGTCTGAGGGTGGCAGAAAAGAATCAGACTGAAGGTTAAGAGACACCACAAGAGAAGGCAGAGTGACAACATACATAGATAGATAGATAGATAGATAGATAGATAGATAGATAGATAAGACACAGGCAAGATGGACTAAAAGAATAGAGCAAACCTGCAAGAGAAACAAAACTGAAAAAGAAGAGGTACAAAGTCAGAGAGCGATAAAGTCAATTCGGTGAGGGAGAGGTGTCCGAGGCAGACCAAAATAGGAGAGACAGAAGAGAAGTTGAAAGCGAACTGAAAGTGTAAAGGTAGACAGAGAATATAAAGCAGAAAGAGGGAGATAAATAGGCAGAACATAGACACTACAGATGACCAGAGACAGAAAGAAGTCAAATGCTTCCAGCTGTCAAAAGATAAAAGACAGAGAAGAGAGGCCAAAAGAAAAAAGAGTGGAAAGTAGAAAGACAATTCAATACAGTGAGAAGACTGTGATAAAGAGAAACAGAACTTCAAAGAAAAAGACACATGACAGAGACAAGTCTCACCAAAACAGAGGATACATAACAAGGAGGAAACAGACTAAAATTTTAGTGGAACAACAAGAGGAAGTATGGCCATGTCGCAAGATATAAAAATACTAGCAGCCCGTCCTGACGTTGTCCGGGGGCAATGAGGCTTCAGGGCCAACCACCCGCCCAGGCCCCCGCCCGCCCCGACATTGTCCGTGTCCCGGAGCCTGAGCCTGCTTATTCTGGTTTCCATTTTAGGACTCCTTCTTCCACATCCGTCCATTTCTTGTCTCTTTAGCAAACTGTATAAGGCTCTTTTTTCGTCCATGATTCTCCCTTTGTCATTCTCTTCTTATCTTTTCCTTCCTCCTTCTTTATTGTTTCCCTACCTTTCGGTTTTTCTCTGGCACAAAGCATGATAACGAAAAATATGTGCCAGTCTCCAAGTGAGTGCCAGTGTTCACCAGCTGCAATCACCAGCATAATTTTAAATGGCTACCGTCAGGGCATTAAGGATTTGCCAGGGGAGGGGGCAGACAGGTGAGTCCGTGCTGCCATGATCCAGGAAGGAAGAAGGGGTGGGCAGGTTTGTAGTGAAGGCATTGATTCTGTGGCGAGTGATAGCTTTTCCTCTCTGTTCTGTGTCCCGGAGCCTGAACCTTACCTTAGCCGCCGTTCTTCAGGGCCAACCTCCCGCCCCACTACCCCACCCCCGACATTTTACGTGTCCCTCTGCCTTACCTGAGCCGCCGCTCCTTCCCGTGCTCCTCACTTCATCGCCGCTCCTCCTCGTCGTCACGCACGTCGCGGCATGTCGCGGCCAGCGCAACGTCGCGGCCAGCGCTTCTTTCAGGGGACTACTTTTTTTTTAAGTTATATTTTTAAATGTACGTTTAATTTTTATTTTTTATAGCCTATGACAATTTCTACGATGTATCGGGTGTGTGGATTGGCGCTGTGGTTCCAGAGTTTACCTGGCTCAAAGGTTTGTGTTCTCTCTTTATAATAGTAATATAGATATAGATAGCAGACATGAAAAACAAAGGACAAAGACGAGAAAGAGCTCACAGACCTAACGAAAATAAACAGCTTTGATGTCAAGATACTGAAAGGTAGGAGATGGAGTTAGGTGTTAAAAGACTTAGACAATGCAGAGAGTGACAAAGTCAAGACAGGCCAAAATACACAGAGTGAAAGAAAAGGGAAAGAAAGAGTCCATACCCAGAAAGAGAAAACAAGTCAAATCGGGATATACTGGAGAGACTATACAAATTAGACAGGGACCAGTCTAAAAGTAGAGATGTGTCTAGCATGCCAGACAAGCGGAGAATGAATGAGACCCAGCGCCGAGGCCGCTAAAGGTTTTAACATGTCTTGTGAATGGCCTTTGAACAGGAGCATAGTAGGTTAGTAGTCAAGTACTTGTTTCTGTACCAGACAACAGATAACCACAGATGCAGCCCTCCCATCACTGTTCTTAACATAAGATGTGTCCCTTACACCAGAATTACAACCAAGACCTGCCCACCAATCTCACCTCTCCAAAGTGCATGTAGATGTACTCGCGTGCTTTCTGGTGCAGGTCGGCGCAGCCAATCTCCTCTGCAAAGTTGGCAATGCCAATGGCGTTGCTGGGGTCCAGCTGCCCGACAAGGAATTCACTGCAAGCCTTCACAACACTGTCAATCTGGTACATGACCGCGCCGTTCATGACATGCAGTACACACTTCTCCCCCACCGAGATGGAGGCCGTATAGGCAAACTCAATGAGCCGTTCCATCACCTTTGGGTGCACGCCTTCGATGGGGACCACCTCCATGCCACACTCCTTTAAACCATTAGTGAACATGGCACGAAAGACCGGACTGCTGGATGCCAGCACAATTTTGTGTGCCATGAACTCTACCTCCACCCCATTGTGCTTGACTTGCAGTGTCACATCACAAAGTAGTTGGTTGAGCCGCAGCTCATTCATGATCTCGAAGGCCTGCTTGGTGTGGTTCTCCAGCGTGTAGTGAAAGTAGCGGTTGCCATTTTGGGAAGGCGTGACCTCAGCCTTACACCCGGTAGAGTACATCACAGTCACTGTTGCCAGGACATTGCTCAGACTCCGAAAAGATGGAATGGCACAGTCCAGTCAGGAAAGAAACAAAACAGGATACCACCACACAAGTTCTGGAATTTAGAAGGCTTCTGCCAACCTCCACAGACTGGTTAGGATTCCAGCATACAATCCGTGGCCAAAACATTCATGTCAGCTGATGTGAAATACCTGGACAGGAAACAAGAAGAAAAACTCATGTATATGTACATTTAGACAGGCGTGGTTATTGTCTGACCATTAAATAAGAATTTTTCTGTGGAAGCGTATTTGCAGAAGCAGAGTAAAATACATAATTATCAATGGTCTGGATTGGCTGGACACACCACATCACTCTCTGAGTCAGGGAAACTGGCAGCTTGAAATATACTATACTCCCCTTATCCGGCATGCATCAGGCACGTCCTAGATATTCACAAATATTAAAGTACAGAACCCAGAGCAACTCAGATTCGAAACTGGAGGGGGGGCTTATGGGTAGAACAGTTGCACTTAAGCACACAATGTAGATTTCGCAGTAATCAATAACTGAAGTAAACCAAGTCTGATAAAGAAGGTTTGACTATAAAATTATAAGAAACCACACTTTCAGTTAGCTACTCCAGTAGTATTTCCTTCTTTCTCACCAGTCAATTGGTTCTCTTTGTTCCCAGAGCCTAACGCCGCGTACTGTTATGCAGTACAATACTCACCTAAAAATAATATGCCGTTTTGTAGTGCATCCTCGCCTACTGCAGCTCGTCCCTAACACCCACTTATACTCTTTGTAAGCTCTCCACACTCCGTAGGACTTCAGGAATCCACCGGGAATGCGGCTCGGCCTGCAGGCACACAGCATGACTGCCGCCTGCCCAAGGGCAAGGGTGCCGCTGGCTGACTCGTGCGTGCGTCATCGCGCCTCTGGGTGCACACTCACGAGGCGTTCTCCACCGAAAGGCTGCCTTCTCACCGCCGCACGTGCACGGCCTTTGGACAGGTTCATGAGACTGCAGGTTTTGTCAGGGCCAGCCCCTGGCACGCACCACTTGTGCCTTGTCGTTGTTGTGTCTCTGCAGGGCGGGTGCCCGGAAACTGGGAGAGGTGTGCTCGGATTAGCATGAGTCGAGCCAAGTCGCTTGCGATAAAGAGGTTCTCTCCCTGTCAGCTCTACACTAATGAAAGGATGCGCATGCAGAATCTTCATTATTCAAACTTGTAATGTCTCCCCCTCTCTGTGCTTTGTAAGGACTATTAACTGAAGTTTGGCAACCTTTATCCACCTCCACACAATCTTACCTGCAGTTTACCCGCTGCAAAGTGCATATGGAAACTTTATAAACAGCTGAAACTTAACTTTGGGCAGGTCACTTGATAACACTTAAGGGAAAAGGGCACAAAGCAGGAATTCTGGCGTATTAAGTGGCGTGAGAAAGGAGTTCCGAGGGAAGGGTACCCTCTCAGACTCACGTTCTGTGCATAACAGATCAAGTCTTGCTCTTATATGTTGGAATAGTGCGCCTACATGTCGAGGGAAAATTACTATTTTTTAGGCACTTAAGGTAGTTGGTAGACCCACATTTTGAAGGCACTGTTCCTACTGTTTTCCGTCGCTGTATCTACTGGCTGATCACCCTACTTACCTTGAGGGATCAGATACTCGCACGCGAACACCAAGCAGTTTCTTGGGACTAAACTGCACCTGCCATTAGGGTTAAAAATCAAGTTTGACCCATTTCAAAAGGATAGACACTGATTATCAATTTATAAGATGAAGAGAAATATAACGACTGTTGAAAGGGTACTAGAAAGGAGCCTCTTCGCTTCCATGGCCCCTAAAAACACACTGCGACGAGGAAATCAAAACCCATACACTGCAGAGTTATCCAGTGTTGGCTCACAAATGGTACAGCTGGGCCAGATTTTCAGAATATCCTCAAGATAAAGTTATCTAAATGAGAATCACTTCCATTAACCGGTGCCCTGAAAATCTGGCTTAGGACTTGTGGACCTACAATCGACTGCCCAGCTATATGGTAATCTTGTTTGTATACCCATAAGTAACCCGGTGCACCAGAGTGCCTTAAAGTGCGCTCTACCTGCTAGGGACATCAAGTACTGCAAACTGAGGCGCCTGCCTTTTGATTGCACACAGAGAAACAGGAACAACTGTGTCACTGAAAAAGGGCAAATAAATGTGCTCTAAGCAAGAAAGAAAGGCAGCTTTTCCCAAAGAGATAGGAAACTGCAGTTACTGGAACGGCTGTCAACACAGGGTACTGCTTTCTCTGCAGACATATGTACAGCTATGTACTCTGAGGGACTTCTGTCTAATAGACAGACAGACAGACATGCACAAAGGCATAGCAGAACCAAGCAAAAATCCCATGAACAGTGCGAGCAAGACTACCCTAACAGCCGAGTCTAGGTCAGCTCAGATCATGAGAACTCAGCTGGCCACACAGGGGTGCTAGCATTGCCTTAGGACACAACTAGGCCAGAGCACACCTCCAAAACATGCCCAGATAGTAAATCTATTTAGTGGGCAGATGTTTTCCTCCAGTCAAGAGACAGCGTTTGTGAGATTCTTACATCACCAGCAAGCCGTTGAAGAAATTCCACCACCCAGAGAGGGGCATGGGAATATTTTCAATTTCATTTACGTCTAGGTCCTACCAACGTGTCAGAGAAACGTCCCAAAAGGAACATCAATTTAGAAGAGCAGTACTTAAATAGAAACCAGAACTGCTCACCAAGGACAAGTCTTGCTTCCCCAGCCTTCACTCTACAGAGGTAGAGTATGGTATACCTGGCCTGGGAATAAGTGAAACTCTTCCTCGGACACACATAGGTGTTCAGCCCTCTCCCTACCGAATGATGAAACCCTTCAAAATCACTGGAAAACACTAGTGTCTATGGTAACCTAATAGCGCTGGTAAGAAAAGTAATGAACTCTAGAGCTCACTGTGGATTGCGGCTTCTGGAATCCCCAAAAACCCTTCCTCCAAGGGTGAGGGTCTCATTCAGTGGAAGTACAATTTTCCATAAAAAGAAATCTGGTTAAGGAGGATTTAACATTTGCCAAGGTCCAACAACTCAATAAACTGGGTGAGGCTACGGTGTTCTTCACAGATCCCAATTTAACCTGTCCTATTTTTGGCTTTACATTCAGGGCACTTTTAATTTTTGTGTTTCGCATTACAGGTGCAAAAGATATAGCAAAAGCATAACTGGATACATTACTCATGTCCACCTGAGCCAGACAAAACTCCCTTGCTTATAACTGCACAGAAAAACGTCTATAGCTGGCCCCTATAAAACTCAAACGATCCGTCAAAAGTGCGTATTACACTTTCCATGGCTTGCAAACTAATTTTATTTGGAAAGAAACCCTCAGCAAATAAACTAAGCACATGAGGTAAGGATTATCTGATTCACGTGTCTTGGTAGTCTGTTTAGGTTAAACACATTTTCTAATTCATGACAATACACAAGTCACAGATGGGCCTTGTAGGAATAAACGCCCTTAGCTTGGTAGAATAAAAGAGGAATGGCAAAAGGTCCCTCTAGATTAGCACAAAGCAATAACCAGGCACCACTGTGGAAAGTTGGCAGTCCTTAGAGTAGCAAGGCAGCACTACTAGCACAGAGCCAAGGGGTAGGCACATGAATCCAGAGAATGCAATGGAGACAAGGGCACATATTAAAGTTTTGGTAGCATGGTGCCAATAGGTTGGCCGTATCGTATTTTGTATGATAGGACTGAACACTAGCAAACAGTGAGATACAGGCCTAGCAGCTTCCAATATGGTAAGACAAAGGTGGTAAGACAAAGGGCCAGTATGCAGCCAATGGGAAGGCCTAGGTGTACCCTGTATAGTCAAAGATGCAACCTAGAGGCAAGCCTAGAATCCTCTAGTAGTGGAGGACACAGTAGAGGAGGTCCCCTCCTTGGGTCTCATTAGCCCTAGGGACCACCACCTCCCTGGGGCTTTATTATTATAGTGGAAGGGAGTCGCGCAGACCGCCCTCCACGGAATCAAGAGACCCCCAGGGACAACTAGCTCCCCAGGTCTTTATTTTTTAAAAAGGAGGGGAGCAGCACGGACCCCCCTTCTGGGGCTGTTTGATGCCCCGGGGCCTGTGAAAAACAGAAATGGAAGGGGCAGCCGCGTGCACCTCTTTCCAGGCCAAATACGGCCTGGGGACCACCATCTCTATGGGGACGTCCCGTGCTTTGTCCCGGGTAGCCCACCCCCGGGGTATAGCCGTTTGCCTTTGCTTGCCGGGAGCGTTGACAACTCCCTTCAAGCAAAAGCAAACACTGCGGTTCCAGCGGGAGGGAGCAGTCACAGTGCTCCTGCTTGCTGGAAGCAGAGGTTACCTATCTTTCCCTGCCCACAGACATGCAGAAAGGGAAAGAGATTAAACGACTGCTCTCACACACAGGGAGCTGCATGTCCAGCAGCTCCCTTCGTGCAAGAGCAATGGCAGCTCCTGAAGGAGGGAGGGAGCCAGGTGCGACCGCAGGGGCCTTGAGGATCCCCCCGTTGTCCCGGGAGAAAAGAAGCAGAAAGAGGTAAAATAAAAGGTCAGAAGCTAGTAGAAAGAGGCAGAATAAAGGTCAGCAACAAGCAGAATGAGAAAAAATAGAGGTGAGAAATGAGCAGCATACACACGAACAGTTGCTCACTCGCCCATACAGCCACCTACTCACTCTCCAAAACAGCCACTTGCACAGCCACTCACTCACCCATACAGATACTCACATACACACTAACACATCCATACAGCCACTCAGACATCCACTCACACACCGATACAGTCAGACAGCCACTCAGATGAGATGTTAGAAATAGAATGACAAATTACTAGTACAGAAAGAATAGTAATTTCACTTATAATATAGCTTAGTATATATGTTTAAGTCTCAGAAACGTTTACAAAACACTTATAGTCACGGGATTATTTCACAGACCATGCCATGAGTAATATAATATGTGAGGTTATAAGCAATGCATTGCAGGTGTGTAAGTTATAGTTAGTTCAAGTAACTAGAAATACTGAATTACACTGGTTTTGTAGGAGTAAAATCGGACCCTGAAATCTGATCTTAATTTTAACGTCCGTGTAACATTTGCGTTTTTCAGTGAATTTCTAAGATTTTTTAAATTCTTTTTCTTAACTATAGTAACTCTGTAAACTTTGGTTAAGTGAATTTCTATGTTTTTTTAACTAGTATTCGCATTTGCTGAGTGGTGGAGAATGGGGGTGGGGCCTCCGACCAGATCTCAGGAATCCACCAGTCCGGGACTTAGTGGAGGTAACAGGAGGGGGCCCCCCAAGGACCGTCACCTCAGCCTCCAAGGAGACTTCATTCCCCAACCAGTAGTGTGCCAGGAGGAGAGTTTGCAGAGTGGTTGAAAAATGAGGTGGGCCTCTGGCAAACTGCACTGGGCCTGGCTTTTAAAAACATTTTATTAGGGGAGGCACGCATGCTAAACATGCAGCACCCTGTGTCTGAAAGCAATTTGTCCGTTTCCCTGCTTGCTTGACAGAGAAACAAATGACTGTTCCACTTCCAGCAAGTAAGAGCATTTTGTCAGCTCTCCCTTGCTGGAAGCAGAGAGTTTGCTGTGACTAGCAGGAGCAGTAAAGCTCCTGCCAAGCCAGAGCAAACATCGCCCTAGGGCATAGTAGGATCTAGCCCTGGGGGAGGGGGGGTGGCGGTCCCCAGGCCATCTATGGCTCCAGGAGGGGGTTAACTTGGCCCCTTCCTTTGTTGTTGTAGGGCCTGCCCTGGGGAGGTGGTGGTCCCCGGGGCTGAGAATGGCCCAGGATGGAGACCGTACAGACCCCCTCCTATTGTCAATATTGACTTTGGCACTGGGGAGGTGGTGGCCCCAGGTGCAGGGGTCCGCAAGGTCCCCCCAATTTTTTTTTTATGTGGCCCGGGGAGGTGGTGGTCCCCGGGGCATTTATAAGCCCCAGAACGGGTGGTCAGTGACTATGAAACTTTCAAGACAGTGGGTGGAGTAAGCGTTATACTAGTTTTGAAAAGGTTGTGATTTGTCTAATGACACCAAAGTTGTAGGCAAATAAAAAACGCACCCCCTATGGAAAGTACATCCTAACTTTAACGACCTACTGGCAACCACCAGTAGAATATATATTTATACTCCATTTCTTAGCAAAAGTACCTTTGGCTGAGTTTTTATATGCAGAATTGCACTGCCCCAGATGCTTGTTTTCCGTAAAGTATATCTTTTGCAAAATCATTATCTTAGTATTAAATACAATCGAAATAAATGGTCGCAAAAGTTGCAGTTTTTTGACTGCGACTTTTGCAACAATTTATGATGAGTGTGTCCGGTATAGAGGAGCCTTGCTTTTGGTGTGGTAGGTCTGGAAAAGTAAAAGAAGCCTGCAACTTTCACACGTTTCCACAGACCTTTGCAAAAATTGTCAAATAAACACCACAATTTGTAATTTGGTACACCCCTGGTAATAACTCCCAGCTTCACCAAGTCAACATTGAAAACATGGCGGTTATTTTACAGAAAAAGCTACGACCCTGTTCCACTAGTTTCACACTGAAGTCTATGGAGCACTTTTTATTGCGTTGGCCAAGGTCCTTTGACAGCTCATATTCAAGTTTGCAGGGGGTGCTTTGGGGATGCCACCCAATGGGAGAAAGGAAATATCAGTATACAGCCGAGTAGGACTTATGGAACCCACATATGTTGAGCACACAGCAGAGTCTTAACTGTAGGAACTGCACGAGTCACATATGCAGCACAGTCTGCCCTGTAGGAGTTGCATGCATGTGTTATATAGCGGATCTTCACCTGGGAGAACTGTATATGTCTCGCTTAAGACAGCATGTGCCCGACAGACAGTGGAGTTTGACATGTGGGAGTTGCATGTATTTTTATACAATAGCCTGATTTGTCAGAAACTGAGTATGTCAACTATACATAATGGAGCTGCATGTGTCAGATTTAAAGAAGTCTCACCTGTGGGAGCTGCATGTGTGGGGTATATAGGATCGAACCTGCATATGTTGGGTATAGAGAAATAGGACCTGTGAGAATAGCTTAGGTCAGATATACAATCATTTCTGACCTGTGGGAACTGCATGTATCTTTATACAACGGAGTCCGACCTGTCAGAAACTGAGTGTGTCTGGTATACCACAAAGTTTAACCCACTGGAGCTGCATATGTCAGGTATAAAAAAGTCACACACGTAGAGCTGCATGTGTGGGGTTCACAGGGATCTGACTGCATATGTTGAGTATAGTGAAGAAATCCGACCTGTGGGAATAGCATGTGTAAGATACACAGTAAAGTCTGACTTGTGCGAGCTGCAGTTGTCTGGTAAACATAACTCTGCCTTGTGGGAAGCTCCAGGCGTGGCTATACACCAGAGAGTGACTAGTTTAAGCTGGCTGTAGGCGTCTAGTCAAGAGAGAGAGGGCATTTGGGAACTGCATTTATCTGGTCTGACCTGTGGGAGCGAGAGGTGTCTCTATACTGAAATGTCTAATCCATGGGGAAGATGCAGGCGTCTGTACACGGCAGAGTCTGGCCAGTATGAGCTGCATATTCCTGATACAGAGGAGCTGAAATTGTGGGAGCTATATGTGTGGTGTACAGTAGTCAGACATGTGGGAGCAGCAGGTGTCTCTCAATCAATCAATCAACCAACCAGAGCATTTGTAAAGCACACTACTTACCCGTGAGGGTCTCAAGGCGCTGGTGGGTGGGGAATGCTGCTACTGCTCGAAAAGCCAGGTCTTGAGGAGTCTTCTGAAGGTCAGCAGGCCTTGGGTCTGCCGTAGGTGGATGGGGAGGGTGTTCCAGGTTTTGGCGGCGAGGTGGGAGAATGATCTGCCACCGGAGGTCGCTCTTCGAATGTGGGGGACTGTGGAGAGGTCGGTGGAGCGGAGCTGGTGGGTGGGGGTGTAGAAGCTGAATCGGCTGTTCAGGTCCGCTGGTCGTCCGATGTTGTGGAGTGCCTTGTGTGCTTGGGTGAGGTGCTTGAAGGTTACCCTCTTGTTGACGGGGAGCCAGTGCAGATCTCCAAGGTGGGGTGCGATGTGGCGAGGGATGTTGAGGACCAGGTGTACAGAGGCGTTCTGGATGCGGGGAGTTAGAGTGAAGGGCCTTGTGCGTGATGCATGCCAGCTTGAAGTGAATCCTCACCTCGAAGGGGAGCCAGTTTAACGCTTTCAAGTGGGAAGTGATGTGATCAAATTCTTTTGCGCCTGTAAGTAGTCTGGCGGCTGCATTGAGGCAGGCTATTAAGGGTGCCAGCGAGATCTTAGGTAAGCCAGAGAGGATGGAGCAACCGTATTCCAGTCGAGAGATACAGCGAGTTTGAGGTCCGAAGTGTCTAGAAAGGGTTTCAATTTCCATAGGTAACTCAGGTGGAATCTGGCCGATTTCGCCATTATGTTGATGTGGTCTCGCATATTTAGGTTATGATCCAAGGTGATTCCCAGAGATTTGGCTGAGTTCACAATGGTCGGGGAACAGTTTAAGGCTGTGATGGCTTTAATCCATGTCTGGATGTCGGGGTTGTTCTTGGGTGGGGAGATTAGAAGGAACTCATCCATTCAGCGTCGGCCTTCATTCCTTTGTGGAGGTTGGTTTTGGCGGTGTGGGGTCTTTGGTAAGGGAGAAGATCAGCTGGGTGTCATCGGCGTAGGAGATGATGTTGAGGTCGTGCAGTCTGGCGACGCGGGAGAGCGGTGCCATGTAGATGTTGAACAGCGTTGGGCTGAGGGATGAGCCCTTGGGTACGCCGCAGAGGATCTAGGTGGCTTCGGAGTGGATGGGAGGTTGAGGGGGGGGCAGACGTTCTGTGTTCTACCAGAGAGGAAAGAGGTGGCCAGTCTAGGGCCTCTAAAGGATCCAGACGTCGTGGAGGCGTGTTCGTAGTGTGCGGTGGCAGACCGTGTCGAAGGCGGCTGACAGGTCCAGGAGGAGGAGGGCTGCGGTTTCTCCATTGTCTAGCAGGGTCCTGATGTCATAGGTGGTGACGATGAGGGCTGTCTCTGTACTGTGGTTGCTGTGTAACCCGGAATGGGACGGGTCCAGGATGCGGTTCTCCTCGAGGTAGCAGGTCAGTTGTTTGTTGACGGTCTTATCGATGACCTTCGCCGGGAACAGGAGATGGGAGATGGGCCGGAAGTTCTTGAGGTCCTTGGGGTCTGCCTTGGGTTTCTTGAGTAAGGAGTTGATCTCCGGGAAGGTTGCTGTCTCGAAGGAGATATTAATGGCTTTCCGGAGATGTGGTGCGATGGCGGTGCTGGCTGTGTTGAAGATGTGGTGTGGGCATGGGTCTGACGGAGATCCGGAGTGGATGGTGTTCATGATTTTGATGGTGTCGTCTATGTTGGTTCAGGAGAGCAGGCGGTTGGTGTGGATTGTGGTCTTGAGGGCGGTGGTCTCAGTGGTTGTCGGGCGGTCGTGGTGTTGAAGCTGTCGTGGATGTTTGCGATCTTGCGATGGAAGAAGGTGGTGAGCAAGTCGCACAGGTCTTGTGAAGGTGGGATGTCATTGGCGTTGGAGCTGGGGTTGGAGAGTTCCTTCACAATGTTGAAGAGCTCTTTGCTGTTGTGTGTGTTTTTGTCTAGGGGGTCTTTGAAGGAGGCCCTTTTGGCTGATCTGATGAAGTGATGGTGTCTGCGGGTGGCATTCTGCGTAGCTGTCCAGTGTTCGTTCACTGAGCCACTTCTCCAGCTTTCGGCAGGTTTAATGGCAACGGGGCACCGTGAGGGGAGGTGGGATTGAAATTCCTAGGCACAAAAAGTGATGAACTATCATTGAGTGCACTGGAGTGATAAGTAGTGAAAACGAGGCGGGTCCGATCCACTCAGATCCAGCAGCTATTAATGGAGCAAGATCAGGGACAACATACTGTGTCTCAGTGCAATTTTCAGACATAGAGACACTTATAGCGACACCCAACTATGTGGTTTTTCATTCACAGCAGCAACCTGCAGAGGTGAGCAGGCCTCTTCTTTTCAGTTCCTGGTCGGCTCAACACAAATACCTTAATTTTGTGTGATTCTCAGTCTCTCAATGTGGCTTAGGGACTGGGTCTAACCTAACACCAGGGCTTTAAGTGGGATGAAAAAACTGGGGGGCTCTCAAAGAGGCGGCGTGGTCAATGTAATTAAGGACGTGGCTTAAAACACAAACTAAAAATCAGTGTTTAGCACAGTGTGCCACCAGACTTGTATTTTGCTGTTCTTGTCATTGCCTCCAGATATATCATACAACAAGGCACATCATACCTACAAGTCAGGACTATTGGCTTTGTCAATGGTTGCTAGTTGCACAAGATAAATAAGCAGCAACTATGGCTTGTATGTAATATTGAAACACTTCCACTTAAAGCCCTGGTGGTGACACCACGACAATGTTGCTGCTCCTAAGATTCAAAAAGAGAAGGGAAATCCAGAGAGAAAATTACTCTTTAAAGGATTTCCCTTCCCCTACAACGCTCACCATCCGCAAATCGATGTGACTGCTGTCACTGCAGTCCGGAGAAAAAAAACGGACCGCCTGTGCCTGGGCACAAAACAGAGCCCGATAGAGACCAGTTTCGAGGACCCCTTAAAAACACTGCCTGTGCTCAGACCCGACCAATTTAAAGCTCTGCCTAACACCTTGATAGCAAGAACACAAAAGACACTCAGCTTGCCACATCAGTGCTGCTTAACAAGCAAGCTATATGTAGGCAGATGTCGACTTTTTACAAACCCTGTATGTACAAGAAGCGCACACATAGTAAAAAGGGCAGATATATCTGCGTTTACACTAATAAACATTTAGAAAGCACTTTATTTATAGTCTTTAAAAAGGGCCCTTTTAGCAACCTTAGAATAACGAAAAAAACAGGAGTTCTCCACGTATGCTTTGCAGTTTGCATTACGCTCCTGAATGCAGGTTCGAAACATCCTGTCTATGTTACAGTTATTACTTGGGACCCTGCAGCAACAGGAGTAGCCCATGCGCCTGGATATATAAAAAATAAATAAATATGTGACCAGTAAGTTACACATTGTTCTTTGCAGCAGGCACAGATACCCTTTATGCTCTTTTGAGTGAAACAGGTAAATAGACTGCGCACATCTCTCTCTCTCTAGCAAGTGCACGAACAACCAGAGTTACCCTGTTATTTTTATACTCTAATGTACCCTTAATGGGTACAAACGGATCTCCGCAGCAGGTGGCTTCCCCATAATACATTTCAAAATGCAGTTTATTGTGATCAATTAAGCATTTACTACCACGTTTGTCCTTGCTGAAAATTTCTTGGGGTGGCGGGGGATGAGGGGATTTTTTTTAAACATAATTGTGGAAGTTCAATGTCAGATTCTGCTCCTCACCTCTGACGTAGCTCCACCCCTTAAACCCCATTATATGAGATACCATAGTATTTGTTGTCCCTTTTTCCAGTGCTGTGGATTAAGTCATCAGAGGGTGCGTGGGAGCGAGCTCATTTCTTGGCATTGTAAATTATGCCCTTTTCAGGGTGCATGGGAGGAGCTACCGTAGACCGGGGGTGGTTGATGTTTTCTGTAGGTGAAGGGGGTGATATCCTCACTATAAACACAGAAGGGATACCCTCCACGGTTCAGTAAGGCCGCCGGTGTTACCCTGAGTAACCGGTCCTCACTCCCTGCTTTCCCCGAGCCCTCACTCACCTCTCCGTCGGCCCTCTGCGCTCTCTCGGCTCTCTCTTCCCCTCCATGGCTGGCCCGCTCTGTTGACAGTCACCATGACTAAGCACAAGAGCCCCAGCCCCCGAGCCCGCCGTCACAATAAGAGTTCGGGGCGGGGCCGTCGGCGCAACGTCACTACAGGGCGGAGCACCGAGCCAGAAGAGGAATCTGACACGTCACTATTGGCCCGCCAGGGAGGGTTGCAGACAAAGTGAAAGGAGAACAAATGACGTCACTTTGGCTTAGGCGGGAAGGCGGGTGAGAAGGGGCAACTGACAACGTGAAAATGGACCAGTCACGAGAGAGAAGGAAGGGGAGTGCGTGGCACTAGAGTGGAACGACAGTTGGACAGATCGTTCTGTGAGTGCTTGAGCCCAATTAAAGTCTCGGACAGGACGTTCAGAAATCAGCCTGAATTGCTATTTACAAGACGGATGTTTAACTTACTAGTGTATTCGGTTAGGCTAATGTTCACTTATACAGAGTTGCTAGGTTTGCAGATTACTTGCGTGTGTTATTTTAAGAGTCTTGACAGTAACATTTTATTTGACCCATACCCCAACTGAGATCAACAAAGAAATACAGAATTAAAATAACACAAGCCGTAAAAAAAGAAGTGGGGTACGGTAGCAATATTCAACCACCTACTCAAACAGCATTAGATAGGGTTAGATAAGGTAAAATCTTCGGATTGTACTTATGATTTAAAACAGCTTCAGAAAGTTTTTTAAGAACTTAAACAGATTATGGCAAACATATTCATTAACCGGAGAGTTACACAATGTAATTAAATCTTGTGCAGAGAATGCGTTATACTTTAATTGCATTGGAGTTATAAAACGTTGTCGGGCCATAACTATGCTCACATTAGGACATATTAGTAAAACGTGGCGCAAATCTTGTTGGCCACCTTTGCAAAATTCACATAAACCTTTAGAGTTATTAGTACCTATCCCAACTAGCTAAAAAAGTGGCTAAAGGGAGTATACCTAAGCTTAAGAGTAGAATACAACGCCTTACGCCGTGCTTTAATTGAAAACGCAAATAAGGAGCAGAAGTTTTGAATTCTGTTTGCTCTGCAAACCGTTTATAATGCTTCAATTGACAACAGTGATCTTTATCAGCTTCAAAACTGATTCTAGGGGACGAATGCTTTAAAATCAATGTCAGGTGTGCTGGGGACCACTCCTGAAAAGGTGCAACCGTGCATTGAGAGACCTCAAAGGCTTTCATCATATTCTTATTAAAAGTATACCCAGACGCTTCCTCTCTAAAAGTCTACAATTTTAACAAATGTCTTAAGGTGTCTGGAGCTGCATGTAGTAAATTATACGCCCACCTAATAATATTAGAAATTACTCTGGCTGAGATACCCGTTACCGATAGCTCAAGACGTAGAGCTTGAACTGGGACCGACTGTGCCACTTTTATCAGTTTTCGGAGTATAGTCCCTTCCTTTACTTTTAAAGATTGCCATGTTTTAACTTGTGAGTATTTCATGGCATATGATAAGATCGGGGGGATTTTCATACTGTAGACTTCCAGCATTGATGTAAAGTGTCTATTTCCTGTGGAAAGGTATAATCTCTGTAAAGTCCCAACGTGGGAATCTGCCGGTTCAGGTGGCGGACGTGGGCTGTATCTAGCAGATTGGAAGTAAAGATACAACCCAAATACACATACTCTCTTACAGTCTCTTTCGGTTTGTCTCCTAAAGACCAGGTATAGGGTAATGGCTTCCTTCTGCCACTAAATGGGAGTGCTTGAGTTTAATTAAAATTTGGCATCAGAAAGTTTTCAGTTGCATAAAGGTGGACCAGTCACGAGAGAGAAGGAAGGGGAGTGCGTGGCACTAGAGCGGAACGACAGTTGGACAGATCACTCTGTGAGTGCTTGAGCCCAATTAAAGTCTTGGACAGGACGTTCCGAAATCAGCCTGAATTGCTATTTACAAAAAAGCTGTTTAACTTACTAGTGTATTCGGTTAGGCTAACGTTCAATTACCACAGAGTTGCTAGGTTTGCAGATTACTTGCGTGTGTTATTTTAAGAGTCTTGATGTGTTTATATGTGACACGTAACTGCCTCGTTTGACACTTTGACTTAACGTGTTTTGTGAGTGCAAGAAAACAGCATTGTCCATGTTGAGAGGTCAATTATTTAAGTTAATTCATTGAAATAAACTCCCCTAGAAATATCCTTTAACAGCTGCCTGTGTGCCAGTCACGACACGTACGACTTTCTTCTTGCCCTGCAGCTTCGTACCGGCATTACGTAATTACCATGTAAGAATCGAGCCCTGATAAGTTATTCGCAGCCAAAAGTCGCCCTTGCCACATAATCATAATGTGTGGCATTTTCAGTCATTTCTGGCGTTTCTTTTGTAAGAGAACACATAGTAAATGCTTTCTGGGGCCAGCAGTTTTGCTTTTTAAATGGTTTGTTAGCAGCAAAGCAAGTATTTGCTGAAAGTGTGTTCCTGGCTCCAAAGCCTCATTGTATAAGAAACTCCACGAGGGTGAACTCCAGAGAAAGCAGTTATAATTATGCTTTGGATAAAACGTGCATAGCTCTCATTTCACAAATATACTCATCCCAATGCTGAGCAAACTGGCTTGCAAAAGGTGACTAGAGGCAAAGGCAGAACACCTGGCATACGATTTGATTTAGAAAAGCAGCACTAATTAAAGCACATACTTTTTATTGTGATAGTATTCGCCAAATATGTTTTCCAGGGTAGAGAAACAATATTTAGTCCTCATATAATTCAGTATTTCCCAACTGAGGAAAATTCCAGAAAGAATACATCGTTTGCATTGGTGTTGTCAGAATGCTTTTGGGCGTCCCAGGCCAACATAGAGGTTACTGGCCACAACTACTATGTCCTTTAACAACTGTTGTCCCACGACTGGACTTAAAGTTAACACCTACTATGCTCTTGCAGCATTTCACACATAGGGGAGTAGAATTAGCAGGCCAAGGTACTCAAAGAAGTTGTTAGGGAAGAACAGACTCGGAACGTGAGAATCATAGAGTAGAGGAAAAAACAACTGTCCGATCCAGTGCTATCTTTATGAAAAAGAGAAGCACTTTATTATCCACTGCGCAGTACTATATAAAGTGGGTATGAACACAGGGTATAATAAGGTTATATGGGGAAAAGGCATTAGCCAAACTAGCAAGGCAAAATCAAAGGTGCTGGCTTACAGTGAAAGTGCAAACAGACTGCTGTGCCTGTTCAGCCTCTAGGGGTTCTCAATCTCAGTTCACCTATCAGGTCTCAGTTCTAGGCCCTCGTTCAACCTAGACCTAAATCAGTTCATAACACTGAAGAACCCACCCTCAAGGCAGTGCCAGCACCATTCGACAATCCTAAGGCACAACACAGGCCAACCATGGGCTATGGTGAAGTGTTTAACTTTGTTAGGGAAGTGTGCCAGCTGTGGCGGGGCACTGGGGGACCCACTCCTACAGTCTGGTCAGCTCCTGTGGCCCATCCCATCAGTCAGTGTGGTCATGCTCTTTTGGCTCAACGACCATAACAAGATACCAACCTCTCACTTAATTGAACAAGGAGAACATTAGTGTCTGTCAGGTTAGCAGATACCACAAGCCACTAACCTTCCGGAACAAACCAGCAGGGGCAATGCAATATTTCCCCACTACCCCCTGCGCAGACCCACTGAGGGATGAGAGACTAACTCCCCTGCAAGACCATCCACAGGGGAAAAGGATAAAACAATAAATCCTCGTGGCACGTACGAGGAGGCCTCTCCTATTCTCACGTCTCGACAGAGTATACCTTGCAAATGGGGACCCTGTGTGAATGAGAGAAAGAAAAGAAGGGGCGATTAACATGCAAAACAATGCTATGCATACACAGATAAGGTATTGTGCATTCGCCCATACACACCACTCACATATGTTCCCCGCCAAAGGGTCGTGAAGGAAAAGAACACCGAAATGGATACGTAATATCCTAAAAATATCTCTGGGCATGAGTACATTGAGTAACCTACTCCTCCAGAAAGTCACCAAATCACTAAAGTAAGAACAAGCCATAACAGCTGATAGTCCTGTTGTATATCACCAGAGGCGCAACTAGAGCCAAATTTGGGGGTGGGGGGGGGGGGGGGGTTAAGCCGAGCGCTGCTGTGCAGGGCTCGCATCACAGCTCTCAACAGCAGACGAAAGTCGGGAGAGTGTGCAACAGGTAATCTTCATGCACCTTTCACGCGTAGAGAGAACAATTTCGGAGAATGAGACAAAAGGCTCCCCCGGCACTACTCATCCGGTGGCAACAAGATTGAAAAGCATCAGCCCAATGTAAGGGAGTAGCTTAGATGCTCTAAGCTCCTCCGCTCTGCAAAGGATCTGGAATACGAGAATGGTGGCTTGTGGGTGTTGTAGGCTACCCACGTGTAGAACCAGCTATACCTTTGTTCCAGACTCTCACCCCATTCAAACGTGTGTACATCAAGGGGGCTAGTGTCAGGGGTGTTTGGTGTGAGGAAAAACGTCCCTGTCCTGTGATAACCATGACAGTACCCTTCCTAAAGACCGTCGTCTTGGCAATTGTCCTGGCTTCGCGGGTTTGATGCATGAAAGCGTCGCAGAAGGACCGGATAGTTGAGCTTACCCACTGGTTCCCAAGTCCGGTCCTCTGGACCATAACCTTTCCAGTCCAGGAGGTAGTACACCTGCACTCTCCTCAACCTGGAATCCAGTGTACTTTGTACCTCATACTCTGCCTCACCCACTAGATTCAGGAGGTTCAGTTTCTCAAGTAATCTAGTGTGTGGTGAACAGGGACGTAATAAGGACACATGAAACACGGGTGGATATGTCAGGATGGCGGAAGGGCCAATTTCATGGTTACTGGATTAATGACTTTGACAATTGTGTGGGGGCCTCACATATCTTGGCTTTAGCTTGTTTACCTCTTTTAAATGCAGATTCTTAGTAGCTAACCAAACCTTATCTCCCACCTGGTACACAGGTTCTATGGAGCGTTTCCTGTCTGCAAAACACCTATATGTGTCTTGTGCCTTGGTCAAATGGTTCTTTACGTCTATGATTATTGCCCAGAGATGCGCATGATGTTCCTATATAGAGTGATGTTTAGCGACAATTGGCCCCTCAAAGGGCAGCAGATTGGGATGATATCCGTAAAAATGAAAGAAAGGTGAACATCCTAAGGTAGCGTTTTCTGTGTTATTGTATGCAAATTCGGCTGTCCATAACAAGGTGCTCCCTTCCGTTGACTGTTGAACAGTGAAACACCTCAAGTACTGTTACAAGGTTTGGTTCAGCTGTTCTTTTTTTCCGTCTGTTTCTGGGTGATAACTGGTGGGCAGGCGTGTGTCAACCATCATGACCTTGCATAGCTCTTGCCAGAATCTAGAGGTGAACTGACTTCCTCTGTCAGTGATGATCACTGCCAGTATGCCATGAGCTTGTATGATGTGCTGTAAAAAGATGTTAGCGAGTTCAGGGGAAGTGGGTATTTTCTTCATTGGGATGAAATTACCCATCTTCGTCATGTGGTCTACTACCACAAGTATTACAGTATGCCATTCACTGGGCGGCATCGCCACTATAAAGTCCATCGATATTGTATGCCAGGGACTGGGGGAACAGGAATGGGTCGCAGTAGCCCAGCGGCTTCGCATGTCTGGCTTTCCCTTGAGCGCACACTGCACACTCCTTGACATAGGTCTTTGTAGTTTGCCGTAACAATGGCCACCAGAAGTACCTTTAAATGGTGGCTATGGTTTTATAAATGCCCATGTGTCCTCTCAACGGAGAGTCGTGAGCCCACTGCAGTACCCAGGATTGTAAAACCTTTCTAAGGACGAACAAACCCTGGCAGCTCAATGAACAACAATAGCCGCCACTACAGACACTTAGCTGAACACAATACCAGCACCATTTGAACATATGTTGACTCAAGCCCCAGGAAGACTAACTGCTTTACCCAGGAGGGTCTTAAAATCTTCCTTTTTACTCCCATGGTTATGTGAAGTCCACCGGCCTCAAAAACCTGTAGAATATCAGAAATATCTTGAAATCTTCAAGCCACATTATATGGTTGTCGCATAGCGAGGATGTGTACCACAAGTTGGTGTGTCACACACTGTTTACAGACCTTAACAAAACAACAGCTGCAGACTAGCCTAACTCTGATCACAAAAGAAGTTCTTTGAACTGTGTAGATCTGACCGGATGCCCTGGTGCTGTTAGACCTCTCCGCGGCATTTGACACGGTTAACCATGGACAACTGTTGTAGCGGTTGGGGGACTTCGGCATCCAGGGAACTGCGCACGCCTGGTTAACCTCTTTTCTTCAAAATCGCTCCCAGAGAGTACAACTGGCAGACCTGGTGTCATCGTCAGTTGGTATTTCTTGTGGAGTCCCCCAAGGCTCATGAAGGTGTGTAGGCACGGCGCACAGCGTTAATTTGATGAAGAAGATATTGTTCAAAAAGTACGTAGGTTAAGGATGAGTTTTTTGGTGCTCCAGCAGGTGACTTAACTGGCCCAGTACGTCAAGTAATTTTAGGAAGGTTGAGTGCATTACCTCAAGTGTAAATGCATCCCTGCAGTTGGGCACTCAGTAGTGGTTCGTTTGTAGATGCACAATCGACTCCAATAACTCCGCACCTGAAACACTAGCAGACTCTGTAAGTGTTACTTCCTCCTAACCCGAGCACTTCCCTATTCGTTAAAACAACGGCTGACTTTAATGCAGCCTTTTGTCTGATTTTTTGCCCTACCAGGCTCCACTTACCAAGAAGCCTAGAACAGTTTCGTAAGTCCCGCTTGCACGAGACATTTGTATATTTTGTGTATTTCTTGCATGAGACCCGGCTTTCTAATATCCTGGAGTGTGCTATTACTTCGTGCACGTTACCATTAACACCTACACACGCACTACCGCCGATTTCAACTCTAGCACCACCCCCACTACCACCCCATCCCAGCACCTCAGCTGATAGTTCACTTACCGATCTTTCTAATTCCCTGACACACCCCATATCTTTTTGTTCACTATTTTCTTGTTAAATGCATGACACGCCGCATTTACTCACCCAACACGTACATCTTGCGCTGATCATCGCTACACTGCATTTGATTATTGTATACCATGATTATGATTGTCATATTTTGATGGGTCCGTAATGTTGTATTTCTTGTAGTGTTCCTTGAAAAAGAGCCCTCCGGCTGGAAATGCATCGGAGCTCGCATGCTTAAAAATCCTTTGATTCATCATGAACTCTAAACTTGGGAAAAGTTTGAACTATGAATAACTGAGAATGCATCAGTTCTGACAAAAAACATCACAAGTAAACCTTAATTTTTGAACTTTGTGTGTATATTTATTGGAGTCGATTGTGCATCTACAAACGAACCACTACTGAGTGCCCAACTGCAGGGATGCTTTTACACTTGAGGTAATGCACTCAACGTCCCCCAAGGCTCGGCACTCTCACCACTCCTTTTAAAGGTGTATCTGCAACCGTGGATTTCGGCACTAAATCAGATGGAATGCCAAATTTATAATTATGCAGATGACACTCAGATTGTCATCCAAATTGATGATTCACCTTTGGCACATGCGAGATTGCAAAACATTTTCAAATACACGGTCAACTGGATGTCCGCTAATTTCTTAAAGATAAATCCAGATTAAACAGAGGTGCTGCCGATTACCATCTCTGGCAGGCCCTGGAAGGATCTATTCTGGCCTAAGGAATTAGGGCCCTCTCCAGAACCAGCAGTGGCCGTGAAAAGTCTGGGTATCTACATAGATGGCAAACTGACTATGATAAAACAAGTATCTTCAGTCGTCGGAACTTGTGTAGGTCTTTTGAGACAACTCCAGAGAATCTCTCAACTTCTGACCCCGGCAACCCTTAGACGCGCAGTATCAGCCATGATTTTGTCGCGCCTAGATTATGGTAACTCGCTGTATGCTGGCCTTCCCCAACAACAGCTGACTAGGCTACAAACAGTCATGAATGATGCAGCCAGACTGTTCTTTAAAACACCTAGGAGGACACATGTTACACCTTTGTTGCGCAAGCTCCACTGGCTGCCAATCAGGCAAAGAATAATGTTTAAGGGCCTTTGTATTACACACATAAAGCCCTATATGGAAATGCGCCAAGATTTATCAAGGCGCGTTTGGTCCCATATGTCCCCAGTAGGGCACTCCGCTCGACAGATGCCACCCTTCTGGTCCGCCCCCGTTTCAGACTATTAACTATGGGAGGGCGTGCTTTCTCCAATGCGATCCCAGTGGCCTGGAACAACCTGCCAATACATCTGCGCAAGGAACCAAGTCTCTTGCATTTCAGGAAGATGCTCAAAACCGTGCTCTTCCGGGAGGCTTGGGGCTCGTCCTAATGTGTTCTGGCCCTGTGAATATTCAGTATGTACTTCTGGACAAGCACTTAGAGACCTCTGGGTGATAAGGCGCTATATAAATCTAAATAAATAAATGTATCCCAAACCCCATACCACGACTATGATTGCCAAAATAACCATTTTTAGACTCTCTCCTATTCTACCCCTCCTTGCATCATCTGACACCTCTTTTACTATACCTATCCCCTAACACAAACCTTCCTAAACTCTTCCCTCTGAGTTTTTCCCTCCAAAAGTCCGTTTTACTCATCCAAAAGCCTCCTCCTACTGCTAAGACCTAAAAAAAAAATCCTTCACTCTTTTATCCCTCCACTATCCTTTTCAATCAAAATTAACAGACTAACATGTTCACTTCTCAAATTCCATATTAAACTATACTAATATACTACCCAAATAACTGAATAACATATCCACTACTCAAATTACTTCATATTTTTTACTATACTAATTTTCAACAGTAATCCTTAATGGGTTCCGGAGTGGCGTGCTACTCGCCAGAAAAGTGCTTCAACACCCATCAGGGGTAACAAGTGCTATATGAATGTAAATCTTTCTTCCCCTTTTATCCCTCCGCTATCCTTCTCACTAACTAACTAATATCCATCAATGAAATTACTTCATATTTCACCGTATTAATTCACCACTAATCCTTTGTAGGCTTCCTGAATAGCGTGCTTCAACAAGCGCTATATAAATGCAAACATTGTCCTCTTCTATCCTTCTGCTATCATTACAAATCCAAATAAGTGACTAAACTATCCACCACTTAAAATGTACTTGCATGTTTCACTATACTAATTCAACACTAATCCTCTATGAGTCCTGGAGTAGCGTGCTACTCGCCGAAAAAGCGCTTCGACGACTCATCA
Organism: Lissotriton vulgaris; assembly: GCF_964263255.1. NCBI lineage: Eukaryota > Metazoa > Chordata > Amphibia > Caudata > Salamandridae > Lissotriton > Lissotriton vulgaris. The sequence continues at coordinate 918,953,976 of NC_141685.1, forward strand.
GGGGTAGTAAGCGCTATATAAATGCAATTACAATACAATACAATACAATACAATACATCCTTCCCTTCTAACATGGTGAATCTTCGATTTTCTTTTTGTTTGTTTCCTCTTAGCATGCTCACTTATTAATTCCTTCCTCCAATAGGCAAGATTAAAACATTTGCTCCATAAGTGCTATAATCTGAAATCTGCATAACTGCTGGAGAAAAAAATAGGAGTGATTAGCTCCTGGTGACCTAACTAGGGCTGAGGTTTCACTGATCATCAATCCCCTTCTCTTGCACTAACGCTGCTACTGTTCACTTTGCACGATGGGATCAGGTAGGAAGGTAAAGTGGGAAGCACAAATTGAAAGCGAACACAGAGCAATCAGTTTGCATTACTAAATTTAGTAAACAACAAAAATCAATCAAAAAATGTATTATACTCAATGAGCATATCCTGGCTGGCGTGGTCCCCTATCTAAAGGAGCCCATTTTTGCACTATGAAGAAAACTTAATTTGGGAGAGTTGGATAAATCCAACCTTGAGAACAAAGCTCTGAACAATACAATAGGTACTTTGTTCAATTCCCCTCCTCTCTGGAACCCAATTACTGGCCATCACAAGGGCAGGAATTGCACTACATGTGTCCAAACCATTGATAGCACCTAATTATTTTATAATTGAGTGAGAACTGGCCACACTGAATTTACCAATTGTAGAACCAAAAACTTAATTTACATTATCTTGTGTCCATGTGGGAAAGGATATGTAGGAAAGACAAATCAAACGGTGAAAAATAGAACCCTCCAACACATTTCTTGGATCAACTAAATGCAAAGTAACATCAGCACCTCTTGTTGAACATTTCACCACTAGGTAACCAATCACATGCGGATTTCAAAAGGGGCATTTTAAAATCGGAGACCACTCCTGGGCGGCAAAAATTTGAAGATGACACTGTTGAGATTGGAAGCTAAAATGATTCTGAATCTCTACACAGGCGAGAATGGCTTGAGTGAATCGTCTGAATTGAACAACATCATGTACACTCCATCACAGAGGTGATTTACATGTAAATGTATGACAAAAACTCTTGGCTATTCTATCTTCTGTTGCCTCTAAATTAGACACAAGGGTGCTAAGTTATGATATCATTGGATTTGCGTACATTACCCCTTGCTCACTTTTCTTTATTGTCATTTCTTTTCTACTGAATGAATACCAGGTCCCCAATTAATGATGGCATGATGAAGTCTTACTTGACCAACACATTGCATAACAATGGATCTCAGTAATAATTTATTAATTCTCTAACCTCCCTATTCCTGTGACCCTTGGATGCCATGATGGGGGGTTTCATCTGGATCACTAGCAGATGTAGGCTTGCTTTGGCTAAATTGAAACTTCCCACTGATCGACAAGGTTTTCGTGCCCCAGATTTTGATAACTATTACTTTGTAACTCACCTTCAGTGGACTACCTGTGACTTGCTAGTCACTATTTACTCGAAGTGGGGGAGGTCAGTAGGCAGGGAACCGTGAACTTTCCTCGTAAGGCCTTCTTGCCTAAATCTCACTTGCCTAGGCACTCTAATACGCTCTTACACTTTCCCATAGCCCAATTCTCTCTGAATGCTCAATTCAATCCGCCCATAATCCCTTTGAAGAGTGTCTGGTCATTTAGGAGGGGTGTTACAGGGAGTTTAGCTGAGCGATGAGAGACTTCGGGATTGTTTGTTTGAGAGACCTCTTCCAAGATGGGCTTTTGTTCCCATTTGACACCCTAGGTGAACAGACTGGCCAACCTGCAGGCCTATTTCATACTCGTAGACGCCTAATTGCGGCACTTGACTACCTAAGGGAAATAACTAACAGAGAGCCTCTCATCCACCCATTGTCCCACAGACTGTTCGCCATCGGTTCTGGAAGGGTACTTACCTCCTGACAGGTTACAGCCAATCCAGACCATGCATCAGACCCTTTGGTTAATCTTTGTGACATGGGAGTACGTTGTTGGTCGCCCCTTTACCCAAAAAGAGTGGGAGAGGCTACTTTCTCGCCCCCATAAGGTCTCCTGTAAACCAGATTGCAATGGGAGTACCCAGTAGTGAGTGTCTACTGGAGAGTGATCTCCACTGAGTTGACTGATACTGGATTGTACACTCTAGAGGGCTGTATTTTGGGCTGTATAAACACCCTAATGCTGGAAAGGTGGTAACTAGATTTGTAAACGTGACCCTCTTCTTATCTAGACGCTCAATCAAGAAGAAGTGGAAGGCCCCGTCATTCCCTGGTGTATCTCACTGGCGTGTGGGGGTTCGATGGGATGAGGTGGGAGCACTATCGCTGTGTAGAGAAGAGGTAAGAGGCTTACGGAAGCATCCAATTGCCTCCTCCTGAGATGAGCTGGTCTGTGATCTTCACTTTTGAAGAAAGTGCAACAGACAACACCAGAACCCCTTGAGAGGTCTAACTCCACATTCCTACACTGGCTGTAGTACACAGCTCCTCGCCTTATATACCTATTTCAGGTCTCTAGTTAGACCTGTACAATTGATGGTAGGCTTTAGAATTCTCCTACTACTTTGCCCTCCTTCACTTATTTTTATGTTAATGAACCAGGCTTGTCCATGTTTTCTTAAATGTTTTATGGTTGTTTTATTATTGGTGGTACATATTGCAATAATTTGTATGCAAGCTGTACTTGTGGCACTTGTGAACTTCAATTTTGGATGCATTGATCCTGTACTCCTGTCCTAAATGCATGCTATGTACTGCATTGCTCATGTACTTCTCCTCATTAAAACCCCAATAAATAGTTTAAAGAAAAAAGTAGTGAGTTCATTATGCTCCTAAAATCCTGCTTCCATCTTCCACCCCTGAAAATGAGGTTACACTTTGCAGAAATGTGCAAATATACTAACCCTTAATAAAATGGTTTCTAAGCCTACTAAAGACATGACACGTTGCAAACACATTGAGCCCAAAAGACAATTCAGATCAATAAGAAACAACATCCATAATTGATTATAAAATATTTTGTCACACACAGTGATATATGAAAACAACACTGAAGTATATACATTGTGATTATGTTTACAGACTATCCGTATACTTAATGTGAATATTTTTGTTTTTACACAGGATCCCCACTTGATGGGCTTTTCTGTCTTGAGGAAGACATCCATCTAATTACAATCCACGTTGAGAGGTCAAAACACAGAGAAGCACATTTCAGGATTGGGACTCTTGTGAGCCTAATATAGAGAGGTCTTCAATTGGTAACTGTTAGCCCCCCTAAGTAAAACGTTTTAAAGGCTGGCCCCCTCCAAAATTGCTGCCAAAAATTGGTGGTGCAGGAGAGGCAAAGCTGAGCACAGGAGGAGGGGTTTATGAGATTATTTGAGGTGAAGCTTCCTGTAGCTCATAATCCACACTGAAAGTAAGACTTGTAAAAGAGCAAGTATATTGAACAGAAACACAAATTGTCCAAAAACACTACTCCCCATAATTGGGGTGTTGTGAGCCGTCACTCTCCAGTGCAACTGCTGCACTAATAATAGCTGCAACCCTGAGTAGCAGGCTGTCTTTTCTGCCTATTTCACCCTTCCCCACCATGACTGGCTATTACTCTAGTCTTGAAAGAGGCCCTCTGTACAGGGCTCGACAAATCTGAAAAATGGTACTAGTCCTGCAGGTCTAGTACCTTGAAAAATCTCCTCGACCTAACAGTAACCTACTTGACCTCCGTCTATGAAAGCAAAGCAAATGTGACAAGATAACAAGATATAAAGGCATCTTTATTGCTCATTTGCTTTCTGAGCAATAAAAAGTCCTTTAAATCTTGTTATTTTGTCACATGTGCTCCTTTTTCAAAGACAGAGGACAAAAGTTAGTAAATTTTCCTACTCCTAGCTCGACCTCATAAAATGTACCTCACAAATGCGAGAAGTCGAGTGGATTTGTCAAGCCCTGCTGTACCTTTCAGGAAAAAATACCTTGTGTTGCTCCCTCTTTACAGCAAAGGTGCCCTCTGCCCTAATGCTAGCATGAAAAATGAGACCCCAGGCATGTTTCGTAAAGTAAGACATTCATAATTGTGATGCATTTGGCGTCTCACAACTCTTGGCCCGTGCCACTGCATCTGCTTCACAAATGATACCTACCTATTTGCAAAGCTGGCACTTGATTCTGCCCTTTATTAGAAACCAGGACCTCCATCTTCCTTCATCCTCTGCTCTACCATCTCTCTGAGAGGTGTCTCCTCAACTTCAGTTTTACCCTCCCTTGGGCCATTGGTCCAAGGTCCAAATCAACACTGGCACATCAAGATTGCTCTAGGCCCACTTGCAAGCAAGAACAACTAATAAAACAGGCATCATTGTGGTTTAGTTGGACACTCACACCCCTGGGCCCAGTTGCCACTGCATCTGCAGAGCTAATGATAACTACACTCGTGTGAAGCAGGCTGGCTGCTCTGCCCATTCCACTGGGCCATTAATCCTATGCCCCAAAGTAGTCTATCTGCTCCTTTGTGTAAAAAACAATTTTGAAAAAATCCCCACATTCTGCCCCCTGTTGCTTGATCTTTGTTCCATTTCATGCAAAGGTGACCAGGACCTTAATACAAGCAAGGACAATGGGTGCCCATCCACATTCTGATAATAAGGCAGTCTATAGTTTGGGTGCAGTGGCCCCTTGCATTCCAGGCTCCAGTGGCACTGCACCTGCAGCCCTGGTGGCAGTGATGAGCCTTTAAAAAAAGGTTTAAAGAAGAAACAGGCCTACTTACCAAGGTACATGATAATTGTAAGAAATGTAAATGTGTGCATTTGATTAGCCACAAAATGCCAAGGCTGCCTAGGAACAAGTATAGGCTTTACTCCACTGAGTCACTTGGATTTGTATGGTTACAAAGATGTAATATTTTTGAGACGTAGTTTAAGGATGTTATTAAATGAGCTTTGAAAGCATACTTTTAATGGATACTTGTGAAAATGTTATCACTAGGTGCAGTCTACTACGTATTACTAAATTATATCCTTTGGAAGCACTTGTTTTATATTAGAAACGGAACAATTTTGCAGCATGTCTTGTACTGTCTGTAATGCAATTTAAAAATACTCACTTGTATATTCACAGTGCTTTATCTTATGGGGTGGACCTCACAGCACCATGAAAAAACAGGTTACTTCCCCACTGTGCCAATCAGGATTCAGTTCTGTGACTCGGAGAACACACTGATTCATCTGCAGTGATCACATTAAACATTCAAGCTTTCATAACGTAAAAGACTGCATATCCCACGGATTAGGTTCTCTCACATTCAAGGTGTGTGCGTTTTTATGAGCAGTTACCTGAAGGTGGGAAAACAAAAAGACAATATTTGCTACATCTTTAACCCTTCCACTACCGCACCTATTACAGTTCTCGTACTTATTTAAGGTTTGCAAACTCTGCATGTAAATGAAGACAGCCTGGAAATTCACCAGATAAACAAGATTCCAGCCCTTTTCCCTTACAGCTACCTGGAGAGACATTTGCGACCCCCTAGGAGTGCAGCCACAGACCCCTAGGCGAGCACACCCCACAGTCTGAAGACCTCTGGCCTACCATACTGCCATTAAGCTTTGGCGCCAGAAGGGATTCTGCGTTATTCGAGTAAATGCACATTAAATACAGTGGCTATCAGAATGATATCAGGAACTATGCTGGAAAGATTGTTCCTTCTGTTCATTGAAGTCATAACCATGGGCTCCTATGATTGTTCTTTTAACACTGACTGTCTCTGTGAGTTGTTTAAAGTATTTTACTGTGAATTTCATTCACTTGAGCACAAACGCTATTGCATTGAGTATTGAAGTACCTGGACATGGCATTGAAATGAGTTGAAGCTATTGATTCTTGTGCAGAGAAGATAAGGAAGGAATAAAGAATGTGTGACTGACTGAAGGTTTCACTTTTTGTGCAGGTAGGATACCCCTTCCAGCATCGGGTCAGCTTCTGCGATGCCCTCTTCCGCCAGCCCGTCACTCCAGGGCATTTCCCTCCTACTGGGCACTAAAGCTGGGCTTCTTTGGATCGTTTTCCTCTTTCAGGGTTGCATATGCAGAGGTCCCCTTGCCTTTGAGAGCCTGGCTGCTAGCACACATGCCCTGGATCTCAAGAATCCGCTGGCGATTTGTGACTTCATTGTTCAATGAAAATATCAGTAAAACTTGTGGACATTTTTAGTCCTCTTCTTCTACTCAGTTTACAGAGAGGGAATGTTGCATCCATTGTCACTGCTCTGGGCCCGGATTCAGGCAGTTCACTCTGGTAGTGTATCCCTCCTCTCTAAAGCAGTCTCTGAGTTTGTTCCATGGAACAGAATGATGTGGGCTATCACCAAGGGTTGTAACCAGAACAAGAGGACAATCAGTTGTGATGGCATTGCACTTGGCAGCCATCCACCCTTGGGCAACAGCACCTCTGGGAGAGACAAAAGGCACGCCCAGACAGACTGGTCCCCTCAGCACTACAAAGGAGACCACTGTCAGAAAGGATGGAATAAACAAGGGTTCTCTTCCAGGGGATCCTCATCAATAGTCATAAGCATTAGAATATTCCCGCCCATGCGCGGGACCCCGGAAACACTATATTATATGTGCCCCACATATATATATATAAATAATATATATATAAAAACATGCAATAGCAGCCAAATCACACCAGAGCTGAAATATGCTGTGAAGAATTTCCACCATACATGAACAATAAGCATTAGAAACATGAGAAACAACACCAAAGATTGTTTAGAAACTGTTTTAATGCTCAGAAAGCAGTAGAAATTCTCATAAAACACTGAAAGCATAGGAAGCTCCCAGGCTGCATTGCAAATACACAGTCTTAAAAGACTGAAAAGCTAACCTGTAGCTGAATAGCAATAAACTGACACCGTGCCTTTAAGGCACTCATGACCCCCTGTATCCCATCATGCCCCAGGGGTGGCAGTTAGGTCAGTTGTTCTTTCCGGCTCCTTCTGTGAAGGACCCTGGTTACACAGCTCCACTATTTTTCTGGTTTTTGACAGAAAAATACTTCACTTTTGACAACTTTTACTCTTACTTTGACATTTAACATATAGTCAAGTAAGATACTGCTTTTTTCAGTCAGTTTAGTGAACATTTTCATCTGAGAATGCCTTCACTCTTTGACAAATGTCCTTCTTGTGGCAAAAAGAAGGCAAAATCAGACAACCACGACGTCTGCATCCTGTGTCTGCCTGAAGATCATGATCCAGGCACCTGTCCTCATTGTGAGCACCTGTCAGGAAGAACTCTCAAAGACAGGGAGAGGATTCGCATTTATGGCCTGGCTCACAGGGCTTCAAGAGGAAGATCACCGGTGAAGAAGGGCTCCAAGAAGGTTCATACATCTTCTAAAAAGAAGTCTTCATACCCTTCAACTTCAGCGTCGGGCTCGGCGCTGAGAAAAGAACCACAGGTGGAATTTTCCTCTTCAAAACTACCGTTGACGGCGGGCTCGCCGTCGAAGAGAAGACCAGGTACGTCGACGACGTCGAAAGATCCAGCTCCGTCGTCGAAATCCCCTCCACTGGCGTCAACCGGGCGACGATCGGCGTCGAGGAAGGCGACTCCGCCGCCGTCAACCGGGCGACGATCGTCGTCGAGGGAGGTCACTCCGCCATCGTCAACCAGGCGACGACCGGCGTCGAGAAGTGTGACCCCTCCGCCATCGTCCAAGAAGCGGCGTTCGGCGTCAAGGACCAAGACCCCTCTGCCGTCGAGAGTAGCTCGTCGATCGGCGTCGAGGATGCAGTCTCCGTCAGTGCCTCGTCGGCGCTCGGCGTCGAGGGTGCCCAATACCCCTCCGCCATCGTCGCACAGGCACTCGATGTCGAGACAGAGAACTCGGTCGACGGCCGGCCATCGCGGTTCGACGTTGAGGCAGGGAGCCCCGTCGACGTCTGGACATCGTCGTTCGACGTCGAGAGAGAAGCCTCCGTCGACGACGGGACATCGTCGTTCGACGTCGAGAGAGAAGCATCCGTCGACGACGGGACATCGTCGTTCGACGTCGAGACAAAGAGCTCCGTCGACGGCCGGTCATCGCCGTTCGACGTCGAGACAGAGGACTCCGTCGACGGCTACTCATCGCCGCTCGACGTCGAGAGACTACAGACCCTCTCATGGACATCCGAGGTCGAGATTGTTTGACCCTCCCACTCCTCGAAGGCGTTCGACGGCGAGAGAAGAACGCTCAACGTCGAGGCATTCAGATGCGATCATGGTGACGGAGTCTGCTTCCCGTCATTCATCTTTATGGTCCTCTGGCTCCTCAACTGAACCTTCAAGGTCCAGAAGTCCTGTGCACAGATGGCCTGAGCGTCGGCCAGATCCTTCGGCCGGACAAATCAGGTTGTCACCTGGATGGTACAAATCTTTGGACCATTGGCGAGATTCTGGGGCTGCCAAGCATATGCAGGAATATGCCAGCCCACACCACAGGTCTCCGCTTCAGGATCTGGTGGAGGAGATGGACAGGCGTAGCCCTCCCAGGCGCAAATCACCTGTGAGACCACCAGCAAAATTGCCCAGAAGATCCCGATCTCCTAGAAGGGAACCTCGGACAGAAGATCGGATCAGGTCTCGCTCTCCTAGGCGCAAATCGCCCGTGAGATCACCAGCCAGATCTCCCAGAAGATCCCGATCTCCTAGAAGGGAACCTCGGACAGAAGATTGGATCAGGTCTCGCTCTCCTAATGGGGAGGAGCGTTCAAAAAGGTCGCGGGAGCGGAGACACAGTGCTCACCATAGACGTCGACGTACTCCGTCTACTTCCTCTACCTCTTCTAACAGATCATCCAAGAGGGACTACTCCCCTACGTTGACGGACAGTCCTACGTCCAGGTCCTCCCCAGTGGATGACATTGGCACGTATCTGGATGTACTGCAAAGAGGAGCACTGAAACTGAACATTGAGATGTCTGTCCCTCAAGTAACAACGACAGTCATTTTTGAGACTTTACACAAGAAAGCCATCTCCCGGCCTCTGCTGCCTTTAGTCCCGGGGATTATGGATCCTGTCAAGGAGGTTTTCCTAACCCCAGCAGCGATCAGAGCGGTACCAGCCCGCATTCAGAAGAAGTACAAACCGGCATCTTCTGACCCGGTGTTTGTAAAATCTGACCCTCCAGCAGACTCGGTAATTGTGGCAGCGGCGAGGAAGACACATGCTGTCGCTGGCTCCTCTTCAGTCCCACCAGATAAGGACAGCAAAACTCAAGACTCCTGGGGTCGAAAGGTTTGCAACTCAGCTGCTTCCACTCTTAAGGTTGCTAGTGCAGCTGCGCTTCTGGGTCGATACGACAGAGCCTTATGGGATTCAATGGAAAGATTCAAAGCCAAACTGCCAAAAGAGGACCAGCAGGACTTTGAAGAGACTGTTACAGAGGGGTGTCTGGTGGAGAATCAGATGATAAGCACGGCTGCGGATGGGGCAGTGCTTTCGGCTCATTCCTATTCACATAAGGTTTGTGCCAGAAGATCGGCCTGGTTGCGCCTTACAGGTCTGAAGCCGGATGCTCAGCATCGGATACTTAATCTCCCCTTTTCGGGTTCCGCTCTTTTCGGGGAACATGCGGACGAAGAGATGACCCGAATGAAGACGGAACTGGATACGGTGAAGGCGGTGGGCTTGGAGAAGCAAAAAAAAAAGAATTCAAGCGCCGCTTCAAGACCAACAGGGGGAGAGGGGCTCAACAGAGGGTTCAAACCCGTCAGTGGTCCCAAAATAAAACCCAAGGGAAACCCCAGTTTCGAGGCAAGCCCAGCAGAGGTAGAGGAGGTCACCAACAGTCCTCCAACACCACAAGAGGAGGAAAAGCCTGAACAGAGGCTTCCTCTGGCGCCGTTATCCACTCCAGTGGGAGGAAGTGATTCGCAACACCTGGCAGAGTGGGTCAGCATCACAAGAGATCAGTGGGTGCTGAATATACTGCGCAATGGATACAAGATACGTTTCCGTGCTCTTCCGAAGAGCATCCCTCCAAAGAGCTCTTGCCCTCACCAGCTAAGCTTGCTCCGACGAGAGGTGAAAATCTTACTGCAAAAAAGAGCGATAGAGGAGGTTCCTCCCGCTCTACGAGGAAAGGGAGTTTACTCCAGATATTTCCTTGTCCCCAAAAAAGATCAGGAGGACAAGTTCAGACCAATACTCGACCTTCGACTATTAGACAAAGTCATCGTCAAAGAAAAGTTCTGCATGTTAGCGCTTCACCAAATATGTCCACATCTTCAAGCCGGAGATTGGATGTGTTCGGTGGATCTGCAAGATGCGTACTTTCACATCCCAATTGCTCAACAACATTGCAAGTACCTGAGGTTTGTCGTAGGGAACAAACACTACCAGTACAAGGTGTTACCCTTCGGTCTCAAGTCCGCACCACGAGTCTTCACCAAATGCATTGCAGTGGTGGCGGCTTTTCTTCACAAGAATGGTCTCTTCATTTACCCATACCTGGACAACTGGCTCCTAAAAGGTCCATCTCCGGTACAAGTAACGCACGATCTGCAACTGTGCCTGCACCAGCTACACAGACTCGGCCTCCATGTGAACCTGGAGAAGTCAGTCCAGCAGCCTACACAGTCCATTCACTACCTAGGCTCCGTTCTGGACACAAGCTTGGGAAAAGTGTTTCCTTCGGAGGAGAGACTTTTTTCCATGAGTCAGAAATGTGGGATTCTGCTAGAGTCTCGGCTTCCATCAGCCCGACAAGTAGCATCTCTACTGGGGTCCATGGCGTCCTGCATTTTTCTCATCCCAAACGCCAGGCTGAGAATGCGTCCTCTACAACAGGCTCTGGGGGATCAGTGGGACCAAGCGACAGGGCGCTGCGAAGATCGCATCACTCTTTCCCAGGCGACGAAAGAGGCCATCAAATGGTGGACTCGGAGGAAGAATGTGCTTTTGGGGGTACCGTTTCACCAACCCGTTCCTTCCCAGTCAATAGTGAGGGATGCCTCCCTGCAAGGCTGGGGAGCACACATGGGTCCGCTTCAAATTCAAGGCCAGTGGTCTGCGCAGGAGCAGACATACCACATCAATATGCTGGAACTCAGAGCGGTATTCCTGGCTCTCAAAGCTTTCTTACCAGCGATCGAATCCATCTCAGTCCTAGTTCAGACGGACAATACGACCACCATGTTCTATCTGAACAAACAAGGAGGCACAAGATCTCGCCCACTCTCTTGAGAGGCTCAGACAATCTGGCATTGGCTTCTCTCTCGAGGCCTCACAGTAGTGGCAGTGCACCTTCCGGGCGAGTTGAACGTAAAAGCAGACGCACTCAGCAGGCACTTCGAAGATCAGCCAGACTGGGTGCTAAACGACGAAGTAGTAGAAGAGCTTTTTCGTTGCTGGGGTCGTCTATCCATAGACTTGTTTGCAGACGACGAAAACACCAAATGCCATGCCTTCGCGTCCAGGTTCCACCGGCCAGGAACGCAGGGGAATGCTCTACTGATGGATTGGGCAGGGATGTTCGCATACGCGTTTCCTCCCCTAGCGCTGATACCGAGAGTAGTTTCCAAGCTCCTCAGGTTGAACATGAAAATGATCCTAATTGCTCCGGATTTGCCTCGGCAGTGGTGGTATCCGGACCTTCTACATCTGTCTGTGTGTCCACACAAACGGCTCCCTTGCAGGCCGGACCTGTTAAGCAAGCTGAACGGGAGGATAATGCATCCCAACCTCCCATCATTGAACCTATCAGCATGGCTCCGGAGGTCCTGCAATATGGACATTTGAACTTGCCTCCCGAATGCATGAACATTTTAAAGGAGGCTAAGAGGCCTTCCACGAGAGCGTCCTATGCGTTCAAGTAGGAAAAGGTTTTACTTATGGTGTAGGGATCATCACTTAGATCCGACTAAGGGGCAGGAGGACGTCATCTTACCATTCCTCCTTTCCCTGGCAACTGCTGGTTTAAAGTACACTTCTATTAGAGTGCATTTGTCAGCTATCGTAGCATACAGAAAATCACCTGATCAGATGTCTTTCTTTCAGGTTCCAGTGGTTAAGGACTTCCTCCAGGGGTTGAAGAAAGTGTATCCCCCTGTGCGAAATCCTTCTCCTCCTTGGGAATTAAACCTAGTTCTATCCAGGTTAATGTCACCTCCTTTCGAGCCCATCCACAAGGCTTCCTTGGAACATCTCTCTTGGAAGGCAGCCTTTTTGGTGGCGATTACCTCTGCATGCAGAGTAAGTGAGATACAAGCGCTCTGTGCGAAGGAACCATATACTGTTTTCCATCACAACAGAGTAGTCCTAAGGGCTCATCCATCTTTCTTGCCTAAAGTCATCTCTGATTTTCATATAAATCAGTCTATTTCCCTCCCTTCCTTTTTCCAAATCCTACGACCCCAGCCGAGCGGTCACTTCACTCCTTAGATCCTAAGAGATTGCTAAAGTTTTATTTGGAAAAGACTAAAGGGATTAGGAAAACGAACCAACTGTTTGTGAACTATGGCTCAATGAGAACAGATTTTCCAGCGGCCAAGAGGTCCATCTCCAGACGGATTGTCTCTTGCATTAAATTGGCCTATCAGCTTGCCGGCAAGCCTTTGCTGATGTCACCAAAAGCGCATTCCACTAGAGGGAAAGCCGCTACAGTGGCATTCTTGCATGATATTCCAATGTCAGAAATATGCAAGGCTGCAACCTGGAAATCGGTTCATACCTTTACGAGGCATTACTGCCTCGAATCTAATTCCAGGGCCGATACTCAAGTAGGGCAAGCCTCCTTGAGGAATCGGTTTGGGTAGTCTATAGTCTACTCAGATTTGTTGATGAGATTACTCTCCTATCATTCCTTTGCCCGCAGGGATGAGGAGAGGCTCGCTATTCTATTCTTATGCTTATGACTATTGATGAGGATCCCCTGGAAGAGAAGGATTAGTTATTTACCTGTAATCCTAGTTCTCTTCCAGGGGTATCCTCATCAAAGTCATAAGCAACCCTCCCGCCTCGCCGAGCAAAGGATACTCTTTAATAAGGAGATATTGTTAACCTATTTGTTATTGGGTTTGTTTTTCAGTCTCCGAAAAGAACAACTGACCTAACTGTCACCCCTGGGGCATGATGGGATACAGGGGGTCATGAGTGCCTTAAAGGCACGGTGTCAGTTTATTGCTATTCAGCTACAGGTTAGCTTTTCAGTCTTTTAAGACTGTGTGTTTGCAATGCAGCCTGGGAGCTTCCTATGCTTCCAGTGATTTATGAGAATTTCTACTGCTTTCTGAGCATTAAAACAGTTTCTAAACAATCTTTGGTGTTGTTTCTCATGTTTCTAATGCTTATTATTCATGTGTGGTGGAAATTCTTCACAGCATATTTCAGCTCTGGTGTGATTTGGCTGCTATTGCATGTTTTTATGTATATATTATTTATATATATATATGTATATATATATGTGGGGCACATATAATATAGTGTTTCCGGGGGGCATGGGCGGGAATATTCTAATGCTTATGACTTTGATGAGGATACCCCTGGAAGAGAACTAGTATTACAGGTAAGTAACTAATCCATCATTGCTGAAAGTTCATCTCTCCACTTCTAAAGGCCTCTCTGTCTCCATCCTCCCATTCCTAAGCGTCCAGTGCATCTCAAAATAAAGACACATGCCAGCTTATCTGGGAGGCTATGAGTCGGCCGCCATCTTGTGCCCTGCTTTACCAAGAATAATCCAAAATGGAACCCCCTGGCCTCATACATTCACTCATCTGCCCTACAGGTCCATGTTAACAGTCACCCTATTATTGTCAGGGACTACCTCCCAATCAGGACCACACCGATACCATCCACATGTTGCGAAGCCCTACTATTTAGTATTAAGCTCACACCCCTCTTCAATTTTAAAGGCGTACTGGTATACCGCCCACCTGGAGCACGTGCCCCATTTTTATTCAGCCTAGGGTCTATATTGGAATCCATAGCCCTTGAAGATCACTTTGCAGTGTTAGGCGATTTTAATTTCCACCTTGAATCAAGTAGTGACACAGACACTGCATGCCTCTTAGCGGACATGGAAACACTAGGTCTGTATCAACGTATTTCTGCCCCTACCCATGACGCTGGTCACACTCTTGACGGCATTTTTACTAATATTGAGTCGCTACATATTGCAGATGTCCTCCCCCTGGCATGGACCGATCACCACGCTATTTTAAGTCATTTAGCTATCCCCGATGCCTCTAAGAGGAGGGCTGTTAACAATAGCCCCAAACAGGTGAGAGCATGGAAGGACATAAAGGCGGGGACATTGAACACATTCCTGGCTAGTACATCGCCATTGCTGTCAGATGACCCCACCGCTGCCATAAATCAGTTCAATACCTGGATCAATCAGGCCACACTTGAGCTAGCGCCCGTAAAATCTATCTCCCAGAATCGAGCCTCCCCCAGTGCTCCCTGGTTCTCGGATGAACTTAAAAAACAGAAACAATTAAATAAACAAAGAGAAAGACTTTGGCGGAAGCGCTATGACCCAGAAAGTAAATCATTATATAAAGACTCACTTGCCCGGTACAAACAGATGATCGCAGAGGCGAAAAGAGCCTATTATGCCGCACAAATTGAGACTGCCAAAAACTCGTGCAAAGAGTTATTCGACATCACTAAACGCTTGTCGGGTGGCACGCACGACCTCACACCACCTCCCTCACAACATCTTTGCGACGCCTTATCTGATTTTTTCTTCAAAAAAGTTAACGACATCTATCAGGCTTTTTCTCTAAACACGGACTCTACACCACTATCCTTGTCCTCCACCTCACGGGATAACACACTGACCTGCTTTGTCGAGCTCACTATGGATCAGACAAGGAGTATTATTTCAAGAATCAGATCAGGTTCTGCATTAGACCCGTGTCCGCTCAAAGTTCTTATGCCAGTTATGGACTCGTTGATACCGGCTATAACTCATGTTTGCAACACTATGTTTAGCTCCGGAATTTTCCCGGCTTCTCTGAAACATACGTTGGTCAAACCCCTCTTAAAGAAAGCCAATTTGAATAAAGTTGACCTGAAAAACTATCGTCCGATAGCCAGTCTTCCTTTCCTGGCTAAGGTAATAGAAAAAGCCATGAATCAGCAACTGTCGGAATTTGTGGAGCAGCACCAGTTGCTCGATAACACCCAGTTCGGATTCCGCAAATGTCATGGCACGGAAACTGCCCTTCTAAAGGCTGCGGATGACATCAGAGCCATACGAGACCAGGGGGGGACAGCACTCCTGGTACTGCTGGATCTTTCGGCGGCCTTCGACACGGTCGAACCCAAGATCTTAGTCGACCGTGTCGAACGACTGGGGGTCCAGAAAACTGCTCTGGACCTGCTTGTATCGTTTCTGGCCAATAGATCACAAGCAGTATCTCTAGGACCCTACCAATCATCGAAGGTGTCTCTGCCGTGTGGGGTCCCTCAAGGCTCATCCGTGAGTCCGACACTATTTAATATCTACGTGTCGGACCTTGCAAATGTCATCAAAGCATTTGGGATGAGCCTGACCTCCTACGCCGATGACACCCAATTGGTACTGGCTATCAAAGGGGACGGGGAGGAAGTGGCCAATCGATTCACGAGAGGAATGATGGCAATAGGTGACTGGATGGCCACGAATTGTCTGAAACTCAATTCAGAAAAAACTGAAGTGGTCATCTTCGGTCACCTCTCCCCGGGCTGGTCACCTGTCTGGTGGCCACCATCTTTCGGTCCCCCGCCGAGTCCAGCTAGCAAAGTGAGAAATCTAGGCGTCATCTTCGATGCTGGCCTCAATTTTATGGCACATGCGAATAAAACTGCGGCTTCAGCTCATATGAAATTGAGAATGATTAGGAAAATACTACCTTTCCTACCGAACACGGCCGGGAAAACACTGGTCAGCTCACTAGTCCTGTCCTCCTTGGACTATTGTAACGCTCTATTCTTAAATGCCCAAGTCCGAGTGACAAATAAGATGCAGTCAATCCAAAATGCAGCCGCACGAATGCTGGCTGGGATCCCCAAGTTCGCACCAGTTACAAACATCATTAGGGATCTCCATTGGCTCCCGATACGCAGCCGTATCAAATTCAAATCGCTGTGTATTGTTTACAAGTCACTCAATAATCAAGGTCCCCACTTTCTCAAACAGAATCTTCTCCATCATGTCCCAACCCGATCTCTTCGTTCCTCTATTCAGAACTTCTTGGCTGTGCCTTGCACTAGAACAGTCACCTGGGGCGACAGGCGTTTCCTGGTTGCCGCCCCTAGACTCTGGAACACCCTTCCTGCACATATCCGAGCAAGTCCCTCCCTGTTCACATTCCGCAAACAGCTAAAGACGTGGTTATTTGACCAATAGCCTTGTATATCTTCTTTACCCCAGTTGCTGATCCATCCCTTAACTAGCGCCGAGACGCCCACGGGTATTCGCCGCGCTCTACAAATGTCAATAAATAAATAAATATACGTTTAACAGTCACATACCATGGACGTTGGATGTCAGTGAAAGGACCCAGTTATAGCGCAAGGCTAGTAGGCGATTTGCTTGTTACTATGAGCTGGGTAAAAGGCCTGTCTGGCACCTTTGATTCAAAAGCAATATGCTGCCACCACCGGTATGTGTCTAGAAGCTGGGGTATGATTATTTACCCCATGTAGTAATGAAGGCATACTTGCTGTGCCTCTCTAAACCGCAGAGCCTTTCTCTGGATTTCAGTCACGGCTCATGCTGGGTCTCAACGCACTCACATAATATTCATACGAGTTGAGCACAAGTCACAAGTACTTTTAGAGACTTGCAAATGGGTAATTTGGACAGGGGTGCATGTCTGCAAAGCCATGCAGGGTACATCCCCATCCCAATATGCGTCCTCCTGGAAATCCGCAACTGTTGTACGACTTCCTGCAGTATTGCTCGGTTTCTTTCTGAATCCCAAAGAACTGGAAATGTCCCTAAAATGTAAAGTTAACCGGAGTTTCAAACTTGTTCAATACGGGTTTTGTGAATTGGCCTATTGAGATGAGATGGTGGATCATGTGATGAGAGAGCGATTGAGACGTGATGAAACGTATAATACAAAAAACATTGGCAACACCTAAAGTAATAATTATTTGGAGTTAAACTACATTGACACATGAAACAAACAGTATGGTAATATGCTGTACTGGTAGCATAAACTCCCCAAATTCAGCCAGACCCATGAGGCAACTAATTTAGATAACCCTGAGGATACCCCTCAACCTTCCCCTCCCCTCCTCCAAGCGATGCTTTCACCCTCTCCCAGTTTTTTGTAGATCTTTGAAAACGAATGCCATACCCTGTCATCCAGTGGCATGACGGCCTTCCACTTTTGATGAGACGATGCCACTGTCTTAATTTGATCTGAGTGGTGTTCTAGGGCAGGGTGCATGGTTGAATAGTTTCTGTGTTAAAAAAAATCTATGTCTTATCATAAGAGTGGGTGAGAACGCCTGTGAAAGCAGTCCCTGCTGGGCGGGTCCCGAGAACAAGGTAATTGGCGCCAAAGCCCAGGGGACCGAGGATTGTTGTTTGTCAACATGGCAGTACCAGCTGCCTGCACCTCCAGGTTGCTCTGAGGACAGCCCGGGTGTGCTGTAGTGTGCACCGCTCACGCCTTCTACCACAGACAGACTTCATATCATTGTTTCTATTTCGTAACCGACCCTTTGGGGAGAAGGATACATGAGTCATGCCTGTTGCTCATCGTTTTTCCACTGCTGCCTCACATCTCTTGTGCTGTAGACGACCCTGGATAGGCCATCCCTGACTTTGCACCTTTGCCTTTTTTAATTCTGGTGAAAAATGTGGAGGAAAAAGCACTGTACAGTTGTCATCATCAATGTAATAAGAATGGGCTGACAGGAAGGGCACTAGGTCACATGACAGGAAGTCTTAACGGGCAGAACTGTACACACAAGAAAGTCCAGTGTTGTGGCACTCCTTCCTATCAGCCTAGATACAGTGCACAATGCAAATGGTTTAGTTACTGGCATTTCGAATCTATTCCTCCCAACTTACAGGATGCTCCGACTGTGGGACATTTTACCTGACCATTGTCTGTACAGTACTAACAAGAATGGGAACGGTGGAGCCAAAGGGGTCGTGCTTGAATCATTTTTTTCCACTGCTACTTATTTCTGTAAATAAAAAAAAATATTTTGCTTTTTGAATGTCTCTCTGTCGCAGACCGCGATGCCATTTATGTTAGTCATAAATTATGTATGACTAACATAAATGGCATCGCATAATTCCGAGAAGCTGCCTCATGTCTAAGTTGCGTGTTAGGGTGACCAACTGGCATGGGTGCATATTTAGGACAGTGAGTGTAAAAATTCAGGACAAAAATTCAGGACAGAAGATCAGAATTCAGGACAAAAGGTACATTTTACAGACGCATCAGAGGAGGTCGCACAATATTACTTAAGTAAATAGACAACCAACACAACCACAAGTCAAAAGAAGTTTATATTAGGTTGTGACAACCTTGCACTTCATCTGTTGTGTGCCTGAGTGAAACTTAAATACGTGCGTTTGCATATTGGATGCACCTGGGTAACATGCGCCAAAACGAAACCCCCACCCACCCCAGAGCTTGGCCCCTGGTGAGGTGACAGGAGCCCAGAAACAAAAGCAGTTTGCCATGCCCTGGGCTCTGGCAGGAGGAGGCCCAGCACATGCTGTCATTGGCCCATTATTATTCTGTATATGATAATTAGTCTCAAACAGATTGAGAGGGGCTCTATAAACACCCAAAAGGGAATAGAGCACCAAATTACTGTCAAGTAAAAAAAGACTTTTCCCTTTGGGTAAACCCTATAACATCAATTTCAGTCACATGCACTTAAAGTTACTTCACAAGAATCACACCCTTCAGAGAGATAAATGCACGTTGTTCATTATGTGAAACACTTACAAAGTAAATACATCATTAATATCAAAAACAGACTGTTTATTTTCATGTTTAAAAAACATTCTCGTGAATGTACAATAAATATAAGACACATAATTTAAAATGACATAAATCAATCATAAAAACATTTCATGAAGCTACACAGGAAAATAAAAAAGACAATGAAATATGTCTTCTCACTGTTAATTCAGATAATACTTTGGACAACACAAGGTTGGGAGTGCCTTCCCTATGCCCTTCTGTAAGTTGACCACTCCAAATTTAACAATTAATTAATGCGTCAACGAGTTTCGGAGGCTTTCTGCTGATTATAGCCACCTTCTTCATGACATTAGATAATTATTTCTCAGTGACACTCGTATCACCTAATGGAGAGATAAAACAGGTTTTTACCTCGTGAATATATAATCCCTATGTCTACTACATTTATAGGTGTAAAAACATAAATGTGTCATACAGTTAGCAACTTGTTTACACTAAGCATCTTCCATAGATATATTTTAATCTAACACAGCTCATATTGTCAAAAATACATCCTTGCTAAGGGGATTAAGTGAACCATCATTTACTACCACAAGTGAGTTTTTTGTCAATTTTTTATATATAGAGACATTAAGGTTGGGCATAACACACTTAACCCTCCCCAATCGATAAAAAGTTTTTTTCACAAACAATGTAAGTGTTTCACTGCACTCTCTTATACGCCCTGTTACTCACATACCACAGCATCCATCTTGCTGATGCACAACAGTCTCATCCTTACTGTTTAATTTCATCAAGAACCTCTCACCTGTGTGAAAACACAAGGATAAGGCTTCCATGGGACTACCAGTCATCAATGGGATTATTTCCGTGTAGTCGCGGTTAGAGCTGTTAAATAAAGTACAACTTCTTTAACCCCAGAAGGCCAGTTAAACCAATCAAGCCGTATATAACTCAAACAACACTTTTTAGGTAATCTACAATTTACCTGTTTGTGTGTTGATAGTTTGGGAAACCGTCAGTCAATTTAGCGTAGTTCCCTATTTCAATCTAATCAGTAGGCCACCGATAGGTTCCTATCAAAACAAATATATATGTTTGAAACCCTATGTTTTTGTTAACGGCCACTATTTTAGATGCCAATGTCCATTGATGTGTCTTAAAATGATATAATGATTACCTTATAAACTGGCGTTTTTGCTCCACCCTATCCTTTGGCTGAAAAACCCCGTTATTTTCAACAGATCGTGTATTCGACACTGTACCTATTGGCAAAACATATGTATTGTTCGTAACCTGTAACTGACTAAATGTAGAATGATAATGTGCCGATAGCAGCCTGTGCTAGGTCGGGAGGCCTGCTGCAGGCCACTAATCACAGCAGGAGCGTGAGCTGGCCCCTGCAGTGAGAGTTATTTGACTCTCAGGCTACTTGCTGGGGTCAGCTCGCTCTAACTTCCCTCGTACTAGAGTTAGGTTAGGTACATTGGGGTAGGCGTATTTTAGAAGCACCAGTTGAGTACCTTTAGCCTTATTTATTTATGTATGTATTTATCTATGGTTTAGAAACCATACAATGCTTTTACAATATTATTTTATAATACTCTTCTTACTGTACGCATTATACTTTGCAGCCTGTAATACGATTGTAGCAGTTCACTTTACTTACCTCTGAGCTAGCTGGCACTCGAGTCTAATATATTCGATAGAGACCTAGTCGACCAGAGTCCTACGTAAAATCTATAGAATATATTATTTTAATGCGAGGAGCCTATTGGGAATATAGGAACTACACTACATGGCGCCCAACGTTTGGTAAGGCACTAATTTAAAGCTAGATACTATACTAACTCAGTCGTGCTTTTCACAGAGACCCCTTTTTCCCTTAAAATACTCCAATAGACATCTGGAGTGGGTAAAAGGACAAAATATCCGCCGTAACTGAGTAGGACAAAAATCCTATGTATTAGTTTTTGGTTTGATTCAACGTTGAAGGATACAGTGTTCCAAAATATTGTGCACCTTATCTTTGTTTCCTTGAAACTTGCTCTGCAAAACTTTCAGCCAACAAAATGACTGAAAACGAGACAGGTGGAGCTGCAGGAACTGCAACTCATCCGCATTTAGACGTTACAGGTTTCCAACAAAATGACCCAGATGCTATAATCATCCTGGAAAATGTAAGGAAAGCCATCACTATAAAATTTATAACAAATGGCCTATCACCAAGAGGTGGTAGGGTAATTTTTGTCATAGAGGCACACGAATATCGGCAGACAGAGGTATTCTATTCATGGATAGTCTACCCTGAAGCAAATGCAGTATCGTATGTGCTTCACTTCTACAAAGTAGAGGATAATCCAACGGAATACGTTCCTTTCAAGGACATTGAAATTCCACTAACTTACCAAGAGCACCAGCTCTGGTTTAAAGGTGCCCTACAACATCAAAATCACATTACCAGGCTCGGTCCACCAGGTAGACCAGGAGCAACATGGCCGGTACTGGCCAGCTATACACCACATCCTGACATTGAAGAAATGTCAAGTGAAGAATTATTAGTTCAACTAAAACAACCAATAACAATACATAGACAATTGGTTTAATATGTCATGCGGACTCTAACAGTCCAACCTCCTATAAGGATTCCACAACAAACCCCTCACCAGGGGAACACAAATAAAATCACACCACAGACTATACAATCAGTCATTGGTAAATTACCCTCAAAAAGGGAACAATTTTCATTCTGGATAAGTCAAGAAATGACTCAAATCGAGGCAGTATTTCCTGACAGTACACCTCATGAGAAACACAGAATTTTAACAATCTGTTTACCAATGGGGATCGCACCACACCTGGAGGATTATTGAAACACTTACAAAGTAAATACATCATTAATATCAAAAACAGACTGTTTATTTTCATGTTTAAAAAACATTCTCGTGAATGTACAATAAATATAAGACACAAAATTTAAAATGACAAAAATCAATCATAAAAACATTTCATGAAGCTACACAGGAAAATAAAAAAGACAATGAAATATGTCTTCTTACTGTTAATTCAGATAATACTTTGGACAACACAAGGTTGGGAGTCCCTTCCCTATGCCCTTCTGCAAGTTGACCACTCCAAATTTAACAATTAATTAATGCGTCAACTTGTTTCGGAGGCTTTCTGCTGATTATAGCCACCTTCTTAATGACTTTAGATAATTATTTCTCTGTGACACTCGTATCACCTAATGGAGAGATAAAACAGGTTTTTACCTCGTGAATATATAATCCCTATGTCTACTACATTTATAGGTGTAAAAACATAAATGTGTCATACAGTTAGCAACTTGTTTACACTAAGCATCTTCCATAGATATATTTTAATCTAACACAGCTCATATTGTCAAAAATACATCCTTGCTAAGGGGATTAAGTGAACCATCATTTACTACCACAAGTGAGTTTTTTGTCAATTTTTTATATATAGAGACATTAAGGTTGGGCATAACACACTTAACCCTCCCCAATCGATAAAAAGTTTTTTTCATAAACAATGTAAGTGTTTCACTGCACTCTCTTATACGCCCTGTTACTCACATACCACAGCATCCATCTTGCTGATGCACAACAGTCTCATCCTTACTGTTTAATTTCACCAAGACCCTCTCACCTGTGTGAAAACACAAGGATAAGGCTTCCATGGGACTACCAGTCATCAATGGGATTATTTCTGTGTAGTCGCGGTTGTGGCTGTTAAATAAAGTACAACTTCTTTAACCCCAGAAGGCCAGTTAAACCAATCAAGCCGTATATAACTCAAACAACACTTTTTAGGTAATCTACAATTTACCTGTTTGTGTGTTGATAGTTTGGGAAACCGTCAGTCAATTTAGCGTAGTTCCCTATTTCAATCTAATCAGTAGGCCACCGATAGGTTCCTATCAAAACAAATATATATGTTTGAAACCCTATGTTTTTGTTAACTGAGAAGAATTTTAACAATCTGTTTACCAATGGGGATCGCACCACACCTGGAGGACTGCGACACTTGGGGTACAGTCTATGCTGCAATCTACACAAAAAACACATGGTGTTCCATCTATGGCGGTAATACCAGATGTCCTGAAACAGATTAAAAATGAATACGGGGCAGAGCCTGCTTTAAATCTGGGTATGAAATTACTGAAAGATTTCAAACAGGTCTCAGCTATAATATTAGCTAATATTAAAGGTGAAGCAGCATCCGTGGCGATCCGCCAAAAAATAAGAGAAATTGATATAACTGAGCAACCATATGAACTGGCCAGAATAATTGAAAAATCCTATGAAGAACTAGGTAGAGATAGTTTGGGTGGGAAACCAGTAAAGCCCCAGCTACCAGAAAATCCTGAAGAGGTCTTTATTAAAAACACTCTCACTACTCCTAAAAAGAAGTGGGAAAATACTAAACAAACTTCTAATGAGAAGCGTTCTCAGTCCAGAGGAAGGTCTCCTCAAAAGGAGCCCTCTGAAAAGAGGTATAACCTCAGGAATAGGGATAATTTGAGAAAACCTGATAGATATCAAGATACTGATACACGTTCCTCTCGTACCTTTCAGACTTCCTCACAGAAATCGGAAAGAAGAGGACGGTCAGAACACAAGGAAGAACGCGTGAAGTCCGAAGACGATCAACACGTTCCAAAAAAGAAGAAAACCCAATTCACCAAAAAGAAGGTAGCAGGTCTAAAAATCAGACATGCTGAGGATTTCGAGGACACAACTCAAGAACGGGGAGTGGGCCCAGACAATGCTGGACAGAGCAGCAAAAGTCACCATAGCTCGCAAGATCTTGAAGGATCATCTGGAGACAATGGACTTGAATGAGTACATCCAAGTTGAAACTGCCGATACCAGGGTTAGGGTAGCCCATAAGTTATATGAAGTAAAGCTCCGGATGGAGGGGGACATAACTAGGAAAATAAGAGCACTCTTTTGGGAGAAGCTCTGTAAGGGTTATGACATTCTTTTAGCTGAAAAAGACTGGCCTCCAAAATTTGTCAGGGAGTGCTCACATGGCGAAGACATTATTATGCTAGCCTTCTCCAATCATATTCCAATTCACTTAAAATATATCTATGCCAGAAAATGGGCTGTAGCCCAGGCTCCAGCATTATATAAAAATCATGTAGGATGGGATGAGGATTCCCCTCACCATAAAATCCAGTCAAAAACTCAACCAACTGCTCAGAGGCAGTATCCAGTTAAGCAAGAAGCAAAAAAACAGGTCAGGGAGATAATAGATCAACTTGAATACCAAGGGGTGATTGAAACATGCACCTCGTCAATGAACAATCCTTTGTTTCCTGTCTCCAAACCAGACAATACAAATCGTCTAGTTTTGGACTACAGACATTTAAACTGTTGTTGCAAAACTTTTGCAGTACAAAATGCACACAGTGCAGCACTAATGAATAACATTGTGCGTAAAAAATATAAAACCAAATTAGATATTTCAAATGGTTTCTTCTGTCAAAACATTTCACCTAAAAGCAGGTACTTGACCGCTTTCTCAACTATGGGGACACAGCGTCACTTCTGTCATCTCCCCCAGGGATTCAAGAATAGTCTGGGGTTATTTTCAGCCAGAGTAATAGAGTTACTACAAACGTATAAATATGAGGCATTATCTTATGTCAATGACATCTATCTAACAGACGATGACTTGGACAGGCACTTGAACATTATACTTGGATTCGCCTCTGAAGGGTATAAATTCAACTTTAAAAAATCAAGAATTGCCCACCTCAACGTCCTTTTTCTGGGATACGAGTTATCAAGTAAAGGCCAACCTCCAAAAATGCTGAAAAACTTACAGTCAAATCTAGGTTTCCTGAATTTTGGAAGAACATACATTTTAATTACACAGAAAGGGTTAAACCTCTCTACGAATTAATCAAACCTGATTTTAAAACAACTAATTGGACTCAAAAACACACAGAAATTTTGCGTTCAGTGCAAACAGACATGTTAGCAACAACACATTTACAGACACGCATAAACATACGTAACCTTGTAATCAGAATAATTCCAGGAAGATGCGGATTCACGTACTTAACCTTTAATGAAGGTGAAAAAGTACCAATTACTTACAAATCACACTTGTACACACAAGCTGAAATAAAATTCACTTCAACTGAAAAAATTCTGACAGCGGTTCAAACTGCAGTAGCAAAAGAGAGAGCTCTCGCACAGGGTTAACGCATAATGGTCGTTACTCCTGTACCTGCCTTAGAGGCAGTGACAAAAGCAAGCATTCTGAATGCAAAGGCTTTACATCCGAGATGGATACAATGGGTTAACTCTCTTGCTGCAACAGATGTTGAATATGTTTTTGACCCCTATTTGAAAACACAAGAATTTCTACAATACGAACAAGAATGCCCTCTGCCTCTAGAACAGTACAAATGAATAATTTATACAGACAGATCAGCACAGCCCGCATTGGGGGTAAACTAGCTCATAGTGCTGCGTGCGCGATTGTTAAAGGTCGCTGGCGCGATGGTAAATTCTGACCTATAGTCACAAAAACTCAATCTCTTGGAGACTGTACAGCTCAGGGAGCTGAACTACAGGCTTTCATGATGGCGCTTGAAAATACCGATCGCGAATTCCCCACACTCATAGTCTGCGATTCGTATTACTGCGTTTAATCCTACAATAAATACTTGCAGAACTGGATTCAAAACGGTTTCAAAGACGCAAAAGGTGGCACAATCAAGCATAAGTTGCTTTGGGAACAAGTAGTTCAATTACAGAAAGAACTACACTGAGTCATCAGCGTGATGGCGTTCACGTTGCAGGGAATTCATTGGCTGATGAAGCCGCGAAGGCAGCTGTGCAAACGGCTTCCGTAGCTGCAATCACTCGTTCAAAAACAAAAACAGACAGCGAAATAATGAAGGCTGTCGCCGCTTCCAATAGAGACAGCGGTAAAACGATACCAAAAGGCTTTCTACTCAAATTCTCATATATAACTGATGAAAATAATTTTCCTTTTGCTCAAATCCCTGGCGTGGGGAGAGAGTAATTCCAAACATGGAACATATATTAGGACTAATTTTAGCAGCACATGAAGGGCTCGCCTCTGCACATGCAGGTGTTTCTGCTACAGTGTCATTATTAAAAAAAAGATACTGGTGGCCACGCTTGAGGAAACTATGTTTTGGAATGTGAAATCTGCCAAAAAATGAAGGTTTTAACAGTGAAACGCCTGGCGCAGAAACCCTTTTTAATTTCAGATAAACCATTAACATGAGTTTAACTGGACCACTGTGGTCCCTTACAGAGGGATGGTAACTACAAATATATCATGGTTGCAGTGGATTCATGCTCAAGATTCATTTGGATGGGGGCCTCAGCGTTCGGCTGATGCCCAAACTGTTATAAAAGATTTGCGAGTCTTTATCGGCACATATGCAGTCGCACGCTACATTCTGACCAGGGTCCTGCGTGTAGCTCCAAAGCTTACAAAGAGGCCATGGCCAATCTGGGCATTGCATTGCGGTATTTGAGTACATTCCATCCTGAGGGAAATTCTGTAGTGGAAAGAAAAAAACGGGACATAAAGCAATCTATAACAGCTAGGGTATTAGGCTCGGGTGACGGGTGGGTCAAACATCTAATAAGTGTCCAACGTAGTTTAAATAATCTGCCAAGAAATTCTCTGGGTGGAATCACTCCATATGAAATCCTTTGGGGTACTAGAATGCTTCTCCAGGACCTTGATCGTCACACTTCAGTGGTAGAACAAAAACCCTTTGATATCAAAGACCGTTTGGCTGTTATGCAGGACTTAAATGGAAAAAGGAGAAGTCAAAGCAACACAATACAGAGGCCAACGATATCTGAAGGGGAACCACCCATCCCAACAAGGCCTGCCTTGATTCCAAAGATTGGGGATCTAGTCAGAGAAAAGATCGCGGATAAGAAGGAATTTGGGCCTTCTTACAGACAACCAGTACCTGTGCTAGCAATCCACGGATCGAGAACAGTGTTACTGCCGCCCTTTGCTTGAACAGAACTGATCCTGATTGGAAGAAATGGGTAATCTGGCCCACAGACACAAACAACTGTCAAGATAGATTCCTGAACAAGACGCAAGGGTTAACATTCACTAGGCCAGATCCAAGATATGTCCAGAGACAACATCCAGGGATAGTAACAACATACAGTGTAGGAAAACTGTGCCTTGAGTGGCTACAAAAATCCACACTAACAGAGGTTAAACAGCACTTATCTTTACTTAAAGATGGCGTTGATTTAAGGGACTTCTTACAAGGTCCTGCGAAACAACGTCATAAACGTTTTATATAGGCAGGTTTATACACCATTTATAATGAAGCTTGGAAAGCGACACAAGCAGAGACTGCAGAAAGAATACGAGAAATTGATCGTATTCATTTAGAGAAAGCTCTCTCTGTAGTTGACAATGGGTTAACAACTCTGTCATCTAGAAATTATTCTTTGGACTGCATAGTATCCTCTACCATAGACATAATGGAACAGGACTTGCTCATGCTACAGCATGGACAGTCACAATTGCGTTCTATAATGCTTTTAGGCTGGATGTTGCAAAATCTTCGTTCTGGATATGTGCCATGGCGTCTAATCAACACCACATCATTGTTTTCTGTATTTAACCTTACAGATAAACAACTCACCCCGGCACAAAGATGAGCAGATTATACGGTGCTGAGCATTGAAAAACTGGAAAGATTACCATTAACTGTTTCAGAAAAACCTGCAACAGAATGGCTAATACACGGGACAATCACTCTGCCTGTCACAATTTTCAATACTGTTTGAAACATATACCAGCTGGAGTGTATGAAAGGTTGGGTGAAGAATACATAAAGGCAACCTGGGAATTACCATATACTCACAGATGTTGGAGTGGGGGAAAATAAGTATTTCATAGTGGTACACAATGTAAAAGCGCACTAAGCGGTACACTTCTATGTCAGGGTATTAATTTACATGGAGCTTGCAGTGATAGATCCAATTTTTAGGCAGCTTTCTAACGGTAGCTATATTATGTTGAATGATCACAGCTGCTGTGGCATGTTGCCAGGAATAGCCTATCTCGTAACTGTGTCAGCCAGGGTCACTTGTTGTATGCAAGTATTGTTTCCTAAAGCTAAGACAGACGGGGAGTCGCCGTTATGGCCTTCACTGAACATCTCTTCTATTCGAATTGATACTTTAAGCAGAATGAAAGCCATTCTTTTACAAAAAACTGTGCCACAGACCTCGTCCAAAGAGACGTATGAACTACAAGTTGCAAGGTCCTCTGCAGAGATACATGCCCTTTTATCAACAAACTGCCCTGTACATTTCGTAGAAATGTTAGGTCGTATCTTAAACATGTCTGATACCAGTGGTATTGTACATATATTTAAGACAGTTTTTTCGGGACTGTTAGCACCCTTTGAAGCAGTCCTCTGCATTTTTCCAAACTTCGTGCACTCTGTGTTCGGTGGCCTGCCTCTCATTTTGGGACTTGTAGCAGGAACACTATTTTTGTTTCTTCTTCTCCGATATGGCAAGTCTGGTCAGCAGCGACACCCAGATTACCATAGAGAACACTCTCCTGGCAATGAAGTGTCGTGAGCGCATGATACAGATTCTAGGCCTGGCTCGTTTAAGAGACCTGAATACCACATGGTTTCTATCATTCCGACCGATCTGGCAAGATTGTATCTTACCTGTTCTACAATGCCTGCTATGTGGAGAAGAATGCGTGTTTGACATCTGTCTAACACTTCCATCGGCACTGCCAACGGATGTTCATACTTTGCTTGGTTTGGTAACGGCCCATGCATCGTGTTGTCCCCAGCGGCTACCAATCCTGATGACGGCATTTGTTGAGGTCTCACCGACGCAATCTGCTGATGGTGCGATGCGTGGATCGACGGGCACACAGGTACCATCTCCGACGAACATTGCTTATGCGGCTAATGCTGACGGCGATGATTCACATTTTTGTGCAATCGGTTTACTTAACAAAGTGGTCCAACTTTCACCTACTGTAGTAGACAAATTCTTTACCAGCTTAGAAGATTATATATTTTCTCCAAACAAATAGAATGACTTTTGAAGTTAGCACACAGAGTTCTAAGGGACTCTGTATTCAGCCTTCACTTTTCAAAAACAAAACTTCCAACTTTAGAACTCTATTTTTCTGCGATTTGACTTTTTCCAAAATTGAACTTTTTTGGGGGGGCACAAAGTAATCTGCTTAAAGTAGAACTATTCTTAGAGAACAAGAATTCTTTTAAATACTTCCAAGAGACAATATTTGACCTTGTCCACAACCAAAACAATTTATATATTCTGTCATGGAATGGTCTCGACCTTTCTTCTGTATTTAAGAGCCATTTCATAAATGTAATTTCATGATTCATTCAGATAGCATTTCCGATGTCATATTTTTTCCTTTGAATGACAATATTGCTTTTAAAATGCGTACAGCACAAATGCTCATTTTTCGTATACAACCATTTCGAATGCATTTTATGTGTTTTGGGAGGGATTTTTTCACATCATGCTTTAGATATGTTTAAAATGCTTAGAATTTAGTAATGTCGAACATAATAAAGGGGAGTGGGTGTTGTATAGCTTTTTAGGATCAGAGCGAAATTTCCCGATTCAGGCCCTTATATAGGTACAATTCACATTGCCCTTAAATAGGCATAGAAATCATAACCATATTTAGACATAACCCATGCAGTCCAAATACAGGCATGGTTACTTCCACTCGTTCCAAAAAGCCACAACGATTTCTTGGAAAACTCGGCTTCAGCAGTCAGGGACATCCGCTTGCTTGAATATTGATTTGTCCAAGAATTCATGGAGTTTTCAAAGAACTACCATTCCCTTGGGATTCTTTGATGACGTTATTATGCCTGACTTTATGTTAACCTAGGCGCCTTCAAGGTATAAATATGCCTACACTTGCCCTGGCAAACACACGGTGGTTCGCAGCAGCTCGACTATCTACTTGCCCGACGCAGCTCGCTACAGCAAGTGCCGAAGGAAGCCGACCCTCCAGCTGACGCACTGATCGAGAAACTGCCCTTTCTTTCGCTGAGAATCCAATTCCAGTGTTTCCAAGCTCCCCTTGCGGGGTGTTGGGAAATCGAGTCCCGAGACAGAGATACCAGACCTCCTTCGTTCTAAAACCAAGGTACGGAGCTGATTAGACCTTAAGAGACATTTTGGTTAGATTCTTGGCAAAGAAAAACTAAACCTATGCTACACCTCACTTACTTCTTCCCTCGTACTAGACTTAGGTTAGGCAGGCGTATTTTAGAAGCACCAGTTGAGTACTTTTAGCCTTTTTTATTTATGTATGTATTTATCTATTGTTTAGAAACCATACAATGCTTTTACAATATCATTTTATAATACTGTTCTTACTGTCCGCATTATACTTTGCAGCCTGTATTACGATTGTAGCAGTTCACTTTACTTGCATGAGAAAGAAGACTGTTCAATAAATCCTTTTTATTGAAAACGCCAGTCTCTCTATTTCTCTGCACCTCTGATGAACCGAAGCATGCACGATTGACTGAGTACAATATCTATCTATTGTTTCCACGACTCTGAAGATACATTTATTCTTGGGGAAACAACGTTGTCATGTTTATGCGGTTGTCAGAAACGAATCCCTTCTTGTGAATTCGAGAAAGTTTCTAGTGACCTCTGAGCTAGCTGGCACTCACAATTAAGTCTAATATATTTGATAGAGACCTAGTCGACCCAAGTCCTACGTCAAATGTATAGGATACATTATTCCAATGCGCAGAGCCTATTGGGAATATAGGAACTACACTACAGCCTACTTCATTCAAAACCAGAAAAACGCAATTTAGTGCATTGTAATGATTTAGTTTTGCTTGCAACAGCCTTATATCAGTGTGTATGCATAAATTCTGATGTAGAGCAAACCAATATTAATGTGCAATGCACTCAAATATAAATATAGAATGGAAAAAATCTCTGCCAGTTCTATAGCCAGCAAACGTAGGGTACAGCCCAAACAATTTAGGATGACCTTGCCTAAAGGGTACATTTCAAACGTTCACTGGTCTGCAAAGAGGGCCTTCCCCTAAGTTTGTAAGCTGGAGGGTCCCAAATGAGCCAAACCTCTAGCTCTGTGGAGCCAGAAAGAGGCCAGAGTGCTCTCAGTCTGAGCCACATTTGCCAGTTTCCAGTCTCAGATACCCACCTACCAGGGAGTTATCCACTTTTCCACTCTTCTATATCCATGGATTTGGATTGATCAGTTCCCCCTTCCCATCTTCTCTGAAATCTGTATTCTTCCACAATAAGGTTGTAGTTGAGACCTGCATGTTTGGATTGAGAATTCCTCTCTCCGTGGATAGACTCTGCACTGCGCGATGTCATGTCGCCACACCAGCGACATGGCGACGAGGATGGGATGGATACACTCCCACAAGTAAAGTCACGGAGCCCAGCCGTCTACACCCGGCCCGACCAGCGAGTCTGCAGTCTATCCCACCGGCAGCGCGAGAAGAGCGCGAAACGGAGACCGGCGTCGGCAACTGCCAAGAGTAAGCCTGTCAAGATACCGCGCCGCTTGATCAAGAACAGCGGCGCAGACAAGAAGCTCGTGCTCCGCCGTGCAGACAATCACGAGGGAGCCCCGGACACCGAGCAGCACCGCAGTGGATGCGAGAGACCCGGCCACCTGCGAAGACCCGAAGAACCCGATGAAAGCAGGGTGAGTCCCGCTCAAATAACAGAGAGAGGGAGCGTGACTGTGGCAGCCGATCGGAGTGCAAGCAAGCAAGCAAGCAAGTGGTTAGAGAGCAGCCAATGCCCAAAAACGCGGCGTCCCACACGGCGGCCATCTTAAGGTCAGGCGCTGGCCATTGGATAACCCACGATCTGAACACGGCGGCCATCTTGAAGTCAGGCGCCTTCACCATAAGTCACAAACTATAACAGTAAAAAGAGCGGGAAAGCTCTCATTCAGCCGAATCGAGTCCCTGCAACAATAAGAGAGCGGGAAAGCTCACAGTCAGTGCTCACATTCCGTCAAACCAAGCCACTCAAGGCCCCAAATGTCTGACACTGAACCCAACAGCACGTCTGGGGGAAACGTCGCAGCAGGTCCAGCGACACCAGCCAACGCAGCCATGATGCCTCATGCGCCCATGGGGGCACCCTTCATGCGACAACCACAGCCGCTGGCACTGACGCCACGCAACAGTATGGGGCCTGCGTGGAAAAATTGGAGCGAAGACTTCGAGGACTACATGGTTGGGTCTTTGGTACAAGACCCCAAACAAAAACTCGTAGCCTTAAGAAACTTAATAGGCCAAGAAATAGCACAGATCATCAAAGAACTACCAAATGCGGCGACTGCTACATATGAGGAGGTAAAAGGCGCCCTCGACAGACGATTACTCCACAAGCGCAACGTGGACTACGAACGGTACACCTTTAATTTGGCCACCCAAGAAAAGGAAGAGTGCATGAGTGACTTCATCATGCGTATCAAGAGGATGGCACGTCACTGCGAATTTGACAACTTCAAGACAGAGGATGCACTGCGACTCCACATTATTGATGGATGCCAATCCGAATCGCTACGTTGGCGACTCCTAAAGAAACAATACACCCTGGAAGAAATTGAAGACCATGCCAAACAGATGGAAACTCACAAACCCGACCGGAAAGAACACGCTCTCCGGATGCAGGCACACAAAGTTACCAGACCCGCGACAAACTCCCACAGATCGAATAAGCCAACCCACACCTCTCAAAGAACACCCTCCAGACGAAAATCACGACATAATAAGTCCGTCAAATCAGCACCTGGGTGCTATAGATGCGGACAAGATTACCCGCACTCAGGGCAATGCCCAGCAATTGGTCAGCGATGTCACCGCTGTGGAAGAAACAATCACTTCGAAATAGCGTGCCAAGCCAAACAGTAAACGCGCAGGTCATCAATCCCTAGGCACGGCACACGACACCACGCACGTGCCATACAGGGGAGAGGAGGATGCTCGTCCAGCTCATCGAAGTCCAGCAATCGATCAACAAGCCCATACCTATCACGGGGCCGATCCACGAGCACCTACCGCTCGCGACACCAAACAGCAGGTTCCTATCGATCACGCAGACCCACGTCCAGTGAATCATCATCACACACGCCGGTGTCACAAGACAGTGACGAATACATCTGCATGGTATCAGACCCTGACCGCTTGAAACGATACCCTAAACTAGATATCATGATAGGAGACCACCCAGCAAAGTTTGTCCTGGACTCAGGAGCGTCACTGAACTACATCTGCGCACTTGAATACTACAACATGAAACAACGACCCAAACTAGAGCCAGCAGCGGTTCGCATATTCACATGGATGTCACGAAAACCTCTACCGTGCCTGGGTCGTTTTCACACAACCCTTGCATTTAAAGACAGAAAGATCCCGGCCTACATCCATGTAGTAGAAGGACCAGATGTGGCCGATTGTCTGCTCAGCTTACCGACAGCGGAAAGACTTAAACTGGTGGAACTCCTCTATATGACTGAAGATGCCCCTGACATAGTGGCAAAATTCCCGAACCTCTTCAAAGGCCTGGGGAAACTGAATCACTTCAAGGTGAAACTGCACATTGACGAACGTGTAACACCCATCGCTCAACACCACAGGAAGGTGCCCTTCCATTTACAGCAAGCCGTCGACGATGAGCTTCAAGATCTTCTACAAACGGATATCATCGAGCGCACGTCAGGACCCACCCCATGGGTATCACCAGTCGTGGTAGTCCCTAAAAAGGGGCAAGACAACAAGGTCAGGCTATGTGTGGATATGCGCGCACCCAACACTGCCATCGAGCGAGAGCGCCACCCGGGCCCCCACATAAGTGATATGATCACGAGACTCAACGGCGCCACCATGTTCTCCAAACTCAACCTTAATAAAGGTTACCACCAGTTGGAGCTTCATGACAAGTCGAGATATATCACGACATTCACCACGCACCAGGGCCTTTTCCGGTACAAGCGTCTGAACTTTGGCATTTCATCGTCCGCCGAAATTTTCCAGGAGGCCATCCGGCGAGTCATACAAGGAATCCCTAACGCATTCAACTATAGTGACGACTTATTAGTTTTTGGAAAAGATCAAACTGAGCATGACACCGCTCTGGACAGGGTATGTCACGCCCTGCTGAACGCCAACCTAACGCTTAATGCCAACAAATGTAAGTTTCACAAGGATACCATGAAATTCTACGGACACATTTTCTCCAGGGAGGGGATGATGCTTGACCCGGAAAAGGTAGCCGCACTTGCCGACACCCCGACACCCCGGGGCGTGAGTGATATCCGCTCGTTCCTTGGGATGGCGAGCTACTGTGCGCGCTACATCCGCGACTACGCTACAATCAGCTACCCGTTACGAGAACTCACACGTCAGGGTCAGCCCTTCGAATGGTCCGACGCATGCGAACAGGCATTCACCACAATCAAACAGGCTGTTGGCTCAGCCATCAACCTCGCCTATTTCGACACAAAAAAAAGGACAGAAATCACAGTTTACGCCAGCCCAGTGGGTCTGGGCGCTATCCTGGCTCAATACTGAGAGGACTCTGACCAGCGTCATATCATCGCGTATGCGAGCCGCAGCCTCACGGACACTGAAAAAGCGTACTCCCAGCTGGAGAAGGAAAGCCTGGCTGTGGTGTGGGCGTGCGAACATTTCCACCTGTTTGTGTATGGCAAACATTTTACAATCGTCACGGACCACCAGGCACTCATCACAATCTTCGGCAACCCCAACGCCAAGATGCCGCCGCGCATT
Source organism: Lissotriton vulgaris (assembly GCF_964263255.1). Taxonomy (NCBI): domain Eukaryota; kingdom Metazoa; phylum Chordata; class Amphibia; order Caudata; family Salamandridae; genus Lissotriton; species Lissotriton vulgaris. The sequence goes on from NC_141685.1 coordinate 918,988,808, forward strand.
GAACGGTGGGGACTACGTCTCCAGGATTACATAAACACCATCGTCCACAAGCCAGGGAAAGCTGAAAATCCAGCTGACTATATGTCTCGACATCCTTTGATCGTTGCAAAAGCTGCCCACTCCCTAGCCGATGAATACATCCACTTTGTCATTGATGCGGCTTGCCCTCCTACGGTCCCTCTGGAAGCCATTCAAGAGGCATCAGCACATGACCCGCTCGTGCAAGCTGTCATGACCCGCATCCGCACGAACTCCTGGCGACACTTGAAAAACACACCTCAGGATTCAGAGCAACACCTCCGCGACCTCACAGCTTTCCAACGCGTACATGATGAACTCTCCATCAGTGACAATGGACTCCTTTTGAGAGGGGGGAGGATTGTAATCCCACACAAGCTACGCCAAGGGGTCATCAACCTGGCCCATGAAGGCCATAGAGGCATAAACGCCACAAAGAAGACCTTGAGAGAACGCGTCTGGTTCCCCACGCTAGACCAGATGGTAGAGTCAACTTTAAACGACTGCATGACATGTCAGCTAGTAAGTCGCGAAGAACCACCTGCCCCACTTCAAATGTCAGAACTGCCAGACGGGGTGTGGCAACAAGTCGCGGTCGACTTTTTTGGACCACTGCAATCAGGACAATATATTATAGTTGTCATGGACGAGTATTCACGGTTCCCATTTGCACACATGGTGCCATCCACCAGAGCAACGGCAGTCATCCCAATACTGGACAAGATCTTCGCAGCATGGGGCATTCCACTACGAGTCAAATCCGACAATGGACCCCCATTCAATGGTCGTGAATTCACAGACTTTGCGGAACACCTCAACTTTAAACACCAAAAAATCACGCCACTATGGCCCCAGGCCAACGGCATGGTAGAACGCTTTATGGGGACACTTAAAAAAGCGATTCAGCAAGCTGAGTTAACACACCGAGACATCCAGCAGACCCTGAATGAGGTACTGAGGGCGTACCGGACCACCCCACACAACACTACAAACCAGTGCCCGGCCACTGTAATGCTAGGGAGGGCGCCCCGGACTCGACTACCCATGATGAACAACACACCTCAACCACGGACCATCAACGTTGATCATAACACTCTAGTTGAGATTGATCATGAGAAGAAACTCAAAATGAAAACATATACTGATCGGCGCAGGCACGCCAAGGACGTCGACATCCAGGAAGGAGACTGGGTGATAGTCCGAAGCGACCGGCGAGCAAAAGCGGACAGCCGATATCTTAACCATCCTCTACAAGTCAGCAAAAGAAAAGGAACCATGATCACGGCAAAGGCTGACCACAAGCAGATAACAAGAAATATATCGTACTTCAAGAAATGCAACCCCTGCAATCACCGTGGAGCCTCCTCGAGTCAAACTTCAAGTGACTCAGCAAGCCACAGCGACAGCGGCGACCAAGGTCGTCACAGCCCTCTAAGAATCATCAGTGACGCAAGTCATCACGCCCAAACACCGGAACGAGAGAGCCGTCCGAGGCGCCAGATAAGAAAACCCAGACGACTCGTTGAAGAAATGTGAGAGACGGTGAGACTTTGTACAAAAGGGGGAGATGTCATGTCGCCACGCCTGACCTCTGTCCAGAGACAGAGCAGGCGAGTAGGAAGGGGCGGGACAGGAAACAGGAACCGGAACCACAAGTAGTCTGTAAGCCAGTTGAAGGCTGGCAGGGAATAAAGAAAGGTATATACATGCTAGCTCCGACTCCAGTGTTTAACTGCCAAGGGTGAACGTGACACGCATGTCCTCTTAGCTGAGAATGTGGAGAGCAGAGAGTTCCAGGTTGAATGTAATGCCGTTTACTTTTAACTCCCACGACTTTGAAGACCTCTGAGTTCCTACAATAGACCTAACCTAATCTGGGTTCCATTCCACCCTTGGGCAGGAACACCCTTATGTGTCTAGACTCTACGCTGGAAGCTGAGGCCATCCTCAAGACTTCTCGCACTCTCTCAAGGACCCAGACTAACAGGAGCTCTAGATCTTGACTGACTATGGAGCACTATTTCAACTAACCCTTTTAGGTTCATCTTCTTCCACTGGTCCTAGCTGCTCCTGCAGTACTCTTCTCCTCATAGCCTCCCCCATCCACAGCAGTGACACCCATGCCACTGCGCCTCTTGCACGGCAGTGTATGTGTGACTCGTACACAGATACTGGCCAGCCTGATCATGGTGAAGATTTTGCCTCTTCTAATTTACATTTTCAACTCTTTTCTGGACAACACTTTTCTGAGAATGCAGGCTCTCCCTGAATACAAGCTGTTGAGCCCACTTCTCCCATCACTGGCATTGGGGTGTAGAGCACTCCCCTTTACTTATTATTAACTTATTCGAGATATTTCATAAAGTGTACTTCAAGCACCGGGCTTTACATTTCTGGCAACATAGTGTGTAGTTCCCTTATTCTACATAAGGACATTCCATCTTCATGTGGTAAATAGAACGACTGACATCGGTGTGAGGCCATATTTCCTCCAATTACCAGCTCAGTACTTCTTGGTCTCTGCTGTATTTGTTGAGGCACAAGCACTGCTTCCCTGTCTTCTCCATTAGTTATGGAGGATACCAGTGAGGATATAGAGCACATTATAGCCCGCTTACTCCACTGAATATGGATCGATTCATCACACTTTCATAAGAGTCTCCCTCGTTCCAGGCAATCATCAATGCTGGTAGGTGGACAGTTTTGTTCCCATGGATGTAGCCTCACCAATATACCAGGGGCTGCAGGCGTGACATCACACTCCATTTAACTCGCAGTGTCATCACAAGGTTGGGCTCTTGACCCACCTGTAATCCCTCAACAGCCATCAAGGGGCTGCTGTGTAGCAGGCTGATGGGCAAGAAATGGAAACTTCGGTAAGATTCAGTGGTCTCAGAGCTCACTTTACGTCCAGTTCTTGCTTCTGCTGCTTTCATATCCTGTGAAACCAGGAGTGGCTTGGGTAGTGCCAAATGGCAAGCCAGAAATACCTGCTAACCCTGTTACCTCTAATTGAACGCCACGTTTGTTCCTTTTATCTTTTTGCATAGTGTGTAAACAGCAGACAGAGGAATATATTTAGGAGTGGACTTCTGTGGATGTCAAGGAGGTGGTCTTGGATGAGGAGTGTCCAACATTCCTCTTCGAGGTGCATTGTCATACCAAGTTTTCAAGATAGCCACATGCGATGTATTTACACAGAATTAATCTCAAAGGGAATAATTAACATGTTCACTGGTTACCATAAGGCTGTGAGAGGGCTGTTTCCCAAGTAGAACAACATTACACAACCCTGTCCAAGATCTTCCCGTCAATGGGAAAGAGTTCTTTGTGGTGTCCATTGAAGTCCGGCTCACGACATGTAAATCTGTTGTCCATTAAAAATAATCATACAATGCTTCTGCCTAGGCTATTTCAGACCCCACAGGCAAATCTAGGTCCATACTGGGTTTAAGTGCTTCATCCTTCCAGGGTCCTTGCTTCACTGGGGAATTTGCATTTTCAAAAGACCCAATAACCATCCAGAATAATGGGCAAGGAGCATGCAGGGGAGAAAGTGTCCAACAACTTGTGGCCAACAAGGCCCATCGCAGATGATCCGCGAGCACCATTTGTAAGTGGTTAAAGGTTCAGGCTTCCTCTCACTTCTCCATGTCTCATTCTCTTAGGCATCAGCAAGGGCACTTGATGGGCCCGGGCATCCTTCAATAGGTATTCTGCATCCAAATGTGGGAGCCACATAAGAAGTATTTGAGGTTTGTTTTGGGTGGTGCAGTGCTTAATTTGAGGCGGTGGTTTACGGTGCTCACTAGCGGCACTTAATTGTCAACTCTGGCACTTATGTCAGCTGCCGCATTGTGGTGCTCTCTGTCTAGTTTAGAGATGATCAGAACAACAGTTTATTATTAATATAATATACTAGCTTACCCGTCGCGCGTTGCTGCGATCTCAAAAGAAAGGAAATTTAAGGAAACTTGTTATGATAACATTCAATTTACATTGTGTCATTTTTATTGAAACTTATTCATTTTAATATGGAAAACATTTTAAAGTGTTGTTTTAATTCTGTTTATTTATTCGAGTGATTGTGGATACACGATATTTTTTGGTTTTCCGTCTGGTGCGTACACGAATAAATCAGGTTTTCCGACGCGTGAGCTGGCCACATACAGTTGTCCATGTGAGAAGCACGGATTCTCCAAATTTAGTCCACACACTTGCAGTGATTGTCCCTGTGCTTTGTTTGTTTTTTTTTTTGTTTTTTTTTTTTTGAAAACCTTTATTTATCTTAAACATAGTACACAGCGTCTGCCTACAACCATTGCTGGCCGGCCGCTATGACAATATACAACCTTCCAATGTACCTTGCGCTGCAACAGATGACAAAAATAGCAGCACTACAATAGACTGGCAAGGAGCCACCGGAAAAGGATAAAGAGGGTTTCATTTTATAATTTTGACGAATCGTCCTAAAGTCAGACAGGGTAGCTGAGTGGGCAAACTACATAAAAGGATATCCACAAGTGAAACATCGTTATCAAAACACTGAAGTGAATCATTACAATAAGGATACACAAGCACAAAAGTACATGTCGCCCCAATTAGCGCCCGCCCAATCAATATATCACATCAGGAGTTGCAATCTAGCTTGTCTACGGTATGATAGGATATAAGAGGGATCATTACATAATAGCAAGAAAAGGATCTGACGACGTATAAAAAGGCACTCATTACATGGGAAAATTCGTGATAGGATATGCGCCCTCAAACGGTAGTAGAAAAGGGAGGGAAAAGCAAGATATGCAATCATTCAGTGACTATGCATTAAAATCGATATCTTGGTCATAGAGTCAATAGACCATGTGATAAAGACGTAGACGCAAAGCGCAAAGAACAGCCCGGAAAAAACCAAACCCAACCTCCCGTCTGACCCAAGATATATAAGAAAGAAAAAGAAAGAGGAATAAGAGAAAGAACAAGAAGAAAAGGCCATAGAAACAAAAAAAGGAAAGAGAAATCAAGCCCCAACCCCCCCACCCTGCACGTTGAAGAGGCTACGGCCCTCCCCCCCCAATAACGTGCCTGTCGCCCCAAGAGTACCCACATAAGGGAAAAGACATAGGGAGGAAGAACAGAAGAATCTAATCTATACCTCCCAATGAAAACGGAGGAGGGCCAATCAAATATACGTAAAGCAATCATTATGCGCAACCACGGTCGCCCATCCCCGAGCCCCAAGACCAATACAGAACCAACATCCAACTCCCCGGCATGTGCATTACAGTTCCAGCAATAAGAGTTTCAGCAGGCAAAGAAGAAAGAAGCAGCCTCGCCCCAGCCCCTTACGGTCCAATGTGCCAACAGAGTCCAGCTGCACGATAGCCATCCCGAGTGGGGCAGGCAGACAAAACGACCTCGGCAGAATAGAACGCTGACCGCCATGGATTGTCCAACACGAAGCCCAGCATGTGACAAGCGTATCAGAAGGAAGACCACGCAGCATTAGTTCGCCAAAAAAAGTCAACCCGAGCAGTAGCATCAGTTCCAGGGGAAGATAACGAGTTCCACCAGTAGACCACAATGAAGTTGCCGGACGTGGCTTTCGGAGGAAATTCCCTCGCCGCCGCGTGAGACCATGAGTAGCAGACGTCTTCCAGGCTAGCGCATGTATTGACACGGCGGGGGCAGGATCCTGTGCCAGCAGCGCAACTGTGGGCAGCTGAATAGGCAATCCGCAGTAATAGGGCATAGGATGTGGCGCAGCGCCCAGCACTCGCAGACAAGCTTGGTCGGTCGGTGTCGCACTGGATGAAATAGCGTCCAGTCGGTCCTCCAGGTCTCTAGCAACAGCACATTGGGCAGCACGTAGATCACCCAGGGCTACAAGAACATCAATATTCCGCAGGGGCGTCTCAGGAAATAAGGGTGCAGCAATTCCCTGTACGTCGGGCATATCATCAGAAGTCGGTGCTCGAGATTGAGCGCCATCATCCCAAGGGGCGAGTCGATCTTCGAGTTGCCACTGCACACACCGCTCACAGGCGTATGCCAAGTCCTGAAGCCGGACGCCATCGCCTCTTGCAGTCAGCCGAGCACCCCGCCGGCGCTCACCGCAACATAGCCAAACAGGGGGCACAGGGGCAGTCCAGTCCATTCCTGCACCTCTCACGACGGCAGGCGATGCAAACAATAAACGGGCTCCAGCAGCACCCTGGGGCAGTCTCTCGCCAATAGCGAGTGGCAGCTCTCTAAGATGGCGTTCACCGCGTTAGACGAGACAATGTATTGAGAATTGCCGTCTGAGGGCCGGGATGACGATATATTGTAGCGCTCTCAGTTTTGGGAGCAGCTTGAAGGGCAACGCCGCAAGATGGGCTGCCGCGGCGAGGAATTGAATGCAGCAGTCGTTCCCCAGCAGTCGGCGCCGCCCAGCCCGAAATGGCCGCTGTTGCTGCTCCCAGGGCCGGCCACACACGCAGGACAAAGACCCAGGCTCTGCCGCGAGGCATCAGGGAAGGGCGAGGGCGCACCGTCACCAACACTGCATGGAACACGAAGGTAAGCACACCCTGGGAACCGGGTTCGTCTCCCGACTCCGGTATCCCCGATGAAATTCAGGATCTCTGGCAGGATAGGGCAGGAGATGGGAGGAAAGCGAGAAGGTCGGCGGAGCCGAGGAATCAGGCGGCCATCGTGGTTGCTAGCTAGGCTCCTCCTCCGTCCCTGTGCTTTGTTGATGGTCATTGCAAAAGCGAGTCGCACCGTGAACTGTAAACGTTCAGTATTGGAAAGATTATGAGGGCCCTGGGGGCCAGGGGGCCGATATTTAACAAATATTTCTTTTCTTTTTTTGCCAGAAACCTTCGCGGGAGTGTACTCAACAACTTTTAACAAATGTTTTTGGGTTTTTTAAAATATTTTTTTGTGTGTTTTTTTTGTGCCAGCAACCTTTGCGAGAGTGTACTCAACAACTTCCCCAAGTTTCATGGCAATCGGATGAATGGTGTAGTAATGCATAAAGGACAAACAGACATACTTTCGTTTTTATATATATACATATATCAAAAAGTCTCCAAGTTAAAACGCACGCTCAGAAATCAAGTGGTACACAGTGTTGCTTTATTGCTGTTACGCGTTTCTGAAGCCTCTGCTCCCTTGCTCAAGCAGAGGCTTCCGAAACGCGTAACAGCAATAAAGCAACACTGTGTACCACTTGATTTCTGAGCGTGCGTTTTAACTTGGAGACTTTTTGAAATTGACGAACTGGCGGGGCTCTGCCAGTGTAAACGCGCCACCAGACTACGGGAGGTTCCGCCGCAAATGAGCCGGGGAAAAGTAAGTATATATATATATATATATATATATATATATATATATATATATATATATATATATATATATATATATATATATATATATATATATATATATATTACAAACGATTAATTTCTGCCTCCCAAGCCATTCTTATAGCTTTGGGGGGCCTGGAATAGTCTGAATTAATAGACTATTCAAATAGTCTGGATCATCCTTGGCAGAGCTGACAGGGTCAATGGGTGGTGCCAGCTGCAGTGGCCTCCTGTCGGGGGCCCAGGCACTTATATGTTAACAATTTAAGCACTGGGGGGGCGGGGTGGGTGCGCTTGTTAAGGTCCTCTCTATGCGATCTCAGTGGCTTCCATTTATCTGGGCTAATCTTGACATGACATGTCATATGTTTCATCCACTAAAAATGATTCTGCCTCTCCAGCAAGCTCATGGCCTCCTCACTGCTCCTCTGTGTACCACTAGGCGGTGGCTTCTGGGGGCCCTCTGCAACATAGTTTCTGTCAATGATTTCTCCTTCCATACCTTGGAATGCTGCACTTCACACTGTCACTGGACTTTGAACCATCTCTAGGCTGGTTCCAGTACTCGCATTTATCAGCTGGAACCTTCTTCCTTCCCTTATACTCTTCGCAGCGGGATGCACTGTTGCCTCTTCGATGGTTGTCAGATCACCCATGTCATCAGGGCTCAAGGTTTCTATTCTTGGGCTTATATTAGACATCCTCATTAATTCTGGGAGCTGTAGCATGGTGCACTTCACAGGAATCCTTTGGTCTAAAAGCTTTGAAGTCAATGAGCTGTAAAATGAAGGCCTGTGGCTAGCAATTGGGTCCCCGCCAACATGATGAACTCTGCCAACCTAGCCGCCAATGTTCTTTTTTTTGGTAGCCTTGAAGTGTGGTTCCTGCGATGCTGACTGCCCTCTGTCTTTCTCTGTAGTTGGAGTTTCATGAGTAAATGCTACCCTGCCCAACACTAGGCTCCTAAATCTGTGCTGCACCCTGCTAATTTTCCAGGGCACACAGTGCAGTGCCGCATCAGCACCACTCTGATCCCTTTTTAACCACCATTCGTGTTAAGAATGAGACCACAAAGCTTTGTTTTTCATGAAAACCAGAAAGACCACATTTGTATTAGCCGGCAAAAACAATTCACATTATACCAAGAGATTAGAACATTTACTTTAGCTGGATCTTTGGTCGGGATGGGGTTCCTTGTAGCCAATAGGGACATTGCTAGACACTGGAGGTCAGAAAGTGCCACCTGATAGGGTCAAGAGGTATGAAGAGAAACTCAGTAGGAGGAGGCTAACCTACGGATATGGCGAAATGGGTTGAAGTGGATTGAGGTAGTGGGGTGGATTGGACTGGAGTAGATTGGGGTGCATTGGATTGGGGTAGAGTGGGTTGGTTTGAGTGAAGTGCGGTGAATTGGATTGGGTGAACTGGATGGTGTGGATTGGATTGGAGTGGGATGGATTGAAATGGGATGAGGTGGATTGTATTCATGTGGATTGTAGTGGGGTTGATTAGATTTGTTTGTGGTGGGGTGGATTTGATTAGAGTAGAGTAGTTGGGAGTGGGGTGAATTAGTGTGGAGTTCAGGTGGGTGGATTGGATGAGGTGGGTGGACTGGATTGGAGTTGGGTGGATTGGAGTGTGGTGGATTGGGCTAGAATGGGGTGGATTGGATTGGTGGGGAAGTGGATTGTAGTGTGGTGGGCTGGATGGATTAAATTGAGTGGAGTGGACTGAACTGGTGTGGGGTGGATCGGACTGAGCTTGAGTGGATGGATTGGAGTACAGTGGGGTGGATTAGAATGCAGTGGGGTAGACCGGATGGGGGGGATTATATTGGCGTAGGTGGAATGAAATGGGGTGAATCCTGGTGGGGTGGACTGGAGTGGGGTGGATTGAATTGTCGTGGACTGGACTGGTGTGGAGTAGATTGGATTGCAGTGGGTGGGTTGGATTACATTAGATTGAGGTGGATTGGACTGGGTGGGGTGAGAAGAACTGGATTGGGGTTGGGTGGATTGGATTGAGGTATATTGGATTGGGGTGTGATTTGATAGATTGAAGTGGGTAGACTGGATGTGGTTGGATTGGTGTATGGTGGATTGGATTGGAGGGGGGTGGATTGGACTTGAGTGGGGTAGATTGGATAAGGGCAAGGTGGATTGCATTGGGGTGAGGTGGATTGGATTGGATTGGGATGGATTGAAGTGGAGTGGGGCGGATTGTTTTGGATTGGAGTGTGACAGATTTGATTGAGGCAGACTGTTTTGGATTGAAGTGGGGTAGATTGTTTTGGACTAGAGTAGTGCTGATTGGAGTGGGACACATTGTTTTGGATTGGAGTTGTGCAGACTGTTTTAAATTGGTATGGGGCGGATTGAAGTGGGGCAGATTGTTTAGGATTGTAGTGGGGCAGATTGGAGTGGGACGGATTGTTTTGGTTGGATTGGGGCAGATTGTTTGGATTGGAGTGGGGCTGAATTTGTGGATAGGAGTGGAGGTAGATTGTGGTAGATTGGATTGGAGTGAGGTGGATTTTATGAGGGAGTTGGGTGGACTGGATTGGGGTGAGGAGAATAGGTTTGAAGTGGGGTAGATTGGATTGGGTTAGTGTGGGGTGGATTGTGGTGGATTGGAGTGTGGTGAATTGGGATGGAGTGGGTGGATTGGGGTGAGGTGGATTGGATTGGAGTGGGACTGATTGTTTCGGATTGGAGTGGGCAGATTGCTTTGGATGAGAGTGGGGCAGATTGACAGTGGGTGGATTAGAGTTGGATAGACTGTTTTGGATTGGAGTGGGGCTGATTGGAATAGGGCAGGTTGGAGTGGTGCAGATTGTTTTGGATTGGAGAGGGATGAATTGGTGTGAGACAGATTGTTTTGGATTGGAGTGGGGCAGATGGGAGTGGGCAGATTGTTTTGGATTAGAGTGGGGCGAATTAGAGTGGGACAGACTGAAGTGGCATAGATTGTTTTGGACTGGATGGGGCAGATTGTTTTGGATTGGTGTGGGCAGACTGTTTTGGATTGGAGTGGGGCAGATTGTTTTGGATTGGAGTGGGCGGATTGATTTGGATTGGAGTGGGGCAGATAGGAGTGGAGGAGATTGTTTTAGATTTGAGTGGGGCAGATTATTTTGGATTGAAGCGTAGCAGATTGTAGTGCAGAAGATTGGAGTGGGGCATATTGTTTTGGATTGGAATGGGCAGATTGCTTTGGACTGGAATGGGGCTGATTGGAGTGGGATGGGTTGGGAGGATTGGAGTGTGGTGGATTGGAGTGGATTGTGAGTGTAGTTTGGGTTGGAGTGTGGTGGATTTGATTGAGTGTGGTGGATTGGATTGAGTGGGGTGGATTGGTGTGGTGTGGGGTGAGGGGGTGGATTAGAGTTAGATGAATTGGGGTGTACGGCACAATTAAAGCATAATTTCCGAAATTACAATAAAGGAAAAAACAAGGGAAATAACCCCTTTTTTTATATAACCCTTACCTACTCTAATAGTGGCATGCTTCATCATCACTCAAAGCATGCACAATTGTCCCAATGGGGGAAAGAGTTGGTAGCTCTGTGCCACAAGCAGGGGCGGGGAGCCAAGTAGGCCACTCAGTGGGTTGGGACTCTTGATGAAGGTTTGACTACAGGGCCACCACTCTTGCCCCTATGGGGACTATTATCTCTAGCACATTGGCTACAACTCAGAGTGGCAAGTATTACACTGCCTATGCCTGCTTTGAGTGTATTTGCATGCTGCACAAACACACGTAAAAAATTTAATTGGGGGAGTGATACGATTACGAACCCACCCTGATGAAAGCCCAGGACCTTCATAGGCCGCTAGTATAGGCTGAAATATATGTTGGTGATTTAGGGTCATAGACCATTGCATCTTAAAACCTTTAACGTAATATATATTTTAATCTTTCCCATCTACCCCACCAATAAAGGGATACCTCGTCAGTGGAGGACATTTTTTTATCTTTAAAGCTATGCCCCTTATTTAACTATCTTCATAAAAGAGGTCCCTGGAACATGGTCAAGCCGACCCTAACCTTTAGGAGTCAGGGTGAACCTGCTGATGAAGCATGACACTACTAGAGTGGGTGAGGGGTATATACTACCGTAGGAGTGGTGCATAGGTATGGCACGTAACACCCTTTTCCTAGTGCAGGCGCTTGAACTCCAGCAGGGAAATTCGTGGGTCAATAGTATTTACATGGGGAGGACGTATCCCTTTATTCTTGATGAAGAGGATTCCACCCTTCAGGTGCTGCGAGGTTCCTGATGAACTTCCAGATGTTTATGTTTTGAGAATTATTAACTTTCCCCAAATATTCCAGGCCTGAAGTTAGAATAGTAAATACACCTCCCGGAATTTTTGGGGGTAGTTTCTCTTTTCGGAAATATAAACTAGGATTGGAGTTATAATAGTAAATTTGAGTTGTCAGTGTCCACCACGCCCACTGCTGCCTGAGGGCAGAGTTCAGTGCAAGAAACACGAACGAGCTGCAGTGACCCATCCCCCAAATTCTAAATCATGCCCTCAGTCTGGTTTTGTTATAAAATGCTCTTGGGCCAGGTTTCACTAGAAAAAAACGCAAAATGAAATATTACAGGAAGCGGCTTACTGCATCAGAGAAACATGCAGAAATGTGGGGTGGCCGGTGGCCTCATTTTCGGATTTCCATATGATGCTCCTAGTTTCCTTATGTGGTCAGCGTGACACTGCCTATCCCAGAAATGTGCTGTTGGTTTTGGATTAACCGTAATCACTTCTTATTTTATACTCTTTATGCAGCTAGTTCCTGGCTTCCAGGACAATTCCAACAAGTTGTTCATTAAAACAAACATTTTAGTTACTGCCAACGGTGCCACGACCAAATTGTCTTTGTTGGAAAGCATCAAAAGCAAGAACACGCTTCCCCTAATGCTGAGTTGTTTACCGGTGGATTGACTTCACACCGAACCTAAATGACTTAATATCACCAACCGTGAAGACATTTTGTTTTGCTTCATATCATCTGGGTGTGAGGGGCAGTGCCCAGTGAAGCGTACAGGTGTGTTGCTCACACACCCTGCCGTGGCACGCCCCGAAAGACGTTCTCGGATAGTGATGAGACACGAGAACAACCTTTCCTTGTACCTCAGACTTGCTTCATCGGTTGTGCAATTGAGGAAGGGTGTCAAATGCCTCCTCTTAACAATTTTTCTGCTAATCATACTGTTGATTATCTGCCCCGCTATAACACACAGTGGTGCTGTGTTTCCCCCTCATTTGTACGCATTTATTTATTTTTTTTCAAATAAATTTTTATTGTTGCTCTAGACGTATCATCTGAAAAATATATGAGGACACGGGCTGGCTTCAACATTCAGCCAGTATCCGTAGGTTCCGCAACTTTTCTTTTGCTCAATAGGATTACATACATATCAAAAACGACTGTACAGTTTGATCAAAGCTAGTTACTGATGCAAATAAACAAGAGAAAACAACCCCTAGAAAACAGCTCCCATCATGCCCGCCCACCTCCCCCAACCCCGAAGTCCGTCTACCCTTCGCTGATACATTCACATCCACCGGATGAGAGCAGGGTCCTACTGTGAGACAATCGAGAGGTTCAACCCCCGTCATCACCTTTAGGTGTGCTCCAAACATCAAGTGTGGCAAAGTTCCCCTTCAGGACCCCTATGAGGTCACTCTAGTCCGTGATATTGCCTCCACTTGGTCCATATTCTCCTGAACTTTTTGGGGCACCCCCTGGCTTTGTATGTCACTCTCTCAGCCGCCATATAGAGGTCAAGCCCTCTTCTCCATTCCTCCAAGTCCGGCGGTTCAACCGTTCCCCAGTGCCGGGCAATGTCTCTCTTGGCCACCACCAGTGCCAGCCCCAGGAATATGACCAAGGGGCGAGCCAAGTCAATTTCGGTCGTTAACCCCAGCAGAGCTAATTTTGGGTCACGTGGTAGAGTGGTTCCCAGGACCTCCTCCAATTCCTCAAATATGTTCTCCCAGTATTCCTGTATGATGTCACAGTCCCAGATTATGTGGTAGAAATTCCCCTCTGGTTGGCGGCACCTAAGGCATGCAGTGTCCATGCTCTTCCCCATCTTGTATAGGCGCACCCTGTCGTAGTATGCTCTGTGCAACACCTTCAACTGTATTAGGCGGAGTCTGGACTTAATCGCAACCTCGCGAGAGTGCATAAGAACCATCTCCCAGTCTAGGTCTTCCATCACTCCCGTGTCCGCCTCCCATTTGTTTCTCAGGTCTTGTAGGGTACCCAGTGTATTGTTGGTCAGTGTTCTGTATGTGAGGGAGACCGCCCCCCTCCCTATTTGCTCCTGCAGCAGCCTACCTTCCAACGGGGCGTATTCTGGGATGTCTGCCACATTAATGTTCTGAGCCCTCCAGGCGTGCCGTAGCCTTGTATATCTGTAATACTGCGTGTTGTGTAGGCCAAAGTCCCCCTGTAAGGCGTGGAATGTTTTCAGGTCTCCCCTAGCAATTACATCCCCTATGGTCGAAATGCCAATGTCATCCCACTGCCTGAAGCCTGTCAATTTGTGAAGTTCGCCCAGCCACTTACAGTGCCATAGTGGCGTCTGTCTGGTGGGTCGTTTGTCCCAACCCATACGTTTGGTCGCCCTGGTCCATGCTGTTAGCGTGATCCTGGTGGCCGGCAGGAGTTGTTTCCCTCGTGTACCCCCGTACAAGTAATACAGAACGTGTGTATGAGACCATTTTGATCGTTCTAGGGCATAGGTAGGGTGGTCCATGGCTGCATGTAACCATTCATTTATCGGGGTAAGGTGCTCTGCCCAATAGTATGTCTCTAGGTTGGGGAGGGAGATCCCACCACTGTACTGGTGGCGTTGCAGTGTGAGTAAGGCTACTCTCGGGTGTTTCCCCAACCATAGGAAAGCTCGCAGGTCCGCGTGGATTTTAGGCAAGATTGTAGGGGGGAGTGGGTAATATTCATTTTGCAGTGCATAGAGGAATTTCGGGAGCAAAACCATTTTATATAGAGCTGCACGCCCCAGTAGGGTGAGCGGGAGCTGCCTCCACCGGTCCATTTCCAGTTTCGCATTAGTCATGATGCGGGTCACGTTAGTAGTAAGGGATAGGGACTCGTCCAACGTTATGAATACTCCCAGGTACTGGAACCCCTCTGTGGTGTGAATGAGAAGGTCAGGTAGGCAGTCCCTCCGGTCTCGGCCCTGTGGGTCATACAGGATCGATTTATGCCAGTTAATGGTATGGCCAGATCTGGCCCCAAAGTCAGCCAACTCTTTGAAGAGGACCGGGATAGTAGTATCCGGTTCTGTCACAAACAGCAGGACGTCATCCGCATATAATGAGATTTTTTCCTGAGTGACTTCCGAGTCTCCCCAGGTGAACCACCTAATACCCTGATTCTGTCGGACCCGGATTGCTAGTATTTCTATTGTCAATGTGAATAGAAGGGGGGATAGAGGGCACCCCTGGCGCGTTCCTCTGTGAATGTGGAATTCGCGGGATAGTCTTCCATTGACCCTCACACGTGCCTTAGGGGCAGCGTATAAGAGACCTATCCATTGTAAGAATTTAGGGCCAAAGCCGAACCTCCGCAGCGTCTCAAACAAGAAGGGCCAGTGAACTGCATCGAAGGCCTTTTCTGCATCTAATGAGAGGAACCAATGGGGCTCGCTCCTTCCTCGGACTTCCTGTAGCCAGTTGTGTGTGCGGCGGAGGTTTAGTTTGGTTGCCCTGTCTGGAAGGAACCCCGACTGGTCCGCATGCACTAGCTCAGAAATCACCCTCCGCAGGCGCTTAGCGAGGACTGTGGCCAGAATCTTCGTCTCCATATTGAGGAGAGATATCGGGCGATAGGAGGCACATAGATCTTTGGGTTTACCCTCCTTGTGTATAGGGACAATTGTGGCTGTCTCCAGATCAGGTGGCAGGCTCGCCGTTTGGAGTGCCTCCACAAAGAGGTTTTTAATATGTCGTTGGAGCAGGTCTGCCGTTCGTTTGAAGAACTCCGCCGGGAAGCCGTTGGGTCCCGGCGTCTTCCCCGGCTTTAGGGATGCTATCGCCTCTTCTATTTCTTCAAGCGTGAGGTCTGTCTCCAGGTCCGTGGCGTCCTCCGGGGACAGCGTCGGGACCTCCATGGCGCATAAATAGCTGCTGGCTTCAGCCTCGCCCCCCAAATTTCTAGCTCTGTAAAAGTCCTCATAGTACGCAGCAAAGGCCTCTGCTATGGCCTCATCCGTACAGGCCGACCCTTTTCCCGGCACGTCAATCCTGTCCACCCAACGTGTCGCCCTCTCTCTTTTGCTCAGCCATGCCAGAAGTTTACCAGATTTATCACCTACGTCATATAGGCGGTGGAGTGTCGCCAGTGCCTGTGTGCGTGCCTCCCCAGTGACCAGTTCTTTATAGTGTCTTTGTGTGTCAAGCAATTTTCTAAGTGTCCTTTCTTCCTTTCCATGGTGATATTCAGCTTCGAGGGCTGGTGCGACCACCAGCTGTAGCTCCCTTCTGGCCGCCCCCCGTCTGCTATTTATGCGATCTCTAAGAACTGGTTTGAGTGCTTCCCAGAGTGTGATCCCCGATTTTACAGACCCCTCATTTTCAGCCACATACACATTAATGTCTGCTCTAATGCCCTTCAATAGGTCAGGTGTTTGCAGGTCCCATGCCGCCAGGTGCCATTCCATGGCCTTCCCCCTCCTCCCCCGCCCCAAGTGTACAAACAGGGGGGAGTGGTCCGAGATTCCCCGTGCTTTATAGTCCGCTAAGTCATGTACCGTAATTTCTTGCCTGGAGGTAAATATATAATCCAGTCTGGAAAAGACCTTGTGTGCCCCGGAGTAGTAGGAATATGCCTCCTGTGTGGGGTGGAGCCATCTCCAGACATCAGTGAGTCCCAGAGTATGCACTTGTCGGGCCAGTGCCGTGTCGTGTCCTGCTGTACGTGGGGTCCCCGATCTGTCCCTTGTGGCACACATTACATCATTGAAGTCCCCCCCCACTATCTGAATCGTGTCTGCTGTGTCTAGAAGGATAGCAGTGACTGCCGTGAGGGTGCGCGCCTGGAGCTTTGGGGGGGCATAAACTGAGATGAGAGTGTACCTGCGTCTTCTCCATGTGCCCTGTACCCCTGCATATGTCCCCTGAGGGTCCAACCACGTATGAGTGACAGTGAACGGCGTCATTTGTACGCATTTATTGTCCTGAGTTCTCAGTGTCAATGACCATGTTTGTCTCTATCCTCTCATGTTGGCTCCATATATCCTGTGTCCTCTGGTGATTGGTTGGTGTTTTAAAAATGCCCTCGAAAAATCAAAATAAAAGAAACTGCCTCCACCATGGCCAAAATAACTGACAGCAACACTGCTGATGTCAAGGCCTGGGCGAATTTTGTGTTACACTTGCCATGATAAATGCCCCAAATTACACCCCATGCAGGAACGCAGGAGCATGGGAAAAAAAGGCAAACGAGCAAATGTGATGTTGTTCGCAGCACTTGTGTTCTTTGGACGATTATTTCAGGACAAAATGAGTCTTCGCATCCAAAATGAAAGCGAGGACGCTTTTGTGCTAAAATCGAATGCTCTTGGCCATTTTTGTGCTGTATCGTGCTATGCAAAACCACTTAAATAAAATTAAAACTTGAAACAATAAAAATGAATTTAGTTCCCTCAATGATTGACCCAATCAGGTTGCCTTTTTGGTCCACCATCAACATACATCTTACTAACGCTGTAGTGCTTGTAACGCGTAAGGCATAGAGAAGTGTGGCTCAATGGTTAGAGCGGCAGACCCTGATGCAGAGGTCTGGCCCGGGACCAGGGTTCAATTCCCCGCCTCGGCGGGTCTTGGGCTCAAAATTCCACGGACCTGATAATTCTCGCCTCGGTGCCTATTCCAATCATGGAGTCCCACTCTGCAACTCTGGGCAATAGCTTGCTTAATCTCCACAACGGCCCCCACAACGCTAAGGATGCCTGGCCTCCACCTTGGGGGTGCCCAGGAGTGGATGCCTCACAGGGAAAGCCAGGATGGGTTCCACAGCGGTACTTTGCAAAGAAAGGTATGACCACTTTTCTCTGAGGAACGGTAAAAAGCAGGACATGCAAATAAGGGGGCAGATTTACAAGCCCCTTGCGCCACCTTTGCATCACTTTTCCCATGTTAAAAGTGACGTAAAAGTGGCGCAAGGGTCTTGCAAATCTGCCCCAAGGTGTTTTCCAGTATTTAGCGAGCAGTATTTGACTACTTACTTTTTAGGTCGAGCGACCTATCTCAATGCGCATGGGCATTGAGAGGGAGCTCGATATATAGCGTCTTAAACAGACTTTACCTAACTGGGCGATTTGGTGCTGTGCCCGTGGCTTTTAGGTCAATGCGCAAGCGCATTGACCTAAAATGCGCATGCACATCACCAAATCGCCATCTGTTCCCTCAGCCGCACTCCTCCCACACCTTTGAAGTGAAGCTTAGCTTCACTTCAAAGGTATCCCCCTCCCCCCGCCCCCTGCTTCACACGTCTCACGGCCGGCAGGCCGCCTCGTATTTCTCCTCCCTCCCTCGCCTCCCTCCCTCAGCACTGACGACGCAAAAGATTTACCTCCATAAATCTTAGCTTGGTCCTCCGAAAACCCTCATCTCCTTCCTCTCAGCTGTCAGAAAACAGTGGTCAACGCACTTAGTTTATCACGTGGCCTGGACTATGGCAACTCTTTACTTGGGTGCTCTTCCTTATGTTGTAAAACAGTTTCAAATTGCGCAGAGCACAACAGCCTTTCTGCTTAAACTTCCTTGTTATTCTCCAGCATCTGCACGTCTTTTCTTGCTTACATTGGCTTCCGCTTTAGCTGCTGTTTGTATTTAAAGGACTCTGATTCTCTCATCGAGCTTTCTATGGCACTAGACCGAATTACATTCCAGACAAACTTCAGATCTACTCTTCCGTGTGCATTATTACGCTTACCTGCTGAGAATTTTCATCTATTCCTTGAAATTCTCAGGACTAGAGTAAGAGGTCGTGACTAATTCTTCTTGGACCCCCAAATTATGGAATGAACTCCCTTCTGTTCTTCACGAGGAAAGTAGTTTATCAGTGTTCTGATACAACCTGAAAGCCCATCTGTTTCCATAGGGCAGCAAACTATGATTTCTGTTCTCTCTTCTCCATTTTTGTTTTCTCTTCGTGCCAGAACACCCTTCTGGGTAATTCGCTTAATACAACTTCTCAATCAATCTTTAGTTTTTCTGTAGTCTATTTTCGTGTATTGCATGCTTAAATTGTAAAATAATGCTTATTGGAGTGGTAGTGAAAATGTGCAAATAGTTTTTATGAATCTGATTTAAATCTGAGTCAAGGTGAGTGTAGAAAGTGTGACAGGTTGTCAGACCTGAACAGGGAGCGAAAAGCAGCCCTGCAAAATGTTTTATGTCAACCATATAAACCACCAAACGAGTGAGTTCAGCAGGAAACTTTAACTCTACCCATAAAGATTTTTGAAGGTTCTTAACTCAAGAACATATGTATATATATTGTTTTAATGGGAAAATCCTTTTACTGTACATGTTTCTCAACTATATTGGTTTAAAAAAAAATTTTCAATCACCACATCCACCACCACTTCACCACCGCATCCACCACCACCACATCCACCATCACATCCACATCCACCAAGACATCCACCGCCACATCCACCACCACATCCACCACCACCACCACCACCACCACCACATCCACCACCGCCACATCCACCACCGCCACATCCACATCCACCACCGCCACATCCACCACCACATCCACCACCACCACATCCACCACCACCACCACATCCACCGCATCCACCACCACATCCACCACCACATCCACCACCACATCCACCACTTCCACCGCATCCACCACCACCGCATCCACCACCACCACCACAACATCCACCACCTCATCCACCACCTCATCCACCACCTCATCCACCACCGCATCCACCACCACCACATCCACCACCACCGCATCCACCACCACCACCACACCCACCACCACATCCACCGCATCCACCACCACCACATCCACCACCACCGCATCCACCACCACCACCACACCCACCACCACATCCACTACAACCACCACCCCATCCACCACCACCGCATCCACCACCACCACCACATCCACCACATCCACTGCATCCACATCCACCGCATCCACCACCACATCCACCATCACCACCACATCCACCATCACATCCACCATCACATCCACCACCACATCCACCACCACATCCACCACCACATCCACCACCACCACATCCACCACCACTTCACCACCGCATCCACCACCACATCCACCATCACACCCACATCCACCACCGCATCCACCGCCACATCCACCACCGCATTCACCACCACATCCACCACCACCACATCCACCACCGCCACATCGACCACCACCACATACACCAGCGCCACATCCACCACCACATCCACCACCACCACCGCATCCACCACCACATCCACAACCACATCCACCACCACATCCACCACTTCCACCGCATCCACCACCACCACATCCACCACCACCACCACCACATCCACCACCGCATCCACCACCACCACATCCACCACCACATCCACCACCACATCCACCACCTCATCCACCACCTCATCCACCACCGCATCCACCACCACCACATCCACCACACCCACCACCATCACTTCCACCACCACATCCACCACCACTTTCACCACATCCACAACCACCACATCCACCACCACCACATCCACCACATCACCACCACATCCACCATCACCACCACATCCACCATCCCATCCACCACCCCCACCACCACCACATCCACCATCACATCCACCATCACCTCCACATCCACCATGACATCCACCGCCACATCCACCACCACATCCACCACATCCACCACCACATCCACCACATCCACCACCACATCCACCACATCCACCACCACATCCACCACATCCACCACCACCACATCTACCACCACCGCATGCACCACCACCACCACACCCACCACCACTACATCCACCACCACATCCACTACAACCACCACCACCGCATCCACCACCACCACCGCATCCACCACCACATCCACCACCACCACCGCATCCACCACCGCATCCACCACCACATCCACCATCACATCCACCATCACATCCACCACCACCACCACATCCACCGCATCCACCACCACATCCACCACCACATCCACCACCACATCCACCACCACATCCACCACCACATCCACCACCACATCCACCACCACCTCATCCACCACCGCATCCACCACCACTACATCCACCACACCGAACCACCATCACTTCCACCACCACCGCATCCACCATCACCACCACATCCACCATCACATCCACCATCACATCCACCACCACCACCACATCCACCACCACATCCACCACCACATCCACCACCACATCCACCACCACGTCCACCATCACCTCCACATCCACCATGAAATCCACCATGAAATCCACCACCACATCCACCACCACCACATCCACCACCACATCCACCACCACTTCCACCGCATCCACCACCACATCCACCACCACATTCACCACCGCATCCACCGCATCCACCACCACCACATCCACCACCATCACCACCACCACATCCACCACCGCATCCACCACCACCACATCCACCACCACATCCACCACCACATCCACCACCACCTCATCCACCACCTCATCCACCACCGCATCCACCACCACCACCACCACCACATCCACCACCACCACCACATCCACCACCACATCCACCACCACATCCACCACCACATCCACCATCACATCCACCATCACATCCACTATCACATCCACCACCACATCCACCACTTCCACCTCATCCAGCACCACCACATCCACCACCACCACCACCGCATCCACCACCACATCCACCACCACCTCATCCACCACCTCATCCACCACCGCATCCACCACCACTACATCCACCACACCCACCATCATCACTTCCACCACCACCGCATCCACCATCACCACCACATCCACCATCACATTCACCATCACATCCACCACCACCACCACATCCACCACCACATCCACCACCACATCCACCATCACCTCCACATCCACCATGAAATCCACCACCACATCCACCACCACGTCCACCACCACCACCACATCCACCACCACATCCAACACCACTTCCACCGCATCCACCACCACCACATCACCACCACATCCACCACCACATCCACCACCACCACCACCACATCCACCACCGCATCCACCACCACCACATCCACCAGCACATCCACCACCTCATCCGCCACCTCATCCGCCACCGCATCCACCACCACATCCACCACCACCACATCCACCACACCCATCACCACATCCACCATCACATCCACCACCACTTTCACCACATCCACAACCACCACATCCACCACCACCACATCCACCACCTCCACCACATCCACCACCACCACCACATCCACCACCACATCCACCCCACATCCACCACCATCACCACCACATCCACCATTACCACCACCACCACATCCACCATCACCATATCCCCCAGATCCACCACCACCACATCTATATGTGTGTGGCTCTGTGTGTGTGTAGGTGCAAATGCAATGTTCTTGGATTTTCGTCACAATAAAATACACTGAACATAATCTTCACAAAAGTTATTTACAAACGTTTAAGCTATTGCCATTATAAAGTACAATAACTTTTATTTAAGTATTAATTATTTACAAAATTAAAAGCCATTGTTATTTGTAATATCAAGACATCTAAGTCACGTAAATACAACACACATTGCATTACAAATGCTATAGGTGTCACATTTGCAAAAGTTAAAACTATTGACATTGTAACTGACAAAGCTATTAATTCTGCTACTTTCAAAACCAACACATAAATAAAAAAAGTGTCATTTACAATACCAATAGCTCAAACTTTCCTAATGCGAGACCTATTGCATTTCAAATGCTTGTTTAATTTAAATGGCTTTAAGATTTCACAATGGCTGTCTGGGTCACTCCATAAAACACACCTCTCTCTAAATACACACGCACACACTTTGGCAGTTTTACAGTTAGCTCATGGAACATTACAAGTTCCTCATTGCTTGGAGAGAATAGCTTCTGTGCCAAATGAAGGATATGTGCCAACCCTCTGAGCAGTCTGCTGCCAGAACCAACATGCAAAGCTCGGAATGTTTTAACCCCACCTGTTGCTCGTCGTGGAAATGAAATTAACATATGGTGAACTGGCAGGACGCCATGCTGGCCTCTGAGTGTGCATAGCAGGCAGTTCTGCAGATCTGGAAATGGGTCCGGCACAAAGGTGCCTGACTCCCAATACTGGAATATCAAGAGTTCAGAGGGTGAGGGTAGAGGTGCACTGGGAGAACTGTGCCTGCCTCACAGTCTGGAATAGCAGGGTTTGAGGTCAGGGCTGGATTGGGATTAAAAATCAGCCCGGGCATGCTAAAAAAAAGTGGCCCACATTTGTATACAAACTTTTATAAAAAAAGAGGAGGGGGCGTTGACAGAGGCATGTTTTCTTAACTTTACTTAAAAAAAACACCTAAAAACAAGTGAGGCCACTTCTGCTCAGGCCCCCTGCCCCCGCTCAATCTGCATACAATAATAGGCCGGCCCAGCGAGAGAAAGGGAGTGACACATCTGCCCGTTGATAAAAGTGAGATAATGGATGCACATCTAACTCCAGAAAGGCCACTCAGGAACCCACTGGGCAGCTGGTGGCATCTGAACACTCCAAACACAGCACAAATCGGCCCCAGGCTGCCAAAAAAGCAGCCCACAGTTGGAACTCGGATACCAGCCCCTCAGCCATTGTCCGAGTGGTTAAGGTGCATTGGCAGAACTGTGTGTGACCCCCAGCAGTGGACTAGCAATGGTAGGGCAGTACTACTGTTGGAGATGTGTCTGTGTCCCCGTACTATAACTGTGGGAATTGGTGGAAGCAACACTGGGGTGCTCTGGCAGCGCTGTCTGTGGTTTGCAGTACTGGAAATGCAGGAATACGTGCACAACATTCCTGAGTTGCGCCAGCAGTCCTGGGTGTAGACCCCAATACTGGTTACAGAAGAGTTGGTGTAGGGCAGTACTGAGATGCACTGGAAGTGCTGTGGAAACATAAGAGTTGGTGGAGGGATGTACAGAGCTGCACTGATAGAGCTGTGTGGACAAAGTTAATTTTCTTTGTGCCCCGCTGAGCCTGTCTTATACCGGAAGCAGGAAGCAAATGAAAATTAGAAATGATCTCTGCCTAGAGGGAGAGACAGAGATACTGAGAGAGAGAAAGAGATGTAGAGAAAAAGAGACCCAAATGGGATATATGGAGAGAAGGAAACGGAAAGAGAAAGAGATACTAAGGAGGTATATTCACAAGTGCGTGTGCTAAACATCACCAGAAAATGCTAACACACCTTTACACATCCCAGCCCATCGCGGGAAAATAACCCCCTGTTAACGTGGAATTCACAACAGCGCAGTACCATGCGATAGTCGGCCGAAAACGTGGCCAATGTCCGCAATACAACCACCGCGCCGGAGATAAAAACACAAACCTCATCGAGAAAAAACTTGCAATTAGCCCATTCGCGACACACACAGAGGTGAAAACCACACTTCCCGAAAGGGAGAAGGGTGAGCCAAATCAGAGCCGAAGGGACCTCCCACACACAATGCAGCACACACACATAGGATGCAGAGCACTGTAACATCGAACACAATGTGGTACAACCACCAACATTTGCACAAACGAACACGGGACACAAGTGCACCCGCCTGTGGCCGTTAAACGGCTATATGCACCTGGCAAAGCACGAAACAGGGACATGAGAATGCACAATTACAAGCCCACAGTCCTGATGGCGTAGCAATGCACATATGGAAGGGAGCCAGAGAGTCCGTGACACACGCATTGGCATACAAATCAAGACACAACACAGTTGGAGACAAGTGAAAGTCGGAAACTTTATCAACAAGTGCATGTCAGTACGGCCAAGAGAAGTGCCACGATATGCAGACCAATGCAGCAGCATGCCTGAATGAGGAGCGTAGGAAAGCGCCCTTGTCCACCTCAGGGGAGTCCACCACCAACACAAGTCAGTCTCAACCCGCGTTGGTTGTCTGCGCCGGGATGTGTCCAGGATAATGCAGCCAGGTCCACTGTCGTCTTGGGACATGTAACCAGATCCACTACCTGCAAACAGGCGTCGGGACACGTGCAATGGGTCACATCCAGTCGTGGCTGCATGTACCTTGTCACTCGTCCATGAAAGCGAGTGCAGCAGTGTAGGCCAACAGCTCCAATGAGCGATTGTCGTCCAACACATCTGGCATGTCGTCAACGTAATCCATCAGCTGACCTGGATAGATGTGCCTACTCCAACCACTTGACCCAATGTTCACAAAGCCCAATCGGGTAGTAGCTCAATCTGCTCACTGCACACAATGACTCGTGCAATCTCCCCGGCCCAGTACCCAGCGTGCATGCCAAACATCCATGCATTGATTCTGGTAGGGCAGATTCACAGCTGGTTTAGTAATGGTTTACTCAATTTTAGGTGCTACACAAGTAACGTCAAGCGTCCCACGACGTTCATTACATTGTATTGAAATTGTGAGGCCAGTTACCAGCTTCCAGGTCAGTCCACCGGCTACTCTATCATTAAGTCATTAACTTCCAAGTTTAGCTTTCCTTTTAAATGCGCCATCGCGGTAACTTTTTTCTTAAATTCATTCACCCACAGAGTCACGCTAATCGGACAACCACAACACGTAAGATACGCTTTATAACTTCCGACCTCCCACGGGCTCACGGTTTTTCTAAGGTGATAACATAACTGGCACTTAACCCTACCATGCACCCCCCCCCCCCCTTTAATTCACTGCACAAACCCCAACACAGACAGTCTTCATACCACATTACTGACAGGTTGTTTATTTTGCTTTTCGATTATAGTGTCCTTTCCCTGATGAAGGGGTAAATAATAGCCCCGAAATGCATTGGATGTACATAAAGGATCGTGTTATATGTTGAAAAAGAACTAAAAAAAACGAATATAAAATACTTGATATGGAAACAGTCTATGAACTACTTGATAAATAAAAAATCACCAAACTAACCAAAAAGGAGTGTGAATCCTCTGTTCTATTAGAGGAACTATCGTGTGCACATAAGGATGGGACCAGTGGTCCACTGGCCTCACAATTTCAATACAATGTAATGAACGTCGTGGGACGCTTGACGTTACTTGTGTAGCACCTAAAATTGAGTAAACCATTACTAAACCAGCTGTGCATCTGCCCTACCAGTATCAGTGTTCTACTTCTTTGTGTCCGCAACAGGACAGAGAGCACGCAATCAAACCAACATGAGTAACTACGAGGAAATCTCTAAAAGTACTGAGGCCAGAGCCTCCACCTTTGCATTCAAACCAGATGAAGCAGACCGCATATATGCACTTATCAGGGAAGAAAACGCACAGGAAACTACTACCCGCTCCAAAGAGCAACATATAAGACAATTAATATACTTGAGCAAGAGACGAATGAATCAACAACTGCATGCGAGTACGCTCGTGAAGTATCATCGCAATCAACGAATACCGAGGGGCCTAAGAATTGCCTTAAAACCATCACTCTGCAAAAACTCAAAAAAATTTCAAGAAAGGTGGTATGAAATTCTCAATAAATGCTCTCTGGACTTGAATCTTTTAATCATTGAAGAGTTATCTGGAATACTAGAAGAGTTAACTACGGAAATAACTGAAGTATCAACGGAATTATCTATGATGCTATCTGAGGAGGAATTAAAGACCATACTTGATGACATACAAGCCCAAATGGATAAACATACAAGCGACATTAATGAACGCAAGATTCGTAAATATAAGAGGGACACTCTCAACTACAGACTTGGAGAGGTCTACACATGGGCCGAAATCTATGCTCAGAAAAGAAGGAATAGACCTTACACCTCTCAAACAGAGACTTCGTCATCGGACAGTGATAGTACTCAAAGAACTCGGAGAACCCAACCAACACCTAAAAATTCAGATACCACTCAAGCACAACAACCCACCACTAGTTTACAAGCAGAATCGAGTCCTTTTTTAGAACAGGGCCAAGCACAAAAAGGAGACCCCGGAGAGGACAAAACAAAAGAAAAAGAAAAGGAGAAAGAACCACCCACTACAAGAAGCGCGTCGGGAACCATCAAGGACAAGAAAGGAAAGAAGACTTAAACACAGAACAACTGGTTATCAATATTAGTGACTACTAGCTCACTAATCATGAAACTCAACTCTTACAATAGGGCACATCATTTGTACCGACTACCACCACAAATAATTTGGAATTGGAAGTTAGTTTCTTTAAACTTATGCGCAAACTTCGGCTGCGCCACTTTTTTGATAACGTGCTACCACAACAACCTAGAGATGAATCGGACCAACTACTGGGATTAAGATCACAAAGCACATTTCAATCACCAGTCAGTCACAAAACGCTTGACTTACTTGAGAATAGAGTCAAACAAGATCTTCTTAGTATCAAACACGTCAACAAAAAAAACAAAAACATCACTCAAAAAGATTTGGATACCTTAAAAAACATATCATCAAACGACCAGATCAGATGCACTAAAGCTGATAAGGGGGGAGCCCTAGTTATTATGAACAGAAGTATGTATGAGTCCAAAGTAATGGAACACATAACAGACACTACCACCTATATGAAGCTGGACAACAACCCCACAGCTGAATTCATGAAAACTCTCTTGAACATCTTACAGAAAGCACAAGAGGCAGGAGTAATTAATGACAGAACCAAGAATTTTCTCACAAAAGCTAATCCAAAGAGTCCTACTCTGAGAATGGTACCTAAAATTCATAAAAACCTCACGGACCCTCCCCTAAGACCAATAGTCTCTACATGTGGGAGTCTTCATGAACCAATTGGTCAACTTTTGGATAAATATCTTAAGCCAATGGTGCAATCTATGAGAACTTATACGAAAGACACCACTCATTTCATCTCTAAACTAGAAAATCTAAAGATTGACGCAGATGATAAATTGATTTTGTGTACCGCGGATGTACGCTCACTCTACACCTCTATACCTCACTCCTTAGGTATAGAAGCAATTGAACAAGCCCTACTCAATTCTGACCTCGAGGCACCATTTCAAACGTTCTTGATGGAGCTCATGCTCTTTACATTGTACCAAAGTTATTTTAAATATCAAGACACTTGGTACCAACAACTCATAGGAATGGCTATGGGCAATTCAGTGGCGCCTGTATACGCTAACATCTTTATGCAACACTATGAGGAGACTCACATTTTCACCAATAAAAAATGGACAGACAATCTGCTTCTCCTAATACGCTACATCGACGATATTTTTATCGTTTGGAAAAACACCAAGGAAGAACTACAAAAGCTCCTAGTGGAATTCAACCAAATTGATGAATGAATTCAATTAACCTGGGAAATATCAGAAAAATATGTTAACTTTCTTGATGTCAAAGTTTCCACTAACCAACAGGGATTTGAAACGGATTTATTTACAAAACCAACAGACAGAAACAACATGCTTCACTATACAAGTTTTCATGAACCTAATCTGAAAAAACACCTCCCATTTTCTCAAATGGCACGGGTTAAAAGAATAACATCTGACTCTGTAAAAGTGAAACAACGAATTAAGGAAATTGCTACCAAATTTCGAAATAGAGGATACCCAGACAACATCATTGAAGAATTCATGCACAAGATCTCGAATATAGACAGACAGAAACTGCTACAACCCAGTACAAAAAAACAACAGACCCGTACAGTGGTAGTCTCGAAATACTCTACATCAAGCACAAAATTTAAACGGATCATATACCAACATTGGTCACTATTGAACTTGGAACCGGACTTCAATCAAATTTTCATGGAACCCCCACTATTTGTTTTTACCAGAGCACGCAACTTAGGAGAACTGGTTCAACATAAATCCGTTACTGCTTTCAAATACACAGGCACTAAACCATGTCTAAACTGTGGAAACTGCAATAGCATCATCAGAGGAAATACAATCAATCACCCCATGAAAGGCTACGATGTAAAACTCAAGGTCAATGCCACATGCGACTCCAGTAATGTCATCTATGCCTTAAAATGCCCATGTGGCAAACTGTACATTGGCAAGACAGAACGCAAAATCAAGATAAGACTCACTGAACATAAATCAAATATTCGCCTTAAAAATATGAAATCCTCAATAGCCGTACACTTTCAGGAAGAAAAACATAATATTTCCCAAATGAAGTTCACTATATTGGAAATGATTTCGAAAATCAAAGGTAGAGACAATACTAAATTTTTACTTCAATGAGAAAATACCTGGATTCAAAAACCTCGACACAGAAGCCATTCGGCTTAAATGATAGAATTGAACTCTCTTGGATCAACCTAGTAATTCCTGTGTGTATTCACTGTGATATATGATTCATATGATTTGTTGTTACCAGATACATTATTATTTGCTATTACATATATTACCTTGTTTTTTGCAAAACATTGTCAGTAACTTCATATTACACACACTTGCTACCCTCGTTCCTTAACCTTGTATTTCTTGGGGTCATATTCATTATATTCGTTATATTCGTAGGGCGATATTTTCTCCCGACTACCGTAACTACACATATAATTTTTCTTCCTCCGTCAAGGAGCTTTATTACGCTTCATTAATGCAGCATTTAAAATATTTATCTCGTTCCCCACACCCCCGTGAAGAACTGCGCGAGTCTATCTTCACTTTATATCTATCACGTGACCGCAACTTTTTGAAACTGACTAAACGCGGCCACCGACGCCACCGTCCTGACCGGCGTACACCAGTAGATTCGAGCGAACTCCGTTACCACCTTCCAGGTCAGTCCACCGGCTACTCTATCATTAAGTCATTAACTTCCGAGTTTAGCTTTCCTTTTAAACGCGCCATCGCGGTAACTTTTTTCTTAAATTCTTTCACCCACAGAGTCACGCTAATCGGGCAACCACAACACGTAAGATACGCTTTATAACTTCCGACCTGCCACGGGCTCACGGTTTTTTCTAAGGTGATAACATAACTTGCACTTAACCCTACCATGCACCCCCCCCCCCTTTAATTCACTGCACAAACCCCAACACAGACAGTCCTCATACCACATTACTGACAGGTTGTTTATTTTGATTTTCTATTATAGTGTCCTTTCCCTGATGAAGGGGTAAATAATAGCCCCGAAATGCATTGGATGTACATAAAGGATCGTGTTATATGTTGAAAAAGAACTAAAAAAAACGAATATCAAATACTTGATATGGAAACAGTCTATGAACTACTTGATAAATAAAAAATCACCAAACTAACCAAAAAGGAGTGTGAATCCTCTGTTCTATTAGAGGAACTATAGTGTGCACATAAGGATGGGACCAGTGGTCCACTGGCCTCACAATTTCAAAACATCCATGCATGCCGTAAACGGACATCACAGTGACACTACTGGTTGTGGGCCAACAGGGGGCGCACACATGCGCACACACACGTCAAAATCCAGGTCAGCTACCGTTACGTTGGAGAGGCAGACATTCATGGACCACTCAAATATGCATGAGCGACAATGCAACACAGCTGAACGCAGGTGACGTCCGCAAGGCGGAAGCTCAGCCGGTAACTTATCCGCAGCACTGCCTAGGGCAGTGCCCGCATACATGCAGCAGACATGTATGGTACAGCTCCACGTGATTGGAGTAGAGCATGTGTCCGGGATGGTCTGCCGTTGTGTCAGTGGGTCTGCTTGAAGCGGCACTGGCTTGCCCTATGCCAGACCTGTGGATGAAATGGCACAGCTCGGTGCAAAGAGCAGTGTCTGTGTGCAACGGGTGCAGGCCTGGGGTGGGGTGGGAGTACGTGCGAAGGCCATTTCGTGTACGCTAACTACGACTAAGGACTCCTGCGTGTGGGATGTGTACACATTGATCCCACATCGGGCAGTGCGTAGTGTGGGAGTCACAAGCAAATGCAATCATATCTGTCAGGAGTTGCTGGCCACATGCAAGTTCCTGCTCGGAGCTGCAGATGTGCTACCGCCTGATACTGCAGACAAATGACCTTTCATCCCTACAGTAACTTCACCATCTGCATGCATACAGGAGATGTACAGAGGCCTGTCGTGGGTGTGGTGGGATGTCTGCGACCCTAGGAATCTTGGATGGTATGCCCAGCATGTGGCACATGAGCGGCCCCACTGTGTGTTACATTGCCACACAGCTGCTCCTCCCTCCCATGAGCCCCCTCAGTTGTGTGCGCTGTGTTCTTACATGTCTCCGTCTGTGCGGGCCTGCCCTCCTGGTGCATGCTACATTGCAACATCGACTACTGTGGCCCTGGTGGCGACTACACCCCAACACAGAGACACACTTACCGCACTTCCTGCACGAGGCCAGGTCCGAGCCAGGCCCTGCTGCCCCTGCGGAATCAGCACCCCCTTGCGGTGACCTGACGTAAGCCGGACCTGCACACGCTGCTTGTGCATACAGGGGGGTGCGTGCGCAGCAACATGTCCAGGGACACTGCCAACGCTGAGGTGACATGGTAATGTCCGCTGACAACAGCACACTGTGATGTTGCAGGAGCAGTGTCCATCATGCTGACACAATGACCACACAGACACTCTTGCTCAGATGGTGTAAATGGCTACGTGCGCACGGCCACATTTATTAGCAGGCACATATACCAAGTGACACCTGTGTTGGATGTATATGGGGTGTGTGCACACCAGCCTGCAAGGGCTGCCTGGTGCAGTCAGAAATCTACAACAGTGTACATCTTAAAGGACATAGCCATACAACCATAAAGGCCCATTACTTGTGCTGCACATAGTTAGTGGCCCCGGATGCACTGCGGCAGACACTGGCCCACCGCCATGGGACCCTGAGCTGTGGGAGCCTGGGGAAGTGTCACAAGTGCAGAGCAGGTTTCCGTAGATGTAAAAGGAGCTTGTTGCAGAGTGTCTTGGTAGACAGTGGAAGGTGTGCCCCAGGACATGATGCAGAGAGCAGGACCACGCTGAAAGAGTCACTATGGTGGAGATGAATGGAACAGACACATGTCGGGCACCAATTCCAGACCAGCCAGATGAAGATGCAGGAGACCACCAGGCCATAGACTCAGCCGCCACCAAGGTCCAACCAGAAGGTGCCCATGACTCATTGCGCACAGAGGTAGTGGCACCAGCGCTGTTTGGGATGCCGCCTGCGATGAGGCGTGTCCAATGGTGTGGACTCCACATCTTACCCAAGACACAGTTCCACATGTGTGACTTACTGGACGCCAGTGTAGGCCTGAGGCAGCGGTCAGCATGGGCCATTCAACGAGTGTTGCCGGCTTAAGTTTGATGGCCCCACCGGCCTGCATAGTTCAGTTTCAGTGGCACCACAGAACGAGGACTTGCGATGGACAGGGTTGATGGCACCAGGTCATTAATTGATTGTGTTCGATCATCTCCGTGACTCAGATCCGGCTTTTGTCCGGACTGAGCCGCATCTTCCTATTACTCCTGTCCGTGCGTTCACTGGTGTGGACTCTGCCATTCATGATTCATGACTATGTGCTGGATGTGGGACCTACTGGTCCGCAGGGTAGGCCTGAGCCCTCATTCACGTGTCACCAGCTTGCTTTGAACAAGGTTAGTGGCACCATGTGTCACCGGCTGGCGTTGAACAGGGTTAGTGGCACCACGTGTCGCCGGCTTGCGTTGAACAGGGTTAGTGGCACCATATGGAATTATGCCTCACTGATCGAATGGGGTCTGGTGCTGTGGCCGCTGCCACAGACTTGGGGACATTGCCATTCAGGACTCAGGACACAGTTCCACATGTGGGGCCTACTGGGCTGAAGAGGACGCCGGTGGAGTATGTAATTGGGAATGAGTTATGTGGGCCAGCGTAGGGGGGCCAGCGATGGTCTGCGGAGGCTGCAGAAGTCACGGGACTGGTGCTTGGAGCTTGCACTGGCACGTGGTGGACCCTCTTTGACACACGCTGGTGTAGGCAGGTGAGCGGAGCCTCGTTGGTGCGCTGGGGCAGGCATGAGGGGTCTGGGGACCAGCGGCCCAGGGTGCAGCAGGCGCACAGGGAAGCAGGCCCCACCGCACACGGCGCAGGACTCGTGGTGGGCTGAGAGGCGTCGCCCTGGCAGACGCATTGTCCATTCAGAATGAGAACCATCGAGCAGTGCAAAAGGCTTTTTGTTCAAACCCCTACGCAGACCTGGCATACGTAGCTCCAACCCACTACGCACGCACATGCAGGGGGAGACGTAACATGCAACATTTCCGCTTTCTGCCCCACAGCCTGTGGGGACATGGTAGTGTTCACTGGCCACTGCACTCCATGCACCAGCAGTTGCTCACCACATGGGCATTCCATAGTCAGGCACCTCCACGCCATACCTGGCATTGGGTCGTTCACATTCCTTGGACACTTACCGTTCTCACAAATGCCTGCTCCACGTCTCTCCTCACACCCTGCTATTGCATGATCATTGTCTCTGTGGCATCTGTGGGTCTTCAGGTGTGGCTCTTGGATGGGTTACCTTTCATGCTGTGGGTAGTCGTCCTGCTTAGCACCAGCAAAAGGCAGGTGTTAAATCCCTGGTGCTATCGCGGATTATCGCCTGTTTTTGTGGCGCATCGCAGATTTGGCATTTCATTGTGAAAGTGGTGTTGTGTTTTTTTGTGTGTTTTTGCACTGCAACTCCTACTCTGCATCTCATTAGTGTTAGTTGGTGGTGTCCACCGTGGGGATATATTTTGGGGCAGTTATCGCGGAAATACTGGCAATGCTTACAGTTTGCCCCAGCTTGTGAATGGGGTGTTAAATCTATCTCCACTTTTGATGCGGTAAGGTAGGGATAAATTGGAGTACGTCCTTGTGACTATAACCCTAAGAGTTAGAGAGAGGCAAAGAGAGGGAGAGAGAGAGGGAGAGATAGAGAGGGAGAGATAGAGCGAGTGAAACAGATGAGATATTGAGAGGTAGCAAGGGATTAGCCAGAACATTAAAATGTCACCCACCCTGTAGGAAAGTGGATTATTATTTGGGGTGGACTAGTGTCCACCCCAAAGGAAAAGGCCACTATGTGCTAGTTGTCACACAAATTAAATTAAATAAACCTGATCTCAATCCCATGACACCAAGCAATCAGGCTTACATCAAAGGCACTGCATGAAGTATGTAAGCAGTGCATACACAGTAGAAAAAGTCACACAAAACACAATAAAATGTCACAACTAATTTTAAATTAAAGAGACATTTAGTTGAATGAAATACGACCAAAAGGACAATAATACAATAAGAGGAACAGGTGATATGATTTTTTTTTTAATTTCTGTGAAAATCGAGCCAAAAAGCACAAAATGTCACTGATAGTCCATAGAAGACCAGGAGCAATAGACTGGATGTAGGTGCAATTTGTGGCCGACCAGAAAGGAACTCTGGTTGGATACAACAAGAGGATTGGTCTTAGTGAAAGTCAGCAGGTTTTTCAAAAAATGTTTCCAAGACCTCTCACAAGGAAGGTCTTTGTCACTTTTTGAGAAGACAAATCAATCCTGCTGTTGAACCAAAGGCTGGATACTTGACACAGGTTGCTTCCATTGCTCCAGCTCTGAAAACGCAGAATAGACTTTGCCATTTTTTCTGAGGTGCTGGGAGCTGGAACAAAGCTGAAATTCACTACAATGCTGTGAAGCTGTCAGTCGAATGCTTTTTCCCACAGCTCCCTCTGAAGCGTTGGGGGCAAGGTTTTTCAAAGTTTTCAAACGTTCTTCTGGTACCCAAACAATCTTAGGAATAAGCTTCAAAGTCGCCCAGGACTTCAATGGATGGCACTTACAGACTATCAGGTTGTCAGGCGATGGCCAACAACATAGCCCAGTCTAGATCCTTTGGTCAGGTGGGTACTTCCAGGAATAAGCCTCTCGTAGCTTGTTGTGCCCCTGTAGTCAAACAGGAGCTCAGCTTACCAACCCTTGGAGTCCACTTCTTTGTCCTAGGTATAAGAGGAGCAGGTTCAGTCCTTTGTGGCTTCTCTCAGGTCCCAGATAGCAGGTTCTGTCTTCTTCTGACCTGCCACAATTAAAGTAAGTGTTCTGAGGATGGTACATTGGGGTGACACATTTATGCCTGGCACCAGCTACTGGGTGATGGGGACTCCTAGGTACTCCCTAACCAATGTGGTAAAAGTTCCCTGGGCAACTTTATCCCACTTTTTCAGTAGTTCCTTCTTTACCCTACTGCAAACAATCCCACAGTGCACCTCACTCATAAAATTCAGGATGGGGAAATCTTGTGTGCCCACCCAGATGTGTGGTCTGGATAATGAGGAGTTCCCTCTTCTGTGGTCACTCAAAATCAGCTTTCCTTCCACTGTGTTTGGTGCCAGCCCCACTAGGGGGACAAAAGCAAAGGCCTTTCCAGCTATCACCTATATTTGCTTGTGACAACGCAACCCCCTTTGAAGTTAAATAATTTCTTGGACAGACCCCCAACTGGTTTGCGTGCGAAAACACCCCCCACTCCCAGGCCACAGTCTCTGCTCTGGGAGTAGTTTTCACACTTATTTTAATTCTAATTCAGGTCTCGTATAGGCTGGGTAGTTGCTGGAAGCTTCTGCAAATTAGCCTCCAGCATCTTCAGGCAGGATAGCGGCACCTTTCTAAAAATTACATTTCCAAACTTCACCATTAGATTGGCTTTTTATTAAACATAAAATTAAGTCTTTTATTGGAGCCTGCAGCTCGTAAAGGTCAAAAGTTATAAAGTGTACAATCTATACTTTGACTTTTCCTCTGTGTCAGCCACAGCCTAGCCAGTGACAGTTTTGTTTTGGGCTTAGTTACTGTGGAAACATGCCTTTTTTAATCTCACACATGTTCCACTCATATATTATAATACCTACCTTGTGGGAAGCAGGGAATGCTTAGGGTTACCTATTTAATATTTAAAATCAAGTTTTTCTACCTGCCAAAATTGTGATTTTGGCGGGTCTGTGCAGCAGGGTTCATACTGCTGCAGTAAGGCTACGCAGGGTAGGCCTGAAACCAAGTTTTCACTGCCACTGTAGTGATTGGAACGTTAGGTGCTGCAGTCAACAATTGGCATTTAACTTCTAATGCCATGGGTGTACTTCTGCACCATATACTATGGGCTGTATAGGAAACAAATGTGCCAATCATGTTGCCGCCACTTGTGACAGTTTTTAGGGGTCACAGCACATACATTGGGCACTGGATAGAAGTGTCCCAATGTTAGAGTTTAAGATCACCAGCAGGTGCGTCCAAAAACAATGAAAACTGTCTGATTGGGCTGAGCATGTGAAGCTCTAGAAGAGTTCCCTTCAAGCTTTCATCCTCCTCCCATCTAGCTGTCAATCAATTTTCACTCTTCCATTTATTAATGTGACCAACTCGTCTTCCCTTTAACTTTCCATCTAGCCACACTCCCAGTTATGTATGCACCATTCATTCCTTCACCCATTACCCATCAATATATCCAACTGTCGTCCATCATTTCACGCATCCATCCTTTCCTTTTCTTCCTCTATCCTTTCACCCATCTCTCAGTTCTTCCACTTCTTCAATCTTTCACCCGCTAATTCTTTGACTTTCTTCAATCCTTTAATCCTCCTACCTATTTTTCCTTGCACCTTTGCATCCATCCTTTCAGTTTTCTCTCGGTCCACCCATTTTCCCTTCCAACCTCCATCCATTAATTCTTTCACCTTTCCTCCCTTTTACCCTTACAGTCTACCTTTCCAGTTTTCTTCTTTCTTTTTTTTCCACATTTCCTTCCCTTCACTCACCCTTCCATCCTCATGCCTTTTTCGGTGTGGCTTTACTGTGTACTGTTTCCAGACCTTATATTATTTATTAAGTAAAAAAAAGAGCTTTCCTGAGTACTACTGAGAGGGACTTTGGCTCCATCTATAATGTTCCTCTTTCTGCCCCCACAGCATGCACTTGAGCCTGTGTATATTCGCAATCTCTTTATTTGCATTTACACAAGTTTACTTTCACATAGAGCGCCGAGCGTCTTGTGCCGATCAGCTCCGGTCGCCAACTGCCGATTATCGTTCGCGCCTTTCCTCCGCTGGCCTCTGCGCATGCGTGCGCCTTCCGCTCTTGTCTACGGCGTGACGCGTCCTCGTGTACACGCTCGTAGACTAGAGCGCACACCACATATCTCCCCCTTAACAATAACAATAAACAACGTAAGTCTCTGTGTTAGTGTCCATTATTTAAAAGTCTCTACATTTCAAAGTCTCTATATCTGGAGGGCATGGTGACTGCTCTCCCACTGCGGGTGTATCTTACCGGTATGTTGTCTTCTGTTTCTCTCTCACCCAGTACTCTCTCACCGTCTCTCAGATCTTCTCCTTGTACTTCACCAGCCGGTGTGTAGTCCCTGTTGATGGACTCTGTGATGGGAGATTCCATTACTCTGTCCTCTTCTTCACCATCACATAGTTCGTTCGCGCCTTGCACCCAGGAGGGTCTTATTCCTTCCGACTCCACTGGTATCTCCTCTTCCTCTGATTTGGGCCATCTTACAATCCTGTTGACTCTAGCCATGCGGTCTTGGGACCACACCTTGCCGTCGCTGAGGAGGGCTGCCCTGCCTCGCACCTCCTTGACCTGTAAGGGTTGACTATATTTGCTTTCACCTTTCTTTTGTAGAGTTGGCAGTTTGACCTTGACCCATTCCCCCTCTTCAAGCTCTGTATCCTTTGTGTTTCGTCGTTTGTCATAATGGGCAGCATAAATCTTCTGGGCCTTTTCCAGGTTGTGCTGAACCACTGCCGGGGACCACTTGCTGGTGATGGTCTTCTCCCTCCACACGACATTGTCTCGGGTGAACGGAAGTCGTCCTCTTAATACTTGGAAGGGGCTGTACCCCACCACCGTGGGGGTGATCCTGTAGGCCCACAGCATGCTCATGACTTCGGTCTCCCAGTCCTTTCCCTGCGAGATGGCTGCCTGTATGGAGCCCATTAACACACGGTTGAACCGCTCCGCTTGGCCGTTGCATGCTGGGTGGTAGATGGCCGTGTGCTTTGACTCAATCCCGTTCCTCCTCATAAATCGTGTCCACTTGTCCGAGACAAATTGCGGTCCATTGTCACTAAGAATGGATTTAGGTATACCTTCTCTTAGGAACAAAGACGTCAGAAATTTCAGTATTGTGTCCGTGTCCATGGACTCTTGTATGTCCACTTCAGGCCATTTTGAGTACTTGTCTATCACCACACATAGATATTTGTTTACACCTCTGCTGTCCAGGATAGGCCCGAGTATGTCAATGGCCACGTTCTCCCAGGGATTTTGTGGGGTTTCGAACTTTCCCAAGGCTGGTCTGAGTGGTCGTAAAATTTTGTCCGCTCCTTGGCATTGCCCACACTCCCTCACTTGTCTTTCTATGTGGACATCCATGCCTGGCCACCAATACATTTGCTTGACTCGTGCCTTGGTCTTTACGATGCCCA
The DNA here is from genome assembly GCF_964263255.1 of Lissotriton vulgaris. NCBI lineage: Eukaryota > Metazoa > Chordata > Amphibia > Caudata > Salamandridae > Lissotriton > Lissotriton vulgaris. The sequence continues at coordinate 919,026,813 of NC_141685.1, forward strand.
GGTGTCCTTCATGCAGTTGTTCCAGCAGTCTGGGTATCAGTATTTCCGGTGGCACTACCCTTTCTCCTCTGTACAGGAAGACTCCTGAATCACTCAGGGACAGTTCCTCTCTCATTTCGTAGAACCTCCTCACTCCTTCTGTGAGCTTCTTTTTGTCTGGCCATCCAACCGTAAGATGTCTTTTGATCTCTACTTTCTCCGCATCTTGTTCGCCCATTCCTGACAGCTGATCGTCGTCTCATGGTCTTCCATGCTGGCCACCATCTCCTCCTTGTCCGGGGCCTCCTCCGGCGCATCCTCCATCGCCGCAGCTCGGCTGAGGTAATCTGCCACTCTGTTTTGAGTTCCCGGTAGATACTCCACGTCATAAGTGAAATCAAGCAGTTTCAGTGTCATTTTAGCAATTCTCGGGGTCGCAGTATCATGGCCCGAAGACGTCAGGACTTTGATCAGGGGCTTGTGATCCGTTTGGAGCTTGAATCTTGTGCCCCAGATGAACTGTCGAAACTTGCCCATGGCCCAAGTGACCGCCAGCATCTCTTTTTCTATGACACTGTACCTTTGTTCCGTCGGAGATAGCGCGCGTGAGGCAAAGCTGATGGTTTCAATGGATCCATCCTCCCTTTCCTGCGCCAAGACCGCCCCTAAGCCTTTGTCACTTGCATCCGTCGTCACTATGGTTTTGCCTGTGGGGACATAACCTTGCAGTGGAACGGCTTGGCTGATGCAATCCTTTATCGTTTCAAATTCTGTTTGCGCTTCTGAGTCCCATTCAAACTTCGCCTTGTCTCTGATGAGTTGCCTCATTCTGTATGTTCTGGTGGCGAAGTGCCTCACGAACTTGCTATAATACTCGGCCATTCCGAGGAATGACCGCACTTCCTCCTTGGTACTCGGAGCCTTGGCATTCCTGATGGCCTTCACATTCTGTTCCTTCGGTGAAATGCCATGTGTCCCAATTTCATGACCCAAGTACGTGACTGAGTGCATTCCAATCTTACATTTGCTCCACTCTGCAGTTAAGCCTTTGTCTTGCAGCACCTCTAGGACTCTGTTTAGTTTTCTGTCGTGATCTCCCTTGGTGGAGCCCATCACCAGAATATCATCCTGGAAGTACTGCACCCCAGAGATGTCCTTGAACAACCGATGCATCAACTTCTGAAATACGGCCGCTGCAGATGCCAGGCCAAAGGGCATCCTCCGGAATTGATAGCACCCGAATGGCGTGATGAAGGAGGTGTACTTCCTACTCGTGGGATGCAGCTCAATTTGATAGTACGCCGAGGTGAGATCTATGGTGGAGAAATGGGTGACACCTTTTGTTCTTGCCAGCATCTCCTCAATTCTGGGAAGGGGAAACCTCTCCACAATGAGGTTTTTGTTGAGCTCTCGGAGGTCCACACAGAGACGGACCCTCCCATTGGGTTTCTTGACTACCACCAAGGGGGATAGCCACTCCGAGCTGTCCACCGGCTCTATGATGCCTTGTTTCTCCAGCCTCTGAAGTTCTTGTTGCACCGCTGCACTCGTGGATATAGGGATGTTCCTGACTTTGTGAACCACTGGCACTGCTCCCTCCTTGAGGACCATCTTGTGGACAAATTTGTCCAGTTTTCCGACTGTGCCCTCGAAAACCTTGGGGTATGCAGATTTCCAGTCTTCTTCTTTCGTGAGGGGCCACTCGTCCGTCAATAGTATCTGTTCTTTCCCGCCCGGGTTGAGCATGATTCCTAGATCCCCTGCGTCTCTCCATCCAAGTACCGAAGGGTCTTTCTCTGCAACGTACAGGGTGCATGTGGCCGACCTTCCTCTGAATTCGAACGTGAAGTCTCGGCACCCCACCAAGGGAATGGCGTTCTCTGTGTACGAGATGGGTTTGATGTCCGGCAGCAGTAGGTCTGGCCCCACTACTGGTGCGAAGTCTTCTTCCCATATGGATCTTTGAACAATGGTCCAGGGAGAGCCTGAGTCGACGGCCACGTGTACCTTCACTCCCCCTATGAGCATGTCCGTGCGGGGCTTATCTCTTCGCTTCCCAGTCACCTCCAACACCTGGTCCTCGATACACAGCACCATTTCACCATCTTCTTGGTCGTCTTCCTCGCTGATGTATGCCGTTGCAGATTCCACACACTTGACCGTGGTCCTCTTCCCCTTCTTGCGGCATACTTTTTCAAAATGGCCGAACAGGCCGCAGAACGCGCATCTGGCGCGGAACGCAGGGCAGCGTTTATCCTGCGCTGAGTGCGCCGTGCTACCACATCTATAACACGAGAATTTGCTGTCTGTGCTGGGGCGGACTGTCTGTTTCCCAGTCCATTTTGTGTCCTTCCTCTGTTCTCCGTACGTTCCTCTTTGTTTGCTGGACGTTGAGGCCTCATCTATCTTATTAATCATCTGCCTCTGCGTGCTTTCTCTTTTGGCCGCATCTGCACCGCGTTTAGACATTTCCGCCTTTTTCACCATTGCCACGACTTCCTTGAGCGAGGTTTCGTTCTGTGCCCATAGCTTGTCCTGGACGGCCCTGCTGGTGGTATGCATGACTATCTGGTCTTTGATGTACTCATCCTGTAGGGCCCCATATTGGCACGTGATGGCCAAACGTCTGAGCGCGGCTACGTAGTCGTCTATGGACTTGCCTGCCTCTTGTTTCCTTTGTTGAAAATTGTAACGGTCTATGGAAACACAGACCGCTGGGCGGTAATGGTTATCCAAGTCTTCCAGTGCATTTTTGAAGACATCTGTCTCTGTTGCACCCCTTTCCTTGGGCACTATGTTTGCGAACACTCTCACCCCTTCCGGGCCTAAGTTGTGGAGTAACAGTCTCTTTTTCCTTGCTGGGGTGTATTCCTCTCCACTTTCGTCCTCTAGTGCCTCAATGTAATTTTTAAAGTAATCCCTCCAATCCTCCCATTTTAACTGTGGTTCCCCTGGTCTGGGTAGGAATGGGATGGGGGCTAACAGGGCTGATGCTTGGTTCGCCATTTTGGCTCCACTTCTGTGGTCTGCCTCTTGGGCTATGGGTTGGTCGGGCCCACTGGGTGCTCCTGCACTCCCTGCCGTGTCACCTTGACCCCTGGGGCTCCCTGGGGTGTTATCCCTTATAGCCTGCGTGAGGTTGTCTGTTTGTGCCACCTCCTCTGACTGTGGGGTGGTGCTTTTGGTTGCCAGGGTGCTGGGTGTGTTCCCTTTTCCTCTGTGAGCACTGACCTGGTTCCTTGTGGCTAGTGTCCTTGCACGTGGTGCCTTTGCGCTGCTGCCACGCTCTATGCTTGTGCCTGTTTGCTGGTTGCTGTTTTGTCCCACAGGCCGGTGTGGGGCTGGTGATGTTGGTTGCTCCTCTCCACTGTACTCGGTGGTGTCCGTGTCTCAGCCTCGTCGCCAATATAATGTTCCTCTTTCTGCCCCCACAGCATGCACTTGAGCCTGTGTATATTCGCAATCTCTTTATTTGCATTTACACAAGTTTACTTTCACATAGAGCGCCGAGCGTCTTGTGCCGATCAGCTCCGGTCGCCAACTGCCGATTATCGTTCGCGCCTTTCCTCCGCTGGCCTCTGCGCATGCGTGCGCCTTCCGCTCTTGTCTACGGCGTGACGCGTCCTCGCGTACACGCTCGTAGACTAGAGCGCACACCACACCATCCATATGTTGATCGACTGGAGTACGTGTTTTGATCAAAAGGTTTTGTGCTTTCACAGAAAAATGTATATCACTCCATGCAGCCGTGATTATTTTGTTTGCTTACCTAGCTGCATGAACCAGCAGCAGTATAGCTCTCTGGAGAAGGCTAATTAACACACATAAAGAATCCCATTAACAATGGAATGCAGCTTGAACTTTCAGGGCCACACATATGGCACTGTGAAAGTGTCTTAGATAAGTAGATTATTTGTGGTGTTTGTTGCTCTCTGACTACAGCACAGACCCCTTTTCCATTGCTAACTTTAGACTTCAGATTGTCGTGTGTTTGATAGCAGTAGGGGATGCTCAGGGCTACAGGAATCCACATGCAGTTTAAGGCTATCTCTTCGAGCCATGTTGTTTAGTATCAGTGGGCTTGGTGGCCCCCCATAACGTACTTACCATTGGCTGGCATCATTGTAACTCAATTGCCTGCATCTCACTAATCAGGGATGCGGTCACCACTTCCTCTTTTTGTGTGTGGCCCTCCCCTTAAGTATGGCCCAAGTACTAGTGTCCTTCCACTGCTTGCGATTTTGGGAGCTATATTTTTAGAGTCAAGCCTGTGAGTGCATGCACTAACACATGTGTATCACTTGCTAGACACTATTGTTTACAAAAAGTGCTTGGAGACCTCCCATTGCTTACCATTTGTTGGCTGCAACGTCCCTCATCTTTACAGCCCTCTTAATTGGCCAGTGCTGGACAAACGTTATTTCCGATCCTTCCTGTGGAGCAAAGACCAAGCACAGATTATTTAAACTTAATCAGTGTGCATCCTCTGCTCCCTATTTCCTCCCCCCTCCCACTCACGTTGCTCCACCCATAGCACTATTAGTTAAAAGAGAAGCGCCTTTGTGCTAATGTTTTTGTCTTAATCTATGGATCCATCTCCGATCTGCAAGGTTAACTATTTCTTTTATGTTCAGCTCTCCGTGTGTTCAGCTCTCCATGCGTTTGAGAGGGGTCTCTTCTCTCTCCATGCGTTGCTTTTTGTTGCCCACCACCCTTCCTGTTGGGCTCGCCCATGTGTTCTTCCCATTGTTATTGCAGTGCTGGAGTGGCACTTAATAAGCATGCAGGTTCCATCTTTCCTCTGGCCTTTCGAGGTTACACGGGGGTTGGATTTGTGTGCATTTCTGCACCCGTCTGATCAGAAGGGAACTGTGCAGTAACACAGCGGGATTGGGAGAGCCTGATTTGTGCAGGTCTTCAGCCCTGACATCCTTGATCCTTCTTTTAATGGCTTTCTGGTTTTCCTAACTTTGCCTGCTCACGTCTCCTTTTACTACAGCAGCAGCAGTGTCTTTGCTATTGCAACACACTGATTTATTGCAGGTTGAATGCCTTAAGTAGCTGTTTCTGGCAGGTCCTGTTTGCTGTTGATTGTTGAAGTCTGCTTGCTCAGGGTGGAGGATATTCTGGAGAAATGTAGCTCTGCTTCTGCATACTTTGCCACCAGATAGATCTGGAAAGGGCAAGAGGTTAGGTAAGCTTATGTAGCATAGACCTTGAGTGCTCATGAAATCTAAAATGTATTGTGTGGCTGCTTCCCCTCCCACCCCAGCCTCCCATTACCATGTTATCCATCCATATGAAAAAAAAGCGCTATGACATGTCATAGCGCTTTTGTTTTTGGGTCCTGTTGGCCTTATTGCGGCTTCCCAGCACCATGGCGTGAAGGTGTGCACAGTGTAAAGGCGCCCGTGCCATAGATAAACTGCAGGTTGTTAACTCTTTCGTTGCCGCGTCACGTGTCCCCTCTGTACTGTGAATATACAGGAGACTTACAGAATTCTGATTCAGTAATTTTTAGCCTATAACGTCATCTTTAGCATATAAATTGTACTGTCTCGATGAAGCTGTGGTAAACTCTGTGTACAGCATCTTTTAATCTGATTGCATATTACCACTGTGTCTGCCAAAAACTGGATAACTGTGACTTCCCTCTATCCGAGTTTGTGAATGTGGCAACAGCTCATGTCACGTCAGAACACTTAGTGCAGCGGGTCGCATTTGCAAGACGCGGCTGTAACCAATACAGATTGCACTATGATGGGGTAACAGGGATTGTAACAAATGAGATTAAAGTCTGTTTTCAACATCTTAAGCAAGATCAGTGGAATTATGCAATTGTGTGGCTGTGGTGTTTTTCACATAATTATGGATTTGCCACATAATCCATCATCTGCTGCATAATCTGCAGATTTTAACCAAAAAATAATTCTAGCTCAAACGGTTCAAAAGTTGCTAAAAACACAGCAAAAGCTGTTGCCGTGCAGTGGAAGGCCCTTTGCAAAGGTTGACTGGTCACCTTTCTGTTGCTTATTTCTGTGTTTGGGTGTTAAACTGGTACTAATGAGATGCAACCTTTGTCCAGCGTTAACAAGTGTTATGATGAGAAAATAATGAAGCTATACTGTCGCAAAATGTGAACCATTATGATGCATAATTTGCCTTTTTTTGCTGCATAATTTTAACAAACCTGCCACCTAATTTGGCCCTCCGATGCCTCATAATTCCTGTGGCCCTGATTTTAGGTCAGTGAAACCAAGTACAGTTGTGTATCGTTCAATTTAGAGTTGAATGTGCAGGGGCGTAATTGCTTGATGGCTGATGATGGTACTGTGGCCTTGTGCTCATTGATACAGTAATCTGAGGATTACACTGGGTGCTTGGCTGCTCGTCGTAGAGTTGTAGCCCTTTTTAAAAATAACTTTTAGCCACACCGCCCAGCAACTGCACTGCTGTACAACTTGGCTAAGAAAGACATTGGCAATGCCAATAGCTCTTGCATAGTCGAGACCTATTGGGTTTGCCAATGCTTGTTTCTTTTTGTTGATGTACTCTACAGAGTGCATCTTTTGTAGCTGGATCTGTTCTGCCTTTCTCATACAACTGTCTGCTCCTTCCCACCCTCCCTCAGTCGAGCTTGGGAGCAGGATTTAACTTTAAATTGTGCAATTTGTCCACGTGATTTATTGGCAGCCACCAGTAGCTGGTACTGATAAGGCGATTAATGAACATCTGTAGCCGTAGAATGTCCAGAGTCAGTGGCTGTAGGAAATTGTGTCTCTATTGCAGTACTTGCTTATTCAGGCTTCAAAGCCTACATGCACTTTATCGTTTGTAAATTAAAAAAATAGGGTAAAAAGATGTGCTGCGTGGGTGTTGCGAAAGTTTTCGGGTGCTGGACAAAACGGAAAAACAAACCAATTATTTATTTACAATGCTCACACCAGAAGACCACCAGGCTGATTGCCTTGCGTTTGTGCCACTTGGATCTTTCAGCCAGTCCTTAAAGAGTTCATCCTCATCTTTTTTCTAATGGAGAAACTACCTCAGCACTACAAATGCCTTATCGAAGCCAAAGTCTTGCTGTCTTGTTCCAAGCACTTCTCTGATACTGGCGAGCGCTGGAAAAAATTTCACCCATGGGCTCAGAGACAAGGGCTTGATGTAGAGTTAGGCGAAGAGGTTACTACGACACAAACGTGACGGATATCCCGTCCTCCGCCCTATTCCAAGTGCCATTGGCGATAATGTGCTTGTAATACGTCAGACGGGATATCCATCATGTTTGTGATGGAGTAACCCGTCCGCCGACCTCTAAAGCGAGCCCACAGTCTTTCACCGTACTCTGTGGAGAGTTATGTATAATGTAAAGCGGACATCATAAAAAGTCTAGGTATAGAAGCGCTGCCATGGCCTGAGTCGATACAATGTCCCCCCCCTTAATCAGCCTGGTAGGTCACACACTGCTCCCGCTCCACATGAGCAGCGTGTTTCCGGTGTGAGCACAGGCTTGCAAGACAGTGTTCTAGAAGCCTAAATGTAAACTACCGCTTTTCCACACGGTGTGCCAGCCCGAATAGGCGGAAAGCGCATGAAAACTGCTCATGGTTCAATCTGAACTTGTTTCATATCCCCTTTTCTAGCCAGTCACACCAAATTCTGTTCTTTTCTTCAAACACCTATGTTTTTAGGTATCGCCTAGGCAGCTCTTGCGCTGTCTCTTTGAGACATGCTGTATTCAGGTATGGACTTGAAGCTTCGTCCACTTCCCATCCATCTTTTTAATTGGCTCCTGTCACTGTCCTTTGTAAATGGTGGCTTTTCATTGTTCAATAAGTTTAGTAATACCTCATTTGGACAGCCTTTTCTCTTCTTATTGCCTTCCATGAGGACACCCCCTGTTCCATGTGTTGTTACTCAGTTGGTTTCATTTACAGCCTCCGAGCACTATTTTCTTAAACCGCTTTGCAGCAGGCAGGACATGCTTTCCCACAATGCTTTTTACTAACTCAGCCCGGCGCCAGCTTTATGGATGCTGCTCTAACTTTTAAATATGCTCCATTTCCCTCCTCCCCTCCCTTCTGCTGCATGGACACGGCGCTTCATGGTTCATGCAGCGGTTGCCGTTGTGGACACTTCCTCCAGGTGCAATTGCCCCCTTCCTCTCCAGTCCTTGGCTTCCAGCACACGCTCTACTTAATCTCACCCATGCTTACACTTAAACAATGGAGGCCAAGGTATTCACTTTTGAAAACATTGTCTTTGTTTTTTAAAGCGCCCCATTCAGTGCTTTCAATTACTGACTGTTGCCCTCCCTGCGTCTTTCCTTCAAGGGGAGGGCGGTGGGTGGGGCCACCACACAGAGGAGGGTCTAGCCTGGCTGCTGGGGCCACTGCCTTTTACAGGGGTTGTTGTACTAGGTTTTTTTTTATATTCATTGTGCTTGCGCGTTTAAAATATGTATAGTTACTTTCGATGCACTTGTGCTTTTAAAATGTTTAGTTACTGTTTTTTTATGTTTAAATGGAGTGTGCAGTGCAGCGCTGTGCTCAAGCCCCATCACTCCCACAGCAGCGGACGTCATGATCCCTCGCTGCTCTTAGAGAATTGTGAGAGGTGCAACATTTTAGAAAGATCCATGAGCCTACTAAAGCTGGCCTGTTTGAAGACTTGAATAGACGATCCTCGGACACCATTGGTTCCTAATTGATGTTTGCTGCTTCTGCGCATGCTCATGCACATCTGCTGCACTCACTAAACAGACCACCTGAATGACCACCCACCATTGTCCATGTTGACTACCCTTCGTTCTGCCTTCCAATCCGCAGAAAAACATAGGTGGTCTGGGAGGCCCAGTGCAGACTGCTTTTTATCAGCCTATGCCGCTGCTGTCGACGTTGCCCCCTCACACGCCCTTCTTCTGTTTTCTCCTGCTGTCCCTCCAATCACCAGTTATACCAAAAACATGACTTTTCAAACCAAAGGCCTCCTACCCATAAATGTTGTTGAAAACACACAAGAGGCTACTTAAAACTAGCACTGTCCTCACGAGCGGAGCCCTTAGTACCCGTAAATGTCAAAACATGCCCATTCTTGTTGAAGAAATGAAGGCACTTGCATGGAAAAAATTATTAATGTAATGGTGCTAATATGGTATGGTATGGTACTAATAGAAATACTTATCAAAACCATTGGAATGGTTACAATAAAACCAAAACTAAGGATATCTCATAAATACATCACAACAATTATTTTATCAAAACAGTTTATTATAAATTATTACGGTTCATTTTTTTCATTTTCATTTAGTATTTCATAGGTACAGACAAGCATATTCAAAGATAACAAATATTAATATACAATAAAAAATTAATGGGAGGGTTATTTTCTAAACACAGCCCATATTCCCACAATTCATATCACCAACACACACACACAGTCATTCACACTTCGCTTCACACAGTTGCCACAGATGTATACGATGGATATGGGACAGATGGCATAGAGTCCCAAAAGATTTAGTGGGTTCCAAGGGTGGAACAAACGCCGACGCGCGTTTCAGTGTATAGCCCGGGGCGGGCTACACCTTCATCAGGGCGGAGGTGAAGTGGAGGGAAACGAGGGCCACAGATGAAAGATGTTCTCTGTAAGGATGATATATTTAAAATAATATTTGTTTAGAGAATATCCGAAGAGGGGTTCAGAGTTACAAAAATTTCAAGCAGTTGCATTTCAAGAATGGATACAAAAAATAGCAATGACATCCAGGGGTTCCAATGATCGGTATGGCCAAAACACACATTACATTAGGACTACAATAGCATAACATTTACATAAGACACTTGCACATTCAAGATAAGTAAGGGGACCAATTTTAGCGAAGATAGTACCTTAATAAAGAAGTGAAAGGCAGGGCGAGCTGTAATCCCCTGCTCGCTAGGAGGTCCGATTCAAAGGAGGGTTAGGCTAGAGAGTATAGGATGGATACCTAAAGGTTAGAGATGGAGTCCCATTTTAATTCTTACAGCCTATAAACATAGGGAATATACTCATACCATAACAAGCCTGAAAGGCTTCAGGAAGTTGAAAGCCCACGAGGTGAGTTTGGGTTCAGGGTCCAAATTTTAGGATGTAGATGGATAGTGCTACAAACAAATGGACAACTGATCAGTTTAAACAGTGGGGCGGACAAGATGAAAAAATCAATATGGCCACTTAGGTCCTTTCAAGGGTTAAATAGGTAGGGGGGGACGCATCATCCAACAAGGGGCATCATGAGAATGACTAGCAAAGAGAGTCGCCTGGCTATAAGGAGTGTCTAGCGGGGATAGTTTAAATGGCGCTCTTTTTCCGCTAATGGGTCGACGGATTAGAAAGAAAATAAATAGGACAATTCAAGGTATGTTTCAGAACTCACCAGTTTAGTGAGCAGTACTGGGCTCTGCGTAGGCTTTTCTTTTATGGTCGACGTCAAAGGGGTCGAAAGCGGAGATGCTGGGGTAGGTAGAGGCGACGGGAAGGATGCCCTTTCCCCCAGAAGCTCCCAGCGGGGAGCGGTAAGTGCGGGAGTCGCGTCTCCTAAACAAATAGAAAAATTGAAAAAGTAGGGCCGGAGAAAGCTCTCAAGGGTTCTGACGCCTAGTTAGGGATATGGCGATCCGAGGTCGTCATACGCAGGGGCAGGGGTAAGGTGGAGGCTCTCTTACCTATTCACAATGTAAAGACGCGCTTCTCCAGTTGGCCGTGCAGAACACACTCGCGGGACGGTAGAGGTAGCAGGGATTGTTTCAGAGGATCTATTAATACGGTCACCGGGTGAGACATTGCGAGATTACGGAAAGGTCATGAGGGGCAGATAAGCACCATAGGACTGCAAATACTAAGGGAGATTAGTAGTGGCGCGAACATATTGGAACGTGGTAATAAACGGTAGAGCTGAACTTGTTTCATATCCCCTTTTCTAGCCAGTCACACCTAATTCTGTTCTCTTCTTCAAACACCTATGTTTTTAGGTCTCGCCTTGGCAGCTCTTGCGCTGACTCTTTGAGACATGCTGAATTCAGGTATGGACTTGAAGCTTCGTCCACTTCCCATCCATCATTTTAATTGGCTCCCGTCACTGTCCTTTGTAAATGGTGGCTTTTCATTGTTCAATAAGTTTAGTAATCCCTCATTTGGACTTCCTTTTCTCTTCTTATTACCTTCCATGAGGACACCCCCTGTTCCATGTGTTGTTACTCGGTTGGTTTTATTTACAGCCTCCGAGCACTATTTTCTTAAACCGCTTTGTCCTGCCTGCTGTTGCAGGCAGGACGTGCTCTCCCACAATGCTTTTTACTAACTCAGCCCGGCGCCCGCTTTATGGATGTTGCTCTAACTTTTAAATATACTCCATTTCCCTCCTCCACTCCCTTCTGCTGCATGGACACGACGCTTCATTGTTCATGCAGCGGTTGCCGTTGTGGACACTTCCTCCATGTGCAATTGCCCCCCCTTCCTCTCCGGTCCTTGGCTTCCAGCACACGCTCTACTTAATCTCACCCATGCTTTCACTTAAACAATGGAGGCCAAGGTATTCACTTTTGAAAACATTGCCTTTGTTTTTTAAAGCGCCCCATTCAGTGCTTTCAATTACTGACTGTTGCCCTCCCTGCGTCTTTCCTTCAAGGGGAGGGCGGTGGGTGGGGCCACCACACCGAGGAGGGTCTAGCCTGGCTGCTGGGGCCACTGCCTTTTACAGGGGTTGTTGTACTAGGTTTTGTTTTATTTTCATTGTGCTTGCGCGTTTAAAATATGTATAGTTACTTTCGATGCACTTGTGCTTTTAAAATGTTTAGTTACTGTTTTTTTATGTTTAAATGGAGTGTGCAGTGCAGCGCTGTGCTCAAGCCCCATCACTCCCACAGCAGCGGACGTCATGATCCCTCGCTGCTCTTAGAGAATTGTGAGAGGTGCAACATTTTAGAAAGATCCATGAGCCTACTAAAGCTGGCCTGTTTGAAGACTTGAATAGACGATCCTCGGACACCATTGGTTCCTAATTGATGTTTGCTGCTTCTGCGCATGCTCATGCACATCTGCTGCACTCACTAAACAGACCACCTGAATGACCACCCGCCATTGTCCATGTTGACTACCCTTCGTTCTGCCTTCCAATCCGCAGAAAAACATAGGTGGTCTGGGAGGCCCAGTGCAGACTGCTTTTTATCAGCCTATGCCGCTGCTGTCGACGTTGCCCCCTCACACGCCCTTCTTCTGTTTTCTCCTGCTGTCCCTCCAATCACCAGTTATACCAAAAACATGACTTTTCAAACCAAAGGCCTCCTACCCATAAATGTTGTTGAAAACACACAAGAGGCTACTTAAAACTAGCACTGTCCTCACGAGCAGAGCCCTTAGTACCTGTAAATGTCAAAACATGCCCATTCTTGTTGAAGAAATGAAGGCACTTGCATGGAAAAAATTATTAATGTAATGGTGCTAATATGGTATGGTATGGTACTAATAGAAATACTTATCAAAACCATTGGGATGGTTACAATAAAACCAAAACTCTGACGCACACCGCTGCTCTGCAAGCAGACTGGCATTAATTTCTGTAATACATTTTTTAAATAACTTTCTTAATATGCTTGCCAACTTTTTTTTAAATTATATACATTATGCACAAAAATATATTTTTGGGGTGAATGTGAGAGGTTTTGGCCTTATGGCCAGAGCTGCTGACTTTGGAGCTAGTGAACCAGGTTCGAGCCTCGGTGATGGCTCAGCTCAGGGCCGGCTCTAGGCTCATGGTGGCCCCGTGCAGGGAGCGTAGGTGGGGGCCCCGGAAGAGGGGGTCCGGACTGGGCGGAGCTCAGGAAGGTGTTTTAATAATAAGTCCAGAAAAGTCGTTAGATGATTGACCAGTACCTGCAGCTGCTCCTACCCTTCCGAATTCGTCTCAGAACGATACAATTTAGGAGGAGGAGGACATTGTGACACACGACATGAGGGACTGGGCGCACAGACAGCTGCAGTGCCAAGGCCATGACAGGGGGGGCACCGGACCCCCACAGAGAAATAATCGGTGGCTCTTTGCCCGTGAGTGACTGAGGCCGGCCTGTAACTAGACTGCACACAGATCTCGCCAGTCGCCAGCAAGTGTATTCACCACCAAAGTTATCTTACAGCTACAATGCTTTGGAATTTGTTGGGTAAACAAAGATCTAGGTGTCTACAGTCTAATCCCCTGCAATAAACTATTTTAAAGTGAAGCCTGCTCGAGAGAAAACAAAGTATAGAGGAGGTATAATACAGCAATATATGGTAGACACTCGAGCACAAGAAAAAACGTTACGTTCGTAGGCAAAGGCAATGGTGGCACTTGTGCAAGTATCAAAGCAAACGAACGGTTCCGTCATGAGCGTCGGTTGGCCTGTGCTTATGACGGAACCGTTCCGTCATGGTTCTATTGGTTCTTTAGAACCTTCAGCACCGCAGCGGAATTCGCGCAGCGCTGAAGGGGTTAATATTTTAATATTAAATTGCTTTATAAACCCTAACATCTGTTAACTCATTTATTGATGCCACTTGTCAGACTGGCAATGGGGCTCATGTCATTTTAGAACAACGACAATATAAGACAGCAAGTAAAGACAGGTGTAAGACACATCCCTGACACAAATCAACGGAAATTTAAAGAAATATGACTCTAAACTGCTGGATGCACAGCCAGGCAAAAAGGCAGCGCTACTTGATGAATGCAGGATGTCAGTGAGCTACAATGACATCCACACAAGTCTCCAAGGAGCATAATTTAATCATTATAGTCTAATACCTCCTGCCTTGAAGGAACTGCACTGGCTTCCCATTAAACTAAGAAATACATTCAAAGGTTATGTATACAAATCCTTTCAAGTATTTTTGTCCTTTCTATTGTGGTGACTTGACCCTAAATGTGAACCAGGAAAGAACCTGAGGTCAAGCAGCACAAGTCCTCCAATAGTCCCATATGCAGATAAAAGCAGCATGCGGTAATCAGTGAGAGCTCAGGGGATGCTTTTTGTAATTCCTTGCACCACATCCTTCAAGCCACCGTCAAACTTTCATCCTCAGCAAAGTACTGAAGAAAAAGTTATTCAAAGAAACCTATTACCATGAGCAAACACTATTTAGGCCCACCCATCAACCTTTTTATCATAGCGCTCCTCACGGTCCGTTGGCTCACAGTGTAGCTCCCACCAATATCCATCTCAAATATGCACTCTTAACAGTTGCCCACGTCAGTCTTTAAGCAGAATGTTTATACTGTGAACTCCATCTCTCTCCTACTAGAAGTGCAAAGTTTACTTAGCAATAGGTTAGGGAATTACAAATAAATTATAAAACAAGTACATAACTAGAACACTAAAGGCAAGTGAACAAAGTGTGTAACTTTTCTTGGAACCAAACAGATACACCCCTCCTCCCCCTCCCCCCAGCACCATAAATTTAGAGGGTGTTCCTTCCACAGTCCCAATTTGGATATAGATAATTTAAGCCCATGTCAAATTCATGTTCTCCAAATATATCAAGGCTTGCTCCCTGACAAACCCCACACTGGATAGCTATTTATTCCGACCCTTAGCATGTGTAAACCCTCTACTAGATCAAGGTTGGGAACGCCTTCTAAACTTTACAAATAATCGCACACTGCAAGTTTTCCACTGTTTTTAAAGGCACCTCCCACCCCACTCGAATGCCCACTCCACACCACTCCAGTGAGATGTTTGCTCTACCATAAAATTACATCACGATTAAATCAAGTAGCAAGTGAAAATTCACGACTTTTGTAAACACTACATGCAACCTGTGGAGCAGCTAAAATAATCTTAGTTACGCAAATGGCTTTGGTCGTTACATCCTGTGTCAAACAAACGGAAATATCTGACATGAAGGGAAAATATTCTGATGTGCCTATTGATTTCAAAGAGTCCAAACATAATTCGATCTATGCACCCCAGCATATGCTTATGTTTTACCCTTATTTTTAGATATTAAACGGAAATTCCTGAATCCATATCTATCAGAATCCACTGTCGGAGTAGGAGCCAAAGCAAGTAGTGTTCTATTGAATACAAGAGCTAGACAGACAAGCTTAGGACTTTTTTTTAAGTAGTTGTATTCATGCAGGAGTAGAGCTGAGCTTGACACCATCCTGCCTCCTGAAAGGATAGCCCAAATCAGCCTTCATATGCTGGAATCATGCGCAGGAATTTTATGTTATATATGTCCTCCCAACTCATCTGTACCAGTTTTCAACATGTATACAGGGACGGGAGAGCCATACACTGCATGGCCTGCCCCCCAAATAATACAAAAATCTGGCCTCATGCCACCTTGCTCCACCTAAATCCTTGCATAATCTCTCAATTATTTCCAATTGGAAAAGAAATACCTGTGCTTGTGCCACCCACCCTAAAAAAAAACTCTACCCAGCTCAAATTGAAATATACAAAAATATCACGATGTCCTGCTATTCCGCAACCCCAGTTTGGCTTTTCCACCTCTTTCACGCTCAGCGGAGCCTGCTCCACGCGGAGAGTGGCTCTGTGAGAGCCACTGATTAGCAGGAGTTGTTTGCTCTTTTCATTTGAGGTCTGCAGAGATCTAACATCAATCTTTGAGGTGACAAAAACTGCAAATGCAGAACTGTACTTAAAGAGGGGGCCTGCGGAATTAAACACTGATCAAGTGAAGGAGGGAGCATTCCTCAGGAGTTGTGGTGGGAGTAGGACGACTCTGATGTATGTGCACCTTTCAGGGAAAGCAACTTGCCTGGCGTTTTGAGGCCAAATGCGTGTACAAGTAAATGTCTGTTTAAATACGCATCTATTTATCAGTGTGTGTTTGTAAACTGTGTATTTATGTTTCCATCCCTGTGAGTGTGTACCTATATAAAAGTGTTTGTGTAAGTTACCCGGCCTGCATGCTGCCTCTCTGACTGAGCTTTCTAGACGGGCAGCGAGCTGCAGCAGTGTGTAAATACCGCGGAGGCGGGCTGACTGGGCCTGGTCGCCCCCTCCTCAGATTCCAATCCTGGACCAGGCTTTGCATATGTATTATTGTTATTGTACTCAACCCGTCCATCCAATACTCCCTCTGCAATGAATTCACGGGGGAGCGCTGCTGAAAGTATAACGAACTGAATAAATCTGTAGTGGAGTGGTTGGGCCCCATACCAGGATTCCGATTGCCCAGGATTCCAACCTCACCACAAGGGCAGTGGCTCGCCGTTTTTCGGACCACTACTGATGACCTGACCTGCCTCAGAGTCGGACATACTCACTCACCTGTAGCTTCGGAGGCGAGTGGGCAGCAGAAGACAGGACAAAAGTCACACGCACTATTAATTACATTGCCCATGACAATAGAGGCTTTAGTCACCAGCCCGCCCCCGCCATGAAGACCGTGGCACCGCACAGACGCATAGACAACTGCGCACCGCCACGCCCACGTATCATTTATAGGAAGAGCCTGGTGTGCACCAACTATTTATTTAATTTATTAAGAGGCCCAGAGTCAGGCGTGCGCACGGCACCAACGTTAATGAAAAGATAGGGTGAGGCTTGGAAGAGGCTGTCACCGCTGCATGCTCGCCAAGGTTTAATTTATGGGGACTGACTGACCTGGGGAGGCCTCGGCCAGCCGTGCGCGCTATTAACTCATGAGCAGGAGTTTATTTGCGAAGACTGAGGCTTGCATGCAGCCGTCCTATGCCGACAGTGAGGGGCCTCCCAGGGGCCCCTGGAGCGTGGGGGCCCCCCCGCACCGCAGGGGATGCGGGGGGCCTGTGTTACGCCCCTGCCAGGGGGCCGCCACTGCCAAGCACGATTATCAGATCCTTCCGATCCTCGTCGTGGCGGCCCCTGGGGTTTGGCGGCCCTGTGCAGGTGCACACTTTGCACATGCCTAGGGCCGGCCCTGCTCAGCTTCCTGTGATTCTGGGCAAATCACTTAGGGGCATATTATCAAGGGACATAACGCCGCTTTTTCGGCACACAGAGCCAAAAAAGCGGAAATTTGTGTATCGCACAATCATCAAGGCAGCGCTAACATGCATTAGCGCATGTTAGCTGCCGTTTCCGTGACGCTTTGCAGCTTAGCGATATACATCGCTAATTAGATGCAAAGTAAGCATTCCTGCCAAGAAACAACATGACAGATGTCGCTAACACGACATCGCAGTGTTTACAACGCGGCCCAGGAACCGGTTATCGCCGGATTCTTACGGATGCCTGAAAGTTGACAGCCATGTTTTGTATGGGAGGTGGATCGTCTGGTTATGTCCACACTCTCCTAATATCAAGCAAGCCTTTCCATTAGCAGGTGAAATCATCGCTGGATTTCACATGCTAATGAGGATTATCGCCGTTTATTACTAGTTTGCATATCGCCAGTTAGCAGAGCGTTGTTAATACGCCACTAAAACAGCAATATAAACCAGCGATAGACGCCGATAATCAAATTCACGCTAAGCGCGAATTGCGATATTTACTGCTACCCATTGATAATATGCCCCTCAATCCCCCCGTGCCTACCAAAAAATGAATGTGTCCTTGTGTAACGTAACTGGTGCTCATGTAAAGCGCTACAATACCTTCGGGTCGAGTTCGCGCTATATAAATTTGCAAATAAAAAAATAAATGTGGTCATGTGCCTACATACAAAATAAACACTAGGGCACACAATGTAACAATTGCAAACAAGGAGCATTAATTAATTCCTAATAATGAGCTAATCATGTAGAAGTGAAAGCAACCAGCACCACAATGAAGGCAAGAGCGCGAAGCTCAATGTATTATTTGGAAACCTTATTAGCTCCTCTGATGTTTTGCCTTTCAGCTTCAATTAGCGTGCCGCAGTTATTTAGTTGCAGAACTTCAAGCCACTAAATGAAGCTGCTTACCAACAGACCCTGCGCAAGCACACCAGGACCAGAACATTCATACAAATACACAGCTCTTGAATCACCCTCCGAGCACTCACTACCCTCCATTTCATTCCTCACGGTCAATATCTGTTAGTTTTAAATAAGAAATAGTGGTGCTGAATAGCATTCAAGGACTTTTTTGTTTTCACAAATACTGTATGTGGAAATGGTGTTTTCGTGTATTCCAATATCCATTTTGACGACGTTGCATGAACGGAAAAATTCAATTCTAGCTTTATCTTCTGCAAAGCCTCCCTCAGACTGAAGCTTGATAGGCAGTGACTTTTTAAAGTTTGTGCTCAGCGCATTACTTTTGTGCACAGAAATTTGTTGGGGGGAGGGGGGCGCGTGGAATTTGATTTTACGTATAACCCAGTAACATCACAAAAATAATGAGCTGTTTCAGCAATAATGTGCTAATTTTGAGTTTATGTATCTCACATGAAGGGCCATGGGGAAGTATACGCTACCCAAACTATACTGTACTACTTCCGAATTAACTAAACTCACACAGTGTACAGGGTAGCAAAGAACGGTAAAGAAAGAAAAAAGGGGATAAAAATGGTGGAGCACTACAAGTGTTTGGACGAGAACCCTCCCTCACGGTAGGGTGACATGCTTCATCATAGGGTCCCCTCAACACACTGTGACCACAAGATACCCAGTGTGGGCTATGACGTTCCCACAGGAAAGGAGCGGGGATGTTTTATAGCATGTTTGAGTGCTAATACCTATGGGGTAGAGTGCTAAAGAAACTAGTGCATTTAAAACTATCTCAATAGGATCAAAACAAGTTTATTCCTGTGCCCTAGAGGATAGACATTAAAAGCATAGTGAGACAGGGATATGGATGTTCTCCCTGTTTATGGTCAATATGTTTCTTCTGTGTATGACTGGGATGTTGAGGGCATTCTTCAGGACCAAAATATTAAGTCACTCTGCTGAATAAAACGTGAACAGGAAAATATAATATGATACTTCTAGTATACTTAGGCTTCACTCTTGACCAGCTGTGCTCAATAGCAAGAGATTCTTGAGTGGGTCAGGTGACCCAAATACTTTGAATAAGGTCCAACTCTACCGTCAACAGAGTCTCTCCACACGTAGAGCTTTTACGTGTCACCTATCTCTCTGCGAAAGAGCACTGGCAACAGCGAGATAGGCGACAATTAAGAGCTCTACGTGTATTTTTCTGTTAATTCTGTGCAGAAAATTATAATCGTTTTTCTTTCAGACCAATGAGAGATCATTTTGCCTCTCACTTCCCAGTATTCTCAAATTCCAACGAAGGGCATTTGTTGTTTGAATGACTGTGGACAGATAGAGCAAACCAGTCAGCCCAGACATGACTGTTCAAAATAGTCTGTAAAAATTCCCCAAAAATTCAATTGAGATCAGAAAGCCTCTAAAAGAAGATAGAATGTCTATAGTTCATGCAGTCACGCGTTTCCAACCTAAAGCAATTCATAACCAAAGACCAGATTTTATTGAAGTACATGAATTTATTAGAGACTCTGAAGACTGCTATTCGTTCTTGCATACATTTAACTAGCAAGGTTAGCCGGTGTTCCTCAGATTAAGGGAGGAGTCAGAAAATTAAACTACTCCCCCCACACTTTCAACCAAAGGTTTTATGGTGCCAAGCAGTCAAATCACGTCATTGTGACCCTCCCGAGAAGACATTGCTTGTCTCTTCCCCCAAGCATCTATCCATTCATCTTTGCTTCCTTCCATTCACCTGCTGATATCCACCATTTCATCCTTACATTGTGTCATCTATTCAGTCTTTCATCCAACATTCAGTCTGTCACCATTGCTTCTATCCATTCACCCATCCATATCCAAACCTCTCTATCTATCTTTAAACCTATCCATAACACAAACCTATCCTTTCACTCAGTCATCCATCCTTCCACTTATCCATCCACCCTTTCCTCCATTCACCAATTCAGCCATCCTTTCAGTCACCTATCCATCCATCCTTTCTCTCATCCATCCACACTTTCACTTATCCAACCATTTGCTTTATACATCCATCCTCTCACTTATCCATCCATCCTCTCACTCAGCCACTCATCCTTTGACCCATCCATCCATTTAGCTTTTTACTCAAACATCCTTTCACTAACTCATCCATCTACCCTTTGACTTATTTGTCCACCTGCTCACCCTTCTACTCATCCACCCTTTCATCCAGCCATCCGTCTAGCCTCCCTTTCACTCATCCATCATTCCTTCATTCATCCATCCTCACAGCCATTCCTTCACTCATCCATCCATCCGTTCACTCATTCATCCACCCACCCTTCTACTCAGTCCATCCATCCACTCATTGATCCATCCATTTACCCTTTCACTCATCGATCCATCCTTTCACTCACTCTTCCATTCATTGTTTCTCTCATCCATCCATTTATCCACCCACTCATCCGTCCATTCTTTCACTCACTCACTCATCTATCCTTCCTCTTTCATTTATACATCCTTACAGTAATCATGTTACTATTTCTCCATGCATGTATCCATCCATCTTTTCCCTCACCTGCAATCCACCATTTCAGTCACACATCTATCCATCCATTCACCATTTCACTCATCCATCCAGCCATCCTTTCATCTACCATCCATCTGTCCTCCCTTTCACTAATTAATTTATTCTTTCACTCTTCCGTCCTTACATCCATCATTTCACTCACCCATCCACCATCCATGCATCCACCCATGCAACACTCACCCATCCATCCATGCAGTTGCTCTATCACTCATCATCCATCCTTTCACTCATTAATCCATCCATCATTTCACACATCATCCATCCACCCTTTCACACATTATTTCATCCATCCTTCCTCCCATTCACTCATCCGTCCTTACATCTATTCTTTCACCCACCCACCCATCCATCTATCCATCCATCTTTTCACTCACTCACCTTCCCACCCTTTCACGCAGCTATACAGAGATAAAAAATACAAAATTTGTATTAAAAGCAACTGTACTGTTTTCATTAGGTGACAGTGGACACTTGCAAAATACAGAAGTGAGCTAAAGCCAGGAGTATGGTTAACAAGTACAAACAAATCTATGTCCGTTTTTTCAAAATAGTGTATGGTTGCCATTTTTTTAGGGCCCCTCCTACACTTTTTTGCAAAGATAGTGGGAATCATCCAAAAGTACTACTTAAAAGCAGCATGACCACATCTGTTAATGTTTGCGCCAGACACTGTTCGTGCCAGTTTTACCAGTAGCACATGGAAGTTGATCACCCTAGTTTTTAAACGTGTAACAGTCGGGCCATAATTCACGTTGTTATGACATGTTCTAACCCACGTTGTAATTATAGGTACATTATTAGGTACAATACCATTATTTACCCTACTTAAAAATAGCTGCACTCGCTTCTTGTGGGCCTCCTGTTAAAGAATAAATGTACAACATTTCAGAGGCAAGGATCTTTCTTCCATCAGAAAGAAAGTGCCAATGCTCTTTTGCCGTTTCGAGTGCGAGATGAAGGCGACCGAAATGACTGTGGCTTTTGTTTTTATATTTTTGTTACCGAGTTTTTTCTTTTTATATTTTTGTGAGCTCGTATACAGCCATGCCTGGCTGTATATGGTGACGGAATGCTGCAAAAGGAAAGGGGGTCTTACTGTGCATGCAGTGTGTTGGATATGAATTTCAGAAACCTCGGGCAGACAGCAGCAACATGTGATCCTCAGCGCTTATTTGTTTTATTCTAAATGTAGCTCTGCACTGCTTCTCATTGGGCACCAGGAAAGAGGAGGAGGGGGCTTTGGGTGGCAGGGCAGTCGAATTAAGCATCCAGTGCGGGTGAATCACTGCCACTGCACACCGCAAAGCAGGAGTCTTTAGTGTGTTTGCTTTTCATGCCAAATAATAAAAGTAAAGCTTCATGGATGTGGTATGAAAGTGCCAGTGAGTCTCCTAACTTTTCTGTTTTAAAATTTGAAATATAGCCTGCCAGCTGGTTTGTTTTAGTGTGTGGTTTGTTGGATCATCATCGTCTGAGTAGTGTCAATTTTGTGTGCTTGTTTAGTCCTACCAACAGCAGTGTAGAGAACAATTGTCATTCTCATGTCTCTTTCCAGACACAGCCGTTGTGTCAAGCATGCTTCTCACAACAGGGAGTGTTGGGGCTGGCTCCAAGCAGGAGCACCCAAAACAGAGGCACAAGGAGGTATTAATCTCTTCCCCCCAACCTTCCTGACCCAGCAATCAGAGAGAGATAAATAACAGGCCTGGCCTATCTAGTTTTTCTCCTTGAACAATAGCAACTACAGCTTCAGCCTCACCGTCAATTCTACTATCTGTCAAAGTACAGTGTTGAGGAAGGGGAAGAGAGAAGACCCCACGTGTTCCAGGGAACAGGGTACTAGAGACAATCAAAGTCAAAAGGCTATCCCTGGACTGGTTCAAGGAATATAACACTCACTAGTCTCTATTCTAGTCACCTCACATTCACTCAGGACATATCATTAGTGTTTATCTTAATTTACTGGTCAACTAAAGTGTAACGTTTGCATTCTTTTTATTTTAAAATTCAGATAAAACACTCTCATTACAATGAGAGACATACAGATTATATTAAAATCTCAGAAAAAGTATTTCTCTGAACACAATTCAATTTGAGACATCTCATACAGTACACTAAACTCAAAATGTGTTAAAACAATCAATGGTACATCGAAACAATAAAACATATATCTACCCAAGAAGAAAACACATGTAGTATAACCTAAATAACAAGTGTAATCATACCATATATATTCACACAGAGAATTTATGAATGTAGCCGCAAATCAATAGGGAAGTAAACAAGGTCCAGTCATATACACTACACTGGAAAATATATGGAATGCTAAAGTAAGTGAATAACAGGAGAGGGTAGTGAGCATGATCGCATCATTCCCCACCTTAATGATAAGCCAATAGGGAGACCAAGCAGTCCTAACAGTTACCAATTTGTAAGCAAACTAGCCTGAGAAGATTAGAATGGAGAATATAGAAATTTAAGCGAAACAGCCAGGGAAGTAAGTCCATGATAGGGGAATGGCGGTAGGACGAGGAATAGGTAGACCGTGAACTTAACAAATATCGTTTTCTCTGTAGAACACATCCGGTTCCATTACCTATTGGTGTGACGCATCAGACAGTCAGCACCGCTTGTAAACCTCGGGGAATGAAATACCCACATAAACATAAGGGAAGCAATTAAGAGAATAGCTAGATCCACCCTGACTACAATATTAGATAATAAGAAGTCCTTTTTATGAATCCTCCCACTTAGAACGTAACAAAGAAAAAAGAAGCCTACCATTAATCAAGTACGAAGCGCGAGCTACAATTAGAAAAATATGGAAACAATAAGAACAGAAATGCAATAGAAAAAGGTAATGAATTTATTAATAACAAACGAAATGGAAAGTAAAGACCATGAGAACAAAAATAAAACTGCCTGGGATCTGTCATATCTCCCTTCTAGATTTTATTTATTGGTTCCATTGCGGATAATTGGTAAACAGGGAGCCAAAGTATTGGGGGAACAAAGACGCTCTGCCCATACCGGCATGAAGGATTAATACCAGATATCCCATGCAAACCATAAAGGTCAGTTTAGAAATGAACATATGTATGTGTGATAGACCTTCACAAGCTGACCAACTAAAATGTAACGGAGTATATACAGGAATGACAACTTTATAACGTGTACTTTTTTAAAAAAAAATAATAGAGTACAATGCAAATGTTGATAAAAATAATGTATATGGATGTCACACAAATGTACACTGGCAATATGAAGTACTATAAAAGAGGGTATGGGGAGGAGTGCTCCCAAGAAATAGAATATGCCCACAGCACTGTAATGGTAATATGTGTAATGACTGCTATCTTTCTAATACACAGAAGGATACCAGTCACAAGAACAGGATGAGCCCATTAAATCTGTCCTGATGAAAGTGTGACCATATCTACGGCCTGAAACACCAAAACGCGTCGACGCACAGTAAAACTATAGAATCCAAACAAAGTCTAAGGGACTCCAGCTATATCCCAATTTTGGACACTGGAAGTCACATGGGAGTAATTTTAAGACTACTGGATCTGATTAATTCGTGGCAATACTGTTTGTCTCACTGAGCAAAGGGGTTTTCTTTCATTTTTATTCTTCTCTGTGTGAATATATATGGTATGATTACGCTTGTTATTTAGGTTATACTACATGTGTTTTCTTCCTGGGTAGAAATATGTTTTATTGTCTCGATGTACCATAGATTGTTTTAACACGTTTTGAGTTTAGTGTACTGTATGAGATGTCTCAAATTGAATTGTGTTCAGAGAAATACTTTTTCTGAGATTTTAATATAATCTGTATGTCTCTCATTGTAATGAGAGTGTTTTTATCTGAATTTTAAAATAAAAAGACTGTGAACGTTACACTTTAGTTGACCAGTAAATTAAGATAAACACTAATGATATGTCCTGAGTGAATGTGAGGTGACTAGAATAGAGTCTAGTGAGTGTTATATTCCTTGAACCAGTCCAGGGTTAGCCTTTTGACTTTGATTGTTTCAGTGTTGAGGAAGAACAGTGTTGGGGAGCGGATGCGGTCTCATGGCTAGACTACCGACCTTGGAGCCGGGAAACCAAGGTTCGAGCCTCGGGTCGACTCCACATCCTGTGATTCTGGCACTGCTTAATTTGTAAAATATTGAGTGCAGGTGCTCAAATATTTTTTAGGAGGCCACACCCACTTTACCGGCTCCACCCACTTCTGCCATAGGCTCCTCCCACTTCCTTTATCGGTTCCACCCACATCCACAAGCCTCAACGCACCATAGTCACCTCCTCACATCTTGAGTTCCGCAAGAAGCTGGAGGCCTGGCTCTTCACAAAAGCGCCTCGGGACCTCACACCTGCCCAAGTTCCTGGATACCCTCTTGGGTGATTAGTTTTTTTACAACTCAAATATAACTTAACATATGGGAAGTCTATGAGAATGACTTAAAAGTGAACTCAAATTGGAGAATGTGTGTAAATCTCAAAATGCTGCTTCAGGAATGGTCGTTAGAGGACTTAGAGGTACCTTTGCAAATTAAAGAGAATGTGATTCTACTGTGCTGTATACAAGAAAGGAAGGATAAAGGAATGAATACATTAAAGAAGGCAGCAACAAATGCAGGCAGGAAGGGGAGAACTGGAGTGATGATATATATATGAGCAACGGATGAAAAAAGGAGGGAATAAGAAAAGAATGTGAAAGGAGGAAATGATGGAATAGAGGGAGAAAGGAAGTAAATTATGTGTGATGGACGAAAAGAAAGGAAAGGAGCAAGATAAGCTATAAGGAATGGTTGAGAAAGGAAGAAATTAAAGAAGAGGTGAAGGACCAGGAAAAAGAGTAAGGAAAGAATGGACGTACAAGGATTAAATGTAACCAAGGAGGAAGTATGGGGAATAAATAAGGGTGTAAGGAAGCAAATATGGAAGAGGGTGTAAGGAAGCAAGAATGTAAAAGGGTGTAAAGAAGCAAGAATTGAATGAGGGTGTAAGGAAGCAAGAAGCAAAAGGGTATAGGAGGCATGGCTGGAGGTGCTGAGGAAGACAAAAGGGAAAAGAAAAAGATGAGACTAAGGAAAGAAAGGAGGCCAGGGAAATGAATAGGAGTATGTAAGGCACTGGGTCAAGGAGAGAGGATAATGACAGTGTAATATTACAAAGGAATTAATTAAAATACAATAGATTGAAATACATTTGTGTCCTTAACATACCATGTATGTTTGTAAAGCACATATTACCCAAAAGGGGCCTTAACACTGAATTTAAAATGTTGTTATTCAGCTCACTGGCACACATTTTATCAACCTCAGATATATGAACGACTGAGTTGCTGCACCAAGATTTAAATTTATGACCCTGAGAGCAAACACAGATTCCTGAAGTGGATATAAAGAAATGAGCAAGAAGGAAAAACATAAAAAAGAGAATGAGGAAGGAGGAGAGGATTGAAGGCAAAGATAGATACGGTAGACAAAGAATGTGAAGAGAAGTGAGGAAAGCAGAGATAAGGAGTGCAAGACTGGAGTGGAACATGATGAGAATGAAAAAAGGAAAGAGGAAAAAGGGAAGAAGAGCAGACAGCGAGGAGTGTGTGAAAGAAAGTTGAAGGGAAAGATGAGAAGGTGGAAAATGAAATGCAGTTAATGAGGGGAGGTGGCGATTAAGAGGAAACGTGTACGCACGGCAGAAAGTGAAAGAAGAATGGAGAGAAGGGAAGGGGTATGGTGTGAAGGGGAGGAAGATACTGGGGAAGGACAAGAAAAGAGTACACCACTGCTTTATTAAATATAGAATAATTAAACATGTATAGTTGAGGGGTAACAAGGCTGTATCATTCTTGGCCTGTCTCATCAATACACAGCTGCGCTGTCCAACACACCCTTTCATTGTCTCCCTCAAGAACGTGTTTATACTCATCCAAAATGTACCCGTAAAACATATTTAGAAATTCTCCCAAAGAGTACCCTCCTTCTATCTTCTACATCCATGTTTACATGCACTCTGACTGAGTACTTGGGCAGTGAGATCACATCCATTGTGTTCACAATCAACTGATTAAAAACTGACTCCATAGTAATACCAGACATTGCCACAACCAAAATGAACTGAGCTTTCTTGTGTACCTGCATTCTCCATTTCATAGTGCATTAACTCCAACCGCTTTCCACATCTTCTGTGTGAAAGTGCTCAATTTGCATCTCAGATGTGATCCTCCCCTTTGTAGCTCACTCAGCATGCCCACACCCTACTATTACCCTGCTGATTAACCAAATGCTTATTCCTGCCCGTTCAGGTCCAAGTGCACTCACGAAAAATACAAGTCCCATTACACTATACAAACATTCCAGTTTTGTTGATATCATACATGAGTGTTACAGGGGCAGAGCACGCAAGCCTAGGCTGCACACAAGAGTCAAATTAGTTTCAAGCAACATAGAATAAAGGAATTAGAATGGTGTGCACTTGATCATCTTTGTTTGGATAAACATAGCCTAAAGGCATAGGAATAAGCTTTCAATATTTGTAAGCTACCCAAAAAACAATTTTAGGCACCGACCAACAAAAACTGACTTGGACTAATGAGTGCAGGGCAGCAAGTGCACACCAAAGTTAGTGGTGAGCAACGAGCTCTTCGAATGCACCATTACAGACAGCTCTAGGTCAGTGCTGATAGAATTGCACGCTACACGCTCCTTTTTAGGTCTCGCCTGGCGAACAGCTGCGCAGCAGCGTTTCGCGTAGGCGAAATCTTTTGAGAACACAGTATGTGGCTTTGTCCCACCTCTATCTTCCATTGGCTAGCTCCATAAATGGAGGCTAACCATTGGAAGAGAGAGGCGTCCGTTATTGTCCGAGGCGATTCGTGGGCATTCCGGCGATTTTTTCCCTCTCCGCCCCTCTGTGAACGTCATTGCGGCGGTGGTTTATTTTTTTTTCTTCAGAGTTTTTTTTTGTCATTCCTCCAGGCCGACCGGCGCCGGAAGAAGTCCAGGTGAGTGCTCCTCTCCCCTCCCGCTGTCCGTGTGCCAGTTCCGCCCCCCCCGCTGTCCGTGTCTCCGTTCCCACCCCCCCTCCATTGTTACTTTCGTGCGCTTTTCTGATTGTTTTCGCACACGTAGCGGGAAGACTACGATTCTCTGCAGCTGCGGCAAGCATTCTCCCAGTCAGCTGCCTTCATCGGATATCCCTACTTGCTTTGCCAGTGCCAGTGGTTGTTTCTTCTCCTGCCTCTTTTTGCCATCGTTCCACCTTTCGATGCCCTGTTGCTGTTTCTTGTTTGCTTCACCCACCCCCTATCCCCTTGCTTCCCTGTACTCTGCGCACTCGCGTGATCTCTTTCTTACGCCACCCCAACTTTCTTCTACCTTTGTTACACAAGAGAGAGTAGCAGTGACTCAAATAAATAGCCATAATGTTTCCAACCTGAGCCTCAGGAGCCTGCGTCTGCCCCGAAGTTCGATTGGTAATTGTAACATCAATTATAAACAGTCAATCAATCAATCAAAGACATTTATAGAGCGACCGTAGGGTCTCAAGGCGCTGGGGGGGGGGGGGGGTGCCGTTACTGCTCGAACAGCCAGGTCTTCAGCTTCTTCCTGAAGGAGAGGTGGTCTTGGGTCAGGCGCAGGTCGGGAGGGAGGGAGTTCCAGGTCTTGGCGGCCAGGTAGGAGAAGGACCTTCCTCCTGTTGTCGCTCTTTGGATGCGGGGGACGGCGGCGAGGGCGTGGCTGGCTGATCGGAGGTGGCGTCTTGGAGCGTAGAAGTTGATTCGGTTGTTGAGGTAGCTCGGGCCTTGATCGTGTAGGGCTTTGTGTGCGTGGGTGAGGAGACGGAAGGTGATTCTTTTGTTGACGGGGAGCCAGTGCAGGTCTCTCAGATGTCCGGAGATGTGGCTGTTGCGTGGGATGTCGAGGATGAGTCTGGCAGAGGCGTTCTGGATCCGCTGGAGTCTCTTCTGGAGCTTGGCGGTGGTACCGGCGTAGAGGGCGTTGCCGTAGTCCAGTCGGCTGGTGACGAGGGCCTGGGTGACGGTCTTCCTGGTCTCGGTGGGGATCCACCAGAAGATCTTCCGTAGCATGCGCAGGATGTTGAAGCACGACGAGGAGACGGCGTTGACTTGTCTGGTCATGGAGAGGGAGAAGTCCAGGATGAAGCCCAGGTTGCGTGCGTGGTCTGTCGGTTTGGGTGCGGTGCCCAGGGCGGGGGGCCACCAGGAGTCGTCCCAGGCGGAGGGCGAGGAGCCCAGGATGAGGACCTCCGTCTTGTCTGAGTTCAGTTTCAGGCGGCTGGTCGTCATCCACTCGGCTACATCTTTCATCCCTTCGTGCAGATTGGCTCTGGCGGCGGCGGGGTCGTTGGTCAGGGACAGGATCAGCTGGGTGTCGTCGGCGTAGGAGATTATGTTGAGGTTGTGTTGGCGTGCGATGGCCGCGAGGGGGCTCATGTAGACGTTGAAGAGGGTGGGGCTCAGAGAGGATCCTTGGGGGACGCCGCAGATGACTTCGGTGGCCTCTGACTTGTACGGTGGTAGGCGGACTCTCTGAGTTCTTCCGTCGAGGAAGGAGATGATCCAATCCAGTGCCTTCTCCTGGATTCCGACGTTGCTGAGGCGATGCACTAGGGTGCGGTGGCAGACCGTGTCGAATGTCGCGGAGAGGTCTAGGAGGATGAGGGCCGCTGTGTCTCCGTTGTCCATCAGGGCTCGGATGTCGTCGGTGGCAGCGATGAGGGCGGTCTCGGTGCTGTGGTTGGCTCGGAAGCCAGACTGTGAGGGGTCGAGGGATCCATTCGTCTCGAGGAAGGCGGCCAGCTGTTTGTTGACGGTCTTCTCGATCACTTTGGCTGGAAACGGGAGGAGCGAGATGGGGCGGTAATTCTTGAGTTCGGTGGGGTCCGCTGTGGGTTTCTTGAGTAGAGCGCTGAGTTCGGCGTGCTTCCAGCTCTCAGGGAAGGTGGCGGTGTCGAAGGAGGTGTTGATAATGTCCCGTAGGTGGGGTGCGATGATAGCGTCGGCTTTGTTGAAGACGTGGTGAGGGCAGGGGTCGGTTGGAGATCCGGAGTGGACGGAGTTCATCATGCGGACCGTGTCTTCGGTGCTGATCGGGGTCCAGGCGCGGAGGGTGGTGGTGGGTGGCGTTGCTGCGGTCTTGGCGTGCGTCGGTTGGCTGCTGAAGCTGTTGTGTATGTCCGCGATCTTGTTGTGGAAGTAGGAGGCGAGGGAGTTGCAGAGGTCTTGCGATGGGGTGATGTCGTTGTTTCCTGCGCTGGGGTTGGAGAGTTCTTTCACGATGTTAAAGAGTTCCTTGCAGTTGTGTGCGTTGTTGTCCAGCCGGTCCTTGAATGCAGTTTTCTTGGCGGTGCGGATCAGTTGGTGGTGCTTCCGGGTGGCGAGCTTGAGGGTGGTCATGTTGTTCGGTGTAGGTTCCCTTCTCCAGACTTTCTCGAGGGCTCGGCAGTTCTTCTTGGAGCTCTTGAGTTCGTCGGTGAACCATGGTGCTTTCTTGCTGCCGGGTCTGCTGGGCGGGGTCCTCAGAGGGGCGAGTTCGTCCGCGCAGTTGCTGATCCACTTCGTGAGGTTGTCGCCGGCCTGGCTGGGGTTCGCTGAGCTGGCAGGTGGGTGCTGGCTCAGGGAGGCGGCGAGTTGGTCGGCTGTGATCTTGTTCCAGCTTCTACGGGCAACCTGTTGCTGGTGGTGGTGGATCGTCGTTCTTTTGAAGGTGAAGTGGACGCAGCTGTGGTCCGTCCAGTGGAGTCCTGTGGCGTGGCTGAAGGCGATGTCTGTGCTGGATGAGAAGACGGCGTCAAGTGTGTGTCCGGTGAGGTGGGTGGGGGTGGACACCAGCTGCTTGAGTCCAAGGTTGGCGAGGTTGTCGAGCAGGGTGCTGGTGTTGTGGTCGTTGTTGTTCTCCAGGTGGAAGTTGAGGTCCCCCAGGAGGATGTAGTCAGCGGAGCGGAGGGCGTGCGGGCTGATGAAGTCGGCGATGTCCTCGCTGAATTGAGTGCGTGGTCCCGGGGGTCGGTAGATCAGGGTGCCTCTGAGGGTGGTCTTCGGGTCGGTGTGGATCTGGAAATGCAGGTGTTCGGCAGTGGTTAGGGTGTCGTCGGTGTTAGTCGTGATGCGGACGGTGTTCTTGTGGATGATGGCGATGCCTCCTCCCATCTGGTTGGCGGCGGTGCGGTCCCTCCGGGTGATCTTGTAGCCTTCTGGGATGGCGATGGCGATGTCGGGCGCTGAAGAGGCGTTCATCCAGGTCTCCGTGAGGAAGGCAACGTCCGGGGCTGTGGTGTCTAGGAGGTTCCAGAGTTCGATGGCGTGTCTGTGGACGGAGCGGGTGTTGAGCAGGATGCACTTGAGGTGGGTGCTGCTGGTGTTCGGCTTGGCCGGTGCAGGTGCCGGGCAGGTCCGGATGCAGGTGAACTTGCAGGCGTGGCAGCTGAAGGGTCCGTGGGTGCGTCGTGGGGTGGCTCGGCAGCATCCAGGGATTCGGCCGGCGTTGAGAGCGATGAGGGTGGCGGCGGTGTACGTCAGGCGGGTCGGCCGGGGTCCTCGAGGGCCAGGGGTCCTGGCACTGGGCGCGGTCCAGGCGCGGACGGGTGTAGACGGGCTTACCTTTGGCGCGCCTTCGGCGCACAATCGGCGCGCCCGCTGCGCGTGACCGCTGCACGTTCGCACGGTCGCCATATATGGCAAAGTGCGCGGGGGCGGAGCAGCTGGGAGGCGGGAGCGGGGAGGGTACAGAAGGGAAAAAGGGGCGGGGTTAGCGGCGGTGGCGGGAAGCGCGGAGGGAGTACGAAGGGCAGCCAAACAACAGGGCAAACAGGAAGGAAAACACGTTATTACAATCCAAAAACTACAATACAGGCACTAAGGAAAGACAAAACAAAACAAAACAAAGCTAAACCAACAGTCGAGCACGGACCACGCCGCTCGAAGGAGGGGGCGTGGTCACGCGGCGGCAGCGAGGCAGGCAAGGCAAGGGGGCGCACGCAGCAGCTGGTGGCCGTGCGGCGCGGGGGTGTCCTACAACAGTGAATCTAAACTGCAAAAAAGTATGTATCAAGCGCCTATATACAAATTCTTATTTTCCTCCCCTCTTTTTATTCAACCCATGGCTGTCCATCCACTCGTGCTGTCATCTCTTGCTCTCTTCGTCTCTCCCCTCCCCCTTCTCTCAGCTGCCACAGGCGGCGTGCCAGCCGTGCAATCGACAGAAATAGGCCGCAGGTGTTAAGTGGGAGGTGGGGGCGCGTTGGCGGTGCTGAGATTCATCGTGCGGACCCTCAGTCTCCATCTCGCAGCAGACTGCTGACCTCAGCCTCAGAGCGGGAGCGATCTCCACACTTTCAGGTCAGATGAATGTCCTCATTGTTTTAACAGGGTGGAATATGTGTAGCGGTTAGAGGACCAACGTGCGTATTGAAGCACTACAAATCACACCCGTTTTCCCTAGTGGGCTCCGTTGTTAGGGCAGCCTGTACCTCTGAGAGGTCGGTAGGGTTGGGGTAGAAGAAGCAATGGGGGGCCAGGTCGAGCATGCCTGTACCTCGGCCAGACCCAAAGGGATTTTTTACGATATCTTGACGGGTCGTTCCCCTTTCATATAAGACTCTTCAAGTCTGAGAGACACTGGCTATGGGGTGACCGAATCTCTCACACTTGGGTAAATTAGAGAAGGTTTTTGAGAGGAGTGTGGCCAAGGGTGCTGGGGTTATGCCATGCGTTTAAGTTCCTGGTGAACTCTTCGCCATCCTGCAAAAGATTGAGTACATATTAAGGTTTGCCAACAAAACACGGAAATCCCTTAGGAAGAAAGCCAAGAGTGAGTTGTGTGGGGACCGAGGTAAATTGGCCGACATGTTTTTTAAATGTTGCATGGAAGTCGGATCTGTTCTGAAAGTGGACCAGTTAAATACCACACAGTTGAGGAAAGGGTTCGTGTGACTATGTGCTCCTCATCAGGCATGCAACTGGACCCAAGCTTTGGGGAAGGAGAGGGAGTGAGGGGCGGGGGTGTGAGGGTTGTCTCCAAAGCCATGTCCAATAACATTGGTAAACAGGGCTTACAACCAGAAATATGCTGCTTTGAGGAAGGCGCAATATAGTCGAAATGTTTTTATTCCTCCGAACTTTTCAAACTTCGCATGTCTGCTGCACTGCACAGCACACATTCCAATGTGGGAAACGTTTTAAATCAGTCTAAGCATTGTTACAGACAATGGGCCCGATTTAGGTAAACTCCAATTTACCACTTCTTAAATACCGAATCATACCGATTCGGTATTTAAGAAGTGGTAAATTGGAGGGGGGGGAGATGTGGGTATTTCAGAATCGGTAAATACCGAATCTGTAAGATTCGGTATTTACCGATTCTCTAAATACCGAATCGGTATCCCCCATTGATTCCTATGGGCCTTGAAGCCCATAGGAATCAATGTGCGTTACCGAATCGGTATTTACCGATTCAGTAATTACCGGTTTCTGCAAGGGTGTAGGGGGTGTCACTTTGACACCCTCTAGCACCCCCAATACTGGCGTGTGTGCCATGTGGCACACAGACATGCCCTAAGGGCATGTCTGTCTGTCACATGGCATAGGTGTGCATGCACACATGTGCATGCACACCTGGATTCGGTATTTTAACACCCAATTGGATTGGGTGTTAAAATACCGAATCTGAAGGGCCTGTGGGACTGAAAGTAGTCCCACCTACATCCCGAATTTTAAAACTCGGTAAACTTACCGATTCGGTATTTTTCAAATTCGGTAATTTTACCGAATTGGTAAAATACCGAATCGTACAAAAAAAGGTCCCCTACATCTCAAAAGGCCAAATACCGGTCGGAAACGGCCGAATTCGGCCGTTTCCGACCGGTATTGGCCACCTACATCAGGCCCAATATTTTCTTTGTCGATTTTTCAAGCTTGGGGCCAGAAGGAATTAATAAAAACAATGATTTAAACTGACATTATTGTAGCTCCTCTCTTCTGTCTGCAAAGCACCTTCTACATCCCTCAGGGCTGGAATATTGAAGATGCATTTATGTAGGAAATAAGAGAACCCCTTAACGCACATTTTAAGGATATTGCAAGAGTTTTGTTACGATATATTGGAATGAGGCCAAAAAGCAACTTCTTATTCAGAACGTCGAAGGACTTACAATGCCCTGGCTGTGCTGGTTTCCCTGGCTGTGCTTGCTTCCCTGCCCCCTGGCTGTGCTTGCTTCCCTGCCTATTGGCTGTGCTTGCTTCCCTGCCCCCTGGCTGTGCTTGCTTCCCTGCCCCCTGGCTGTGGTTGCTTCCCTTCCCCCTCGCTGTGCTTGCTTCCCTGCCCCCTCGCTGTGCTTGCTTCCCCGTCCCCTCGCTGTAATTGCTTCCCCGCCCCCTCGCTGTGCTTGCTTCCCCGCCCCCTCGCTGTACTTGCTTCCCCGCCCCCTTGCTGTGCTTGCTTCCCTGCCCCCTCGCTGTGCTTGCTTCCCTGCCCCCTCGCTGTGCTTGCTTCCCTGCCCCCTCGCTGTGCTTGCTTCCCCGCCCCCTCGCTGTGCTTGCTTCCCTGCCCCCTCGCTGTAATTGCTTCCCCGCCCCCTCGCTGTGCTTGCTTCCCCGCCCCCTCGCTGTGCTTGCTTCCCCGCCCCCTCGCTGTGCTTGCTTCCCTGCCCCCTCGCTGTGCTTGCTTCCCTGCCCCCTCGCTGTGCATGCTTCCCTGCCCCCTCGCTGTGCTTCCCTGCCCCCTCGCTGTGCTTGCTCTCCTGAGTGTGTGTGTGGCTCTGGGTGGGTGTGTGTGGCTCTGTGTGTGTGTGTGGGGGGGGCTCTGGGTGTGTGTGTGTTTGGGGCTCTGGGTGGGTGTGTGTGGGGCTCTGGGTGTGTGTGTTTGTAGGGCTCTGGGTGTGTGTGTGTGGGGGGGCTCTGGGTGTGTGTGTGTGTGGCTCTGGGTGTGTGTGTGTGTGGGGGGCTCTGGGTGTGTGTGTGGGGGGGCTCTGGGTGTGTGTGTGTGTGTGTGTGTGTGGCTCTGGGTGTGTGTGTGTGGCTCTGGGTGTGTGTGTGTGGCTCTGGGTGTGTGCTTGTGGCTCTGGGTGTGTGTGTGTGTGTGTGGCTCTGGTGTGTGTGTGTGTGTGGCTCTGGGTGTGTGTGTGTGTGTGGCTGGCTCTGGGTGTGTGTGTGTGGTAGTAATTGCTGTCTGCTGAGCTCCTCCGTAGGGTACAATAGGTCTCACATTGCGAGAGATTAAGCTAATGGCAATGTAAATGAGAAAACCAACACATAAATACAAATTGTGTCATTTACAATGCCAATAGCTCTAACTTTTCCAAAGGCGAAACCATTGCATTGTAAATGCTTGTTAATTTCTGAAAGGCAGGGCAGCAAAATACATCTACAAAGGATTTCATTTTTATGGAATCATGCTAAATGCTAGCAAATCCAAACTATAACGAAACTCAAGCAAAGCAGCCTCTGGCAACCATCATCCGGATTTTACAAGGCCATAAATCTGAAGCGCAGGCCTTCCGTAAGCACAGGAGACAGGAGAGTAAAAGAACGTGCCTTAATGCCGGATATTTATTTTTGGAGTGGCGCTTGTCATTTTTTGAAGTAAAATCTATAAATAAAAATGTTACCTGTATTGATAGCAGGCACTCAAACATATTCACTTCTGATTCACTTTGTGATAAAGTAAAACATTTATTGGCAGTCCCGCACACTTCCCGCCTGCCTTGCCGCCCCCAGTTCAGGCAACAGCCCACCCTCAGCCACTCTCCAACGGTTGGAAATAATCCAATGTGTTCCGCGAAAATCAGGCACGAAGTGACATTACTAACGTGATGCCGACGATCCTTCGATATGCCTGAACCAGTGTGGGACTTCCGAGGTCATGCCAGGGGCCACTTAAGGAAAGCAGGAATTTATTTTCAATACTTACCGGGCCAGGACTCAGAGAAAAATCGTACGGACCCGGCCCGGTAAAATAAGTGCCGCTGCTGAGAACGGGAAAGCACCAGCACATATTAAGCACTGGACTCTGGGCAAATCACGTAATCTCCCTGTGGGTTGTATGATGTTACAACGAATTCCGTTGCAACGCATGCCTTTACCACGTATGCGTTACAAGTTACAACGGGAATTCCTTCCCCACGCATATACTTTACCACGAAAATGCCTTTAACAGGCACACTTTTACAATGATTTTCGTTGTGAAACTATGCATGTTAATGGCATTTTTATTTTAAAGGATATCTCCTATCACTATTAACCCTTATATTTTCCCCTGAGAAACCACCCCCTCATTCCTCCTTACCTCTCCACTTCCCTTCTACTCCAAGCCCTTCCGAGGTGACGTTTCACGTCGTTAAGAGGAAACGGAAGTGTCTTTCTATTTCCTCTAACGACGCCGATTGCCTCCACATTTTTTCTCTTCAGTTTCTTCATCTTACGGAATCAGGTGAGTTTATTTTTTTGGGGGGGGAAGAGACCCCCCCCAAGCCCCCTTTATTAAACCCACGTTGTTTTTTGGGGGGGGAAACCCCCCCAAACCCCCCTTTTTTGTAACCTTTTGCATACATGCCTTTACTACGTATCTCATAGTAAAGGTATGCGTGGTAAAGGCTTTTCGTTGTAACCATGCATGTGTTGTAATGCATGCGTGGTTATGGTTACTCATGGAAACGGCCGCGTTGTAGTGGTCGTTTTCCCTCCCCGTGCCTACCCAAAATATTAATGTGTCCGTCCAATACCTTCGGGTCGAATTCGCGCTATATAAATCTGCAAAAAAAAATACAAAAAGTACCTACAAGAAATTTCTAAAGGGTAGCTCTGTCTTAGTCCTCCCACTTCCTGGTATGGATCATCACCTCACCTTCCTCCCACAGGAATGCAGGCAATACATGTCTATTGTTTGGGAAGTCTATTCTCACCCCTCATCTTATGCCTTGCTAAACCAGGGGCGTCCATATGGGTCCTTTCAATATGGTCAGTCAAACTTTGAGGACGGATATCAAAAGAAATCTGCTTCAGCATGTGCAGAATTTCAATGTTTGCATTATTTACCCTTATATTTTCACACTTTGTTAAGATCATGAGGTTACTGCTTCTTTCAAGTGCTGCTTAAATCTCTTATATATATATATATATGTGTGTTTCAGCAAAAAGCCCCAAAGCTTCGGAAAGGCACACACCGCTCTTTCGTGCCTTCCAGCTGTCTGCGCCTCGCTGCTCAATGCCTTCTGTCTTCCTTGATTGCTGTTAAAAATCCGACGCGTTTCGAGGCAGCACGCCTCGTATTCATGGATGAGTGAGTGTGGGGGAGTGATGTCTCCGTGTTTTATTCATCTCTGTTGATGATTAGTTAGTGCCCTAAGTGGGTGTGGCTTCTTTTTGCATGCTGCGCATGCTGGTTCATGAAGGACGCGTTTCGAGGCAGCACGCCTCGTATTCATGGATGAGTGAGTGTGGGGGAGTGATGTCTCCGTGTTTTATTCATCTCTGTTGATGATTAGTTAGTGCCCTAAGTGGGTGTGGCTTCTTTTTGCATGCTACGCATGCTGGTTCATGAAGTCCTTTGGCACGGAGTTAGTTTGGACCTTGAGTAGGCTCAGTCCCCCATACTGTTTTGTCATCTGTTTAACCTCCTTGAGTAGGAGCAGGAATGCAGAGAGCACTAGAGTCCCCTTCGAAAGTGCGTGCTTATAAAGGAGAGGACGGGTTCGTCTCCCAAAGCCGCTCCCCATTAGACTATGAAATCCTTGGAGGTGCTGGTGCTCTTTCCCACGGCTGAGGCAGCCGTGTAAGTAATTGTGTTTCAGCAAAAAGCCCCAAAGCTTCGGAAAGGCACACACCGCTCTTTCGTGCCTTCCAGCTGTCTGCGCCTCGCTGGTCAATGCCTTCTGTCTTCCTTGATTGCTGTTAAAAATCCGACGCGTTTCGAGGCAGCACGCCTCGTATTCATGGATGAGTGAGTGTGGGGGAGTGATGTCTCCGTGTTTTATTCATCTCTGTTGATGATTAGTTAGTGCCCTAAGTGGGTGTGGCTTCTTTTTGCATGCTGCGCATGCTGGATCATGAAGGACGCGTTTCGAGGCAGCACGCCTTGTATTCATGGATGAGTGAGTGTGGGGGAGTGATGTCTCCATGTTTTATTCATCTCTGTTGATGATTAGTTAGTGCCCTAAGTGGGTGTGGCTTCTTTTTGCATGCTACGCATGCTGGTTCATGAAGTCCTTTGGCACGGAGTTAGTTTGAACCTTGAGTAGGCTCAGTCCCCCATACTGTTTTGTCATCTGTTTAACCTCCTTGAGTAGGAGCAGGAATGCAGAGAGCACTAGAGTCCCCTTCGAAAGTGCGTGCTTATAAAGGAGAGGACGGGTTCGTCTCCCAAAGCCGCTCCCCATTAGACTATGAAATCCTTGGAGCCACACCCACTTAGGGCACTAACTAATCATCAACAGAGATGAATAAAACACGGAGACATCACTCCCCCATACTCACTCATCCATGAATACGAGGCATGCTGCCTCGAAACGCGTCGGATTTTTAACAGCAATCAAGGAAGACAGAAGGCATTGAGCAGCGAGGCGCAGACAGCTGGAAGGCACGAAAGAGCGGTGTGTGCCTTTCCGAAGCTTTGGGGCTTTTTGCTGAAACACAATTACTTACACGGCTGCCTCAGCCGTGGGAAAGAGCACCAGCACCTCCAAGGATTTCATAGTCTAATGGGGAGCGGCTTTGGGAGACGAACCCGTCCTCTCCTTTATAAGCACGCACTTTCGAAGGGGACTCTAGTGCTCTCTGCATTCCTGCTCCTACTCAAGGAGGTTAAACAGATGACAAAACAGTATGGGGGACTGAGCCTACTCAAGGTCCAAACTAACTCCGTGCCAAAGGACTTCATGAACCAGCATGCGTAGCATGCTAAAAGAAGCCACACCCACTTAGGGCACTAACTAATCATCAACAGAGATGAATAAAACACGGAGACATCACTCCCCCACACTCACTCATCCATGAATACGAGGCGTGCTGCCTCGAAACGCGTCCTTCATGAACCAGCATGCGCAGCATGCAAAAAGAAGCCACACCCACTTAGGGCACTAACTAATCATCAACAGAGATGAATAAAACACGGAGACATCACTCCCCCACACTCACTCATCCATGAATACGAGGCGTGCTGCCTCGAAACGCGTCGGATTTTTAACAGCAATCAAGGAAGACAGAAGGCATTGACCAGCGAGGCGCAGACAGCTGGAAGGCACGAAAGAGCGGTGTGTGCCTTTCCGAAGCTTTGGGGCTTTTTGCTGAAACACAATTACTTACACGGCTGCCTCAGCCGTGGGAAAGAGCACCAGCACCTCCAAGGATTTCATAGTCTAATGGGGAGCGGCTTTGGGAGACGAACCCATCCTCTCCTTTATAAGCACGCACTTTCGAAGGGGACTCTAGTGCTCTCTGCATTCCTGCTCCTACTCAAGGAGGTTAAACAGATGACAAAACAGTATGGGGGACTGAGCCTACTCAAGGTCCAAACTAACTCCGTGCCAAAGGACTTCATGAACCAGCATGCGTAGCATGCAAAAAGAAGCCACACCCACTTAGGGCACTAACTAATCATCAACAGAGATGAATAAAACACGGAGACATCACTCCCCCACACTCACTCATCCATGAATACGAGGCGTGCTGCCTCGAAAAGCGTCGGATTTTTAACAGCAATCAAGGAAGACAGAAGGCATTGAGCAGCGAGCGCAGACAGCTGGAAGGCACGAAAGAGCGGTGTGTGCCTTTCCGAAGCTTTGGGGCTTTTTGCTGAAACACAATTACTTACACGGCTGCCTCAGCCGTGGGAAAGAGCACCAGCACCTCCAAGGATTTCATAGTCTAATGGGGAGCGGCTTTGGGAGACGAACCCGTCCTCTCCTTTATAAGCACGCACTTTCGAAGGGGACTCTAGTGCTCTCTGCATTCCTGCTCCTACTCAAGGAGGTTAAACAGATGACAAAACAGTATGGGGGACTGAGCCTACTCAAGGTCCAAACTAACTCCGTGCCAAAGGACTTCATGAACCAGCATGCGTAGCATGCAAAAAGAAGCCACACCCACTTAGGGCACCAACTAATCATCAACAGAGATGAATAAAACACGGAGACATCACTCCCCCACACTCACTCATCCATGAATACGAGGCGTGCTGCCTCGAAACGCGTCAGATTTTTAACAGCAATCAAGGTAGACAGAAGGCATTGAGCAGCGAGGCGCAGACAGCTGAAAGGCACGAAAGAGCGGTGTGTGCCTTTCCGAAGCTTTGGGGCTTTTTGCTGAAACATATATATATATATGTGTATATATATATATATATATATATATATCCCAATACACAATTCGGTCATTACTTTACAGTTCCAACCCCTTAGCTGATCAACTGTTCTTGCTGAAGTGAGAGCCTAGAAGTGCACCTGCTGTTAATCTGAGTCCAGCGTCTGTCAAAGTATTCAGTAGAGCCCTATGGGGCACATGCATCAAGCTATTTTGCTATCGCAAACAGTGGGATTCACAAAAATTGGGTGTTTGCAATCGCAAAATGCCCTTTTTAATGCATGAAAGAGTATTTAAATTCACAATTTAGATAACCGAAATTTTTTGTGTATCCCTAAATTGCGAATACAAATAGGGAATCGCAATTTGCATTTCCCTCACGCACATCCAAGAAGCCTTTCCTAAATGCGAAATGTGCATTTAGGAAACGCTAATTAACATCAACTTGAAGTTGATGTTAACCATGTGCATATTTTGAAAAATGCACAAAGCTTCATTTTTCAAAGTGCTATGTGGCACACACATGTCCCTATGTTAGGGCATGTGTGTGCTTTACATGTGCACCTTTTTTTTTTAGGGCCCTGTTAGACCTGACATCATTGGCTTGAGTCTCTCCTCCATTTTTCTGTTTTGCCTCTACTGTTTTACGATGTTTTGCTGGTATATGCTTTGGGCGCCGTGTCACTGCTGATCAGTGCCATAGCGCAAGTGCTCCCTATGTTAAAATGATGTATCTATTGTATCCATGTTTGGCTTATTTGGTTTACTGTCAGTCCCTAGTCTAGTGCACCAGGAGTGCCGGGGCTTGTAAATACAAATGCCGCTCGTGGGCTTGCAGCACG
This sequence comes from Lissotriton vulgaris, assembly GCF_964263255.1. Classification (NCBI taxonomy): domain Eukaryota; kingdom Metazoa; phylum Chordata; class Amphibia; order Caudata; family Salamandridae; genus Lissotriton; species Lissotriton vulgaris. The sequence continues at coordinate 919,067,467 of NC_141685.1, forward strand.
TGTTGTGCCACCCACAGGAGCGGCTTCGTAAAAGAATGTCTACGGGTCGGTCATTGCGAGACCCACGTGCAGTCCTGTACTGTCACGCCGGCTGCGCAGGTATACCTACTTGCCAGCCCCTCCAACCTTCCCTTAAACTTCATGTTAGTCACCCCTATGGTAGGCCCCCGGGCAGGGTGCATTGTAAGTGTAAGGTAGGACAAGCCTGACCAAGTTGGCATGTCCTGATAGTGAAGTGCCGCCATCTTGGTGCTTCACTATTGCGAGGTAGCCTGCTCTCCGTTGGATAGAATGGGCCGCCGGGATTATTAACGCTATGATCCTAGCTGGCTCGGAGAGTACGGTGCAATGTCGAGTTTGGTATCCCTGAACTCGGGGTTTAATTACGCATCCGTTGGTGTGGATGGTTTTTGGACTCTGGGTTCGAAAGTAGTACTTTTAGAAAGTGTCTATTTTCTTGTCTAACCATATCTGGTCTCTGCTAGTCTTACGTGTGTGTGACAGGAGCTGGGTGGCTCCACGAGGTCTGGATGAGTCAGTGTGGGATGAGTGGGACATTTACGTTGAGAGTAGGGGGAGAGTAGTTGTTGATAGCCTGCCTTGCTTGATACAATGCTGGCTCCACCTCCTGCCAAGCGACTGATGGCTCTGTGCCTGCCATGGACGATCCTAGCCCCACCTCCTGCCAGGAGGGCGATAGCTCTGCTCCTGCCAGTATCAATGCTGGCTCCACCTCCTGCGGGGCGTCTGAGGACCCGGCCGGCTCAATTAATAGCCCAGGTGCGACTACCTAGCTCCACCCACCGCAGACCCGGGATGTTGGGAAACCCCCGGCATAGACAAAGGGATCAAAGACGAAAAGGGGTATAAGAGAAGGACCCCTGAACTAGGAAATCAGATCACTTCTGACAAGGAACCCTGTAACCAAGGACAAGAAGCCTGCTGATCTAAAGGACTGCCTACCCCTTCTGCCAGTGTGCTGTTGTTGGGGGAATCCTGCAGTGCTTCTTTATTTTTGCCAAGGAACCAGGAGAGAGGAACTGTGTGTGTACTCTCACGCTTGCTAAGAAAATCTCCAAGGACTGGAAGAGTGCCAGTCTCCTGCTGAAGTCACAGGGCTAAAGGACTTCATCTGCTAAGAGTGCTATTTGCTGGAAGTGGGAATCCAGCACCTCTGAAAGGAACAGCAATCACGACGATCGGACGCTGGGCCCAACCGACGCCAGCAGCAACGCCAGTGAGTAGGAGTACGGCTCTAACTCCAGAGAACCTCGTGTCTGCCCCGCTGCTGATCGCATCAACCGTGTGCCCTTCGACGCCGTGAGTGCTGCTCACTCTGTGCAACTGCATCATCGACAACGCCTGCTGTGGCCTGATCGACACCGAAGACGCGACGCCGGAGTGCTCGACGCCGCTGATCATCGTGTGCTTCAATTTCCTAAGGTACTGTGTTGTTGGGGGTCCGTGTGACTCCAGGCCCGGCGCAGCGCTCCTCGCGGTCGACGCCGAACCTGTGGATTATCTTTGCCCCAGCGTTGTGTAGCTCCCGTGGGAGTTACCCTGTTGCTACGAACTTTGTTTCCAAGAAGAAGATTTGCTTGATACTAAAAGACTTTTGTGCTAAAGAAGAAACTACCTTTGAACTATCCTTTTTCCTTCCCGAACGTATTTATCCGATTGTGTACAGTTTTGCCGTTATTTGGTCTTGTGCTAAGTCTTATATAAAAATACTTATTTTTATAATACTACTGTGTCGTGTCCATTTGTAGTGTATTCACTTTATTACTGTATGTGGTCATAATTGCTTAACACACAGCCTCTGAGATAAGCCTGTCCTGCTCTGCCAAGCTACCAAGGGGGTGAGCAGGGGTTATCGAAGGGTGTGATCCCCTTGCCCTGACTAGAAAAGGAGTGTCCCTATTTGTCAGAAGTGTATACCTCTGCCAACTAGAGACAGCCGGTTCTAACATTGGATGCAGCGGTGAGGATTTGGACCTTGCATTTATGACCCATGTACAGTGATTAGTGTGCGCTACGTAGTGAAAGCAGACCATAGCGCAGTCACAATCTGATTCGGAAGGATCCTATTTTTGTTCTCCGCTTTTCTGAAACTTGATTTTCTGAACACTGCCAGTTGTAACCATGAGTGACAACGGAGTCACTGCCCCTGCTATCGTTGTTGTTGAAGAGTTCGAGAGGAGTAAGCTAAAAAGATACAAGAAAGATGAGCTGAAACACTTTTGCAACCAGTTTGAAGTTCCTACCACCGGCCTCTCGAGAAAAGATGATTTTTATAAAGCATTACAGGCCTGGTGGGAATCCAGAAATCCCTCTGATGTGGTGGTGGTACCCACAGAGGAAGGGGATGAGGAGGTGCCAGTGAATGGACCTGTGCCCTCTCCCGGAAGCAGTGTTTCCTCCAAAGGTCTTTCCCCTGAAGGGAGAGAAGAAAGGGCGAAAGAGCGAGCTTACAACATGGAGATGGCAAGGCTAAAGATAAATGGGCAGTTGGAGTTAGAAAATGCAAGAGGTAGAAGGGAAGCTGACTTAGAGATCAAAAAGTTGGAGTTTGAACGAGAGAAGTTAGCTTTGGAGCGTGAAGCCAGGTTGAGGGAACTGGATATCCAAGCTAAAAAGTTAGAGTTGAATCCCTCTGGTGGCAGCGTTCCATCCGAGCCTGCAGAAAGTAAGTTTTACTTCCCGAAAGATGTGATCAAAGATTACAATAAGAATGAAGATATTGGTCAGTGGTTTAAAGCATATGAGTTAGCATTGTTGGCCCACCAGGTCCCTGAGAAGAATTGGGGAGCGGGGTTGTGGGGTCGCTTTGTGAACGAGGGAAGAGATACCCTGTTAGACATGCCTGTCGCGGATAGGATGTCGTATGCTCATATGAAAGATGCTTTAATGTTGCGATATGGTTTAACCCCCGAGCAGTACAGACAAGCTTTTAGAGAATGCAAGAAGTTGCCTGGTACGACGTGGGTTGAATATGTGTCTTATTTTTGCAGAGCCATGGATGGTTGGGTAAAGGGCAGCAAAGTGGAAAGTTATGAAGCTCTCTATGATCTGTTTGCATGGGAGCACTTGTCTAATAACTGTTTTCCAGAGCTGCGCCAGCACCTGATTGATAGCAAGATATCTAACCCTAGAAAACTTGCTGAGGAGGCGGACCGCTGGGTCAGTACCAGGGTCCACAAGGGTCCAGTGGGAGACTCAGCCAAAGGTGGGCAGGGTCCCCAGCAGAAGAGTGGGGGGGACAAGGGAAAACAGAAGGAGTCTCAGAAAGGGCCCCAAAGTAATCCCCAAGGGAACCAAGGGAAAGGTTCCCAGCCTCCCCCTGAGAAGAAGCCAGGGGCCCCGACGGGTAAACCTGTTCATAGGGGCCCCCTAACCTGCTACGGTTGTGGGCAGGTGGGACACCGGTTTTATGACCCCCAGTGTCCCAAGAAGGATTCGAATGCACCGCCGCGTGCGCCCCCTCGTCAGTTGGCAAGTGTAGCCTTGGTAGGGGAGGAGATGGTTGTCCATGGTGGGAGGGGTCCCGCAGAAATGTCCCTGGTCTCGCTAGGAGACATGCAAATGGTCCCTCCACCCCCTCTGCCTAGTAACACTAGTAAATATAGGCAGTGGGTGACCATTAATGGCCATAGAGTGGAAGCTCTCAGAGACACCGGAGCGAGTGTGACAGCTGTCAAATGTCACTTGGTGTCCAGAGAGCAGGTGGTCCCCCACGCATTCTACCCCGTGATAGCTGCCGATAACTCCCAGAAAGAGTGTGAGGTGGCTCAGGTTTCCTTTGAATGGGGGGGAGTTTCAGGTACTCTTCAGGTTGCTGTGAGGCCCGCCATGCCTGTCGACTGTCTCCTGGGCAATGATTTGGAAGACTCCCCTTGGGCTAAGGTGGAGAGAGCGGCGCACTTGAAAATGTTGGGTGTGCCAGAGTGGGTGTGTGCAACCACTCGATCCATGACAGCGAGTAAGGGTGTTGATGGGGTCCCGGAGCCTGAAAGTACGGCCCAGGACCCAGCTGTGAAGAGAAGAGGCAGGAGGCGCGGGAAACCGGCCCCCGTCGTTCCCGTGGTCCAGAAGGAGGTAGACCCTGAGGGGGATGCCCTGGAGCCCACAGGGGAACAAATTGCCGAACTGGGAGATCTGCCCGAGCTGACCCACTGGCAGCAGGATGGTGGTCCCTCCAGGGAGGAATTCTGTGCGGAACAGAAGGTGTGCCCTTCTCTTGTGGGCATGAGGCAGCAGGCCTCAGCCCAATCCTCAGGTGATCAGTCAGGGTCACAATTTGTGTACTGGGATAACGACCTCCTGTATAGCGAGCCTAAGGCTGCTGAGCCTGGGTCAGCCCGTGTGCTGGTGGTACCCCAGCGCTTCAGAGCCTTCCTACTGGGTTTGGCTCATGACGTACCGTTAGCTGGACATCTGGGGCAGGACAAGACCTATGACAGGCTTGTCACCCATTTCTATTGGCCTCAGATGCGTAGGGATGTAGACATCCATTGCAAGACTTGTCGCACTTGCCAGGCAAGTGGGAAAAGCGGAAGGAAGCAGAAGGCTCCCCTCCAACCTTTTCCAGTGGTCAGCACCCCCTTTGACCGAGTGGGTATTGACATTGTTGGGCCCCTGGACCCCAAGACTGCCCTGGGCAACAGGTTCATCCTGGTCTTGGTGGACCATGCCACGAGGTACCCGGAAGCCATCCCTCTCAGAACAGTGACGGCCCCCGTGGTGGGACGGGCACTGATGGGTGTTTTTTCCCGGATGGGGTTCCCCAGAGAGGTGGTGTCCGACCGAGGCACCAACTTCATTTCGAACTATATGAAGTCTCTGTGGAAGGAGTGTGGGGTAACCTACAAGTTCACCACTCCTTACCACCCTCAAGGAAATGGGCTGGTTGAGAGATTCAACCGGACCCTGAAAGGCATGATCATGGGTCTTGAAGAACCAATGAGGCGGAAATGGGACGTCCTCTTGCCATGCCTGTTGTTTGCTTACCGTGAGGTACCGCAGAAGGCTCTAGGGTTCAGCCCCTTTGAGCTCTTATACGGTCACCCGGTAAGAGGGCCTTTGAGTCTGGTCAAGGAAGGCTGGGAGCAATCTCCCAGGAAACCTCCCCAGGATGTATACAGTTACATGCTGGCCTTTCGGAACCAGACTCGGTGCTTCAGAGAACTTGCTCAGGCGAATCTGGAGGCCAGCCAGGAGGAGATGAAGCGTTGGTACGACCGGAATGCCACTCTGGTAGAGCTTCAGCCTGGTCAGGAAGTGTGGGTCATGTCCCCTGTAGAACCTTGTGCGCTCAAGGACAGGTGGACTGGACCGTTTAAGGTTGTGGAGAAAAAGAGCGATGTCACCTACCTGGTGGACTTGAAATCTCCCAGGAATCCCTTGCGGGTCCTGCATGTCAACCGTTTGAAGCCCCACTTAGAAAGGTCCGAAGTGGGCATGCTCCTAGCTACAGATGATGGAACGGAGGAGGAGAGTGAGCCTCTTCCTGACCTCCTGTGTGCTAAAGAGCAAGACGGGTCAGTGGATTGTGTGGTCCTCTCTGACACACTGACCCTTGAACAGAGACAGAATTGTCACCAACTGTTGGGGCAATTCCCGGATCTGTTTTCCTTGGTTCCGGGTGTCACGCATTGGTGTGTCCATGACGTTGACACCGGAGACAGCCCTCCTGTGAAGCACAAGGCTTACAGGGTGACTGACAAGGTCCGAGCGTGCATTAAGGAGGAGGTCTCCAAAATGTTCGCGTTAGGGGTGATTGAGTCCTCTAGCAGTCCTTGGGCCAGCCCAGTGGTCTTGGTCCCGAAGGCTGCAGCGCCTGGTGCTTCACCAGACCTCCGGTTCTGCGTGGACTACCGCGGGCTCAATTCGGTCACGAAGACTGACGCGCACCCCATCCCCAGAGCTGATGAGCTCATCGATCGGTTGGGAGCTGCCCGGTACCTTAGTACGTTTGACTTAACGTCTGGGTACTGGCAGATCGCCTTGACCGATGGGGCAAAAGAGAGGTCAGCGTTCTCCACACCAGATGGGCTATACCAGTTCCGGGTGATGCCCTTTGGGATGAAGAATGCCCCCGCCACCTTCCAGAGGTTGGTCAACCAGGTCTTGGCTGGACTGGAGGAATTCAGCGCCGCCTACCTGGACGACATCGCAGTGTTCAGCGCCAGCTGGGAGGAACACTTGCGCCACCTCCAGGAAGTGTTGTTGGCCCTGCGCGGAGCAGGCCTCACAATCAAAGCCAGTAAGTGCCAGATTGGGCAGGGTTCTGTAGTGTACTTGGGGCACCAAGTAGGGAGCGGCAAGGTTGCCCCCCTGCAACCCAAGATTGATACCATCCTGGCTTGGGCGCCGCCCAAAACCCAAACGCAGGTGAGAGCCTTTTTAGGACTCACGGGTTATTACAGGAGGTTTGTCAAGGATTACGGTAACATTGTGCACCCCTTGACTTCGCTGACTTCCAGGAAGCAGCCACGAAACGTGATCTGGACTGATGCCTGTCAAACGGCCTTTGACACCCTGAAAACTGCAATGTGCACCGCACCTATACTCCAGGCACCCGACTTTTCGAAAGAGTTCATTGTTCAGACGGACGCTTCAGAGCATGGCGTGGGGGCTGTTCTAGCTCAGGTGAATGAAGAGGGCCGAGACTTGCCTGTAGCCTTCATCAGTAGGAGGTTACTTCCCAGGGAAACGAGGTGGAGTGCGATAGAGAGAGAAGCATTTGCTGTGGTCTGGGCGCTGAAGAAGCTAAGACCCTACCTGTTTGGGACTCACTTCCGGGTTCAGACAGACCACAGGCCCCTCAGATGGTTGATGCAAATGAGGGGTGAGAATCCAAAACTGTTGAGGTGGTCCATTGCTCTACAGGGGATGGACTTTATGGTGGAACACCGCCCTGGCACAGATCACGCCAATGCTGATGGTCTGTCCAGATTTTTCCGCCTTAGTGATGAGGACTCCCTAGGTTAAGGGTAGTTCTCCCCACATTTCAGCTGGAGGGGACACGTGTTAGACCTGACATCATTGGCTTGAGTCTCTCCTCCATTTTTCTGTTTTGCCTCTACTGTTTTACGATGTTTTGCTGGTATATGCTTTGGGCGCCGTGTCACTGCTGATCAGTGCCATAGCGCAAGTGCTCCCTATGTTAAAATGATGTATCTATTGTATCCATGTTTGGCTTATTTGGTTTACTGTCAGTCCCTAGTCTAGTGCACCAGGAGTGCCGGGGCTTGTAAATACAAATGCCGCTCGTGGGCTTGCAGCACGTGTGGTGCCACCCACAGGAGCGGCTTCGTAAAAGAATGTCTACGGGTCGGTCATTGCGAGACCCACGTGCAGTCCTGTAGTGTCACGCCGGCTGCGCAGGTATACCTACTTGCCAGCCCCTCCAACCTTCCCTTAAACTTCATGTTAGTCACCCCTATGGTAGGCCCCCGGGCAGGGTGCATTGTAAGTGTAAGGTAGGACAAGCCTGACCAAGTTGGCATGTCCTGATAGTGAAGTGCCGCCATCTTGGTGCTTCACTATTGCGAGGTAGCCTGCTCTCCGTTGGATAGAATGGGCCGCCGGGATTATTAACGCTATGATCCTAGCTGGCTCGGAGAGTACGGTGCAATGTCGAGTTTGGTATCCCTGAACTCGGGGTTTAATTACGCATCCGTTGGTGTGGATGGTTTTTGGACTCTGGGTTCGAAAGTAGTACTTTTAGAAAGTGTCTATTTTCTTGTCTAACCATATCTGGTCTCTGCTGGTCTTACGTGTGTGTGACAGGAGCTGGGTGGCTCCACGAGGTCTGGATGAGTCAGTGTGGGATGAGTGGGACATTTACGTTGAGAGTAGGGGGAGAGTAGTTGTTGATAGCCTGCCTTGCCTGATACAATGCTGGCTCCACCTCCTGCCAAGCGACTGATGGCTCTGTGCCTGCCATGGACGATCCTAGCCCCACCTCCTGCCAGGAGGGCGATAGCTCTGCTCCTGCCAGTATCAATGCTGGCTCCACCTCCTGCGGGGCGTCTGAGGACCCGGCCGGCTCAATGAATAGCCCAGGTGCGACTACCTAGCTCCACCCACCGCAGACCCGGGATGTTGGGAAACCCCCGGCATAGACAAAGGGATCAAAGACGAAAAGGGGTATAAGAGAAGGACCCCTGAACTAGGAAATCAGATCACTTCTGACAAGGAACCCTGTAACCAAGGACAAGAAGCCTGCTGATCTAAAGGACTGCCTACCCCTTCTGCCAGTGTGCTGTTGTTGGGGGAATCCTGCAGTGCTTCTTTATTTTTGCCAAGGAACCAGGAGAGAGGAACTGTGTGTGTACTCTCACGCTTGCTAAGAAAATCTCCAAGGACTGGAAGAGTGCCAGTCTCCTGCTGAAGTCACAGGGCTAAAGGACTTCATCTGCTAAGAGTGCTATTTGCTGGAAGTGGGAATCCAGCACCTCTGAAAGGAACAGCAATCACGGCGATCGGACGCTGGGCCCAACCGACGCCAGCAGCAACGCCAGTGAGTAGGAGTACGGCTCTAACTCCAGAGAACCTCGTGTCTGCCCCGCTGCTGATCGCATCAACCGTGTGCCCTTCGACGCCGTGAGCGCTGCTCACTTTGTGCAACTGCATCATCGACAACGCCTGCTGTGGCCTGATCGACACCGAAGACGCGACGCCGGAGTGCTCGACGCCGCTGATCATCGTGTGCTTCAATTTCCTAAGGTACTGTGTTGTTGGGGGTCCGTGTGACTCCAGGCCCGGCGCAGCGCTCCTCGCGGTCGACGCCGAACCTGTGGATTATCTTTGCCCCAGCGTTGTGTAGCTCCCGTGGGAGTTACCCTGTTGCTACGAACTTTGTTTCCAAGAAGAAGATTTGCTTGATACTAAAAGACTTTTGTGCTAAAGAAGAAACTACCTTTGAACTATCCTTTTTCCTTCCCGAACGTATTTATCCGATTGTGTACAGTTTTGCCGTTATTTGGTCTTGTGCTAAGTCTTATATAAAAATACTTATTTTTATAATACTACTGTGTCGTGTCCATTTGTAGTGTATTCACTTTATTACTGTATGTGGTCATAATTGCTTAACACACAGCCTCTGAGATAAGCCTGTCCTGCTCTGCCAAGCTACCAAGGGGGTGAGCAGGGGTTATCGAAGGGTGTGATCCCCTTGCCCTGACTAGAAAAGGAGTGTCCCTATTTGTCAGAAGTGTATACCTCTGCCAACTAGAGACAGCCGGTTCTAACAGGCCCCCTCAGGGGGGCCTTAGGTCCACGGGCACCCTTCCTTTGCATTGCCTAATTTGCGATCAACTAGGTAATCGCAATTTAGGTAATGCAAGACCATTCTCACCTATGGGCCTTGAAGCCCATAGTAAAGAATGGAGTTGAATTTGCAAATAGCGAGTCCTTCATTGCGTTTGCGATTTATAAGAAATCGCAATTAGAGAATCGCTATTTGCTGCTTGTTTAGTTGCATTGCATTTTGCGCTTGCCAAATACGGTTTTCATAAAAATCATTCTTTTGGAATCGCAAAATGCAACTTTGAAGCAAGTGCCCCTAAATCACATGCAAATATTGTTGTTTTGTTCTCTCTACAGATTTGCACCCTCAGATGGCATGCTGGGTAAAACGCTGCATGAAAACAGACCTTGATTTAAAAATTCTGAATGTTACTTCCCTTATTTTCCTTCAATTACTTTTCCCACTTTCCATCCCTGTGTTCTTTCTTTCTTGGAACACAGCCTACCCTGTCACATGTGCGTTTGCCTTAATCACCATTTTGGCCTTTCTAGAAATTGCCCACACCGCCTTTCAAAGATTACAGCAATCTACTTTGTAATACCCCTGCATACCGTCTAGCTATTAATCCATCCAACCATCTGCATGAACTCACATACCCCGACTAATAATCACACCTAAGTCCTGTTAGTACCCTCTTCCGACAAAAGGAAACTTATGTGTATGCATGAAATGGTTTCCTTGAAAGCACAAGATTAATTCAATTAACCAATTATAACCAATACATTCTGGCAAACCAGTAACACTGGGTTCCCAGAGCAGTGTGCCACCCGTCGTAAAGCACTTCAATGTCTCGTCAGGGGTAGTAAGCGCTATATAAATACAATTACAATAAAAATAGACAGAATTGCACATTTACTTCCTAGCGGCAAGTAATACAGACGTCTTTACATTTTAAATATTAATCACCCTCGTCAACGTTTAAAAAAAAAAATGATATTTTGACTTACCACCGCCTTCATTCAAATGATATTTTTAGGAAGGGCTCTGAATGAAAACGTAGGTAAATAGAATATATTTTGCTACATTTTATTGTTAAAATAAAGCTTGCGCTTCAGAACCTCAACATTTTTACTCTCAACTGTTATTTTATTGTTTACCGTAAAGCTAGCTTTACATATATTTAATGTAATTGGTTGTTTCTACGGTAGCAACATTTCTTGCTCTTTTCAAATAATTTTTACTTGGTCCATCATAACATTCAAATGTGCTTTTCACATGGGAAGATGGATTCTCGCTCTGACTGGGTTATCCATTTATGTTCTTGGTGTGACATACCACTTGTGTTTGCAACGTTGTGGAAAGGCTTTAAATGAAAGCTTAGCTGCTTACCTTTTGGTTGTATCAATCATAGACCCCAGTAAAGTGGTATTTTTATTTACCTCGTCCTTGCCCAATGTTCTTTTTCACTGCTCGCGCTTTAGGAGCTACTTTTTTTCTTTTAATTGCAGCACCCCATTAGAATGCATGTGTTTGCAGGCTTTTTCTCCCCCACACCCAGCCTGCCCCATGCTGTTGCTGTTGCCCAGTCTACTTTGCTTCCCCTTCTCTCCCAAACTCCTCCTGCTTTTTGTTACTTAGCCCATCCTTCCACACCTCCTGTGTTGTGTTGATTGTCCCACCCCTCCACCCAGAAAAAAAAATACTATGACGTGACCATACTGAACAGCAGCTGTGCTGCTATACAACATGACTAAAAGACATTGACATTGACCAAGCCAAAAGTTCTCAGATGGGTAAGACCCATTGGCTTTGCCTGTACTTGTTAGTTATGTCCTGGCATTAGAGCTGTCACCTGACCTTATTTGGTCTAAAAACACTTTCAGAGTACTACTGACAGAGGGGTTTAGCTTCCCTCCCTGAGTAGAGGATTTAATTGGGCCAAGGTTGTGCTTTAATTAAAAAGAGTGCTTTCATAGCACTTTTGTGTTGGTTTTTGGCAATCCGACACAACAGGGCTGAGTTAGTTTTGGGTGCAAGCCAATGATAACACCTATAGGCCTGATTGGAGTTCAGGGAAAAAGTTGTGCCAGATGCAGAGGTCTGGCCTGTTTATTATAAAAATGTATGCCAGAGGCAGTGGGCCTGGCATATTTATTGTGAACAACATCTGTGAATGGCAAAAGGCCTTCACCAATGGATCGTTATCACTCTATGTTACAGGCAGTGGACAGGAATTTGGGTATTTGTAATCTAACAAATTACCATAGTAGGCAAGTGTGTTGGTGTTGGTCACCACCTCTGACAAACTCTGGGAAAAGAAGATTTTCACAGTAATGATTCATGTTAGGCCCTATTGAGAGGGTTCTGTCTAATTTGTCCGACTGTATAACTCTATGCATTATGGCTGTCGGTTTATGCTCATACCCGTAAGCCTGGATTGGTTACAGTTAAAGCTCCCAGTTTTCAGTTGTTACTATTTTTTACAGATAAATACAGACCAGACAGAAAACAATCTATTTACTTTTCTATATTTATTTTTTAAATATTTAACCCCTTCGAAGCTAATGACGAGCTGGGCTCGTCATGGTGCTTACCTGCCGTGCGCGGATGACAAGGCCAGCTCGTCGTGGATTATTGTGATTTTCTTTTTTCAGCGCAGGACGGGAAAACGCCTAGCAGCCATGTGGTTAAAAATATAGAAAAGAGGTTGTTTTCTGCCCATTTCTCACTAGTGTCAGACATGCATGCTGGGTCACTAGCTGTGCAGACTAACAGGTATGGGAGTTAAAAAAGGAAAGTATGCCCTAATGAAGCCTAAATAACTGCAGCTGCAAAAACAACAATTGATGGACAGAATGCAGAACAATGTCATACATTCACCCCAGTACAGAGATCTGGGCCTAAATCCATCGTTTTTTGTACTTCACACCACCCCAGTTCCGACATGGCCATATGCAAATCAGCCTTGACCCTGTGCCTCATGGGAACAGTCCAGCCCGAACTGCCAAGCCATGTCTTTCCTGGACCGGAACCAAGCATCCTAGGACCGGTTTCTGGCTATCAGCCGTCTTCAGCCAGGATAGCTTGACTCCAGTGGTGTGGAGAGCATGGGACTCACGTCTGAGCATACCCATCCCACTCGGGGTGACAAATGCAAAAACAACAATTGATGGCCAGAATGCAGAACAATGTCATACATTCACCCCAGTACAGAGATCTGGGCCTAAATCCATCGTTCTTTTGCACTCCACACCACCCTAGTTCAGACATGGCCATATGTAAATCAGCATTGACCCTGTGCCTCATGGGAACAGTACAGCCCGAACTGCCAAGCCATGTCTTTCCTGGACCGGAATGAAGCATCCTAGGACCGGTTTCTGGCTATCAGCCGTCTTGGGACTCACGTCTGAGCATACCCATCCCACTCGGGGTGACAAATGCAAAAACAACAATTGATGGACAGAATGCAGAACAATGTCATGCATTCACCCCAGTACAGAGATCTGGGCCTAAATCCATTGTTTTTTTGCACTCCACACCACCCCAGTTCAGACATGGCCATATGCAAATCAGCCTTGACCCTGTGCCTCATGGGAACAGTCCAGCCCGAACTGCCAAGCTATGTCTTTCCTGGACCGGAATCAAGCATCCTAGGACCGGTTTCTGGCTATCAGCCGTCTTCAGCCAGGATAGCTTGACTCCAGTTGGGTGGAGAGCATGGGACTCACGTCTGAGCATACCCATCCCACTCGGTGTGACAAATGCAAAAACAACAATTGATGGACAGAATGCAGAACAATGTCATACATTCACCCCAGTACAGAGATCTGGGCCTAAATCCATCGTTTTTTTGCCCTCCACACCACCCCAGTTCAGACATGGCCGTATGCAAAGCAGCCTTGACCCTGTGCCTCATGGGAACAGTCCAGCCCGAACTGCCAAGCTATGTCTTTCCTGGTACGGAATCAAGTATCCTAGGACCGGTTTCTTGCTATCAGCCGTCTTCAGCCAGGATAGCTTGACTCCAGTTGTGTGGAGAGCATGGGACTCACGTCTGAGCATACCCATCACTCTCGGGGTGACAAATGCAAAAACAACAATTGATGGACAGAATGCAGAACAATGTCATACATTCACCCCAGTACAGAGATCTGGGCCTAAATCCATCGTTTTTTTGCACTCCACACCACCCCAGTTCAGACATGGCCATATGCAAATCAGCCTTGAACCTGTGCCTCATGGGAACAGTCCAGCCCGAACTGCTAGCAAGACAGCTGTTTACACTGTTCTACAATTCAAAGGATTTCAAGCGACTGTATTGTACTGTAATTAGCTTAAAATTAAATTTGACATTCAAACATGAGTAAACATTTGTTGGTTCAATAAACACAGAAATACACGCATTGCAGCTTCATTTTTTACACTAACCACAAAATAAATGTAAATAAAATACAGATAAAATTTTCAAAAAATATTCATGGATAAATACAGACTGAAATGTCAAAAAATAAAATACCATAAAACTGGGAGCCCTAGTTACAGTGTAAATTCAATGGTAAAGGCTAAAGGTCTCATCAGTTCACTGGGGAAATTTACATCAGGTGCTTTAGGGGGTGATCTGTTTATAATAAAAATGTATGACAAAGCAAGTAGGTCCAACGTACTTATTGTGAAAAGTGTTTGTTAAAAGTATATTGTTACACTAAATTTTGCAAACTACTGTAGTAGGCAAGATTTTTGGAAACCCGCCTGAACAAACCATGTGGATAGTATATTTGAACAATGCCAATATTCAATAGGCTCTATCAGAATGTACTTTATGTTGTTTTGACTACTGTTACTTTGAACATATTTCTAATGTTACTACAGAATATGTAGCAAGCTGGCTCTTTATATGATATATCAAAAGGAGATTTATCGTGCAAAGAGTCCAGGGATTCCCTTATGAGTGGACAGGTGCTTGCTAAGCAATCCCAAACTGCTCTTCTAGGGAGTAGTGTGGTCGAGCAGCTTTAGGCTTATCAGAGGGGAATGTTAGGCATCCGCAATTTATACAATAGCCAATAAATATAAGACACACGACTCAAGAAGGAGATCCACACCAATTTATAACAAGCATTTGCAATGCAATAGGTCTCGCAATCGCGAGATTGTGAGCTCTTGGTATTAAACAATGCATGCATACTATCAGCATAAAGTTTTCTGTGACACAAACAGATCAGACAAACAGATTAGGCCCTTGTGTACCTCAAACCACTCTTTCTACATAGGCAATATCACAAACACACATCTCTCCAAACAACTACCTGTAATCCTTGTGAACAGTTAGCACTATGATGCTACCATTGGTAGATGCACCCTATACAAATGCTAGGTTACATGACATAACTTGTCCTACACATAGAAAGATAGAACAATAACAAACATTTTATGTCAAGACAAAGTTGGGGAAAATCTACATATCCTCTATCTATGTTGAGAATTTGACCCACTATAGGTTTGCTGCTTTTGAGTGCCATCTACTTTTTCTAGGCCTCTGCTGAACAATAGTGCTTCTATTAGCAAGGTAATGTATTATCCACTTAATGTGCTTTTGGTAAGGAACTTTCTCAGAGAGAAAACTATCCATTTGTACACGTATTTCAACTGTAACATCAAAAAGGCATTGTAATTGGGGGGTCGGGATGAGAGGGAACAATGAAATAAAATGACAATGAATATATTTTATTACAAAAAGTGTTGTATGAAAAAGAGATATAAATGCATCTCAAACATCATTGAATTGCACAGTCATAAATGTTGTAAAAGCAATACACTGCTAAATGAATATATTGCACTATTTATCACACATCATGTATCAGGCCTAATTGTCCTTAAACAGAAAACTGATAACCAGTTTGTAGTTTATTGGCCATAGTCGTTATTCCACAACGGATTATTTACCCAATTATTGGTTGGTGTTCTTATGAGTAATAATTAATCTAATAACATTAGTGAATAAAAGAACAGGCAATATAACTAATGAAAAAGCAGCCAACATGTGTTTCGCGTAGTTTGATGCAGTGACACTTCATGGCTATTTATTCCATTCAGAAAGACTCAAAATGTTTGGTATCTTCATTTAAAATTTATCAATATTATAGAAATAGCCATCTTTTACATTGAGTTGCCAAGGGAACCCAAGACATGCCAAGTACTCCTCTTACCTACTATACAGGTATTTTTCTATTTTCAAATGCGACAGTATTCAATGTAAAGGATTAGAGGGTCCGTTACTTTGTCAGAGAGGTGAGAGGTGTACAGGACAGGGTAGAAAGTGGCAAGAGGGTCTCTGTCTCCGCTCTCTAAAGTCACACTCTTCAAAATACAGAGCTTAATACAATCTAAGAAGAAAGCGCTATAAAATGTTCTACTGCAAAAAAAAGTGTGCCAAACAATATCAGCTCGGTATAATTTCACTCTAAACAAATGTATGTGAAAAAATAAGAATTGTACGTGCGCTTACTTTGAAAAGGCTCTGGAGCAAAGACAGACAATGTCACTGTCCTCACTGGACTCATCTGTATGGAGCACAATCTCTGCCCCATGCTCCACCTTTCGCACAACATGCTGGTCCCGTGGAAACCACACGGTTGCTGTGGATTTGCTGAGAGAGTTCTCCCAATTTATTATTGGTTGAATGTTCCCAGAAGACTGCACTCAGCCTCACGATTGGATGGTGGCATGCCCGTTAACTTCTATGCAGCCAGTGTGCTGGTTTGCAGCCCACCTGGCCAGTACTGACGTCACAGGCGTGTCATTTTTGTCTACCTTTCCTACGGCATCTACCTGCCTCTGTACGAGCATCTTTCGTAACTTATGCTGTCGCACCCGCTCTGTGTGCTGTGCCCGTCGCAGCTTTTTACTTGGAATATTCCCTGCAGGATACTGGCGTCCCAACCGGATCAGGTGAGGCTGCTGCAGTAAGTAGTAGCACCTGTTTAAAGGGAGCGTCAGACATCGGACCGGTTTTGATACTGGATGGGGCTAGGCTGCTTGTGATTTAAATCCCTCTCAGATGCCAGTGCAGAGTTGCACAGATACTGTCTGCTAGAAACCGATCGTGCTAAGGACACAATAATTAAAACAAATATATGGCCCCTGCGCCTGCAGATTATGAGGGCATGTCTGGCGTTTCCCTTGCGGGAGCGAGCAGCAAGGGAAACAGATGGTGCAGCTGCTTGCTCCCGCAAGGGAAACGTCACACACGCACGAGAAGACATGGCTTGGCAGTTCGGGCTGGACTGTTCCCATGAGGCACAGGGTCAAGACTGATTTGCATATGGCCATGTCTGAGCTGGGGTGGCTTTGTGAGCAAAATAACGATGGATTAAACCCAGATCTGTGACTGGGGGTGAATGTTTTGCCATAGTGCAACATTCCGTCCATCATCTTGCTTGTTTTGCTGTTCACCCTATGTGGGAAGGGTATGCCCAAACGTGAGTCCCATGCTCACTACGCCACTGGAGTCAAGCTATCCTGGCTGAAGACGGCTGATAGCCAGAAACCGGTCCTAGGATGCTTGATTCCAGTCCAGGGAAGACATGGCTTGGCAGTTCGGGCTTGACTGCTCCCAATTGGCACAGAGTCAAGACTGATTTGCATATGGCCATGTCTGAACTGGGGTGGCTTGGTGAGCAAAATAACGATGGATTAAACCCAGATCTGTGACTGGGGGTGAACCTTTTGCCATTGTACAACATTCCGTCCATCATCTTGTGTGTTTTGCTGTTTACCCTATGTGGGAAGGGTATGCCCAGATGTGGGTCCCATGCTCACTACGCCACTGGAGTCAAGCTATCCTGGCTGAAGACGGCTGATAGCCAGAAACCAGTCCTAGGATGCTTGA
This sequence comes from Lissotriton vulgaris, assembly GCF_964263255.1. NCBI lineage: Eukaryota > Metazoa > Chordata > Amphibia > Caudata > Salamandridae > Lissotriton > Lissotriton vulgaris. The sequence continues at coordinate 919,084,608 of NC_141685.1, forward strand.
TTCCGGTCCAGGGAATACATGGCTTGGCAGTTCGGGCTGGACTGTTCCCATGATGCACAGGGTCAAGACTGATTTGCACATGGCCATGTCTGAACTGGGGTGGCTTGGTGAGCAAAATAACGATGGATTAAACCCAGATCTGTGACTGGGGGTGAATGTTTTGCCATTGTGCAACATTCCGCCCATCATCTTGTGTATTTTGCTGTAGATTTTGAGGGCATGTCTGGCGATTCCCTTGCGGGAGCGAGCAGCAAGGCGCTATAATTGCTAACAAATGGTGCCGCTGCTTGTTCCCGCAGGGAAATGCCAAAAGTGCACGAGTTGCAATACAAAGCAATGGAAAACGTGCACGTGTTCAACCAAAAGTGGTCATTGATTGAAAAAGGTCACCTCCTAAGCAGCGATGCGTAGGCGAGACCTAAAAATAATATGTATCTTTCTGCATATTTAGGCACCAGAACCCATTCGATCAGATAAGTACGTTTTGCAATAGAAATTCTTTTGTATTCAATAAGTTAGCACAGTGCAATTTTTAGAAGCTGCAATGTTATCCTATGGGAGTAAGAACAGGTATGACATTCACTTAGAGTACAGCGACTTACAGGACCAGTAACCAGGAGTTAAGGTCAAGGTCCAAGGCAGCACCAGCAGAACATCACCAGCAACACTAGGGCAGCCGGGTGCAGGGGTGCAAAACAGACGTGGGTGCGTCATGCAAGTCTAGGTAGAATGGTCTTCGCATAAGGAGGATGGAAGCTTTGAATGGGGGGCCAGTCGGACTGAACCAACGGTGTGGCTCAGGCCTCACGAAGCTTAGGGAAATAGGGAGAAGGTTGGTCCTCTTCTCCGCGGCACAGGGGTGACAGGTGCAGAGGTGTCTTTAGGCATTGGTTTTTCCTTACCGGGAGCAGTCGCAGTAGAGTGCACCTGCGTACAGAGGCTGCAGGCACTGTCGGGGAGTCCACAAGAGGTGAAACCACATTGGACTTGGACTCTGGAGGACTGGGGGACCACGCTGATATCATTGGCCCATTTCATCTCAGGCATGGACCGATGGGTACAGTGGGGGCTTTAGGCATCAGGTTTTTGCATTTTTGAAGTCCTCTCAGGTCTCTCGGGTTGCATGCAAAGTGCAGGGAAGCAGGTCCGCTGATTAACAGGAGTTCTTGGTCCCTGGGTGAAGTGCTGGCATGTCTCCCATGCTTGGGAGACACAGCAGCTGCAGGACAAGTCATTTTTTGGTGCAACTGTTGAAGTCAGAAGGCATGCCAGCAGGGTTGGCGCCAAGTCAGTTGCTGGGTCTTTGGTTCATGCCCATTGGGACTCTTCACATCCATCTTCTTCTTTCAGATTGGCAGGATCTGCTTTTCTGGTGCCAGGGGCTGGTGTCAGTACTGAATTTTGGGGCGTTTGGCGGATAGTAGCCAATAGTCTATTGACACTCGGGGTGACTAAGCCTCTTATATGACCACCTACTGTGGGAAGAGGGCATATTCCTGTCTCAGAGTTCCTAAGTTTGCCAACACAAAGTTGGCTAACCCTGAAAATAAGAGTGCACCTCAAATTATGCCACAGTAGGGGTGGTACTACCCTGGGGTTGGGCACAACTACCTTGCTTGCTAATATTCACACCTGTCCAGGTGCCACAGGGGTCTGGGCTTCCGCTACTGTAAAGGCTGTACCTTCTTTGAATCTTCACTGCCTTGACATGCTAATCAGCAGGTCATCCTGCAGGAGGGTGTGTGAACACCCTCTTCCAGAGCAGGCTTTGTTTCTGACCTCCTGAGAGCAACGGTTCTCACTCTTGGGGTAAGACACTTGTTTCTGGTGGCAGGTTGGCAGAATCCAGTCAGCCAACACACCAGGGGCTGGTAGGTTTTCAGGGGTCACCTCTAAGGTGCCCTCTGGGTGCGTGTATTGATAAATCCAAGTGTGGGTTTATTAATATGAGATGTTTGATGCCAGACATCCCTATTTTCAGTGAAGCCATCATGTAGCTGGGGAATTCATCCAACATATGTTTTAAAATGGCTTCCCTGTTCACTTGCACTGGCAGTAATGGAACTGACCAGCACAGGTATGCCCTCACGTGTAATATAAACACCCTGCCTTAGAGCTGTAAGACCTGCTATAGGGGTGACTTACAAATATACTGCATGCATTGTTAGGGGGCATGGCACACAGGGATGTGTGTTATGTTGTGTTTTTAGTTTGGTCTGCATCAAAACACACAGCCTGCAATGGCTGTCTTGATTACATTTGGTGAGGGGACTGTTAGGGTGGCACAGTTTGTGCTGTAGCCCTGAGAGACCTTTCATTAGTACCTCATGCCCTAGGAACCAGGGGTACCAATTACTAGGGACTTGGAGAGACTGCTAAAGGTATTGCCTATTGGCAGGGAACAACTATACAGTTTTGGGAAAGAGATCTGGCACTGGGTACCTGGTTAGCAGGAACCCAGTGCACTTCTAGTCGAAATTACATCAAATAACAGGTATAAAGTTGGGGTGACCATGTAAAAAAGGGGCTCTTTCCTACAGTATACCTGATCATTTATTTTTGGGGAAGTTTAATGCTAACACAGTATGACTGAGTTGGTTACAGTGACAAGCCAATGTTAGAGGTTATTGGCCTGATGGTTTTGTTGCATCCAATGAATAATTAGAAGAAGTCCAGTTAATGTTGAAAGGGAAAATTTATTCTTAAAAGAGATACAGCGCTCCTGATCCTACAGAGTGTCTCTCTAGTTAAGCCTCCAGTCTCCAACTGCAGCAAGGAAGCTTACAAGAGATAAACATTCTACATTGCTAGGTAACAGGTAGAATGAAAAGATGCATACTTAGCCAATACAACAAATAACTATACTTAAATATACAAGGAATGTAACAGGTTTATTATGAAAAGTTACGACAAAAGCTGCAGGCGTGACATATTGATCGTGAAAAGCATATGTTAAAGTCAATAAACATTTAATGATGGATTGTTATTAGTCTGCATTAGAGTCTACTAAAAGGTCTTTCTTTCACGGAATCAATCAATCAGTAGATTTATAAAGAACAGCTATTCACCCTGGAGGGTATCCAGTTGCTGACGGCTGTGCTGTTTCAGGTAGAATCAGTTGAACAGCCAGGGCTTGAGTGCCTTCCGGATTTCTAGAAGAGAGGTGGAGGTCCATAGGTGCAGAGGGAGGTCGTTCCAGTTTTTCTCTGCGAAGTAGGAGAAGAAATGTCCTTCACAGTTGCCTCAGAGAATGCTGGGGGTGTGAGCAAGGAAGGGGGAAGCAGACTCTGAAGAGGTGGTGGAAGTTCAGGCGGTGGTTGATGTATGCTGGTCCTTCGTTGTGCAGGGCCTTGTATGCGAGGATCATCAACCTGAATTGTCATCTCTTCTCTATGGAAAGCCAGTGGAGACTCCTGAGGTGAGGGATTATTTATTTTATTATTTATTATTTTATTTTAGAAACGTATAAAGCGCACAGATACCCCCAACGGGGGTGTCCCGGGGCTAAGACAGGCGGCAGATGCAGGTACCAATAGGGGGCTAAGGGCTGAAAAATAGCCAGTTTTTCAGAACACGTCAGAAAATTGTTTCAGATTCAGCCATGCACAGGGACAATGGCAGGCTATTCCAAGTTTTGCAGTAATCACTGCGAAAGCTCTGCCACCCTTACTGGATCGGCGGAAACGGGGAGTCATCAAGAGGCGTAGATGATCCGATCTAACTAAACGGTTGGAGTGAGAGTGCTTAAGTCGAACTCTAAGGAAGGCTGAACCCCGGTCCTGAATTGCTCTAAAAGCCAAAACAAGAGACTTGAACTAGATACGTTTGATCATTGGAAGCCAGTGGAGCTTCTTCAAGCAGGGTGATATTGAATCGCGATATTGGATGTTACAAAGCAGCGTTTTGAACGATCTGCAAGCATTTTATCACGGAGGTTGTTGTCCCGCATACAGACTATTTGCATAGTCGAGATGTGAGGTGATCAGGGCATGAATAATGGTCTGGCGAGACTCCAGAGGGAGAAAGGGAAGGATTTTACAGAGCATGTGCAATTTACCAAAACAGGCAGAGGAGACCTGGTTTATTTAGGATTTGCAGGATAACTCATTGTCAAACCGGAACCCAAGATTCCTAGCCGAGTCCACCGGTTTCGGACGGGGATTCAACTCAGATGGCCACCAAAGTAGTAGCAGAGGTTTTTTTTTCAAAACAACCCCTCGGTTTTGCTAAAGCGTGTTTAATGACATCCAGGTGGAGATATTACACAGATAGCGACTGAAATTGGAAAATGCTGCTTCACAGTGATCTTTAAATGAGAACACCAATTGTGTGTCATCAGCATAAGAGATCACTCTGACTCCGCAGGATTCAACCAATGTATCCAAAGGAGAGAGATATACATTGAAGAAGAGTGGTCTCCGAGCAGAGCCCTGGGGAACCCCACAACTCAGGGGTTTCTCCTTGGAGTTAAATGGCTGAAGGTAGACTTGTTGAGTGCGGCCGCTAAGGTAGGATCGTATTCAGGACAGATGGATGTCCTGCATCCCAAGACTGCAGAGTCTCTCAAGCAAAATAGCATGAGAGACCGTGTTAAATGCAGCAAACAGGTCGAGAAGAACCAACTGACTTGCGGCAGAGTTCAGTATGGGTTGGAGCCTCTGCAGGAGGTGAGTGGTGTTTCCTTATAGAGTGCATTGCCATAGTATAGTCAACTGGTGTCTAGGGTCTGAATGACTGTACATCTAGTGTTGATGGGAAGCTGTATGAAGATCTTTCGAAGCATGAAAAGTGTGAGAAAGCAGGCGAGGAGACGGTGCTGATCTGGGATTCCATGGTTAGTTTAATGTCCACGAATATGCAGAAGTTTCTAGCATGTCAGAGGGTTTGGGTGAGGGTCCTAGTTCTAAGGGCCATCAGGAGCCATTCCAAGGGGAGGTGTTGTTGCAGAAGATCAGCGCTTCTGTTTTGTTCATGTTGAGTTTCAGGCAGTTGTTTTTCTTCTAGTCGGCCACGCTAGTTATGCAACTCTGGCAGTTGGTTCTTGTGGTTGTAGGATCTTCTGAGAGTGCGAGGGTGATCTGGGTGTTGTCTGTGTAGGATATAATATTTAGTCGTTAGAGATCTGAATATGTTGGCCAAGCAGGCCATGTAGGTGTTGAACAGTGCAGGACTGAGGGCGAGCCTTGAGGGATGCAGCAGATGATGTCTTTGGGTTTTGAGGTGAACTGAGGTAGGTGGACTCTCTGGGTTCCTCCGATGAGGAAGGAGCCAATTCACTTGAGGGTGTTTCCTTGAACTCTAATGTGATGTAGCCTCTTGATCAGAGTGTGGTGGGAAACTGCATTAAAAGCTGCTGAGAGGTCGGGGAGGGTCACATCGACCATTTCTCCCCGGTTGAAGAATGTGCTGATGTCGTTGGTGGCTGCGATCAAAACGGTTTTAGAGCTGTGGTTGGTGGGGAATCCAGATTGGGAGGTTTCTAGAAGAAGGTTCTTCTCCGGGTGCTCCAAGTGAGCCACCTAGATCACCACCATAGGCAAGAATTATTGTATTGGCTGTGTCGTGGGGAGGCTGAAGGACGGGACAGTTCTCTTATGTATTGCAATGAGACAAGATTGTGCTATGAACCGCACCACACAAACTGACACTAATCCGGACGATGTGTGCTGTTACTGTGTATAATATAACACTTGCTGATAAGTCTGCTGAGGAATAGCTAAACTGTGATTGTTACCCTCTTGTGCTAACCTGTAAAGTTGCGGAAATGTGTCATGCCTCTTGGTAATGATGAAAAGGCCAATAAAGATCTTAAAAAAATAAAATAATAATTCTTGTATTGGTTACCCGCTCAGAGTCCAAAATGTGAGCATAGAAGATTTGCACTTTAAGAATTCTTTTTAGGTTGAGCCTAGAGCATCGCGTATATGCTGCACTAAGAGATGACCTTTAGAAATCGGTCAACTTTTTTCAAGCACTCGTGCTTGTGGTGTCATCCACCTTGCTGGAGCGAGCAGCGGTGCGTAGGGGCCATCTGTTTGTAATTAGCAAGCCCACGTTGTTGGCAGCGCTTGTTTATATTTGCCTGTCTCTTTCCCTCTCCTCCCTCGCCCCCTGTGTAGTTTTGCCGTTTCCGACAGCACGTGCAGCTCACGTGCACCACTCGTTTTCTCATACAGTCGATAACACACAAGGGGATGCAGCGCGCGGGCACCACTCGCGGGCTTGTTCAGCAGAGCTAGCACGTAAAACGTCTTTGAAGTGACCCGGCTGCTGGAAGCGAGGCCCTGTCCCTTGAGTAGAAGAACAATTACCAACATGTCTCTGAAAATTGCGTACTATTCCGGAACGCACAGCTCGTGCTGTTATTGAAGTTACTGGCTGACATCACTGCAATCACTCCAGGTTGTGTGTTGGGCGCCCAAATGCTGCCATTTCATGTATTGCATGATAAATAGCCGGCCAGAGTTGCTAAATGTATTACCTTCCAAAGCCAACCTCCGGTAACATTTCTGACATGCAATCTCCCATCGCATGAATATTTCACAGGCTGCTTCCCTGGGGCTCTGGCCTTATCTCTGGGGCTGGAGATGCAATGTTCTGCTATTCAGCCTTTTTGACATATTGGAGGAAATGTCATTATCCTCGAGCTCGTTTAACTTTAATGAGCGGGTGCCCGCTTCACGGACACCGCGCTCTGAACGAAGCTTGCGGTACGTTTTTGTGAATGAAGCTTAAAACGCAGCTGCACATCTAGTCGTTTATACACTAGGCTGGCCTCGTTGCTGAGTATATGTGCGCTGGCCCCTCCCATTGTGCCCTTGTTGATTAATGTCCATATCTGCTTTGGGGGCACAGGAAGTGAATACCTCTGGTGACAAAAGGCAGAGGGTTGCTTATCAGTTCACAGGCATCATTTACAAAGTCACTCATTCACAAATATTGTTTTCCTGAGTCAATATGGGTTAGAAATTGCTAAAGAAGTGCACAGTTGATTGAGGGTAAAACACCCGGAAAGAAACATTTGTAGTAAACATCTACTCATTTCCAATTGCTAGTGTGCACTGCCTGGCGCTATAAAATAGTCTTCCTTGACGCTAGCCTAGAAATGTGTAGTAAAGATGCTTTATCTATGCCTGTCAAGCTGGCTCTGAATAATATGGGTGGCTTTTGGCTTCCTTGGCGAGTACAACCCACTTCTCCAGGACTGTTTATAGAACGTGCTATATAGCCACTTTTTATGGACCCGTGTGAGCATTGCTCTTGCTTTCAGTCGCGCTGGGGAAAATACGTAGCCCGGCTTCATCCTCCCCACACCCCCAGCAGACATTTTACCTTTTGCACTTTGAACTCCGCACGTCCCAAGAGGCCAGGAAGGGGTAGTACCTACCGTATCAGACGCAGGAGCTCACCCACCCGATAGACTGTAACCTCGGCCTCGCCCTCCCTCTTTCATGAAACTCGACTTATTTACCACCCCTTCCTACAGATCTGAAGTATTCTGAGTAACAAGTATGGGGTTTTAAATCATAAATAGATACACAAATGCTATATGTCACTCAGCGCTGTTCCTTCGGTCGCTCTTTTCTTTTCTACCTCGCTTTCTTTTCCCCTCGCCTCTTTCCTGATGCGCCCTTCCTCCTCTCACCCGTCTCCCTGTAGTTCCTTCCTCCCACCCCTTGCCTGCCACTCAAACTCGGGAAATTACAGCCTGATTCATGTAGGTAAATTGCACTCGCAAAGGGCCAGATTCTCAGAATCTGGCCCTTAGCGAGTGCGATTTTTGCATTTGGTATTCATGATACCAAATGCAAAAATCGCTATGTAAGAATTCGCATATTTGCGTGGAATGGCATTTAAGGAATCTCTAATAGAGATTCCTCAAATGCTATTCATGACACACAACAAAATTGCGATTTTGGACTTTTGGGGCCGCTATTTACCGACAGGTCAGACCTGTCGGTAAATAACAAAAACTCAGAAAAATGCTTTTAAAAGCATCATTCAAAGTTGCATGTAGCACACACACATGTCCTTTGGACATGTGTGTGCGCAACACCTGTCCAAAAGTGCATTTTAGGGGTGCTACAGGGCGTCCTTTGGACACCCCTGGCACCCTTAAAATCGCTATCTCAGTTGCGAGTAGCAAATTGCTACTCGCAAATCCCCATTCATTCCAATGGGCCTCTTGGCCCATAGGAATGATTGGGGAGTATTTGCGAGTAGCAAATTGCTACTCGCAAATAAAGAACATGTAGGAATCGCTATTTAAGTAGCAATTCCTACATGAATGCCGTTTTGCGTGTCCTCAATAGCGATTCGCTATGATTCGCTATTAGGGACACGCAAAACGGCATGTACATGAATCAGGCTGTTAGTGCTTTACTTGAGCCAGCTCTGCATGAGATGCCCGCCTCCCCAATCGCAATCGGCTTTATTAAAGTGAATTAAAAGAATGTGGGGCACCTGATTCCTGAAGTGTACTTCAGACCATTTTTATTCCATAAGAGCAATTTCATTTTTATTCTGACTCAATGGAACATACCAGAGAGCTTGTGCATGGTATCATTTCTTTTCGGAATTCCGACCCTAATGAATTCTAACTGTTCATAAAATGGTTTTTAAAATCGTAATGAACTCAAAGACATAAGAAATGTCGTTGTCGGAGGAGCTGCAGTGTCTACGCACTTACCAACCATTTTTAGGTTTTTGCGAGAGTTTAAGATATTGCATTGTAAATGACAAAGGGCCATATGTATCAAACACTAATGCGTTCGCAAACACCGAAATTCGCATTAGTGCAAAATGGTATGTATGAAAGAAATCTACGTGCAAAATAAGCTGTATGAAAGAAATCTGCGTGCAAAATAAGTTATTTGCGATTACATTTAAGGAATCACAAACTTTGCGATTCCTTAAATGCAAAGTAAGAAGCATTAAAAAAATGCAAATTGGCCTTAAGGAATCGCAAATTACCACCAACTTCAAGTTGGTGGTAATTTGTAAATTCCTTGAAAAATGCACTTTGTTGCATTTTTCAAAGTGCAATGTGAAGCACATACATGCCCTTTGGGCATATATGTGCGCCACATGTGCACCCATTCTAATTTCAGGGGTGCAACAGGGTGTCCTTTGGACACCCCTGCACCCTTGAAATTATTCTCAATTTGCGATTCTCAAATTGCGAATCGCAAATTGAGATTGTTATGTTATATATATTCTTATATAGCGCACGGCTGCCCCAGCTAAGGGGCGTCCCGGCGCACTGAGAGAAGTAGAAGAGTCGGCCACAGCAGATGAGGACATGTGGTAATAACATTACAAAGCAGTTTAGCGGAAAAGATGTGTCTTGATGGCCTTCCTAAATGACAGAAGGTCATTTAAGTTACGAATTTGGAGTGGAAGGGCATTCCAGAGTTTTGCCGAGAGATACCGGAAGGAGCGTCCTCCCATCCGAGCTTGCTTTATACGAGGGACCACTACAAGGTTCTGGCCTTCTGAACGTAGTGTCCGCAGAGGGATGTACGCGGTCAAGAGGGGACAGAGCATGGGTGGCGAGGCAGTTTTCAAGATTTTGAATACAAGGCATAGAGTCTTAAATTGGATCCTATTTTCCACCGGAAGCCAGTGGAGTTTGGTGAGGGTGCTTGCAACCGCGTGACAGCGGGGGAGCCCCGTCAAGGCTCTAGCCGCTGCATTTTACACATGTTGCAACCTTCCCCTCTCTGTCTGATTAACCCCCAAAAGTAGGGAGTTCGCTTAGTCCAGCCGCGAAAGAATGGCAGACTGTACCACGAGCTGCCGAGTGCGGGGATCAAAGAACTTTAAAATCGGCTTCAGGTTCGAAGGATCCCGAAACATGTGGCGGCAACCTTTTTAGTGTGATGGATAAAATTAAGAGATGAATCAATCCAAACTCTGAGATTTTTTACCTCATTTTTGGGCTCAGGGGGATTGCCGAGAATCTCAGGCCACCAATTGTCTCCCCATGCCGTGGCCTCCTTCCCTACCAGCAAGACTTCGGTCTTGCCAGCATTTATCGGAAGGTAGTTAGCTGTCATCCAGTTGGTTTCTGCTGTTAGGCCCTGTTTAAAGTTATGCGCGTTTAGTCCGGACTCGTCGCTCAACAGCACCACTAACTGAGTGTTGTCCGCGTATGAGACTATCAATAGTTTCCATTGTTTGGCGACCTCAGCCAGTGGTTGGACGTATATATTGAATAACGTCGGACTGAGCGCAGATCCCTGAGGCACTCAGGGATCTGCGAATTTGAGAATAATCTGCGAATCTGAGAATAACTTCCCATTCATTCCTATGGGCCTCCTGGCCCATAGAAATGAATGGGAAAGTATTCCCTAATTGCGATTCGCAATTTGCTAATCGCAATTAAGGAATACTAAGAAATCGCAAAAAATTGCGATTTTGTACATAGATCCCTATTTGCGATTCTCAAATAGCGATTTCTAAAAAATCGCTATTTGAGAATCGCAGATCAGGTTGTTGATACATATGGCCAAATACCTTTTATTTATCTGTTTTAAAAACAACACATAAATAAAAGGCATTGTCATTTACGATGCCAATAGCTCAAACTCTCATAAATGCAAGACCTATTGTATTGCAAATGCTTGTTAAGCTCTCTTAGGAGATATAGTATTTTGCTTAGCTAACTGTAATTTATATACATTTGTAATTTTATGACTGTATAACTGATGCTTGCCTTGTGCAAAAGCTTATGCTCAGTACAGTATGCCTGAGTTGGTTATGGTGATAAGCCAATGATAACACCTACAGGCCTGATTGGTGTGCAGTGAAAAGCTATGCCAGATGCCAGAGGCCTGGTCTGTTTATTAGGCAGTTTATGACGAAGGCAGTAGGCCTAGCTTATTTATTATGAAAAGCATATGTAAAAAGACAGTATGCCTTTAACACTGGAATGTTATCACTCCATTTTATAGGCCATAGAGAGGTATTTTGTTAAATGTAGTCTCAAAGACTGCTGTAGTAGACGCATGTTTTGGTGATGATCGCCCTCTGATAAAACCTGGGAGCAGAAGATTTAGACTGTGATGATTCTTGTTAGGTCCTATGGAGGGATGTTATATATTGTGTTACCAGCTGTAATTCTATGCCTATTCGTAATCTTGTAACTGTAAGCGTTTTGGTTGCCAGATTATGCAGACTTCACTGGACCTCTATTAGTTATACTGTCAGGCCAATGGTAAACGTTATAGGCCTTATCGGTACTCAGAATTATTATGTCAGAGTCTGTTGCGTGTTTATCTAGGGTCCTGATCGATACTGTGACCTTATGCCCCTATTCGGCTATAAATCCATTTTATTCCCTATATTGGCATAACCGTTCAAGTGCGATATTCAGAAAGTCATCTCTGACCTCACACGAACAGAGCCACGTTCAAGGATATCTCTCTCTGCCACTTCCTTTGCGACCAATTAGTGCAATGACAGAGCAGAAGTCACTATCTGATATTCCTAGATTAACACTCCGAGTTCTTCAACAAGATAAAAACTCAGCAAACTGGGAAATCCCCCTTGCTATGTTTTGATTAGTAATAGAACTCTAATGAGCAACTGATAGCTATCACTTCCTAGTGATATCTTTAATTGACGTCTTATGTCCAGCAAACTTGCGTCAAACCCGGCACCTGTCAGGTATAAATACTACCAACGTTGCCTTAAGCAATTGTGGTCGAGAGCTGTTGTGCACCCTGTTGTGCATACCGTTGCTGTTGCCGAGCACTGTAGCACTCTGTCGCTGCAGCCTGCTATCCCTGTGGTGGTGAAGCTACTGATACCATTATCGCTGCTAAAGCGCGAACGATGGTGCAGTACGCTTAGGAGCCGAACAGACGTCCCTCTGCGAAGAGCCTAGCAGATCCAGCTGCCCGCGGACGCTGTCCCCCGCCTCCTCCTCTCGACGCGCTGAAGAAGAGCCGCTGCCTTTCTCGTGCAGAGAAATCCAGCTCCGGCTTTCCCGGTTTACCCTCGCGGGTGACAGGGAAATCGAGCTTCCCCTGAAGGAGATACCAAACCTCCATCATTCTATTCAGAGGTATGGTGCTGACTAAACCCTTAAATGAGAATTCTTGAAACAAACCTTGGCAAAACCAACTTAACTTAAAGCTACTTACTTACTCCCCTCTCACGTGTTAGGCTTAGGTCAGGCACACTGGGGTAGGCTTAGTTAGAAGCACCAGTTGAGTATTTTAGCCTATTGTATATATGACTGTATATATGTTTTATTACTTTTAACCATTGTATGGCTAAGAAACCATATCAATGATTTTACAGTATTATTTCGCAATCCTTATCTTACTGTACGTACTTTTTATCATAACAAGTCTTGCAATTGTGGCAATACATTTCTCTTGTACGAGAAGAAAGACTGTTCAATAAATGTTAACCCTTTATTGACAAACGCCCGTCTCTCTATTCTCTACATCTCGTGAAAGTAAACTGCACTAGACTGACTGAGTGAAATACATGTCTATTGTTTCACACGACCCTAGAGATCGACTCTTGATCTGAGGAGCAAAGTTGTCATGTTGCACGGTTGTTGGAAAGCTGAATCCCTTCTTGTCTGTGCCAAGGAAGCTGATCACTTCCTATGCAGAGAAGAAAGTTTCCAGTGACCTCTGAGCTAGTTGGTAACACAACCCAATTAAGTTTAGCATAGTCAGTGGAGGCCTGGAATATCCGCAGTTCCACGTCGATACTACTGTTTATGTTATTCCAATGCGCAGGGCCTAGTGGGAAACTAGGAACTACACTACATGGCGCCCAACGTTTGGTAAGGCGATAAACTAACGCAAGACAGTTAGAGTAACTCAGTCGTGCATATTTCACACAGACCCCTTTCTCCCGTAAATACTCCAATAGACGTCTGGAGTGGGTGAAAGGTTAAAATCCGCCCGACCTTAGTAGGAAGAGATTCCTATGTAAAGCTCTGGTTTATTCAACGTTGAAGGATACAGTGTTCCAAAATATTGTGCACCTAATCTTTGTCTCCTTGGAGACCTACTCTGCAAACTTCGCATTTTAACAAATGTCGGTAGAAAATAACGGAACCTCTGGGGCCGCAGTAGATGCGACTCAGCAAGGTCCCGAACAGGCTGACCCGGATGCTATCGACATCCCGGTCCACTTAAGAAGATCTATAACTTTAAAACTTATAGAAAACGGACTGACACCTCAAGGTGGTACAGTAATTTTCGTGATAGAGGCTCACGAGTATCGGCAGACAGAGGTATTCTATTCATGGATAAACTTTCCAGCGGTAAACGCTAGAACAAAAGAGTTTCACTATTACAAAATAGAGAAACCTCCGGAAGAGTACGCTCCTTTCGAGGAGATTGAAATTCCACTTAAATTTCAAGAGCACTTGCTCTGGTTTAATGGCGCCCTAAAACACAATGATCACATAACTAGGCTCGGTCCTCTAGGTAGACCAGGAGCCACGTGGCCGGTTCTAGCCAGCTACACACCACATCCTGACATTGCAAGAATGTCTAAGGAAGAGCTGTTAGCACAGCTCAAAACACTAATAAAAATACATAGGCAATTAGTCCAATATGTAATGCGGACTGCAACAGTCCAGCCAGCTGTTAATTCACACCAGCTGACCCCTCACCAGGGGAACACAAATAAAATTACACCACAGAACATACAATCATGTCTTGGTAAAACACCCGTAAAACGGGAACAAATTCCTTTCTGGTTAGCACAGAAAATCACTCAAATAGAGGCAGTATTTTCTGATACTACCCCTATTGAGAAACACAGAATCTTGACCATCTGCCTTCCTATGGGAATCGCACCACACGTGGAGGACTGTGACACTTGAGGTACAGTCTTTGCTTCCATTTATACAAAAACACACGGTGTTCCATCTATGGCGGTAATACCAGAAGTGCTAAAACAGATTCAAAATGAATTTGGTCCAGAGCCCGCTTTAAATCTAGGTATGAAATTACTGAAAGACTTCAAGCAGGTCTCGGCTATATTATTAGCCAACATAAAAGGAGAAGCAGCATCTGTGGCGATTCGCCAGAAGATGAGGGAAACAGATATAAAAGATCCTGTTGAGCTTGCAAAAATCATAGAAAAATGCTATGAAGAATTAGGTAGAGACAGCTTGGGTGGGAAACCAGTAAAGCCCCAACTGCTCGAAAGTCCTGAAAAATTATTTATTAAAAATAATTCAAACACTCCTAAAAAGAGCTGGGATGGAAATAAACAATCCACTCCCAAGGAAAAAGTTTTCCAGTCCAGAGGAAGGTCTCCTCGACGGAGGGAAAGAACTCCGACTCGAGAACGCCAGTCTCCCCAGAGGGAGCCCTCTGAGAAAAGATATAACCTTAGAAATAGGGATAATCTGAAAAAACCTGATAGATATCAAAGTATTGATACACGTCCCTCTCGATCTTCTCCACAGAATTCGGAAAGAAGAGGACGATCAGACCCAGGAGAGCACACCAAGTCCAAAGACAAGGAACCTGCTCAAAATAAGAAATCTCAATTTCAGAAAAAGAAGGTAGCCAGTATTAGAGTAATCAACCATGCCGAGAATACTGAGGACACAGTTGAAAAACGGGGAGTGGGCATTGACAATGTTGGACAGTGCAGCAGAGATCAGTATAGCACGCAAGATCTTGATGAGTCATCTGGAGACAGTGGACACGAATGAATACATTCAGGTTGAAACTGCCGACACCAGACTTAGCGAGCCCCATAAAATATACGAAATAACATTGCGTATGGAGGGTGATAAGACTAGGAAAATTAAGGGTCTATTTTGGGATAAGCTCTCAAAAGGCTATGATATTCTGTTAGCTGAAAAAGATTGGCCCCCGGAGTTTGTCAGGGAGTGCCCTCGTGGCGAAGAAGTGATTATGCCTGCCTTCTCGAATCACATTCCGATTCACAAAAAATACACATATGCAAGGAAATGGGCAGTAGCCCAGGCACCTGCATTATATAAAAATCATGTAGGATGGGATGAGGACTCTCCTCCTCACAAAATCCAGTTAAAAAGTGAACCAACTGCCCAAAGGCAGTATCCCATAAAGCAAGAAGCTAAAAAACAGGTCAGGGAGATCTTAGATCAACTTGAGTACCAGGGGGTGATTGAAACATGCACCTCTCAAATGAACAATCCTTTGTTTCCTGTCTCCAAGCCAGACAATTCATATCGTCTAGTTTTGGACTACAGACATCTTAATACATGTTGTAAAACTTTTGCAGTACAAAACTCGCATAGTGCAGCCCTAATGAATAATATAGTTAGGAAAAAATATAAAACGACATTAGACATATCTAATGGTTTCTTTTGTCAAAATATTGCACCAGAAAGCAGATATTTGACCGCTTTCTCCGCATTTGGGTCGCAGAAAAAATTCTGTCGACTCCCACAGGGGTTCAAGAACAGCCCAGGACTATTCTCAGCTAGGGTAACAGAGTTACTACAAATCTATGATGATGAAGCATTATCTTACGTAGATGATATTTATCTCACAGACGACAACTTGGATACTCACTTGAAAAGAGTGAACACCATTATACTTGGGTTTGCAGCAGAAGGTTACAAATTCAACTTTAAAAAGTCCCGAATTGCCCATCTGACAGTACTGTTTTTAGGGTACGAATTATCAAGTGAAGGGAAAAGCCTAGCGGACAACTTCTTAGAGAAGTGTGCTGTATTCCAAGCTCCAAAAACGCTGAAGAATTTACAATCCATTCTAGGTTTTCTGAATTTCGGAAGAACTTACATCCTAAATTACGCAGAGAGGGTTAAACCTCTCTACGAACTAATTAAACCCGATTTTAAACAAATAAATTGGACTCAAAAACACACAGAAATTTTGAGATCACTGCAAACAGACATGTTAGCAAAAACAAAATTAGATACACGTGACAACACACGTGATCTTGTAATCCGAGTCATCCCAGGAAGATGCGGATTCACATACCTAACCTCTAATGAGGGAGAAAAGGTACCGATTTCAATTAAATCTCACTTGTACACACAAGCAGAAAAAACATTCAGTCACACAGAAAGAACTGTGAACGCAGTGCAAATCGCATTAGCAAATGAACGAGAACTAGCACACGGCAAAAGGATTAACATCCTCACAGCGGAATCCGCCTTCGAAGCGCTATTCAGCCCAGTAAACCTGCCTACAGTGTCACTGGATCCGAAATGGATACAGTGCATAGATTCTCTAGGAGCGGAAGACGTGAAATACTATTTCGCCCCAAAATACGAAGAACTGAATGATTTAGAGTATGAAGAAGAATATCCTCTGCCAATCGAAATTCTGCCTCTCCCACAATATGCCTGTATAATCTATACAGATAGCTCTGTACAGCATTTCAACGTAGAGAGAAAATCCTACGATACAGCATGTGCGATCATTAAATGTCATTGGCTGTGCGGTAAAATCAGACCAAAAGTAACAAAAACCGAATCAGTAAAGTACTGTTCGGTTCAGAGAACTGAAATTAGATGTTTAAAGATGGCGCTTGAAAATGCAGAACGTGAATTCCCGACACTTATCGTGTGCGATTCTCATTTTTGCGTCAACTCTTACAATAACAAACTGCAGAGTTGGATTGAAAACGACTACAAAGATAACACAGGTGCCACAATAAAGCTTAAATTGCTCTGGAACGAGGTAGCTCTTTTAAGTAAAGAACTGCAAAAGACTCACGTGATTCACGCACAGAGTCTTCAACGTGATGGCGTTCACGTTGCAGGGAATTCATTGGCTAATACAGCCACCGCGGAAGCAACTAAACCAGCTTCCGTAGCCACAAAAAAGCGTACAGATAAATATATTGACGGGGAAACCATGCTGGCAGTAAAAACGACCGTAAAAGGCGACTGTGCAGCACTACCCGTAAACTATCCACTCAATTATGCATACATAATCGATGCAAACTCCGTTCCTTTTGCTCGAATCCCTGGAGTGGGGGATAGAGTAATTCCAAACAGGAGCAGGAGGGGCTTCCTCTTACTGGAAGCACACATGGGGTTGGGTCTGAGACACCAAATAATCAAAGCCTCTCTGAAAGAATTACAATCAGAGTACTGGTGGTCAGGAATGAGTATAGACATTCAATGTTTTGCTCAAAATTGTGAAGACTGCAACAGAGATCACAGTAATGAACAGGCCAGTGTAGTTTCAGGATCCCTGCTAGACAGCATAAGGCGGTCTATCTGCGCAATCAAAGAAGAGAAGCGCGTCCCAGTGTACACCATTAAGACGAAAAGCACTTAAAAAATGAGGCCCCAAGCGCTCGGCTGACGCTAGAACGGTTATAAAAGATCTGCGAGTCTTTATCGGCACATACGCAATTACCACGTTCCATTCTGACCAGGGTCCTGCTTTCAGCTCTCGAGCTTATAAGGAGGCCATGGCCAGCATGGGAATTGGGTTGCGGTATTCTTGTCCGTCGCACCCCGAAGGGAATAGTGTGGTAGAAAGAAAAAACCGTGACATAAAGCAATCTATAACAGCGAAGGTATTAGGTTCAGGCGCTGGGTGGGTCAAACATTTAACAAGTGTCCAGACTAGTCTTAATAACATGCCAAGAAATTCTCTAAAAGGTTTCAGCCCATACGAACTATTGTTCGGAATTAGAATGCGCGTTCAGGACCTCGATAGTCAGATGTCAGTGGTACAAGAAGAAACAACGCACTTTGATGTAAAGGATCGTTTGGCTGTTTTACAGGAACTGAACGAAACAAGAAAATCCTTAAGCAACACAAAGTTAAAGCAACAGCCACCTACCACTGACGAGGCACCACCAGCAACAGCACCAGCAAGGCCTGTCTGGATTCCAAAGATTGGGGATCTAGTCAGAGAAAAGATCGCGGTTAAGAAGGAATTTGGGCCTTCTTACAGAAAAGCAGTACCTGTCTTGGCAGTCACCGGAACAAGATCAGTTGTGCTACCGCCCCTTGCTGGTAAAAAGGAGAACAGAGTCGTGTCAATCGAACTGGTAAAACCACAAGCATGTGGCCTATAATCAACAGTAGGCCCAGTGGACTCCCAAGAAATAACAGAATACCCAAACTTGCAACAATCCAAGAGGTTCAAACTGAAAGACTCATCACATTCGATCAGCCTGCAGTGCACAATGAAGGACTATGCAATAATACCCTGGAACTCATGCCTCTTGAAACACAGATTGAAACAGTTCGTCAAGATACAACACCAGTCTACACTAATGTGGCATCAGAAAGTGCTACCGAGAGACAGATTGAAAGAACAATCCCATCAATTGACAGAACTGCCTCTGGTTATTTCATCAACTTTGACAACTTCTCTGAAGATTTAAACGACCCCGAAGTGATGCCAGAAACAAAAAAGTATTCTAAAGAAAATACAACAGGACTCCTTCAACAAATCAAAGAATTATATCTGGATTCACCGTTAATTGAGCATTGGATTATCTCAGGGGTATTCATACTCCTACTATGCCTAATTTTAGTTTTAATTTTAGGAAAGTTTATTACAATTGAATGGACACAGCAAGTCAGAACATCAACCTAGTCCTGAAACCACACAGATCATCACACGTGAAGAAAAGAGAACTGTCAACAGTAAATGTCACAGCAATTCCAATACCTGGTGGGGTTGTTTGGGAGAAAACAGACTATGAGATCTATGGTCCGGTCGAAATCCTGAAGTATCCTCATCAACTAAAGGTTTCCTTAAGTGACTTTGTGACACCTAGTACATTCTCTGAGGATTGGGACTTTAACAGTATTAATGACATGATGTCTGATTTAGTAATGTCAGCCAGATTCACAGATCATGATTATTTACAAGGTTCATCTAGTTATGAGCAGTTATTCTGTTACACCCACTATGGGGATCATTATTTGTACAAATCTGCACAGCCTAGAAATGTTTTTATGTATAATCAATGGGAGCATTGTTCTACACCACCTAAAAGCAGTTCTAAAGCATTTTTTGAGAAATTCAAATACTTCTCAGGGTTTAACACCAGTAATGCAGAAACGTTTTATTACAAACTATTAGATAAAACAGGAATGAAAACAATGCTGACAAATTCTAAATTGACATATTCAGAAGCATTTTATGACAAAATGATGACATTTGGTTTTGATTATTGGAAAAATAATATTGAAACGAAAACAATCTGGGGTACAAAAGATTGGCAGGTACAAGGCATTGAAGCACTATTTAGAACCTGCATGATACCAGAACAAATGTTGTTTTTAAATGACACAATACACCAAACATCTTGTCTTGGCCTAGCTAAGATCAAAGACCTTAAAACACCGTCTATACCAAAGCCAATACCTGAAAATGCAACTGCAGATATTGAGTTAGACGTAACACAAATTTTAAATTTGAACAGAACACATCCTGATTGGAAAAAGTGGTTAATCTGGCCTACTGACACAAACAGCTGTCAAGATAGATTCCTGAATAAAACACAGGGGTTAAAAATGACCAGATTAGACTCGAGATATTCCCAGAGCCAACATCCAGGGATTATAACAACATACAGTGTAGGGAAACTCTGCCTCGAATGGCTAACAATATCCACACTGGCTGAAATTAAGCAACACTTATCTTTACTAAAAGAAGGTGCTGATTTGCGCGATTTCATTCTTGGACCACGCAAACAGCGTCAAAAGCGTTTCATAGCGACCAGTATCTATGCTGCTTACAACGAGGCTTGGAAAGTCAAACAAATTGAAACTGCTGAAAAAATACGAGAAATTGATCGTATTAAT
This sequence comes from Lissotriton vulgaris, assembly GCF_964263255.1. NCBI lineage: Eukaryota > Metazoa > Chordata > Amphibia > Caudata > Salamandridae > Lissotriton > Lissotriton vulgaris. Next base: position 919,104,400 of record NC_141685.1, read on the forward strand.
TTGGAGAAATCACTTTCTGTAGTAGACAATGGGTTAATGACTCTGTCTTCCAGAATATATTCGTTGGACAATATTGTATCCTATGCCTTTGATGTGATAGACAGAGATTTGCTTATGTTACAACATGGCCAGTCTCAATTACGCTCTATTATAGAATTAGGCTGGACGCTGCAAAATCTTCGTTCAGGCTATGTGCCTTGGCGTTTAATCAACACAACGTCATTATTTTCCAGTTTTAACCTTACTGATAAACAGATCAGTTTGGCACAGAAAGGAGCAGACTATACAATCCTGAGCATCGAAAAACTCGAGAGATTACCATTGACAATGTCAGAGAGTCCTGTCATTGAATGGATAATACACGGAATTATCACAATTCCGATAACAACTTTCCGATTTAAAAAGTGCCTTGAGTACATACCTGCTGGCCAGTATGAACAATTGGGTAAAGGATATGTAAAATCTGAATGGAAATTACCATACACTCATTCTTGCTATAGTGACAGCGACAAAAATGTATTTCTTAGTGGTAATAACTGTAAACATTCACTAAGCGGTATACTTTTGTGTCAGGGTATTAATTTACACGGAGCATGTGATGGAAATTCTAACAACCTTTCATGCCACCAGCTAGTCACACCTGCAACTCAGATAGAGCCCTTCTTTATGCAACTCGCAAACGGGAGTTACATTCTTAGAACGGATCACAGATGTTGTGGCCTCGTGCCAGGGAAAAGTTATCTAGTAGAAGTAACATCCATGGTCAAATGCTGTATGCAAGCATTGTTTCCGAGTGGGGCTGCAGACTCAGTGACTCCCATCTGGCCTCGTCTGAATCTCTATTCTATACGAATTGATACTTTAAGCAAAGTTAAATCTGTACTTTTACAGACAACAGTGCCTATAACGTCATCAAAAGAGACGTATGATCTTCTAGTTGCAAGGACAGCTACTGAAGTTCATGACCTTTTATCAACAAATTGCCCCGTGCATTTCGTACAAATGCTAAGCCAACTCCTTAACATGTCTAGTGCCACTAGCGTCCCAGGCATATTCAAGACAGTCTTTACGGGACTGCTAACGCCTTTTCAAGCAATTTTGGGAATCGTTCCTAATTTTGTGCACTCTGTTTTTGGCGGCATACCATTATTTTTGGGACTTGTAGCAGGGATTTTATTTTTGACCCTCCTACTTCGTTATGGCAAGCCTCAGCTCAGACATAGCTCCCATGGGAATGGAAGAGACAATCCTAGCAATGCGCTACCGGGACAGGATAACTAACGTCCTCGGATTGGCCAGGCTGAGAGATCTAAACATGACCTGGTTCCTTTCATTCAGACCTGTATGGCAAAATTGCATTTTACCTGTGCTACGATGTATGCTTTGCGGCGATGAATGCGTGTTGGACATCTGTCTTTCACTTCCATCAGCAGTACCAATGGACGTCGATACTTTGCTCAGTCCAATAACGGCTCACGCATTGTGTTGTCCCCAGCGGCTACCAATCCTGATGACGGCATTTGTGGAGACTCCTGTGCTACAACCAAGTGGTAACAGTGGAGCGAGTGACAAAAGCAACATCATCCAGGTACAACGTTCAGTGAGCATTACTGATCCTGCCTTCGATGACAGCAATCATTCTCACACTTGCCAAGTTACAGCGCTATCAAATTTGGTTGAACTGTCACCTGAATTTGTAGACCAATTCTTTGCGAGCCTGTCTGATATGATGTTCCCACCTATACAGAAACAATAACTTTGAGAAGCTTTCCGACACACAGCGTTCCCATTAAACTCTGAATTCGGCCTTCACTTCTAGTCAACAAACACTGCTAGCAGCGTTGGAACTCTGTTTCCCCGTTCAAGCATTAATTCTCTTTGGATTGGATATTTTTCAAATATTGACCTTTTTTTGGCACGAACAAATCTTTGCTTGAGGTAAAATCTATTCTTAAAGAACAGAAGTTCATACTTCTATTTTTTACACACACCTAGAGACATAACAACTTACATTAGCCTCTAGCACACATTTTGCAAATGCATTTATATGTGATGATTTATCTCGCCCTTCTTCTGTCAGAGATACTTCATGTGTAATTTTAATGCATAATCGTTCATTGATTTCACATGCCATAATTTTTGAATGATTTCTATGCTTCAAAAACGTACAGTACCTAAAATCCATGTATTACAAGTACGCCTATTTCGAATGCATTTATGTATTTTGGGGTGGGCAATGTTACACATGCATCCTATTGCTTTAGTTTTAGTAATTTGATGGACATGTAAACGTGGAGTGGGTGTTGCGTGTTTATCTAGGGTCCTGATCGATACTGTGACCTTATGCCCCTATTCGGCTATAAATCCATTTTATTCCCTATATTGGCATAACCGTTCAAGTGCGATATTCAGAAAGTCATCTCTGACCTCACACGAACAGAGCCACGTTCAAGGATATCTCTCTCTGCCACTTCCTTTGCGACCAATTAGTGCAATGACAGAGCAGAAGTCACTATCTGATATTCCTAGATTAACACTCCGAGTTCTTCAACAAGATAAAAACTCTGTTGTGCATACCGTTGCTGTTGCCGAGCACTGTAGCACTATGTCGCTGCAGCCTGCTATCCCTGTGGTGGTGAAGCTACTGATACCATTATCGCTGCTAAAGCGCGAACGATGGTGCAGTACGCTTAGGAGCCGAACAGACGTCCCTCTGCGAAGAGCCTAGCAGATCCAGCTGCCCGCGGACGCTGTCCCCCGCCTCCTCCTCTCGACGCGCTGAAGAAGAGCTGCTGCTCCGGCGTTCCCGGTTTACCTCGCGGGTGACAGGGATATCGAGCTTCCCCTGAAGGAGATACCAAACCTCCATCATTCTATTCAGAGTTATGGTGCTGACTAAACCCTTAAATGAGAATTCTTGAAACAAACCTTGGCAAAACCAACTTAACTTAAAGCTACTTACTTACTCCCCTTTCACGTGTTAGGCTTAGGTCAGGCACACTGGGGTAGGCTTAGTTAGAAGCACCAGTTGAGTATTTTAGCCTATTGTATATATGACTGTATATATGTTTTATTACTTTTAACCATTGTATGGCTAAGAAACCATATCAATGATTTTACAGTATTATTTCGCAATCCTTATCTTACTGTACGTACTTTTTATCATAACAAGTCTTGCAATTGTGGCAATACATTTCTCTTGTACGAGAAGAAAGACTGTTCAATAAATGTTAACCCTTTATTGACAAACGCCCGTCTCCCTATTCTCTACATCTCGTGAAAGTAAACTGCACTAGACTGACTGAGTGAAATACATGTCTATTGTTTCACACGACCCTAGAGATCGACTCTTGCTCTGAGGAGCAAAGTTGTCATGTTGCACGGTTGTTGGAAAGCTGAATCCCTTCTTGTCTGTGCCAAGGAAGCTGATCACTTCCTATGCAGAGAAGAAAGTTTCCAGTGACCTCTGAGCTAGTTGGTAACACAACCCAATTAAGTTTAGCATAGTCAGTGGAGGCCTGGAATATCCGCAGTTCCACGTCGATACTACTGTTTATGTTATTCCAATGCGCAGGGCCTAGTGGGAAACTAGGAACTACACTACAAGTCCTTAGTAGGGATCTGCTTATATTTCAAAGTTATAAGAAAGCAAGAAGGCTTGACTTACTTATTGTGAAAAACTTATGTTAAAGGCAATGGGCTTTTTATAGGTGGGTTGCTATTACACTGTGCTAAAGCCGGTCTACAGGCTTTTTGTATCTTTGAATCTCACAAATTACTGTATAAAGAAAGGGTTTTGTTGTTGACCCACTCAAACAAACCTGATGACTAGACCATTTACACTGTGGTAATCTTTATTAGGCTCTTTTAGAAGGGAATTTATATTCTTTAGCCAACTGTAATTTTGCAAATTTTTGAAATTGTATGATGGAATACCTAATGGATGCCTTGCGTGAAAGCTCATGATCACCGCAGTTGGTCTGAGTGATAATGGTGACAAACCAATAGTAAAGGTTCTAGGCCTAACTTTTTATAATGAAAAGTTAGGAGAAATGTAGTAGGTCTGGCATACTGATCATGATAAGCATAAGCTAAATTCATTAGGCATCTAAGGGCAGATTACCTTTTAATGAACTTGGGATATTCCATAGGGGGTAGGTACCCGCCTCAGGTATTAACCACAGTCCTTCTCAGGGTGAAACCTCAAAGTCACTAAATTAACCTCAGCTCAACCCTGTGGCTATGGCACAGAGCAGGAAGGATTACCTTAGAGCATTTATATGAAGTACTAAAAAAGAAGAAATGCAAAACATTAAAAATCCCAAAATGAAATAGAATAACAGAGTAAAGTGTAATAAACAAAAAGACAAAAATGTAATGAGGGGAACTGGAGATATTAATTTTTATTTTTTTGTGTACAACTAGCATGAAGAAGCGCAAAGTGCCAATTGTAGTCAATAGTTGTGGTGGACTGGGACACAGGTGCAATTTGTCACTGACAGCTGTGGAGGGCGGGTCAGGTACACTAAGCAGGTTGTTTTCAGGGATTGTTTAAGGAGGATTTAAAGGGTTGGGATGGGTTGCTGTAACATTTGCCTGGTTGGCAGTTGTTTCTACTGTTGTCTGCAACAGATACTTCCATTTTTTCAAGTATTGTGAGTGAAGGGGATTTACAAACTGTCCAGCAAGATTCCATTCCCCCAGACACAGACCCCTGAATCAAGATGTTGGGATGCCACTGATCCCCTTTATCAGTTTGCTAGTCACTTCACATCTTTGGCACTCCCCCCCTAGGGATCCAGGGACTCTCCTATTGACAGAGGCCAACTCAAGCTCCTCACCTAGAATGTTGATAAGCGTGGCTCAAATCCACCTGAGTGACTTACTGCACTCACCTATAATTACCAAGTAAGAAGTCAGCCGGACTGTGGAGAAGAATAAACAAAGTATTTTATTAGGCCACAAACTCCCATATGAGAGGGCCCTGTCCGACCTCACCCCTAGGAGTGCGCCGAGAGGCCTGACTCATCTCATCACAGCAATACATTATAACATGGTACAGCAAAGTAAAACACGCCCATACTGGAAAAGTACTGGACCCCGAGAGGGTGAACAATGGCCTCACACAAGAGGCATCTGCACCTGCAATAGCAACATTTGGTTATCTCTGCCCAAGCCCGCGGAGCCGGGCCTCAGCATCTCCAGCGCATGAGAACATTACTGATTAGTTTTTTGTTATTAGTTTCGGTCACAGTTAGCTAAGAAACGAAAACTGCTGCGTTCAGGGTTTTTCCTATTCCTACGGGAGGAGGGAATGAGCGAGTGCGACTCGCACGCAGAGAGAAGCACCCCAAAATGGTGGCACAAAAGCTAAGCTAAGAAAACTGAATAACATCACACGCATAAATGAATAATGAGATGGAGAATATAAACGTAAATGCATAAATGAATACATCATTAGTTAGACACATTATGCTAACTCATAAATGTAAATGTAAGTGGGCCGGGCATCGGAAAATTAAACCTATCAGACCCTCCTTTTAGCATTGTGTGGCTAACATGGGCGTAGCCTTTATTAGCTAAAAGATAAGGTCTTTACACATCATGCTAGTGACGGGGGAAACATATCAATCAAAAACATCATCATCAATAAGCATCAACCAGTGAACATCATGGAGCTCCATGTCATTAGAAACTGGATAGTGGCGGGTCGGTCTTTTAGGAGATTGCAAATTACTGGCACACATGGAGCAACAAGGGGGAAGGCAATAAACTCATAGGCAACAAGTCAGTAATATACCCACTACTCCTACAACACCCATCAAAATCTTCCACCCCAAGAGGAGAAAACACCCCACAGCCATTTCTGTAGTGACCAAGTACCAGTGTCCTGATGAAGTTCAGTCGCTAATCTATGAAGTTTCTGTACAGCTAATTTAACAGTGGGGGCCGAGTCAGGAATGTGCACACAGCAAGACGTCCCAATGACACGACAGGCTCCACCCCTATCAGCAAGAATGACGTCAAGCACCATCCTATTCTGAATCGTAAATAATCTCATAGCCTGCATCTCAACAGACATATTAGCTGTAATGTCTGCCTCAGTATTCACTACTTTCTCCATCACCCTTGACAGTCTCCGAATAGCCCTACTGTTAAATATGGGACCCCAGAAAGGCAGTAGACCCTTAGAAAAGCCTGTCCATTACTGCAAAGAAGTATCAGTCTGATCCACATCCTCAACTTGGAGTGCACTCCTTTGACGCTGTCCAGGCATTATAGCAAACCAACGATGAGTCTTATGATAGTCTGAGGGTGCTACATAGACAGGAGGAAGCAGGTAAGCCAGATAGCAGACCCCACCCCAACCCTCAGGCAACCACAGGTATCCATTATCTCCACAAACAAAGTAAATATTCGGGGGAGTGACAAAAAAGGACTAAGGAGCAAGCAAATGGAAGCAGTCACATTGCAAGAACTGTTCCCAACCTTTATAGGGCCTCTCCCCAGGATACAGAAGAATGGTGAGGGCCCAACAAATGCCAGGGGCACCAAAGAATGACTACTACCATTTGTCACAGGAGGGTGTCTATAAGCCAGAGAAGAGTTCAACGGTAGAAAACTCTCCCTAACTTTGTCAGTGTCGTTAGGAGTCACAAATCGTCCCACTTTCTTCGAGCATGTTTCCAGAAATGTCTGATCGAAACGTCCGTCAGTAAACAACTGTCCAAGAGAAGAGGTGGGCATAGGGCGTACTCGCATTGTCAAAGTAGATCCTTTACTAGGTAATCGAGGATCTAGAAAATCAGGTTGTTGAAAGAATTTCACCATGCCAATTAAAGTGTACCATCCCACACAACTATTCTTAGGTGTTAAAGGGAGTGCCAGCAATCTATCCTTTTTATAGGCAGCAGAAGGTAGCAACCCACAAACCCAACAATCTGTCACATTATACACAGCATGGGCATGATGTAGAGTCTTGATAAAAACATTATCACGGTAACCTTTTCGCAAACATTGTTCACCATAATCAACAGTAACCATATTGTGCTCGGGAAGGGCAGAAGGAGTAGGGATAAACATATGAACAGGATAGGCTTCATCTAGGAAAAAACAGTATTCCAAGAATTATTAGAAATACAATGATGAATATCACAATGGCTACAATTTTTCCTTTTCGTGACAGAGCGAGCCATGGAGAGTCGTGTTCTGGTCTACGAGGAAATGCAAAAGGCTGCTCCTCCTCAGGAATGGGACGGCAAAGGGGTACATGTTCCCTAACTAAAAGTCTAAAATTAAACTAAAAAAAGTAATCAAACAGTCACAGTCACACCGAAGCTGGCCAGGAGGTTCTTCACCCTCAGAAGGGATCTTCTCCCTGTGTCCTTTAAAGCCTCACAGGCAGGCTTCTATTGTTCGTTCCCTAATCCCACGACGGAGTCGCACAGCTTTTGCAACTCAGAAGCACCTAATTCGGGTCCAGGCGCAATCCTAGTGTCCCATCTGACAATGTCTCGACAGTGCACCAGGGCTCTTACCAGCAGTCCGTCCCTAACACTTAACTATTCTTCAGCACAGTTCTCTTCTAAGTCCCTATCTCAGCCCTTCTTCCAGTGCTCAGTTCTCCTTCCTTCCCTTCCTGGGCCGCAGATTATAACGAGTGCTCCCTCGCACCTCTGGATCTGTATACAGAATGGGGGCTCAATGGCAGGGGACTTATCCGCTGATGTTTGCTCACTGTGATCAGGAGAGGCCTCACCACTTGCAATCAGAGCTGGCCTCTCCTCTCTTTGATCCGGCTCCTCACCCCTCAACAAAGCATCCGAGAAGGGTATGTACCGAGGAACTACTTCACATTCGTCACCAGCTACGCCGTTTCTCACCCATTCGTCATATGGCAGTGGCAGTGGGACGCACTTGACGTGGGACGCATGTGTCCACGCCTTGCGGCCCTGGATCCGGGGTACGGTACGGGTGTTGAGGAGAACTTGCATTGGCTCCGACCACCTTGGATCCAAGCAGGACTTCCGCTGGTACTTCTTAACCACAACCCAGTCCCCGGGTTGTATAGTGTGTCCTTTCCCCTCCGGCCGTGGCTTCAGGGTGTCTGCTACCTGCTGATGAACAGAACGGAGATCTTTAGTCAAAGCATACAGGTAATCTATCAACAAAGGGTATTCTATTTCCGAGAAACATTTAGGTCTAGGGACACCCCGCACGTTGGCCGAACCGCCGAAAATGACCTCGTGGGGTGAGACACCTGTCGTGGAATTGACTGTCACTCGAGTGGAAAGCAAAGCCAGGGGGAGTGCGTCTGGCAACGTAACCCTGTACTCTCTTGTATCTTGGCCAACTTTAACTTCAGAGTCCCATTGAACCTCTCCACCAAACCCTCAGCCTGGGGGTGTCGTGCTGCATGAAATTTCTGTGATATCTGTATTCCCTTACATATCTGTGTCATCAATTCGGCATTAAAAGATGTGCATTTGTCACTCCAGATCACCCGGGGCAATCCGTAGCGAGAGAAATATTCCTTTATCAACATCTTAGCTGTTGAGATAGCCGTACAATCCTTAGTTGGGAAAGTCTCCACCCACCTACTAAAGGAGCATACCACCACCAGGACGTACTTAAGGTTATTGACTCTCTCCATTTCAATATAATCCATTTGGATCACTTCAAAAGGAAAAGAAGGAGGAGCAAAATTGCCAACCGGAACAGGTGTTCCCTTTCCAGGATTATGTCTTAAACAAACCATGCACTGCTGCACTAAATGGGTTTCCATCTTGAAAATGTTCTTATTACTCCACACTAGGTCTAGTAATTTACATATTCCTTTTGCACTAATATGAGCTGGCCCATGAGCCATTGTCACCGCTGGGAGGACCGGGAGTAACCATCGTCTTTTGTCTGACACATCCGTCCAACACTCATTCAAGTCCAACCGTCCCCCACCATCCTTCCATGTCCTCAACTCATCCTCAGTTGCTTTTTCTTGTATGTTCCATACACTTTGTACAGTATTCATGAACATGTCAATGTCCGGTACCCACCTAGCTGGTCCTGCCACAAACATTCGTGGGAATTTTGTCCTAGCTGTCTCCTTAGCTGTCTGATCTGCAAATGCATTGCCCCGTCCTACATCATCCACCACCACTTTGTGTGCACTACATTTGATCACAGCCAGTCGTCTGGGAAGCGTCAATGCTGTCAATAGTCGTAATATCAACAGACCATTCTGGATCCTTTGTCCGTGTGATGTCAAAAACCCTCTCTCTGCCCACAGTCGCCCATAGCTATGAGCCACGCCGAAGGCGTATTGGCTGTCAGTGTAAATATTCACGTCCAGTCCTTCACTCAATTCACACACTCGCATCAATGCTATTATTTCTGCAGCTTGGGCTGAGTGGTACGGGACCCTAGAAGTCTCACCACTGTTTTCAATGTTGTGACTGCGTATGCTGCAGTTGAGGTACCATCTGCAAGTTTAAAACAGGAACCATCAACATACAGCTAAGCATGAGCGGATTTTGCGGATTGGCAATCCGCGAATTTTGCGGATTTGCGGATTCGCAATCTGCAAAATCCGCGAATTCCCGCGAATTTGCGGATTTTTTTTTTTGTGTTCGCCCGTGTTTCTGCCAGTTCGCGAGGGTTTTTACAATTTCGCAATTTGCGAACTTACCTGTCGGGTCGCAAGTTTTGCGAACTTGTTGTTTCTACGTGTCCAGCCTGTTTGGGACACTCTTCTTCATCACTGCCACTCTCTGTCACCACTGCCACTCTCTGACTACTCATGCCACCCTCTGGCCCACCCATGCCACCCTCTGTTTCATCACCACACCCTCTGGTTGTCCAGTGTACATTATTTTCGGCAAAGCAAAGCACACCTTCCCTGCCTCAAGTGACCTGAATTAATTTGGGGCTGATTAATGTGTCACAGAATATTTTTTTAGCTGGCACCTGCTTCCTTAGTGCGCCCTGATTAGTGATCTTTTGCACTTGCTAAGTGCTTTCATTGTTGCAAAATTAGTTACAACACCTGCCCTGCCCCAACTGACAATAATGAATTAGGGGCTGATTAATGGATTTTAACTTCCAGCCTGGCTCCTGCTTGTCTCCCTTAGCTGTAATTCAGGACCTTTGTGGCATATGTGTAACTATTCTGAGGTTCAGAGCAGGGTCACATAATAGTTTCAACTGGCAACTGAACTCTGGAGGGGCCCCTCAGGAAGCACTACAGGAAATGGCTACTAATGATGTGCCTGAACTTTTGAACCTGGTAAGTAGTTACTTTCAGTTTTGCTAAGATCGTATTTCTGCAATTTTGCACTTATTCGCGGGGCGCGAACTCACGCGAACAGTGCGAGCAGCGCGAGCAAAATCCGCTGCTCGCGGATTTGCGGATTTGCGGGAAATTCGCAAATCTCGCGGATTGCGGATTTCCCGAAAATCCGCAAAATCCGCGAGCGTAACGGATTTTCCGCCCATGCTTACATACAGCTCCCCGTCGGGATCATTTAGGGGGATGTCCGTTAAATCTATCCTTCCCCACGTCTCCTCCTCTGTCCGAAACAAACAATCATGGACTTCATCGTCCTTTTCATCTGACGTGGCACATCTTTTATTCGTAACATGGGGTGCGAATAATGTGAGCTCATAACCAGTAAGACGAACACTAGTTAAATGCTGCGTCTGCGTTCTGTTCAATAAAGTGTCCACAGCATGCGGTACCATTACTGTGAGATCAGAACCCAGCACGAGCCCCGCCGATTGTCTAATTGAGACCGCAGCAGCCGCTGTAGCCATTACACAGCTTGGCATTGCTCTCGCCACATTGTCAAGCATAGCAGAAAAATAAGCGCAAGGTCTCTGTTTCCCTCCAAAACATTGAGTTAGGACAGACAACGCGCAACCTTCCTTCTCATGTACATAAAGCACAAAAGGCTTCTGGTAATCAGGAGTTCCCAAAACAGGTGCAGAACACAAAGCAGTTTTTAGTGACTCAAAAGCTTCGTGACATGCTGGAGTCCAGGGTAGGGGTTTTCGCACCTCCTTAGTAGTCAGATACAGAAGGGGTTTGGTTAGTAAGGCATAATTGGGTATCCACTGGCGACAATACGTGGTTATGCCCAAAAACGCGCGCACCTCTCGCTGCGTGTTAGGTACAACCATGTTAGTTATCGCCTTGATGCGCTCCGGTGTCAACCTCCTCCCCTCCTTCGATAGGAGATGACCTAAGTAGGTAACCTCCTGTCGACAGTATTGAAATTTAGAAAGGGATACTTTGTGTCCATTTCGAACCAAATGGTGCAACAATTTAACCGTGGCATCTCGACACCCATCTTCGGTGTCAGACGCTATTAAAAGATCATCTACATATTGCAATAAAACATTGCCCTCGGGGAGTTCCAAATCATCCAATTGAGCCTTCAAAGCCTGACTATAAATGCTGGGGCTCTCGGTATAGCCTTGAGGAATTCACCAAATCTGAAGCTGCGGCCAGCCAATGAGAATCCGAAAAGATGACGGCTGTCAGGGTGTATCGGGATACTAAAGAAAGCATTTTTCAAATCCAAAACAGAGAAATATCTGGCGGTGGGAGGGATCATTGTAAAAATCGTTGTAATGTCAGAGACCACCGGATATTGGGGTTCAACCACCTTATTAATGTGGCGTAAATCAATCATGAAACGATAAACATCAGGTGCACCATCACCTGCATCAGCAGAGGGTCTTTTAAGAATCGGGAGAATGGGGCTATTACAAATGTTAGAGGCCGTCTACTCCACTACACCCGACCGCATCAAATCCTGTATTATTTGTAGCAAAGCCGTTTCACCATCCCTAGATATTTTATACTGCGGTATACGGGGCATTCGAGCTCCCACCTTAACCTTGATGGACACGGGGCAATATCCACCTTTCCCACATCAGTATCACCACTGGCCTACAAAATCTCCGGGATCCCCACAAACTCAGCTGGAAGAGGCTTGTCTTTTGAGAAGCACTGTTGCGCACGCGCGACAGTAGGACCCAAAGTGACGTACACACCGTCTGGAGAACAGTAAATGGTGGAATGCAATCTCTTCAACAAATCCAAACCCAGCAAATTCTTGCCACAATTCGAAATCAAAAGGAAAGGAGAGTCAACGGTGAAAGGACCAATCGTAAATGTAAGAGGCTTAGAAATGGGGCTAATTACCGGAGTACCTGAGAACCCAACGGAAACATTATTCCTGCCAGACAGAGCCGCCCCTGGGACCTGAGAACGTGCTACAGAACTTTTCATAGCACCCATTTCCACCAAAAATTTCTGAGGAGACCCCAACAAATCCGCAGTCACATAGGGTCCTCGTTGATCAACATCCACAGAAACTGGTCCCATGCTCTGTCCTATGCTGTCCTAGTTATGGGAGAAGCCAGTCATGTCATCCAATGCGTATGCGTCGTGGTAGTACTGTCTGTCTCTGTCATGGTCACCCTCAGTTTGAAAATGTTGTCGATCCCTCTCTCCGTCAAAGCAATTTCTCCCTAGTCGCCTTCCTTCATCAAACTGTCTCTCATCCCTGCGAAATTCACCACAACCTCTACCTCTGCCTGGTCCAGCATTGGACTGAGGCTCCGGACAATCTCTCCACCAGTGCCCCTCCTTTTTGAAGTTCGCACACTGATTTGGCCCCAGACTCTCTCTCCTCTCCCCTTCCATAACTACTTCCACCTCGACCCGCTACCATAGGCGGGGCTCCACGTCCCCGACCCTTCGACACCTGCTGCAGCAGCACCCTTGTCTTCAAGTCTTTGGCTTTCTTTTCCTGTCTGTCTTTGTTCTCGTTCTTGCTATGTTCATAATACTGAGCCATACTCAGAATACCAGAGGGGGTGGACGTCGTCCACGTACTCTCCGATGCTTGCAATCTAGCCGCTATTTCTGGTAACAAGTTAGTTACAAACCTATTCACGAAAAGTCACAAGCCCCCATCCTGAGAGAGATCCTGACCACTAAAATCCAAAAAGGCTTCCTCGAAACGAGTGAAGAAATCCGAAACCGCTTCATCCTTCTTTTGTCTACATGCAGTCAACTTATCCCAATCCACCTTCTTTAGAGGAATAAGAGAGTGCATACATTTTATTATTCGCCCCGGTAATGCTCTCAGGTTTCGTTTTTTCCCCTGGCTTCCGTTCCTTATCCCAGTCCTTAAATTCCTCCCAAGTACCTCCCAATTCCTCCGCATGACCTGTACCCTTCACCTGCCTCCACACATCCACCGGAACCAGTAATCCTAAGAACAATTCTATCTCAGCTAAAGTCATGACCGTCGAGGAAGCTGCTTCCATCAATTCTTTGTAATAAGCAGTCTGGTTTTTTCTAGAGTCGGGCAACTGCGCCTTCAGCGCCAACCCCTCGCTCCGTTTCCAAGGCGTGTATACCCACTGTTCCTGGTAACGAGTCTCTACACGAGCTCTGGTCACATTATTAGTTACTGGGTCTACCACTTCAGGCACTTCAGGATGGAAAATAGGGTGAACTTCGCGCATTGGATGCGCTCCAAAAAAAAGGGCCCTCCTGCTGACGGCAATTCATTTCTATATTCCAGCAAAGTCCGCAGATTCTGTAACACATACCTCATACTAGTATTAGCCCTATAGGCTCTGTCCTTAATGTCATAAAGAACCTGGGGCGCCGTTCCACCATAACCCTGCTCCCACAACGATATCAGCGTCGTTGACATATGCCATAAAGCATGCTGCTGCATCAGAGGCTCATAATCCTTCATTGTGGACCAGATGTCTTCCAGTACATAAATAGGACTTCTAGCCCACTGACAAGCCTGATTACTCACTATCGTTTTTTCATCCAACCCAACAGTAGAGCGTGTAAGCAATTTACGTACTTGGGTAAGTATCCCACTTCCGGCACCTCGAGTCGGGGTCGTCAACTCGCCTTGGGGGGTAGCGCTAGCAGAAACAGTGGGAAGTGCAGAAGAGATAACAGAGGGGGGCAGGTGAGCTCGCCGCAAAGAAAGAAACCAAGGGCGCGGTCACGGAAGAGGTGACAGAAGACAATGCTTGTTCAACATCTCTCAACAAAGTAGGGGCCGAAACAGAGGAAGTGGGGGTGCCGAACAAGGGAGGAGCAACCGTTTGTGGAACTGAAACCACCGCAGGGGAAGCAGAACCTGTCAACACGGGGTACAATGATTGCGGAGCATACGGGGGAGGGGGCAGAACATTCAAAATGTCCTCCATCTCATCTTGCTCTTCCTCTCTTACTACATAGCTTTTATCTGTCTGTAACCTATGAAGTCTGTCTGCGCACCCAATCTGTATCTCATTCTCTTTCTTAGTATGTTCTCTCGCCTTTTGTGCCATCGTCTGCGCTGCTCTCTTCTGAGCCACATTCTCCTCTCTCATCTGTCGTTCCCTTACTTCTTTTTGCCACATCCTCAAGGAATCGAACATACTCTGCTGGCTACGCATAGCAAATAATCTGTCCTGCAAATAATCTAGTTTTGCCACATCGAAAGAACCAGTCAATGGCCATTACAAATCTACGTTACCCTTGGTATACTTGTGCCACAAAGTATTAAACAAAATTGGAGTCAATCCATGCTTAACATACATCTCGAAATTAGGTGAGCCCTCCACTGGGGTGGGTTGGCTCTCAGCCAATCTAGTGTCCGAGGCGCCGCAGCAGCACCCGAGGCACCGTAGCTTACTGAAACACGGCATCTTCACCCACTCAATCACACACCAACACAAAATTCACACTCACCCTCTCACCAACACCCAGACCGCACAATCACTACTAAACACACACACATATATTCACATTTCCTATGCGTCAAATCCCTGCCAAACACGTGTTACCAAAATGGGACAAGGCCCGTCGACCAAGTCCTGGGGAACCTGGACCCTACCGCAGACCAAACAGTACACTCACTGTTCCGAGATTGGGGAACACATCCGCCACCCGGGTGGCACTACAGATCGCTGCGCACTTTACCACGGGAGACCCGGGACCCACTCTCAACAAACCACACAAACTAGGGGTTCGGGGTGAGTCCCAGAATCCGCCTTCAATGAGCATCGCCTCGACCGCACTACCACCCGGTCGGATGACCACAAACAAACGTCCACCCAACCTCCGCCAAGTCTGTCAGAGCACCACTCGCACTCTGAGTTCCCCGGAGCACACTAGACCCAGGCGCACACGGGCTCCTCCAACCACTAGAGACACGCCGGTCTCGAAGACACACCAGTCTCTTGGAGCGTCCCAGCTCCCTCAATCAACAGTCGGACCACTCACCTTCTATACGCGGTACCGACCTCTACCATTCTCCACCGCCGGCTGCTGGGACCAACACGGTCAGCTCCAAAGTTCCGCCTTCCGGACCCCGGCGCAGGATCATGAACCGGGACCTCTCCCGATCAGTAGGGTGGGGCAGCGCTGCGAGAACCAAGCTCGGCATCAAATGGGTACCCAGACCCACCGTGCCGACCAGAGGGTCCCCGGCCTTCTGCTACCCACTTACGGGTGAGAAAGATCCTTATCGCGGAGTTCCTGTTCGGGCGCCATCTGATAAGCGTGGCTCAAATCCACCCGAGTGACTTACCGCACTCACCTATAATTACCAAGTAAGAAGTCAGCTGAACAGTGGAGAAGAATAAACAAAGTATTTTATTAGGCCACAAACTCCCATATGAGAGGGCCCTGTCCGACCTCACCCCTAGGAGTGCGCCGAGAGGACTGACTCATCTCATCACAGCAATACATTATAACATGGTACAGCAAAGTAAAACACGCCCATACTGGAAAAGTACTGGACCCCGGAGAGGGTGAACAATGGCCTCACACAAGAGGCATCTGCACCTGCAATAGCAACATTTGGTTATCTCTGCCCAAGGCCGCGGAGCCGGGCCTCGGCATCTCCAGCGCATGAGAACATTACGGATTAGGTTTTTGTTATTAGTTTCAGTCACAGTTAGCTAAGAAATGAAAACTGCTGCGTTCAGAGTTTTTCCTATTCCTACGGGAGGGGGGAATGAGCAAGTGCGACTCGCACGCAGAGAGAAGCACCCCAAAATGGTGGCACACAAGCTAAGCTAAGAAAACTGAATAACATCACACGCATAAATGAATATTGAGATGGAGAATATGGGCCCGATTCACAGAATGAACTTACTACTTTTGGCATTCACAGAATGCACTTACTACTTTTGGTATTCACAGAATGAACTTACTCATTTCGGTATTCACAGAAGTTAGGACTACTAACTTTAGGACTCCTAAATGCCTTCTGTGAATACCGAAAGTCTTAAAAGTAGGATTTTTCTCAATTTAGTAGTAGTAAAGTTAGGACTCCTAACTTTAGGACTCCTAAATGCCTTCTGTGAATACCGAAAGTCTTAAAATTAGGATTTTTCTCAATTTAGTAGTAGTAAAGTTAGG
The DNA here is from genome assembly GCF_964263255.1 of Lissotriton vulgaris. Taxonomy (NCBI): domain Eukaryota; kingdom Metazoa; phylum Chordata; class Amphibia; order Caudata; family Salamandridae; genus Lissotriton; species Lissotriton vulgaris. Next base: position 919,120,853 of record NC_141685.1, read on the forward strand.
ACTCCTAACTTTACTACTACTAAATTGAGAAAAATCGTAATTTTAAGACTTTCGGTATTCACAGAAGGCATTTAGGCATCCTAAAGTTAGTAGTCCTAACTTTACTACTACTAAATTTAGAAAAATCGTAATTTTAGGACTTTCGGTATTCACAGAAGGCATTTAGGAGTCCTAAAGTTAGGAGTCCTAACTTTACTACTACTAAATTGAGAAAAATCCTACTTTTAAGACTTTCGGTATTCACAGAAGGCATTTAGGAGTCCTAAAGTTAGTAGTCCTAACTTCTGTGAATACCGAAATGAGTAAGTTCATTCTGTGAATACCAAAAGTAGTAAGTGCATTCTGTGAATGCCAAAAGTAGTAAGTTCATTCTGTGAATCGGGCCCTATAAACGTAAATGCAAAATGAATACATCATTAGTTAGACACATTATGCTAACTCATAAATGTAAATGTAAGTGGGCAGGGCATCGGAAAATGAAACCTATCAATGTGAATGGCCTACTAGATAAGATCAAGAGAGGGCAGTCCTGAAGACTGCCAGACACATCTGGCTTGAGATACTCCTGTGCAAGAGACCCGCCAGGCAGGTCAGGTTTCGGGTACTCACAGGTTTACCATGCCCGATTCACCAGGGGCTCTACAGGAGTTACTATTCTGATCCACACCACAACTCCGTTTCAGAAGTCATGGGACTTGGGGGACAAATGGGGTAGAAACGTAGCTGTATCCAGACTACCATGGGGAAACCATGCTATTTCAGAGTTCCTTAAAATTTTGGGGGGTGTCTTGTTGTAGCTTCCCAGGATGTCCTGGGTGCTGGGGGGGAGATCTTAACAGAATGGGTGATCTCTTTCTTGTCATTTGCGAGGAAGTATGTTCATTGAGGAGATGTGTATTTGCGACTCAGTACCTCAGTAAAGTAAATGTGAAAAAAGAAAATCATCATCACAGTGTTCACTTTTTGTGAATACCACAGATACCTCTAAGCAGGATGGAGGATTTCCACACCTAAAGAGGAAAAACATAATTATGTGTGTGAATTAGTCATGAATTCATGACTAATTCAAAGACACTGTGATGATGATTTTCTTTTTTCACATTTACTTTATTGTTTCGTGTGTTGCAGTAGCGAACATATAAGCAAGGTCCTGAAGAAAGCCAGGGCAGGGTGCCCTATTGGCTGAAACTAGTCGACCTAAGACCTGTGGCACATTTGTTGGAAGCCGCACCTGCATCATCTTTTTAATAGGCATGGGAGTGGACATTAATAAAATTGTTGGGTTTACTGCCATGTCCTTTTTAAATTCTTTCACTAATACTGCACTGCAATCTTTTTTGATTTAGTCTGAGTACTTGGGACTATAGGCTTTCAGTCATCTAACACTGTTTTGTAAGGTGTTCTGGCTTTCTGGTTCACAATCCTAAATCACGGTATCATCCCCTGAGTTAATGGGGTGATGTGACAGGGAAGCTAGGATTCCAAATGATGACACTGGCCAAGAAGGGCAGTTGATGGAAATCCTTCTTTCATCTTCCCTGAACAGGGCTATATTTTTTTCTCAGGGTGTTTAAATTAGAACTTAACTTGTCTGTAAGTAACCACGTTTTTCTTTCACTCTCTTCTTTAATTACATTTCTTTGATTTCATAGACCACCAGATTGCTTTGTTGATATTGAGTATAGGATTTGGGGATTCAATCTGTTGTAGGTCTTTAAATATGTTCCCTTTGACCCTCACTTCCTAGTGGTGCTATTTTCGTGTTACCTCCTCACTTCACAGCAGTTGTAGTCACTAGAATATCTTCATAGGATCCATACTACCAAGGCTCCAAGCACGACTTCTTTACATGGTTTTTCTTCAAGAGGCAGTCTCCGGGACTAAGGGAATGGCACTGCTCCTGGTGTGGGGGGATGTAGCAGCTTCAAACTTTTGAGACACAGGCATCACGTCTGCAAGTCCTTTACAGTGGTCCAATTTCAAGTCATCTATGCTAGTAACTAATGCATTGGCAGGCACAGCTGGCAATCTCATTGCCCTTCCTTTGAGGATCTCATGAGGAGGCAGTCCTGTTCTATGATCAGGTATGCTGTGCAAACCTATCAACAAATGCATTTCAATGACATTGGAGCACACACTTTGACAAGTCTGGATTTCAGGGTTTCATTTACTTATTCTACCAGGCCTGAAGCCTCAGGTCAGTAACTACAATGTACCCTTTGGTCAATTTGTAGAGCAGAATACAACATCTTCAACACTTCGCTATTGAAGTGTGTCCCTCTGTCAGATTCCTTTTTTTTTTTTAAATTTTTTTTTTCCATCAACATCAGAATTACATATTCATAATACATTGCCAGAGAAACAGAAACAACAAAAAAAAATATATATATATTCTTGCAATTCAGAAAGCATTATCGCCAAATTTAAAACTAATAAAGCATTTTTTTCCAAATACACAAAGAACTTTAGACACAATAGAAGACCATCATTAATAGATATCACATATTCTTAATTGCGTCTGACTTTCCACCTATTTCATCTTAAGTCTCTCCCAGCCTCCTTTTCCATTCAATTATTGGGGCCCATATCCTCCGTCCAGCCTCTTTTTTTCCCTACCTCTTTTTTCATATAGAGCCATTTCTAATATATATATGGCCAGTACACGAGAGATCCATTGTTGTAATGTTGGGGGGTTTGGGTCTTTCCAGAGTGTTGCTATACATAGTCTGCTGAGAGTCATAGCTAAGTACAGAAACTCATGGTGAAGAACGTCTACACCCGCCCTCACTACACCCAAAATCATGACTTCATCTGTCAGAGTTAAATGTATCCCCAGAGAGTCGGAGAAAAATTGTTCCAAAGATTTTTTATATATATGCAGAGAGGAGCATGATGCAAACATATGGATTGTATCTGCTTGTGTGGATTGGCATCTCGGACAGATGCCCCCGTTATTTCCCCCCCACTGCGCTATTTTATGAGGGGTGTAATAAAGTTCAAACATAGTCTTATATTGCTGAGATTGTAAATTTGCCACTCTTAAGACCGAATTTGACAGTTTTAATGACTTCTCTGCCTCATTTCCTGTTAGACCTAGTTTGACTCTCCACTTCACATACATTCTATCACAATCATCCTTTTTATATTTACAGATTTCCTCGTATAATTGCGAGATGGAGGATCCCCCTTCTTCCCTTACACATTCCAGCAGTTCGATCCTCTGAAAATTCATATCTCCTCCCTGTTTCTTTACCAGAACTGACCTCACTTGTAAGTACTTAAAAAAGTCTCTGCGTCCTAAGTTATATAAGCGTTGTGCTTGCTCAAACGAGATCAGACCGGTTGCCCCTATAAGGTCCCCGATAGTTTTAACCCCTAATGCATCCCATCCCCTCATAACTGGGTCGTGAAATACCCCCGGCAGTGATGGGTTCCCATACAGAGGGGTATAATAATTCATTCTCCCTAGTTTTAATTTTCTCCTTATCCCAGACCAGACTGATCTTGCGGCCACCAAGGTCTTAAACCTTATTTTTTTGTGATAGCTCCTCTCCTCATAAGTGAGTAACCATTGATTAGAGTTTTTTACTACAAGTTCATATATGTCTGGGATCCCATCTCTGCCTCTCCATCTGTCTATAACACTCCCCCCCAGCATGCCTCTGGTATATTGCAAGACCGTTACCCAATAATATGCCTTAAAGTCTGGAAGCGCCAGCCCACCTCTCTCTCTTGGGAGTGACAGAAATTTTTGGCTGCGACGTGTTTTTCCCTTGGCCCAAATAAATCTGTTTGTTACCTTTTCTAGCTCCCTGAACCAGCTATTGTTAAAAATTAATGGTATGGTCCTAAATAAATAAAGCACTTTAGGCATAAACACCATTTTGATAACATTGCAGCGACCAATTGTTGTTAGATGTAGGTTATTCAGTTTGTCAAAATCAATTTTGGCCTTATCTATAATAGGGCTTAAATTCTTCGATACCACTTTCGAAAGGTCTGAGGTTATGCGAACCCCCAGATATACTGCTGTCTCTACCACTCTTGGATCGACCAAATATATATTCTGATTTATTACTACTTGGGTCTTATTTACATTTAATTTGTACCCAGACAGTCTTCCAGATGTAGCCGCTTCCTGTTCTATTTCTGTTAGGGCTGACATTGGTTCGCTTGATGTTATGGCCAAGTCATCCGCATATCCTAGTATTTTAGTTTCATACCTGTTCAATGCTATGGGCAAGATGTTTCTGTTCTGCTCTATCCTCCTAATGAATGTATCTATGTATAGAGCGAAGAGTAGCGGGGAGCAGGGGCACCCTTGCCTAGTTCCTCGTCCAATAACTATTGTACCACTCAGCTCCCCCATGGTTCTAACTCTTATTCTTGGATTGTGGTATAAGGCTTTCAGAGCTCCCACATAGCCCTCCCCCAGATTCAGCTCCTCCAACGCAGCCTAGAGGAATCCCCACGAGACCCTATCAAAAGCCTTCTCAGCATCTAAAAGGATCAGTGCCATAGGGTCTCGTGAGGATGCCGTACCATCAAATAACGTGAGCACTCTTCTGACATGTTCCGCTGTTCCTCTCCCAGGGATAAATCCGTGCTGCCATTGGGAAACAATCTTGCCAATTACTGCACCTAGCCTATTTGCCAACATCTTTGAGTAAATTTTCACATCGCTGTTCATTAGGCTTATCGGCCTATACGACCCAGGATTGGTTGCAGGTTTATCTTTTTTCAGAAAGACAATCATAGTTGCCTCTCCCCATGACTCCGGAGGTATCGCACCCTCTTGTATATTTACAGCCAACTCATATAGTTCTTCTTCTATCTCGGGCAAAAATGTTTTGTAAAACTCCAAGGGTATAGAGTCCGGGCTTACTGCTTTGCCAGATGGTAAGTCATGAATTGCCCTCTGTATTTCTACTTTATTAAATGCCGTCTCCAATGTCCCTCTGTCCTCGGTCGTTAGTTTCTCTAATCTGACACTCCCAAGATAATTATCTATATCCTCGCTAGATGCCATATAGTCAGCTTCATATAGCTTCTGATAGTAGTCTCGAAAGCTAGCACATATACTCTCGGGTGTTGTTGCGGCACTTCCATTCTCAGACCTGATCTCAGATATATCCCCCTTTGTAGCAGCCTGCCTTGTTCGAACAGCTAGCGTGCGGCCTATCTGCTCACTATACTCATATTGATCTTTCCTCCAAGCCAAATATTTCCCTGCTGCTTTAGACGCAAATAGTTCCCCAACCGCTGCCTTAGCCATAGCAAGCTCGTATGTTATTCTAACAATATCCTGATTCGCCCTAATTGCGCTACTGAGTTCATGTTCTAGTCTAGCAACTGTCCTTATTCTCGTTTCTACTTCCTCCCTCTCTGCCTTATTCCGCCTAATCGAGTATCTGATTGTCTCCCCCCTTATACCTGCTTTTAGGGTGTCCCATACTACTGCAGGGGGAGCAGAACCTTTGTTTAGTACCAAAAAATTTCTTATCCATTCTTTCATTAGGGCAGTGTATTCTGAGTCCTGTAACAAAGCTCTCTCAAAAGTCCAATTTGTCATCTTCTTTTGTTGGGCAGCGGTTGTTATATCTAAGATAAGCGGGTTATGGTCGGACATTACCCGGGGTAGTATACTAATCTTTGCGGTGGATGCTCCTGCTGGTGATACCAGAAAATAGTCTAGCCTTGCTAAAACCTTATGAGGGGCAGAGTAATATGTACTACTGGTCCCTAAATTATTTTGCAGGTCCCATATATCTACTAAGCCATTGTCACACATCAATTGAATCAATGCTCTGTGACTTCTCTTCTTCCGACCGGAGAATTTCCCCGGATCATTCTTCCACAGGCCATTCAATCCATTCACATTTAAGTCTCCACAGACTATTTTTTTTTTTTTTTTTTTTTTTTTTTTGTAAGACCTTTATTGGTAAATACGCTCACATACACAGCAATGTGCCTACAACCCATATAGGGCCGGCTGCCAATATGACAACAGTGTGGATCTGCAAGCATATATTGAGGATAACAGGTAGGGACAAGTCTAGTCTGTGGAGAGCAACAAATGTCCGTAGTCCAGATAGAGATGAGCCTCCACAAGCGTTCCCCACTTAAGTCCTGTAGGTCTTATTTTGTATTATTTGCAAAGAACAGTAACAAACCCCCCACCCCCAAACAAACTATCCCGGTCTCAGATCATGTAAAGTGCTCAGTAGTAGTGCAGAAGTAAAAACATTGCAAAAGGTACGCATGTGACTGCTGATAGGCAGATAGGTGGTGGCATCTCAGAGGCACGAGAAATCTCATGCCACCAGTCGGTGTGCAGGACCGGGGAGATTCTAAACCCAAACCGCCCCCCAGGAGCACATTCATATCCAAACCAGACATCCCAGTGCAGCATTCATCAACAATCAAGCATACAGGCTAACCCACAGGTATTTCGTCCACAAGCAAGCATCCCCCATCCTCATCGTCAGAGCTGTCGGTGTCTTCCAATCCAAGCATATAGGCAGAGTACGAGGCCCAAATGTCCCGGGGCCGGGACTTCGCCGGTAGCGTTTCTGCATAACATGTCAATTGGTCCCTGCAATAAGCCATATCTTTCAACCACAACTGTACATCCGGCGCCCTCCTACCTCCCCATCCCACAGCCACTCTCCGCTTAGCAAGCTGTAAAGCCAGCACAATCAGTTTCCGCTCCTTACTCGGCACTCCCGAAGCAATCCCCAGTAAACATAGGCGTACATCCATCGGCACCTCCGTGGCCGCCATCTTAGTGAGGGCGTCCGTCACAGCCAGCCAAAAATCATACACCTTAGGACATCCCCACGCTAAGTGCACAAAGTCCGCATCATGCGCTCCGCACCGAACGCAAGTCGCAGTATCTCTAAGGCCGTACCGAACCAACTGTTTGGGAGTGTAGTACCACTGATGGAGAAATTTATAATGAAGCAGGCGGAAATTGCCGTTGGCCACATAGCCGCCGGTCATGGAGCAAGATTCAGACCACTCCTCATCCGTCAAAGGTTCAGGCAAGTCCCTGTCCCACCTGGCCTTGGCCAGCGACGCCCCTCCCCCTTCATCCTCCTGGGCAGCCCTGTATAGTCTGGAGAGCAATTTTACCCTGTCCGTCGTGGTGTAGAGCAGCTGCAATGCGCTCAATGTTGGGGGTTCGTCCGGGAATGTAGGGTATAAGGAGCGCACGGCCGCACGGAGCCGAACATATAGGAAGGTGGCCATGACCTCATTGGTGGACTGGTCCGCCAGTGCTCGTTGCGGCAGGAACTTAGCCCCGGGGAAAAGAGCCCCCACAGTGTGGAGTCCGGCTCCCTGGAGAACTTGTAGGCCACCGATCTCGCTCGTCACCGAAATATCGGAATGATACAGCAGCGGCATGTCGGGGGCATAGAGCGGCAGTCTATCGGCCCTCCTGCCAAGTTCATGCCACGCCGCCGCCGTGGAGCGGACTGTGTCCACCTCCCCTTTTTCAAACACCGAGTGGGTATTGCCCAGCATGGCTCTTAAAGGAAAAGGCAGAACGGCACTGGCTTCAAGCGCCACATGGGGGGTGTACGGGGGGGCAGATATCCAATAGGAGGCGAAATGCGCCTGTGCACAGAGGTAGTACAGTTTCATATCCGGTACAGCATAACCGCCAAGTGCATAAGGCTTAGTTAGCACCTCCCACGTCACCCTAGGTTTCTTACCCGCCCAGACCAGAGAGATCAGCAGTGAGCGCAGCTGTGCAAAAAAGTGAGAAGTCAGCCGAAGGGGAATGTTAACGAAAAGATACAAAAATTTCGGCAGCACAACCATTTTGATTAAGGACACACGATCCGCTAGTGTGAGAGGGAGCTTGACCCATCGGGCCACTTGATCCTCCAGCTTGGACACAGCCACCCCATAGTTGGCCCTGATAACTTCCTGACTATTCCGGTGGATTTGGATCCCAAGATACCGTACCGAGTCCTCAGCCCACTCCAGAGGGAACTCCAGGGGGAACGGCACAGTTATATCCGTAAGGGGCAGTAGGATAGATTTATCCCAGTTAATAGTTAAGCCGGAATGGTGCCCAAACCAAATAAATTCCCGTAGGATAGGTTCCAGATATAGGGCAGGTTCACGCACATACAGCACCATATCGTCAGCGTACATAGAAACAGCCAACGAGCGGAGGGGGAATTTCAGGGCCGCCGCAGCATACCTCTGCCTCAAAACGCAAGCCAATGGTTCCATAACAAGTGCAAATAGTAGAGGGGAGAGGGGGCAGCCCTGTCGGGTGCCCCTCCTCACCGGGAACGCGGCCGAAACATGGCCATTAACTCGGACTCGCGCCATAGGGTCAGCATACAGAAGAGCCACCAGCGAAGTGAAAAAAAAAGGAACACCCATACGATGCAAGATAGCTATCATGTAGCACCATGCCACCGAGTCAAACGCTTTTGCAGCATCTAACAACACCGCCACTGCAGCCAGGTCTGGTTTGAGGAGATGCAACACAGCGAAAAGGGCCCTGAGATTGTGTGTGGTCGAGCGAAGTGGTATAAACCCCGACTGGTCCGGTAAGACCATTACCGGGAGTAGTAGCCGTAGCCGGGTGGCCAGTACCTTAGCAATAATTTTAACGTCAGTATTCATGAGCGAAAGGGGGCGATATGACTCACAGCGATCCGGAGGTTTCCCAGGTTTCGGCAACGCAACCAACAAGGCTTCCCTCATTGTGGACGGGAACCGGCCCCGTTCCACAGATTCCTCCAGTACCATCGCCAAGTGCGGGAGCAGAAGATCAGCATATTCTTTGTAAAATTCAGCCGGTAAACCGTCAGTGCCGGCAGCCTTCCCGTTAGGTAGAGCTGCTATCGCCTCCCGCAATTCTGCCTCGGTGACGTGATGCATCAAGAATTCCTGCTGCCCCCGCGAGAGCCACACTAAAGCTATGTCAGCAAAGTAGTCAGCAATTTCAGCCTCCGACGCCGTCTCAGCATACCCATATACGCCTTCATAGTACCTGGTAAAGCATTGCAAGATGCCAGGAGTGTCAGTGACGACCTCTCCACCCTCCACAATCTCCTGAACCGAACAGTGCTTGGCCCACGGCTGCCGTATGCGGTCCGCAAGCCCCTTGCCCGGTCTTCCCCCCTCGCCATAGTAGCGTGCCCTGGTATGCTTAGACAAGAATTTAACCTCCTGATCTGCCAAGTCATTGTATTCGGTCACTTTTGACCGTACATCAGCCAGAAGTGCATCCCCAGAACATTCCTCCAAGCGCCTTTCCAGCCCTTTCAACTCCCTCTCCAACCGGGACATGGAGTCACGCAGAGACGTGAGCACACCAGAGCGCAGGCCGATACATGCCCCTCGAATAGTCACCTTGAAGGCCTCCCACACTGTACATGCGTCATCAACCGAGCCGACATTTTTATCAAAAAACTCCTCGATAATCGTCCTGAGCCTTTCACAGAGCACTGGATCAGTCAGGGTACCCGGCGATAATCGCCAAGTGAACGGAGCAGGCGTGCATAACGGCATCTGCAATAGCAGGCGGACCGGCGCATGATCGGACAGTGTACGTGGCAGATGCGCAACATCCAACACCCATCCACTCACATCTCGAGTCACCAGCCAATAATCTAGACGCGACCAAGTGTCATGGGCAGAAGTATAGCAAGTACCCTCTCTCCTCCCGGGGTGTCTCATACGCCACACGTCAACCAGTCCCAGTTCATGCATACCCCCTACAATCTCAGCTGCCGCCCTCTTTCGCACACTTGGCCTGTCCTGCTTCCTGTCCAGCTCCCCATCCAGGACCACATTGAAATCACCCCCGCAAATCACAGCCGACTGAGGTAAACTATGCACCTTATTCCAGAGCGTGACATAAAAATCTGGGTCATCGATATTAGGTCCATACACATTGACGAGCGTAATCGGTGAGCCACATAAACTGCCTTGCACAACAATATATCGTCCCCCCAAATCCACTTCTGCATGTTGAACAAGAAAAGGCACAGATTTTTTGACCAGAATCATTACCCCGCGTGCATATGAGGAATAACTGGAAGCAAGACGAACTCCCGCCCATTTCTTACCCACAGTGTCCGCTGCTGCACCCCACAAGTGCGTTTCCTGCAAAAAGGCAACGTGCGTGCCATGTCTATTAAGAAAGGCCAGCACCTGTCGCGATTTTTGCGGGCGATTCAACCCCCTGACATTCCATGTAACACAAACGAGTTTACCCCCCCCCCGTCATGTAACCATCCCAGGAACCCAAGCTGAAGGAGATCAATCCACCCCCCAAATGCAGAGCAAGCACCTCTGACAGAACCCACCAGTGCAATCAAAACAGCACACCCTTTGGAAAAATACCAGGCCTCACCCACCCCCCGCCAAGGCCTATTCCACACGTACCTCCCAGCACATTGAATGTAATACCATGATCAAACCCAGGACATGAACACCCCTTCCATTCTCCCACCACCCACTTCAGCATCCCCAACCTGCCAAAGCCGACCCCCTCCCCCGTCCCCCAACAATCCCAACTGTGAATTCAAAACTGTGTGGGGATCTCCCATACTCGGGGACGTAGCGACGCACTTCTCCCGCCAGAAACCTGACGAGAGAGCGGACCGTACAAGTGATAGGCATCATCCCCGACCTCCCCCCCCACCCCCAAACAGCAAAGCAATCAACATTCTTGCCAAAGATGACCACCCCGTGGTTCCGGTCGTGCAATTGTCCCTCTCAGCAAGAGTTCTGCAGGGTCCCACGCAAAGCCTCCGCCCAGTGCAGCACAAATATGACAAAAAAAATGGGTTCGAACAGTTACCTAGAAGGGCCGAGTCCACCATTGCAGCAGCAGTACATGTCGACACAGCACAGGTGGCCCTCCCGCCCATCCAAAACAGGGAGAAATGTAAGAACCGCTAAGATCTCAGGAACCCATGCGCCATAACGCCTCCAATCGGCACAGCAAACCCCCTCGGACTACGCACAGCTATTCGACATCCTCCATGACGTCCTCCTCCGCATCTTGTTGCACATTAGCGTCCCTCTTGCGTTTCTTTTGTTTCTTCGCATAGTCCATGGCCGCCTTGGGAGTAGCAAAAATTCTGTTGTCCGTGTGCGGCCCTATCCGCAGACGCGCTGGGTACAGCATGGCGTATGGAATATTCTCGTCCCGCAGCAGTTGTTTCACCTGAGCAAATTCCTTGCGTGCGGTTTGGACCGCCATAGTAAAGTCCGGGAAGAACTCCAGTCGGGCGCCTTGGTAGTCGATGGTGCCCTTCTCCCTGGCGAGACGCAGCACAAGGTCCCGGTCTCTGTAGTTGAGGAGCCGGGCGATGATTGGGCGCGGGGTAGCGCCTGGCGCCGGCCGCTTGGCCAGCGATCTATGTGCGCGCTCCACAATGAAAACTTTCGAGAACTTTTCAGCGCCAAAAATGTCCACCAGCATTCTCTCCATAAAGTCCTCCATGCGGCCCACGTTCGTGGTCTCCGGAAGGCCCGTGACGCGGATGTTATTGCGCCTGGACCTCCCTTCCAAATCCTCGTTCTTAGCCTGGATGACCGCCAGCACCCTCTCCATGTTAAATACCTTGGTGGACATTGTGGCCAGTCCATCCTCCGTCGCCGACACCCTCTGCTCCACCTCCCCCATCCGCTCATTTTGGCGATCGAATTGCGAGGCCAGATGGTCGAGTCTGTGGTTGACCGCCTCCATGGTGCATTCTATGGATTGCAATGTTTTCTGCATGGCAACCAAAGTATTCTCCAGGCTCGGGGCCCCGCCAACGGCCCCCGAGGACCCAGCGTCCGGTGGCGACTGCGTTAAAGAGGTCGCCGTTTTCTTCGCCTCGAAGTTAATCTTGGGTTGGGTACGATCCTGTCTACCCATGTTGCGGCTATATCGGCCCTCCGGTTGTAGGAACCACCGTCCACGTGGTCACGGGCCCCCTCGGACTGTGCGCCGGCAGCCGTCGAAGAACAAGCAAGGCACCAAGCGCGATGAGACTGCCGTGGGTGAAGTCTGCAAGATTCTTTAATGCCGTGTGCACTTCCAGCCAACAGCCGTTGCAGCCCGCTTCAAGTCAAGTCAAGTCAAGTCATAAAATTTATATAGCGCACTACATACCCAGAGGGTTTCAAGGCGCTTAGGAGGGGGAGGATGTTTATTTGTCAAAAATCCACGTTTTAAGCTGTTTTCTGAACGCTAGGTGATTCTGGGTGAGGCGAAGGTAAGCGGGGAGTGAGTTCCATGTTCTGGCAGCCAGGTAAGAAAAGGATCTGCCTCCCATGGTGGTCTTGTTGATGCGAGGTACAGTGGCGAGGGCTTGGCTGGAAGAGCGAAGTTGGCGGGAGGGGGTGTAGAAGGACAGTCGAGAGTTGAGGCAATCTGGTCCGATGTCGTAGAGTGATTTGTGTGCGTGGGTAAGCAGACGGAAAGTAATTCTCTTATTGACGGGTAGCCAATGGAGGTCTTTGAGGTGACCAGAGATGTGTTCGTTGCGTGGGATGTCTAATATGAGCCTGGCTGAGGCGTTTTGGATTCGTTGTAGTTTCTTCTGAAGTTTAGCGGTGGTACCTGCGTAGAGGGTGTTTCCGTAGTCCAGTCGGCTCGTGACCAGGGCATGGGTGACTGTTTTCCTTGTTTCGGTGGGGATCCAGCGAAAAGGTCGATTCCCCACTCACCGCCGCCCGCCGGACAGGGGCTCCACTTCTCCAGTCTCCAGCTCCCGGAGGCCGTCAATCCGCTGTCGATGCCGTACCCAGACTCCAGGCAGCACTGGAGCAGTTGCAGAGGCAGGAAGTCAGAAGCGGATCGGAAAGCTCCGGCCGGTGCGTAGGCAGCGCCACCAGCCCGCGCAGCTCCGGACGTCCAACCGCCAGCCGACGGTTAGACCAATATCTCCTCCGCACAGTCGTCCAGGCGAGTGAAAAGTCACCAATCGTGCCCCCGGGGTCGTAGCTGTGCTTCGCCGTCGAGTGGGGGGGAGAAGGCAACGGGAAATGCAGGATTTTAATGCAAATTATAGACGGTCCCGGCAGAGCCTCACATACGTGCGGCCATCTTGCTCGGCGCCCTCTAGCGCCCCCAAGTCTCCACAGACTATTAATGGCAGAGGCCAGTTGGCTATTTCTAGGTTAACAGAGTCCATAGCTTCCGGGTCGTCTACAGTGGGAGCATACAATGAGCATAGTGTGAAATTAAAGCTCTGTACCTGGCACTCCACCAAGACCCATCTACCATAGCGATCTGATTTTTGCCTATTTACAACCACACATCCATGCCTAGCTAAGATCGCTACCCCTCTTGTTCTTGTTCCTTGTGTCGTATATGATACTAATTGGTATCCCAGCTGTTCTAAGAGCCCCTTTTGAGAGGCCTCTATGTGTGTTTCTTGTAGACAGATCAGCTCAGCGTGCAATGTTCTTAACCCCTTCGAGGCTATTGACGAGCCGGGCTCGTCATCGCGCTTACCTGTCGTGCGCGGATGACAAGGCCAGCTCGTCACGTAACGCGGTAATTTCAAATCTGCCGCGCACAGCGGGAAAAGCCGCCGCAGCGATGCGGTTAAATATTCCTTCATTGCTCTTCGTTTTTTTCCATCATTTAGTCCGCAGACATTCAACGAAACTATCCACATAGGCATTTTTTTTTCATTTTCACTCTTCCCCAATCAGTTTTTGTTAACCTGGCGTCTTTAATTTCTTCTATAGCCTGATGTGATGGAGTTTTCCCCCCCGCTTTCCCCTCCCTGGCCCTCTCTTATTTCCCCCTGATCCCTCCCACATATTGCTCCTCCCCCCCTCTACCAGTTCCCCTCCCTCGGTCCCCCTCCCTTCCCCCCTTACCATCCTATGAGGCTTGCTGGGTCCCCGAGTACCCAGGTGTGGGCGTCAGTGTGGGCAGAGTGCGCCTCAGTGCGTCCCGCGGGCAGGCCCTCTATACTTTGGTGGTATCGAGTGGGTGGGGTACACAAATATTCATACCAAATTTCAGATGCACTTATTCCCCCCACCCCCCTTCCCCAACCCCTTCTGATTGCTCCCCATGCTTTTGTGTTCATGAACTGGTTGCTGATTTGCATTTATGTTCCTGATTTCCCTTTCTCAGTTACTGAGATTTCTCTTAGGTAAGCTTCGGCTTGAATTTCACTTGAGAAGGTTCTTGTTGATCCCTTGTATATTATTTTTAGCCGTGCTGGATTTTGTAGGTAGACTGTTGCTCCGACTTTTTCAAAGGGAGTGATTAATTGCCTCATTCTCCACCTTCTCTCAACAGTTGCGTGGGCGAAGTCTGGTCTGGTGAAGAACATAAAATCTTTATGTTTCCTCTGCTTTGTTGGCCTAGCCAGATCATAGAGCGCTTCTCTTAAAAGGAAATTCCGAAAGTAAACCAGCATTGCTCGAGGATATTGACGTGATTTTTGTGAATGTTTGGGTAGCGTCAAAGGAAATCGATGGGCGCGCTGGATTTCTCTGTCCATGTCCCAGGTACCAAGTTCCGGGAAGGCTGATTTCAGCAGATTAATCATGGAGCCCCTGGGGTCGTTCTCCTCAAAGCCTTCTGGTATTCCAAGGAACCTCAGATTGTTTCTCCTTGATCTGTTTTCATGATCTTCCACTTTCATCATGAGGTCCTTTATGATTCCATCGTGCTCATTCTCCTGTTTTTGCAGCTTGGTTACATCCATTTCCAAATTTTCTGCGCGTGCTTCCACTGAGGCCATTCTATCCGAAATCTCGGTGCAGATGTTGCCGACTTTTTTAATTGCCCCTTGTAACTTCTCAATGGCAACGTGGTTCCTTTGGGTTTCCTTTTTAATGTCCTTATGAAAAATTTTTATGGAGCTCAGCACTTCACTCAACAGTGGCTCTCCTGGTGTTGCTGAGCTATGTAAATGAAAGAAGGGGGTTCCCCGGTGGGTTTTTAAGGATGTAGGCAGGCCATGAGGGGGAGAAAACAGAAAATAGAACAAAGAACGTAACCCCGCCTAAAGATGTAATGGTCCTAACAATAGGATCCCAATATATATGGGGTGATTAACCTAGGAGTCTAGCAATGCACATAACAAAAATTAGTCAATCCAATTATACTCAACAAAACATGTTTAGAAAATATATATACATATTTTAATTTTTTTGTATACTCTTAGAATTGATATAAAAAGGATCGTACAAAAATAGATAACATTTTAAATCCACAAGGTATCAAACAACATACATTGGTGCAAAGTGAGGATAAAAATAAGAGAAATTCATCCTGTTTTAAAGCCTACCCAGTAATTAATCGTGTTTCAATCATACTCTCATACGCACAAAATTCCAAAATAATCTATCTAATACGCTTTCATTCAACTTTCATTCTTCCATGCATTCCTATAGTCCTGGCATATGTAACACAAAGATGGTAGGTTTGTTACATAAATCAGGATATTATTCCAGATAGTTAACATAAATACGGCATATAATGATTGTAACGCAATGTGCCGTATTTCTGGAAACAAAAGCCGACGCGCGTTTCGGTGACAGGCCAGAGGGGCCACACCTTCGTCAGGGCTGGGGGTTGTTGACTGGGAGGGAAAGGAACAAAGATCTGAGATAATCTTTAGATAGTTCCTTCGTAGCGGTTAGGATTCTATATGTCTCCAAGGGCTGAAAGTCTAAAATTGATGGTTATCGGATGGTGGAGAAGAGGGGCACCAGTTCCAAGATTCAGCAATTTATAGTACGCCGCATTTCAAACTTTCCGGATACGTAGGAGTGAGAAGCAAGCTATCGTTGAAACGATCCCGTGAGCTTGATGAAGCTGAGTTCACGGGTCATAAGTATGTGGATCCGCCGTATTAGCCGCTAATCAGGTATGTTGCTGTCGTTACAGAATGAAGCTGAATGCCATGCTTTTTTCCGCTGTAAGAACGATGTGGAGCTGTGCACGGAACTGCCTTCGAGGGTTGCAGGTCAATCGGTAGAGGGGGTTCCGTCGATAGACCGCATCGACCTTCACAGGACCGGAGACAGGACTCTCAGACTCTCCTACGTATCCGGAAATCACCCCATATATATTGGGATCCTGTTGCTGAGCTATGTCCATTTCCGGATTGTTTCTGACTTTTTCCTTCTGGCTCAGCTGAGGTATAATCATGCTCATGCTCAGTTTCTCCTGGTAGCTTTGGAGTCGGGCTTTTTCGTATAAGTTTAGGTCTTGTTATGGCATATTCATTGTTACTGCCAGGATCCGTGGTCTCATCATTGATTAGGTTAGCTCTTCTCCTTTTGTCTCTCGCCCTCTTTTTCTCCCGTTTTTTCTTTGAATTCGAGTTTTGACATGTTTCACTAAGTTTCCTGGTTTCATTAGGGTCTGGAATTTCAGAGGCTGTTGCTTCTAATATTTGTTCATCATTTGTTTCGCTTATTTCGCTTGTTTTGCTTGAGGTAGACATCCCTGTTTCATATATGTCTGAGTCCGAGTCCGTTTCGGAGAGTGCCGTATTACCAGGCTGTGGAACTGGCTCAGGTGGGGATGTTTGCGCGCGTAGTGAGGTGGAAGTTTGTGTTTGAGTTGTATTTTTCTCCTCCACGGTGATTTGCTCCACAGACGTGTTTGGTTCGACCCCTCTGATGCCGTTCTCAATGCCTGCTCGGTTGCTTTTTTGTTTTGTAGCTTCAATAGGCTCACTTGGTCCCTCCTTGGCTACTGAGATGAAGATGTTAGATATCCGAGGCTGAGAGGAGGTCGGGGGCCCAGTATTTTTAGCGGCAGCTTTCAAGTTTTTTATTGTTTGCAGCCTTTGAGCCTTTTTAGCCATTAATTCCAAATTAGCTTTGTCCGCTATATCGTTTTCCTTCTCTTTGTCGTTCTCTTTCTGTTTTTGTTTCGCTTTTTCCTTGTCCTTTTCAGTGTTTTTGCTTTTATTTTTAATTTTACTTTTATCAGTCTCTTCAGGTGTAGCTTTCTCCACAATATCTCCTTGGCCTTAAATTCTCTGGTTTCAGGCCGTCTTTGTATGTCCTTGTGTTCCTGTGGGATGTGGCTTTTTATACTCTGTGTAGTTTTTTGTTCTTCCTTGTTCCCTAGGTTTTCCGGACTCTCTGTACTTTCTAACTCTCTGTCTGGGTCTTCAAGATTTTGCGCCTGTGTCTGTATTTCTTGCATATTTCGGGTTGCTGAAGCTCCCTCCTCTTCTCTTTCCCCTCTTTCTAGATTAAGCAGTGATGAGTTTTGTGCCGCTGTTCCATTTATTTCAGCCATATCCTTTATCTGTGTTTGCTCAGGTGTTGACGTCCGAAGCTGATCTTGTGGCTGATTTTGACCTTTTGTTTTTCCGAGGGGCTCCGGCACCCCTCTTTTATTTGATTTTTTATTTATTAGCGATTTTAGAACAGCCCAGGCTTTTTTTTTAGGCACTGTAAAGGATCTGCTGTGGGTTTTGAGGTGGCTTGGGGTTTGAGACCCTGTAGAATTGCAGGTTTGCTCAGTTATGTGGATTTTAATTCGCAGCTCAATTTTGATCACAGGTTGAGTAGAAGTATCTGTGTTATCTAAGCCTAGCAGTGCGCCGACCCCCCTCAACCCCACAGCTTGCAATGCTTGCACCACCGTTCCTGTAGCTGTAGCTGGGCAGCACTTGCACTCCGGTTCCTGCTGCTGTAGTTGCTGGGGCTGCTGTAGTTGCACTTCTTTCATTTAATCTTTTAGTCTTCTCTGTCAGATTCCAAAGAAGTCTAGAAGCCAAACCTCGGAATATGGTCCCTCAACAACGACTTAGCTTCTGTGAGACTATCACATATGTGTGCAGGATATGCCTCAACCCATTGTGGAAAGATAAACACAACGACCAGCACATATCTCAATCTATTGCACATGAGCACTCTATGAAGTCCAACTGCATCCTGTTGAAAGGACCAGCTGACCTCCCTATATGACTCATGGACTGCAGTTCTTTTCCCTACATTGTTCTGTTGACACACAACACATCTGTGGCACAACTTTCTAACTTTAAAATACTAAGTCTATCAAAGTGCAAAGGAGCAGAGAAAGTTAAAATACTAAACAATACCTAATTCTTTTTAGAAATGTTGATGACCGGTCACAAAAGAACACCCAAAAACAGTCTTCATACAAGTTCCATCCACGGAGGTGCATTAGTAATTTGAAAATAAATTTCGATCACTGATTGTCACTCACTATACTCATTGCTGCCATATGGTTTAAGATACAAGTGGTGCAAATATTCAACACTGGGCCCTATAAAAACTGTATAATTTTATCCACACAGCCTTAATAAATCTGTGCTTTCAGTAAAATGAGATATATCTCACATGATTCTCAACTGTGTGAGACATTATCTTTGGGGCCAGGGCGGTTCATGATCAGATTACTGCTCTTTTAAGGATCTGACTTGTATCTTAGCAGTGTGTCTATGATATCCAGAAATGTTATGAGTTTGTTAATCACCTGCGGTTGTGCACTGTTCATTAAGTGGCTAACGGCAGATGATGTGGCATAACGCATCAGCCATCAGCCAGAACTTTTGGTTGAACCACGTCTGCCAAAACAATCACACCATAGCATCTCTCCCTACATGTGTCGGGTCGTGATAATGCCATTCCATTGGAGGTAACAAACTGGTTACACAGGTCTTCCATCCATTGAAACCCAGATTTCATCCTCATCCCTTTTAACACAACCTGAATTCACCCAACTCTATGGTTCTGACTCTGTCACTTCCTCTTGCAACCGTTTAACTGTAAGCAAAGGTTGTAATTGGTCTCATCTGTTCCCTCATCTACATACTTTACATTAAATATGCAAGGATTGTAAACACAGTATGTCGTAACCTCATCGGCATAGCTGTTGCCAAGAGTCACATAATTATCTCCTTTGCAATGTGCGGAACACTTCACGGCCACAACTTGCAAAGGTAAATGCAAAGCCTCCAACAATTTTATCACTTGTTCACCATTTCTAATGGAGTAATCGGATGATGTATTGAATCCCCTGTGAGACCATAACTACACCAATGCCATACTGACTATCTGTAAATATAGTCACTCTCAAATGATCTGAGACACAACATGCTCTAGTAAGAGCAATCAGTTCTGCCTCCTGTGTGGAGACTACCCCTTGTAATCAAGCAGCTTCCACCTCTCTCGAATCAGTACAAACTGCATAAGCAACACTCAAATTGTCTTCATGGTCTCGTAAACATGAGCCATCCACAAACATTATGTAATCAGATTGGGACAGTGGCTCATCTTGTATATCAGGTCTAGGCTTGGTGCATAGTTCAGTGGCATCGAAACAGTCATGCTCCACTTCATCTGACACATTTTCAGTGTCTGGGAGAGGTAACAGAGTAGCAGGATTTAACACAGAGCCCTTTTCAACATTACATTGTCAGCTCCCAGTATGATCTGCTCCTACAGAGTCAGGTGGTTATTCGTAAGATGCTCGGTCCTCATTTTGGTCAACAAAATCTCAACAGAATGTGGAACATACACAGTTAAAGGATGACCCATCACTATACTCTCACACCTTTCGATGCTGACACCTGTCGCCGCCACAGCCTCAAAGAAACCAGGCAGCGTTGCTGCCACTGGATCTAATGTGGCTGAAAAGTAAGTAACTGGTCACCGAGCTCTCCCATGGCTCTGCATTAACACTGAAAGAGCACAACCTTCTCATTCACTACAAAAGAGCAAAAGTGCTTTTTTGTAATCAGGAATTCCCAGTGCCGGAGTGCAACAGAGGCTTTCTCTCAACTCTAGGAATGCAGCCAGACAATCATTGTCCCAAGGCACCTGATCGAACACATCTTTGTATGTCAGCATCAGTAGAGGCTTAGTTAGCCACAATGGAAAAGTTAGGTATCCCCTGATGACAGTAGCCCACCTTTCCCAAAAACATCCTGACCTATTTCTGCGTTATTGACATGATCACCAAAATTATCTCTTGCTACAGCTTTCTTGCACCTTTCTCAATGTGATGACCAAGATACAAAACTTCTTTCAAGCAGTACTGTAGCTTATTTGGGGACAGGGTATGTCCATTCTTAGCCAAGTGGTTTAGAAGGGCAATAGTGTCAACCTTGCAAGATTTCTGTGTATCTGAAATTCATTCCACTTACATTGCAGGAGCACTTTTTACAAAAGTGCTCATTGCCAGCAGGGCAGGCATGCATTTTCACATTTTTATTACTTTTTCAAGGACAGGCTACTAATGGGTGAGAATGTATTTGTTAACAAAAGTAATATCTTTGACACTATAAGAATTTTCCCCCAGTGTGTCTGGGACATTGTACTTTTTTCCTGCCTGGCACTTCTATGCTGGAAATAGCAGGCCCAGGTGAGGAAAAAAGCAGTAGAAGGCCCATCCTACCTGGAGCGGTGTTCCTTTGTTATCATATCAACAGTTATTTGGTGGTTGGCCATTAGGTAAGGGATTTGGGAAGCCAAGTCGGCCGAGGTTCTACCAATAGAAACAAAGAAGTTACCCCTCTAAATAATGCAAGACAACCATGAGTTGGGCTTTCCAGGTATTAGTTGATTTTTGGTGGATGCTCCAATTCCTCCCATTTCAAAATGAGCCTCTTATTCTAGGAAGTGATCAGCTGGCAAGGTTGTTATGGAGATTCATTTGGGTTGTTCTAAATGAGATAGATGTGCACAAGAGTCAAGCCCTGGGATCAAAATCTTGAAGAATGGGTTGAAGTAAGAAATGGGAGGTGGGTTAGAAATGAAGCAAAGACTGAGCAGACACTTACTACCTGGACAGTCAAGGTGATGATAAAAGCTATGGTGGAGCAGAGCAAACAACTGGCAGACAGATGTAACTGAAGTACTTGTGAAGTCAGTTTTGCGAACGGGGAAAGAGAGTCAGGGGTGGTGATGCCTATGGCACTGTCAGTTGATGTGGTAGATTAGGTATTCTTTGTTAAGTAATAAAACAGTTGTATTTAAATTTAATTTAATGTGTTCCTTTGTTGCAGGGGTTGTTTCTCTGCATTCTAGCACTGCTTCCCACTGACATGTATCTGAGGATTTAAGAAGTGTAATTGCCCAAATTGAAACAGTTATTGTTATTAGTGGATTTCCTAACCCACTCCTGAGGCGGAAGCCGGGATGTGGCCGGGATGTGGCGGTACGATTTCGTGTTTCTTCCTAGTTTTAAAAATTGTATTGGTGTCACTTAATTTTGCTATGTTTTAATTGCGCACTGACAATACAAAGCTTACCGCCCTCATTACTCTGGTTGGGGCAGCAGCCATTCGCTCCTTCCTCTCACGCACAGCCGATTTGAACGCTGTAGCGTTTGTTTGTTTACTCGAGCGGCCGCCATTACCACAGGCGTGCTCGCTGACCACGCCCCCTTGAGGCCACGCCCCCTTCACAGCCTATAAAAACGCTGATCACTAGCGTGCACGTCGATTTCCTAACCCACTCCTGAGGCGGATGCCGGGAGGTGGCAGTACGATTTCTTGTTTCTTCCTAGTTTTAAAAATTGTATTGGTGTCACTTAATTTTGCTATGTTTTAATTGCGCACTGACAATACAAAGCTTACCGCCCTCATTACTCTGGTTGGGGCAGCAGCCATTCGCTCCTTCCTCTCACGCACAGCCGATTTGAACGCTGTAGCATTTGTTTGTTTACTCGAGCGGCCGCCATTACCACAGGCGTGCTCGCTGACCACGCCCCCTTGAGGCCACGCCCCCTTCACAGCCTATAAAAACGCTGATCACTAGCGTACACGTCGATTTCCTAACCCACTCCTGAGGCGGAAGCCGGGAGGTGGCGGTACGATTTCTTGTTTCTTCCTAGTTTTAAAAATTCTATTGGTGTCACTTAATTTTGCTATGTTTTAATTGCGCACTGACAATACAAAGCTTACCGCCCTCATTACTCTGGTTGGGGCAGCAGCCATTCGCTCCTTCCTCTCACGCACAGCTGATTTGAACGCTGTAGCGTTTGTTTGTTTACTCGAGCGGCCGCCATTACCACAGGCGTGCTCGCTGACCACGCCCCCTTGAGGCCACACCCCACTCAACTTGATATGTGCATGCACAGGAAGCACAGCGGACGAGCGCAGCGGGAGCGCCGTTTGCGTGCCGAAGGCGCGCCTAAGGCAAGCCCGTCTGCGCCCGTCCGCGCCAAGTCCGCGACAGGCGCAGGAAATTCTGTCCTAACTCCCCCCTTAGTAAGGTATCTGCCTAACGAACTATACCGCCTACGCGGGATGTACAATTGCAAACTTGACATGAAGAACCTATATGGTCCCTTCAGCTGTAAATTCTGCCGTTGGTCCTCCGACAGCGACTCAGCTAAATCACCTACTTCCGTAACCAACTCCACAGATTACTCAACACACTTTAAAGGAGGGCTGATCAACGCCCGATCCATGTGTCGGCACAGCCAAGACATAAGGGACCTTATCCAAAATTTAGATCTTGATTGCCTCCTGATTACTGAGACTTGGCTAACGGACGATAGCAACCCGGATCTAGCCATAGCCCGTCCCCAGGGCTTTTCCATCTTTAGTCAAGACAGACTTAAGGGAAGAGGTGGTGGTGTCGCTGTAGTACTCAAAAACAGCTTCAACTGCCACATGTTTAACTTAGACCCCCTAAAAGACGTGGAAGGTCTTGGCTTCTCTATCAAAATTAACGACTCTTCGTCCTTCTCCGGAGGATTGATATATCGTCCCCCTGGCAATGCCACCAGATTCCTAGATTCGTTGAGTGACTCCTTGGCTCACCTCCTCCTCAGATACCCACATTTCACTCTCGTCGGGGACTTTAATCTACACCTTGAGTCCAAAACCGATGTACAAGTCAACAACTTCCTTCAGACCTTAGAAATCTTCAATCTCCATCAAAGAGTTAATCAGCCCACTCACTTACTAGGGCATACACTTGATGGGGTCTGCACTAACCTCTCCCCCCTAACAACCCTACCTCCTGTCCTTCAAATATGGACTGATCATAGCCTGATCCCGTTTCATATTAAAACTTCACGAGTGCAAACTACCTGTAAACCTAGCTCACACCCGGATAACCTCGTTAACTGGAAAAAGGTACAGGAAAACATCGACCTAAATCCCATCACCAACTCTCAGATTCCTAACTTCACCGGTAACGTCGAACATGACGCCAACCTTTTCCACAGTTGGATTCGTCAGGAAATTAAAGCTTGTGAACCTCCCAATCGTCCCCGAAGAACAGATAAAAAATCCAAGACCAATGCCCCCTGGTTCACCCCAGAGCTAGCAATAGCCCATCTAGCTTGCAGAAAAGCTGAACGCAAATGGCGTAGAATGTACTGCACGGCAGACAAACTTTCATATATCCACCTGAGGAAAACCTATCATTCCAACATTAAAACAGCTAAAAAAAATTTCTACACAAACGCCATTAATGAGTCCAAACATAAACAGAAAACATTGTTCTCAATTGTGAAGACAATCACCCAGCCCAAAGCATTACAACCTGAAATTCCACAATCCCAAGAGTTTTGTAACCAAATATCCGACTTCTTCGAGGAGAAAATAGATGCAGTCAAAAAAAATTTCCTCCTCCCCAAGTAACACAGACCTCAAGCAAATCCGCCCAGAAAGAAATTCCTGTTGGAATTCTTAAAAACTTCACTCCAGTTAACTTAGATCAAACCAGAGAAATTATCATGGCATGCAAATCTAGTTCACCCTCTGACCCCTGCCCCCCTAGAATACTCCATCAACTCATTGACTTGGTGAACCCAATTATTAACAAGATTGTAAATTCCTCTCTTAGCACTGGAATTGTACCTCGCCTGTGGAAACAGGGAATAGTCAAACCCCTGATGAAGAAATCTAACAAATCCCCCTCTGAACTTACTAATCTCCGCCCAATATCTCTCCTTCCAGCATTAGGAAAGATCACCGAACAAGCGGTTTATAGAGAACTTAAAGGGTGTCTTGAAGCACACAATGTACTCCATCCCCAACAATCAGGCTTTCGCCCCCATCACTCTACAGAAACTGCACTGATTGAGTTAACAGACTCTATAAAGCTGCTGCAGGATCAGAAGAAGAATGCCGTCCTCATTCTTTTAGACCTCACGGCAGCATTCAACACCATCTCGCACTCCATTCTGATTAGCAGACTGAAAGATATTGGTATCTCAGAGGTGGCTCTAGCTTGGATAACGTCCTTTCTAACGGACAGATTGCAAACGATCGCCCTAGGTCCTTTCCTCTCCAAAGAGAAGAGGGTCTCATCTGGAGTCCCTCAGGGTTCCATCCTGAGCCCACTCCAACATTTATCTAATTCCACTCATCTCTCTGATCGAGTCATTCGGCATACTCGTAACATCGTATGCCGATGATACGCAACTCATTGTACCCCTAGAGGAACACTCGACTGAGGCGGAGCAGAACCTCAAATGCTGTCTGAAAGCTGTTTTTCATTGGATGGATCTAAACCATCTAAAATGTAATTCCAGCAAGACCGAGATCCTCCCTATGGGAAAAAATGTCAATTTCTGTCCTAGCCTATGGTGGCCCGAAGACTCAGCTGTTCCCCCCCAGACTGTAACAACTGCTAGGAACCTTGGAGTCCTGTTTGATACTGATCTGTCTTTCGACCAACACGTGAGAACTGTGGCCGGCCGTTGTTTCGGAATTATCAAATCTCTAAAAAAGTTTTTTGACTTTTTACCAATAGACTCCAGAAAAACCGTCGCAGTGGCCCTAGTTCTTTCTCGCTTGGATTACTGCAACGGCCTTCTTGCCGGAGCCAAGAAAGCTACACTTAAAAAACTCCAAAGTGTACTTCACTCTGCAGCCAGATTAGTCCTGAAGTTACCCAGAAAATCTTCAATATCCGCTGCCTAAAATCTTTACATTGGCTCCAACTGCACAAAAGAATATTCTTCAAGATTCTGATTGTAGCATTTCGGGCATTTAATCACTCCGGCCCAAAATATCTTATCAAGCGTTTCCTTCACTACAACCCCAGCAGATCCCTGCGTTCCTCCAAGGACAATCTAATCCATCCTACTAGGTTCTTTTTGAAAACCAAAGGCGGAAAAACCTTAAATCATCTTGCCACAAAAGCTTGGAACAGCATGCCCAAATTCCTGAGGTCCTTAACCCAAGAAAAACACTTCAGGAAAGAACTAAAAACTTGGATTTTTAATCTTCCCGACGACTACACCATGGCAGCCATCTAACTTTTCTACCTTTAGGAAGTAACCTGATCTTTTACCTGGAAATCAGCGCCAAGATGCTCCTTCCGGAGCGACCGTTGCGCTCTACAAATACCCCCACAAATTACAAATTACAAATTACAAAATTGTAGACACACCTGATAGATACGATGAATTGCCCTGTGTCTTGGGGCGTGATAGGCTCATCTCAGGGAAACACTATTAGGAGGTCCAGGTGAGGGATGCAAAGAAATGGAAACTTAAAGTTTGTGATGAGACTGCAACCTGGAAGGGTGTCATCAGAGAGGCACCCGATAGAGGATACTGGGCAGTGGCCAGAGAGAATGAAGACATATACATCTCATACACTTCCCTGTCACAGACCCCTCTCAGTCCACCTATGCCTTCCAGGACAGTGGGAATTTTGCTGGACATTGAAGCAGGAAGAGTTGCATTTTATAATCAAGAGCAGTGAGCTCTGTTATTTTGCTTTCCTCGCAACCCCTCCCACGTACCCTACAGCTATATTTCTCCACGTGGGATCTAACCAGCTCTCGGCTAATCGTTTAGGTGACTGAAGGAAAATAAAAGAGCCCAGATCAAGGTCTTGCTACCAAAGCAATCTCAACATCACTCTGTGTACTGTAGTATTTTGAAAGTTACCATTTGCGCCTGGGATATGCCTATGATTGCCAGTCATGCTTTCATGTCCACTGCTCAGTATCTATGTCCTTTCTGTTGAGCTTTCAATAGTCACTGATTTTTCTCCTCTGTTCTACTGCCCGTTCAAGGAGTGACTGGTATGTTTAAAATCAATCGGCCTCTCTGTGATTTAGTGTCCTCGAATGGTGTAGAGATCGGTTCTCTGTGATACTATCTAATCTGTTTTTGGCCCACTCTCTTTCTCAGTTTTTTACATAACTTACTTCTTTCTGTCTAACTGTTTGACCTGACATTCTATGATTGGCACAGTGTGTCACTGGCTGTTTATTAATATCTTCATCTAGTCTATAGACAATTGCCGCCTTGTTAATGTCAGGGATTTCATAGAAAGTCACTTAAAGTCGTCATTAGGAATTTGACTGGTGATCTAATACACAAGTCGCGTGTGATGTCATTCGCGAGATCATAAGCAGTTCGCTAGAGGAGGTAATGTGACTTACAGGAGCTACACTATCAGAGACATGAAGACATGTCTGAAGTTGTTTTATTGCAACCTTAATTTCCCTTGAACCCCATTTACTGCTGGAATTGACTATAATACATTGAAGAAAGCAATAGAGCTTTCTTCATTCTTTGTGTAGAGCTAGCACTGCAATTAGAGCAAGTTTATTGGAAGACTTTTTCAGATGTGACAGAAGAACCTAGCATCTACATAATATACATCTATCCTCCAGGATAGGCTGCAGATGTTTGAGAAATGTAAAGCCCGCTTGCAGGAGGAAATAGAATTGGAAATGTGGTCAGCTCTGGTATAGAATCTTGTCAGATATCCCCAGAGTAAATTTAAACATGCCCTCTTAGGAAACAAAGGATCTGTTTTCATGAATTACTGGACTTCTTTACAAATGTGTAATTTGAAGATGATAAATATTGGAAATGTAATACTGCTAAAAGATCATTGTATGACCTTCTCATGCGATGCCTGGTTGTGAGTGAGCCATGGAATGAGAAATTGCAAATAATCCTGTTAGTTTCCAATTATTTTTTTGATGAATGAAAGAAGTGGAAGGATGACACAAGGAACATAGGGCCATATGTAGGTGGCAAAATACCGGTCGGTAACGGCCGATTTTGGCCGTTAACCGACCGGTATTTATAATTCCAGATGTAGGGGGCCTGAAAATTACCGATTCTGTATATTTACCGAATCAGTAATATTACCGAATCGGTAAATTACCGATTCGGTAAATGTACAGAATCGGTAATTTGGAATGTAGGTGGCACTGGAAACAGTGCCACAGGCCCTTAGAAATTCGTTATTTACCATGAAATACAATGGCATGGTAAATAACGAATTTCTGTGTACATGCACATCTGTGCATGTACACCTGTGCCATGTGGCACACATACATGCCCTAAGTACATGTATGTGTGTCACATTGCACACAAGCCACAATCAGGGGTGCAACAGGGTGTCAAAGTGACACCCTGTCCCCCTTGACAGATCGGTAAAATTACCGAATCGGTATTTACCGATTCGGTAATTGCCATTGATTCCTATGGACCTCAAGGCCCATAGAAATCAATGGCAATTACCGAATCGGTAAATACCGATTCGGTAATTACCGAATATTACCGATTCGGTAATATTTAAAGAATTATTACCTACATGGCATTTACCGAATTGTAAATACCGAATCGGTAAAATTCGGTATTTACGATTCGGTAAATGCCATTTACCTACATATGGCCCATAGTTGTAGTGCAAGATGGACCTGACAGATAGAAAGAAGTTAATATTGTACAACTATAATTCTGCAAGAACAGCAAAAGGTAACGTCTGGCTTTCTGAAATGTATAACTTCGTCACTATGTAAAGAGAATCATTAATTGTGATGTCTGAAGAAATTGCAACCAGAAGCTGAAGTGTAAGTGCCATTTAAAATATATTGTATCATCCCTATCCAGTGGAACAGTGGAGTATAGTTTCACCTATAACGTTTAAGAGATTCGACTATTGAAATTGTATGAAATATATAAATAAACACTAAACAAAACATAGTTAAAGACAAGTTATGGTTCAGGGAACACAAAACCAAAAAAAGCCCTGAAACTCAACAGTTATGGTGTGCTGCACACAATATGCATCTAACTCACAACCCCGCCATCTTTTGCTCTGTGTAACCTTTTGTGTTTTTATGTGCCATTGACTAAAGAGTGTACTGAGCATGGCAGAAACACGAGTTATGGTGAACATTGTGAAATTCCCTGAAAAAACACTGGGCCCGATTCACAGAACTAACTTAAGACAAAATCCTAAACTTACTACCCTTTTGGTTTTCACAGAAGGCCCTTACTCATTTCGGTATTCACAGAAGGCACATACAGCCAGATTCATCAATGTCCTGATTTGCGAGTCCTTAATAGCGATTATTAAGGAATCGCTATTAATGACTCGCAAAACGGGATTCATGTAGAAATCGCAATATTATTTGCGGTTCCTACAGCTTCCTTATTTGAGATTAGCAAATTGCTAATCGCAAATAAGGATGCGATTTTTCAGGGTGCCAGGGGTGTCCAAAGGACACCCTGTAGCACCCCTGAAATGTAAATGTAGACTGATGTTGCGCACACACAT
The DNA here is from genome assembly GCF_964263255.1 of Lissotriton vulgaris. NCBI lineage: Eukaryota > Metazoa > Chordata > Amphibia > Caudata > Salamandridae > Lissotriton > Lissotriton vulgaris. Next base: position 919,149,349 of record NC_141685.1, read on the forward strand.
GTCCAAAGGACATGTGTGTGTGTAACATACAACTTAGAAAAATGCACTAAAGTGCATTTTTCAAAGTTTTCGCTATTTACCACAAAGTCAGACTTCGCGGTAAATAGCGGCCAAAAATAGCGATTTCGCAATTCAAAAATGGTTCATGAATTGCATTTAAGGAATCTCAAATAGAGATTCCTTAAATGCAATTCCTCGCAATTTGCGATTTTTGCATTTGGGATGATGAATCCCAAATGCAAAAATTGCGGTCGCAAAGGGCCAGATTCTCAGAATCTGGCCCTTTGCGAGCCGATTTTTCAATGATGAATCTGGCTGTTACTCATTTTGGTATTACCAGAAGGCACTTACTCATTTTGGTATTCACAATAGGCGCTTACTCATTGATACGAAAATGAATAAGTGCACTTACTCATTTTGGTATTCACAGAAGGCACTTACTCATTGATGAGTAAGTGCCTCCTGTGAATACCAACATGAGTAGGTGTCTTCTGTGAATACCAAAATGAGTAAGTGCCTTCTGTGAATACCAAAATGGTAGTAAGTTTAGGATTTTGTCTTAAGTTAGTTCTGTGAATCAGGCCCAGCGTTTAAATGTGAATTATTTTGTAGGCTCAAACACGCAAAACCACTGAAATTCAAAAGGTTGCCTGTAATAAAGGAGCCCACAAACAGGTAAGTATCTGCCACATCTTTAATTGGAAGCAACAGCGGAGAAGACGCTCAGCAGCAACAAATGTCTCCAGCCTGACGCGTTTCGTGTAAGTCACTTTTTCAAAGGCAACGGACTTATGATGCAGAGGCAAAACCTTTATACCTGCACTGCTCTGATGACTTTCCTCCCGCCTCAGTGGGCGTGGCCACCCAGTGGCCTGATGGTATCCATAGTGACAACTCCTACTCCTGTGAGTTGCGTGCCCTCGAATCTTTTAGTCAAATTAAAACCACAGTGGGGTGTGCGGCAGGGCATCAATCTCTGCTGTTGTCCTTGCCCTTCCAATAACCGGCACCTTATTTCCAAATGCGGCGGTGTCGGGTGGTGCCTCTGCTGGTGGGCTGAAACCGCCCCAGGGCTTCGCTCCGCAGCTCAGGCAGGCCGCTAAATACCAACTCAAAAGGTTGCCTGTAATAGAGGAGCCCACAAACAGGTAAGTATCTGCCACATCTTTAATTGGAAGCAAGAGCGGAGAAGACGCTCAGCAGCAACAAATGTCTCCAGCCTGACGCGTTTCGTGTAAGTCACTTTTTCAAAGGCAACCGAACAACAATTTTATATATATATATAGACACACACACACACACACACACATGTGCGCACACACATCCCAACCATTACATTCCGTAGAGGGATATCTATGAAATCTCAAATAGTGCGGAGTAATCCAGAAACCTTAAAAAGTAAAAAAACACCTGGCTACAACCCAAACAAGGTTCCCATAAATGATCATCATGCAGGGCTTGTAAGTTTGGCATTTCCACCACAAAATACAAAACCCCCTTTAGCCCTAATGAGATTAAAATTCAAAGCAATTTTAATTGCAAAACAGAATACGCTGTTCTGACGTGCTCCTGTGGCCTCAGATATGTATGCAGTACCAAACTACAGGTGCATGTCAGATTCCTCCAACATCTAAGGGCAATAGTTAACAGCGATACAGCGTACTCGGTTGCCTGACACTTTAAAGCAGTGCACAGCAATGATCTCGTGTCTCCAGTATTTTGTGATTGCAGCAATCCAAGAAAGACCTAGAGGGGGCAATAGGGAAAAAGCATTCTAGAACTGGACAGCAAGCATCCAAAAGGGCTTAATAATACTGAGGACCTTCACAACTTTTTATAAAGCCATCACTAAGTGTAACATTTTATTTTCAAATTCTGTAGACTTTATTCCACAACCACTGCAACAACTATAGGCTTCCTTTCTCTTATCTGTTTTTAATATATATATTGACTTTTTAATATATATATCTTTTAACCAAAAATAATAAACTGAAAAAACCTCCACATCTTTAGAATATTTGCACATTTGCACAATCACATTTTTTGCACTACTATGCACTTTTCTGAATGGGCATTACTTGATAAATATTTGACCAACCCAATTGTTTGCACAAAGCGATATTTTGCACGAATTAAATTCATTCAACCATCAATTTTCTATCCCAGTATTGTAGCAAATTTTCAATATTTTTTAATATTTGTAAAAATGTTTTTTTTATAAATATGGTATTTATATATGTATTTATAAATATGTGGCATATATGTACAACACAAACATTTTATGATGAAATGTGATATTTTAATGTTATCATTTATTATTCATTATGTATTTAAATGCATGATTTTAAATTCATAAGAACAATATACTGTATGGATTCCAGCATTTACGGAGGCAAACAATGGTATCCAGTTCCCCCCGATAATTTGAGCTATTTGGGAGGATCAGTATACATTTTTTGCATCTATTCAGTGTAAAATGTATAAAGAAAAAACTGCTTAAAGTATATTTTCTATGTCTATGGGATCACATGACATGGGTGTAAGTATCACTAAAAAACGACATAAAAACAGTAAGCGGACTGCGTTTCCGCCAGTGATCAAGGATACCTTGTTATCCGAAACGCGTCTGACGAGGCTTAAATAAATCAAGACCTGCCAAACCACGCAATTTGGTGTCCGTTTCCCTTCTTCTGAAGCATTGCCGGCTGGTGTGCGAGAGACGACTTGGGCAATACTGTTTGGATATATCTGTATATATATATATATATATATATATATATATATATATATATATATATATATATATATATATATATATATGAAGCAATTCCTCAGACCTCCACGGAACGTGGCGAAAGGAGAGACGGACCCCAGGCTTCAGGCAAGATGTTTTTTATTGTTAACCTTCCAAGCGACGCGTTTCGAGTATCAAGTACTCTTGTTCACACACCTGATATCCATGTTGGCTTGCTTTTTTAATGCTGTGTTTCCCTGACCCCTCCTATGGGCCACACCTCCTGTAGTGAATCACATGACCAGGTTCATGGATATAGAATCGGTACATAGTGCAGAAGGGATTCAGGAAATGACATGACTTGTACTTAGATTTTTACAAGCTTGCCTGTGCAATGTATACAAGTCATAAAACAAATCACATTGTTATATCTGTGTATACTGATCCCATAATTGCATAAAATTATAAAATCACATTTGAAAAATATCAAATAGTTTGATGGTTGCATAAATTTCATCATGAACAAATATCCTTACTGCATGAATGCAGTTACCAATGGTAAATAAAGTGACTTAGTGCAACTTGATAAAAATATTGATTTAGTAATTTTTTGTACCAATTCTGAACCATTGATTCGTGAGAAAGTCTATATAGAAAATGTCATCGTGTTTACCCACAAAAATCCTGTCCTATATATTTATTCAAAATTTAAAATTGATAAATTTTGTATTACATAAATATTAAGACCTATTTACAATTTACATACTTAGAACCAAAAAATAAGTGCTAATCTGTACATGTGCTGAATATGTGACAACCAAAAAATTAAAGTGAATAAACACAAAAGAAAAAAAGGGAGAGCAAAACTAATCTAATTTTAGAAATATATACAATACTGGAAAAGGATAGGATATATCGTACATATGCTATTAATTCATAAAATTAACAGGTGCAATAATTTTATTTGTGTGCCCTGTATATGTGCATGTGTTCGGCTCTGCGGGTCTCTAACATTGACTGGAGTCCTCACCTGACTCTAATTTGTCATAGACTAACCAGAACCTGACAATATTCTCATATGTGTGCTGCGGACCAATACTGACAAAAAGGATAAATATACAGAAAATTATGAAGATCTTCGGTCGCAGTAAGACCGTTGGGCTGTTTACTGCTAAGCTCAATGATGTATTTTGTTTCAATCTTACTAAGTTTTTTTTCCCGATTCCCACCCCTTCTTAGTGGGGGCACTGCATCGATGACAAAATATTTTAAACACAATAGATCCCTGCCGTGTTTTATGTGGAAATGGCGTGCCACGGGATAGGCTGCGTCATTGTTGACAATGGCGCGGAGATGCTGCAATATCCTGACGTGCACCTGCGACTTCGTGCTGCCAACATAGCACAACCCACAAGTGCACGCCAGGACATAAACAGCAAACTCCGTGCAGCAGTTGAAATTGCCTTTGGTAGCAGTTTTTGTGTGCGAAAATGGGGTATCATAGTGTGTGGTATTTTGCCCAAATTTGCATGCCCGGCATGAGGAGCATTTGAAAAAGCCCCTCCTGCTTAGCCAGGCGCAGCCGCTACCCAGCTCAGGACTGGCCTTGACCAGTTTGCTGTGCATGCTGTAAGCCCTTCTGAAGGTGATAGTGGGTTTTTCAGGGACTCTGGAGCACAATACACCATCGATTTTTAAGATAGGCCAGTTTCTGTGTATGATGGATTTGACTTTACGTTGTTGTTGACTGAAAGTAGTTATCAGCCTGGGGGTTTCATCGCTGCTTGCTATTTCAATAGGCTTGGATGTTAACAGGGATTCCCTGGACCTTTCCCTAGTTTTGGTTATAGCTCTGGAAAGGGTGGATTCACTGTATCCGCTAGCCCTCAAACGCTCCATCATTAGTTTGGCTCCTTCGTCAAACTTCTCTGTTGTGCTGCAGATTCGTTTTAAGCGCAGTAGTTCCCCTAGTGGTATGCTGTTGATAACATGTTTTGGATGTCCACTACTTGCGTGCAAAATACTATTGCCCGCCGTAGGCTTGCGATACAATGATGTCGTAATTAGTCCCTCATCTATAGTAATATGGACATCTAAAAATTCTGCTGCCTGTCTGCTTATATTGGATGTAAAGAAAAGATTCCTTTTATTGACATTTAGAGCTTCCACAAACTGGCGTGCGCTAGAGATGTCACCTTCCCACACACAGAAAACGTCATCTATTAATCGCATCCAATATTTGACATTATTAAAACCAGGTGCCGCGATGAGATCCTGCTCCTCCCACCAGCCCACGTGTAAACACGCGTAGCTGGGGGATAAGCAGGATCCCATCGCAACCCCCCTGATCTGTTTCCATACATCCTTGCCAAATGTGAAAAAGTTGTTGTTTAGGCACCATTGCACTAAATCACAAAGCATGCGATTGTGGCCATAATATTCACATGATTTGAGTCCCAAATAGTATCTAATAGCCTCAATTCCCTTAGAATGTTCAATGCACGTATACAATGACTCAATGTCCAGAGTCATCATACACCATTTGTTCTGCCATTGTATTGAATTGAGTTTGGACAAAAAATCACTGGTGTCTTATATGTAGCTAGCAAGATTCTGGACATGTTCCTGCAAATAGTAATCAATATAACGTGAAACGTTCTCACCCATACTTTTGATCGCAGATATAATCGGTCTGCCCGGGATTGGATTCTTCATTTTATGCACCTTTGGTATCAGGTACAAATGTGGCATAACCGGATTTTCTACATGTAAAATAGCATATTCTGCTGGAGAGATTAAATGTTACCGTTTGTAAGACATCAACTTTCTTTTCAGAGTATCCCTGGCCTGTTTATACTCCAAACCACTGCTCCTTACATAGCAGTTGATGTCACTGAGCTGTCTCATTCCTTCTGCAATGTAGTCTTGTTTCTGCCAGAGAACGATGTTTCCACCTTTGTCACATGAATTGACCACTAACTCCTGATTCTTGCTTAGCTTTTCCATCAACTTGTCATATTGTTTGGCTTGGAAATTTTTGATGCGTTCTGGCACAGGACTCTTCTGTTAAGTGTTTTTAAATCCTCAATCACGCACTCATGAAAAATGTCCAACGCGTCTTTTGGCATGACGGGGACAAACGTACTCTTTGTTTTGAAGGGACTCTCCCCTGCTCCCTTTTGTACAATATTGATTGCCCGCAGCTCACTCTGCGTGTCTGGTGTGTCGTTGATTGCATTTACGTCGGAACTATTTGATCCAGCTCCAAGGTCACATAATGTTAGCAATGTTCTGGCATCACTCGCTGCGGCCAGCGGAGGATTGTTTGCCGCATCCTCCCGTGTATATATATATATATATATATATATCCAAACAGTATTCCCCAAGTCGTATATATATATATATATATATATATATATATATATATATATATATATATATATATATATATATATACAAACAGTATTCCCCAAGTCATCTCTCGCACACCAGCCGGCAATGCTTCAGAGGAAGGGAAACGGACACCAAATTGCGTGGTTTGGCAGGTCTTGATTTATTTATATATATATATATATATATTCACCAGAAGCTATCAATCGATAGCATAAGTCAGCACTCACCACAGAAATTCTTTCCTCAATTGTCACGGTTTATTTGGAAGCAGCATGCATCACATAGCACCAACGCGTTTCGCAACCCACTGTTGCTTGATCACGCAACAGTGGGTTGCGAAACGCGTTGGTGCTATGTGATGCATGCTGCTTCCAAATAAACCGTGACAATTGAGGAAAGAATTTCTGTGGTGAGTGCTGACTTATGCTATCGATTGATAGCTTCTGGTGAATTTAAGAAAGCGGGGCTCTGCTTTGAAGTCAGCACCGGTGGATGAGCGCCGTTGGATTACAGTATTGAGCCATATTTGTGGATATATATATATATATATATATCTCATATATAAACAGGTATGAGACATTAACCCACTGGAGGGCAAAAAACATTTATACAAAGTTAGGAACTACATTGACCACAAAACCTAGCGAGGGAGTGCAACGCCCACTGGACAATTGATAAAGAAAGAAGTGATGTAGTTCCTATTCATACCTGATTTGAATGGCAGTGGCGCAACCCTTTGACAAAGTTCAAGAAGAACGAACGAAACATGTTAGGACCACTGGCTGCCTTTTAAATAAAGTGATGTAAGCTTCATCGTGGTGTGCGGCTAATTACTTTCCTTTCTCTGGGAAGGTGTTTGGTGGATATCAAACGGCGTGGTTCAGCCGTAAGCGACGCACCGCCACAAGAGCGCCACAGCCTGCCCGAAACAGAACCGGAGTTGGAGAATGCGCGAGCAACAGGACAGGCAGGTGCCGCCGAAGACTGTCTTTGGTATTGGTTCCTGGGAAACCTCGAAAATGGGTTTTCTGGGACACGATGGACTTTGCATCAATAAACAGGCATGAGACATTAACCCACTGGAGGGCAAAAAACATTTATACAAAGTTAGGAACTACATTGACCACAAAACCTAGCGAGGGAGTGCAACGCCCACTGGACAATTGATAAAGAAAGAAGTGATGTAGTTCCTATTCATACCTGATTTGAATGGCAGTGGCGCAACCCTTTGACAAAGTTCAAGAAGAACGAACGAAACATGTTAGGACTACTGGCTACCTTTTGAATAAAGTGATGTAAGCTTCATTGTGGTGTGCGGCTAATTACTTTCCTTTCTCTGGGAAGGTGTTTGGTGGATATATATATATATATATATATATATATATATATATATATATATATATATATATATATATATATATATATATATATATATATATATATATATACAGTATTCCCCAAGTCATCTCTCGCACACCAGCCGGCAATGCTTCAGAGGAAGGGAAATTGGATATATATATATATATATATATATATATCCAACTCACATCCACACTCCAATCCCTTGTCTCACAAGGTAAGTATGAAAAGCACGAACTTCAGAATAGCATCAAATAAGTTTTTATTTGACGGACTTCACGGCAACAAAGTAAATACTCAACGCATTTCGGGAAACACCCTTGGTCACGAGTCAAGAAGTGAGCATTTGATTGGTTTAAATAACACAACATGTGATCACAGTGCAACATAAACTAAAACAACAGACTACCCCTCGCGCTTCTATCGCGCTGCGCAGTCGTAATGTGCCTTTACAATTTCATTCTGCATGTGATTATTACCAAAATGAAAAACGAGAGAAACAAAAATCAATTACATTGCAAATTGATGTAAGTGAACTGATGTATATACATTTTGTTTCAGAAGTAATGGTGTCAGTAAAGTTAATTCAAAATCTGTTATGCCTGCTCAATTATTGCCCAAGTGGGCAGAAACCGCTTCAACAAAGAATCGATATTCAAGCTCGAAAATATCCAGTGTTGCCCATGTGGGCTAAGCGCTTAAGAATCATGAAGCATTGCAAAAGAAAACACCTGTTACTACATTAGTGTTACAATGAAAGCAAAACAAGCTTTTTGGTCGTAAACATCACCACCATCCAGCCCAAGTGGGCATAAATCTCAATGTTACTCTCTCGATCACTCAGCGGAACAGTGGTGCAGTATTGTGTTAAGGGCACATTCCCTGAAATAAAACCAAAATAATAGGTATAAATCACATAATTCATCCAAAATTACAAAAAAAACACACAAACTTGATATTCAGATAAAGTTAAAAAAGACTACATACGGGTACATCTATCACTATCAGATTAGGATTCACAAAATGGGAACAAATGCGGGGCTCCATAGGAGAGAAGAACAGGTCAAAATTCATTATAGTGCTCAGCTTGGCCTATTCAACCTAAATGTACTTCCAATTCCTCATCATCGTTGTGTCCTAACGGGGTCATTGTTCTGTATTTTATTATGATCTTAGACTCTAATCTTCTCAAACATTGCATTCTATTGCCCCCTCTTTCATTGTGTTTGATAGTATCGAGGACACAAAAGCTTAATAGGTTGGAATTCTGATCATGATGACTTTGGAGGTGCCTAGCGATCGGATAGGTTTTATCCACATTTTTAATCGCTCTTAGGTGCTCAAGAATACACAGTTTTGCTTTTTTGATTGTGCTGCCAATGTATGTCTTCTTACATGGACAGAACAATGCATAAACTGCGTATTCAGTGTTACAAGACGTATGTTCATGTATAACAAATGGTTGAACTGTTGGTGATAGAATGGCTACTTTCATGTTGCGACTATTTTTGCAGGCTTTGCAATTCCTGCAAGTGTAAAAACCTTCTACATTACGCATGATAGTTTTCTTAGGTTCTGTTGCCCTACATATATATATATATAATTTCCAATCCTGGATCCAAACATACAAAGCATGCGCTGACACCGTGGGATCGTTTCAAGGAAAAGTTTTCTTTATTCCATTAGGATGGTTTGACGCGTTTCGGCGACAAAGAACCACCTTGCTCACATCAGTTACATGCACAGTGAAAGTGATATATATACAAAAGTGACAGTGATTGGTTTCGTGGTGAGAGAGTGCGTTCCATGGTAACTTCCTGATGGATAGGCATGGAAGAGTTATGTTTCATGCTAATGGAGTCTGGCTTCCAAATAATATAACTGAGTAAACCATATTCAGTTCGAAAAAATAAATTACAAAAGCATATTCAAGTCATATGTAAATAAATGTATACTGAAACATTATACATGTTGATTGGCACAATGTATAAAGATCGAAGTAAATTAAAGAAATTAACATCCTCATGGCAAGTAGTGTTTAAAAGACCGCTTCTTAGTGAATCAAGTGAGTCATAGTGCAGAGTGTATTGCGGCTATGTTTTGGTGTACCAGAACCTTGACTATCAAACACATGTAAATATTGATGTGCTTCGGTAGTTTTACCCGCTGTAAGGTGGGTCAGATCTGCGCTGGTTTGATATTTGACATGTTGCGTTTATGTAGCGCATGAATGCGCAGAAGTGTTATATATAGCTAGGCCTTGTGTGGTCAGGGAACAGTTTACTTGACGTAATTATACTATTGAGTAGTAGTAACCCGATCAGGCCGGATAATGTTATCAATGGACTAGTGCCAGTTTTCCACAAACTTGTGCATAGGTTTCATCCTTCATTGTGTCTAAGATGAAGGGGTTCTTGACAAAAGGGATTAGTGATTCTGGAGGTTGACAAGACCGTAGCCGTCTGAAAAGTGTATATTTACTCTCACCTATTGTAATAAAGTGAAAAAAGTAACAGAAATTACAAAAAGTAGGTAATGTACAGGAGGAGTGGGGTTGTGTTGGGAGAGGCTGCAATGAGTGTACGTTCATGCTTACAGGTGCACACTGAGGGCTTCGTCGGGGTTTAAGCCATTAGGAGCGTTGGAATTGAGTACGAGAATATATCTCGATTCCACTCTCCTGAGTGCCAGTTTTCTATTTCCACCCGTGATGTTCTTCTTGACACTGTCTATCACAAAGTATTGGACGTTTTCTGCTTTGCATTCGTGATAAGTATTGATGTGTCGTGCAACCAGCTATGTGGGGCCATCATTGCTGATTGCCCGTAGATGTTGAAGTATTCTCACGTGGACAGGATGTATGGTGCTGCCCACGTATCTTTTGTTGCAGCTACATTGTAGAACATAGACCGCAAAGTCTGTTTTACAAGAAAAGTTCTCTTGTATGTCTAGTGGTGTCTTCCTGAGTGGCAGCAGAACTTTGTTAGTGTTGACACCATGTCGACATGCTTTGCACTTTGTGCATTTGTAAAACCCATTTGCACTTTTTAGCCATGGATTTTTTATTGCTTTGCGAGGTATGTTGGACACTATTTCTTCTTTCATCGATTTAGCACTTCTGAAGGTGAGCTGTGGGAGTTTGGCGCAGATTTTACCTATGGTGGGATCATTGCGTACTATGGGCCAATGTCTATAGAGGATTTTACGCAAGTTGGCATGATAGGCGTTATATCCCGTAATCATGCGTAGTGCCTCTGTTTTTTTGGAATGAGAAAAGTCTGCTTGTGATTTAAGGATTAGATTCTCCCTGATTTTTCCGTTGCATTTCTGCTCTGCTTTCTCTAGTGTCTGGTTGGGGTAGCCTCTGCTACGAAGTCTTTTAAATAGTTCCTGTTTGGCTTCCTCGTAACTCTCCTGCATGCTGCAGTTGCGCCACATCCTTAGACATTCTGCGTAGGGAATACTATTAATCAGACTAGAGGGGTGGAAACTTGAAGCATGCAGGGTGGTGTTTCCTGCAGTGGGTTTCCAAAAAGTTCTGGATTGTATCTTGTTGTTCGAAATGAATAGCTCCAGGTCTAAGAAAGTGATAGTGGTTTTGCTAGTTGTGCTGGTGAATTTTAGGTTGAGTGTGTCTTTTGGTTTAGTTGTTCTACAAACTCAACTGCACTTTCCTCGCTTCCCTTCCATATAAGAAAAATGTTGTCTATGTAGCGACTGTACAATGCCACATTTTCTGACATTTGCGTGCCTTATGTTGCCATGAGTACTTGCTCCTTCCACCAGCCCATATGCAAATTAGCATAGCTGGGGGCGAAGCAAGTACCCATAGCCGTTTCCTGTGTCTGTTTGCAAAGCAATTTATTAAACATAAATGTGTTATTTTCCAGACACCATTCAGACATTTGTTAGAACATTTGGGTGTGGTGATAGTACTCAATGTTTCTTCTCTCTAGGAAATGTTTTAGGGCATTCAGCCCGTCTCTGTGTCGGATACTTGTGTACAAGCTTTGTACATCTAATGTCATGAAAACATATTCACAATGCCAATTTACATCATATATTTTTCTCAAAAAGTCTCCACTGTCCCTTGTATATGAAGGCAGGTTTCTCACAATGGGCTGCAAAAATTAATCTACCTATTTGCTTGTATTTTCAAATAACCCACCAATCGCCGAAATTATGGGCCTGCCTGGGGGCCAGGTGTCATTTTTATGTATCTTTGGGATCAGATACAGATGCGGAGTCACAGGATAATTGTTTTTCAAAAAGTCGAACTCAAGTTTGTTGATGGCTCCTGCTGTTTTCCAGTCAGTCAGGCATTTGTGGTATTTGTCTTGTATGTTTGCAATATTGGTAGCACTAATTCTTGTGTAGCAATCCCTGTCAGAAAGCTGTAGCAGGAGGTTTTGAAGATTGTTTATATATATATATATATATATATATATATATATATATATATATATATATATATATATATATATATATATATATATATATATATTACCTACCTACTAGTTAGGACCTCGTTTCTATTCAAAAAAGCGTTTTTTCTTTTGCCAATATCTTTGGCGCCGGTTGACCAATCTTCGCAACATTTTCAAAACTAATGGTGTGCTCCGGTCAGCTCCTGTCTTGAAAGTTTTGGGGTGATTCTTTAAGCGGGGGCCGAGACAAAAGGGGGTCCCAAAACGGGTATTCCCTGTGTTAATTTCTATAGGAACTTTAGACAAAGCTACAGCCCGAACTGCTGAACGAAATTACTCTAAATTTGGCAAAAAGGTAGGTCTTGGTTCAATAAGAGCTCTTCTTTTAAATGGTGTAAATCCATTCAGTAGTACCAGAAAAATAAAAAAAATAAAAGTTTTGATATCTCAGCATGAGGAGGGTTTGCGAACCCTCCCGGGCACGAGCGTGTTTCGAATTTTTTTCGAATTTCAGCCGAATTCTCGCAGGGTTGGCAAATCCGGCCAAAATTATTTTTGAAAAACAAAGTGCCACTCCTGCGCACCGTTTATTAAAAAGCTCCAGGGTGGGCCAGGTCCCAGCGGCATGCTAAATTATGGTGTGGGGGGTCCCCACAGCCCTGGGGACCGCCACCTCCACGGTAGGCGTGGGCGGAAAATCCGTTCCGCTCGCGGATTTTGCGGATTTTCGGGAAATCCGCAATCCGCGAGATTTGCGAATTTCCCGCAAAATCCGCAAATCCGCGAGCAGCGGATTTTGCTCGCACTGCTCGCACTGTTAGCGTGAGTTCGCGCCCCGCGAATAAGTGCGAAATTGCAGAAATACGATCTTGGCAAAACTGAAAGTAACTACTTACCAGGTTCAAAAGTTCAGGCACATCATTAGTAGCCATTTCCTGTAGGGCTTCCTGAGGGGCCCCTCCAGAGTTCAGTTGCCAGTTGAAACTATTATGTGACCCTGCTCTGAACCTCAGAATAGTTACACATATGCCACAAAGGTCCTGAATTACAGCTAAGGGAGACAAGCAGGAGCCAGGCTGGAAGTTAAAATCCATTAATCAGCCCCTAATTCATTATTGTCAGTTGGGGCAGGGCAGGTGTTGTAACTAATTTTGCAACAATGAAAGCACTTAGCAAGTGCAAAAGATCACTAATCAGGGCGCACTAAGGAAGCAGGTGCCAGCTAAAAAAATATTCTGTGACACATTAATCAGCCCCAAATTAATTCAGGTCACTTGAGGCAGGGAAGGTGTGCTTTGCTTTGCCGAAAATAATGTACACTGGACAACCAGAGGGTGTAGTGATGAAACAGAGGGTGGCATGGGTGGGCCAGAGGGTGGCATGAGTAGTCAGAGAGTGGCAGTGGTGACAGAGAGTGGCAGTGATGAAGAAGAGTGTCCCAAACAGGCTGGACACGTAGAAACAACAAGTTCGCAAAACTTGCGGCCCGACAGGTAAGTTCGCAAATTGCGAAATTGTAAAAACCCTCGCGAACTGGCAGAAACACGGGCGAACACAAAAAAAAAAAAAATCCGCAAATTCGCGGGAATTCGCGGATTTTGCGGATTGCGAATCCGCAAATCCGCAAAATTCGCGGATTGCCAATCCGCAAAATCCGCTCATGCTTACTCCACGGGGCTTAATAATTTATGTGCGGGGAGCACGTGGCCCCAACGCAGCCCCACCGAACATCCCAGGGGCTTTAATTAAATTATGGCGGGGCCTTGCGGGCCCCCTAAGCCATAGAAGCTGCCAACTCCCCAGCGCTGAAATAAATAAATGTGTAGGGGGGCTCGAGCTCCCCTCACTGCCCTGGGGACCACCACCACCTCCCCGGGGATTTAAACACATGGGAGGGGGGCCACACAGCCCCCCTCCTGGAGCCCTTGATGATCCTGGGGACCGCCACCCCCAGGACTGGCTCCTGCAATGTCCCAGGGTGCCCACCACTGGGACATTGCTTTTGCTATGACAGGGCAGGAGCACGGCTCCCGCCTTGTCATAGCAAACACTGCTTTGCTTCATTGAAGCGAGAGCAGGAAAACCTGCTCTCGCTTCCATGAAGCAAAGCAGGATTGCTTTTGCACAAGGGGAGCTGCATGTCTGCAGCTTCCCTTGTGCAAAACCAATGCTGGCCTCCGCAGGAGGCGGGGAGCCGGCGGGAGCGTTGGGACATTGGGGCTCCCCTCACGGTCCCCAATGTATTGTATTGTATTGTAATTGCATTTATATAGCACTTACTAGCCCTGACGAGGCGTCAAAGCGCTTTTTCGGCGAGTAGCACGCTACTCCGGGACCCATAGAGGATTAGTGTTGATAAGTACAGTGAAACATGCAAGTACATTTTAAGTGGTGGATAGGTTAGTCAGTTATTCGGATTTGGAATAATAGCAGAAGGATAGAGGAGGAAAAAAGGTTTGTATTTATATAGCTCTTGTTACCCCTGATGGGGTGTTGAAGCACGCTATTCAGGGAGCCCATAAAGGATTAGTGGTGAATTAATATGGTGAAATATGAAAGTAATTTCAGTGGTGGATATTAGTCAGTTATTTGGAGTTAGAAGGATAGCGGAGGGATAAAAGGGAGGAAAGATTTCCATTCATATAGCACTTGTTACCCCTGTTGGACGTTGAAGCGCTTTTTTGGCGCGCAGCATGCGACTCCAGAACCCATAAAGGGTTAGTGCTGAAAATTAGTACAGTAAAATATGAAGTAATTTGAGTAGTGTATATGTTATTCAGTTATTTTGGTAGAAAAGGGTAGGTGGTGGGATAGTGAAGGGAAAGAGGTTTGTATTTATATAGCTCTTGCTACCCCTGGGGTTTTGAAGCGCAAGTAGCACGCTACTCTGGAACCCATCAGGATTAGTGTTGAATTAGTATGGTGAAACATGAAAGTAATTTTTGTGGTGGATATGTTAGTCAGTTATTTGAATTGAGAAAGGTTGAGGAGGGGTAGAAAAGAGGGAAGAGTTTAGAAAGGTTTGTTTTGGGGATCGGTATAGTAAAAGAGGTGTCAGATGATGCAAGGAGGGGTAGAATAGGAGAGAGTATGGAAAGGCTTATTTTGGGAATCATATTAGTGGTATTGGGTTTGGGATAAATGAGAGAGTGGATGTAGAGGATATATTGATAGATGTATAGGATGAGAGATAGGGTAGTGCATTGGAAAGAGTAGTAGAAAGAAGTTTGAGATGAGTCAGAAGGTTGGGCTAGAAGATATATTGAGCGAAGTATAGGCTGAGAAATAGGGAAATGCATTGGAAATGCTAAATTAGAAGAAAGTGATAACAATATAGATCCATAAGTACATTGAAAGTACATATATGCATGAAGGAGGTATGTATATTGGGCAGCATTTCTGGCCCTGGCCCTCGTCAGTCTCGAACAGTCTCAAACAGGCAGCTGCCCTTGTCTTCTCCACCCTCAACTGGCTCAAACAGGCAACTGCCCTTGTCTTCTTTGCCAGTAGCCTTGGCGCCCGGTCTGAGACGCCCTAACCCTGGCTTTTTATAGCCCTAGAAATCATGTGACCCCGTCAGCCAATGGGAACCCTAGCTCTAAAACTAACCAATCACAACACTAGACCTTGAAATCTAGAACCAATAGGAGACCAGGACCTTCCAACCAATCTTAGCCCTAGTCCAAGCACCCAATCAGTTCAAAAACCCTGATCCCTACGTCCAATAGAGGCCCTAGTCCTACCAGTAGTCCCAACCCAAGTCAAAGCAACCAATAGCACAGGAAGCCCTAGTCCCTACTTCCAATAGAAAGCGGAACCCTACTCTTAGTCCCAAAACTAGTCCAGCAACCAATCACACAAGAAGCCCTAATCACTACTTCCAACTAAAGGTCTAACCCTAGCCCTAGTCTCACCCTAGTCCCAACAACCAATAACACAGGAAACCCTAGTCCCTACTTCCAATAGAAATCCTAACTCTAGCCCTAGTCCTAACCCTACATTGATTGAATCACAAACCCAGAAACCAATCAGAACACTCAAATACCCAACCAATGAGGACACTAACCCTAATCCAATAGAAACAGTTGATACAGCCACCAATCAGTGTATACATGTACCAACCACTAGCAGACCATATAAGGTCCCGGTGACCTCAGAGAAGGTTTGCTGGCCAGGGAGTTGGAAGCTGCTTCTCCTGTTCAGAATCTCCTAGGAGACAGACAGCCTCAATCCACACTTTGGACTTCTGCAGGTAAAGACATCACTAACTTGAAATCTAACAATACTGTTTGAATAAAACTTTACTGTAGAGGCCAGGCCCCGTGGAAAGGGGTCCCCAGGCCAGAAATGCCCCGGGAGGGGGGCCACGCCGCCCCCCTCCCCTGTGATTATAATAAAAAAAAAGAAAAGGCTGGCCTCGGGGGATGGGGTCCCCGGGGCCATAATTGGCCTAAGGAGGGGGGCGCTATATATATATATGAGTGATGGCACTGCAGGCGCGCAAGTTATAGTGAGTCCAACTAACTATAATGTGGGAATTTCAATGTTTTTATGTCAGTAAAATGTCCAGCTAACTATAACTGGTGTGAAACCTATGGTTTTTTCAGTGAATTTAATAGTTTTTTTAAATGCTAATTCCTAACTATAACTGGTGTGAAACCTATGGTTTTTTCAGTGAATTTCATAGGTTTTTTAAATGCTAATTTCTAACTATAACTGGGGTGAAACCTATGTTTTTTTCAGTGAATTTCAAAGGTTTTTTAATAGCAAATTTGTATAGCTATGAAATGTGATATTTTTTAAAATGAATCCTATATTGTATATTTATATAATAACATTTTTTTTTTTTGCCCCGGAGCGCTCCCGGGGCGCGTACCGATGCGCTTACCAGTAAGCGCAGTTTTGCCGCGCACCGGTTCGCTTACCGGTTCGCGCCCCGTTTGCGCTATTGCCACGAACGAAAACATCATCGTGACGTATCGCGTAGCCGCGTGATGCGTGTTATGACGCACGGCGTAAGCGCACCCGAAAGCGCCGGAGCACATACGATCGCGCTACTTAAGCGTCCCAGGGCCCGCCCTAACGTGCTTACGCTACGCGCCCCCGGGCGCACCCCGGGGCGCGTAGCGTAAGCGCGTCAGGTCATGTGACCTGAAAATAACACTTTTCATTGGTTCAGAACACTTTTGGTTTCTAAATGATGAAAACCCCCACCTTTTTTCCTCATTCTCACTTTGTTGTTTGAGTGAGGAAGACCTGCTTCTATTGTTAGAGAAATGGCTACAGTAGCAGCAGCAGCTGGAGCATCTGCACCACCACCACCACCACAAGGACCACCACAACATCACATTGGTGGTCAAGAAGAAGAGGAGGAGGAGGAGAGAAGGCAGACAAGGCATTTCCTGCCTGAAGACAAAGCCCCATATAAACCTAAGGAGCACTTTATATGGGAGTTTTTTGAAATCCCAAGGGGTGCATAGAAGGTAAACGCTGCAAAGGTGACTTGTCTCATCTGTGGCGCTGTACTATCCAGGGGGAACTCTGCAAAAAAATATTCATTTGGGAACCACACAATGATTCTGCACATGCAACGAATGCACCCGAATAACTATTCTGCAGCAGAGGTGAGAGAACTGTGCAGAAACCTTCCACAATCGTCTACCAGCACCTCAACAACCAAAGAACCCACTCCATCGGGTCCAGAAGCAAGTCAGATGGTTCCAAATATACAAACTAAGTTTGGTGGTTTAAAAATCGTTTGCATATAATGTGGCAAAACCATTACTTATGGTGAGAAGAGTATTACCCTCATCAACATTGCTGGTGATAACCACAAGTGCCCGAAGAAACCCTAACTTTTTCCCTGGTGTTTTTTGCTCCAGTTGAGCCGTTTATAATTCCCTGTTTTTTGTTTCTCCCCATAAAAAATACAAAAAAATATAAAACTGTTCACAAAAGCCAAAAAAAGTAAAAAATTTTCAAAAAAACAATAGAAAAATATAAAACAACAAAAAGAATTAAAAAAACAGTTCTTTTTAGAACTACCTCCAATTTATAAAAAAAACTACATTTTTATAAAACTCTGTCATTCTTTTATCTCTAGGGTACGCTCCCCGGTACGCTCTGCGGTGCGCGTACCGGGCGCTCCCCCGCGCAAATCGAATTTTTTTTTTTGCCCCGCTGGGCCCTTTTATGGCCCCCACATCAAACCTAGGGGGTCAGGGGGGGTCTACCCTGCCCCCTTTTGGTCATTTCCCCTCTTTGTTTTTGCCACCTCTTGTGTCTCGATCCTACCGAGACACAAGAAGGCGGCCACACCGGACTGTTTGGAATGTTTATAGACACCCGAGAGCCAATCAGCTTTCCATGCGCGAACTCGCGTAGCGCGCTGGTTCGCGCCCCGTTGCGCGTACCTGGGCGCGCTTACAGATATATATTTTTTTTAACCTAAATTACTCAAAATCCACTGGAGCACATATCTTGAGACATAGCAAAGGCAGATCGGGCTACCAGTCCCTACAATTTTGCCAAGTTTGGTGGAAATCCATTCAGCCGTTCGGGCTAAAAGTGAGGTTGACCGCCCTATGAAAATTAACATGGGGAAAACACGTTTTGGGACCCCCCTTTTATCTCGGCCCCCGCTTGACGAATCCCCCCCAAACTATCAGGGAAGGACCGGAGCGCCGCGAAGCAAATTTGAGGAAATTGTCAGGCAGATTCCTCAACCGGCGCCAAAGTTATTCCCAATAGAATGTTGCGATTTTCCTATTGAAAATAATCCTAACTATAACTATCTACTGGCGACCGCCAGTAGGTAATATATATATATATATATTGGTCCAGTGGAAGGCTAGAGTAGCCGAAACGTGTAGGCCGTCCGTTTTTTGATGCGTTGCATCCTGCACATGGTGTGTGAATAAAGAAATATTTTGAAACCTACCTACTGCTGCTGTGCTGTGACTTCTGCCGACGAGTGGGGGGCAAGGAGAATCCAGAAATAAATATATATATATATATATATATATATATATATATATATATATATATATATCAGCAACAATCTTCACTACCTCCAGGACGGCGAAATGAAGAGGTGGACCCCACGGATTCAGGCAAGGCAATGATTTTATTATTGCAACCTTCCTTTCAAGTGCTCTTGATCACACAATGAGCACCGCGTCAGCTCTACTTTTTAAAGTTTCCATATGCCACCTCCTTCTGTGAGTCACATGACCACCACCATAGACATTAAGAAAATACTATGAAGAGCATTCTTAAAACTTTAAGCAATATAGAAATATTATTACTTAAAACGAGTTCTTGTATCTGTGTCAATACATTGTTTACATAATGCCTAATTCATAATAGAAAAAATGATGAAAATGAAAAACTTGTAATTCATTGTAGACCGCATAAATGCTACACCCGGTATAGATGTACCTACGTAAAGTGACTGGTGTAATAAATATTTATAATATACCATAAATATATATGTACACTTTATACAGCAGAAATGCTTCTAAAAAACCCCCAAGGTGGCAATTGGAAATGACTGCGTAATGCATCACAATCGGTTTGTCATAGAATTATAAAACAAACTACTCTAGCTTTATATAATTGTAGAAAGGACATGGACCCTACCTTAGCGGGGCGGCCGCCTCGCGCGGGGGCCGACTTGTCTAACCCCGATTACACTTTGTTCCCTTTCCCCAGGAGTTCTTCTCTCTCTCATCCCCTGCAGGTACGCCAGGACCCGTACACGGAAAACGGGATACCGGAAGCAGTTCTCCACGATCCCGGAAGTCCCGCCCCCAGTTTCGGCCCGGAAGGTAGAAAAGCCGGCGATCCACCAGGAAGGGCGTTCCAACCAGCGGACTCGTGGCAGGAGGCAGCAAGGAAGGAACCGGAGCGAGGAGCGAGGAATCGGAGAGTCGAGCTGAAGCAGAGGAGGAGGACAGCGACGGCGACGTGTGGTCTGAGGACTGGTGGAGTCCTCAGGAGGTGGCTGGAGAGCGGCCGCAACTCACCAGGGAGTTGCGGCGGGCCACGTGAGTAACCATTATCCGTCTCCGTGTGTCTCTGGTAGATCGCTGTAAATATTGTATAAAGCTGCACAACCCTGAGCACTATAGCACTGTATATATATATATATATAGGTCCCTTCCAGCCCGAGAGCACCCTGTTCACCCCTTGCCCCCCTATCGTCAGTCTCTTCCACCTCCCATTCCACCCCTCCCTCACCCTCATCTCTTCCGTCCCCTCACCTCCCGGTGTCGGTGGTAGTATGTTGATTCCCGAGAGCGGAAGACTAATGGCCCTGTTTCGTTTCTCTCGTCCCAACCCTCCGAGGCCCACCGTTGTATACCAGGACGCGACGACGCAACCGAGAGTGAAGGTGTTCGCCGGCCTGACGACCTCAGCCCAGCCGCGGGAAGTCACCTGCTCTACATCCACATCGGACATCTTCGGTCCTCCGGATACCATCAAGGACACCAGCGGTCCCCTCCCAGAGACTATATATCACCCCCTGTCTGAATCAACAATAAAACCAGCTAACCATAGCGCACTATATCTGGCCTCCCCGCTTGTTATTCCGGCCCGCCGAAGCCCACAGTCCACAGGTGGTGTCAGAAGTGGGATCTCCCGGAGGCATGGAGGCCGCCGTCAAGAAACTGGCTGAAAGCCAAGAACAGCTCGGACAAATGTTGGAAAGGTTCATGAAAACCGCTGAGGAGGACCGCGGTCAACTGCACGATGTTCTGAAGGGACAAGGCATGGCCCAAGATCAGGCCCTCGGGAAGCTCACGGAGGCCATGGGACAACAAAGACCAGTGGCACCCCTACCGTCGGTGGTCCTACAGAAATATGTAACGGGAGAAGACCCCCACTTCTTTTTCACAAACTTTGAACGCCTGGCACAGGCAGCAAATTGGCCTGAAGTTCGCTGGGGACATTATTTGGGACCATTGTTGACTGGTGAGTTGCAGTCTGCCTACCAACAGGCCAACCTGCAAGGGCAGACCCCGTATGCTGACATCAAGGCTTGCATCCTCGAGCGATTAGGGATAGATGAGGACTCCTACCGGAAGCGCCTGAGACAAGTCCGAGAAGGGCCACAAGAAACACCGCGGGCCCTCTCCTACCGTATCCAGGACTTAACCACCCGGTGGTTGAAACCCGCTACGTCCACTAAAGAAGAGATAGTGGCTAAAATCAATCTTGACAATTCCTCGCTTCGCTTCACCCAGCCACCCAAAAATGGGTGCGGCAGCATGCTCACTTGACACTGGACAGGGCAGTTGAGATAGCCAGCGCTTACAGTAAAGATCAAGAAGTGCAGAAAATAAAAGAAGAACACCTCCCTCGGGGGCCACATAGTAGTCACCTCCGCTCCCCACGACCACCTGTCCCCAGAAGGCCGGAACCAGTCCCTTTTGTGCCCTATCCAGTAATGCCTCGACCAAACCCACCCGGACCGCAATGCTATCACTGTGGTGGTTTCGGACACATCGCTCGTCATTGTCCGCAAAAGGAAGAACCCATGGAAGTGGGTGTGACCCGGAACTATTTATGCCTCACGGCAGGAGCGTCACCCCCACCATTTAGATGTCCCGTTAAGATCAACGACCACCCTCTGATGGCACTAGCTGACACCGGGTGTAGACACAGTGTATTACGCCCTCAGGACATGCCGCATCCAGTCGGTCCTATCACGGGGTCCGTGGCCATCAAATGTGTACATGGAGACACCAAGAACTACCCCACTGCAAGAGTGACTGTACGAAATAGCACCGACCATGGAAGTGCCCTGAACGTGGGACTGATCCCGAACTTACCGGAACAAGCAATCCTGGGAAGCGATTATAGTGGTCTCCCCCTCCTTCTACGTGACACCACATGCTCCCTTGAAAAATGGTGGAAAGAAGCCCCGTTTGCACAAAACCAACCACCGAGTCACTCTTCGGTGAAACAGATCAAAACCAAGAATCAAAAGAAAAAGGAAAGAAGAGGGTACGTTGGAGCATATCCAGTACAAGAAGCACTACATCCCTGGGAGACAGACCGCGAATTTCGAGCAGCACAGCAGGAAGATCCAGTGCTACAGAATGCCTGGGGACAGGCCAAAGACAACGAGGACCCACTACATGTAGGTCCCTACTTCTTCCGTTCTAAAGGCTTGTTATACCGGAAGGCTGGACCACAGCAAAAACCCCAATTAATCATCCCAGCTCCATTCCGGGACAAGGTGTTGTTCTTGGCCCATAGCCATCTCCTGGGAGGCCATTTCGGTGAAGAAAAGACAGGACAGGCAATTCTCGAAAAATTCTACTGGCCCGGAGTATATAGCCAAGTCAAACAGTACTGTAAAGAATGCCCCATATGCCAAAAGAACAGCCGCTACCGACCCCCTAAAGTACCCCTCCGTCCTCTTCCCCTCATTGATGTCCCCTTTAGTCGGGTGGGAATGGACCTTATAGGTCCGATGTTGCCTTCTAGGAGCGGCTGTAGATACGCTTTGGTGGTCGTGGACTATGCTACGCGCTTCCCGGAGGCGGTAGCCCTAAAACAACCCACCACCAAAAACATAGCGAAAGCATTGGTTTCTATCTTCGCCCGGGTGGGCTTTCCCCGGGAGATCTTAACCGATCAAGGGACTCCTTTCGTGTCTGCCTTAATGCGCCAGGTATGCTCCCAGTTAGGCATTAAGCAGATAGGAACCTCAGCGTACCACCCACAAACAGACGGTCTAGTGGAACGCTATAATGCAACACTGAAAGCCACACTTAAGAAATTACTGGGTTTAGAAAGCAAGAGGTGGGAAGAGATGCTACCTCTGGCTTTATTCGCCATCAGGTGTAAAACCCAAAGCAGCACCGGTTACTTGCCGTACGAACTATTGTATGGGAGGCCTCCCTGGACATTGCTGGATATGGCTCGTGAAGCATGGGAAGCAGAGCCCGACCGTACACGACCCTTGCCCGAGTACGTCGACAACCTGAAGACCCACCTTGCCCAAATCAGAGACATTGTACGACAGAACCTAGAAAACGCGCAAACAACCCAAAAACAACAGTACGACAAGGGAGCCAAGAAGCGGTCCTTTGCCATCGGGGATCTGGTATTGTTACTCCTACCATCTTCAGATCACAAGCTCTTAGGTCAGTGGCAGGGTCCGTTCTCCGTCATCAGACAGGTGACACCTGTTACCTATGAGATAGAGACCGAACCTACTAGAGGGGTTCGTCAAATATACCACATCAACCTCCTGAAGAAATGGGAGGGCCCCCAGCCCGTCCTATCCAATGATCCTGCGGGTACCACGCTACCCTTTGAGGGTTGCCTAGACCCGGACCTGCCTCCCATGATGAAACAGGAACTGAGACGAGTGTTGTCCCCCGTACAGAATGTCTTCTCCTCCCTTCCCGGACACACTAACCTAGTGGAACACGCCATTAAGACTGAGCCGGGAGTAACCGTTAGACAACGGCCATATCGGGTCCCGGAAGCCCGCCGAAACATCATAAAAAAGGAGACAGAACAAATGTTACAGATGAGTATCATCGAGCCGTCGGTTAGTAGTTGGAATTCCCCAATAGTCCTGGTTCCTAAACCCGATGGCTCGGTGCGTTTCTGTATTGACTTTCGGGAAGTAAACAAAGTCTCTCGTTTTGATACCTATCCCCTCCCGCGGGTTGACGAGATGGTGGAACGGATAGGCGCAGCAAAATACATCAGTACCCTCGACTTATGTAAGGGGTACTGGCAGATACCCCTGAAAGAGGACGATAAAAGAAAAACAGCTTTCTCAACCCCTGATGGCCTGTTTCAATTTCGGGTGATGCCTTTTGGGCTACACGGCACTCCTGCAACATTTCAGAGGGCCATGAATCAAGTGTTACAGCCCCACTCCAGATATGCGGGGGCGTATCTGGACGATATAGTGATCCATAGTGAAACATGGGAACAACACATGGGGCATCTCAAGGAGGTAGTATCCTCTCTGGGTAGCCACGGCTTCACTATAAACCCCGCCAAAACAACGTTAGCTGCTCAAAGTGTCAAGTATCTGGGCTATCTCTTGGGCGAGGGTCTCATTCGCCCCCAAGACAACAAAATAGAAGCAATTCAATCCATTCCGTTCCCACAGACCAAGAAAGAGCTCAGGACCTTCCTGGGGCTTCTGAACTACTACAGACGTTTCATCCCTAACTTCTCACAAACTGCTGCTCCCCTAACCGATTTACTGAAGGAGGCCACCAAAACCGAAGACGAACTTCGCCATCCCTCCTTCTCTTTGATACAGGCTTTCAAACACGTAAAACAGGCCTTGGTGTCAAGACCCGTCCTTGTTAGCCCAGACTATAGTCAACCATTTATTCTACAAACTGATGCCTCCGACCAAGGGTTGGGCGCCGTCCTATCCCAGAGAGACCCACAAGGGAACGAAAGACCCATATTGTACCTTAGCAGAAAACTTTATCCCAGGGAAATGAACTATGCCTGTGTCGAAAAAGAGGCTCTGGCGATCAAGCGGGCAGTAGACAGTCTCCGCTATTACCTCGAGGGACGGGAATTCATACTCTATACGGACCATGCCCCTCTGGAATGGATGGCCCGAAATCGAGGCCACAATGATCGCGTCCTCAGATGGTTCCTTTCCCTTCAACCATACCGTTTCAAAACTGAACACAGGAAAGGGACAGAACAGGGGAATGCAGATTACCTTTCCCGTTTCCCTTGTTCCGCCACCCCTACAAGAAAGACAGCTAGGGAAAGGGGATGTAGAAAGGACATGGACCCTACCTTAGCGGGGTGGCCGCCTCGCGCGGGGGCCGACTTGTCTAACCCCGATTACACTTTGTTCCCTTTCCCCAGGAGTTCTTCTCTCTCTCATCCCCTGCAGGTACGCCAGGACCCGTACACGGAAAATGGGATACCGGAAGCAGTTCTCCACGATCCCAGAAGTCCCGCCCCCAGTTTCGGCCCGGAAGGTAGAAAAGCCGACGATCCACCAGGAAGGGCGTTCCAACCAGCGGACTCGTGGCAGGAGGCAGCAAGGAAGGAACCGGAGCTGAGAGCGAGGAATGAGGAATCGGAGAGTCGAGCTGAAGCAGAGGAGGAGGACGGCGACGGCGACGTGTGGTCTGAGGACTGGTGGAGTCCTCAGGAGGTGGCTGGAGAGCGGCCGCAACTCACCAGGGAGTTGCGGCGGGCCACGTGAGTAACCATTATCCGTCTCCGTGTGTCTCTGGTAGATCGCTGTAAATATTGTATAAAGCTGCACAACCCTGAGCACTATAGCACTGTATATATATATATATATAGGTCCCTTCCACCCCGAGAGCACCCTGTTCACCCCTTGCCCCCCTATCGTCAGTCTCTTCCACCTCCCCATCCACCCCTCCCTCACCCTCATCTCTTCCGTCCCCTCACCTCCCGGTGTCGGTGGTAGTATGTTGATTCCCGAGAGCGGAAGACTAACGGCCCTGTTTTGTTTCTCTCGTCCCAACCCTCCGAGGCCCACCGGTGTATACCAGGACGCGACGACGCAACCGAGAGTGAAGGTGTTCGCCGGCCTGACGACCTCAGCCCAGCCGCGGGAAGTCACCTGCTCTACATCCACATCGGACATCTTCGGTCCTCCGGATACCATCAAGGACACCAGCGGTCCCCTCCCAGAGACTATATATCACCCCCTGTCTGAATCAACAAGAAAACCAGCTAACCATAGCGCACTATATCTGGCCTCCCCGCTTGTTATTCCGGCCCGCCGAAGCCCACAGACCACAATAATGTACTTTCTAATTGTAGAAATACATAAGATCATTGCCAAGTATATAACATCCTTCATTCGATGCCTCCACTTCATAGCTCTATCCGAACATTGCTCGTATTGTTTCTACCACCTTGAACCTCAATTAGCACCGTCCCTTTACTGAATTCATATTCTAACCTCAGGGTTATATCTATCATTTGACTCTATTATTGCTGTAATACAATACTGCTCTTCCTCTTTTTCTCTCCATGAGTTTGTGTGTTATGTGTTTAAACTATACGTGTGATAACCTGTTATACCCTAAAAATATTATCTACAAGGTCTTTCTAATACTGAAAACAAACAGACCTTTTCACATTGAGCCTCACAAAGAAAAAGTGTATGCACATTATTTACAAGTGATACCTTAAAAGTAATTGTGTATATGTACAAAGTCTGGTTTCATCGGGAATTGTTCTTTCCAGCTAATGTTCATATTATTGAATTTCCTCTATAATTCGTCAACATATCATAGAATCAGGTTCAAACATCTCATTTCTTATTTCATAACTGGAAAATCAGTATCAGTTTAAGTTAGCAGAAATGTATAATAATACTCTAAAAGATACATACAATCTCTAAGGAATTGTGCAAATCTTCCGTCGTATTTAATCCATTTGGATATTTACTACTATATATCTTGTCTCCTTTCTCCTTAACAATTTTTCCCTATTACCCTCGCTGCTAAGGGGGGCTATTGCATCAATCACAAAGTGCGACAGGCATGCTAAGTTATTAGTATGTGTAGATTTAAAATGTCGTGTAACCGGATAAGCATTATCGTTATTCACGATTGCCCTGAGATGCTGCAAAATCCTGACATGCACCTGCAGCTTGGTGCTGCCCACATATCGCAAGCCGCAGGTGCATGCCAGGACATATACAGCATACTCCGACAACTAAAATGGCCTTTGATTGCAGTCTGTACATTGGAGAAAGGAGTTTCAAACATTTCACACAAAGAATTGCCCGCTGTAAGGAGGCCCACTCTGTCAACGATCTGCCATATCCGATGGAGCATGCAGCCTCGAAAACGCCTCTTTCCAAATGCTTTAGCCCTACGCGTTCGGAACTGCTTCCTTGTTCACGGGCCATGCGCTGAATAAGGCAAATGAGCGACTTGTGAGTATTACTGCTTTTATTTCACCATTGAAGCCTTAATGGGCGTGGTTATCTTGCCCCAATTCTTTGTGTGAAATGTTTAGCGGCCATGCCTGGGTCGCAAGGAGGAACCGCCGCATGCATCTGCAGCGGCCCTGTGGTGTTTGTTAGCACGTCAATCAGGACTGTCAATGTGCCCGAGGATGAGAGACTCGATAAAGCAGCACACTCGAACATGCCAGTTTTCACCTACAAAGGACTAATTCAGTGGTAAGACAACTGGCGACACCCACTTGGGTTATCAAATTGGACTGCATATACCAGCGCTCACTGGGGCAAGATAACCACGCCCATTAAGGCTTCAATGGTGAAATAAAAGCAGTAATACTCACAAGTCGCTCATTTGCCTTATTCAGCGCATGGCCCGTGAACAAGGAAGCAGTTCCGAAACGCGTAGGGCTAAAGCATTTGGAAAGAGGCGTTTTCGAGGCTGCATGCTCCATCGGATATGGCAGATCGTTGACAGAGTGGGCCTCCTTACAGCGGGCAATTCTTTGTGTGAAATGTTTAGCGGCCATGCCTGGGTCGCAAGGAGGAACCGCCGCATGCATCTGCAGCGGCCCTGTGGTGTTTGTTAGCACGTCAATCAGGACTGTCAATGTGCCCGAGGATGAGAGACTCGATAAAGCAGCACACTCGAACATGCCAGTTTTCACCTACAAAGGACTAATTCAGTGGTAAGACAACTGGCGACACCCACTTGGGTTATCAAATTGGACTGCATATACCAGCGCTCACTGGGGCAAGATAACCACGCCCATTAAGGCTTCAATGGTGAAATAAAAGCAGTAATACTCACAAGTCGCTCATTTGCCTTATTCAGCGCATGGCCCGTGAACAAGGAAGCAGTTCCGAAACGCGTAGGGCTAAAGCATTTGGAAAGAGGCGTTTTCGAGGCTGCATGCTCCATCGGATATGGCAGATCGTTGACAGAGTGGGCCTCCTTACAGCGGGCAATTCTTTGTGTGAAATGTTTAGCGGCCATGCCTGGGTCGCAAGGAGGAACCGCCGCATGCATCTGCAGCGGCCCTGTGGTGTTTGTTAGCACGTCAATCAGGACTGTCAATGTGCCCGAGGATGAGAGACTCGATAAAGCAGCACACTCGAACATGCCAGTTTTCACCTACAAAGGACTAATTCAGTGGTAAGACAACTGGCGACACCCACTTGGGTTATCAAATTGGACTGCATATACCAGCGCTCACTGGGGCAAGATAACCACGCCCATTAAGGCTTCAATGGTGAAATAAAAGCAGTAATACTCACAAGTCGCTCATTTGCCTTATTCAGCGCATGGCCCGTGAACAAGGAAGCAGTTCCGAAACGCGTAGGGCTAAAGCATTTGGAAAGAGGCGTTTTCGAGGCTGCATGCTCCATCGGATATGGCAGATTGTTGACAGAGTGGGCCTCCTTACAGCGGGCAATTCTTTGTGTGAAATGTTTAGCGGCCATGCCTGGGTCGCAAGGAGGAACCGCCGCATGCATCTGCAGCGGCCCTGTGGTGTTTGTTAGCACGTCAATCAGGACTGTCAATGTGCCCGAGGATGAGAGACTCGATAAAGCAGCACACTCGAACATGCCAGTTTTCACCTACAAAGGACTAATTCAGTGGTAAGACAACTGGCGACACCCACTTGGGTTATCAAATTGGACTGCATATACCAGCGCTCACTGGGGCAAGATAACCACGCCCATTAAGGCTTCAATGGTGAAATAAAAGCAGTAATACTCACAAGTCGCTCATTTGCCTTATTCAGCGCATGGCCCGTGAACAAGGAAGCAGTTCCGAAATGCGTAGGGCTAAAGCATTTGGAAAGAGGCGTTTTCGAGGCTGCATGCTCCATCGGATATGGCAGATCGTTGACAGAGTGGGCCTCCTTACAGCGGGCAATTCTTTGTGTGAAATGTTTAGCGGCCATGCCTGGGTCGCAAGGAGGAACCGCCGCATGCATCTGCAGCGGCCCTGTGGTGTTTGTTAGCACGTCAATCAGGACTGTCAATGTGCCCGAGGATGAGAGACTCGATAAAGCAGCACACTCGAACATGCCAGTTTTCACCTACAACGGACTAATTCAGTGGTAAGACAACTGGCGACACCCACTTGGGTTATCAAATTGGACTGCATATACCAGCGCTCACTGGGGCAAGATAACCACGCCCATTAAGGCTTCAATGGTGAAATAAAAGCAGTAATACTCACAAGTCGCTCATTTGCCTTATTCAGCGCATGGCCCGTGAACAAGGAAGCAGTTCCGAAACGCGTAGGGCTAAAGCATTTGGAAAGAGGCGTTTTCGAGGCTGCATGCTCCATCGGATATGGCAGATCGTTGACAGAGTGGGCCTCCTTACAGCGGGCAATTCTTTGTGTGAAATATATATATATATATATATATATATATATATATATATATATATATATATATATATACATATATATATATATATATATATATATATATATATATATATACTAGCAGCCCGTCCCAACGTTGTCCGGGTATGAATTATGAATTGCTGCTGGCCAGTAGTATATTGTTTTGTAGGATTTGGTATTGATAGCATTTCTTATCTGTGACAGGCCTGTGAAACGCTCCGATTCACAGTGCACTGCTGATGCACTTAAGAGTGCGCGTTCAGTTGTGTGTGAACTCGAGTTTCCCTACTTTATTTTTCCTTGCAATATTATATAGCGCGAACTCGACAACATGTCATGAGCACAATTTACATTACAGAAGAACACATTCATTTGTGGTAGGCACAGGGAGACAATGCGATTTGCCTAGTATCACAGGAAGTTGAGCTGATGCCGAGATTCGAACGTAGCTCCCCAGCTCTAAAGTTCGCAAGGAAGGGCGAGGAAGAGGTGTGGCGCCGCGGCCAGAGCGACTGACTCCGAAATCTGGGGATCACAGTTCGATCCCCGGCTCCGGCAGCAGATTAGCTCAGCACCATGTGACTCTGGGCAATAGCTTGCTTAATCTTCCCGATGGACCCCAGCGCCTAGAGACCCTTATGGGTGATTGTGCGCTTTACAAATGTGGATTATTATTATTATAATTCTAGAACGGGAGGTGTGTCTAAAAGTGTATGTCGGTGGAGGCCATCAATGAGAGAGACCTGTGCATTTTTCAAATGGGTGGTGAAAAAATATGAGTATGTTGCTGGAGATGTGGGCCGCTGTGCCACCAATGTACTTACCGGGGGAGGGTAAACACCCATTATTCCGCAACTTTCTTTCCGCATACCATCACTCCGCATACTTTCATTACGAAAGTACCATGACTCCGCAATGCCATTATAACGCATGGCATTACATTTATATGCTTTTACCACGCATACATTTACAACAAAATTCGTTGTAAATGCATGAATGGTAAAAGCATGTTTTTTATGTTTGGATAAGGTAAGTATGGGTATAGGGGTATATGTTTTGGGGTGTTTGGGTATTTTAAGGGTTCAGATATAGTTTTGGGTTATGGGGTACAGGGGTAGTTTTAGGGCTTAGGGATAGGTATGGGTTTTGGGGTACAGGGGTATTTTTAGGATTCAGGGCTAGGTTTGGGTTTTGGGGTATAGGGGTATTTTTTAGGGTTCAGGGGTCGGTTTGGGTTTTGGGGTACAGGGGTATTTTAAGGGTTCAGGGCTAGGTTTGGGTTGTGGGGTACAGGGGTATTTTTAGGGTTCAGGGCTAGATTTGGGTTTGGGGTACAGGGGTATTTTAGGGTTCAGGGGTAGGTTTGAGTTTTGGGGTACAGGGTTATTTTTAGGGATCAGGGCTAGGTTTGGGTTTTGGGGTACAGGGGTATTTTTTAGGGTTCAGGGGTCGGTTTGGGTTTGGGGTACAGGGGTATTTTAAGGGTTCAAGGCTAGGTTTGGGGTTTGGGGTACATGGGTATTTTAGGGTTCAGGGTAGGTTTGAGTTTTGGGGTGCAGTGGTATTTTTAGGGTTCAGGGCTAGGTTTGGGTTTTGGGGTACAGGGGTATTTTTAGGGTTCAGGGCTAGGTTTGGGTTTTGAGGTACAGCGGTATTTTTAGGGTTTAGGGATAGGTTTGGGTTTTGGGGTACAGGGTATATTTATAGGGTTAAGATGGGTTAGTGTTTATGGGTGTTGGGG